>NC_136060.1:473169981-474647481 GCF_964261635.1 Lissotriton helveticus | reverse complement strand
ATGACAATGCCTTTTATTTATGTGTTAATTAGCAAAAGAGATAAATAAAAGGCACTGTCATTTACAATGCCAATAACTAAAACTCATCGGAGAGCAGTTATTCCACTGGGCTTAAGAGATGGCTAAAGTCTCCCTTCTGTTTGTTATTGCACTATGGTCATGATGAGGCGGGGGGGGGTTAAATAATTTAATTGAGTCTCATGTTGCTATAAATTTTGTTTTGTGTGCTTTTAATTATTCTGCTGCCCTTACATTTTTATGATCTCCATCATATTTAAGCTAGGGCCCGATTCACAGAATGAACTTAAGACAAAATCCTAAACTTACTACCATTTTGGTATTCACAGAAGGCACTTACTCATTTCGGTATTCACAGAAGTTAGGAGTCCTAACTTTAGGACTCTTAAATGCCTTCTGTGAATGCCAGAAGTCTTAAAGTTAGGATTTTTCTCAGTTTAGGAGTAGTAAAGTTAGGACTCCTAACTTGAGGACTCCTCAACTGAGAAAAATCCTAACTTTAAGACTTCTGGCATTCACAGAAGGCATTTAAGAGTCCTAAAGTTAGGACTCCTAACTTCTGTGAATACCAACATGAGTAAGTGCCTTCTGTGAATCCCAAAATGGTAGTAAGTTTAGGATTTTGTCTTAAGTTAGTTCTGTGAGTTGGGCCCGTAGTGTTTGGCCTCACCTTTAAGGTTTGAGGACGTGTTGTGACCTCTTTTGTATTTTTCTTGGCCATTCAAAGCCTTGTTCATTTTGACCTTTTCATTACTGTTGTTCTTTGTTTTTTTTTCTAGAATTTGTTAATAGGTCAAATTACACTCACTGTTCTTATTTTAAATATATGTTTTCATGCTGTAAATAATGGCAGTGTCGTGAAGATATTTATACGTTTACCTCTTAATGTTGAGCATTCCTTCCCTATTGCATGATGTTGTGTGGCTGTGTGTTGGGTTGACACATCTTCCTTGCTGAGGCTTGGAATGGAGAGAGCTCCTTTGATTTGTACTTGCCAGTCTTTGGGAGACTGCTGCCAGTGTCTTCTGCAGTAGAAGTGGCAGCAATGTGACTGGTGTGGAGGTCTGGAGGTGTTTCTTGAAGGACACAGTGGATGAAGCAGGGTTTTTAGGTAAGCATCAGGGGCTGTATATGGAGAGTGCCCCAGGGGTGCTACAGGCATGTGTGCCTGCTTTGTGTGTTCTTGGGGCAGACGCTTGTGCAGCCCCTTCTGTAATACAGATAGTAGTTGCACAGATACTGCGCCAGCGCTATCATAAGAAGACTTTCTCTCATTTGCATGGTGTGTGTCTCCATGCAAATTAGGGAATCTCGTTTCCTCTCTCCCCCGCGCCATATTTTAAACGCTCGTGTGCGGCTGCCCTGGGAACAGCACATTCACAGTAATATGGCACCCTCTCCCTGTTTGCGCAATGCACACCTATTTCAAGGTGTGCTGTGTGCAAACTGGGAAAAGGAAAGCCATATATGTAGTACCTCTCCAGAAGTGCAGAGAGTCACTCGCACCTTTGGTCGCCTGCTGATGGCATCTGATTGCGACTGCCAGCATCAAAGACAGCCCTCCGTAAGACCTGCACCAATGACACTGATTTTAGGGTGTGATCACTTGATTCGGATCCCCATTCACTTCCCTGAAAGTTCTTGGACTTTGGTATCTAAGTGTGTTCTGCTGTGTTCATATGAAGCACTTCCACGCCCATGAACAGAGGATAGAAAACATTCCTGCCGTCAGCATCGCGGCGTGGTCAGATCCATCCTTCTTGCTTGGCACTGAGCAGCTGTTCGTCTGCACTGGGTTCTGGACTGCACTGGGGTCTGAACTGCACTGGGGTCTGAACTGCACTGGGGTCTGAACTGCACTGGGGTCTGAACTGCACTGGGGTCTGAACTGCACTGGGGTCTGAACTGCACTGGGGTCTGAACTGCACTGGGGTCTGTACTGCACTGGGCTCTGTACTGCACTGGGGTCTGTACTGCACTGGGGTCTGAACTGCACTGGGCTCTGTACTGCACTGGGCTCTGTACTGCACTGGGCTCTGTACTGCACTGGGGTCTGAACTGCACTGGGGTCTGAACTGCACTGGGGTCTGTACTGCACTGGGGTCTGTACTGCACTGGGGTCTGAACTGCACTGGGGTCTGAACTGCACTGGGGTCTGAACTGCACTGGGGTCTGAACTGCAGTGGGGTCTGAACTGCAGTGGGGTCTGAACTGCAGTGGGGTCTGAACTGCACTGGGGTCTGAACTGCACTGGGGTCTGAACTGCACTGGGGTCTGAACTGCACTGGGGTCTGAACTGCACTGGGGTCTGTACTGCACTGGGCTCTGTACTGCACTGGGGTCTGTACTGCACTGGGGTCTGAACTGCACTGGGGTCTGAACTGCACTGGGCTCTGTACTGCACTGGGGTCTGAACTGCACTGGGGTCTGAACTGCACTGGGGTCTGTACTGCACTGGGGTCTGAACTGCACTGGGGTCTGAACTGCACTGGGGTCTGAACTGCACTGGGGTCTGAACTGCACTGGGCTCTGTACTGCACTGGGGTCTGTACTGCACTGGGGTCTGTACTGCACAGGGGTCTGTACTGCACAGGGGTCTGAACTGCACTGGGCTGTGGACTGCACTGGGTTCTGGACCGCACTGGGGTCTGGGCTGCACTGGGGTCTGGACTGCACTTGGTTCTGGACTGCACTTGGTTCTGGACTGCGAACTTCACTGGGCTCTGTACTGCACTGGGGTCTGGACTGCACTGGGGTCTGGACTGCACTGGGGTCTGGACTGCACTGGGTTCTGTACTGCACTGGGTTCTGTACTGCACTGGGTTCTGTACTGCACTGGGGTCTGGACTGCACTGGGTTCTGGACTGCACTGGGATCTGGACTGCACTTGGTTCTGGACTGCACTTGGTTCTGGACTGCACTGGGCTCTGTACTGCACTGGTGTCTGTACTGCACTGGTGTCTGTACTGCACTGGAGTCTGAACTGCACTGGCGTCTGTACTGCACTGGGCTCTGTACTGCACTGGGCTCTGGACTGCACTGGGTTCTGTACTGCACTGGGTTCTGTACTGCACTGGGTTCTGTACTGCACTGGGTTCTGTACTGCACTGGGCTCTGTACTGCACTGGGCTCTGTACTGCACTGGGCTCTGTACTGCACTGGGTTCTGGACTGCACTTGGCAATGTACTGCACTGGGGTCTGTACTGCACTGGGTTCTGTACTGCACTGGGTTCTGTACTGCACTGGGTTCTGGACTGCACTGGGATCTGGCCTGCTGCAGCTCCTGGTATCAACTCCTATTCTTACGTCTTCTCCTAAACTCACTCCCTGCAGGATAGGAAGAGAGAACGTGGCGGTGACGTGTGACTGTCGAAAGATTCATTCATTCCATCCTGTGACACACAGCAGGTCTCACAGGAACAGATGAACCTTGCATGTACCTTAGATGAACTGCCTCTGTGTGATTTTTAAGTTCATAAAAATGTCTGCATTTGTTTCTTATTTTACATTTTGAGCGGTGCCCCAGGTGCGTTGATTATACAGACCCAGACATTTGACCTGAGGTTAGCCAGTGCAGGGAGCGTTGTTCACCAGCACATGTTTCATTAACTGAATGAGCACAATCAGTTGGTCGCTGGTCAGCATTAATGAGTGTGGACGGATAATCAATGTGTACAGAGGGACAGCAGCACGCGTCCATTGGCTGACGTAAAGCACAACCCCCTGTGGTGCTGAAGCCGTCATCACAGGCGCCCTGTGCTGATGGTTTAACCCCTTCCCCGCTGGGCTAATTCCCCTGCGGGGAGGGGCCGCGGTGCTCGTGACCAGCTCAGCTCGTCACAACTCTGCCCACTCAATGGAACGCCCCGCACAGGAGGGGAATTATCCGCGCGTGGGAGTTCCGCGGCGGTTTTGACGAGCCCAGCTCGTCATGAGCGTCGAAGGAGTTAAACTGGACCATTGGTGCATTACAAACTAACAGCCACCTTGATTCTATTGCACTGTGTGAATCATATGTAGTTCCTCACTATTACAGAGACGCGCTCTGTGTACGCGGTCGAAGTGTAAGAGGGTGGCAACCGGGATAAGACGTGTGAATGACCTTGTGGTGGAGCAGTCTTTTATTTATTTATATATTTATAGCGCGCACTAATAACTAGAGGCATCAGGGCTGTAATATTTTCAAAAAAAGGTTCTAAAGTCTAGAATATACCCACAACCAGTGGTGTAACATGGGCCCCCGAGGTGTGGGGGGGGGCCCAAGCTCCAGCAGCCCCCTCAGCACAGTACCCTGACCGGAGAGCTCCTGATTAAGACCAGAGGGTGGCCCCTTCATGTACATTGCAGTGGCCCCCCTCAAGTTTTGTTACGCCACTGCCCACAACTACAAATATATATCGCAAGACGAGGCTCTCTGTTTGCATTCTACTGCCAGACTTAAAAATAGTTTACCATTTTATCTGTACAAGAGTAACATAAATAACAAATTCACTTGGTACACCATGAATTCTAGTGATTACTGTCAAGAGATGTCTAATGCAAGAGAAAAGCAGACCTGACCGTCTTTAATTGAATCAAATTCTTTTTTTAATAAGTTGTATGTCGACCCTATAAATGAAAATGGCCTCCTTGCATTACATCAGCAAAAGACACACAATTGATGGACGGAAGGCGGAACAAATCTAAACATTCACCCCCAGTCAAGAGAACTGGGTTAAATCCATCAAAAACAATGGATTTAGGCCAAGATCTCTGTACTGGGGTGAATGTATGACATTGTTCTGCATTCTGTCCATCAACTGTTGTTTTTGCATTTGTCACCCCGAGTGGGACAGGCATGCTCAGACGCGAGTCCCGTGCTCTCCATACCACTGGAATCAAGCTATCCTGACTGAAGAGGGGTAAAATCCCGAAACCGGTCCTTGGATGCTTTTTTCCAGTCCAGGGAGGAGCTGGCTTGGTAGTTCGGGCTGGATTGTTCCCTTGAGGCACAGGGTCAAGACTGATTGGCATATGGCTGGGTTGAAACTGGAACGGCATGGTGAGCACAACAACATGGATTAGGCCCAGGTCTCTGTACTGGGGTGAATGTATGACATTGTTCTGCATTCTGTCCATCAACTGTTGTTTTTGCTCCTTGCATTAGATATCATAGAGTTCCCAACAACATTTGGATAAGAGGAAATGAATTCCCTCTGAGTACAGGTCCAGTTTACAAATGCTTGGTGGCTTTGCAGCACATTTATCCTGTATTAAAGGCCTGGATGCATCAGCATAACAACAAATCAACAACTAACTTCCTTAATAGCCTCACCATAGCTGCAAGTATCCAAGTCTTTGCCCACAACCTCTGGAAAAGAAATCAACTGTGTTCCAGTTGGAGGAGTACACCTCCTCAATTGTTGTAAGCTTCAAGAGTTTATTGACATAACCCTCCATCATAGTATAGCTCCTGGTCTTCCATGTCCTTAAAAATCCTTTCTAGCCTTCTATATCTTGAGCCGCGGACAAAAGATGTAAATAATGGATCAATCATGCAATGGAAATTGATCTGAAGGAACCACTTTGGGGGCAACTTAACATTCACCTGTGATTATTAGATTCATTCTTTCCAGCAGATCTTTAAAAAACACCAAACTGTGATTACAGAAAAACAAGTGCAATAGGTGCCCACCTCTTTCTGACATTTTAATCTCAAAGTAGAGGTGCTACCATGGCTGTATGATCTGGCAACAGATTTTTGACATAATGTAGGCTACCTTTTAAAAGTTCCGTAGAGTGGTCCACGTTGAATGACCAGCAAGTTTCGACCATAGTAGGTGCTCTGAAATGCAGGCATTGACGGTTCTAAAGTTACTAAGTGACGTCACTGCAGCCTACAGGTATGTCTGCGGATGAAGACATGAATAAGTGAGGGTGGATCTGGCCTCAGTGCACTAACGTCACTCAGTGACGTCATTATTTTGTTTCTCGCAGCATCAACTGAGTCAGAATCTGCAAGGTCTTGTCCTCTGGTCCGCTCCCATACGTCGCATACTCTCATTTTTAGTGAGTACCTCATTGTGTTTTTAAAGCTTTAAATGTCCCAGATGTTTTGGTTGCCCAATTTTGGTGGGTGTGCAAGGGCGGCCTCCGCACATGGCGGGCTACCACAAGGTCCGCCCCAGTGACGTCACACCAGAAGCCCTTAAAAACAGAGGAGCAACAGCAAAAGAAAGTGAATCATGTTAAAAGCGGAGTGAATAATAAGAGGGGTTGCGATATCCATAAATGGAGGAGTAGGGGCTCGAATGTGAGCTAGTAGGTAACAGACTTCATTAGTTATGAAAACATTAGGGTTCCTTCTTTTTCTTGTTTTTAACAACAAGGGGCCCAATTCGGGAAAGTGATCTGGGACGGGGTCCTGACTTTGCGACTTTCGGTGTTCACGGGGGGCATTTGGGAGTAGTAAAGTTGGGATTAAAGTTAGGCCTCCTGACTTTACTACTCCTGAGTGCCTTTTGTGGATGCTGAGGGTTGTAGAGTTGGGATTTTGTCTCAGTTCAGGAATAGTAGGGTTGGGAAACCTAACTTTGCTACCGCTAAATGCCTTTTGTGGATACCGAGAGTCGTAAAGTTAGGATTTTGCCTCAGTTTAGGAGTAGTAAAGTTGGGAATCCTGACTTTACTGCTCCTAAATGCCTTTTGTGAATGCCGAGGGTCGTGAGGTTGGGATTTTGTCTCTGTTTGCTATTGTGAATTGGGCCCACTGTTCTTGGAGGTTCGAGTGTGACTTTGGTGAAATGAAAAACATCTGACATATGACAGCAATATGAATTACAATGACTAATTTCACATAAGTAAGCAAAGGGCAGAAATAATTTTTAAAGCAGGTGGTCTCCCTAAACAAAGGGAAATCCATACCTAATACTGTAAATTTGTGAATTTCCTGCACGAGACACCAGTGGTGCTCTTACTGTGTTTTTTAGTGCCTATCGGGTCAAGATCGGACGGTACCAGAATATAGCAGCTTAAAAAAAAAAGGGAAAAAAAGATTGGTCCACGTTGGTGTTTTCCCTCAGGATGGTCATCACTTATTTAAGTCTCACTAAACATCAACTTTTGTCCGTTTGCGCCTGAGATTACCTCTACTTATTTTTCGTTTTTGTCTCGTCTAAGTTTGATGGTCTCTATTTCTGCTGCATATTTCCAGCATATTTGCGTGTTTTGTTGCCTGTACTTGCCCCAGTGAATATTCTGGGGCTTATTTACAAGCCCCTTGCGCCACCAACGCCTCACTTTTAATATGGGAAAAAGTGAAATACCCCTCTATTTTTGTTTCAATGAAAATCATTTCAATCTTTTAGTAATGGTGATGTTTGTTATGAAAGATGTGAGAATGATCTGCCATCTCCTTGTTACAGAAATATTGCATCAGCATTCATAGTTAAATACTAACATACAGACGCCAAAGTCTCACCGCGGGTGCCGTGCTAGAACTGACCACCACCACCACCACCACCACCACCGCCACCACCGCCACCACCGCCACCCAGGCTGTTCCTTCAGTTTTAGGTCCAGATTCGGAGATGCCTCAGTGGGAAATGTGAATGATGTGCATGAAAACAGGCTTTGCAACTGGTAACACTGTGCGCGTTCCACTGTCCGCACTGTTGTGGCTTCACCAGTTCCTCCTGGTAGTAATTATAATAGTAATAATAGTGAGATTTATATAGCGCACAGGTACTTCAAATGATGTGTCCCAGCACTGATGGTCTAGCCCCAGAGGCCAAAAAAGCACAGCAGCACTAGAAGATTCTGGGTCAAACCAGCCTAAACAACCAGGGGGCATGTTATCAAGACAGGCGATAAAATTATCGCCGTCGATGTGAAGGACATCTAACATGGGCTTCAATTGGAATTCCATAGAGCATATTATCAGGCCCATTATCGCCGTTTTAGCTGCAGTTTTCTGCCGCTAAAGCTGTGATAATTTTATCGCTTGTCTTGATAATATGCCCCCAGGTTTTAAGTTTATATGAAATAATGCTTCCGATTTTGCCTGTCTTACATGAAGGGGAAGGGAGTTCCTCAACTTAGGTGCCAAAAAGCTGAAGGAGCTGCCCCCAATGCAAATACTTTCTTCACCGTGGGGACACAGGCCCATCAAAGCCCCCACAGATCTGAGGCACCTGAAGGTAGAGGAAGACTTGATGAGGGGGTGCAGATAGGGGGCACCCTCATTCATAAAATCCCTGTAGCGGTAGCACAAGGCTTTAAAAGAAAGTCGCTTCTTCACAGGAAGCTGCAGTGTCAATGTAAGCCAATGTAATTTAGAGAGTGCAGAACCCATGGGGGCTGGTCTCGGAAGATTCAACAACAGTTTAGCTGCAGAGTTCTGTACAAGCTGGAGTCTTATCAGGCGAGATTGAGATACTCCTAGGTGTAAGAAGTTGCAGTAGTCCAGCCTGGAAATAACCAGAACCTGGACTACTGTTTTCCTGGCAGATTCCAGTAAGAGGCAAATGATGTTTTTAAGAGATTTTAAAATCCCAAAGCATTTGCCATCCAAAGCCGTGACCTGGCTGTCGAATGTGCGCTTTGCAAAGCCAAGGGCTAGATGTAGGTAAAGTACATTTACCTATTCTAAAATACCGAATTTTACCGATTCTGTATTTTAGAATCGGTAAATGCTATGTAGGGAAAAATTTGGTAAGTATTAACGAATCCTTAAGATTCGGTATTTACTGAATCGGTATTTACTGATTCGGTAATTCACATTCATTCCTATGGGCCCGGAGGGCTATACGAATGAATGTGAATTACCGAATTGGTAAATACTGATTCGGTAAAATAGGGAAAGAGTCAAGGGTGGCAGGGTGTCACATTGACACCCTGTTGCACCCCTGTAGAGTGCTTGTGTGCCACATGTTACTGGTGTAAATGCACAAATTTGCATTTACAGAGGTATTAGTTATTCACCACCAACTAATAGTTGGTGGTAAATAATGAATCCTTAAAGCACAGAAGCACTCTTCAAAGTGCTTCCTACATGTCATTTACCGATTTGGTAAATACCGAATCGGTAAATGATGATTCGGTAAATACAGAATCAGTAAATAACGATTCGGTATTTACCGAATCACCCCTACATAGCAAATGGCTCAATACCGGTCGATATACCTGAAATTTACCGAATTTCGGGTTTACCGACCGGTAATGGGCCACCTACATCTGGCCCCAAGTGCCTAGGTTTTTAACCCTAGGCTTTGGTGAAGGTAGAGGTCCAAGCGAAACAGGCCACCAGGCAGAGGAGTAGATCAAAGGTTTCTTGCCTAAGATGAGGACCTCTGTTTTCCCTGCATTTAATTTCAGGCAATTGAGGACCATCCACTGAGCGGCCTCCGACACACCGGTCCTCAGTGAGACAGCAGGACTTGCACGGCCAAAAATCCAGGACTTGCACTCACGTTGTAAATTGAAATCGAGTGAAACATGGTTCACCTTGAGTTCCTCTTTACTCCACCAGTTGTAACAAAATCAGTGTCAATTATATATTTATTTACAAAATTTTCTATAGTGCTGGCCAGACCCAGGGGTATCGGAGCACTTTACAGTAGGTACATAACAGATAATCATCATATACAAAATAGAAGAGCGACATATCAACAGAGGAGCGCAAAAATAAAAGAGCAACACATTGTAGTGCAGGACGCCTTTGCCTTCCGGGTTCTTCAGAGTCTTAGAGCTTAGTAACATAAGTTACCTGTAACTAGATGCCCAGACGTGTTGTGGTGCCTGTATCACAAACGTAATGCGGAGTCCACTTGGCACTTGCTCCACGTGTGCCAGGAGCACTTCCTGGTAGGGATAAAAAAGTGTCTACAAGATAAACAAAAACACTGCAGCACGAGAATCTGAAGCCACCTAATGGAGTGGCCGTGCTTAGTGGCCACATCAGTAGTAAACAGGCAGGCTTAGTTAGGGAAACAACCTTTTCAATGCAACTTTTACAACGCACTACCATTACAACGAAACTTTTACAACGCAACATCCATTACATAGCATGCCATTACAACGCAACCATTACAACGCATGACACTACAATGCATACCATTACAACGCATGTCATTACAACGCATGTCATTACAACGCAGTCATTACAGCGCATACCATTACAACGCATACCATTACCATCCAACATTTACCCTACTGTTGCGTCCCTGGAGTTAGAATAGTAATTTTTACCCCTACACTATCCAATACTTACCATACATGCAATGTAATGTTATGCGTTGTAATGGTATGCGTTGTAAAGGTATTATGCGTTGTTATGGAATGCGTTGTAAAGGTAGTTTTTAAAAATTCGTTGTAATGGAATGCGTTGTAATGGATGTTGCGTTGTAAAAAATGTGTTGTAAAGGTGTGCATTGTAAAAGTATGCGTTGTAACGTCATACAACCGCTTGGTTAACAATCTACAGGTTAACTTTACAGGACAAGCATAGATTCCTGAAATGGCCTGGCCAGGAGGTTCAGTGTCCCCTCCCCACCCCCTTGTGATGATATTGTATATGAAAAAGCCAGTACAAGATTGAGAACAACAACTATTGGAACACCTATCCACATTTACACTAAAAATATAACGAAAAACACAGAAATGTGCTCCCTTCTATTTATTTGCTGAACATTCTCCCTCTCAATTCTAAGAGTACTTCTGAAAAACTGCCAACGTGGATTTCTTCATAGTAGCGAAATTTGAGAATTACACCCTGGTGATGCAACTTCCGAATTCTCCAATCCAAATGCAAGGATCACATTCAATCCCTGATTTGTGTTGTGCCCCTGAATATGGTAACCACAATATCGATGGGACACATTATCAAGGACATAATATCGAAAATATAATATTAACAGGTACGCATATCTTCAAGGTTTATCGATGTGGAGTTAGGAATATAAAACCTATACTTCCATATATGCACTTACCTTTCAATATTTTGTCCCTCCAAATTCTGTCCTCGATATTCTTGTACCATGATTTTGTTTGTGTCAATATTCATTAGTACAACCCTGATTCAGAATTTTGCCTGTGCAAGGAGCATTTATTTGTGCACAAATGGAGATGCACAAATAGCTGTGTGACCTGGAGCTGGTGTGGTGGCTAGGGGTGACTTCACTTACCAAATATTTGGTCTGGAAAAAGAAAAGAATTTGTATAAATAATGCAGCAGAGTGTTCAGGCAGAACGGATACTGCATCATTGATAATAACAGGGATGAAATAAACAGTTCCAACAGCAGTGGCAGCTGGCACCTACAGAATGTGGTGGGCGGGCAAATAAGTGGTGGGTAGTTGCGTGCACTATTGCACCACGCACGGTAAGCAAAATGATATAAATCCACTTACTTACCTTACATGCACGACACATACTCCTCCTCGCTGCACATCCTTCTTCTTCTCCTGCAGTCCGGTGTTCAGCGCAGGCCCCAGCTAACTCCCTTAACCAATCCTGGTGCTGCTCTCATGCTGTTAACCAACACGAGAGAAGCACCTGGATTGGAGGGAGTGGCCTCTCTTGGCTCTCCCGGGGGCACTGGGGGCCTGTGCTTGGTCTAGCCCAGCCGTCTCAAGACAGAGTGGTTAGAGAGGTTTTCAAAGTGCGCATGTCTGGCTGGCCGTCACAAGTCGGACGACCAAAGGGACATGCACTGTTAGAACTAAAGTGCCAGACAGCTCACCCTCCTACCTGCTGCTGCCACTCAGAAAGCCCCGCCCCGTCTTGACACTCGGTTCGTGAAGGGTGGATGAAAAATAAAATGGTAATAAATTAACTTTATTACCATTTTATTTTTCATCTCTGGGGCTTTGAGGGCATTTTAGTTGGTGGGGCGACGGTCCTCCCTCTAGCGGAGGACTCGCCCCTGTCCAGCAGTTTGAGATGCAATGCGATCCCCAAGGCCAGTGCTCCCGGCGTTCATTAATTCATTATATTTATTGTCAGAGGTTTCTATGGTCGTGGGAGGTGGAAATCCATAGGATACAGTTTCGAAGGAGAGCACTCTGTTGAGATTTTGCATCTGAGGGTTTGTCTCATGGGATATTATTCCTAGTAGGAATGGAGCACACTGGCTTGCAGAAAGGTTGGTAGCAATCAATCAGTCACTTGTAAAGCGCACTACTTACCCTTAAGGGTCTCAAGGCGCTGAGGGGACAGGGGGTGCTGCTACTGCTCGAAGAGCCAGGTCTTGAGGAGTCTTCTGAAGGTCAGCAGGTCTTGGGTCTGTCGAAGGTGGGTAGGGAGGGTGTTCCATGTCTTGGCGGCGAGGAGGGAGAAGGATCTGCCCCCGGAGGTTGTTCGTTGGATGCGGGGGATGGTTGCGAGGGCGAGGCTGGCGGAGCGGAGCTGGCGGGTTGGGGTGTAGAAGCTGAGTCTGCTGTTCAGGTAGGCTGGTCCGGTGTTGTGGAGTGCTTTGTGTGCGTGGGTGAGGAGCTTGAAGGTGATCCTCTTGTTGACGGGGAGCCAGAGCAGGTGTCTCTGGTGGGGGGTGATGTGGCTGCGACGAGGGATGTTGAGGATCAGTTGGGCGGAGACGTTTTGGATGCGTTGTAGTCGCCGTAGGTGTTTGGCAGGGATTCCTGCATAGAGTGCGTTGCCGTAGTCCAGTCTGCTGCTGATGAGGGCTTGGGTCACCGTTCTTCTTGTTTCGTTTGGTCGGGATCCATTTATAGATCCTGCGGAGCATGCGGAAAGTGTTGTAGCAGATAGCACAGCGAAAGCCCCAAACGCTGCATGCATACACATCACTAAAAGACCAAAATTCCATGCATGGCACTGGCGGCCTTCAGTTTCATCCCTGTTACTACCAATTTTAGTGAGCATTAGCTCTGACTGGTCAGTCCAAGATGGACACTTGCACTGACGCAAAATGACATTTTGTGCAATACGGCCACGACATGGCACCGCCAACGTTGGCGGGCTCCTTTTTTTACGGATAGGTTAAGTAGTGCCTTCTCAAAGATTCCTTCTCAGCTCCAAACCGCCACTGCAAACAGTGCTGCAAAATTGTCCGGTTACCAGAGCAAAGTTGCTGAGTCATCATTGAATGTGTGCACCCGCCCACTAGGATGCAGTCAGGTTGGGTTTCACTTATGGTTCTGAGGGTCTGGTGAGGCTTCCATGGTGTGCTGCATCACTGACTGCAAATAAACTCTGATAGTCATTGGCTGGAGCCCTCATTACTTCTCATTGTAGCTCATGCATTGGTCTGGGGAGCAGTAGGTCTGAAGGCTTGGAAGTGCTAAGTTCTATTATTTTCCTAAATGCCAGAAGTAATTTTCCAGATGGGATGTGTTGGAGCAAGAAGCAATGTCTGTAAAGGATGTGCCACCAGAGAGGGTGTTCTGGTGTCAGAGGAATGCGGTTGACCATGAGAATAGGGTGGTTTCTCCACATTTCATCCTTTGAGGCATATTATTTGAATTAGTTGTTTATTTGAGAACTACTGAGGCTAATGCCAGGTTGAGGTTTGATTGCACCGTGGCTCTTGCTACAGAGTTCTGGACAACAAGAGTGGATGGCCAATGTCTTCGATGCCCAGTCAGAGCCCCCCGCTTCCCCAGCACTAGGGGCCAGATGCATCAAGCATTTTTTGCCTTTTCAAATGGCCATTTCGCAGAATAGACCATTTGCAAATGCAACAAAAATGCATTTTCGATATAGCAAAGCATAATTTGCAATTCAGTAACATGTTATCGAATCGCAAAATGGGATTGCGATTCGCTATTAAGAAGGGGCGTGTTTAGGGCATCCCTTCCTAATACTGAATCGCATCAGTAGGTATGAATGTTTTGCAACCAAAATGTGGTCGCAAAACATTCGCATTTTACCACCTACTTCAAGTAGGTGGTAACCCATTCGCAAATTGGGAAGGGGTCCCCAATGGACCCCTTCCCCTTTGTGAATATTAGTGAAATCATTTTTTTAAGAGCAAGCAGTGGTTCCACGGACAACTGCCTGCTCTTAAAAAAATGAAAAGAGAACTTTTCTTTTTTTTTTTAAACGCATCCGTTTTCCTTTAAGGAAAACGAGCTGCGTTTAAAAAAAAAGAATTGCTTTATTTTAAAGCAATGACAGTCATGGTGGTCCGCTGATCCCAACAGGCCACCATCCCTGTGGTTTTTGCAATCCCTAGGTGGTCGCAAATTGTGACCTACCTCATTATTATTCATGAGGTAGGTCATTTGCAATCCCCTAGGAATCACAGAAAGTGTTAAACACACTTTCATGCATTCCGTTTTGCAATTTTCTAAATGCGAATCGCAAGGATTCATAATTAGGAAATCGCAAAATGATTTGTTGATGCATCTGGCCCTTCGTCTCCATTCCAGTGCTGTGGCAAATGCAACAGACCGTGGCCAGGACCACTGAGCTATAAACAGACCCTGCCCTATTGTGATGGCGCAATAGAGCCGTAGTGAAGTTCGCCTCATATCCTTCTGAGAGCAGCAGGTGAAAATATGGCAGCGATGTGATTAAAATGTCTGCCGGTGCGCAAATTGACTTTTTACTCTGTGGAACCATTTGATTTTTTATTTATTTGTTTGTTTGCTCATTTATTTTTACAAAAAGGACCCTGGGATGATCTGGTGTGGATAGTTGTTTTAAGGTTACAAGAATTAGTAACTTTGGTTGTTTAGTCAATAAGTATCCCTATTCTTAAGTTGAACCGAGCCACTGGTTACTCAGCGATGGAAAGTCTACAAGCATTTGCTGTACCTTGCAGCTTACAGTAGCCTGGGCGTGGGAGGGGAAAGACCAGATATTTGGGTCGTCCATAAGTTAGTGGAAATTTATGTGACCGGAACTGGACCAGGAATAATCTTCGGGTTCCGTATTTCATAACTAAATACTATTACCCCTGGCAGGGTTGGTTTGGAAGCAAAATGATTAAATTGACAGGTCAAATGGCATAAACCTGGCCACATAGGCTCTGCAATGGTAGGTCTGAGACATGTTTAAAGGGCTACTGAAGTGGGTGGCTCGATCAGTGCTGCAGGCCCACTAGCAGCATTTATTTTACAGGCCCTGGACACATGTAGTGCACTTTACTAGGGGCTTATAGGTAAATTAAATGTGCCAGTTGTGGATAAGCCAATATTGCAATGTTTTAAGCAGAGACCACATGCACTTTAGCAGTGGGTAGCAGTGGTTTAGTTCAAAGTCAGAAAAACAGGGGGTCAGAAGGCAAAAAAATGTCTGGGGAAACCACGCCAAGGATGCCAGGTCTAATCATATCTAAAGCCACAAATATTAACATGGCAGTGGAAATTACTACCTAGCTTCAGTGTCACTGGGTTTGAGGATAAAGTAATGGTGGAGGCGTGTAATATGGAAATCTGCTCCTGCTCCTGTCCTCTGTTGGTTAGTAGCAGCCTGAGTGTGGGAGGGCAAAGAGCAGATATTTGGGTCGTCCATAAGTTAGTGGAAATTTATGTGACAGGAACTGGACCAGGAATAATCTTTGGGTTCCATATTTCATAACTAAATACTATTACCCCTGACAGGGTTGATTTGGAAGTAAAAGGATTAAATTGATAGGTCAAAATGCCATAAAACTGCCCACATAGGCTCTGTAATGGTAGGTCTGAGATGTTTAAAGAGCTACTGAAGTGGGTGGCACAATCAGTTCAAGAGCAAGACCACTGACTCATTGTCAGTGAAATTGCTCTCCCACCCCCGCAGCTCCACCATTAAGTGGGGACTTCCCCCGAGCCCCTGTACTCTTGAGTATTGGTGTTCGAGGCCCTCCTCCACCCGCAGGTTTTACCTGCGCCTCATCCCTGGTGATCCAGTAGACCTCCATCTCCTTTCTCTCGGTTCGCTTTTTCTCTCCTTTTTCACTTGGTTTTTCCCTTGTTTCTATCTCTTCCTTTCACTCTCCTTCTGTGTCTTTCCTCCTTTTTCACTCATGTTTCCCTCATTTCAAGCTCACCCCTTCACTCTCCTTCTGTGTCTTTACTCCGTTTTTTTCACTCAGTTTTCACCCTCATCTCAATCTCCCCCTTTCACTCTCCTCTATGTGTTTCCTCCACTCTGTGTGCACTTTTGCTGCCTTATTGGCACTTTCCCCTCTCTTTTTGACCTTTTCCTTTGCCTTTTCCACCCGTTTTTTCCCCGCCCCGCGGCCCCTCCCCCCCAGAACAACAAGCGCGACCGGCCCAATCCAGATCCCCTCCTTGCTCCTGCCTCCCAGCTGCCCAGCCTTCCCTGACCCCTACTTAATGGCAGTTGCTGCACGGCTACGCGCAGCGGGCACGCCACTGGCACGCCAAAGGCAAGCCCGTCTGCGCCCGTTTGCAACCTGACTATGACCAGTGCCAGAAACCCTGGATCTCTGCACCACCAACGTTACGACCCAACGGCACTCCACGCACACAACCCAGGCCTCAACAACAACTGCAAGCTAGCATCACCGGCCGACACCCACGGGCCCTTCAGCTGTCACCGCTGCCGGCACACCTGCAGCACAGCCAAGATCATGGACCCAGCGCAACCCGCCCGCAAGAACACAACCAAACCGAAGACCCTGCAATGCATTCTCCTCAACGTCCGATCCCTTCACAAACACGCTACTGAAATCTGGGACCTCCTCGACAGCACCACCCCGGACGTAGCGTTCTTCACCAAAACCTGGACCAGCACCACCTCAGGACCAGACATTGCCATCGCCATTCCCCAAGGAAACAAGATCTCCGCCTGAGCACACTCCTCGACGGGCCCACAGACCTGATGGAACACCTTCACTTCGAGATACTGGACAGCCCTACCTCCACCCTCCGAGGAACCCTCATCTACCGACCCCCTGGACCCCGCAGACTTTTCGCCAACTCCATCACGGACATCATCTCCCTGCAAGCCATTGCGTCCACCAATTACACCCTACTGGTAGACCTCAACTTTGACCTCAACAACCAACTGGACCCCCAGCACCACATCCTTCCTGGACAACCTCCAAAACATTGGACTCCACCAAATCGTGACCGAACCCACGAACTCAGCAGGACACACCCTCGACCCCCTCTTCACAACAGGAAATTCCATCACTTTCAGCCACACCACCGAACTCCCATGGACTGAACATCGATGCGTCTACTTCACTTTGAGAACACCCACCATCCACAGATACCAGCACCTGCTTCCACAAAGAAACTGGACCCGAATCACCGATGACCAGCTACCTCTTCACTCAGCAACTCCACCCCAACCATTGCGGAAAACGACAACCACAACACCGCAGCTCGACCCCTGCACAGATGGATCTCCAACAGCGCCAACACCATAGCTCCCCTTAAGAAAAACAACAACATCCACGCCAAGAAAGCTAGATGGTTTACCACCGAACTTCGAGAGTCCAGACGCACTTGCTACCACCTTGAAAAGGCCTGGAGGAACACTAAATCCACAGAAGCCCACAACAACTTCAGAACAGCCAACAACGCCCACCACCAACTCATCAGAAAAACGAGGAAAAAAGCAGTTGAAGACAGAATCTCCACTCATGCACACAACAGCAAAGAACTCTTTAACATCATCAAGGAGTTCGCCCAACCCACCAGCGAGTCCACCGACATCCCTCCCTCACAAGACCTCGGCAACAAACTCAGCACCTTTTTCCACCACAAAATCAAGAGCATCTACAACAACTTTAACGAAGACAACCAACACACTGAACCCTCACCAACCACCCCCAACACCCTGAAGCCAGTGATCTTCAACTGGGCAGCCCTCACCACTGAAGACACACTGAAGACGATGAGGTCAATCCACTCCCCCAAAGACCCCTGCCGCCACCACATTTTCAACAGAGCCGCCGACACCATCGCACCCATGCTCTGCCACACTATCCACCGCTCCCTGGCAACCGCCTTGTTCCCCAACGACTGGAAGCACGCGGAGATCAACCCCCTCCTGAAGAAACCCTCAGCGGACCCCACCGACCTCAAAAACTACAGACCCATCTCCCTGCTCCCGTTCCCAGCAAAAGTCATTGTGAAAGCCATCAACAGTCAACTCGCCACATTTATCGAAGAGCACAATATCCTCGACTCCTTCCAATCCGGCTTCAGAAAAAAACACAGTACGGAAACCGCCCTCCTCGCCGCAACAGACGACATCTGCACCCTACTGGACAAAGGGGAAACAGCAGCCCTCATCCTCATCGACCTCTCAGTGGCGTTCGACACAGTCTATCACCGCTCCCTAATATGCAGACTCCACAGCGCAGGAATCCAAGACAAGGCCTTCGACTGGACCCTCTACTTCCTCTCCAGCAGAACGCAGTGGGTCAGACTCCCGCCTTTCCTCTCGGACCCCAAACCAACCACCTGCGTAATCCCCCAGGGACCCTCCCTCAGCCCTACGCTCTTCAGCGTCTACATGGCTCCGCTCAACCCCATTGTCAGAACCTACGGACTCAACATTGTGTCATACGCAGACGACACGGAGCTCATCCTCTCCCTATCCAATGAACCCAACAGCGCCAGACACAACTTTCAAGAAGGTATGAAAACAGTCGTCAAATGGATGAAAAACAGCTGCATACAACTAAACACCAACAAAAAAAGTACTCATCATGGGCCCAAACCCTGATGCTTGGAATAACACCTGGTGGCCCCCTGCCCTGGGAAGCCGGCCCACCCCCACGGACCACGCACGCAACCTGGGAATCAGCCTGGACTCAGAGCTCAAAATGGACCGCCAGATCAATTCCGTCTCATCCTCCTGCTTCCACACCCTCCGCATCCTACGTAAGACCTTAAAATGTATCCCCCTCGAACACAGAAAGACCGTCACTCACGCCCAGGCCACCAGCAGACTCGACTACGGCAATGCACTCTATGCCGGAATAAACAAAAACCTCACCTGCAAGCTACAGAACATCCAAAACACAGCTGCAAAACCGGTCCTCAACCTGCCAAGACACTGCCACATCTATCAGCACCAGCACACACTCCACTGGCTCCCCATCGAAGCTAGAGTCACCTTCAAGATGCTAACCCACACTCACAAGGCCCTCCACGACAACGGAGCAGCATACCTGAACAGCCGACTCGAATTCCACGCACCCCAAAGGACCCGACGATCAGCCCAGCTCTCCTACGCCGCAGTCCCCTGCACCAGAAAGACCAGATCGGGAGGCCGCTCCTTCTCTTTTCTCGCGGCCATAGCCTGGAACCACCATCCGCTCCACCTCAGACAGACAACATCGCTCCCCATCTTTGTAAGAAACCTCAAAACCTGGCTCTTCGACAGACCCCCTCCTTGATGGACTGGAACCTGAGACCTCCCCCAGCACCTTGAGACCCTTACGAGTGAGTAGTCGCGCTTAACAAACACCTTGATGATTGATTGACAGAGGGAGAAGAGAGAGGAGAGGAGTAAGAGAGAGAATGGATGGATGGATGGATGGATGGATGTTGCACAAGAAGAGGAAGGCAGTGGGCTGGTGTGAGCATTTTTGCCAGGACTGCTTTGGTTCTCTAACCCATCTCTGTGCTACACTAAACCACTAAGCACAATATTAAAGTTAAAATTATATATTGATGCCTGTCTGGGATTCTACTTCCTCACTGCAGATTAGAATTAAAAAAGCAAGAAAAATTGAAATGGGACCACAGTGGCTAATAACTGCAGACAAGCCAGCAAATATTGTTCCCAATATATTTCAAAATGTTTCTCCTGGAAACGTAAATAAATTGTACGGTTTTGCATTTATGGCATCAAACAATAAGGATTGCTTGAAGATATTGTCTTTCCTTTATTAGAAGCAGCTTTAAAAATCTTTAAAGAATGGACGAAGGTAGCGCTGGTAAATGTAAAATAACAAAACTGGCCAAATCAAGTTTATTGACTTGGCCCAGTCCAGGGTTTCAATGAAGAGATGAGTGTGTTCTGGGAGTTGCAGTCCTTCCTCACAGAAGATCCAGATGAAATTACACACCTGCAAACAAACGTGTATAGAAAAGACTAGAACTGGAGCACTGGGCCTTTGTTGTAATGGAACCATCTTAGAGCGGTCATGTAGTAGGGAATTAAGAAGCATGTGTTGTAGAAGTCTGTCCGCAATATGGGCACAATTGTCTTCCTTTTTAGTGGAAGCACCAGTAAGGAGTTGAGACAAACTGCACAGCCTGTGGTTCAAGCCAAGTACTTGTCACAGAAAGAAGAAGTTGGTGGCAAGTGTGTGCAACACTGGAGATGAGCTGCTACCACATGCCAATCTGGCACTTAATACTGTTTGCCAGGGCATTTGAATTATGCTATTCTGTGGGTGTGGTATTTTCTGCATAACTATGGATGTGCTGCATTTGGCACAAAATACATAATTTGTTGCAGAATCTGCAGATTATAATAAAAAAAAAAAATTGTTTCTTGCTTAACCGGATCAAAAGTTACTGAAATCGTTGTGATATGTTCCAGAGCAGTAGACTGCCCTTTGCAAAAGTTGACTAGTCCTCTTTTAGTTGCTTATTGCTATACTTGGATGTTAAACTGGTACTAATAAGGTGAAAACGTTGCCTAGTTTTAGCCTGTGTAAAAATGGCAAAATAATGAAGTAATACTGTCACAAAATCTGCCTCAGTAGGCCGTATCATTTTCCTTTTCTTACAACATAATTTAGTCGACCATCCGTATAATTTGGTCCTCCCCTACCACATAATTCCAGTGGCCCTGATTATTGCTGATCCATATATCGGATGCTCAAACACTGGGAGTTTGTGACGAAGTGAAAATTGCGCTAGGGTGCATTTTGCTCCTGCCTTAAGAGATGGGTGTAAATGGCCCTGTAGCTTTGTGGTCCATGTTGTGTTATAAGGAGTCACCTACAAAGCAGAGGTGAAAGTGTAGGAGGTTTAAGCATTTAAGCACTTGCAAATATCATGCTTCTCTGGGAAGCTTTTCAGGAGTCTCAGGGAAGTTACGGGGGACTGTGCTAAGAGTATGACAATCATAAGGGAGAGGATGTGGCCTAACGGCTAGGGCGGTCGACATCGAAGCTGGGGAACCGGGTGTAAGTCTCGTCAGAGATCCTGTGATTCTGTGCAAATTACTTAATCTCCCGGTGCCTAACAAAAATGAATGTATCCTTATTTAACGCAACTGGTGCTCATGTAAAGCGCTCTGATACCTGATAACTTCGGGTCGAGTTTGCGCTGTATAAAACTCCAAATAAAAATAGCTGTTCATCACTGACTAACTGGGGTTTAATCATATTATAGGGCCCGAAACTGAGCTCTAAGTACACCGTTTTAGGACTGGACTCCCAAGGTGGAGAAGTTGAGCCTTCCAATGCATTCTCAGGGGGGTTAAAGAACCTCCCCTTAATAAATTAATGAACACAGGTCAGTAATTCTCTGCCCAACCAATGATTGTGCTGTGGAAAAGAATAAGTATTTTGGTCGAAAACACTCCCAGCGTAATACAGTATATAAGATTAACCCGTGTAGGCGCATTTCTCGCAAGAAATGAGCATACGAGGGCGCCCGCGTATGCGCATTTGTGAGGAAGAAGTCAGCGAGAAACCAGGAAGAAGGAGCCCCGGGATGCCGCATCTCAGGTAAGTCGTTTTCATTAGTTGTACAATGTTTTAAATGATTTTAAGGGCATTAGAAGAGGGCAGGCGGGAGGCGGGTGGCAGGCAACTTCGCTCCTCCATGGCGTGTGCGTAGTGTTGCCTACTATGCCTACTTTGCGAATCGTGAAGTAAGCAACACTACGGACACTCCGTGGACGGTGCGGAGCACTACGCCCACCCTTATAAATAAGATCTCAATGGTAACAAATTAAGCAGTCTTTCACTACTATATCTCAGCGATTACGAGGGGAGCAGCCTATGCTGATCCCGGGGATAACCTTCGAGGTTACTCATGTGCAATAGTCTTGGACCAATCACTGGAGGCTCTTTCCTGGGGTTAGTTGGAAAGTTGCTAGCAGAA
Source organism: Lissotriton helveticus (assembly GCF_964261635.1). Classification (NCBI taxonomy): domain Eukaryota; kingdom Metazoa; phylum Chordata; class Amphibia; order Caudata; family Salamandridae; genus Lissotriton; species Lissotriton helveticus. Next base: position 474,625,485 of record NC_136060.1, on the reverse strand, counting down.
GTACTGTGCAGGGTGCAGACCAGTGGATCTCAAGATTCCCTCTTGTTGGTAGCAGTCTCCCTCAGCCCTTCCTCAAATGACCAGGTTCATTGTCTCACTTAGCTCTTTGCTGTGGAGGGCCTCTCTGGTGGTTTTTGGGGCAGCATGGCTCATCGTGCTGGCTCATGGATCGCGAGGAGCAGTCACCCTACCTCGACCTGGGTGTCTGGTGTGCGGTCAATGCCTACGCTAAAAATACGAGGTAAGCGGAGGCAGCGCCACCGATAAACGAGGAGGCTTCATTGGAGTTGCAGTGCTCACAGCTCGCTAGATCTCGGAGCGTGGATTCTCCCTGTGCCCCAGACACAATAACAAGCTTGGTGCCCACCCCTGGTGCAGGGTGCAAGCCTTACCGTCAACGTGGTTCTCCTCCAGTATTCTTAGCGGGTACTGCAGACTGTGATTCAGTGTTTTTTAGCACAGTGTGGCTTCTTAGGTCTTCAATTCTGCAATAGGACTTGTTGGTGATGAATTGAATGAATGAATGAATGAATGGGTATCTTATAATGCGCAAAACTTAACCCAGAAGGGCATCAAGGCGCAGGCAACTGACAGACATAGAACAACATAGGGGGGATACCATAGGACTTAATAAGCCAGGGAGAAGAGCCAGGTCTTCAAAAGTTTACGAAAAACCCCTAATGAGGGTTGACTGGAAAGTTCAGATGGAAGCGAGTTCCATAATTTGGGAGCCAAGACGGATCCCCCATCTCACCCTGTTAAATCTGGGGACGATGAGCAAATTTCTGGAGGCCGAGCGAAGGGATCTGCTGGGGGTATAGGGGCTAACAAGGGATCTAATCCCTTCGGATCCTGATCCAAAGACCGCCCTATGGGTCAGGCAGAGATTTTTAAAAGAGATCCTGGCCTGAATTGGTAGCCAATGGAGATCTTTCCTAGCCCTGGTAGCAGAGGTGCGCCTAGGGAGGTTAAGGACCATCCTGGCAGCAGCATTTTGGACTACCTGGAGGCGTTGAAGACATTTCTTGTTAATGCCCCCATATAGCGCATTGCAATAATCAAGCCTGGATGAGACCAGGGCGACCGTTGCCTTTTTGCGCGCATCAGGTGACAGATATGGGGCAATCTTTTTTAGAGTCCGAATGATAGTGCAACAGGTGGCCACTGTTCTGTTGACCTGGCGATCAAATGAAAGGGCAGGTGGGGTAGTGTGGCTCACTGGTTAGAGGCGGCAGGCCTGAGAGCAGAAGTCAGCCCGGGACCAGAGTTCAATTCCCGACGCGGCAGGGTCGTGGACCTTGGTCAGCGGACTCGATAATTCTCACTTCGGTGCTTACTCTAATCAGGGGTTCCACTCGGCAACTCTGGGCATTAGCTTGCCTAATCTCCACAACGGCCCCACCAATTCCGGGGATGCCTGGCTCCACCTTGGGGACTCCCAGCAAGGGACCATCCCACAGGGAAAGCCAGGACGGGTTCCCCAGAGTTATACAGCGCCGGGACGCCCCGTTGCTGGGGCAGCTGTGCGCTTTACAAGTATACTACATTTACATTTACATTTACATCTATAAGTATGCCCAGATTCCTGGCCGAATGAGTAGGCTGGGGACAGTCCCCTAAGGAGGCCGGCCACCAGTCCCCCGTCCACAGCTCTTGACTCCCTCCAAAGATCAAGACTTCCGTCTTTTCTCCATTCAGCTTAAGATGGTTACGTATCATCCAGTGCGATACAGCCTCCATGCAAGCTGGAAATTTGAGGGCAGAGTCATTTATCGGCAGGGTGGTTGAGACAATAATTTGAGTATCGTCAGCATATGACAGTACCTGATACCCAAAAGATCTTACAATCTTAGCAAGAATTCCTCCATAACCTCCATCCATGGGGTTACACATTTTTGCTCCTGTTGGAAATTGGGTTACTGGTTGAGGGGGTATGAAAACGTACTCAAGCAGCCACCACAATTTCTGTCAGGATGAAGTCGCAAGCAAACTCCAATTTAACTTGCGCTTAACCCTCTGATAGCTTGGAACAAGCAGCCAGGCTCAAATTAGAGACAATGTGTAAAGGATTTATGCAGCACTTCAAACAGTAATAAAATGAAGACGCTACACAAGAAAAATCCCAAACCAATTTAGAAAACTTGAGTACATTTTAATAAATTATTTGAAACAAAAATATAGTAGAACTGGATTAAAGATTTGAGTAAAAATAGTGCCTAAAAGCGCAACTCTTGTTATCTGTTCGTGCTGTACCTGGTCAAAGTCACAAGTTCAGGCCGACCGGGATGGAGCGTGGGCCGGATACAGGGAACAAGTTAGGCCCAATGAAAAAAAGTTCCCTTAAATCCTGGCTAACGGAGCTTTGGGATATCCCATGTCGAGGATGTGTCGTGCAGCAGCGGTTCCAGGAAGTGGCGTGGCTATGGTGTGGAGTCCTGCGTCGATAAGGGACTTCTGATGCAAAGTCTGCAAGACTGAGCTGCAATGTGAGGTCTGGCGTCGTGGATGCATCACGCGGCGTTAGTTCCGATGCAGCTACGAGGAGATGCTTTGCACTGCGTTGGTTCAGCTTACACAACCGCAGCTAGGGTGGCAGAGCATCTTTCGACCCACTTCCAGGGGTCCCAGACTTGGAGGATACCACCTGGGGGAAGAACTCACAGCAGACAGAGTCTAGGTGCTGGGTTCAGGGTGGTTGGGGCATTTCTGTCCGTGAGGTTTTGATCAGGAGGCAAGGCCCTAGCCCTTGAAGTCACTCTGGTAGTTTTGGTTCAAGATGTAGGCCCAGTCCTTTCACTCAGGCAGCCGGGCAGCAGAGTAGCAGTCCTTATTTCAGAGCAGCACAGTAGTCCTCCTGAGTATTCCACAGTTCCAGAGAATACTAAAGAGTTGGGTCTGAGGATCCAGCATTCATACTTGGTGCCCACTTCGAAGTAGCAGAAGGTTCTGGAGGTTTACACCCTCAGGAGTGTTTGGATTATCTTTCTTCCCTGCCCTGGCTCTAGTTTGTGTGTGGCCAGAATAGACTAGTGTCATACCTTTTGTGAGTGTGCTAAGGCAGAGCCTTTGTAATGTACTAGTGTGGTAGGTGACAGCTCCCACCCGCGTCAGGTCAGATATGGCCCATTCTGCCAATACCTGTGCTCCTTTTTCTCACTGTCTGGGAGCAATACCCACAGACCAGCTACCAGGCACACCTAGTCATGCCACCCAGGATACGCATAGCAGACATCAAATAGTTGGAGCAAGAAAATGTCAACTTTCTAAAAATTACTTTAATCTGACTTTACCATTAAAGAGTGCTTTAGATTACAATTATTTAAACACCAAACTCGAAATTCCTACCTGCTCCCAATTGAAAGGTTCCACTTATTAAATGTAATAAGGGAACCCAATGTTATCCCATGGTAGAAGTAGGCCTTGCAGTAGTGAAAAACGAAGTTTAGAGTTTTTCACTACCAGGACATGTAACCGTTAAAACTATGTGTTCGACATTTTAAGTACATTGCTCCCAGGTGTATGGGCTGTTTAAGGGCCCAGCATAGGGGTGGAGTATATGTATTAAAAAGGAAGGTTTAGGCCTGGCAATTTTTTTATTTTGCCAGGTCGAAATGGCAGTTTACAACTATGCACACAGGCTGCAATGGCAGGGTCGAACCATGTTTAAAGGGCTACTTAAGTGAGTGGCACAATCAGTGCTTCAGGAACATTAGTAGCATTTCCCCGGTTCCTCCCATGTCCATCCTGTGTAGCTAGTTAGCTCCCTGCTTCAAAGCAGGGTCTAGGCGGTCCCTTGCAGCAAAGTCCCTGGATTTCTGGTTCCAACCTGCCACGAGGAGTTGTTAATTGATACCCAACCCTGGAGCACACTAGTGTAGAGACCCCGGACACCTGGTAGAGAAATCTTGGGACAATGGCTGGAAGTTTCTTGAAGCCTCGGACCTATCTGTACACTAAAATGGCAGACAGGAGTTGTGTATTCCAATAGTTCAATTCTGATACCAGTTCCGGGCACATCTGCCCTTTTGCTTATTGCATTCAGACAGGTCTTTTCCATGAGGTGTAAGCAGGAAAGTGGAGTGGAGCTGGGAGGTTCAGGTTGGGGAATCCCAAAACAAGGGCACCGCGACCACAGCAAGGATGGGTACCCCACTTAACCACAGGTTAACCTGTCGGGGTAGCCCTTCCAGAGAATTGGAAAAACAGGGGGACTCCCCAGCTGCAAAGGGCCCTCTGTCTCCTCTCCTGAAGACTCACTGAGCAACTGCAGAGGGGAACAGGGGTGTCCTGGGAAAGTCCTGCAATTAACATCTGCAATCTGGGATCTGCCTCCAATCCTCAATCTCAGGGACCACTTGAACACAGCAAATACAAGATGGATGCCACTATGGCTATGGCCACCTATGTCAAACACGGTAAACATCCTTCACAACGCGGTCAAAACACTGCGGTGCCATTACGACCCGTCTTTTCAACACTAGTCGTTACCACGACTTGCGCTGGAGGGCGCTCTAGACTAAGGAATAGTAGATTTACTATTCCAACACCTTCCCTACTGTACGTAGGCTGGAGTTGGAATAGTAAATCTTACTATTCCGAAGTCCAGCGCCCTACAGCGCAAGTCGTGGTAACGACTTGCGTTGTAAAAGATGCGTTGTGATGTACCGCAATCATTTTGATGGCGTTGTAACATCATACATTCGTCAAACAAACATGATCCTCTACACATGCCAACTATGGCACCCACCTTTGTTCCACATGGATGGGCCGAGCACCCGATTGCATGGGACTGGCAAATTAAACAGAAAAAGATGGAATCGACCAGTACAGACAGCATAACTACCATACACACACCAGCATGGAGAGGTAAAATGGCAGTCTTTGTACCACAATAATGGTATTCATACCACCACTCTGTCCTCTGCATCTCGGTGAGGAGATGGTAGTCATGCTGTTAAAGGCACAATTTCATATAAATCAATTTCTGTATCTAACCACAGATTTTGAGAAACAAATCATAGTTTTTTTAGCATCCCTTTATTTATTGTTTTTGTTGCTTGCTTATTTAAAAAAATGAAACAGACCGATTTTTTTCATACACATAGTCCCATCTTTCACATGTGCAAAACGTAGAAAATTTATTTTCTCTACATGCTAGGGTGAAACACGGCAACAACGGGGAATTAATTTACCTTTCTGGAAAGAGTCTTTGCTCTATCCATATTGCACAAGCAGAAAAATATTGCAAGAGTTGTGTTTGCACTAGTGTGAAGTTTCTCCCACGCCACATTGTTTTGTGGTGTGGCATCTCCAGGCCACTCGCCTCCTCTCGTGAAAAAACCCACCGATAAGGCGCTTTCGAGCCTTTCCTGGTCCCTGCCTCTGTTTTACAGCCCCTCGCATCCATTAATATTTCTAACACCCCAGAATGAGGACAATAAAGCTCGTTAGCTGTAGTCTGCAGTGTTGTGAGAATTAATGAGGCTGCCTAATAAAGATGCTGAAAGAATTTACATATAATGATGGATTCGGGCATTTCACAGCACCTCGTAAAATTAAGTAATGTTCCTTGGGCTTTTACAAGCAGAGCTGTTTAGCACCTCGTCTGGGAAGGACTAATAAAGTTCGCCGACTGCATTAGCAAAGTGAGAACGATTTTACAGTCTTGTATGTCTACATTCAGCTTATAAAACTGCAACGTGGACTGAAGCATCTACGGAAGAAGTCTCTGTAACTTGGGGGTCGCAGGTTTGAGTTCAGGTTTTGACCGGGTCCAGGACGGCAGAGTCAGCACAAGCGGGGCAGGAGGCGAGGAGCTACAGAAAAGGGCCCCCCTCCTAGAGACTCCCTGGTACCTGTGGAAGCACGTAATCACTGTGCTGAGGCACAAGATCGACCTCCAAGGCGTAAGGGACTAATACGTCGCCTTACCACTCACACACCACACGGTCCTGAAGAAAGCCCACCGACCTTCCTAGGCGAATAGGGCTGAAACGTGTCGACCTTTTAATATCACGAGAACTGATAGCGTTAGAATCTTAACAATTCTCTTCACGCATATCTACTATATTTTCACCGCTAACTCGAATCCAGAACAATAAATATCGTTATCTGGCTGTCCGAGTTATTTTAATCTCACAATCACCACTTATCACTGGACACTACTGCTTTTAACCTTGGGTTACTACCTCCAGGTGGAGGCTGCATACCAACTAACCCTGTGATTATGCAGACACGAGAGTAATATAGCGGAGAACCAAGATATACTGCTACCAGAAAACATCTACTCACGTGCATACCACCTACCTGCAAAATCCAGGTTAGTAGGACAAGTGATCCTTCCCTCCCCCAACTGGTTTGCGATTTGAGTTCAGGTGTGCCTCTCAACCGAATTACGTCACTCTGTCCTCTTCCGGTAGCAGGGGCGTGGCCTCGGTAGGGCCCAGTCGGCCCCTCATGCTTCTGAGGTCGATAAAATGAATGTCACTCACTTGGGTAATTATGACACCCACCATTTCTACACACAGATCGGACTTACTCCTGCGGACAGTCCACCCACCCTGACAAGATTTCTGAATACTCGGGAATTAGCTTGGTTAGAAAGATTGGGGGTGTCAGCATCAGATTTCCTGACGGTTCGGCTGCCATTAATGTTAAAATACATTATACGACAAGCAGGGTGCATGAGAGGGGCTTAAGAGCCAGTGAAAAGGGAGAGGAATGCCAGTTAATAAGAGTACTAGGTGAGAGAAACAATATTTTGAAAAATAAAAATTTTTAGGGCTTTCAAAACAGAGATGAACTGAAAGCCCCTTTGCCCACCAATCAGAAAGTTGGTGAACAAACAACGGGGCATATTATCAAGGGGGTTTATCTCCGCTTTTTTGGCTTTAAAAGCCAAGAAAGCGGAGATAAAATTATCTCCCTATTACCAAGCTGTCGCTAACACCAGTTAGTGACAGCTAATAGGAGATAACGACCATCTTGGGCCCCGCTTTGCATGTCAGTGATATTTATCACTAATGACATGCAAAGTGGGCGTGCCAAGATGTTAGCGACTGGAAACAGTCGCTAACATCGCTATCTCCTATTACCAACTTTTGGAGATATTCGCGCTAAGCGCGAATATCTCCAAAAGCTAACACCTGCCCTGAGCAGTCCTTAGCCATGTTATCCAATGGGAGGTGGATAACATGGCTAAGAGCATTTGCTCGATAATGCATGAATATCGCTGACTTTTCAGCGATATTCATGCATTGCGGCCGTGTTTTATCGCATTTGCGATAAACCTTGGTAATACCAAGGTTTATCTGCAATAAAAATCGCTGATTTGCGGCGATAATTTTTGTCTCTAAACAAGTTAGAGACAAAAATTATCGCTAGTTGTTGGTAATATGCCCCAACATTTGGTAGATTTTTGATGATCACAGACGTCTTGTAGGGTCTTTACCACCATGGATAATTAATCCTGCGAAGAACAAATGTAAGACGTTTTGCAGGGTGCGAAAGCAAAAGGTACAACTGCAGAATTGTTTTTTCCAAGGCAGAAAAAATATAATTTTGCACATTTCGACCTTGTGCAGTCATGGAGTATAAATGTATCTTTAGGTATACAATTTTCATATACTTGACCAATTTCACGTGTTAAATGATTCACAAAATCCAAAACGCGTAACCCCCACATGCATCAACCTATTTAGGAAGTGCAAACGGTGCAAATCGGTAAATTCGGCCATTTGCGCTTCCTAAATACGTTTTTGGGATGCATGAAAAGTTTTTTCAAAATTCGGGTTTTTTTTGCATTTCCCAAAAATGCGAATGCATTTAAGGAATCGCATTTGTGCGATTCCTTAAATGCAATGCATCCATTTTTTTTAAAAAAGCGAATTTTGAAATAGGAAGTGCAAATTAACACGAGGTTGACCCTCGTGTTAATTTGCGAAATTCTTTCAAAAAGCACAAAAATGCATTTTGAAAAGTGTCATGTTACAGACACACATGTCCTTATGACGTGTGTGTGAAACATGCACTTTCAAATACATTTCAGGGGTGCAGGGGGGGGGGGTCCTCTGCACCCTTGCAATGCATCAACAATTTGCGATTTCCTAAAAAAAGAAATGCAAAACGGCATTGATTCCTATGGGCCTCTAGGCCCATAGGAATCAATGTAATGCCATTCCTTAATTGCGATTCGCAATTAAGGAATAGCAAATTCCGAAATTTAAGAAATCCTAAAAATTTTGAGGATTTCTTGATGGATAGGATTTTGCAATTCCTAAATAGCGATTCCTTAATTTTCGCTATTTAGGAAATGCAAAATCCTAGATTGATGCATGTGGCCGTTAGTAACATAAGTAAATAAATGTGTCTGTGCGTCAGTGAGTTATGAATCGAGGGTTTCAGCCCCCAGGGCCAGGTCTGAGACTGACCTGCTTGAGTGGGTATCAGAGCACAGTGGCATCTGCCGGGTTCACGGCTGTGCCCGGAATTCGATGTCCCAGTTCATGCCCCTGAACGCATGAGTATCCCTTCCATTTTCAGTTCCCTGGCTGGGTTTCATTGGCTGCTGTAAGGTCAAAGGCTCAGCGAGCCCTTAGCAGCTGCTCCACTCACGTGTCACCAAAACTACACTCTGCTCGAAGGAATTCAAAAAGACTGCTGAAATATATTGCAAATTCAGGGTTTTAACCCCTGTGCTCTCTTTTACTAAATATAACATTATTTTCTTTATCATGTATTTTTATTTTTCTGTCACTCTTGTATTTGGCGTTTTTCACCTTATTTTGCTCTTCCGTGATTTAATTATTTCCTTCTATTTTTTTCTTTTGTACTTTCTCATGCCTTTCTTTTTTCTTAAATACCTTTATATTCTCTCATTCTTTCGTCCCTACTTCAATTATTACTTCACAGATTTCTTTCTCTCTTTTCTTTTCTTGCTGCTCTCTTCTTTTTTTTTTGCTCATCTTTTCTTTCCTTATTGTTTACTTTTTCTTTCCGATGTTTTTTCCCCTGCTATGAGATCATGTGTAAATGTACCAGTGGCCCTCGGGCGTTTAATATGTATTTTTCCCAGCTATTTTTTTCACGAAGTGAGTAAGAACCGTATTTTTCAATTGTCTTCTAATTATGTGTCCCATGAACATTTCTAAAGCTCGTCGAAAACCATCAACCCAACAGCAATTACCTTAAAGAGGAATTGTTTTTCCGGTTCCAATGACTTGCTGGGTTTGTGGAATTCATTGGTGCAGTGTCTGTTTGCAGTCTGTAGTCATCATAACCCGTGAGTGTGCTATTCACGCTGTTTGATCTGTGTTATTCCATGGAGTCCAATTAATCTGCCAGCAAACTCATTGAGACCATTTCCTCGACACCCTTTTCATCTAAAAAGTGTTTTATCACCAGGGTAGTCATTAACATCCAGTCAACTTTCTAGAGGACCATTTTATTTGTCTCTCTACAGAAGCACATGATGATACATAGCACCTCATTTGGAATAAAGAAATATATATAATGTTTTAGCACTTTATTCATTACTAGCACTTCTTAGCACTGCTACTAGTAGGTCTTAACCCCTTGTATGCGCTGCGAATTTTCACGCTGTGCGGTCGTTTTTAAAAGTGGGCGGGATTCCGACGGCCCCGGCCGTACTCCGCACACGCCCATCATGACGCAAGACGGCCAGGGGCCGTCATGAGCATGCAAGGGGTTAAGCTGGCATTCTAATAGTGCTACAATAGATACTGCAACAGGGAGCACTAACAGCAGTTGTACACCAAGTAATACTATTTACACCTTCGCTGCGGCGGCAATTCCGCCACAGTGCTAGGGGGGAGGGGGGCCGCGCGGCACTCCCATGCTCGTGATGGAACCGCTCCGTCACGAGCCTCGGGCTCGCTGTGCTTGTGACCGAGCAGTTCCGTCATGGCCTCGCCCGCACAATAGAACGTGCCGCACAGACACGAAATCAGCGCCGCGCAAGCGCGCCGAGCGGGCCGTGACAGAACCGCTCCGTCACCAGCACAGCGCGATCGAGGCTGGTGACGGAGCGGTTCCGTCACCAGCATGGAAGGGGTTAATACCTAACCAGTTATAGCACAGTCGTTGCGAAGATCTTGAGCAATGTACTGTACCATCGGTTGTACAACAGCTAGTGGTACATTACCACTACAGACGCCACTCATCTCTCTACTACCTTTAGTGCTAATCCCTGTCTGGAAGGGAGTATGACATTGTATTAGAACTGGCGGAGGCTCTCGAATCCCTTCTTCCTGTCTCCCATTTTTACACGGTCTTGGTTTCTTTTTGTTCAATCTTTTGTTGATCCTATGAGAAGTTGAGTCTATGCACAGGTAGTCCAATTCGTCGGGTAAGTTAAGGCATTGACACAATGTAGCGGGTACTCAATGAGCCGCACTGGAGAAGTTGCCTGAATACGAGAGCACGTGCGGACTAATGTTGTAGGTGCAGAGCAGGAATGCCCTGATGAGGGGCAGAGATGCATAGAACAGGAGATCAAGCCAGGTTATGCACTAAGGCAGGGTTCTCCAAAATCGGTCCTGGAGGGCCGGATCCTTGCCAGATGTTTAGCATATCCCCATTTAGATAAATGTAGTTATATTAAAAATCTGGAATGGAGACCACTGCACTGAAGGGTTGGTCCTATCTTTCGCTGAGACCTCAATCTCACAGGTGTCAATGTGGACGATTCCGTTCGAACTTGACAAAGGTAATAGGGCCTTCTGCTTCTTCGGAATGTCTTTCTTCACCTGCCGCTCATTACATGACTCTGACTAAAGACCTATTCATGATATAAGTAATGGATGTGCCTGGATCACCTTCAAACTCCTCATCCACGCACACAAAGCACTACACAACACCGGACCTACGTACCTCAACAACCGACTCAGCTTCCACACCCCCACTCGCAGCCTCCGCTCTGCCAACCTCGCACTCGCCACAGTCCCCCGTATCCGGAAAACCTCCGCCGGCGGCAGATCCTTCTCCTACCTCGCCGCCAGGACCTGGAACGCTCTCCCTACCAGCCTACGACAGACCCAGGACCTGCTGGCCTTCAGAAGACTTCTCAAGACCTGGCTCTTCGATCAGTAGCGTACCTCCCCCCCAGCGCCTTGAGACCCTCACGGGTATGTAACGCACTTTAGAAATGCAGTGATTGATTGACTGATTGACATTTATCTTCAGTGAATGCAAGTTCCACACCTTCGACCTCCTACCAACAACGGTTCAACCTAACCTATCGGTATTCTAGGAGTACGCAGTGACTCCCTATGGAGTGCAGTAGTAACCAACGCCCTGGAACACCCTTGGAAAATAACACTGTACTCCACAGATACTCCTCTCCAGTAACTACTAACTACCACACTGCCTGTAACTACTCACTTTTGGAAATTTAGACCTCAAACCCCAAGATAAAATCCAAGTCACTCTTCAACCTGTAAATCAAACGTTCACCCTTCATTCGAAAATGCTGGCGCAGATGAGGACAACTGGAAGGTTGTTCTTCTGTTTCCTACATCAATAATTGTCTGATTTAATATACACAGAGTATAGTATACACAGGACAGACAGGCTGTGTGAAATGGGCTGGTGGGAGCCCCTATGTTGTTTGTAGGGCAAACCGTTCGCATACAGGTTGGTTGCTTCCGCAAATCCATATATGTGAATCTTTTGTAGTTTGTATCCCTAGAGCCTAGACAGGCTCTTCTGGGAGTGATTTCGGGCTTCACCTTTCATCTAGGACCAGCATGGTGGCCATATTAACTGAAATCATAACATTTTTATAGTCCTCTTTTTGGCCAGATATCTGCCAATCACAATAAAGGTCACAACATTTAAGCCAAAAAAGTGTGTGTGATTTGCATTTCCAACACGTAAGAAGGCATCTCGCCGAAACGTGTTAGCAGGGGAGATTGCAATAAATATTTCAAAGTAACCCCATGAGTGCTCCTAACCAATTTTGAAGTTGTTGTGTACCACAATTTCCCACCCTCGTGGAATGGAGAAAGCACCTGTCCTGAGTTTGGTGGTTATTGGTGAGAACTGGAGAAGGGGATATATATATATATTTTCCACCAAATGTCACAAACGCTGCCGAACAACTTGCCGGCGGGTGCCTCCATTGTGACCTCGGCCTTCACGAAAACATTAACCACCAAATTCCCATTACAGGAAATCATGGAGCACTCTGCGGTTCACAGTCTTCACTTTGATTTGGCAGACACGTTTCACCAATTATGCCTTTCTCAATGCCATAGTGTTCCCATTAACCATTTCACCACATTTAAAACACTTCTGTCTCTTCATTTGACATGCATAGTTCATTCATAATCTCTCAGTGAGTGTGCCTTAATACTCGTAAATCTCATTTCTATAATGATATTCACTTAGTAGAAACGTGTTATTCAGGGCACCAATATGTCCAACTGCATATCCGATATTTCACTCACCAATGTGGCACATTGAAGACTTAGTCCATCGCCCAACCGCGCTCTGACCAACAACAGGCATTAGTAGGTGCTTTGGTTTTTCATATATAAATATAGTGCGACCTCAAAAGCTTTTGGGCATTTGGATGAACAATATATGCGCCTTTGTTTTTCTCTTTTCTTGCGCCTCGGTTCTACCGAGGCACAAAATGGCTGCCAACACTTCCTGGTTTCGAGTGTTGACAGCCAATTAGAATGCAGCTCGTGATCGGCAGGGTGCGCAAATCCATCACTGTATATCGATATGTTTTTTATTTTGATTTTCTCAGCAACTACTGAACGGATTTACATCATTTAACATGAAGAGTTCTTTCTGAACCAAGGACTTCCTTTTTGCCAAATTTAGTGTAATTCCGTTCAGCAGTTCGGGTTGTAGCCGAGCCTAAAGTTTCCTATGGGAATTAACATGGACAAAACATGTTTTGGGACCCCCCCCCTTTTTTCCCGGCCCCCGCTTGGCGAATCACCCCGATAGGAGCGGACCGGAGTGCCCCACTAGTTTTGAAAATTTCGCGAAGATTCATCAACCGGCGCCAAAGTTATTGGGAGAACTAAAAATGCTTTTCCTATGGAAACTATGTCCTAACTATAACTACCTACTGGCGACTGCCAGTAGGTAATATAGAGATGTATGCATATATATATATATATTGTATGTTATTTTTGAACAGGATTCCTAACTTGACACCTCTCATTTTAACTGAACAGTCAAAGAATCTGGGAGACAGTTCTTTCCAACTTTGTTTCACATGTTTTTTTAAACATCACCCCAACTAACAGACACACACAACCACTACTTGCAAAGACCGCTTTTTTATTACCCCTTTGAAATCAATTTCTTTCATTCTATCCCTACTCTAAACCCTGCCACACACACAATAAATTAAGAGCTCAAACCTAACACACTAATACACAAGGGAAAAAAACACATATTTCGAATCTACTAACTATAAACCTGTACTCTGGGTTTCCAGAGCAGTGCACATATAACTCTTCTGGAGGAGTTAAAGCTATATAAATACAATTTACAATGACACTTTGTAAATAGCACAAGGAAGAGAAGTTGTGGCAGTTTCTGCTGGAGAATCAGGGTGTGTGGCAGAGTGGGAACTGTGTGGCTATTTACAAATGTTTTCAAAGTTATTGCTAACCACACCTGCAGTGACACCTCAGTAAGCCAGATGGACATTTCACAACTGAGGCAAAATGCACCAATATTGCTGGTTTAAACAGGGGGCGTCGCAAAAGTAAGAAAGGTGAATTGGAAACCAATTTCAATGCACGGGTAAAAGGGAAAATATTTCAAACATGTCTCTAAATGTATAACTACAAAAAATAATTCTAATCTGCAGATGTAGGATTCTGAAAAAAAAATAGCATCTACCAAAAATGGTGGTAGGCAGAAGAGTATTTGCAAGAAAATTATCATAACACACCAGTCGAATCAAGGGGGCTGAATGTGAGGGACAGATGCATACCATTTCCAACAAGGGCTGTCATGTATGACACCTTGAGTCAGTCCAGGCTCGTCTGCCAGCGTTGCTTTGCATTCTGGTACTTGTAGTCTTCTTTATACTATCAAAATTATTGTGCTAAAGAAATGAAACACCTTACTTGCTAGTGTCAAATAATCCAGTCCCAGCTGAAAGGGGCACATAATCCTTGGGCAGATAGGTTTTGAAAGATCTGGGGAACGTGGATTGAAGATTTTAGCGAACAGCTTGAGGACTGGTTGAGGTTGGAATAAGTAAAGGGGCAGGAGTGAAAGGAAACCAGTCCCCTCAACAAGAAGCAGGAAAAGTAAGAGTATTAAATACAATTCATCATCATATTTATCTTTTTTCTGTCGTTCTTGACCATAAAAACACAATAAAAACATTTGCAGAGATTTCCCACTTCAATAAAATCGTAACAAAATATTGCATTTTAGCTAAAATATTTTTCCCTCCTTAAAATGGTAGATTAAATTAATACAAATAGCCCTACGGAGTTGATCAAACCCAAATTTCACATTGCCTATTTGAATCCCTTGATGACACCCAAATCTATACTGAGCAATCAAGGGGAACCTGCATCAAAGTAAAAAACTTTAAATAAAATTAAATTAAGGAGGACAGGATTTCTGAAAGTTGAAAGCCATTGTAGCAGCAAATATTCGAATTATTTCTTAATTTGGTAGTTTCATGAAGCACTTTTGGAGACTTCAGAATGGAATAGAGACAGTGTTCAGTCTGAGGGAGGAGAGATGTTCAGGGGAGAATGCAGCCAATCAGGAGCTGGGCAGAGGTTTTTGGCAGGAGTGTGGCAAGGAGCTGAATTTCACAGGTATTTCCCCAAGTTAAGGTACACTCTCTCTCCCTGGTTGTATAGTCTTTGCAGCTTTACAGTGAGCCTTTCGGAGAAGCCACTGTGCATGGTGTCACAGTCGTCCAGTTGGGGCACGGCGAGGGCTCCCAGATGTTACTGTGCATGGTTAGTTTGGAGTAAAAGGAGTATTTTTCAGAGTAGGTGTGGCTGGACATTGGCCCCTACAAACTATGGGGCTCATTAGGATGGAGGATTTTCCGCATCCTCCGGGCCGGCGGAAGCCACCGCCGGCCCGGAGGATGCGGAAAATCCTCTGCGGATCCACCAAAGACCCACCGCCACATTAGGATGGCTGGTGGGTCCTGGTTTCAGTCCACCGCTTTTCCGCCGCGGTTGACTTACAACCGCGGCGGAAAAGCTGTAACATGGCTGGCGGTGTCTATCAGACACCACCAGCCATATTAGGATAGTGTAAAAGAGATGCTTTTCCACGGCGGCTTTTCCGCCGTGGAAAAGCATACGGACTTTGACTTCGGGGGCCCGTTGCGGGCCCCCTGGGTGAAGGGGGGTGGGGGGTACACATGGGGGGTACCCAGCTGCATTTGTATGCAGAAATCGGCAGGCACCGCGCGGTGCCTGCCGCTTTCTGCATACAAATGCAATGTATGCATTTTTAACATTGCGGCGGGTGCAGCTTGAAGCTGCACCCGCCGCAATGTTAAAGATAGAGGATGTGACCGCCACCCTGGCGGTCACATCCTAATCTTCACGGAGGGAACGCCGCTGCCCATGCGGACGTTCCCTCCTACTCTGGGGTCGCGGACGGACTCAAGTCCGTCCGCGATCCTAATGAGCCCCATAGTGTGGACAGAGGGAATGAGTGACTCCATGGAGTCCAGGGATACTAGGCCCACAGGTGATGGGGAGAGTGTGTAAGGTCCCACAGGGACAGTTGATGGGTAGGAGAGAACCGCACACGGTATGGGTGGATATAGTGTCTCACTTCAAAGAAGGTGTTGTCAGATACAGGTACAAGTTAAATGTTTCCTCTTCACATGTCAACAATTCTGATAGGTGCCACTCAGGGTAAGATACCTCACTACCCAGAGTATCGGTTAGAACAAGACACAAAGTGACTTGTTCAAAATACACAAGAGACAGGACCTCGGCACTCTAAATATTTAGTGTACAATTTGTTGATAAGTTTCTACAGCAATGAAAACACCATAGGATAATGAGAGAAACGTTCTGTCACAGCAATTATGTATACAAAACAGGATTGAATAATTAAACGGTGATTTATTTCCAGAAAAGCACATAAGTTATCTTTCAAACAGTCTTAGCATTTACAGAGCACAAATTCTACGATGTAATTAGAATTCCGGTTCCTTGTCTTTGTAGCACAAAAACAGCCAACGCGCGTTTCGTCACCACCGTGACTTCCTCAAGGCTTGTATTGTAGTAGCATAAGAGCCTGAGAAATGGTTCTGATTTTGGCTCTGAAATCTCGAACTATTGTGAATCCTTTGCCAGAACTTATAGCGGACAGACTATAGAAGCCTATTCGTTAAGTTGCAGATCCTCTCTTGTCTTGTTCTGTCCGGGGCACTGAGGTTTGAGGTCACATATTAACTGGGCAGCAGATACAATCTGTCAACTTGGGATTCTCCCAGTTCGAGTTGTCTTAAATTTAAAACTCCGATTTTAGACATTCTGTAAAGTTGCTAACGGAAAATTCACTAGAAGCAAGTTCAGATCTGTGTTGTAGTTGCCAGTCTGACAATAAAAGTCCAGCTATTTAGTGTTTCATAGTAAAGCCCTATGATTCATGTAGTAGTAATCTTTTTCTAAGTTAATTCAGCAAGCAAGATAAATCCCAGTCTTTCGGGTACTGTGATAAGACCCTGTAGTAGTCTCTCAGGCAACCCCAGCAGCCGGCGTCCGCCCGTCACAGTTGATGGGTAGCTAAACAAGAGCTTTCTGCAGAGATGATGATGAGGGTTGGTCCCGTTCATCCAATGGAGCATGTGGTCCTGGGATTAGGCCTTGGCGGGGTTTGCGGAGCTTTCTGCACTATGCGTAGCATGCAGAGTTCCGAAAAACTCCGCTCCACGTCTCGCCAAAATTAAGTTGCCGAGCACAAGCGAGGAAAATCCAACACTAGACCACCTCCTAGCGAGATTTCGTAACGCGGGCGATCGCGGATGGTCATGACCACTCAAATTGATAAACCATCCGTTCGCATTGAGGAAGCGGCCCCTAAAATGCAGAAAGAAGCAGCGCCCTCTTGCGCTGCACATTGTGCCATTGGCGCTGATTTTTCGGAACTCCACCCAGGCCTCCTTGGGATGTGGTGAGGTTAGTTCTGTGCGGTCTTTTGTCTGCCTTTTTGCCTTTTGGAAGTTGACATGATACTGCCAACAGGAAATACAGGTGACTTTAACCCCTAGCATGCTGATGACGGCCCCCAGCCGTCATGCACTACGGTGCTCGTGTGCTGATGACGGCTGGGGGCCGTCATGACCGCACCCGCGATCCGAATGTGCCGCACAGGCGCAGAATCGCGGCAGCATGCAAGGGGTTAAAGGCAGCACAGTGGAAGGATACATAGGTGGGTCCGGTGTGTCCAGGAGTTAGACTTCATGAAAAAAAAAAAAAAATAGATGTACTTTCACGAAGTTTTTCCCCATTTTTCAGCAATCACCTTCAAGCGCTCAGCAAGTGGTAAGTACAGCATGTCCAAATAGGTTATTTTTACTGCTCTGCCGCTCACTCTGACATTTGCTCTGTTGAATGGGTCCTCAGCACCTCTATTCCAGGGCTTGATTTGGAAAAATATAAGTGCCAGGGAAGGAGTATTTCTCAGCGGACCACGTCGGTTGGCACTGCCCACTGTCCCTGCCAGCTCTGCTAAATGCTAACCTTTCACAAAGAACGTGTGACATTTTGGCTAGTCCAGGTCATCTCAAGTGGAAAGGGTGGCCCAAACCCGCTGGTTTTATTATTTAATGTTTGTTGAATATTTTGTTTATGAATATTTTTGATCTGCTCAAAAATAGACAGCGCCACCTTGTGATTCTCTGAGCCGGAATTTAGAAAGAAGTGCCAGTGCTAAACGGTATGCAACCTTTACCACGCATTTTTTACCACGCAATACCATTACAACGCTGGTATTACAACACAAACCATTACAACGCATTGCGCTGGGGGGCGCTCTAGGATAGGGAATAAGTTTAATTTTCTATCCAACACCTTCCCTAGTGTCCACGGGGACTGGAGTTGGAATAGAAAATTATACTTACCACTATCCAGCACCTCCAAGCGCTATGCGTTGTAAAGGTATGCATGGTAAAAACGGCGTTGTAAAGGTATGCGTGGTAAAAGTATGCGTTGTAACGTCATACATCCGTGCTAAACACCGGCACAAATTAAGCACTCTTCTAAAATGGAAATCAACGACTACCACGTATTTATTTATGGAGTTTTAAAACACACCACCATGGTACAATCCAGCCAGTTCGATGCCTCGGGATACACGAATGTTCCAAAATATTAAATTGAAAATTGTTCAGAAGACGAGGGTATATTGCTGTTCTTCTCACGTTCAGTAGCATAATGTTCCTAAACAAATATTTGGGGGGGGTGCATGGGCGTGGTTAGTAGGAGTGGAGAAGTGTGGCTCAGGGGTTAGAGGCAGCAGACCCGGAAGCTGAGATCGGTCCTGGACCAGGGTTCAATTCCCCGCCTCGGCGGGGTCTTGGGCTAAAAATTCCACGGACTCGATAACTCTCACCCCGGTGCCTCCTCGACTCACGGGTTCACACTCTGCGACTCTGGGCAATAGCTTGCTTAATCTCCACAACGGCCCCTCGCGGCGGGATGCCTGGCTTTCACCTTGTGGATACCCTGCTATCTCACAGGGGAATACCAGGAAGGGTTCCCTAAGCAAGCGCCGCGAAACCCACTACGGGTAGCTGTGCGCTATATAAGCTCAACTACATTTACATTTACATATCTGGTGCAGTTACAGTCTAGTGCAAAGCAGAGGTAGCTGCTCTCTTGACTCAATGGATTTATCAGGCCAGTGATCTTAGATGGTGGGGGACTTGTTTCGTTATAGGCCAATGGAATTATGCGGCAGTCGGGGACAGAACTATGTGACATGATCGACTAAAATATGCACAGGGAAATGTAAATTGAGCCTAGCAAATTCTATGGCAATTATATCTCACTATTTTGCCATTTTCGATAGGGGTGGACGGAATTTGCGTAGTCGCGCTATGCAAAGCTCCGTGAAACGGTAAAAAATCTCTGCGAGCACATAAAAGTTCTGCAAACACGCGGAATTACTTGTTCTGTGAGTTCGCAATGCTTTTTTCCTGTTCGCGAACGCTTTTTGCGTGCTCGGGGAGAAATATCTTGCGAACACGCATTTTGAAAGCGCGAAAAAAGCAAAAACATCCGCAAAGCTCTGGATCGCGTAATTTTTGGCAATTCCGCGAGCGGAATGGAATTTACCGCCCAGGCCTAATTTTCACACTCATTGGTATAAAAGAGATACTGAAATAATGCAAAGGTTTATTAACCCCTTCAGCGCTGATGACAAAGCCAGCTCGTCATGGGCGTTACCTGCGCTACGCGCATGACGAGCTGGCTTTGTCACGTAAAGCGCGATTTTCACATTTCAGCGCACAGCGGGAAAACCCGCTAGCGCG
Organism: Lissotriton helveticus; assembly: GCF_964261635.1. NCBI lineage: Eukaryota > Metazoa > Chordata > Amphibia > Caudata > Salamandridae > Lissotriton > Lissotriton helveticus. Next base: position 474,605,957 of record NC_136060.1, on the reverse strand, counting down.
GTAGAGGTTAAGAAAGAAGACAGTGACAAGTTACTATTGAAAGTGTTACCCACCATCAAATAATGGTTTTGTCCTGCATGCAACCATTTTATTAACACTATCCCTTCTACCTCCCAGAGTTAAATAAATGGGGTGCCTCTTTTATTCTGCATATGCTAGTTGTGGTTTAGAACTTGTCTTGACCTGCTGTCTACCAGCCACGGCCCGTGGATGGAGTTCGGTGGGGCAGGGAGGCAGTGCGGGGGAGGGGCAGGGTGGGGGGTGGTACACAACGGAATATGGATAATTGCAGGTAAGTAAACAATTTAATAAATAAAACGAATTAGCGCTCTGCATCGCAACGGGCCGCGGCTGCTGTCCACACTATGGGCAGCAGAGTGACTTAACTCTACATAAGTGTCTTGCTGGGCGGCACCGCAGGATTTTGGGCATCAGACCTTTAAAAGAGAAACAAATGCGTCTTCGAAATGCTTTCAAATATGTCAGGGGTTCTTCAAGCTTCAGATGAAGGCCATTGCCCAGACCCCGGAGTGGGTATATCAGTACTGCCCATGCAAAGGGTTTTACATTATTATTATTTGCGGTTTAATAACTGTAAACAGAAATCAACAACCCAACGGTGACAAGTCAACCGATGGAAATTCCCTGCCGATAAGCTGCACAAATGTTTTTAAATGTTTTGTAACTTTGTATGCGTACGAGTTAAAACCAAAAAAAAGTTGTAATCTGCAAATTGTGCGCCACCTATGGGAATATGTGGCATGCGTTGAAGAACCACAATTATTTGTAAATTGATGCAACCTCAGAAAGAACTCAAGACCTGGTTGTTCAACTGATTCCACCCGAGCAGCAGAACCCCCTGCTCTTGGATACCCTCCAGGCAGGGCTTTAAGTGGGATGAGAAAGCTGTGGGGGGGGAGTGGCCTCTCAAAGGGGTATGGCCAATGTAATTAAGGGCGTGGCTTAAAACACATAAGCTAAAACTCTGTGCTTAGACTTGAATTTTGTTGTTTCTGTCATTGCATCCAGATATATGATACAACAAGTAACATCATACCTGCAACAAGTCTGGACTATTGGCTTTGTCAATGGTTGTTAGTTGCTTAAGAAAAATAAGAAGAAACGATGGCAATATTGAAAAAGCTTCCACTTAAAGTCCTGGTGACACTAGGACAATGTTGCTGCTCCTGAGTTTCAAAAAGAGAAGAAAAATCCAGAGAGAAAATGACTCTCTTTAAAGGGTTTCCCTTCCCTACAACTCACCTGGCGTGACGTCATGCCGTAACTTCTCCACTAGTGAGAAGTGAGCACACTGCTCACTTTGATGTGCCTGCTGTCACTGCAGTCTGCTTGTGCCAGGGCACAAAACAGAGCCCGATGGAGACCCGTTTCGAGGCCCCCTTCAAAAACTGCCGGTGCTCAGACCCGGTGAGACCCGGCCCACTTAAAGCCCTGCCTCCAGGTTATTAGTAGCACTATACAAATCCTGTTTGATTGATTGAATACCAGCATTTCGGGGAGTCGTGTCCACCTGGTGAACTAAACACGCCCAGTTCTGAGTTTTCCTCGTGAAGACGAGGATCAATGAGGTGTTTGCAGCACCACGTTTTGCACGTCTGTCTGGTAGACCTGCGGGAGTTCACGGGGAATTGCAGAAGTTTTTTTTATTTTACTGCGATTTTATATAGCGCGAACATTACCTGAAGGTGTCAGAACACTTTGCCAAAGAACCAGTTGCGATACATAAGGATTTAGGATTACATGCGTTACATAAAAGATACAAACAGGAAAAAAAATTTGCAAATGTACAAGTTGTAAAGTCACACAGGGAAGAGATACAAATAGAAAAAATTGCAAATGTACAAGTTGTAAAGTCACACAGGGAAGAGATACAAACAGGAAAAAAAATGCAAATGTACAAGTTGTAGAGTCACACAAGGAAGAGATACAAACAGAAAAAAATGCAAATGTACAAGTTGTAAAGTCACACAGGGAAGAGATACAAATAGAAAAAAAATGCAAATGTACAAGTTGTAAAGTTACTCAAGGTAGATGTACAAATGGATACACTCTAAGAATCACATAGGAATGGTAGAGAGTACAAAGGTCTACCACATATACTTGTGGTTAGAGTTATCTCTATATGCATATATATAAAATAGTAGATTTTTCTCAGGATTCCATTTTACCAGCGATTCGGCTTTGACAAGTATATATCACAAATTTACAGAGTGAAAGAGAAATAAAAACCCCGGGGGGGGCCCAAAGACGGGTGGCAAGAGGCGGGTCCACACCGACAGCAGAGATCAAACAGAGGTCACAACCCAGAGAACAGCTATCCAATAGGGACACCATGACTACTCATAACACTCAAGGCCTAGCACAGATAACATCTGACATCAAGATCGTGTCACTTAACGTCAAAGGCCTCAACCACCCCGTCAAGCGACGGAAAACATTAGACTACCTGAATAGGCTCAAAGCCGATGTATACGTACTCCAAGAAACTAGAGTGAACACAGAGGATGCTAACAAACTTAAGGCAAACTGGATAAGCGAGATAGCATGCTCACCAGCAGTCAACAAAAAAGGAGGGGTGATCACCATTATAAGCAAGAAAGGGAAATTCAAGATTCTGGGCAGTGTACCAGATACGGAAGGCAGGAGACTAGTCACTAGCATCAAAAGAGGAGAGGAAATAATGCACATAGCAAACATCTATGGGCCGAATGCCACAAAAAAAAAGTTCTGGGAGGAGGTAGAAAGCGAGCTCAGCAAGATCCCACTGGGAGAACTACTGATAACGACAGGGGACATGAACCAGGCGATGGATAATGCCATAGATAGGCACCCGCACAGGCCAAGCCACGCCACACAAGAACAGAACACACTCAAAAACCTTTGCACCAAGCTTGCACTAGCAGACCCATGGAGACTACAACACCCCAGTGCCAGGGAGTACTCATTCTATTCAGCACCACACAACTCGTACAGTAGAATAGACTATATCCTCATGTCTAGCTCACACACACACTTGACGGACAGAACGGAGATAGGGCCGATAACAGTCTCGGACCATGCCCACATCTCCCTCTCCATAAGCGGGAAACACAATGAGCTACCGAGCAGGGGATGGCGTCTCAATAGCGACATACTAGAAGATCCCGCCAACGCCGTGGAGATAGAGGAGGCAATCAAAGAATATCTCCTATTTAATGACACAAAAGACACAGAGGAAGGGACACTGTGGGACGCACTCAAAGCCACAATAAGGGGGAAACTCATAAGCATTAAGGCAAGAATGAACAAAAAGAGGAACAAAAATATTAGAGAACTGGAAGAACAGATAAAGGAACTAGAGAACAACCACATCGCGAACATACTAGATAGGAATACACTTACAGCGCTAACAAAGAAAAAGTACGAACTCAACAGACTATTAAGCGAGAGGGCCACGACATGGATAAACAAATACAAATCCATAAACTTATGCTCAGCCAACAAAGCAGGTAGGGCACTCGCAGGGTACCTAAAAGCCAAACAGAGACAGCACTCAGTTGCAGCGATCACCGACACAGACAACATAACGCACACAGGGAACAAACAAATCCTCGAGACCTTCAGGAGGTTTTACAAAGACCTATACACCGCAGACAAAGCACTAAAGGCGGACGGAGGGGCGAACCTTCTCGAGAAACTTGACTTACCCAAGCTAAGCAGCGAGCAAAGTGAGGCGCTAGACCAAGACATAACAAAAGCAGAGGTAGGGATGGCCATAGACGCACTAAAACCCAACAAAAGCCCCAGGGCCGGACGGATTCACAGTGACCTTTTACAAAAAGTTCCAAACGCTGCTTAAAGACATACTAGTGAGAGTATTCCAGACATGTGCAGAGAAAGGAAGCATGACAGACTCAATGGCAGAGGCAAACATTATTGTCATCCGCAAAGAAGGGAAGGACCCCCAATTCCCACAAAACTACAGGCCAATCTCCTTAATAAACGTAGACTGCAAAATCTACGCTAAAGTAATGGCAGCAAGAATAAACACATACCTACCCGCCCTCATACACAAAACACAAATGGGATACCTGAAAAACAGGCTCTCACAGGATAACACGAGACTGCTCTGCCACCTAATAAGTCGCACGGCAAACAGCACAGAGAAGGCTGTAATGATCGCACTAGACGCAGAAAAAGCCTTTGACAGAGTCTCGTGGCCTTTCCTAAACGAATGTATGCGCAAATTCGGATTTGGAGATAGATACAGAGGAATGATAATGTCCCTATACAAGAACCCCCGAGCTCGAGTGGTGGTTAACTCAGCAACATCAGAAACATTCACCCTAAGTAGGGGGACGAGACAAGGCTGCCCCCTGTCACCAGGGTTATTCCTGCTGGCAATAGAGCCCCTTCTCCACATGATCAGAACAAACACGCAGATCACAGGTGTGCAAGTAGAAGGTCAAGCCTTCAAACTCGCGGCCTATGCGGACGATATCCTGATCACCACAAGCAACCCACGGGAGTCAATAGAGGCACTGGTACAAACAATAGAGGAATATGCAAACGTCTCAGGGTATAAACTCAACAGGGATAAATCAGAATGCAAACCAATGAACTGCCACACTACCAGAGCAGTACTAGGCAAGTCAGGCCTGGCGTGGCAAACAAAACCCCTAAAATATCTGGGACTCCTCTTTGGGAAGGACCTCAGATCAACACTAGAGCACAATGAGGAAGCAATGCTGAAAAAGATCAAGACGAAGCTAGACACATGGGGACCCAAATTCGTCAGCTGGTGGGGCAGAGTAGAGACGGTCAAGATGATGATCACCCCAATGCTAAATTACTTGCTGTCCATGCTGCCACTATCACTAACGATAGACTTCCACAAACAAATGGACAAAGCCATTAACTTGTTCCTATGGGGAGGTAAAAAACCTAGAATAAGTCTAGCAAAACTCAGGCTAAAAAAAGAGCAAGGGGGACTGAACCTCACAAACTATAAGGCCTTCCAAACTGCATGCCTAGCCAAGCAGGGGCTACACTGGGTAGCACCAACACCAGAATACATGCCAGTATGGCTGGAGCTGGAAAGGGGCATCCTAGGAGGAGCTGACCCGATCATGGCCCTCACGGCAAATAGACACCCAGAGGCCAAAAACTCAATACTACGGAACACAAAAATAGCACTACTGAGATTAGATAAAGAGCTAGAAGTAAGCATCAGAGGCATCAAATGGGAATCATTATGGTACAACACCAAAATCACATACAAAGGCAAAACGCTAGACAGCAGAGAATGGCTCAGCAGGGGCATAACAACGCCGGCTCAACTCGAGGCAGGGAACAACCCACTCTCCTACAAGACGCTCCAAAAGACAACCAGCCTACCAGACAAGGAATTCTACGAGTTCCTAAGAATCAAAGCTGCCATCACCAAAGCAAACCTCTCCAAACACAAACCAACCATCATACAGTATGCACAGAACCTAAACACGACAGGTCATCAAACAGCGCAGATCTACAAAATAATCACACCACGCACCACCACTCTTAATGACAAAACAATAGCCTTCTGGGAAGAGACCATCCAGAGACCGCTAAATGAAGAAGAGAGGGCCAGACTATGGACATCAGCGTCCAAAAACAAGATCACACCACAGTTAGCACAAACAAAATACTGGATACTACACAGACTACACTGGACACCGGCGAAACTAGAAAGAGTTGGGGCAAGCGACAGCAGCGTGTGCTGGAACTGCCACAAAGCAAGGGGGGACCTAGCCCACATGATATACGAATGCCCCAAAGTCAAAGCGTTCTGGAGTAAAGTATACAACATAATAGACTCAATCACAGGATGCCAGATACAACGAGGGCTAGCAGGGATAGTCACCGGATTCCTAGAGCCACAACTCCAATCCAAAGAAATACGTGATTTAGTCGACATGCTCCTGGCGGCGGCTGTAAAAACCATTCTAGGGTACTGGAAGAACTCCAGCAAAGCTACCTTCAAGCGCTGGTTCAACTGGGTAACATTCCTTCGAGGGGCAGACAACATCACCGCCAAACACAAGGCGGCGAACCACACAGCCAAAGAGGACATGTGGGCAGCCCTAGACGAGTACCTGACGCAATAAACCCCCCCTCGTCCCCTCGTCCCCTTTCTTTTCTTCCTTCTTTCTCTCTCTCTCTTTGAAACCACTGGGCCGAGTATACATGTAAAAGCAGCCCAAGAAAGACAACTGTATGCAATGTACATGTGAAACTTATTCAATTCAATAAAAAAAAAATTGAAAGAAAAAAAAAAAAAGAAAGAGAAATAAAAAAAATAAAAAGGGGTAGAGAGCGGTATGTTGGGGAGAAGAGTTGGAGGCTGAGATTGGTGAGAGGAGAGAGGGGGACCTGAGGGGGAGAAAGAGATAAGGCAGTCCACCAAAAGAGAAATGACTGAAGGTCAGCAGGATGGAATCCAAGGGACCAAATGAAAGGACAAGAATCCACAAAATGGCGGACCTTGCACTCTCACTCGTCCAATCCCTGCACCGATAGTTCGTTCATGGCCCTGTCCCGCTTGGGAAGGCACGTGACGGTGCGATGCCTGTTTGCTTTCTGGCCTCCTCAGCTAGTAAGATAGCTCAGCGGGATGAGCACCTGCCGAGAGGTCGTCGGGCTCCAGCTTTTCATCATTTTAAGATGTATTATGTGAGTACCCTTGGGCTCGGTGATAATAGCACCGATTTTTCGAGCGCCTGAAAGCATGTGCTATATAGATCACGTGTGTATGTATTCTGTATTTACATCGAGCTTGTGAATACCACGTCATTTGGGACGGGTGATGGCACTGAATTATTTATGAGACCCTGTTGAAGTATCACAGTTCTCTGTTGAGAGGTGGAGACAGGGTAAGTGGGATGAAACAACTGGGGGGTCTCTCAAGGGGGCACGGCCAATGTAATTAAGGGCGTGGCTTAAAAACACGCAAACTAAAAATCTGTGCTTAGCATAGTGTGCCGCCCAACTGGTATTTTGCTGTTTCTGTTATGGCATCCAGATACATGATACAAGTAGCAACATCATACCTATAACAAGTCAGCACTATTGGCTTTGTCAATGGTTGTTAGTTGTATAAAAAAAATAAGCAGCCACTGTGGCTTGTATATAATATTGAAGAAGCTTCCACATAAAGCCCTGGTGACACCAGGACAATGTTGCTGCTCCTGAGTTCTGAAAAGAGAAGGGAAATCCAAAGAGAAAATTACTCTCTACTAGGATCTCTCTTCCCCTACAACACTCGAAAAAAAACGCACCGCCTGTGCCAAGGCACAAAGCAGAGCCCGATAGAGACCCGTTTCGAGGCCCCCTTTTAAAAAAAAACTGCCGGTGCTGAGACCCGGTGAGACCCGGCCCACTTAAAGCCCTGGGTGGCGAGCACACAGTGAGCGTGCACAGGTCGTGGGCGATAAAAAAGATAACAGGAGGAGGGTACCAACCTTGAGACGACCTTTGCTTCAATTATCGATTTCCTCTCTTATCCAATCCTGACTTAATAAGAAGGGCTTGCCCTCAGCGCAAACTCAATTGTCTCCAGGCACTTAATGACAGGCGTTATCATTACCCAACTCGATGGTAATCACTTTAGCACTCGGCACTGACGTCACAGGGGGGCGGGGGGGGGTGAGACAACCTCGCCTCGTAGCCATCACACAACAGATGCTAGAACAAGGCCCGGTCGTGACCTGGTTCATTTGGCCTCCGGTGTGAAGCCAAAGAGTCTAGTTTGGGAGCCCTCTGCAGAAAAAAAGACCTGCCGGCACTGCTTAATTTGTCAATGAATGAGTGCCGGTGCCCACGTCTCTGCTCAGAGGCGCGCGTCGCGCGGAGTACCAAGGCTGTGTATCGGTGACTCCTTTTCAGGCTTCTTTAATCCACCACCAGACGCTCCCAGGCTCTTGCTGGCGCCTGCTGTCTCCCTTTCTTGACGTTTACCGTTTTTCCGTCTTCCTCCTTCTTTCCGCCCTCTGTCCTTTCCCCCCTCTTGCCCTCATTAAATGTCTAAGGCTGAAAAATAAGAGCCGGTCCCCATAAACAAGTCCCGATGGCCCCCACCGGCTCAAATAAAGCCCTGGGTGTGCAAAAAAAGGAAATTGCAATGCATGACATCCAAGACACGAATTCCCTGTGTCTGTACACAAAGGTCAATGTTTAGTGCTGGCGGCAGCCAAAACTTTTTATTTGGGGTAAATGACATTTTTAATTGGATTAAATGACATTTTTATTTGGGGTAAATGACATTTTTAATTGGATTAAATTACATTTATTTGGGGTAAATGACATATTTAATATATTTCCAGGGGGGTCTTTCATTTTGCACCCTTCATCCATTCTGTAGGGTGAGTCACATTTTTCTTCCACGCATAAGCACTCTTGTTGGAGTTATGAAATGACACTGTTTTATGACCAGTAGTGATATAGCAGCATATGGGGTCAGTCAGTCCTCTCTTGCTATGAGCTAACTTCACTGTGAGTGATGGCAGTCTGATCTTTCATATTGTATTGTAATGTAATTGCATTTATGTAGCGCTTACTACCCCTGCCGAGGCGTCTAAGTGCTTTTTCGGTGAGTAGCACGCTACTCCGGAACCCATAAAGGATTAGCTTTGAATTAGTATAGTGAAATATAAAAGTCATTTGAGTGGGGGATAGGTTAGTGAGTTATTTGGATTCAGGAAGTTAGTGGAGTGATAGAAGAGGGAAAAAGTTTGTGTTTATATAGCGCTTGGTACTCCTGATGGGGTGTTAAAGCACTTTTTTGGCGAGTATCACACTACACCGGAACCCATAAAGGATTAGGGGTGAATTAGTATAGTGAAATATGAAAGTAATTTGAGTGGTGGATATTAATCAGTGATTTGGTTTGAGAAGGACAGCGGAGGGATAGAAGAGGGAAAAAAGTTTGTATTTATATAGCGCTTGTTACCCACGATGGGGTGTTGAAGTGCTTTTTTTGGCGAGTAGCATACTACTCTGGACATCCACAGAGAAAGTATTTCCCTTTAGTGGCACTACTATGACAATGTGTGCTTTTTGAGACCCCCATTTTTTTCTTTGAGCTAATTTTAGGTTGAGCCTCGGCACGCATGCGCTCCTCTGCAAGGCATGCTGTATTGGCGTGTGGATTAGAAGCCCCGCCCACTCTCCACCCATATTTGTCATTGGCTTGTGTCATTGTCCTTTGTAAATGCTGGCTTCTGATTCGTTAATAGGCTTGTTAGTCCCATCTTAGTTCTGCCTTGTATTTATTTGTAACCTCCCATGAGGACTGGCCCTTTTACTTCAGTTGTTACACAGTATGTCTTATTTAGTCTGTGAGCGCTATTTTCTATGATGAGTTTCTCCTACTCCAGACACAACATGCTTCCTGCAACATTCAGCGCGACATGCGCACTTTACAAGCAGCCCGGGACAATGGGGGCCGCTTCTTTGCATAGGTCTCGCATTTACAAGAGTTTCAGCTATTGGGATTGTTCATGACTGCCTTTTATTTATGTAAATAAAAGGCATTGTCATTTACAATGACAATAGCTTAAACTCCCTCAAATGTCGAGACCTATTGCATTGCAAATGCTTGTTTGTTTTTATTTTAGCGAGGGCCAAACGGCTCCTTTAACAATTATGTTTTACAAAAACCATAAGAAAACAAGACAAATATTGACAAAGCCGAAAGACTTACAGCCAGGCCCAGACCAATTAGCTTGGCTAGTGCTTGTTATGCACTGCCTCTCTGGACTATGTGATTGACAAGTCCAATGGTTCTGGCTTTTTTATACTAAAACTATTTTGCCAAGCTTTGTTAATACACATATTACAGGTGTGGTACAGGAAACAGACAGTGCATGTTTCCCTAGACCAACGAAAAGGCAAAAACATATTTATTCAAGTACAAATAATAGTTGATTCACAGGCAGCGGAAGAGAAATCTCTTACAAGCACAAAATATTGCAGCTTAAGTAGGAGCACTGCAAGCTTACCTCACATAAAATCCCAAACATACCTTGCACACAGAACAGTTACAAGCACACATGGCAGCAGTGCAAGCTTCCCACGCACGCAAGCACAAACACCCCTTGCACGCAGAACAGTTACAAGCGCACACAGCAGCAGAGCAAGCTTCCCTCGCATACTAACACAAACTTCCCTTGCACACAGAACAGTTACAAGCACACATAGCAGCAGTGCAAGCTCCCCTCGCATACTAACACAAACTTCCTTTGCACAGAACAGTTACAAGCACATATAGCAGCTGTGCAAGCTTCCCTCGCATACAAGCACAAACTTCCCTTGCACACAGAACAGTTACAAGCACACATAGCAGCAGTGCAAGCTTCCCTCGCATACTAACACAAACTTCCTTTGCACAGAACAGTTACAAGCACATATAGCAGCTGTGCAAGCTTCCCTCGCATACAAGCACAAACGTACTTTGCACACAGAACAGTTACAAGCACACATAGCAGCAGTCCTTGCTTCCCTCGCATACTAGCACAACCTTCCCTTGCACACAAAACAGTTACAAGCACACATAGCAGCAGTGCAAGCTTCCCTTGCATTCTAACACAAACTTCCTTTGCACAGAACAGTTACAAGCACACATAGCAGCAGTGCAAGCTTCCCTTGCATACTAACACAAACTTCCTTTGCACACAGAACAGTTACCAGCACACATAGCAGCAGTGCAAGCTTCCCTCGCATACTAACACAAACTTCCTTTTCACAGAACAGTTACAAGCGCACATAGCAGCAGTGCAAGCTTCCCTTGCATACTAACACAAACTTCCTTTTCACAGAACAGTTACAAGCAAACATAGCAGCAGTGCAAGCTTCCCTCGCATACTAACACAAACTTCCTTTTCACAGAACAGTTACAAGCACACATAGCAGCAGTTCAAGCTCCCCTCGCATACTAACTCAAACTTCCTTTGCACAGAACAGTTAGAAGCACATATAGCAGCTGTGCAAGCTTCTCTCGCATACAAGCACAAACTTCCCTTGCACACAGAAGAGTTACAAGCACACATAGCAGCAGTGCAAGCTTCCCTCGCATACTAACACAAACTTCCTTTGCACAGAACAGTTACAAGCACATATAGCAGCTGTGCAAGCTTCCCTCGCATACAAGCACAAACGTCCTTTGCACACAGAACAGTTACAAGCACACATAGCAGCAGTCCTTGCTTCCCTCGCATACTAGCACAACCTTCCCTTGCACACAAAACAGTTACAAGCACACATAGCAGCAGTGCAAGCTTCCCTCGCATACTAACACAAACTTCCTTTGCACAGAACAGTTACAAGCACACATAGCAGCAGTGCAAGCTTCCCTTGCATACTAACACAAACTTCCTTTGCACACAGAACAGTTACAAGCACACATAGCAGCAGTGCAAGCTTCCCTCCCATACTAACACAAACTTCCTTTTCACAGAACAGTTACAAGCGCACATAGCAGCAGTGCAAGCTCCCCTCGCATACTAACACAAACTTCCTTTTCACAGAACAGTTACAAGCGCACATAGCAGCAGTGCAAGCTCCCCTCGCATACTAACTCAAACTTCCTTTGCACAGAACAGTTAGAAGCACATATAGCAGCTGTGCAAGCTTCTCTCGCATACAAGCACAAACTTCCCTTGCACACAGAAGAGTTACAAGCACACATAGCAGCAGTGCAAGCTTCCCTCGCATACTAACACAAACTTCCTTTGCACAGAACAGTTACAAGCACATATAGCAGCTGTGCAAGCTTCCCTCGCATACAAGCACAAACGTCCTTTGCACACAGAACAGTTACAAGCACACATAGCAGCAGTCCTTGCTTCCCTCGCATACTAGCACAACCTTCCCTTGCACACAAAACAGTTACAAGCACACATAGCAGCAGTGCAAGCTTCCCTCGCATACTAACACAAACTTCCTTTGCACAGAACAGTTACAAGCACACATAGCAGCAGTGCAAGCTTCCCTTGCATACTAACACAAACTTCCTTTGCACACAGAACAGTTACAAGCACACATAGCAGCAGTGCAAGCTTCCCTCCCATACTAACACAAACTTCCTTTGCACAGAACAGTTACAAGCACACATAGCAGCAGAGCAAGCTTCCCTCGCATACTAACACAAACTTCCCTTGCACACAGAACAGTTACAAGCACACATAGCAGCAGTGCAAGCTCCCCTCGCATACTAACACAAACTTCCTTTGCACAGAACAGTTACAAGCACACATAGCAGCTGTGCAAGCTTCCCTCGCATACTAGCACAAGCTTCCTTTGCACAGAACAGTTACAAGCACATATAACAGCTGTGCAAGCTTCCCTCGCATACTAACACAAACTTCCTTCACAGCTGGAGCAGTGTGCGCAGTGTGTCCAACTCTAGAGGCCTTACCTGGAGTACTGTATTCAAATCAAGGTGATGGGGGATGAGGGCAGGGATGCGCTCATGCCTTGGCTTGGGTTCCTATAGTGGTGTTGGTCATTTATTAAAAAAAACAAAAGGTGTTATATCACTACTGGACATAAGTCAGTGTCACTCCATGACTCCAAGAAGAGGGCATGTATTTTAACCCTGGTAAGGCTCAAACCAAGTGTCTGTCTGATGCTATTGTGCAAAATCAGCACCCCGAAAACAGGGAGCCTTAATTATAATTGCATTTATATAGCGCCTACTACCCCTGATGTTTATGGATATCCGTGTTATACCTAGTGCCTCTATGACTACCACCCCTTGAACCCCCCCACCTACTCCCCAGATGAGGCCCCAGAAGTCTTGTGTCCAGGCTGTTTCATCTTTGAAAGAAAGTGGAAAGTTTGCATCATGCTAAGTCTGCAACTGGCAATATGGCACACTTGGAAAAAGGATTCCTCTCCTGACAAGAGCACAGGATTTCTGATAAAAGGTTTGGAGTTCCAAGCTGGTATTTTGACCAGCACATTATTTACCCTGAGAAAGACCCAGCACCAACCTTCTCCAAGGGTCAAAACGTGTGGTTCATTTGGCAAATTCATAGATTGCGGCTCCCAGTTTTCAATTTTACTGATTTTTGCAGATAAATGCAGACAGAAAACAGTATGTTTTCTAATCTTATTTATTTAAAAAAAAATGGAAAAATAGAGAAAATTGGGGTTCTTTTGAGTGGCTTTCCATACTGTCTTAAATCAATTCTAGAACAACAGCTGAGCAGATGGATGGCATGTGGAGTTAAAAAACAGGATGAGATGTCCTTAAATACCGACATCTGTTACCAACCATTTGCAGTATACTGCTAATATTTACCTGTGGGTGGGTCGTCATCTAATATTTGGCTGTTTATTTGCTAAAATACGACAGGTGTCAAAGTATGAGCATATGTTTACTAGTTAAATAAATGAGTAAATAAACCATTTTACAACTTCATTTATTGACAGAACACAAAATAAATATGGATAAATACTGATAAGATAGACAAAAATTAAATATGGGTAAATACAAATGGAAATGTTAAAAATAAATGCCATAAAACCCGGAAGCCCTAATCACAATAAACCAGAGCAGGTGGGGCGAGTGGGTGGGCGACGATGCTAGGTTTAAAGACATGAAATAGGAGTCCTACCAGCACAGTGCAGCCTTCCACTGAAGCACATGTACATTGTGGGCTTTTTTGGGCTGTCCTCTAGTTCAGTTCAGTTCTCTGGTTCAGCAGATGCCTATTCTTAGTATTCATGGGAAAATGGCTCAGCACTATTACTAATCTTAATGCAGAGACTCTGGAAAATGACCTCCCAAGTTTGATGTTTCTAATTAATATAATAATAATAATAATCCACATTTGTAAAGCGCACAATCACCCGTAAGGGTCTCTAGGCGCTGGGGGCCGTCGGGAAGATTAAGCAAGCTATTGCCCAGAGACACATGGTGCTGGGCTAACCTGCCGCCGGAGCCGGGGATCGAACCGTGATCCCCAGAATCAAGCGTCAGTCGCCCTGGCCGCCGCGCCACACCGCTCCCACTTGATAATGAGAGGTAGAAATTGAATAAAATACATGAAGACAATTTTTTTCTTTTTTACAAAATAGTAATATGGAACATGGACTTTCGTGATAAATTTTACAGTTAAACCCTCATACACAGCAGCTCAATCCTATAAAAATCAATTACAACTTGGAGAGGTAAGGTGGATGAAATGTGAAAAATAGAGGGCAGAATTGGTAAGGAGAAAATGGGGTTGATGATAAAGTGAAGTTAAAGGTAGGTAAAGGTTGAAGTAAGTAAAAAGTAAGGCAGGGGCGGCTCTAGGCTCATGGCGGCCCTGGTCAGGGAGCGTAGGTAGGGGGTCCCGGAAGAGGGGGTCCGGGCGGGGCGGAGCGCGGAGGCCAGTGAAGAGGGGGCGGGCGTCAGGGTGTTTGGAAGTGGAACAGAGCCGGAGGCCGCCAAATCCCTGCCAGGGGTCGCCACGCAAATATGGATCCATCCTCAGAGGATTATTATATTAAGGCTATATATTGGTGTGGTGGCCCCTGGGGTTTGGTGGCCCTGTGCAGGTGCGCAGCTTGCACATGCCTAAGGCCGCCCCTGAGTAAGGTGAGGTTTGGGTAATGCGAGGTTGAGGTGCGTTTGATGACCAGGATAGGAGAATGTAAGGGTGAGGCTAGAAGCAGAGAAGGTGATGTTGAAAATTAGTCAAGCTTGAGGTAAACCTGAGCAAAGATTCGACAACAAGGGTTTGCGGTTGAGGTAAGAACTGGTTAAAGGTATGCTAAGTGTGAAGTTGGGGATGAGGTGAGGTTGGGGCGAGGAAGAGGTGAGGAGAAGCAAGGGTGAGGTGAGAAAAGTCTCATTTAGAGGTATTTTAAGGCGAGGCCAGGGTTTGGCTGAGGTTGCAGGTGAGATTGAGGGAGATGTTGAGGAACGGTATCACTTGTGATCAGTAGAGACCGCCTCTGCAGAACAGGTCAAGTGAGCACGGAAGAATCATCGAGAGATAGTGGCCACATGATAACGTTATCGAACAGTCCATGAAACGCATGGTTTGGGAGGGGGCAGGACTTTGGCCACTGTAAGCAGGTACATTTCCTTGTCATGCTGCCCAGACCTTGGTGATGTTATCAGCACTTTGATCTGCTGGACCAAGTGTGTGGCAGCCATTAAATAGGACAGATTTTCACCTGTCAGTAGCACGTAGCCACTTCCTTCACTTGAACTCTAAGGACTAATCGCTGTGTGCCTGGTAATTGTTACTGAAAGAGAGCCAATGCTGGGCACGTGAGCTGGCAGCTGCCATTTTGCAAAATTATTGGGAAGGGGAAAATGATGACTATTGGGTTAGTGACCATTGTCAAAACATGTTTATAGAGGTCAGGTAAATGTACCTAGGTGTTAACCTCTGTGTGATGAATAAGAAATTATCTGAGCTATATGTTTTTCTAACCCCTCTGCCGCACATTAGAGGTGTTCTTAGGGTCTGCTCTCTATATGAGGGCGTTGTATCCTCAGTAGGGGTGGATGGAATTTGCGCAATTGCGTTACGCAAATCTCCGCGAAACGGTACAAAATCTCCGCGAACAAGCAGAAATTCCGCGAACATGTGGAATTGCTTGTTCGCGATGCTTTTTTACTGTTCGCAATCGCTGTTTGTGTGCTCGGGGAGAAATATCTTGCGAACACGCATTTTGAGAACGCGAACCAGCAAAAATTTCGCGAAGTCACAGAACGCAGCATTTTGGGCAATTTTGCGATCTCCTCGGAACGCAAAATTACCCAAATTCCGCGAGTGGAACGGAATTTACCGCCCAGGCCTAATCCTCAGCTTGTAAGCAATATGTGCAGCCAGAGGACAGCACTGCCCTGGGGACCGCTAGACTAATTGTTCACCATCGTGTGAGAGCAGTGCAGCCATCTTGCAATATCCCCTCTCAAACGAATTAAAAAGAATATATATGTATATAATCTTTTAAAACTCTTTAATCCTTAAAATGTCCTTACCACATATATAATATATATTTGTATTTACATTTACACCAAATGCACCTTAACTGCAAGTACTCTCAAATCAAACATTCCCTTCGTACGCAGACATCACAGCTCAGCATACCGTGAAGTCATTTTTATTTCATTTTATCCATTTGACAAAAGTGCATTAATTGCCAACGTGTTTTGGCAGGAGGCTTCCACTAGGCCATATGTTTATATGTATATGCATAGATAAAAAAAGACTTTATACTGACCTATGAAATACTTACATTTTCATTGTAAAGGCATGCGTGGTAAAGGCATATGCATGGTAAAGACTCGCGTGGTAAAAGCATATGCCTTGTAGTGAATGCTTTGTAAAGGCATGCGTGGTTCCTTCATACAACCCGAGATCACACAAAGGGGTTGTCTGTAGTTTGGGATGCAGATTCAGTTACCCTTCTTTGTGAATGAAAAGGGGAAGGGATTAAAAAAGGTCCCCCTCCTTTTCTAATGTGTTTGTCATATTTCTTCCATTGAAGGACTAATTTGCATAAAGTTTCATCACCCCTTACTCTTTGACCCAGAATGTGTTGCACTGGAACACACTCTAAGTCACAGGATAGGATATGTCATTTATCTACAGCCGTGCAGACCGTTTTATTGTAATAATTTCTTGTCGCATGGTGACTTGAAACTGAAAACGCACAAACAGTTCTTTACTAACTGTCGCGACAGGGAGAAAAGCCCCCCTTACACACAGGAAGGCTGCTGGTCTCTCTCTAATTGCTGCTCACATGCAGTTCATTTTATACACAATTTGCACAATGGTTTATTACAAACAGCAAATAATAATAAACTTGCCGGTTATACATTAACTTAAAAACTCAAAGACCTGATTGAAGACAGAAAAACACTCAAACACTCAAAGACCTGTGACCCCATAACCCCAAACTCTGACCTAATCCTCCACACATTCTTTATTGCACGTCCAACAATGCTTAACAAACTAATTCTTCTACTTGTGAATCCAAGTATATTTGCGGTAAATGTAATTTAAATTAAGTGTGTGCTTTTATCATTGCGCACCTATGACCTCCGTGTGTTCTAAGCTAATTCAATTTTCCTTCACCCATTGTCTAATCAGGTTACAATCTATTTGGGAGCATGGAGTGCATGCTGGTTATGGTGTGTGCTAAACCCATAAATATTTTCATGCTCGCTAAACATGAGTTGGCCTTCAACTGAAACCCTTTCAAGTTACTTATCCCATTGTTTCCCAATGTGAACTTTTTACCTTACTCGTATCACTGTAAGATTTGGGCCTAAGCTGGTTTTTAACCACGAAAAGCTGTGTGTTTTCTGCTCGGGTTTGTTGTTGAGCTACATTCTCGGGTTTTCATGTTTTCTGCAGTGTGTTCATATTTCACATTTCCTACAACATTCCCCCCTCTGATTGATATTTTGACTACTTGATCTAAACCTTGATCTACACTTGGCACGAGGTAATACAAATTGCAGTGGGAATCTGCTACTACCTTGGTGTCCTAACTGAAAACATTCCTCCCGCCTTTGCACCTATTTTCCTATTCTCCTACAACATGCTAGGATTAGCAGTAACACACAATGTAGTAGTAATAAGACCACAATAGTTGACAAAGAAGCTCCCAAAAATCTCGACATCCAGGATGGCAGTGATAAAACACAACTATTAAACCAACTATTTAGGGCACCTCCTTCATCTAACATTTTGTTTTGTAGATTATGCAGTGTCTGTATAGCCTCTGGCAAAGTTCCATTGTTTGCATCATTCTCTGGAATAAAAGTGCAGCAAGCTGTTCCAATTTTCTCACATACCCCTCCTTCCATGGCCGTCATAAGGTCAATGACATAGCGATGTTGCATTACCATCATTCTTATGGCACACAGTTCTTCCTTTATGACGTTGAATCCATCATTGGTAGTGTTAATTACTTTCGAAAGTTCCCATCGGGTAATTTATAGCCATCGTGCTGATGCTTTTGCCTGAACAAACGGCAGCATGCTCCCAAAGAAGAGTTGAGCATCATTGAGCAAACAATACTCTTGGGGAACATCATTCCAAATGCTTTTACAATAATACTCTGCAGTTCTCTTCCTTTGATTATGATAAAGCAAGCTCATTGAATGGCTCATGGGGTGCTATTGCAAAGCAGATATATTGATTCAGGAATTACCAAAACTGGAGCATGCAAGGTCAGAATGGAGCTGATTCCACCCCAGCTTTGTGGTAACTCAGAATACAGCAGTTCTCTGCACTACCAGTAATAACCTATGAGGTTGGAGGTACCCACATTTGCCAGTGTTGTGAATTGTGGTTTTACAACCAACTTTCTGGCCTACATTAACAGTGCCATTTTCTCTGAAACATAAAGAAACTGAAGTTAGTCTCATGACTGATTGTGCCATCTACCCAAGTGTAACGTGAAATGTTTTTATTCCATATGTGTGTACATTTCCCTATTGCATCTTGACTAACATGCCATTCCATAAAGACACAGCCCTGCAGGAAAATTCAATATTGAGATGTTAGTTATTGTGGGCAAAAAACTGACCCTGTGACTCCAAATACTGGCCTATCGACACAATCTGGTGAAAATGGATGTATGACATTACAACGCATGCTTATACATCGCATGCCTTTACAACGCTGTTTTTACAACGCATGCCTTTACAACGCATAGTGCTTTTGGGCGCTGGATAGTGAATTGTTTAATTTACTATTCCAACTCCAGTCCCCGTGGATAGTAGGGAAGGTGTTGGATAGTAAATTAAACCTATTCCCTATCCTAGAGCGCCCCCCAGCGCAATGCGTTGTAATGGTTTGCGTTGTAAAAGTTGCGTCGTAAAGGCACTGCATGGTAAAAGTTGCGTTGTAAAGGTTGTTCACCGGTGAACATGGGTTTATGAAATAGTTGTTACACTCGGTGGGCAGGCGTGTTACTCCTAAAAATCCTAAATCTGGGTCCAATCTACAATGGTAGGATGACCTGTCGTCCTCATACGTGATATTTAATCCATAATGTCAAGTCTATCTGTGAAAATGTATAACAAATCTGCTTAAGAGTCATATTTTGTGGTGGTAACTAAGAAACACACTATAACATGTGTCAACTGCATTTGGGCCTAATCCTACACAAGTAAAGATGTAATAAACATTGAGCTGTACTTGGGGGTATTTCCTTCGTTGAGTGCAGCCTATCTGATCCAGTTGCATGAGGAACTAGGGAACACACAAAACAGGATTCATTAGTGTTCTCTTAACTTATGTCTGACATATGCTGATACCACATTTTATCTGACAACTGGGTATGGGCATTACGGGTCACATTGTTATAGAGAGCTCTCTTCGTACATGAAAACATTAGAACTAAAAGGCACGTTGCTATGAAAGAGTAGAAAAGATAATCAAGAGATAAAAAAGAAGTACTAAACATATCTTTTGTTCATTCTAATTTTCTATGATTGTTTGGTGAGATTCTGGATTTAGACGAACATGGGTGCTGTGATACCAGGGGGGTAAGAGTCACCATTGTCACTGTGTAGGGGCCGTCGAATCGTCTTTCCTGCCATTTTTGGACAACGTTTTTCAGAAATATTTGGTCTCCTACGTGCATAGCTGGGAGGGCAACTTTGGCGGTAGTGCGTTTCTCCTTCTCATTGGTTACCTATTTAGAAACCAATCTTACACATTTCATTAGTTCACAAAGATACATATGCATCTCATAGTTCAAGATCTCTGCAGAGCTTTCTCCTTGTACATTACTTCTTGTGGCAGGGAGCTGCGCATTGTGGATCTCCCAGTCATTATTTGATGGGGTGTCAATTGATGGTCAGAACTTGGTTTATTCCGAAAGGGAAAGAGTGCTATTAGTAGGCAATACAACCATTTTGTGTGCAATGTAGCACACAACTTACTGATCATACTCTTCAAGAGGCCATTCAGGTGCTTGAAAATACCATTACTTGGGGAGTGGTACAAGGAGGACAATTTATGTTTTATCCCTAACTGTGTCATAATATGCACAAATATTCTTTTAGCAAAATGAGTACCATTGTTGGATCTTATCCCTTCTGGAATTCCCCATTGCGGGAATTACTTCACAAATTAGGAATTTAGCTGCTGATTTAGCATCACAATGGAAGCAAGATCCTGTTTCAATATGTCGAGAAGAAGGGCAGACCACAACGAGATACCTGTAATTACTGCACCTATCGATCATATCCACAAAGTCCAGACGAGGAGCTTTAAAGGGACCTTGTGGTTGTGGAGTGGTGGAATTAACCACTTTTAGTGTGGGATTAGGGGCAAACTGCTGGCAGATGATGCAGTTATGAAGATACATGGTAATTATGTTGTGAAAATTGGGAAAAACAGTCTGGTTGTATTTGTATAAAGAAGTAGTCTCTTTAGGTTTGAGCTGACCCAGAGCTGTCACAGGCAACGCCTGTGGCATTATTGGTTTACCTGTCGATAGTTGTCTATACATTAGGTCATCCCCTGACTGGGTGTATCTTCTCTCTTTCCATAACTGTTTTTCATGTGAAGGAGCAGCTTCCTGCAATTCTCGCAGATGTCTCGGCATAACGATGATTGTCATTGTCGGTAGTAGCTTTGGATTCAGACTCAGGTGGTGAGGCAATCTGAGCCACCAGAACAGGGACAGGTTGTGAACCTGATGGCACAGTTGGGGCGTGCACCTAGTCACATCTATAGCTGCTCAACCTGCTAGTGCATTACCCGAGGACACAAAATCCTGTCAATTTGTATGTGCTGCACATTTCACAACTGCCTCTGAAAATGCAAGTGCTTCTGTTAGTGCCTCTAAGAGGTTTATATGCCTAACAGGACTACCACCCAACATAAGCACACCTCTCCTGCTCCATCTCATGATGCTGGAATGCACAGCGGTTGTCACACATGCTGAATCTGAATATATTTTAAAGACTTCTACTTTTCCTAGCTTTAGTGCTGCTATTAGTGCCGTTAATTCTGCTGCTTGGGTGGAATAATGTGCTGGTGATGTCAAGTGCTCTATTATATGCAGTAGATCCGAGAAATTGTGCTGTTGTGCTTTGACCACTGGTGCACCTGTGCATCTAATTCATGTCTACTGTAGATTTTCTTGATGGCAATTCCACTATTGAGTGGAAGAGCCGTCAAAAAAAAGACCGTGCTACCAGGTATAGATTATACCAGGTATACCAGGTATCCTCTGCTGCTTGACTCGATTCACTGGGAATATAAGTTGCACAATCTTGTGCCTCATCTTCCGAGTCCAATATTGGATCGGCGAAAAAATGTTGCAGGATTCACTGTATGACCCTTCACAACCTTCAAAGATGGTAGTGACAGTATCACCTCATATCCTGACCCTCTGAGTAGCCAGAGTGGTCTTGGCCTTCTGGATAATAGCAAATACTGCATGTTCAGCATAGAGCATTAAACCCTTCGCTGCGGCGGCAATTCTGCCGCAGCGCTATGGGGGTGGGGGGGCCGCGCGGCGCTCCCGTACTCGTGACGGAACTACTCCGTCATGAGCCTCGGGTGCGCTGTGCTGATGACGGAGCGGTTCGTCACGGCCCCACCCGCTCAACAGAACGTCCAGCGCAGGCCCACCGAGCGGGCCGTGATGGAACCGCTCCGTCATCAGCACAGCGCGTCCGTGGCTGGTGACGGAGCGGTTCCGTCACCAGCAGGGGAGGGGTTAAAGGTGCCCCCATTGCAATGGGGGTGCTCGTCTGCACTGCATAGGCAGCGGCGGCAAGAGCTTGCTCACAGGGATAATGTCCTTTCGTTACTGAAACTAGCTATCCGCTAAACTTTGCAATGCGTTTGTGTCCTAGAGGATATTTTTGTGTAAGGACAGCTGCATTCACCTGGCCATTGCAATGGCCGAATAAATAAAACTCCTTGGAGTAGTCAGGAGCTCCCAAAACCGGCGCTTTGGCAGGAGCATTGGTTATTTCATTTTTCGATTTCTAAAAAGTCTCCTTCATCTGTGGTGTCCATGTTATCTTGTCATTTCTGTCTGTTGCCTGTTTGATAGCAGCAAACAAGGGTGCTATTAACGTGCTATAATCAAAAACCCACGGTCTCACATAATTATAGGGACCAAGACACTTCTGCATTCCCTTGACAGTTTCTGGCTTTGTCATTTGGTGGATAGAGGCTGCCCTTTCAAGGGTCGCTCGACGACTAGAAGCTGACAACAGTTGCTCTAAATAATGGACCTCTTCCTGACAGTAGTTAATTTTCTCTCTGGGAAAGAGTAAGTAGAAGAGATATAGGGGCATATGTAGGTAGCCGTTTGCGATTCGCAAATGCCAAAATTCTGCGAATTTCGGTGTTTGCGAATCGGAAACGGCGTTTTGATATGTAGGTGCCACTTAGCAAAATAATGAATCGCAAAAATTGCAAATCCTTATTTTGCTTATAGCATTTAAGGAATCGCAATTTTGCGATTCCTTAAATGCTATGTAGGGGTGCTTTAAAAATTGCAAGTAGATGGTATTTTGCGATTTCCTTCAAAAAAGCATTTTTTTTAAAATTCAAAGTGCCATGTGGCGCACATACATGCCTTTAGGGCATGTATGTGCGCCACATGTACTTACAAGCACATTCCAGGGGTGCAACAGGTGTCCTTTGGACACCCTGGCACCCTTGGAATTGCGATTCTCAAATTGCGACTTTTGGCCCATAGGAATGAATTGGACACTCATTCCTTAATTGCGATTCGGAATTTGCTAATCGCAAATAAGGAATGTTAAAGATTCGCAAAATAATTGCGAATTTTTACCTATATTCCATTTTGCTATTCTCAAATAGCGATTCCTTAAAAATCGCTATTTGGGAATCGCAAAATGGAAATTACCTACATATGCCCCTAAGTGTCTCTTCTGTACTGCCGCTCAGTGGGACTACAGATCAATATGTCATCGACATATTGCAATAATGTGCTGCCACACTGGAAATTCGACGAGTCATTCTTTATCATTCTGTTAAACACGCTAGGGCACTCAATAGCCTTCGGGTAAACGAGAGCACAAGTACTCGGTCCCGCGATAGTAGCACACTGTCAAATACTATCTGTCTGGACGGAGAGGTGTTAGAATTGGGGTTCCTGGTTGGCCAGGGTTTGCACCTTAGCCAGGCAGAACCCATCACTCTATTCCGGGCAAGTAAGTTACACACCAAAGCTAACCTGTGCTCACCTATTATATTGTACATAACACATAGACCAAAATGACAATCATCAAAACTGTGCTTACTACGCCAATCCTGAGTCAGTACTCATTATCTGAACAAGGCAGGAATTAAAATGGCATACATCCTAGCATCAGGGCAAAAAAAGGCAGCAGGTTATGAAGAGACATATGAATCAATGATACCATGCAATTGCTGACATAGCATATGTAAATGTAAATGTAGTAGTACTTGTATAGCATACGAATCACCCATGAGGGTATCTCGGCGCGTGTACGCATACCGCTGTGGAACCCTTCTTGGCTTTTCCCTGTGAAGTGCCCACTCCTGGGCACCCCCAAGGTGAAGCCAGGTATCCTAGCGTTGGTGGGGTCGTTGTGGAGATTAAGCAAGCTATTGCCCAGAGTTGCAGAGTGGGACCCATGATTAGAATAGGCACCGAGGCGAGAATTAACAGGTCCGAGGAAATTGAGCCAAAGAACCGTCGAGGCGGGGAATAGAACCCTGGTCCCGGGCCAGACCTCTGCATCAGGGTCTGCCGCTCTAACCATTGAGCCACACTTTTCCACACTATGCTATCCTGACAGTGTAGGTATCAAAAATGACCCACCTGATGGCATCCTGGTAAGTAATGCCAGTTAGAGTAGGAAAGACAAATAATTCTCCAAATATCACGGTAAAACAAAGGGCACAGCGCTCTTGTGCTCCAATCAAGTTTTATACAGTAATTAAACACCCAGCTAGGGCATGGTAGCATCTGCGTCTATTAAAGTGAATATGGCTATTCCATAAAGTGTTTCCAACCGTGGCAAGTTTTTTTAGAGTGGGGGCTTCCATCGAGGACTCACCAAATAATGCCACCAACAAGTAGGTGCCCCAAGGTAGGTCTCAAAGGGTGGGGTGGGCACCCGCTGTAGATTTCAGTGCGGGAGACCTCTCTGAGTCCCACTCTTGTAAATTACCAAAATAGCAGCTGCCCACGAAGGAACGGTGCAGCTGCTAAGTAAACATACCCTCATTATGAACAAAAGGGGGCAAGGCCGCCTGCACGCCCCGTGTAGAGTACCTGGCTTGTGGCAAATATACTTTTCCTTTTCTCAGTGTGGTAGGAGGGCTCACAAATAAGCCAGGTGGGCCTGACGGCGCTCCACCTGGGAGTCGGAACTTCACTCCCACTGTCGGCAAGCCTCGGTCACGGGGCCCATGGTGCAAGGGGACGAGCTGGACCTTACACGACCTCGGGAGCACTGGCGGGTTGGCAGCTCTGTGCTGCAATCTTGATGGGTTCGGCATGAGGTACGCTCCCCATCACAGACCTTGTAGAGCGGCACTTGGTTTTCAGCTCTCGCAGCGGTGCTCACTCTCTCTTGCCATGAGGAGTGCTAAGCCTCAAGCACTGGTGAACAAAGAAGCGCTGATCCGACCACACTTGCAAAGAGGGCGCCCCGCTCCTTAGACCCTGGTGAAGTGGGAAACTGTCCCTTAACACTTCTGAAGAGGCACGCCAGACATAACAAGTCAAAGAGGGGCCCACTCACCCTGTGCGGGACAGAGAGAGTAAAAAGACTGAACCACTCACTATGATGCTTTTTGGGGGCAATTTTAGTGGTTGGACTCAGAGTCCCATTGCCAGTGCTCAGATAGCTTAGTACCAGGAGAATACTTGCTGGCACCAAGGGGCAGGCAGGCCAGCACATCAGGGCAAACAATGGCAGTTCCTCCTGGCAGCCCAATAGTGCCTGTTGACCCCACAGTCTAAGGGCAGCTGGAAGCAGGCCAACAAGCAGAAAAGCAATCCAGTGAGTCCTTTGTGCCATCCAACAAGTAGTAAGCAGTAGGGTAACAGCAGAAGAGCAGTCCAGATGAGCCCTGTGAGCAGTGCTACAGGCCTTCTGACAGGGGTTCTGTCTCATTCCCAAAAGTGCTCTAATATCATGGGGTCAGAGACCCTGTACTTCTACTCTAAAATGTCTTTGATGTAGAGGTGACTTCAACAGAATCCTCGGAAGTGCACAACACCCCCTTTCAGCCCTGGCTCCAGACATACAGTAGGAGGGAAATCAGCCCTTTATGTAGGTAGGAGGGAAATCAGCCCTTTATGTAGGCAGGACACAACCTATACAAAGATAAGCGTGCCGCCTCCATCTCTCTCCCAGCCCAGGAAGGTTGTCAGTATGCAGGTGTATGCAGATGCCTCTCTTGTCACACCCAGCCCTTTCTGTGCTGTTGCTGTCTGGAAAGTATGCACAAAGTATAGCTGACAAACAGGCCCAGACGTGGATTGGAGTCAGGCTGCAAAGCAGATAGAGTTATTAGTACAGAGAAATTTACCCTTTCTAAAATAGTAATAAAAATATCCACCTATAGAAGTAAGCATGATTTATTACTACCGGTTTAAACATACAAAACATGGCAATGCATGAATTACCACCTAAACACATATAAGGGAATTCCCAATGCTAGCCTGTGAGCGGGGTAGGCCTCACAGTAGTGAGAAACAAAATAGGCCGTTTGCCACTTCACTACCAGGACATGCAACGCAATAAGGGCACATGTCCTACCTTTTATTTACACAGCACCCTGCCCATAGGGCTACTTAGGGCCTACCTTAGGAGTGTAGTAAAAGGGGAGTTAAAGGCTTGGCAAGGAGTTTTAAATGCCAAGTCAAAGTGGCAGTAAACTGCGCACTTAGACTCTGCAGGGGCAGGCCTGACACAGGTTTGAAAGGCTACGTCTGTCGGTGGCACAATCAAAGCTACCGGCCCGCTAGTAGAATTTAATTTACAGACCCTGGGTTTATGGGATGTCACTTTACAAGGGACTTACAAGTAAATTAAATAGGCCAAACAGGTGTACACCAATCATACCATGTTTTTGGGGTGCAAGCAAATATACTTTAACCCTGATTAGCAGTGGCAAAATGCCCAGAGTCCTAAAGCCAACAAAATGAAGGTCAGAAAATAGGAGGAAGGTGGCAAAAAGTTAGGGGATAACCCTGCAAAAAGGGCCAGGTCCAACAAGAGGGATGATATGGAAGGTGTTTTTTCAAATTAATAACAGAAAAATACTTGCGATCCTGAGGAATATTCATAAAGATGGTGGAGGGATCAGAAACAACTGGAAATTCTGGTACCCCTATGTTATTCAGGGGGCATGGATCTTGAACCATACAACAAGTATTACCCTCAGATTTCTTAACCGGGTAAATCGTGGTGTTACATGGAGACACTCCGGGGTACATAATTCCTTGCTCTAGCAATGCCTATAGTAGGGGCAATGCCCTTATTTGTTTCCTTGGACATGGAATATTGCCTCACTCTGGGTAAGAAAGCACCTTCTTTTGATGAAATTCGGAATGGTGTGGCAGTACGAATAAGGCCTACATCGTGGGGGCCCTTAGTCCATAAGGTGTCTGGTACTTGGCACAGATCTGCTTCTCAAACAGATACCTGGTGTGGGTGTCCTTACTTCCAACACTGCCCTCAATTGTATGTCATCTTGGAAAATTACAGTCATTTTCTTGGGATCATCATCAAGCAGTTGGCCATCTAATAAATCCCTATAACTTTTTTCCTGGCTTAATGATGACACATGCCCATAAACCATGCTTGTGCTCACTAGCTATCAAAGCACCATAGGTTGCTGTTACTTCTAAAGCCTCTATTTGCAATATTAGGTCAGCATCAGACATCCCTTGCTGCCGAAAAATGAATTAAATGGGTAACTGGTCCTCCCTTACCACAAACTCTGGTGTCTCTGCTATAATTGTATGCACTGCTATAATAACTGCTTCCATATCAGCAGGTCGCGCTCTGATCTGATTGTCAATAGAGGAATCTACTGTTACTGCCGTGATCCTGGAAGATGAGACTCCAGGGGGTCGAACAAACTATGGTACCATCAAATTCAAAATGAATAGTTGCATTTAATTTAGCCATCTGATCTCTTCCCAGTATATTAACTAGGGCAGCTGGAGAAAACAGTAGACATCTATCAATGTGCCTCCCTCCTACTTCCATCTCCACAGGATTGGTGAAAGGAACCCTTATCACTTCCCCAGCGAATCCTTGTGTATCCATTGATCTGTTGGAAATCAGTAGGGTTCCTCATCTGGCCTGTGTGTTACTGACAAGACTAAACACATAGGGGCCCATTAGGATGACGGGCGGACTTTGTCCGCCCGCCATCCCATCGTGGAAAGGGACCGACCGCCAAAATCCCCATACTAATATGGCTGGCGGTGTCTGATAGACACCACCACCATATAGATCCCTTTTCCGCCCGGTCGCAAGGCGTCCGGGGCGGAAAAGCGGCGGACGGTGTTTCCGTCCGCTGCGGACCCCCCAGCCATAATAATATGGCGGGGGGTCATTCCAGCATGGATGGCGGGCGGATCGCCCCTGCGAGGCCGGCGGTGGCTACCGCCGGCCTGGCAGGGGGCGATCCACCCGCCATCCTAATGGACCCCATAGTTTGAGGGTTTCTGGAACAACCCCTTAGAGCCTCTATTAGACTAACCGGTTGGACCCAAATTCTTGTGATTATATATATGTGCCGTCTAGGAGCCGAGTGTACCCCCTTAACCTTTGCTCCTTTCTCCCTTTGATTAGTGGAGACTGGACACATAGACACACTCTGTGGGCACCTTCATTGTGTATATCCTCCCACATGATCCACCTGGTAAGGATTTCCTCCCCTCACAACTCCACCTCCGTGTCCACTTTGAAGTGGAGT
The DNA here is from genome assembly GCF_964261635.1 of Lissotriton helveticus. NCBI lineage: Eukaryota > Metazoa > Chordata > Amphibia > Caudata > Salamandridae > Lissotriton > Lissotriton helveticus. The sequence goes on along the minus strand of NC_136060.1, from coordinate 474,577,986 downwards.
CCCCATTGGGGGTGAGTGGAAGGTTTGTTGAGGCAGTCCCTGCTGCGCTTGAGGCAGTGCGGGTGACTGTGTTCTTTGTGAGGACGTCTGAGACACATATGATTTGTGAATTTGCTTGAGGTTGGAATGCTGTATTTTCCGGCGGATTATAAATTCCTGCTCTTCCATTTTTCTTATCCCATCGTTTAGTTTTGCAGTCTCTAATAAAATGCCCCAACCTCTGACCATAATAACATGCCTGATCCCTACTTTGAGGAGCCATCCTACTTCTTCCTGTTCCTCCTCGTCGTCCTCCTCTACTACTTCCCTGCATCAATCAATCAATAGATCAATCAATCAATCATGACATTTGTTAAGCGCTCTACATACCTGTGAGGGTCTCAAGGTGCCGGGGGGGAGGGTGCCGCTACTGATTGAAGAGTCAGGTCTTGAGGAGTCTTCTGAAGGTCAGCAGGTCTTGGGTCTGTCGTAGGTTGGTGGGGAGGGTGTTCCAGGTCTTGGCGGCGAGGTGGGAGAAGGATCTGCCGCCAGCGGTTGTTCTTCGGATGCGTGGCACTGTGGCGAGGGCATCCTTCCATCATTCTGCTGTCATGGGTACTGTCATTGGGTGATCCCTGGGACCGATGCACAGACATTGCACTCATCGGAGCAGCAGCTGCCACTACAGCACCTTCCACTGCTCCTTTCTTTGCTAATTTCTGCTGCACTAACTTGCCTGCTGCTTTCTTTGCCACTTCCTGCTTGTTCTTTTCTTTCTCTTGCTTTTTCTTACAAAAATTGATTATGCGCAGTTCTATTTCTGTCGAGGGTTTGGCTTCTGGTGCCACTATGTTATCTACACTGTCCTGTACGTCAGAGGGCAACACTTTTTTTATCTACATTATAAAATAATACTGCATTGCCTCCTGTTACTTCCCAACCCTGATATAAAGCAGGTAGCTTTTATACAATGTGAGTATTAGGTGATTGGACAATAACCCTGGTAATGCCACTCTTTGGACCGCTAATATGTCGTATTAAAAAGTATTTGCAACAAATGATTTAAATGATTGATAAATTAAGTACAATTGAAGGAGTATTACCCAATGAAGGGGATGAAGGCTTTATCTAGATGAGGAAGCACTGTTCCTTTGTTAGTAAACCCCTCACTCACCACCTAGTGGTGACTTGCTTCATCATCGGGGCCCACCCAAGTGGCCTAGCGTCACTTGGGTGTGCTACAACACCTGAGTTGCAGTGGAGCAGGGGTTTACTAACAAAGGAACAGTGCTTCCTCATCTAGATAAAGCCTTCATCCCCTTCATTGGGTAATACTCCTTCAATTGTTCTTTTCAAAACCTTGACCAGGGAATCAGGAGTACTCCCCGTCCAGCAACCACGGACGCAACTCCTTACTCTCTTTGTGTTCTTATGATAAATTAAGTAAACAGTCAAATGGTGCCTAAAATCATTGAAAACAAAATAAAAAAATTGAAATCTATCCTAAGGCGTTCTGCTCGTTGCCAGCAGAGTGTAGGATAAAACAGAAAATTATCTACATTGACTTCATGCCTTCTCGGGCAAAGTTCAGGCGTACACACAAAAACTGACTCAGCACCACACACCCACCAGGTACTGTCCACACAAAACACCACAAACAGATTCCGTTGGCTAGAAGCACCAAAACATTGGCTTCTTTAGCTCACGCCAGAGCACAGAACCCAGTCACCTTTGCTTCAGAAAAGACGTGAGAGGAGACGCAATAAGATTGGTCTTCTACCAAAGCAGTGACAAAAAATGAGGAATATCAGATACTACTCACAGTGGCATTGGTTGAAGTAGCATCATCTTAACTTATCCATTGAACAATTTCAACCCAGCGCAAAAGGGTGCAAAGTAAGAGAGTAAACATTAATATGAAAGTTGCAAGTAAGCACCAAGTAACAAAGGGAAGATAGTCTGCACATGGCAAGTCACAATAAATCATTTAAATTCATGAATAGGTCACACTTAAAGCAATAACAGAGTAAAACACATAAAGTGAAACAACACAGTACACCGGTGAGATAAAGTGCAAATATTTATAAAATCACAAGTTAATCAGGAAGAGCAATAGGCTGTCCAAAAGATAGCTTATCAAGTGTCATACTACAAAGATAGCTTCAGTAACTGTCATCCATCTACAAATTTAGACATTAAGACAGTCATGCTGTTTAGGATGCCGACGTTTTGGCCCCTGAGGTTGACTTGACTAGGCCATCACCGGGACAATGTCGAAAGACAATTGAAAGAGCAACCTAAAAAGATAATGAAAAGCTAGTCATTATCGAGAGAGCGGAGTGCCACCAAGGGAGACACGTCAAAGTTGGGCTTACCTTAAAGGACGGTCCTAGAAATGTAAGGACCTAACGAGGGGGTGTCCAGTTTAGTTAAAGACCAAATAGAGTAGAGGTCCAGGGATAAATGGGAGACCAGTTTTTCCAATGGAGCCAGTCGAGAGTTGGAGTGACCAAGAAGTCCCACAGTGGCCACAGGAGTCTGAGGAAGGAACTCATCTAGAATGGAAAGCCTCAAGAGGCCAGGTAGTAATAATTTCAATAGTTAAAGAGGAGGCCCCGGAGAGTGAATAAGAAAGGCCACTCGCAAGAGGATGAGAGAAACAAAAAGTAATGAAGAAACATGCCAAAATGAGAGATGGTACATAAAAAGAAACAAATGTTATCCAGGCAGTCCAGAGATATTTAGGATAGCGTAAGCCTTCAAACAAATGGCTTGGTGCAGTAAGCAAGAAGACAAATTAGATCTAAGGTTCTTGTTGCCAGGAAGAAACCATAATAGGGGGCTAATATTCCAACCAACCCAATCTAATGGTGAAACCACTTCCTGAGAATGAGTGAGTTGTCAGGAAAACTGTATTAAGTTAAGAGCAGAACCTACAAACAATGTATTTATTCATTTATTGAGATCGGTAACTTAAATTAGACAAATGGGAGTGAGCGGAAGTGGTAAAAGGAGTTTACCAGGAGAAACAGCACCAGTGGAAGATGCTTAGATCTGGGTTGCCATGACATTGATGTGAGGTGTACACAGCAGGGCTCAGTTACTCCATCAAGGGGCATGCGTAGAGCAAAGCAGGAAAAGTGTTGTTGGGAAAGTAGAAGCGCATCACTGGAGGGCTCTCATCATGGGATCTGGTATGTGTGTGTGCTAACAAGGGGCGGGACTCTAGAATGAGTGAGTCACCATAGGGTGCACGTACTGTGTTGTTACCTAGTGATCTTATGCTATATAGGTTTGTAGAGCGCACTATCACCCAGGATGGTGTCCTGGTGCTGAGCAGGTGTGAGTCTAGCCACACCTATGGCCTAGTGGGACTACTCGAAAAACCAGGTCTTCTGCTTCTTGCAGAACTCAAGAAGTGAGGAGGAGGCTCCTATGCGTAGAAAAAGGTGGTTCTATGTTTTAGGAGCGATGTAGGAGAAGGCTCCACCGTCAGTTCTGCTTTTCCGTATGCGTGGGATTTGCGCAAATAGGAGTCTGGATGAGGGGAGATGCCTGGAAGGATTGTGAAAGCCGATGCGATTGTTGAGGTGTGCTGGGCCAGTGTTATGTAATGCCTTGAGAGGATGTGTGAGGAGCTTGAATTGTGCTCCTTTCGGAATGCGGAGCCAGTGGAGCCCCTTCGGATGTTGCGCGATGTGCGAGTGATTCCTGCCACTGAGTTCTGATTGGTCTGCAGTCTTCTGGTGAGTTTGTTGTTGATCCCGGCATAGAGGGTGTTCCCATAGTCCAGCTTGCTTGTGACCAGGGCATGTGTGATGGTTTTCTGGGTGCTGATTGGGAGTCATTTGAAAATCTCGCTCAGCATCTTCAGTGTATTAGAGTGGTAGGCTCACAATAGAGGTGATGGAAGGGAGCGGCACGCGAGTAGGAGTGAGTCTGCGTAAGGCGTGCGTTCTGTTACTCACAATAGAGGTGACATAATGGTAGGTCAGAAAGATAAAAAAACAACCACCCAACAAAAAGTGGATGGAATAAAAGTAATGCAATAGATGATTTCGGATGTGGCAGTGAAAACTAGAAGAAATACTTTTTTAATTTGTACTATCATGCTAAAAATATTAAAAGGAATAAAATCGCAAATGCAATCAAACCAATGGAATATTGAGTCAAACCTAGAAAATTAATTGCAAATAAATGCAATATCAGTTCATTTGAAAGGACAATGTTTTCATGGCGTCCTCCAATATATTGATACAGTGTCGCGCAGATTGCAAACGATGAATCCAGCGACATTCAAGCATTAGTAGTGTTCAATCCATGGCGATTTCGTGTCCTGTTCTGTGCATCTCGCTTGTTGATTATGGTCCACCAAATGGGCATTTGCTCCCGCCAGTCCCTGTGACAGACACCTCATCCAATCCAGACGCTGGTCTTATACAATGAGAGCAGTGGCCAGATTGGCCTGCGTGGGCTGGTTTGACGCTCTGCTCACACACAGGGATTCTGTGCCGTTTCTCCAGGGTTAGAGAAACCCAAGTGTGCATGTCTGTGTCGCAAGCCTAAGATGGCCGGCCAAGCAGACATGCGCACTTAGAAGTGCGCATAACACTCCATTCCTCCCCCCTTCCATGGTCTGCCCCACCCCTCCCTACACATGCTGGCTCAGCCAGCAGCTGAAAAATAAAACAATAATAAAATTGTGTTGGAATATTCAGCATCAAAGTGCTGGAACAAGCCAGATACTATGTAATCAATCGTATTCAAATCTAACGCATGCAAATTTATCATGTACCGATATCCTGAGATTGATCAGGTCCTCCTGAACATATAGCAGACGCACAGGGCTGCAGGGTTACACAGGGACAAGCATGAGGGACTTTACACTTTTGAATCAACACCTCCACCATTTATTTTTATTTTCCACACCTGTGCACATTTGCAAATGATGCAACAATTTGTCCACCATTTGTTCTTCTTTCAAACTTGTCTCAAGCACCTGGACTGAGAACAAAAAGTTCCCCAAAAAACATCTGAAAGAACTGGACATTATTATGCGTTTTTTTTGTCCGCTGAATGGTTGGCGCGCCACTGTATGCGCGCAGGTGCCTGCTTTTAGCCACACCGCATGATAATCTCTCCCGCGTACCTTCAACGTATTATTTTCATTCCATGTTGCTAAATGGGCCAATTTGAATAATTTTAGCACATATTATCAAATCCTAAACTGAAAGAGATGTGGGTATTTTTTCTGTGTGAGATGATGTGGGCATTTTCACTTGTACCTTAAAATGTGCTCTTGGAGATTTCAATGATACTATGAAAAATAGGGGAGGACATGCAGATTGTTCGATGCATAGCTCCCCAGAGCGAGATGTTTTGAGGTTAGCCTTGGAAGAACCCCAACAGAGGGATGTGGAGGAGTGTAGGAATGTGGCTCAATGGCTTGAGCGGCAGACCCTGATGCAGAGTTCTGGCCCGGGACCAGGGTTCGATTCCCGCCTTGGCGGGGTCTCGTGCTCAATTTCCTCGGACCTGTTAATTCTCGCCTCGGTGCCTATTCTAATCACAGGCCCCATGCTGCAACTCTGGGCAATAGCTTGCTTATCCTCCACACCGGCGCTAAGGATGCCAGGCTTCACCCTGGGGGTGCCCAGGGGTGGGCACTTCACAGGGAAAGCCAGGAGGGGTTCCACAGTGGTATGAGTATCAGCGCCAGGAAGCCGAATAGGTGACCGTCTGGTGACAGTGCGCTCTATAAGTACCATGACATTTACATTTACATTTACTTTTACATGTGGTCATCCCTGGACAAATTCCTAGGCCCCTACGAACCCCCATGAACCAAAAGAGAGAAGTAGATACACAGCCAGTATCACCCAAGGGACCCACAGAAAGAGCGGTTAAAACAGATCAGAGGAGTTGAATAGAAAGGGGGTGGGACAGACGCCAAACCCGATCACCCAAAACAGGCTGAAGGTCACCCCCAGAACTTATACCAGCACCTACATGTTCCGTGTTAATTCTCGCACTGCCGAAACCTAGAACAAGCACCGCATACTATATGTTTAGTGTTAAAGCCATAGAAGCAAGGAAGCGCTGTAATGTGTAATGTGTAACAAAGATCTAAGTATCCCAGTGCCTAGCACCAAAGGCTGGGGGCCTTGTAACACCAAAGACTGTGAAGTTTACATGTTATATGTCATAGGTTGTAAATGTGAAAAAACTTCAATAAAAATATTTTAAAAATAAAATCAAAAAAAGACCATGGGCGTGTGAATTTAGCATTGCAAGCATCATCTTGGACATCTTTGGGAACCTAAGAATTGATTTCCTGGCTCAAGTTTGCTCTCTTTGCTATATATTCCCTCCACCCAATCTTCTGCATATCACCCCAAGAGTCCCCAATTTGTCCCTGTCCTGCAAAGTGCAGTAGCACTGCAGGTTAAGTTGAGAAAAGTATATGACATGCAGAGTACACAATAGCATAGATTGGTACCCAGAGATATGTCTCTCAGCTGTCCTTCATCTGTATCCCTCTCTGCCCTGTATCTTCCAGCAGATTGTCCATCTTCTTTTTCCTGTCTTTCTCTACCATGCCCTGTTTCTTCTTTTCTAGTCCCTCTCTCCTCCCTCCCACTCAGCCACAGCTTGGCTCCTTTTTGGCTCCAGAGCCCAAGATAATCTTGTTTTTTTCCAAAGCCAATCATCTACCTTGAGTTAGGCTGGAGCCTTCTCTGCCTTGCCCATGTCTAGTAAATATTGGCAGGCCAAACCTACTGGTAAATCTATCATGGGGATAATGCCTGATATTTACTGGAACATGTGGATTTTGGTGTGGCAAGTACAAAAATCAATTTTATTGCCACAAAACTGCTGGTAGTCTATAAGTATTGTACCTGATAAATGCTGAGCACCTCTGTTGGATTATCACATCCGATGGAAGTCTCTAGTTTTACTGGTTAAATAAAACCACTAATGCGAAAGAACAGAAAATATAGGAAACTAGCTTGAAAGTTTATTGTGTGGTGATGTGGCGTGTGGTGTTATTTTGTATAGCCGACAACTCGCCTGGTAGGGTATCCTGGTGCCGAACCAGGAGCTGCCAGGGAGGAGACTGGTGTTGGGGCTAGGTGGAGACCAGGTGAGGTTTCTTATTTTTTTTTACGATGTTGTTGAGGTATGTGGGGCCAATGGTGTGTAAGTCTTTGTATGTGTATGTGAGTTTGAAGAGTGCTAGTTTGTGGATTGGGAACCAGTTGAGGTCTTTGAGATGCAAAGTGAGAGTTGATTGGGGTGGGGGGGGAGTCTGTCTGCAGAGTTTTGTATGCTCTAAAGTCTTCTGGCCAGTTGAGCATTGATTCCAGCACAGAGGGTATTTCCATGGTCCAGCTTGGTGGTGATAAGGGCTTGGGTGACGTTTCTGCGAGTATTGGTGGAGTGCCATTTGCAGACCTTCTTGAGCATCTTAAGTGTGTGGAAGCAGGAGACGGAGACTGCATTGGCTTGGGCGGTCATGGTGAGTTGACTGTGAGTTACTATTTCATGGTCCTTTTCATGGGTTGCTGGGACGGGTGGGAGTCTGAGTTGAGCAGGCCATCAGGTGGAGTCCAAGGCCGACGAACCTTGTGGAACTCCATAGATGAGGTTGGTGGCATCCAAGGTGAAAAAGTCCAGGCTGACTAACTGGGTGAGCAAATCCAGCAAAGTGCAGTACCTTGGATGCCTTCTTTGCGCACTCATTGGATAAGGATGGGGTGGGAGATGGTGTCGAAGGCTGCAGAACAATCCAGTAGGATGAGGGCCGCGGCCTCACCTCTGTCTATGATCATCAGGATGTTGTCCATGGCGGTGATGACAGCGGTTTCTGTACTGTGGACGGCCCTGAATCCAGGCTGAGAGGTGTCGAGGAGGTGGATGTCAGTGAGGCGAGTGGCTAGATGTTTGTTTGTCATCCTTTCCATTACTTTTGCTGGGCATGGTAGCAGGGCGATAGGCGGGGCCAGTGGTTGGCTAGCGCCTCTACGTTTGCAGAGGATGGCTTGAGGGCGGGGGGTAGTGAGGTGTGTTTCCAGGTGTCCAGGTAGGTTCCAGGTAGGAGGCTGTGATGATTGATTCATTGTGGATCTGGGTGAGGGCCGAGCTGAATGGGGTCCGGTCCTTTGAAGACTATGTGGTCGGGGCAGGAGTCTGAGGGTGTTCCATGTATGCACTGCATGGTTTTTGTGGTTTCTTGAGTGGTGACGACAGGTTAGTGCTCTAGGTGTTAGTAGATTACAGCTGGGCAGGAGGGCTGTGAGGCTTTAAGAGTCCCCTTGTGGCCGGAAGTTTTCATAGATGCTGGTGATCCTGTTGCCAAAGAATAGGAACAGCTGGATGCAGATGCCTGGAGAGGAGGAGATGCTGGTGAAGCTTGCTGGTGGGGAGTTGGAATGTTTCACTATGGCAAAGATTTCCTTGCTGCTGCTGTTGATGCTGCCGTCGATGCGGTCTCGGAGCGTGAACATTTGGTGGCTCCGATTTGCTGATGGTCCAGCCGGAGGGCAGATTCGTAGGTGCTCTTCTCAGTGCCGTTCTGACTTTGTCTCCATCTATATAGTGGAGAAGTGTGGCTCAATGGTTAGAGCGGCAGACCCTGATGCAGAGGTCTATCCCGGGACCAGGGTTCAATTCCCGCCTCGGTGGGTCTTGGGCTCAAAATTCCACGGACCTGATAATTCTCGCCTTGGTGCCTATCCAATCATGGAGTCCCACTCTGCAACTCTGGGCAATAGCTTGCTTAATCTCCACAATGGCCCCCACAACGCTAAGGATGCCTGGCCTCCCCCTTGGGGGTGCCCAGGAGTGGACACCTCACAGGGAAAGCCAGGATGGGTTCCACAGCGTTATTCGTACAAGCGCCTTGAGACCCTTGCGGGTGAGTAGTGCGCTATACAAGTATAAATTTATATATTCAAGTTGCCGGCAGTGGCTTTTGGTGAGCCTGACCTCTTCCGTGTACCAGCTGGTTGCAGTCTGGTTCTTGTGGCTTTATAAGGAGCCAGGGTATCTGCACCGGTGATGATCCAGGCACTGAAGTAGGAGATGGATTCGGGCAGGTGGTTGTTGTGTCGAGGCTGGCATAAGACCAGATGCTGACCAGGATACTGAATCCACTAACTCTGTGGTGCAATTTTACACCAACATTTGCACTAACCGACCAGTGCGTCAATGAAGCACACTAACCCCCAGATGCATCAAGAACCCATTTTGCTATTCCTTAATAGCGAAAAATACCGATTCGCTATTAAGGAATAGCAAAATGCAATGCATGAAGAAATCGCTAAAAAAATGGCGATTTCTTAAAATTCCTTATTTGCGACTCGCAAATTGCGAGTCGCAATTAAGGAATACCTCCCCATTCATTCCTATGGGCCAAGAGGCCCATAGGCATGAATGGGAAGACATTCTCAATTTGCGAATCGCAATTAGCGAATCACAAATTGAGAATGCGATTTCAAGGGTGCAGGGGTGTCCAAAGGACACCCTGTTGTACCCCTGAAATTGATCTGTGCACATATGTTGCACACACACATGCCCTTAGGGCATGTGTGTGCGCAACATGAAACTTTGAAAATTGCACTTTAGTGCATTTTTCTAAATTTTTGCAAATTACCATGAGGTTCAACTTCATGGTAATCTGCGAGCCCTATTAGCGAAATCGCTATTTTTTAAACTTTAATGCATTGCATTTAAGGAATCTCAATTTGAGCTTCCTTAAATGCAAGTAACCGCAATTTTGCGATTTCTTAATTTGCGATTTTTGCATTTGGGATGATGCATCCCAAATGCAAAAATACCGGTCGCAAAGGGAGCGGATTTTAGCTTGATGCATCTGGGACTAAGGTGCTAGTGCAAAAGTGAAAAAAAATTCAACGAATGCCAAAATTTGAGCTTTTCGATTGGAATGGTCAATAGTTGCAAATGTCATTTCTGCAGCGACTGGTTCCTAAGTGTGACTTTATGCCCGGATGTGTTGTGTCTGGGAGACAAAGGGGAGCAGGCTCGTGCCGTCCCCTCCTCTGCACGCGCGCCTCTTAGGTCTGACTTCTTTTGGAAAGGGCGATTATTCTGCCAGCGTTAAATACTCCGCGTGTTCTGAGAGCTGTCGGCGCAGCGGGCTCTGCTGGCTGGCATTTACCGCTCGGCGGCTGACAGGTGCCCCAGCCAGCTGAACGTGCCCGCCCCACCTGCGGCTGCGTGGGCCATGGGCACAGCGGGGCGCCGGTGCCAACGAGCGCCCAGGGGGGGGGGCAGTCTCAGCTCTCTGGCGCAGTCCAGGGCACCCGAGCCCTGGAAGGCGGCAGCCCCACATCCCCCAGGCTGGGCACATAACTCCTGGCTGGAGAGGGCCTGGCACACCGTGAAAACACTGGAATGTTTCCCCCGCATCTCTTCAGAACCTAGAGGTTTTCTGAAAGTTTGAAGCTGGTGCTGTTTGTCCCTATTTTCCCTGCAAACTTTTTGAAGGAAAGAGAGCCCCCCCAAAAAACACCAGTAGTTTTTCGTGGGGAGGGAGACCTTCCCCAAATGTTACTGGGATCTTTTTGTTGGGGATAGAATCCTCCAAAAGTCATCGGCAGCTTTTTTGCAGGGGAGAGAATCCTCAAAAGCCACTTGGATCTTTTTGTAGGAGATAATGTCCCCCAAAAGCCACCGTCATCTTTCAATAAGGGAGAGAACCCCCTCCCCCCCAAAAAAGCCTCCGTCATCTTTCAATAGGGGAGAGATCTGCCCCCCCCCCCCACCCCCCGCCCTCACAAAGCCTCTGGGATTTTTTCATAGGGGAGAGAATGCCCCCACCCCCAAAAGCCACTGGGATCTTTCCATAGGGGAAAGAACATCCCCATAAGCCACAGATTTTATTTATTTTATTTTAAAAAGTTTTATATAGCACTAGCTTGTCCCGTAGGTATCAGAGCGCTTTACATCACACTGTGAAAAACAGAAGGACATTTGTTGGACTTTGGCCCTTAGGGCAGGTTCACCCCTAGACTTTTTGCTTGAAATGGTGACCTGGAGATGGTGATTTTTGGATTGTGCGCACTTTCACTGTGTCCCAGTGGAAAGTGCGTGCGCACTCTGAGTGCATGTGCTGAGCTAGGCCTGCCCGCCCATAGGAATGCATGGGGAATGTATGTGTCCCTGGTAGTTCCTGATGCGTGGGGTGTACAGGCTTGAGTCTGGTATGTGTGAACTCGTGAGAGTGAATGCTGCGAGATGGTGTATGCAGCATGTATGTGTCTAGTAGCGAAGCGCCATTTCTAGACATGGCTGTACGTGTGCTGTGAGGGTGCTGGCGTGTGATTGGCTGGAGCTGGCTGGCATGCCAGGCTCCAGGAAGTCTGGATGGGTCTGCCCGGTGGTGAGTGGGAGATCTGCATGAGTAATGTGTGGGAGGAGTGTACCTGTGTCCTGGATGGGCTGGGTTTTCCCCACACAATGCTGGCTCCGCCCCCCTGTGGTGTGTCTAATGACCCAAGCCCTGCCAGTGAATAGAGAGGGTGGTTGAGGTAAACAGAGTACTCAAGAACCAGCTGCGACTGGTTCCGCCCCCACTCTACACCCTTGAACAAAGGAATGCACTGTATAAAAATGGGGCTGTGTCCCCACTGAAGTTGTTCTCTTCCAGGATCCTGAGGGGGCTGTTGCTGCTGCTGGGCCAGAGGACCGCCACTTGGGCTGTCTCCCTGCCTGGAGACCCAGTGTGCTGGCTCTGGGCCCAGCCTTGTCCCCCCTGCCTGCCCAAGGACCTTTGCTGGGCTTGTTGGCCCCTAGCGCTTGGGAGCGCTTTTGATTGCCTTTTTAGCGCTTGAGAGCGCTTTATTGTGACCCAGCGCTTAAGAGCGCTTTATTTTGCTTACAGCGCTCTTTGCAGATTTTAAAGTCCCCTGGCAGGTGCCCACCCTGCCAGGGACCTGGCGCTGTGTTTACCCCACAAGCGAGTGCCCACCTCGCTTTTATTGGTGAGTTACGGCAAAAGAAGATAGCTTTTGCCCTCCGCAGCGCGACCCGGAGCCTGGGGGCTCGTTCGCAGGGCCGCGCTGCTATTGGCTGCTCCACCAGCCTATTGCGTGCCTAGCTTGGCCGGAGGGTTGCCCGGCAACCAGGACGCTCGCAGTCCCTTGTGGAGCGAGGCCGCCATCTTGTGTCGTCGGCCGTGTCCTGTCCGGGGCTCCCAAGGACGAGGGAGAGCCCCGGGCTGCCACGAGAAAGGAAGGAGGGGCGCGAGGCACTGTGCCGTGCCTGCCCCCACCGCGGCGCGAGGAAAAGCAGCCGCCCGCCTCCCGCCAGGGCCGCGCTGTGATTGGTCGAGCCGGCCGAGCCCCCGCCGCATCACAGAAGGAGGAGCGGAGGGCAGGAAGCAGCCGGCTGTGTGCCTCCGAGGCTCCCCGGGGGAGAGAGGAGCCCCCGGACCTTCACCAGAGCCGGTGAGTGTTGCCCCAAGAAGAGAAGGGAGGGGCGCCGGGACACGTTGTCGGTGTCCCCCCCCCCCTCAGCAGCGCGACCTCGCGCTTGGTGTTTAGAGCCTGAGTGCCTCGTAAAGGGGCATTTGGATGTTGGAGCCTGCGAGGCTCCGGGGGCATAATGTGGTAGCTGAGCCCGAGAGGCTCATTGGGGCAATTATTTCACGAGCCCTGAGAGGCTCTGAGCGCCCCACTTTCACTTCGAGTCCCCAGAGGGGGGACTCCCACAGAGAAGCGCCACAGTTGTGTCTAGAGCCTAAGAGAGGCTCAGGGGGCCAATTTATTTCTTGAGAGCCCAGCGAGGCTCCCACATTGGCCCCATTGTTGTTTTAGAGCCCTGAGAGGCTCTCCCTTGTTGCCCTAATTTCCCTGCACCAGTTGCCCAGCACTTTGTGGGCAACTGCTACGTTTAGGCCCCCCCTGACATTGGACACAGGGCGTCCTAGCCCCAGAGAGGCCAGTTGGCCTAGGGACAGTCACAGGTGGTGACTTACGTGGGTTTGGCGCAATTGTACTTTCTGCACCTCTGAATGTGTTTTTATGCGTCATGTGCCTTACACCTCTGAATGTATTGTGATGCATCATGTGTTTTCCTCCTTACACCTCTGAATGAATGTTATGCATTGCATCATGTGTTTTCCTCTTACACCCCTACAGGTATTGTAATACATAGGTGGTTGTTTTCTCCCTAGTACAGGTGGTGCTAGTGAGATCCTGGTTACCAGTAATTACTGGTTGTGCGCTCTATTGTTATATTGTGTGCTATTTTGTGCTATATTCTATGTACTAAGTGCTATTTCTGAAAGTGCTACTTCTGATTCCTGACAGTGGTCCAGGTGGCCCTGTCTTGTAAATAATCCCTTGTAAATTCTGCCCGTGCCTCTGGCACATTGTAAAGTGTGTGTTTTATCTAATGTGTTTTGGTGTAATACAAAGGCTATTTTTATATAACCTTGTGTGGAGTTTCCTTTGTGGTGGGCCTTTGGTTGTTGTTACTGGGGTGCGTGCGCAAATACTTAGCCTACATCGCCTCCAAGTTTAGCCTTGCTGCTCGCGCCACGTTACCTAGAGGGTGAGTAGGGGTTATCTTGGCGTGTAACTCCCTTGCCCTGACTTTGGTGTGGTGGTCTCTGACTGACTTTGGCGAAAGCCCTGGCCAGCCGGGGATCCCATTTCCAACATTGGCGGCAAGCGGCGGGATAAGGATTTGTGTTTGCGTTGTACCTTAGTAGTAACTGGCCATACCACAAAACTCTGCATTTAGATGACCACATTTTTGGGGATTGTTTTTGAAATTCCATTGTTTCTTCTCCTAAAGAGTGTCATTTGATTGTGTTCAGTACATTTGTCCCCCGCCCTGCTTCCAGAGTTTGGTACCTGTGTCGCTTTTGGTCAGGTTGAGAAGTCAGGGGTGGTAGAAACTGCCTTACCGATCCGAGGGGAGGGTGTGTGTGGATGAATGGTGTGTTTTCCTGGACGCATGAGTATGAGTTCTCTTTGATAAGGAGAGTGTGGAAGTTTTGGAATTGTGTACTCTTACTTCAGATTGCTAGGTCCCCTGTGTTGCACGTGTCTGTGAGCATCTTGCCAAGATGGAGTCTGCTTTTAATGTCTGGGGTCTGTTTTTGCATGAACTGAGAGAGTTTTGCGAAGAGAGAGACATTGCAGTGAATGAGTCAGACACCCAGTCCCAACTTAGGGGTAACCTGATCCAATGGCAGAAGGACGACTGGGAGCGTGAGCACAGTGCGGAGAGGGCCCGGGTCTCACACCATGAGGGTGGTGGGTCAGAGGGGAGCCCTGAAGAGTCTGAGGAGGAAGAAGATGATAGCACAGGGACGCCAGCAGATAGTGAGGACCCCATAGATAGGGAGTCCCTTGCTGGGTCCAGTTTAGGAGGCAGCGCCTCATCCCTTTACCTGTCCCCAGAGGAGCTGGAAGATAGGAGGAGAGAAAGGGAGCACCAGCTGGCTTTAGAGAAGCTCAGGTTGTAGCATGCCCAGGCTATGGCACAGCTGGGCATTAGAAAGCAACAGCTGGAGGTTAAGAAGCAACAGCTGGAGACCGAGAGGGTCTTAGCGCAGGACAGGATAGAGGAGGCTGAGAGGGCCGCCACCAGAGGCAAAGTAGCTCTGGAGGGTAGACTATCCCCTGCGCGCAGTGTTGAGTTTCTGGATCCCCCAGGGAGGGTTGGGTCCAGTGGTGGCAGCTATTTAAATCACAGTGTAGAAATTCCCAGTTCCCAGAGTATGGTTCCTGTTTCCCCAGAGGAGGAGAATAGGTTGAGGTTTAGGAACCTTAGGAAACCGTCTCACCAGTCTTGGGTAGACTTTGAGGATGACTGTTGTGGAGCACTGTGGGCTTGGGTAGAGGTTCACACTGACTCTGATTTTGAAGTCTTGTTTGATCTTATAGTCAAAGAGCAGGTGCTCAGTGGTTGTTCGCCAGAGTTGCGCCAACACCTGTTGCAAGTTGGATTTACTGATACAGAGTTACTGGCAAGGGAAGCCGACCGCTGGGAAAGGGCCAGAGGTTCTCTAGGGTCATTGGTGAGTGACTCCAAAAGTAGTGGGTCAGGGATCTTCCAGCCCAGCGTGGTGGAAGAGGCTCAGTGTAGCCCAGCTAGGTCCCTGGTTAGTGAGAAGGGTGTAGGGGCTGACTGCCTGGCTCAGTGGAGCAGGAGTCAGTGGGTGGCTGAGAGCCCCCAGAGGCCCGAAGCCCTGTCTCAGAACCTGGGTGGTTTCTTGAGGGAACACCAGGTTGGGGACCTAGGCTGTCCTGTTAACCCAGTTGAGGAGGATCTCCTAGTGAGTAGAGGACCTGGAGCGTCTGTAACCAGAGCTCCTGTGGTTCTAGAGTCTGGCAGTACCGCTCCGATAGGGAGGGTACAGGAGTCCAGAGTGAGGAGTGATTGGGGGAGTTCCCCAGTGGAAGGACCAGTGGGTCAGGGACTACCCAGTTGGGCTAGGTTCCCGTGTAGTGACCATGGTGACACCACTTCTGGTCTGGGGGATCTTCACGCACTGTCAGGTGGACAGAGGGCGGGAGATCTGCGCCAGACAGACAGTCACGCAACAGATGTGACATTTGTTAGCCTCAGGGGGATTGCGTGTGAATCCCCAGAAGTCCTGGAGTGCCAGGCAATTGTTCCACCGAAGGTTCTAGACCAGAGGTTGGGAGGCCAGGTTCAGGATCAGCCTGACCTGAAGGGTAGGACGACTGTAACCAGTGTCCTGACCGGTTCTTCGTCCAGAGGAACTTCTCCAGGTGGGAGAGGGCAGACCTCTGGAAGGGGGTGCAGAGGGTGGGAGAGCCCACCTCTGACCCCGGTGCAACCTGAGTGGATAAGTCCTGGGTTGGAATGGCGTTCTAGGGGTACCCCTCGCAGAGGGAGGAGGAACCCTAGGAGAAGAGGTAGGGGGAGGAGAGCCTTCCCCGAGACTCCTGGTCCGCCTGAGGTTGTAGGCCCTAGGCTGGAGTACCAGTGGCAGTCTAGTCCTGTCTTGCAGACAGGAAGAGTGGAAAATGGCTCCTATTTGCCAGGGGTTACTACCCCCCGCTCTGCGAATTGGCATGGACCAGTGGCACCTGGGTGGCCCAGGGCCTGGTCCTGGCCGCGGACAACTTGGGAGTACCAGTGGGGTAGCCCAGTTGGTCCAGACAGTGTGTTTAGAAGGAATCCCATGGGTTCACCGTGGCGTAGAACAGGAGGGTGTCCCTGCAGTTGTGGGCCCGCGTCCGTGTTCTATCGCCCCAAGCAGGGAAGTCCATCACGGTGGTGATTGGTCTCCCCTGCGTTTTGGCTGGAAGGGGGTTATGTTGGACTTTGGCCCTTAGGGCAGGTTCACCCCTAGACTTTTTGCTTGAAATGGTGACCTGGAGATGGTGATTTTTGGATTGTGCGCACTTTCACTGTGTCCCAGTGGAAAGTGCGTGCGCACTCTGAGTGCATGTGCTGAGCTAGGCCTGCCCGCCCATAGGAATGCATGGGGAATGTATGTGTCCCTGGTAGTTCCTGATGCGTGGGGTGTACAGGCTTGAGTCTGGTATGTGTGAACTCGTGAGAGTGAATGCTGCGAGATGGTGTATGCAGCATGTATGTGTCTAGTAGCGAAGCGCCATTTCTAGACATGGCTGTACGTGTGCTGTGAGGGTGCTGGCGTGTGATTGGCTGGAGCTGGCTGGCATGCCAGGCTCCAGGAAGTCTGGATGGGTCTGCCCGGTGGTGAGTGGGAGATCTGCATGAGTAATGTGTGGGAGGAGTGTACCTGTGTCCTGGATGGGCTGGGTTTTCCCCACATAATGCTGGCTCCGCCCCCCTGTGGTGTGTCTAATGACCCAAGCCCTGCCAGTGAATAGAGAGGGTGGTTGAGGTAAACAGAGTACTCAAGAACCAGCTGCGACTGGTTCCGCCCCCACTCTACACCCTTGAACAAAGGAATGCACTGTATAAAAATGGGGCTGTGTCCCCACTGAAGTTGTTCTCTTCCAGGATCCTGAGGGGGCTGTTGCTGCTGCTGGGCCAGAGGACCGCCACTTGGGCTGTCTCCCTGCCTGGAGACCCAGTGTGCTGGCTCTGGGCCCAGCCTTGTCCCCCCTGCCTGCCCAAGGACCTTTGCTGGGCTTGTTGGCCCCTAGCGCTTGGGAGCGCTTTTGATTGCCTTTTTAGCGCTTGAGAGCGCTTTATTGTGACCCAGCGCTTAAGAGCGCTTTATTTTGCTTACAGCGCTCTTTGCAGATTTTAAAGTCCCCTGGCAGGTGCCCACCCTGCCAGGGACCTGGCGCTGTGTTTACCCCACAAGCGAGTGCCCACCTCGCTTTTATTGGTGAGTTACGGCAAAAGAAGATAGCTTTTGCCCTCCGCAGCGCGACCCGGAGCCTGGGGGCTCGTTCGCAGGGCCGCGCTGCTATTGGCTGCTCCACCAGCCTATTGCGTGCCTAGCTTGGCCGGAGGGTTGCCCGGCAACCAGGACGCTCGCAGTCCCTTGTGGAGCGAGGCCGCCATCTTGTGTCGTCGGCCGTGTCCTGTCCGGGGCTCCCAAGGACGAGGGAGAGCCCCGGGCTGCCACGAGAAAGGAAGGAGGGGCGCGAGGCACTGTGCCGTGCCTGCCCCCACCGCGGCGCGAGGAAAAGCAGCCGCCCGCCTCCCGCCAGGGCCGCGCTGTGATTGGTCGAGCCGGCCGAGCCCCCGCCGCATCACAGAAGGAGGAGCGGAGGGCAGGAAGCAGCCGGCTGTGTGCCTCCGAGGCTCCCCGGGGGAGAGAGGAGCCCCCGGACCTTCACCAGAGCCGGTGAGTGTTGCCCCAAGAAGAGAAGGGAGGGGCGCCGGGACACGTTGTCGGTGTCCGCCCCCCCCCTCAGCAGCGCGACCTCGCGCTTGGTGTTTAGAGCCTGAGAGCCTCGTAAAGGGGCATTTGGATGTTGGAGCCTGCGAGGCTCCGGGGGCATAATGTGGTAGCTGAGCCCGAGAGGCTCATTGGGGCAATTATTTCACGAGCCCTGAGAGGCTCTGAGCGCCCCACTTTCACTTCGAGTCCCCAGAGGGGGGACTCCCACAGAGAAGCGCCACAGTTGTGTCTAGAGCCTAGGAGAGGCTCAGGGGGCCAATTTATTTCTTGAGAGCCCAGCGAGGCTCCCACATTGGCCCCATTGTTGTTTTAGAGCCCTGAGAGGCTCTCCCTTGTTGCCCTAATTTCCCTGCACCAGTTGCCCAGCACTTTGTGGGCAACTGCTACGTTTAGGCCCCCCCTGACATTGGACACAAGGCGTCCTAGCCCCAGAGAGGCCAGTTGGCCTAGGGACAGTCACAGGTGGTGACTTACGTGGGTTTGGCGCAATTGTACTTTCTGCACCTCTGAATGTGTTTTTATGCGTCATGTGCCTTACACCTCTGAATGTATTGTGATGCATCATGTGTTTTCCTCCTTACACCTCTGAATGAATGTTATGCATTGCATCATGTGTTTTCCTCTTACACCCCTACAGGTATTGTAATACATAGGTGGTTGTTTTCTCCCTAGTACAGGTGGTGCTAGTGAGATCCTGGTTACCAGTAATTACTGGTTGTGCGCTCTATTGTTATATTGTGTGCTATTTTGTGCTATATTCTATGTACTAAGTGCTATTTCTGAAAGTGCTACTTCTGATTCCTGACAGTGGTCCAGGTGGCCCTGTCTTGTAAATAATCCCTTGTAAATTCTGCCCGTGCCTCTGGCACATTGTAAAGTGTGTGTTTTATCTAATGTGTTTTGGTGTAATACAAAGGCTATTTTTATATAACCTTGTGTGGAGTTTCCTTTGTGGTGGGCCTTTGGTTGTTGTTACTGGGGTGCGTGCGCAAATACTTAGCCTACATCGCCTCCAAGTTTAGCCTTGCTGCTCGCGCCACGTTACCTAGAGGGTGAGTAGGGGTTATCTTGGCGTGTAACTCCCTTGCCCTGACTTTGGTGTGGTGGTCTCTGACTGACTTTGGCGAAAGCCCTGGCCAGCCGGGGATCCCATTTCCAACAACATTACATTACATAGTAGGCCGGCAGTAAGGAAGCAAACCAGAGATAAAAAAATACAGCATGAGAAATACATAAGCAGTGCAACGGAGGGGAAGAGAACCATAAAAAGAAAAAGGTGATTAACACAGTCCGGTCACCAACTATCCTTGAATGTCAAGAGAGAGAGGAGTCAACTCGGATATTGAAGTCTAGGTTAGTTGACGTTGGTCAGGAAAGTATTTGTTAAGATAACTTTTCGTTCGGGAACGCGCCAAAAAGTCATCTGCAGCTTTTGGTGTGGGAGAGAACCCCTCAAAAGCCACTTGGAGTAAGTGGCTCGCACGCTGGGTGTAATTTGGGGGTTGCGATTATATTGAACTACTTTCAAAGCTCATCAGCTGCCCCTGTGAGCTGACAGCACAGCTGTCTGCGCTGGTGGCAAGATGTGTCAACGAGGTCAAAGGTCACACTCACGTCCTTTATTAGGTCTCGCGACCTATCAATGCGCGCAAGCGCATTGAGCGGAGCGAGAATTCAAGTGCTCGAAATCCTCGTGAAACCAAGGGCTTCTTGCGCTGCGGTTTTCATTAAGTTCACGTGAATCACGTGACTAAACAAGCACGCGCATCAGCCTCCCTCCCTCCCTCCTAATTGCATTTTTTCACGGCCGCACAGCACGTCAAAGGGCTTCGCCCAGGGTGCGCTGTGCGGCTTCTCCTCCCCTAATTATTCATGGCTGACCGTTGGCCGCCCGTACTTTCAGTTTCCCTGCCGCTCTTGTCTGTTTTTGTTGATCTCCTTTCTTCTCTGTCTTTCTATTCTTCTGTACTCTTCTGCTTTGCCTATTTCTTCTCTTCTCTCTTCTTCTCTCCGCCGTGTTTCTTTCCTGTCCTCTGCCTCTCTCCACGGGTCTCTTTGTTCTTGCTGTCTGTCTCTTTCCTCTGTCTCTTCACCACCTTTTATTGTTTCCCCTTCTTGTCTTATTCTTCTCTTATCTCCGACTACCGTCATGTTGTTTCTGACTGTCCTTTGCCTCCTTTCCTGCCTTTCTCCGTCCTTCTTTTCTACACCACTCGACTCGTTTCCGTCACCCCCCCCCGTTTCGTATGTATCTCGAGCCGTTCTGCCTCCTTTCCTGCCTTTCTCTGTCCTTCTTTTCTACACCACTCGACTCGTTTCCGTCACCCCCCCCTTTCGTATGTATCTCGAGCCGTTCTGCCTCCTTTCCTGCCTTTCTCCGTCCTTCTTTTCTACACCACTCGACTCGTTTCCGTCAGCCCCCCCCCTTCGTATGTATCTCGAGCCGTTCTTTAGGTGTTCCTCTGCTCACTCTCTAGTTCTTCTTCTCTCTTTGCTTCTCTTCTCTTTGCTTCTCTTCCGTTTGTGTTCCTCGGCCCAGTGTTTTCTCTCCCTCCCTGTCCTTCTCTCTGCTTGCATTGCTCTGCTTTGTCTTTTCTTTTCTTCTCTCCATCACTGGCCATCCTTCTGTTTTCCTCTCCACTCTCTTTGTTTCTTCTCTTTTCTCTTATTCGGCCCCTATTTCTTCTGTCTTTCTTCACGCTTTTGTTCTTTGTGGCCTTCTGCTCTCCGCCTCTCTCAGTCCTTCTCTAGTCCTCTGCTCTCCCTTCTCTTTTCTTTGTATTTCTCGATCCTTCCCTTCCCCTCTCTCTTTCCTGCCTCGTTCTGTCCTTCTGCTGTCTCGTTTATTCTCTGCCCTCCTTTTGTTCTCGACCTCTTTTTTGCTTTCTCTCTTGTTTTATTTATTTTGTATTTGATTTATTTCACTCTGCTTCCCTTCATCCTTCTCTCTCCGTCCTTTGTTACCCTCCCTCTCTTCACCCTGGTTTCTGCTCCGCCTTTTAACTGCTCCCCGTAAACGCACAGTCCCCGTCCTGTTTTCAATACTCTGTTCAAACCTCGCGCCCCTCTCTTCACCCTGTGTGCCCCCTCCACGGTTCATTCCCGCTCTCTTTCAGCCCCTCCTCCCCTCTGTCCGGCCTCTCCTGTTCTCCCCTCACAGTCCCCCCTGCCCCCCTCCACGCCCCCCTCCTCTGGCCCCCTCCACCCGCTCCACCCGCTCCCTCCTCTTCGACCCTGCTCAGTTCCTCCTCGGTTCTTGCTCAGCTCGGCTCCCCCCCCCCTTCTGCCCTCCCCTCCTCCCAGCGCTGCAAGGGTTACATTCCTTTCCAGCTGAGCTGGCAGAGCGATCCCGGGCAGAGCCGTCAGATTCACGGTGGGAGCAGGGAGGGGGCAGAGAGCTATTCTCATGGGCACGGAGGGGGGGAGGGGGGGCACAGAAACTTCATTATCTGGCTCCTTCTATTGCGAGACCTATTGCATTTCCAATGCTTGTTTCTCACGGTGCCATGTGGGTCGGAAGTCTCGAGACCACGTTCTCGCTCAGAGTCACACTACGTGCCACTATGTAACAACTGTCAGGCCAAAGGTCATTTATATTATTACTAACAGTGAATGAATGAATGAATGAAGCGGATCTTATCTTGCGCAACTTTGCCCAACGGGCGTCAAGGCGCCTAAATCAAATAAAGCAGCTCAGCCCCCCTACAGTACACTCTACAGTGTTCTCTCATTGATAGGCCCTCTTAAAAAGGCAGGTTTTAAGAGCCTTTTTAAATGACTCAATTGTGGGAAGGGTTTTTATTTCAATAGGGATCGAATTCCAGAGCTGAGGGCGGGGCCACCACAGAGAAGGCTCTGGCTCCCCATCTGGCTAGTTTAAAACGCGGAACAACAAGTTGACAGAGTCCCGCAGAACGAAGGCCTCTTGCAGGAACGTAGCGCGTAAGGAGAGAACCAATAGCACTAGAAGAGCCTTCTGTCACAGCTCTGTAGGCCAAACACAGAATTTTGAAACAGATTCTGTGCTGGACAGGTAGCCAATGGAGTTCTTTCCTGGCTGCCGTAGCAGAGGAGATTTTAGGAAGGGCCAGAACAAAGCGGGCTGCAGCATTCTGCACAACCTGCAGTCGATGAAGTAAACTGATGACTTGGCCAGGACAAAACATTCTTCGAATCTTGCAAAATCCGCCCGGGAGGAAATTCCGGGGCATATTATCAAGAACGGCGTTAAAATTATCGCCTGTTTAGCGGCAGAAAACTGCCGCTAAAGCGGCGATAATGGGTTTGATAATATGGTGTAGAGAATTCCAATAGAAGCCCAGCTTCACACCAGAACATGGGCTTCTATTGGAATTTACAAGGGCATATTATCAAGCCCATTATCGCCGCTTTGGCGGCAGTTTACTGCCGCTAAAACGGCGATAATTGTAACGCCATTCTTGATAATATGCCCCTTTGTTTGCATCCACTGCTGTTTTTGCGACACTGCTCCACCTGACAAATGTCGGTGATTTAGTTGCTGAAGGGTTCTTGAAGTGGACACCTGTTTTAGAACCCACCGTCACCGGACACGCCCTTCAGCTCCCAATGTGCACTTTACCTTATTTGTATCGGATCCTGCCCTAGGGCAGGGAGAGAGTCATCCTCTTCCCAGGGCACCTTAGACCCACAGATGCCCATGGGTGGAACAGTAGTTCTCCACCACCTATTGTGTGGCCGACGTTCAATCAACCCTGGGCCGCCATCGTAGAGCGCATAGAAGACCCACCAACCCCCTCACTTGAGCGGAGAAAGTGGGGCAGACATGGAGGAGGCACACTTCCTCTCCATATGGCTCGTACGCGGTGGCAATAGTGTTGGACCGAGCACCATAAGCGGATGTCCTTGTGAGTAAGAATGGATTCTGGGACAGGAGGCAGCCATCTTTGTGCGCATCTAAGCGGCTCTCATCCCTAAAGATCAGTGTAGCCTGCTATGCACTCTCAGAGACTGGCGTCTGATGCCATCAGGCTGGGACAGGTGCTGCGGTGTCCTTCACGGGCACATATTAACCTTGTGCGCTTGCTCAGCACATGGCTGCTGTTTTTGTATGTATGTATGTGGCAATTCTATAGCGCAAACCTAGAGCAGGGCAGTTCAGTGATGCGCATGGTCAACGCTCAGCATAATGTCGAGGAGCGATTCGAGAGGTGGCTGGTTTGTGGACTATTAACACACTGTAATGTAGTATTCTTTAAGGAAGAGAGGACCATTTGTAGGTAGCTTAATACCGGTCGGTAACGGCCGAATTTGCCGTTACCGACCTGTATTTAGCTTTTTCTAATGTAGGTGGCTGAATTTAAGGATTCGGTAATTTACGGATCCGGTAATTTAAGGAATCGGTAAATTACCGAATTCTTAAAATACTGAATCGGTAAAATACCGAATCCTTAAATCCTATGCCGGGAGCACTCAAGTGAGTGCATTTTTGATTTAAGGATTCGTTATTTACAACCAACTACAAGTTGGTGGCAAATATCGAAAACCTTTAAAAAGCAATTTTGTGCTTTTTTAAAAGTGCCATGTGGCAGACATACATGCCCTTAGGGCATGTATGTGTGCCACATGTGCACACATGCACGATTCAAGGGTGCAACAGGGTGTCAATGTGACACCCTGCCACCCTTGAATATGTTCCCCTTATTACCATTCGCTATTTACTGAATTGGTAATAGTGAATGGCTTCCCGTTCATTCCAATGGGCCTCCAGGCCCATAGGAATGAATGTGAATTACCGAATCGGTAAATACCGAATTGGTAATACCGATTCGGTAAAATTTACCGAATTTTTACCTACATAATATTTACCGATTCTTAAATACCGAATCGTTAAAATTCGGTATTTAAGAATCGTAAATAGAGATTACCTACATATGGCCCTGAGTCTTTAACTCATTCCGAAATTGGAGTAGCTTGTGACGCATTGTACCATGTTTGAAATGTTGCTGCGCAGGTGCATGCCCAGAAGGGGGAAGTGTGCCACTCTACCCAGAGCACGAGTCCTAAAAAAAAAGTGGGGCGACTAACCCTGTTAGGCAGTATGCAAGTGAAACCATGACGCGTGCCATCACAACGCATGATGTGACTATGCATGACATTGCACGTGACATCACTGGAAGTGACCTCAAAGGAAGTGACATCACAAGAAGTGACATCAGATATTAAGACCTCACACATGTTTATCAGGTATATCATGAGTACATTTAAGCACAGTATGAGATTCAACATTAAGCACAGTATGAGATTCAACAAATGAGATTTGGCATTGGGGTTGTGCCAAAAAAGTGGCGCAATCCCGACGCTAAACCTGGCGCTCAACTAATACATTCATTTTTTTTAACCCTGCCACAAAGAAATTGGCAACAAGGAGAAGCATGACAGTAGATCTGTTATGCTTAATTGGTTGCAAAGTCTACATTTTAAAATATTTGATTGGGTTAAGGCATCTGTTGTGAAGGTGCCCAGTAAATATCAGGGAATAGTAATAATGGTGAGATAACTCTGGTGGTTAATGCACTTCCTGGAGAGATCTGTATTTTGTAAAGTCCCAGTTTTGAATCAAAGTAGTAGAGAAGGTAATTGTGTCTCCTGCAAAGCACATCATCTAACACGCAGATTGCAGATTTTGATTTTATGGAGATAGTAAAGTGTGTTACTGCTTTTAACCCGGAGATCCTTTTGTGACCTGCAGTTCATAAATTGTAATCCTTCTAAAAGACCACGGTGAGGTATGAAGGACATGTGACTCCTACACCTTGTAACCCTCTCTGTCTTATGTAACTCATCTTATACATTGATTTTCACGTGTACATGATTTATTGTCAATGTGTGATGTGTATGTTATGTAAAGAGCTCTGACACCTTGCATTGGGTTGCACAGTGCTATAAAAGAAATAAAATAGTGCTATTGAAACTGTTATTTTTGTAAATACTGGGACAGACCAACACACCTGACATCCTTACAGTGAATGTATCTCTTAATGCAGGGACTGAACAAAGGCAAAAGTATGCATCTCTTAAGTACTTGCGAAGAGATAACAAGCTGTGTGCCTTTGTTTCCCCTCTGTAGCATTTACATTTAAGTGTGAGGTTCCAGGCCACCTCCAGTCAGGATATTCAAACAAAAGGAGGCCTGATGGTCCCTTAACTGGCCTAGCTGGAGGTGAAAAGTAGCCCCCTCCCTGCCTGCACGTTGCTGCTGGGAATCTAACTCGGACAACGTGCAGGCGCTGCTAAAAGTGTTGCGGTGTCTGTAAATTACACCGGGACAAGTTTAGCATGTTTCTGTGGGGATCAAGTTCTTGGCAAGGGTGACAGCGTCCACGCTATGAAAATAGTGGGTGGGTGGCGTGTACCCGCATGTACCTCCTACTTGTGCCCTGACTTTATCACCAGCTTTCAGGTCCTGAAGGATTGCTCAATCACACAATCAGTAGATTTGTAGAGCGCTACTTGTCACCTGTGAGGGTATCTAGGCGCTGGCAGGGTCCAGTTGATTAGTCAAATAGCCAGGTCTTCAGGGACTTTCGGAACTCTGGAAGAGATGGGGAGGTCCATAGATGGAAGTGTAGCTTCATCTGATGAAGAGATCGCATCAACCTCCCTGGACCTTGGAGTGAGGGCCGCAACAGCTCAGCCGCCTTTCTCCCGGCCCAGACAGCTGATGAAGATCCAGGGGATTCCTCCTGGGGTCCTTATCTGCACTCTGTCCTCCAACAACGCAGACCAATCAGTGCTGGAAATAAAATAAATTCACTCTGAGATCTCACACGTTGAGACCTTACGTAGAGGGCAAAGAGGTAGGGCTTTGAGAGTAGGGTAACCAAGGGGAAGAGTCAGAAAATATGGAGTAAGGAAAGACAGCCTCAGGAGGGGAGCCATCAGTGGCTGCTTATGGCCGTCTAGTACAAATATGCTAATATTAAGATTTTTGTTACCAATGTAAACAACAAATGAATAGGCTTTCGAGTCTCTCCTACATTACTTCAAGTCAAGACTACCTTTTATTTAGCCCAGTGTAGTTTGTCAGTTCACTTTTTTTTTACATTTAGTTTTTATTAATTTTGTATTTATAAGTAGCAGTGTTTACAGGATCATCTTATTATATCAAAATTAAACTATGTGTTGTGTCCAATACAATTTCAATCATTTTTCCCAACACTATCTCTGTTAAAATATTACAAAGGCCAGTAACCATTTTAGTCTGATAAACTGGTTCTTCTCTGCACTTCTCTCTCAATCAAACAGTATTTTGGCAGTTCACTTAACACAAATATGAGAGAAAGAGAACCAGCGTGAGAAAATGTGAGAGAGACAACTAGAGAAAAAGACAGATAAAACTGTCATCAGAAAAACACTAGAGAGAAAAAACTGCAGAGAGAAAATGAGAGAGAACTGAAAGAACAATGGTGGACGACAGAGAAAAATGAAATGAGAGAGAACTGCAAGAACAACGGTGGACTACAGAGAAAAAATGAAATGAGAGAGAACTGAAAGAACAATGGTGGACGACAGAGAAAAATGAAATGAGAGAGAACTGAAAGAACAACGGTGGACGACAGAGAAAAATGAAATGAGAGAGAACTGAAAGAACAACGGTGGACGACAGAGAAAAATGAAATGAGAGAGAACTGAAAGAACAACGGTGGACTACAGAGAAAAAATGAAATGAGAGAGAACTGAAAGAACAACGGTGGACGACAGAGAAAAATGAAATGAGAGAGAACTGTAAGAACAACGGTGGACGACAGAGAAAAATTAAATGAGAGAGAACTGAAAGAACAACGGTGGACGACAGAGAAAAATGAAATGAGAGAGAACTGAAAGGACAACGGTGGACGACAGAGAAAAATGAAATGAGAGAGAACTGAAAGAACAACGGTGGACGACAGAAAAAAATTAAATGAGAGAAAACTGAACGAACAACGGTGGACGACAGAGAAAAATGAAATGAGAGAGAACTGAAAGAACGGTGGATGAAAAAGAAAAATGAAACGAGAGAAAGCTGCTTGCAATCCAGGGTGGCCCACTTGGTGGGAGTGATGGACCAACCCTAGGATACAGAGAGCTAATCTGAAAAGACATGCTCTTACACTGCAGCATTGTGTGGTCTTGGGCTCCCTCTAACAACCAGGCATTTGTCTGCTGGTCCAGGGTACAGGCCACAAGACAAAGTGGCCAAAACCAAGAATTGCTACCTGGCCTCACATTTTAATGTCAACTTCAGACAGACCTGGGTTTTCAACCAAGAGCACTGTGCATTCAGGAACTTGTGAGCCTCAAAATATAACAAGCATTGGCAACACCAATATGTGTGGGTTTAACATGCTAATACATGCAGTGTTAGCACATGAGAGGGAGACACACAGGAGGGAAAAAGCAGAGGAGGAGAGAGAGAACTGTTGGTGTTGTCCCTTATGCAGCTCAGTGCAAGGACTAGAGTGGAGGTGGAAGGATGCACTCAAACAACCAGTGGCATGAGGTGGAAGGATACACTCAAACAACCAGTCGCATGAGGTGCAAGGATACACTCAAACAACCAGTGGCATGAGGTGGAAGGATACACTCAACCAGTCACATGAGGTGGAAGGATACACTCAAACAACCAGTCACATGAGGTGGAAGGATACACTCAAACAACCAGTAGCATGAGGTGGAAGGATACACTCAAACAACCAGCGGCATGAGTTGGAAGAATATACTCAAGCAACCAGTCGCATGAGGTGGAAGGATACACTCAAACAACCAGTGGCATGAGGTGGAAGGATACACTCAAACAACCAGTCGCATTAGGTGCAAGGATACACTCAAACAACCAGTGGCATGAGGTGGAAGGATACACTCAACCAGTCACATGAGGTGGAAGGATACACTCAAACAACCAGTGGCATGAGGTGGAAGGATACACTCAAACAACCAGTCACATGAGGTGGAAGGATACACTCAAACAACCAGTGGCATGAGGTGGAAGGATACACTCAAATAACCAGTCACATGAGGTGGAAGGATACACTCAAACAACCAGTAGCATGAGGTGGAAGGATACACTCAAACAACCAGTGGCATGAGGTGGAAGGATACACTCAAACAACCAGTCACATGAGGTGGAAGGATACACTCAAACAACCAGTAGCATGAGGTGGAAGGATACACTCAAACAACCAGCGGCATGAGTTGGAAGGATATACTCAAACAACCAGTCGCATGAGGTGGAAGGATACACTCAAACAACCAGTGGCATGAGGTGGAAGGATACACTCAAACAACCAGTCGCATGAGGTGCAAGGATACACTCAAACAACCAGTGGCATGAGGTGGAAGGATACACTCAACCAGTCACATGAGGTGGAAGGATACACTCAAACAACCAGTCACATGAGGTGGAAGGATACACTCAAACAACCAGTAGCATGAGGTGGAAGGATACACTCAAACAACCAGTGGCATGAGGTGGAAGGATACACTCAAACAACCAGTCACATGAGGTGGAAGGATACACTCAAACAACCAGTCGCATGAGGTGGAAGGATACACTCAAACAACCAGTGGCATGAGGTGGAAGGATACACTCAAACAACCAGTCGCATGAGGTGCAAGGATACACTCAAACAACCAGTGGCATGAGGTGGAAGGATACACTCAACCAGTCACATGAGGTGGAAGGATACACTCAAACAACCAGTCACATGAGGTGGAAGGATACACTCAAACAACCAGTAGCATGAGGTGGAAGGATACACTCAAACAACCAGCGGCATGAGTTGGAAGAATATACTCAAGCAACCAGTCGCATGAGGTGGAAGGATACACTCAAACAACCAGTGGCATGAGGTGGAAGGATACACTCAAACAACCAGTCGCATTAGGTGCAAGGATACACTCAAACAACCAGTGGCATGAGGTGGAAGGATACACTCAACCAGTCACATGAGGTGGAAGGATACACTCAAACAACCAGTGGCATGAGGTGGAAGGATACACTCAAACAACCAGTCACATGAGGTGGAAGGATACACTCAAACAACCAGTAGCATGAGGTGGAAGGATACACTCAAACAACCAGTCACATGAGGTGGAAGGATACACTCAAACAACCAGTAGCATGAGGTGGAAGGATACACTCAAACAACCAGTGGCATGAGGTGGAAGGATACACTCAAACAACCAGTCACATGAGGTGGAAGGATACACTCAAACAACCAGTAGCATGAGGTGGAAGGATACACTCAAACAACCAGCGGCATGAGTTGGAAGGATATACTCAAACAACCAGTCGCATGAGGTGGAAGGATACACTCAAACAACCAGTGGCATGAGGTGAGAGAGGAATACCTCACATGGTTGAGTCGAGATATTGTTGAGTCATGATGTCACTGACAAACTCAAAAGTCTATGGCTGAAAAAAGCCAGTGGTTGAAAGGGGTTGACCCAAAGCCCCCTCTATATCTATGGAGGGAGAGGTGTGGTGCAGCGGCCAGAGGGACTGACTCTGGAGCGCAGGGCTCATGGTTCGAACCCCTCCTCTGGTGGCAGCTCAGCTCAGCACCATGTGACCCTGGGCAATAGCTCACTTAATCTACCCGACAGCCCCCCAGCGACTGGATACCATTAGGGGTGATAAATTCATGCTTTACAAACGTGGAATTTAATTTATTTATATGCTAGCTGTAAGTCTGTTTGGTCAGTTTAACAGAGACACTGTGAACACCCAGACCTAAAAAGGACTACACGTCCCAGACACCAGAGTGCTGTGGGTTGAAAAGGAAGGACCAGATGTCGGTGACCCTTCTGGCATATTGCCGGATGGTAGATATAGATATGGTTGTTTCCGGAAGTGTTCGTTTTGCGTTATTGTCTAATTCCCGGCCACAAGGGTTATGGTCTATTTTGAACAGATATGTCCACTCCATTAAGTGGTAACAAGCCAAGACTACAAGTCCCAGTAGGCACTAGGATGTCAAACAAAAGCTAGGAATTAGGAGTCTATGTTGTGACAAAAAGACATCAGACAGAGACCTTGTGTACATTTCACTTTTCAATGGTTGCATGGCTTCCAAAGCAGTATCATGAATAGCACATATTTGGACACATATGTTCAGAGCTGTACCTCCTAGGCTAATGGGGTACCATAAGGCTCAAGTGTCACCACCAGAGCTTTTTAAAGCTTTCATATAACATATGAGTGCATTCTGGAACTTGTAGTCCTGGTTCAGTTCAACTGAATCAATTTTACTAACAACAAAAATTAGTGAGTAGGAAATGCTAGCTCATGGCTGTAAAAGGTATGTCTCGGTAGCATGGAGTAATCTGGTAATCTCATTTGTGACTATAATTTTATGCTGTAATATGAAAGTAAACACAACTGTGATTAAAACAGCAAGCAAGTTGAACAACTGCTAGATACGTTTTGTCAAGAAATAATGCTCGTCCTTTTAGGTATGGCCAAACACAGTTTCATGCTTTAGCAAAAGAAATGAGAATAAAATATACATATACATATCTAGCGGGGTTTATGTCAGCGCTCTTTACCAAACCCAGAGGTTTGGTAAAGCCTCGCTGACATTTTTGTTCTGCCCAGCATAGTATGCTCAGACATGAGTCCCTTGCTCACTGCACCATCAGGATTCAAGCAAGCCGGGCCGAAGACGGCTGCAATGCCAGAAACCGGTCCCCGGAAGCTTGTTTCCTTTCCAGTAAAGAATTGGCTTGGTAGTTTGGTCTGCCCTGTTCCCATGATGCACTGGGCCAGGGACAGACTAATTTGCATGTAGCCAGGTTCTGAACTGGGATGGTGCAGTGAGCTAAAAAACGAGGATGGATCAAGCCCTGATCTTTTGACTGGGTATGAGTGTTCTGCCTTATTCAGATGGTCTGTCCATCACCACCCCCTTTTCTGAATCGTTTTGGCCACTATAGGAGTGGAAGGGTATGCTCAGACATGAGTTCCTTGCTCACTGCATCATCAGGATTCAAGCAAGCCGGGCCGAAGACGGCGCAAATGCCAGAAACCGGTCCCCGGAAGCTTGTTTCCTTTCCAGTAAAGAATTGGCTTGGTAGTTTGGTCTGCCCTGTTCCCATGATGCACTGGGCCAGGGACAGACTAATTTGCATGTAGCCAGGTTCTGAACTGGGATGGTGCAGTGAGCTAAAAAACGGTGATGGATCAAGTCCTAATCTTTTGACTGGGTATGAGTGTTCTGCTTAATTCAGATGCTCTGTCCATCACCACCCCCTTTTCTGAATCGTTTTGGCCACTATAGGAGTGGAAGGGTGTGCTCAGACATGAGTCCCTTGCTCAATGCACCATCAGGATTCAAGCAAGCCGGGCCGAAGACGGCTGCAATGCCAGAAACCGGTCCCCAGAAGCTTGTTTCCTTTCCAGTAAAGAATTGGCTTGGTAGTTTGGTCTGCCCTGTTCCCATGATGCACTGGGCCAGGGACAGACTAATTTGCATGTAGCCAGGTTCTGAACTGGGATGGTGCAGTGAGCTAAAAAACGGTGATGGATCAAGCCCTGATCTTTTGACTGGGTATGAGTGTTCTGCTTAATTCAGATGCTCTGTCCATCACCACCCCCTTTTCTGAATCGATTTGGCCACTATAGGAGTGGAGGGGTATGCTCAGACATGAGTCCCTTGCTCACTGCACCATCAGGATTCAAGCAAGCCAGGCCGAAGACGGCTGCAATGCCAGAAATCGGTCCCCGGAAGCTTGTTTCCTTTCCAGTAAAGAATTGGCTTGGTAGTTTGGTCTGCCCTGTTCCCATGATGCACTGGGCCAGGGACAGACTAATTTGCATGTAGCCAGGTTCTGAACTGGGATGGTGCAGTGAGCTAAAAAACGGTGATGGATCAAGCCCTGATCTTTTGACTGGGTATGAGTGTTCTGCTTAATTCAGATGCTCTGTCCATCACCACCCCTTTTCTGAATCGTTTTGGCCACTATAGGAGTGGAAGGGTATGCTCAGACATGAGTCCCTTGCTCACTGCACCATCAGGATTCAAGCAAGCCGGGCCGAAGACGGCTGCAATGCCAGAAACCGGTCCCCGGAAGCTTGTTTCCTTTCCAGTAAAGAATTGGCTTGGTAGTTTGGTCTGCCCTGTTCCCATGATGCACTGGGCCAGGGACAGACTAATTTGCATGTAGCCAGGTTCTGAACTGGGATGGTGCAGTGAGCTAAAAAACGGTGATGGATCAAGCCCTGATCTTTTGACTGGGTATGAGTGTTCTGCCTTATTCAGATGGTCTGTCCATCACCACCCCCTTTTCTGAATCGTTTTGGCCACTATAGGAGTGGAAGGGTATGCTCAGACATGAGTTCCTTGCTCACTGCACCATCAGGATTCAAACAAGCCGGGCCGAAGACGGCGCAAATGCCAGAAACCGGTCCCCGGAAGCTTGTTTCCTTTCCAGTAAAGAATTGGCTTGGTAGTTTGGTCTGCCCTGTTCCCATGATGCACTGGGCCAGGGACAGACTAATTTGCATGTAGCCAGGTTCTGAACTGGGATGGTGCAGTGAGCTAAAAAACGGTGATGGATCAAGCCCTAATCTTTTGACTGGGTATGAGTGTTCTGCTTAATTCAGATGCTCTGTCCATCACCACCCCCTTTTCTGAATCGTTTTGGCCACTATAGGAGTGGAAGGGTGTGCTCAGACATGAGTCCCTTGCTCAATGCACCATCAGGATTCAAGCAAGCCGGGCCGAAGACGGCTGCAATGCCAGAAACCGGTCCCCAGAAGCTTGTTTCCTTTCCAGTAAAGAATTGGCTTGGTAGTTTGGTCTGCCCTGTTCCCATGATGCACTGGGCCAGGGACAGACTAATTTGCATGTAGCCAGGTTCTGAACTGGGATGGTGCAGTGAGCTAAAAAACGGTGATGGATCAAGCCCTGATCTTTTGACTGGGTATGAGTGTTCTGCTTAATTCAGATGCTCTGTCCATCACCACCCCCATTTCTGAATCGATTTGGCCACTATAGGAGTGGAGGGGTATGCTCAGACATGAGTCCCTTGCTCACTGCACCATCAGGATTCAAGCAAGCCAGGCCGAAGACGGCTGCAATGCCAGAAATCGGTCCCCGGAAGCTTGTTTCCTTTCCAGTAAAGAATTGGCTTGGTAGTTTGGTCTGCCCTGTTCCCATGATACACTGGGCCAGGGACAGACTAATTTGCATGTAGCCAGGTTCTGAACTGGGATGGTGCAGTGAGCTAAAAAACGGTGATGGATCAAGCCCTGATCTTTTGACTGGGTATGAGTGTTCTGCTTAATTCAGATGCTCTGTCCATCACCACCCCTTTTCTGAATCGTTTTGGCCACTATAGGAGTGGAAGGGTATGCTCAGACATGAGTCCCTTGCTCACTGCACCATCAGGATTCAAGCAAGCCGGGCCGAAGACGGCTGCAATGCCAGAAACCGGTCCCCGGAAGCTTGTTTCCTTTCCAGTAAAGAATTGGCTTGGTAGTTTGGTCTGCCCTGTTCCCATGATGCACTGGGCCAGGGACAGACTAATTTGCATGTAGCCAGGTTCTGAACTGGGATGGTGCAGTGAGCTAAAAAACGGTGATGGATCAAGCCCTGATCTTTTGACTGGGTATGAGTGTTCTGCCTTATTCAGATGGTCTGTCCATCACCACCCCCTTTTCTGAATCGTTTTGGCCACTATAGGAGTGGAAGGGTATGCTCAGACATGAGTTCCTTGCTCACTGCACCATCAGGATTCAAGCAAGCCGGGCCGAAGACGGCGCAAATGCCAGAAACCGGTCCCCGGAAGCTTGTTTCCTTCCCAGTAAAGAATTGGCTTGGTAGTTTGGTCTGCCCTGTTCCCATGATGCACTGGGCCAGGGACAGACTAATTTGCATGTAGCCAGGTTCTGAACTGGGATGGTGCAGTGAGCTAAAAAACGGTGATGGATCAAGCCCTGATCTTTTGACTGGGTATGAGTGTTCTGCTTAATTCAGATGCTCTGTCCATCTCCACCCCCTTTTCTGAATCGTTTTGGCCACTATAGGAGTGGAAGGGTATGCTCAGACATGAGTCCCTTGCTCACTGCACCATCAGGATTCAAGCAAGCCGGGCCGAAGACGGCTGCAATGCCAGAAACCGGTCCCCAGAAGCTTGTTTCCTTTCCAG
The DNA here is from genome assembly GCF_964261635.1 of Lissotriton helveticus. Classification (NCBI taxonomy): domain Eukaryota; kingdom Metazoa; phylum Chordata; class Amphibia; order Caudata; family Salamandridae; genus Lissotriton; species Lissotriton helveticus. The sequence continues at coordinate 474,543,983 of NC_136060.1, read as the reverse complement.
TAAAGAATTGGCTTGGTAGTTTGGTCTGCCCTGTTCCCATGATGCCCTGGGCCAGGGACAGAATAATTTGCATGTAGCCAGGTTCTGAACTGGGATGGTGCAGTGAGCTAAAAAACGGTGATGAATCAAGCCCTGATCTTTTGACTGGGTATGAGTGTTCTGCTTAATTCAGATGCTCTGTCCATCACCACCCCTTTTCTGAATCGTTTTGGCCACTATAGGAGTGGAAGGGTATGCTCAGACATGAGTCCCTTGCTCACTGCACCATCAGGATTCAAGCAAGCCGGGCCGAAGACGGCTGCAATGCCAGAAACCGGTCCCCGGAAGCTTGTTTCCTTTCCAGTAAAGAATTGGCTTGGTAGTTTGGTCTGCCCTGTTCCCATGATGCACTGGGCCAGGGACAGACTAATTTGCATGTAGCCAGGTTCTGAACTGGGATGGTGCAGTGAGCTAAAAAACGGTGATGGATCAAGCCCTAATCTTTTGACTGGGTATGAGTGTTCTGCTTAATTCAGATGCTCTGTCCATCACCACCCCCTTTTCTGAATCGTTTTGGCCACTATAGGAGTGGAAGGGTATGCTCAGACATGAGTCCCTTGCTCACTGCACAATCAGGATTCAAGCAAGCCGGGCCGAAGACGGCTGCAATGCCAGAAACCGGTCCCCGGAAGCTTGTTTCCTTTCCAGTAAAGAATTGGCTTGGTAGTTTGGTCTGCCCTGTTCCCATGATGCACTGGGCCAGGGACAGACTAATTTGCATGTAGCCAGGTTTTGAACTGGGATGGTGCAGTGAGCTAAAAAACGGTGATGGATCAAGCCCTGATCTTTTGACTGGGTATGAGTGTTCTGCCTTATTCAGATGGTCTGTCCATCACCACCCCCTTTTCTGAATCGTTTTGGCCACTATAGGAGTGGAAGGGTATGCTCAGACATGAGTTCCTTGCTCACTGCACCATCAGGATTCAAGCAAGCCGGGCCGAAGACGGCGCAAATGCCAGAAACCGGTCCCCGGAAGCTTGTTTCCTTTCCAGTAAAGAATTGGCTTGGTAGTTTGGTCTGCCCTGTTCCCATGATGCACTGGGCCAGGGACAGACTAATTTGCATGTAGGCAGGTTCTGAACTGGGATGGTGCAGTGAGCTAAAAAACGGTGATGGATCAAGCCCCGATCTTTTGACTGGGTATGAGTGTTCTGCTTAATGCAGATGCTCTGTCCATCTCCACCCCCTTTTCTGAATCGTTTTGGCCACTATAGGAGTGGAAGGGTATGCTCAGACATGAGTCCCTTGCTCACTGCACCATCAGGATTCAAGCAAGCCGGGCCGAAGACGGCTGCAATGCCAGAAACCGGTCCCCAGAAGCTTGTTTCCTTTCCAGTAAAGAATTGGCTTGGTAGTTTGGTCTGGCCTGTTCCCATGATGCCCTGGGACAGGGACAGAATAATTTGCATGTAGCCAGGTTCTGAACTGGGATGGTGCAGTGAGCTAAAAAACGGTGATGGATCAAGCCCTGATCTTTTGACTGGGTATGAGTGTTCTGCTTAATTCAGATGCTCTGTCCATCACCACCCCCTTTTCTGAATCGTTTTGGCCACTATAGGAGTGGAAGGGTGTGCTCAGACATGAGTCCCTTGCTCACTGCACCATCAGGATTCAAGCAAGCCGGGCCGAAGACGGCTGCAATGCCAAAAACCGGTCCCCAGAAGCTTGTTTCCTTTCCAGTAAAGAATTGGCTTGATAGTTTGGTCTGCCCTGTTCCCATGATGCACTGGGCCAGGGACAGACTAATTTGCATGTAGCCAGGTTCTGAACTGGGATGGTGCAGTGAGCTAATAAACGGTGATGGATCAAGCCCTGATATTTTGACTGGGTATGAGTGTTCTGCTTAATTCAGATGCTCTGTCCATCACCACCCCCTTTTCTGAATCGATTTGGCCACTATAGGAGTGGAGGGGTATGCTCAGACATGAGTCCCTTGCTCACTGCACCATCAGGATTCAAGCAAGCCGGGCCGAAGACGGCTGCAATGCCAGAAACCGGTTCCCGGAAGCTTGTTTCCTTTCCAGTAAAGAATTGGCTTGGTAGTTTGGTCTGCCCTGTTCCCATGATGCACTGGGCCAGGGACAGACTAATTTGCATGTAGCCAGGTTCTGAACTGGGATGGTGCAGTGAGCTAAAAAACGGTGATGGATCAAGCCCTAATCTTTTGACTGGGTATGAGTGTTCTGCTTAATTCAGATGCTCTGTCCATCACCACCCCCTTTTCTGAATCGTTTTGGCCACTATAGGAGTGGAAGGGTATGCTCAGACATGAGTCCCTTGCTCACTGCACCATCAGGATTCAAGCAAGTCGGGCCGAAGACGGCTGCAATGCCAGAAACCGGTCCCCGGAAGCTTGTTTCCTTTCCAGTAAAGAATTGGCTTGGTAGTTTAGTCTGCCCTGTTCCCATGATGCACTGGGCCAGGGACAGAATAATTTGCATGTAGCCAGGTTCTGAACTGGGATGGTGCAGTGAGCAAAAAAACGGTGATGGATCAAGCCCTGATCTTCTGACTGGGTATGAGTGTTCTGCTTAATTCAGATGCTCTGTCCATCACCACCCCCTTTTCTGAATCGTTTTGACCACTATAGGAGTGGAAGGGTATGCTCAGACATGAGTCCCTTGCTCACTGCACCATCAGGATTCAAGCAAGCCGGGCCGAAGACGGCTGCAATGCCAGAAACCGGTCCCCGGAAGCTTGTTTCCTTTCCAGTAAAGAATTGGCTTGGTAGTTTGGTCTGCCCTGTTCCCATGATGCACTGGGCCAGGGACAGACTAATTTGCATGTAGCAAGGTTCTGAACTGGGATGGTGCAGTGAGCTAAAAAACGGTGATGGATCAAGCCCTGATCTTTTGACTGGGTATGAGTGTTCTGCCTAATTCAGATGCTCTGTCCATCGCCACCCCCTTTTCTGAATCGTTTTGGCCACTATAGGAGTGGAAGGGTATGCTCAGACATGAGTCCCTTGCTCACTGCACCATCAGGATTCAAGCAAGCCGGGCCGAAGACGGCTGCAATGCCAGAAACCGGTCCCCAGAAGCTTGTTTCCTTTCCAGTAAAGAATTGGCTTGATAGTTTGGTCTGCCCTGTTCCCATGATGCACTAGCCCAGGGACAGACTAATTTGCATGTAGCCAGGTTCTGAACTGGGATGGTGCAGTGAGCTAAAAAAACGGTGATGGATCAAGCCCTGATCTTTTGACTGGGTATGAGTGTTCTGCTTAATTCAGATGCTCTGTCCATCACCACCCCCTTTCCTGAATCGATTTGGCCACTATAGGAGTGGAAGGGTACGCTCAGACATGAGTCCCTTGCTCACTGCACCATCAGGATTCAAGCAAGCCGGGCCAAAGACGGCTGCAATGCCAGAAACCGGTCCCCGGAAGCTTGTTTCCTTTCCAGTAAAGAATTGGCTTGGTAGTTTGGTCTGCCCTGTTCCCATGATGCACTGGGCCAGGGACAGACTAATTTGCATGTAGCCAGGTTCTGAACTGGGATGGTGCAGTGAGCTAAAAAACGGTGATGGATCAAGCCCTGATCTTTTGACTGGGTATGAGTGTTCTGCTTAATTCAGATGTTCTGTCCATCACCACCCCCTTTTCTGAATCAGCATAGTTTGCAGCATGGGTCAGCCCACTACAGCTGTTAGCTCTCTTCCTTGTGAACAAAGGATTATTGCTTTCGCACATCCACCTAAAATGAAGTCCACTTCAGTACCAAGTAAATAAGCCAATCTTTGCATCTAATTCTACTTTAATTTCATGTTTTCTTATTAATTCATGGGTCATTTTTTACCTATTTTTTTGGGTTTGCAAACATATGCAACCACCTTCAGGCGGTATATTTTTAGGTCGAGCCTAGCTGCAGCATCTGCGAGGCATGCTGTATTAATGTATGCACTGGAATCCCTGCTCACTCTCATCCCAGATTTGTCATTAGCTTGTGTCATTGTCCTTCATAAATGCTGGCTTCTGATTCGTAAGTAGGCCTGTTAGTCGTTCTTTGGTATTGCCTTGTCTTAATTTGTTACCGCCCATAACGACTGGACTTTTTACTTGGCTTGTTACACGGTCTGCATTATAAGTGGGTGATCACCTTTTTGTTTATTGACAGTGATTGGGACAATGGCGGCCGATTTTCCTATACAGCGCTATGCCGCTCTAAATTGTATGCTAATCGTGTAGCCTGCTTTAGGGACACCGCGCTTGGTTTAATTTCTTTCTTTTAAACTTTAAAAATGAGCGTGGCGGCCACTTAATGGACACCGCGTTCTGTTTCTTACTTTTTTTTTCTTCTAGATTTTCCGAAGGATGTTTTTTTTTAAACAGATTTTATTAGTCAAGTGGCACATATCAAGCAGCACCCTGCAATCCAGAGGCAACTCCACAAACATTGCACCAAATTCACATTTGCCCCTGACTGTTCGGTTCAAAGTCTTTTCAGCCCCCCAGGAACTTCTGCCCCAAACAACAAGAGCATATAAAGCATATAAAAAAATAAAAAACACCTCGCCCATACCCCCAACTCCCCCCTCACCCAACTCCCCCCTAAACACCTCCCCCCCCCGGTCACACAAGTCCACAGTTCCATATTCACAGATATGCAAAATAGCCACATACAGTAAGGCACACACGGTCCACCTCACCACCTCATCGGCACAGTTCGTAGTATACATACGTAGTCTCCCCCTAGCCCGGCAGTAGCTGCTCATCTGCCACCGGGGGTTCCAGCCACACTCCCTGATATTCTGCCCACCTATTCCAAATTTTATAATGCTTGCGTGGACACCGCCTTGCCAAAAAGATAGGCTGCACCAGACCCATGCAATAATCAAGACCATTTTTCCAGACCGCCACCGAGGGTACCCTCATCGCTTTCCATGCATGTGCAATATCTCGCTTTGCTAAGGTGAGCCCTAATAATAAGAGGTGTTGTTTGTATCTGTTGCCACCCACCCCCTCCATTACGTGTAAAAGGGCCAACTGCGGTGTGCGTGCTAGCTCCCACCCCTGGACCTCTGAGAGGCATGCAAAGACCCTCCTGCCCAAAGCGATCTAGTGAGGTGCAGTGCCAGATCGTGTGGATAAATGTGCCAATCGCCTGATCGCAACGCAAACAGATCGGTGAGGAAATCATCCCCGCCCGCAAGAGGTGCATCCTAGTAAAGTACACCCTGTGAAGGTATTTAAATTGGACTAGACGAAGTCGCATTGCAATGGCGGTCCCGCGCGGAGACGCCAGCGCCTCCACCCAGTCCTCCTCCTCCAACACACCCACATCAGCCTCCCAATCCCCCCGAAGCTTCTGGACTGTGGGGGAGCAGTGCCTCACTAGGGTTTGGAATATGCATGAAATCTTCCTGTCTCCCAGATCCCCCATAAAAAGTCAAGACACCCCACCAACCCATGCGCCAAAGCGCCTGCTTCCAGATCATGAACACCACCTTCGTAGCTGGCAGCAGTGTGCCACGCGAGTACAGTATAGTGTGTAGCGTGTGCTGACCCATCAGGCAGCGCTCTAGCGAATACGCTGAATCCCCTCTGTCCCCGTACCACCAGTCATTGAGGACCAGCAAGTGCAAGGCCTGGTAGTAGGATGGGAGGTCAGGTGAAGCCAATCCCACGCTGTATGTAGAGAGGAAGCGTGTAAGCACCGCCACCCGCACCCTCCCCCCCTCCCACAAGAACTGCCCTAGCACGGAGTTTACCGTACGGAACCATTGACGGAGCTGCTTTTATTTGGCCCTAATTCATCGCTCTGGGGCCCTCAACATTGGCCTCATCAGATGGGCCCCATCCCTACCCCTTCAGCCACAGCCCGCAACCTCGGGGTTCTTCTTGACAACCAGCTGTCAATGAAGCAACATGTTGTAAAAGTCTCAGCCACCTGCATCACCATCGTAAGGTGGCTGAGAAAAAGTACGTGGTTGCTTCCAGCTGATACCTTGAGGACCGTAGTCCAGGCCCTTGTCACCTCATGGATGGACTACGGGAACATTCTGCTTCTGGGGGCCTGTAAGGAGGTCATAAAGAAATTGCAGGTGGTTCAGAACATGGCAGTTTGCCTTATTTGTAACTTGCCTGCCAGGTCCTCGGCAGCCGTCCATCTGCGTAAGCTGCATTGGCTGCGCATTGAGAGCCGACTGAAATTTAAAGCTCTCTGCATAATGCACCATATCAACACTGGTAGAGCCCCGAAATACGTGTCCTCTTTAGTACAGCACTATGTTCCTTCGCGCACTCTGAGATCCTCTACGCAAAACAAGTTTCAGACCCCTCGTTTCAATAAAGCCAAAATGGGCGGTCGCTCGTTTGCGCTACTTGCACCCTCCTTATGGAACTCCATGCCTCAATCCCTGCGATCTGAAATCTGCTACCTGAAATTCCGTAAAGGAATTAAAACCTGGCTTTTTAATTCTTAAAATGCGTGCTCATTCCCTCTCTACTTAGCTCATCTTCTGTTTGCCTTTAGCGCCGGGAAACCTCCGGGTAGCTGTGCGCTCAATAAATGCAATTATAATAATAATAATAATAATAATAATAATAATAATAATAATAATAATAATCGAGCTGGAATCGGGAATGGGTGGGTCTGCAACTGGTATAGGAGACGGGGGAGCGCCACCATTTAAAAAATTGCCGATCTACCGAACAGCGTCAGGGGCATGCGAGACCAGGACCTGATGTCTGCCTGCGTCCTTTCCCACACAGGCGCCACATTACGCTCCCATGCCACAGCTGGAACCTCCGACAGCACCACCCTCAGATACTTCAATCCCCCGGCCGCTAACTGCACCGTGGACGCCCACGATCCCACCTTAGTGTGCCCATCTAGGACCCATAGTGTGGATTTGCGGGGATTCGGGTATAGGCCCGAAGTCTCCCCGAAAATCTGCATGATCTCCAGCAACCGTGGACCTGTTCTATCCAGAGCCGTTAAGAAGAAGAGAACATCGTCTGCGTATAGGGCTATTCTGTCGGAGAGACCCATGTCCCACTCAAACCCATGGACCTGCGCATCAATGCGCACCCACACCGCCAAGGGCTCCATGGCTAGGGCAAACAGGTAAGGCGACAAGGGGCACCCCTGCCGCGTACCCCTCTGAATCTCAAACGCAGAGGAGACCGACCCGGCAACCCTGACCGTTGCCGTGAGGCCAGTTTTTCCGAAGGATTTGACTTTTTTTCTTCCTGGTGGGAGAATACTTCACAAATTGGAGGCGAATAAGATTGTTTGTATCGGCAGAGAGTTTCTTAATGATGGGGTTTATGTGAGTCGGTTTCCACTTTTTTATCTTTTTGCAAAACTTTGAACTATTGGTATTGTAAATGACAATGCCTTTTAATTTTATAAAAGCTATTGCCCTTTACAATGCAAATAGCTAAAAAAAAAAACTCGCAATTGCGAGACCTATTGCATTGTAAATCCTTGTTTTATTTGTTACATTAATATTTTTAATGTCTACTGCACACATTTGCAAAACAATTAAAAAAACAATGCAGGGTTGCCAGTGTCAAACCTATGGGCTTGTTTGTAATTAAGGTGAAAAATTCCCCCTTTGTTTCCTCGTGCTGTTTAGCAGCATTTTGCACTCGCCACTTTCACAGAAGTGTTCTTTTGTTTTTAACTTTTCTTCGATAAATGTTCCTCTCGCACATGGGAATGTGTTGGAGGACAGTGGCATTCAAATTGCTCTATGCCTTCCATTTTTCATTTCACGTTCTGCTGCCTTGCCTTCTGTTCCCGCCATTCCCCCCCTCTCCCAGAGCACAGGACGCGTTTGGAGACGCCTCACTTGAGGGGCGCACCGGAGACGGCTAATTATTGCAGCCCCCGGCCGGCGCAGCGCGCGCTAATCAATCAGACACGGTGTACCGCCATTCGCACCGCCAGAGACACTTCTAATGAATTGAACAATCACAGCTTGATTAAGCCAGCGCAGGTGAGAGAAAAAAAGTGTTTAATCACAAAACATCACAGAGCCATGCAGGAGCCATCACTCCCTTCTCTTTACCAGCTACTATCCGTGGTAGGTGCACGGCTGATTGCAGAGCTCTCACGTGTAAATATTGCTGTGCATTATGGGACTTGTAGTCCTGACAGACATGATGACAAGTACCAGAATGCATAGAGCTCACAGGTAGACCTGGGAAACTGAAAAGCTGTGGACTAAGGCCGGCACTTGACTCAATGTCATCAGAACTCTATTTTCAACACTTGAATTTTAATTTAAGAGTGCATGTATTCCTTTTTAGGGTTCTCATAGATAGCACAATCTCTGCCTCTGTGAGGCATGCTGTATACACAAGGTGGGCTTACAGCCCGCCCACAGCTTACCATTGGTTAGCTTCAGCGTCACTCTCTGCTCTCCTTTCTTTGTCCCCCTGTTGGGGTAAGGTTCTCTTCTTGTGTCTGGCCGTCTCCTGGAACATGCGCTAAGAACTTTTGTTCATTCACTGCTCCTGTTTTTTGAAGCTATTTTTTTTTTGTGTTCAAGCCCTCTATTTGAGTGCTTGTGTTTTCAGTCATATACCTGTCCACGTAGCTTCTATTCCCTCTCACCTGTCCCCACTCCATGCGGGTCTTTTCTCTCCCACCCCTTACCCTGTACTCTACGCCACTCCACTTGACTCGACGTCGCTGCACTCTACTCTACTGTACTCTATACCACTACATCCTACGCCACTTTGCTCTTCTCTGCACCACCTCCTACCCTGTACTCTATGCCCCTGCACTCTACTCTACACCACTGCACTTGGAACCACTTAGCTCTTCTCTGCATCACTCTCCGCCACTGCAATCTACTCTGCACCACTCTACTCTAGGCCACTGCACTGCACTAAATTGCACCACTCCATGTCACTGCACTTTACGCCACTGCACTTTATATCACTGTACTTTACAACATTCTACTCTGCACCACTCTACTTTATACCACTTTATGCCACTGCACTCTACACCACTCTATGCTGCACTCTGCACCACTGCAGTCTACTGAGCACCACTGCACTGTATGCCATTCTACCCCTCTGCAGTCTATGCCACTCCACTCTAATCTAGTCCGCACCACTCTTCTGTGTGCCACTCTACTCTGCACCATTGCACTCTACGCCACTGCGCCATTCAAGACCACCGAACTCTACTCTGTATCCCTCTACTCTATGCCACTGCACTCTACACCACTCTACTCTGCACCACTCTACTCTTGACCACTGCACTCTACGCCACTCTATGCTGCACTCTGCACCACTGCACTCTACACCACTGCACTGTATGCCATTCTACCCCTCTGCAGTCGAAGGGCCAGGTGTTGAGGTCCTTCCTGAATTGCGGCAGCGGTGGTGATTGCCTGAGGTGCAGTGGCAGGGAGTTCCAGATATTATTCAGCATAGTACGGCACCTTTTGTTATAGGTTTACTTTATTATTTGGGCATTTTTACACCTGGTAGCAGTGAAAGGAAAAATAGATCACCTTATTAGTACCAATTTAACACCCAAATGCAGCAATAAGCTACTGAAAGATGACCAGTCAACCTTTGCCTTCCAGTCCGCAAGAACCCTATTCACTGTATAATTTTTGAACCCGTTGAGCTAGAAACATTTTGTTAATCCAACAGATTATGGCGTCGATGATGGGAAATGTGGCAATTCCATAACTATACGAAAGTTGCCTCGGCCACAGGATAACATGATTCAAGGGCCCTGCATATAATACAGTGTTCAAATGCAATATCTGCTCAGCTGTAAAGTTCAGAAGGCTGCTAAACTATACCATTTAACCCCTCCCATGCTCATGACGAGCTGAGCTCGTCATGAGCCACGGTGGCCGTGTGCTCATGACGAGCTGAGCTTGTCATAACAGCCGCAACGCTCTCACGCGGGGCTAATTCTCCCGCTGTGCTGAATGTTCTACAGAAACGGCTGTGGCCGTGATGAGCTCAGCTCGTCATGAGCACTCGGCCACCGTGGCTCGTGACGAGCTGAGCTCATCATGAGCACTGGGGCGCTGTGCGCGCTCCCCCTGGCCCCCAGCACAGCGGGGGAATTAGCCCCGCAAGCAAGGGGTTAAAGCATGACTTCGAATGCACCCCCGAGACATTGTCCCGTGACCCTGTTGCGACCAACTTTCATTCACTCCCTTGCAGGCCTGTACATCCATACAGCTCAGTGCCATTGAGTCCCCCAGAACCCTGTCTGTCATAGTTACTGTCCTTGGGGTATCAGATAGGTTGGGCAGAGATGCCCAGCAGCTTCCTTCTCCTGCTCTGAGTGCCACTCAGTATAGCCCAGTCCTCAGCTATTGGCGTCTACGCATCCCCCTTTGCTTCTCCGCTCACAGTGCAGATTCTTCGGCTAGTGCCTATTCTGACTTTTACCGACTATGCAGGTGGCTATTTGGCATCTCCAGGGCATTGCAATCATCCATTTGGCGATGACCAGTCCCAGGTCTTAGAGCTTACTTTATGTGCTGATGGTCTGGGACCCAGGCCAAGCATACACACGTCCCCTTCCACAAGGCACGTGCGCTATGTTATGCGTTCTAGGTCCTGTGTCACCCTGCACCAGAATCCAGCTATTGCCAGGCAGCCCTACACCATATGTAGAAAGTCAGCACCCGCCAATGGGCACCATGGGCAAGCCTTACCTGTAGCGCCCGTTATTACATTTAGGGGCATATCTCCAAGCCCCTTGCGGCTTTTCAGACTTTAGAGATGCTCCGGTGGCGCAGTGTGCAGACCCATATCAATGAGGTCACTCAAAGCCACCCTGTGTGGCTTTGCATGGCCTCGCAGATATGGAGTAAGGCAAAGAAAACAACAACAATATCCCAGGGTCTATACATATCATGGACCACGTATAGTTAATAACACCAAGGCTATCCCAAATGATAATCAAAAAATCTTGAAAAAATATTCAATAAATTTCCGGATTCCTATCACTCACCATTCCAGGTGACGTACTTCATCATCTGGGTTTCCTTTGATAGTCAACCTCACCTCGATAGTTTCCACAGATGTGAGCAGATGTATTGTGGAGTGTATGGGGAAAAGATGCAGTGCCAACGTGAATGGTTCCATTTAATGAATAGAGACAGCTATCTGTTGAAACTGCTTCAATTTTAAATTCACATTCACGTTTGCACTGCATCTTTTCCCCATACACTCCACAATACATCTGCTCACATCTGTGGAAACTATCGAGGTGAGGTTTGATAGGGCTCCTCCATCAATATGGTGGAGTTGTAGCTGAGATAGTCACTAGGTTGACTATCAAAGGAGACCCAGATGATGAAGCATGTCACCTGGAATGGTGAGTGATGGGACTCCGAAAATGTATTGAATATTTTTTTCAAGATTTTTTGATTATCATTTGGGATAGCCTTGGTGTGATTAACTATATGTGGTCCTTGATATGTATAGACCCTGGGATATTGTTGATGTTTGTATAGTCAATGTGGGGCCGTTCATCCCGGCTGGTCTTAAAACTTGGCCTCTGACCCTACCTAAAACGTGTTGTATTATGTATGGCAAAGCAGCCAATTCGTTGCCTTGCCTTACTCTGAGTCAAAGAGCCATGCCATGGGAGTTGTGGTGGATGTTTTCATGCTACCCTCACGGGTTTTTGACTCGTATCCAGACTTACAACATGGCATATATCTGGGAATGCATCAAAACCTTATGCCTCCCCAGAGCAGGTGTAACAAGGAGAAATAGTTTAATTTCTCCTTGTTTCTATGTATGCAGAATGCAGCACACATAGAAAGAAGAAAACGCCTCTTCCTGCACAAGAACAATCCTGCCAACAACGCAGACACCCTTGTTCCATGGTGTAAAGCTGCCTGCATTGGTTCACGGCTGCAAAATGTGCGCCAGTTCTAGCTGTAAGGACAGGAATGCCCCGTATCTTGGAAATACAGTGCAGTCCTGTCCGTACGAATTGGGGTAGCACAGTGCAGCAAGAAGCCTTGCGGCACTGCCTTATGCCAATTTCTTGTACATATGCCCAGGATGTTATGTGCTTCTTGACTGAAAAGATCCACAGTTAACTTTAGCCAGTAGTATTTAGGCCAGAAGATATTGCTTTCTTCAATATATAGGGCCATATGTATAAAGCAAATTCGCATTCGCAAACGCCGAAATTCGCTGAATTTCGGCGTTTGCGAATGTGAATTTGCAAAATGGTATGTGTAAAGGAAAATATGGTGCAAAATAAGGAATCGCAAAATTTGCGATTCCATATTTTGCAATTGCATTTAAGGAATCGCGATTCCTTAAATGCAATGTATGAGGCAAAAAAATTTGCAAATTGTCCCTAAGGAATTGCAAATTACCACCAACTTCAAGTTGGTGGTAATTTGCGAATTCCTTGAAAAATGCCAATTTTTGCATTTTTCAAAGTGCCATGTGACGCACATACATGCCCTTATGGCATGTATGTGCACCACATGTGAACCCATGCTTATTTCAGGGGTGCAACACGGTATCCTTTGGACACCCTGCACCCTTGAAATTATTCTCAATTTGCGATTTTCAAATTGCGAATCGCAAAATTGAGAATACCTTCCCATTCATTCCTATGGGACTCCTGGCCCATAGAAATGAATGGGAAAGTATTCCTTAATTGCGATTCGCAATTAGCTAATCACAATTAAGGAATACAAATGCGAATTTGTACATACATACCAATTTGCGATTTTGAAATAGCGATTTCTTAAAAATTGCTATTTCAGAATCGCAAATGGGTACCTTGATACATATGGCCCATAGTTCCTGAAAACCACCTTGTCTCCCTTTCTCACTGCAGGCCTTACACAAAGCAGGGCTGTGAGAAGGAAATGTTTACTGGTACCTAATCCGACCATTTGCCACCCAGAGCTCTCAAGGTTCCAAGTTCTGTACTCGAGCAGGTCATCCAAAGCTGGTGTTTTCCTACAAATGTTTGATTTGTGGTTGTGGTGGTCTCATTATAGCACGACAAGTCACAGGATGCAAAGAAAAATGTCTGGACTGGATGTGCTACTCACTCATGGACTGGTGAACATCGAAAGCTCCACCATTCAAAGGTTGGGACCTAAAAGCGTTTTGTAAAGAAACAGGACTGAGAAAGGTGTGAGGCATGGGGCGGGGCTATGCAGACACGTGACATCAATGTCTGAATGAAAAGAAGCATGGAGGTTGTCGGTGGAGCATAGAACATTCCGAACCCTCACGTTTCTGATGGCCTTGGGTGTGAAGCTCATCCAGTCCAGGTGTTGGCTTAGATTTTGAAACTTGTAGCTCTGCTTCAGAACCCAAAGGAAAAATCTAGACTGAGTGACTTATTCACACATGGACCTGTTAAACTTGAGAGCTCTATACATTATCACACAGAAACCATAAACAAGTGAAGGCAACCACTGTGTAAGAGAAACCAAAAATCTAAAAAACAAGACAGAAATAGACTGCAAATGTTAGAGATTATTAAAATGGGATCCAACTGTTTCTGAAAAAAATCCAAAAGTGAGTAATCATCAAACCACATACTATACTCTCTGGTTGGATTCTGTTCTCAGCTCTCCAGAATGGTTGAGGGTGAAAAGGCTATAGATTTGGGGGTGCAATCTTAATCTTAACCCCTTGCATGCTTGTGATGGAACCGTTCCGTCACAAGCCTCGGGTGTGCCGTGCTTGTGACGGAACGGTTCCGTCACGTCCCGCTCGCCGTGCCTGCGCGGCACGAATTCCGCGCCTGCGCTGAGCGTTCTATTGGACGGGCGGGGCCGTGACGGAACCGTTCCATCACAAGCACAGGGCGCCCGAGGCTCGTGACGGAGCGGTTCGGTCACGAGCACGGGAGCGCCGCGCTGCCCCCTCTCCCCCTTAGCTCTGCGGCGGAATAGCCGCCGCAGTGAAGGGGTTAATGCCCTGCTCCCTCTTTATGACAAGTTACTTAAAATACTGTCTGAGGAGGGGTACCACTGGGCAGATTTTTTCAAAATGATCACCGTTGCTCAAGGAGGAGGTCCTGGAATCCCGTAGGTCCACGTGGTCGCGCGAAGTCTTTGGTGGCGGCGCTAACCTCTACTGCACGCTTGCAGGTAGCAGAGTCAGGTACAACACAACATGGCTGCATTTCTGAGGTCGACTGGCTGGAACAGAACTGCTGCCTTCACTCGCCAATGTAAGGCGCTTTCTCATCTCCTTATTGATCTGAGGTTGGCCAGTCGATACGAAGCTGATTCTCTTGACTTTCATCGATTCACGCGTGGTCCTCCAGGTCTTGCCTTTGCCTCATCCTTCTTTGTTCGCCCTCAGGCACGACTGAGTAATGAGATTGTATCTCCTTGCTCTGTGCTCAGTATGTGTCCTCCTCCATGTGTTTTGAGATTTGTTTCCTAAATAAACCCCCTCTTTGCTTTACGTATGCAGTCTCTGTTACTCATGCGGGCAGGGGCGGCCTTAGGCATGTGCAAGATGTGCACCTGCACAGGGCCACCAAACCCCAGGGGCCTCCACGCCAATATATATCCTTAATATAATAATCCTCTGAGGATGGAAACATATTTGCGTGGCGGCCCCTGGCAGGGATTTGGTGGCCACCGGCTCTGTTCCACTTCCAAACACTTTCCTGAGCTCTGGGGGGAGGGGGGCGGGGGGGCTCTGCCCCGCCCGGAACCCCTCTTCCGGGGGTCCCCTACCTACGCTCCCTGCCCAGGGCCACCATGAGCCTAGAGCCGTCCCTGATGCAGGTGCCAGACATGCTCTTGTGCACGTCTGCATGTTACCACATTCACACCCACCCCAGCACACCATATACATCTCATCTGTGCTGTGACATCATTTTTACTTGTAACTACCAAGATGAAACCCGCCATTTTGGATGCCGTGTTTATGTTGGCCAAGAACCTACACAAATCATATTCCATTCCCTGTGCTTTAACCTACATCCAAAGGCTTTGTTTTTTGTGCTATGATTTTTAACCAGATAGACGTGGATGAAGTGTTTTAGTACAGAAGTCATGTTGTGTTTTGAAATGTATAGAGCAAACTTTGCTTTTGTTACGGCATTAGTGTTGTCTTCTGTCCAGAATGGATATTGCCGGGCACAGTGGATAATTTGTAAAATAAAAAAATAATACGTGCCAGGGCTCTCGTCAGGAGGCACCATGCACCAGCCCATTTCTCCTGCAAGTGCCGCTTAAAACAGAACCAACTACTAACCATGAAAGTGGGGAGAGGGTGTGGACTAAGGGCCAGAGCTGCTGACTTCGGAGCTGGGGGCCTACCATAGATGAATGTGTGCTTAACTGGTGCTCACGAAAAGCGCCAGTGTTTCATTGCAGGTCATGAGCACCGGAAACCGTGGCTCAAATTAAGCACTGACCAGGAAGGTCTTAGCTGTCGTGAGCATGCTTCGCCCCATCCTCCCGGGTCATCTAGATTGTGCAATAATGTTATTCTGGGAGGTAAATTTACCAGGGTCTGAAGCAATGAGCATGCTCCAGTGTAAAGGGTTCTGTTGGTGGCAGTGAATGTATTACAAGCATGTTTTGAGCTGTTTGTGAGTGAGTACACAGTGTGCATACCTGCAGGGCTTATCCATTTGATGAAGCAGATGGTCTGTTTCACGTCTAGTTGGTGGTGGTTGCTTTTGCAGTGTGGTGCTTGTTGCAAACTAGTGAAAAATGTTGAGATGGCGGATTTGGGGGGATAGTTGCGCTGAGATCACTATGCATGTGGGTGATATTATGCAGGTGAAGTGGCATCAGAGGTTGTCAGGGGAAGGCTGGCGTTGGAAGCTACCAGTTGCCAGTGGATAGGCCTCTGGTTTTATGGTTGTTGTATACCATGGTGTTACTGTGGTAGTTTTAGCCCATGCAGGTCAGCACCGGCTGCGGGTGGAGTCGGAAGCGCATACATAGGTTTGCAACATGCATAGGAGAAGTTCAAAGCGTTGTTTTGATAGTGACACATTTTCAGAGAGTCAGCTAGGGCAACAGTGTTTGCAGAGATACTGTGGATATATTTGCACCCACTGGAGTTCTTTGTTACTAAAGGTTTGCCAGTGGTTTTCTTCCAGGTGTAACCTGGCATGCCTACAGGGGAAGTAGGCCTGCATAATCCCTACAATTCCTTAGTTGTCCTCTATGGAGGCCAGTTTAGTGATGTGCTGCACGAGTCATCCATTGTTGAAATCCTCCGCCCCCTCCCCCCTCCCCCCCCGCACCACCCCTACAAACCTGAAGTCTTTGTGTTCCTATGAAACCTTCGGCCTCTATCCACGGATGGTTGTATGTTGTTACAACGCATTCCGTTGCAACGCATGCCTTTTCCACGCATGCATTACAACGGAATGCTTTTTTATCGCATAACCTTTACCACGAATTTTCCTTTACCACGCATACCTTTACAACAATTTTCGTTGTAAATGTATGCTTGGTAAGGGAATACTCTTGGTAAAGGTTATACCTCTTACGTGACTCCCCATCCCCAATCCTTCTGATATTTACCCTTGCCCTTAACCCTTTTATATATATATTTTTTATAATACTAAAATTCCCCTTACCTCTTGTGTGTGTGTGCAAGCCTGTGGAGACAGGCGAAACGTGTTTTAAGAGGAAATAAACAAGAGTCTTTTAAATTGAAGCCCGAGTCTTAGTGTCGGTATCCAGGGACTGGAGGGAAACTGGAGTTGGTGTTCATATATATATATGTATATACATATACATATTATTAATCAAAATACATGGTGGCTGAATCACCGTTTCCTACAAGCCTCTAAAAACCTCTAAGCTATGAGGTTTGCTTAGACACAGTATGTGACGGTTTGTGCCCACCCTCAGCATTCCTTGACCCATAATTGTATATTTCTTAAAAGCACATTTTATCTGAATTGAAATTCAAAACCAGGGTCTTTTGCAGGGCGATTGCTTGTCATCTGTGACACTGCCCCTCGAGTTTTCAGGCGGAAGGAAACAGACCTCTTATTGACAAGACCCCATTGAAGCTTCCAACGTGACATAATTGCTGGTCGCTGACAAGGGCTTTCATAGAACGGAGGGGCAGAAAAGAATTCGACATTTCCTAGATACACTTGTCAGATATATGGCCGCGCAAAAGGCGGCGCCATCTTGAAGCATGTTGCCTCAGCGTGAATGGGCCCACTCTCTCAGGCCTCCAAGCTGCCATGAACTTTGGGCTGCTGGGGTGAAAGGCTAGCGACTAATTTCACTGGATTACCAGGGACTGCCACCCACAGCTGTTCCCTCTGCGAGTATGAATTGCTTGGTCTCAAAGATGGAGGGGCAGCAGAAAATGGCTCCCTTTGTGCCTGACTTTTTATGAGCAGAAATATTTTGACGACAGGTCTTGCTTTTCAAGAGTGAGAAAGGCCTTACAGTGTGGACTGACAGAACGGGGTCATTTAAGGCGAAGAGCAGAGAGAGGCTGGGAAAGGTAGTAAGTCATGGAATTTTTTTTAATTCTGAGAGAATTATTTTGCACACAACACAGATGTGTGTGTCTAGCTTTAAATACATTTTTTTATATTTTTTTCTTTAAGAGACTGATGCTTCGAGCGCGGCCCCATGATAAAGTCATTAAAATGGGCACTGTCAAATGAAACCTAGATGCACAAAGACACAAGCCTCCTGCTCTCTTATAAATAGAGCTATATCCCAGCCCATGAGGTAGCTGTATATGACGAGGTCTTCAAAGACAGGGGAGGAGAGAGTGAATTGCGTCTTGTTCATTAAGAGAACGTTGAACTTGTGGTAGGGGAGGAGGTTGTGGCATGGACGTCATTTCAAGATCGGCAGGGGTCGCAGCAGCGGCTCCTTTATTTTATTTATTTTTATTTTATGCGTTTATGTATAGCGCGGACTTTACCCGAAGGTGTCAGAGCGCTTCACAATAGGAACAGTACTGATACATGAGGAGAAAATTACAAGTGAACAAATTACAAAAGCAAACGTTAAGTTACATGAGGCAAAAGTGACAATTGTGAGCAAACAACATACAAGAGGCAGCAAACTATACATTACAGGAGGAAAAAGTGATAAGGCCTGCCCCTTGCCACCCCAGGCACTGTCTTTGCCACCCCTGGCTTCAGAGGTGGCAAAACCAGTGCCAAGCACACAAGGGCAGCTCCACTTTCCTTGTTTTTTGTCAATTCTTCATTACACTAATAGTGAATAAAAGTTTATTATTCACATTTAGTGTAATAAAGAATGAATTTCAATTTGCTTAACCCCTTCCATGAGTTGCGCCGCTCGAATGCTCATGACGAGCTCAGCTCGTCATGTTGTGGTATATAAATAAATAATACCGGATCTATTTTTGGATGAATGAATGAATAACAGATAGCTCAATAAAATAAGAGTCAAGATTCGAGGTAGTAGGAGTTTCTGCAGGTTTATTACAGCATAAGGACAGGATCAGGACAACCTGCATAGGATGACCCAGCAGCTGCTGGGGCTAGGTCTGGGATGAGCGCGCTAACTTTTAATAACAATACATCGATTTATATACATAGCGCAAACACATAGCATTACATTGCAGTAGGCGTAGCAGTGGGTGGAGCAGAAGGCGTGACGCGTAGCAGTCGCGAAAGATAACAGTAAAAAGAGGTGTAACTGGGAGTATACATAGACATGTGATGCAAACGTAACAGAATATGTCATGAATGGGGCGGAAACATAGGAGGGGGCTACCTAAGGAGCCGGGACCTCTAACCTAATGGTGCGCGAAAACTGGCAATGACGTGTTACTAGGAGAAGCTGGGGGCTACGAACTCTGTGCTAGGAGCAGAGACTAGAGTCTGGAGGGTCGGAGCGACATGTACCTAAACCCTATCTGGTATCTGATGTTTAGGGAACATGTTGATATAAACTAGGAGTCATGAGGGGAAAAGCTAACTTGATTCTAAGACTGGACCATGCATTATTCTACATGAAATGCGTGATGAAGAATACTAAATGACCATTAAATACAGTATTTCTCTAACAGGGAGACGAGAAGGCTAGACAATGACGGAAACTATTGATGCAGTTCAGTAGCTTAGGAATGCAGAAGGAGGACTGAACTGATAACTGGAATCATAACATACTTTTGGCAGACTCAGAGGCAGAGCCGAGCTGCACCGGGCACTGCGAGGCAGGAAGTAAGTGAAGGGTCGAGGATACAGGTGGGGGCTGTATCGCTCCTCAGCGAGGCTTTCAGGAGACAGGAGCTGAATCTGTGGTCCGGGCCCTGTTGAGGCCTGGAAACGGGGACTTTATAATGAAATAACGTGTACACTGGGAAACGTGGCAACATAACTTTACATAGGCCTGATATTCGTAGTATTCACGAGGACTGGAAACTGACATATCAGAGGTGGACACAACTGTAATTGCGTCAGTAATCAGACATGGGGAATAACATATGCATATTGGTCATGCACACATAACATATGATGGATGAAGCGTAGGGACACAGAACATGGCAAAATTTACTTTTCCACATTCCCTCCTTGTCACTACGTTTCCATCAGGAAACATCAATTTTCATGATACCATCTATCATTTCATACAGTATCATTTGCTCGTCTCGAATTGTCTTGGAACGGGATTTAGAGCGGGGCTTGGGACTAGGAATACAAGAGGTAGCACACATGCTGCAAATCGCAGGGCCACATTGTATACAGAGGCAGCAGCTAAATATGATTGCTACTGCAATACCCAAAAAGGACAGGACTTTCCATCCCCAGGCGGAAATTATATTCCAGAACCAACCGGACCATGTCCAGGTGCCTGGATCTTGGTGTAACAGATGGGCAATTTTATGGAGTCTGGTTATAGCTGAATAAACAGACGGCGCGTTATTTGGAATGAAAATGCAGCAACTAGATCCGATGACTCTACAGGCCCCGCCCCTATCGGCCAGTATGACGTCAAGGACGAGACGATTTTGCAAAACGACAAATCTCATAGCAGATTGTTCTTCGGTTAGGTTACCTAGAGCAGAGGCAGTCTCATTAACTACAGCTTCAAGGGTTCTTGTTAACCTACGGATCAGTTTACTATTCTGGACAGGTCCTACAAAGAAGAAGAAACCTTTATTGAAATCTGTATACTGTTCTAGAGTAGTTTCAGTATAATCGACAATTGGGGACTCCCTTCTATGTCTAATGTGTACTAGATGTGTGTTTCTGTGATAATCAGATGGGGCTAGGAAAACAGGTGGCAGTAGGAAGGCAATGTAACAGGTTCCCTCCCAATCGAGGGGCAGACGGACATATGCGGTTTGACCACAAATAAAATAAGAATGACGTGAAGCTTTGAAAACAGATTTCCCACTGTCACTATACTGGATAACAGTAGTACATTCACTATGACCTACATGTATGGAACCATCACTACGGACACATAATACGCCTTTGACAGGTAGTACTGAAATAGCAGGTAAGTCTGGAGTAGTATCAGACTGAACATTCAGGACCATGAAATTCGACGAATAATTACCTAAATTATATACTTCATTTTCTAGATCTAAACCTGTTCTGTGGGGGAAACCTTTCTTGTCTGGAAAACATGTACTGTTAAGAAAAGACATATCTGTTGAGGATGACGTTAACGTGGACCATGCTCCACACGAACCATTGTGTGAGAATGGATAAGGAAACAGTGGCAGAACTCCCTTCGGTGTCTGGAAAGGGGGGAGTCGACCACATACCCAACAATTAGTGGCATTGCTGGTCTGGTGTGAATAATGTAACATACGGATGAATGTGTTGTTGCGCATAGCGAGGCGGTATGAATATTCGTGAGGAGGCAGATCACTAAACGTGTGCTCTACTGTAGCATTAGCAGACATATTTACATGAGGAACTGGACAATACAGATAGAACGCATAGCTGGTGCAGGAAATCAAAATGCTGATGAATAATATGAAACTCAGAAAAACGATACATCTGATTGAACTTCGACTGACTCTCTCACTATGGGGGTCTATTTTATACATGTCAGAAACAGTCTAACCGTTTCACCTAGGGGAGGACTTATACAATCAAACTGACTGACTTATTTTACTAGACCTGAGCTTTGACTTATACTCCTGTTGCGGAGTTTTCTCTAACAAGGGAGGGGTTGTAATAATGTCTTGTGCGGGACAGTCCTTTAAAACAATGTCTTGACAGTCTTTCGAATCTTGGGAATCCTTGGAAATGTTTTTGGAGACTGGTTTCAATCCATTGAAAAGTTTTACATGAGAAAGATGGACCCACCCCTTCCTGCCTTCCAACTTGACGGCAGTACGGGTGGTCAAGAGGACCTGGCGTGGCTCCTTCCAACGTGGTTCCAGCGGACTTGATCTGTCGAAATTCCGGACCATCACAAGGGAGCCTGGAACGATCTCGTGCGGTGCCACCTCGGTATTGTCTGGAAAGGCGGCAGCAACCTGTGAACGACATGAGTTGAGGGCAGACATCAAGGAAGCTAGGTAATCTGTCAGCATATTACATGAAACATCGGTAATACTTCGGGGTCTAGGAGTACCCCACATGTTAGGGGGGCGGCCGAATACGACCTCATACGGGGATAGACCTGATCTGGAATGTGCGACCATGCGCATATAAAACAGGGCGACTGGCAGAGCTACTAGCCAGTCCACACCTTTTTCCTTACAAACTTTTGCAATACGGATTTTCAGGGTCTGATTATGTCTCTCTACGAGACCGGCTGCTTCAGGATGGCGTACACAATGGAACTTCCACTGGTACCCTAACAAAAGGGAAACGTGTTTCATGAGTTCAGATGAGAATGGCTGACCGTTGTCAGAATATACGACTCTAGGGAGTCCGTACCTAGGGAAAAATTCACGAACCAACTGCTTGGCAGTGGTCGCGGCTGTGTAATCTGGGACTGGATATGCTTCTGTCCACCTGGACAAAGCGCATACAACTACAAGGACATACTTGAAACCTCGACATCGCTCCATTTGAATATAATCCATCTGGAGGACCTCAAAAGGGTGGTCAGGGGGCTGGAAACCACCTTGTTCCACCGGGACACTTTTACCTGGATTAAACTGACAACATATCATACAGGTACGGACTTTCTGCTTGGCTGCAGCTCGTAAATGCTTGTTGAACCAAATGTTCTGGATACTGTCTAACATAGCTTTTTCTCCTAAATGTGCTGGACTATGTGCGGTATTGATAATGACTTGAACCATAGAGTCGGGGAGAAACCATGTGGCTCTACCCTTTGTTATCCATCCTTGATCTGTCTGGACCCCTCCTTGTTCGGACCATTTCTTGATTTCAGAGGGAGTAGCATGTAACTGGATATCTATGACATCTTGTGTAGGGTCCTTAACTGTCATGCATGTAATCGGATCTGGAGTATGTGTCATGTTAACTGGAATGTCTGGAGTCTGTGCTGTAAGCTTGGCTGTGCGATCTGCTAGATCGTTACCTTGGGAAATAATGTCTGTAACTTTCGTATGTGCTTTGCATTTCATGATAGCAATAGATGTCGGTAAATGTATGGCATCTAACAGGGCTTGGATAAGGAGACCATGCTGAATCTTGGTTCCATGAGAAGTCATGAAACCTCTCTCCTGCCAGAGCACTCCGAAGTCGTGTACAACTCCGAATGCGTAACGTGAATCTGTGTAAACATTAACTTTCAGGTTCTTGGCATGTATACAGGCTTGTGTCAGAGCGACTAGCTCTGCTGCTTGAGCGGACAGGGTATCAATACGGTGTGTTTCAATAACTTCAGTGTCAGTAGTCACTGCATACGCGGCGACTAGTTCTCCTGTACTAGTTCTCATACATGAACCATCCACATAAAGTGTCAGGTCGGGATCTGATAACGGAATGTCTGTCAGATCTTGTCTTGGCTTTGTCGTAATGTTAACTACTTCCACACAATCATGTGGGTCTGGATTTGAATTAACTGATGGTAACAGTGTAGCAGGATTCAGAACGTTGCAGCGTCTAATTTCTATGTGTGGCTGGAACAGTGTCAATTCATAACCTGTTAAACGTGCAATTGTCAAGTGCTGTGTTTGTGTTCGGTTTAAAAGAACTTCCACGGAATGTGGGACTTGTACTGTCAGGGAATGTCCTAAAACTATGGAATCACTTTGTCTGATAGCTAGTGCTGTGGCTGCAACTGACTTGAGGCACGCAGGCAACGCCTGGGCGACTGGATCTAATGTGCTCGAAAAATAAGCACAGGGCTTGTATTGTCCTGCTTGATCTTGTGTGAGAACAGATAATGCTGTACCTTCGCGTTCAGTAACGAAAAGTGAAAAAGGCTTACTGTAGTTCGGTGTAGCTAGAACTGGAGCTTGACATAGGGCTTTCTTTAACTCGTTGAAACTAAGTGTATGGTCAGATGTCCAAGGGAGGACAGTCGATACGGCTGCCTCCTGTGTCGTTAACTGTATCAGTGGCTTGGCTAGAAATGCATACTGGGGAATCCATTGTCTACAATAAGAAGTAAGGCCGATAAAGGCACGTACCTCCTTCTGGGTTCTGGGCTGGGGAAGACTCGCTATTAACTGGATACGGTCGGGTGTCAACTGCCTACCCCTCTTGGACAGCAAGTGTCCTAAGTATACCACTTGCTGGACACAGAATTGAAGCTTCGAAGGTGACACCTTGTGCCCCATCTCGGCTAGAAAATACAGGACTGTAAGGGATGCTCGCTCGCAGGCACGTTCAGAACGGGCTGTGATCAGTAGATCATCGACATACTGGAGCAGGGCAGTGTCAGTTGGCATGTGAATGTTGTCTAGTTGTCTCTTAAGTGCTTGACTGTAAATACTAGGGCTTTCTGTGAAACCTTGAGGAGCGCGTGTAAACATATAGCTCCTTCCATTTAAACAGAATCCGAAAAGAAACTGGCTGTCTGGATGAATTGGAACACTGAAAAATGCATTCTTGAGGTCTATGACAGTGAAAAACATGGCTTCGGAATCAATAGCAGTTAACAGGGATGAGATATCTGGGACAACTGGATATTGAGGAATAATACATTTATTAAGCTCTCGTAAATCAATCACTAATCGATATACTGGGGGTGCATTCGGATCAGTACGTTTCATGACTGGAATGATCGGAGAATTACATACATTGGAGTCAGTTTCTACAACTACTCCTTGAGCCATAAGCTCATCAATAATTTTGGATAAGGCTGCTACAGCCTCAGGTGGCAATCTGTACTGTCTGATTCGGGGTAACACTACACCTGGTTTGAGAGTCACACGATGGGGTGTGATTTGCATGTAACCTACATCAGTTGGACCTTGCGCCCATAGGTGCTGTGGAACATTAGACAATCTTGAATCAAAATCTCGTAATACATAGTGACCCTTAAAGTCACGTAGGAACAGACGTATTCCCTCTGGGGAACAGCAAATAACTGTACCTAATTCTTTCAGTGTCTTAATGCCTAACAGATTTTCTGGACATGACTTAGTAAGTAACAGATCAGTAGTGCGGGACAATGGACCTACTTCTAGAGTGACTGGCTTTGATATCTCATTAACTATTGGCTTTCCTGAAAATCCAAGGGAAACATTTCTTGAGCCTGAGAGCGGAGCCCCTGGAACTTCGGCATGACTAATTGTGGTCCTACTTGCCCCTGTATTGATCAAAAACTTTCTATCTTTCCCTAATACTTGACTATGAACATAGGGACCTTCTTGGTCTACAGGTATCTCGATGAGAGGCAAGCCTACCTCCCTCTCTAGGCTGTTTCATGAATATGACTGGTACTCTGGATACTCAGACTGCGCATACTGGTACATCTGCGATGTAACGTGCTGTGTTGCAGCGATAGGCTGCGGTACTGTAACTGTCTGTTGTGCATTCTGTGACTGAGGAATCTGTGAAACTTGTTCTTGTCTAGGCGGACGTGGTCTTTCTTTAGTCTTACCAGTAGCTATGTTATGTTTCAGAACTGCACACTCGTTTATAAAATGACCTGGCTGTTTACAATAATTGCAGTTCCCTTTAACGGGAGCTGCAGGATGACTGGTTTGATTCGGACCCCTCTTCTGACTGTCTTGAGGAATTGATTGTGCAACTAGCACTTTCATTTTCGTGTCTTTCATACGTTTTCTCTCGTGTTCTTGCTCTTCTCTGATTCTATTCTGGTGGTACTGGAGCATCTGGAGCATCTGGGACGGGGTATTTGCTTGCCAGGTGCTTTCGACTTTCAAAACTCGATTTTTAATTTGTGGACTTGAATTCTCGACTAATTTGGTAACGAAAAGATGAGGGTATGACTCACTACTTGTCTTGAGACCACTATTGATACTGAAACATTTTTCGAATCTAGAAGAAAAATCACTAATATCTTCATCTTGTTTCTGTTTACAGGCTGAGATTGCATCCCAGTCTTCTTTTCTCGTTGTCAATAATCTGGGTAAAACTTGAATCAGTAATTCTGGTAATTCTTTACATTTATCTCCAAGACCGGTACCTGGTACTCGTGCCTTGTCTTCAGCTTCTAGAGCTGCCCAATCGATCTTTTTCTCTCCCACCTCCCATTCTTTTTCCTTTAACTTTTCATACACCCCTGCGGGTAACAGGACCTTTAACATTTTAATGATATCTGGGTAAGTGTATTCTCCCATACGGAGCATGTCTTTTAATTCTCTATGGAACCCTGCTGGATCTTTGTCATGACAGGGAATTAATTTCTTCATTTCAAGAAGTTCCATCTTTGATATTGGAGTGTATACAAACACTCGTTGCATTACGCCACCCGCCCCTTGGACTGGGTGGACTTCTCGTAACGGATTCTGTCTGTCTATGTAGAATGGTTTACTTTCTGGGGGTGAGACATGAACAAAATGCGGGTTCAGGAACGTTCTATATTTGTGACGCTGTTCTAGAATGACACTAATTAAATCGGTACCTAGACCTCTCCATCTATACTGGAGTAACTCGTTCAGGATGTCATGCAACGGACCTGGATCAGAATGTTGACCCTCATACAGAGTAATGAGGTGCTGGATCATATACATACCCACCAGCCGTTGCTCGGCTGGGGGCAGTTTCAGAAACATTTGTGCCACTATTTCGTCTGGAAAAGTGGTAGAATCAGTAATCCATCGGACTGCTGATCGGGCTAGTTCTTGTTCATGCATAGTACTTAATTCACTGTACCCGACTCGTGATTTCAGAATGTGATCGGTAGCTTGAAATACTTGTTCTAGAGAACCTTGTTCTGGTGCTTGATGATGCAAAATAGACTTGTGTTCTAGACGTAAATGGCGATCTGGAAATCTGGATTTTCCTACATACGCTATTCTGGCGGGATTCTCGTCTTCCTCTTCAGGATCAGAGATACTTTCTTTCTCGCTTACTTGTGCTGCTTTACGCTGTTCGTGTAACCTTATTATTTCTTTACGAATTTTCTTGTACATACTCTCCATGGCACCGACGGTCTTGTGCTTACCCTCGGCTATATTATCACTCCACCTTGTCAGGATTCTCATTTCGGCGGGATCTTTAGACGGGTAATCTTGTTCTCTTATTAGACAATTGATCAGGAACTTTAATATCATGAGCTGAATCTCGGCTTTCCTTTGAGACATAATCTCGCCAATACTTTCTGGATCATCCCCTGTACGGATGAAACGATATATTCTGTCTAGATCTTCTTTCATATTCGGTAAGGTGACTAGATACTCGGTCACTCTCCTTACACGTACGGAATATAAAACCATATTATACTCGCCTGGGACTGGATCATAGACACATTCGCCAAGGGCTTGTCTGATTTCTGTGACAGACTTATTACTTTTAGGAGTACGCTGTGATGCTTGAGCATGTAATTCGAGTGCTGATAAACGCTTGTGTGGCGGCGGGGTTTGAGGAAGACCTCCTCCCGCGGCCCCTAGACTGGAATCGTCGACTGAGGCTCTACGTCCTGGCAGAGTGGGAAATGGAACTGTAGGCTGGACCGGGGGTACCGTAACAGGTACTCCGGTGTCTGGAGGAGCGGGAAGTGCCTGATTTGCAGGGACTGGCGGAGTGCGAACAGGATTTGCATATTCGGGGACTGTGTCGTCCAAATAGGACGAAATAAAAATATCAGCTGCGGTCTGTTTGTGACGTAGCTTGGTCGGAACTAATGGCGGCGGGAAATTACTGGATGCCTCTGGGGTCGCTTTTGGCAAACCTTCGGCAAGGAGAGGATACATACCCTTAATTAGGGCATGCCTCTGTCTGTCTGACTGTTCGGCTTTGACTTGTTCACCTATCTCGATTAATTCTCTTTCTTGGGCTCGTTCCTGGGATTCTCTACTTAACTCTGACTTTCTGACTTCCTTTTCCGTTCTTCTGTGCGCTTCTTTACGCCATAACTCGATGGCATCTTTCTGTGACTGTCTGGCTTTCTTTTTCCATAATGCTTCTTCTACTCGCATGATACATTCGGCATCCCATGTACCCGATACGGGCCATCTATACTTTTCTTCTAACTGTTTGGTATACTCTACTCTACCCATAAATCTAGATACATTATGGCGCTTATGCCATGTTTCTGATACATAAAATGACCTGGACTGTCCCTAGGCGGGACAGGAACTGCTTCCTCTAACAGACCCTTTCTAGTTTTTAACTGACGTAATCTTGAAAAGAGCGGCATTGTAAACTTGAATCGGAACACAATACAATACACGAAGAACAATAACAATTGGGGAAACAGACCTCTTATTGACAAGACCCCATTGAAGCTTCCAACGTGACATAATTGCTGGTCGCTGACAAGGGCTTTCATAGAACGGAGGGGCAGAAAAGAATTCGACATTTCCTAGATACACTTGTCAGATATATGGCCGCGCAAAAGGCGGCGCCATCTTGAAGCATGTTGCCTCAGCGTGAATGGGCCCACTCTCTCAGGCCTCCAAGCTGCCATGAACTTTGGGCTGCTGGGGTGAAAGGCTAGCGACTAATTTCACTGGATTACCAGGGACTGCCACCCACAGCTGTTCCCTCTGCGAGTATGAATTGCTTGGTCTCAAAGATGGAGGGGCAGCAGAAAATGGCTCCCTTTGTGCCTGACTTTTTATGAGCAGAAATATTTTGACGACAGGTCTTGCTTTTCAAGAGTGAGAAAGGCCTTACAGTGTGGACTGACAGAACGGGGTCATTTAAGGCGAAGAGCAGAGAGAGGCTGGGAAAGGTAGTAAGTCATGGCATTTTTTTTAATTCTGAGAGAATTATTTTGCACACAACACAGATGTGTGTGTCTAGCTTTAAATACATTTTTTTATATTTTTTTCTTTAAGAGACTGATGCTTCGAGCGCGGCCCCATGATAAAGTCATTAAAATGGGCACTGTCAAATGAAACCTAGATGCACAAAGACACAAGCCTCCTGCTCTCTTATAAATAGAGCTATATCCCAGCCCATGAGGTAGCTGTATATGACGAGGTCTTCAAAGACAGGGGAGGAGAGAGTGAATTGCGTCTTGTTCATTAAGAGAACGTTGAACTTGTGGTAGGGGAGGAGGTTGTGGCATGGACGTCATTTCAAGATCGGCAGGGGTCGCAGCAGCGGCTCCTTTATTTTATTTATTTTTATTTTATGCGTTTATGTATAGCGCGGACTTTACCCGAAGGTGTCAGAGCGCTTCACAATAGGAACAGTACTGATACATGAGTAGAAAATTACAAGTGAACAAATTACAAAAGCAAACGTTAAGTTACATGAGGCAAAAGTGACAATTGTGAGCAAACAACATACAAGAGGCAGCAAACTATACATTACAGGAGGAAAAAGTGATAAGGCCTGCCCCTTGCCACCCCAGGCACTGTCTTTGCCACCCCTGGCTTCAGAGGTGGCAAAACCAGTGCCAAGCACACAAGGGCAGCTCCACTTTCCTTGTTTTTTGTCAATTCTTCATTACACTAATAGTGAATAAAAGTTTATTATTCACATTTAGTGTAATAAAGAATGAATTTCAATTTGCTTAACCCCTTCCATGAGTTGCGCCGCTCGAATGCTCATGACGAGCTCAGCTCGTCATGTTGTGGTATATAAATAAATAATACCGGATCTATTTTTGGATGAATGAATGAATAACAGATAGCTCAATAAAATAAGAGTCAAGATTCGAGGTAGTAGGAGTTTCTGCAGGTTTATTACAGCATAAGGACAGGATCAGGACAACCTGCATAGGATGACCCAGCAGCTGCTGGGGCTAGGTCTGGGATGAGCGCGCTAACTTTTAATAACAATACATCGATTTATATAACCGCAGCACGCATGCGGTTAAATATGACCCTTCCTGGTAGCTGAGGTAAGTAGAAAATGATTTTAAATGTATGTTGTGTGCGTGTTTGCAGGTGAGAATGTCTTTATGTGAGAACGAGTGTGTGTATGAGTAAAAGTGTGTGTACGTGGAAGCATGCGTGTACTGGTGAAATAAAGGGTTAAATGGCGTGTGCTGTCCCCTCAGCTATCCCTGGTATTTTGGGGAATTGAACTTCATGGTTTGTGGTTGTCTAAGGTATGCTTGTGCCCTGCTGATAGACCCTTAGGAATTGTGGGGCTTATGTACAAGCCCCTTGCACCTATGGTACATCACTTTGCCCCATATTAAAAGTGATGCCCATGCGGCGCAAGGGGCTTGTGAATAAGCCCCTCTACGTTGCATCCATCGCTGGCGATGCCGTGTGTTGCAGGCCGAGCTGACAACTTTGGAACTGGGGAACCAGGTTCAAGTCTTGGTGTCAGCTCAACATCCTGTGATCCTGGACAAATCGCTCAATCTTCCCATGCATAAAAAACGAATGTGACCTTGTATAATGTAACTGGTGCTCATTCATTTATTTGAGAGTTTTATATAGCGCTAGATAGACACGAAGGTATCAGGGCGCCTTACAATAGTAAATATTCACAATGCAGATACCAAGTGTAGTAGACATTTATTATAGCGCTAGCTAGACCCAAAGGCTTCAGAGCGCATATATAAAGCACTTCATTATCTCCGGGTTGAGTTCACGCTTTATAAAACTGCAAACAACCACCTTTGGCATTACTTTTCCTGCTACATGTCTGCTTTTCTCACTTTTTCTTAACTCTTACTGGTTCTGTTCCACACATTCCGTTGGGGTTCGGGACATACGTCCACCAATCAATCAATCAATCACAGCATTTATATAGCGCACTACTCACCCGGCGGGTCTCAAGGCGCTGAGCGGGGGGGGGGTCTGCTACTGCTCGAACAGCCAGGTCTTGAGCTGCTTCCTGAAGGCGAGGTGGTCCTGGGTCAGGCGGAGGTGGGTCGGAAGGGAGTTCCACGTCTTGGCGGCCAGGTGGGAGAAGGACCTTCCTCCTGTGGTGGCTCTTCGGATGTGGGGGACGGCGGCGAGGGCGTGGTTGGTCGATCGAAGCTGGCGTTTGGGAACGTAGAAGTTGAGGCGGCTGTTGAGGTATCCTGGGCCTTGGTTGTGTAGGGCTTTGTGTGCGTGGGTGAGGAGCCGGAAGGTGATTCTCTTGTTGACCGGGAGCCAGTGCAGGTCTCTCAGGTGCCCGGAGATGTGGCTGCGGCGGGGGATGTCCAGGATGAGTCGCGCTGAGGTGTTCTGGATCCGCTGGAGTCTCTTCTGGAGTTTGGCGGTGGTTCCGGCGTAGAGGGAGTTGCCGTAGTCCAGACGGCTGGTGACGAGGGCCTGGGTGACCGTCTTCCTGGTCTCGGTGGGGATCCAACGGAAGATCTTACGTAGCATGCGCAGGATGTTGAAGCACGACGAGGAGACGGCGTTGACTTGTCTGGTCATGGAGAGGGAGGAGTCCAGGGTGAAGCCCAGGTTGCGTGCGTGGTCTGTGGGTTTGGGTGCGCTGCCCAGGGCGGGGGGCCACCAGGAGTCGTCCCAGGCGGAGGGTGAAGAGCCCAGGATGAGGACTTCCGTCTTTTCCGAGTTCAGTTTCAGGCGGCTGTTCATCATCCACTTGGCAACGTCTGTCATCCCTTCGTGTAGGTTGGCTCTGGCGGTGGCGGGGTCGTTGGTGAGGGAGAGGATCAGCTGGGTGTCGTCGGCGTAGGAGATGATGTTGAGGTTGTGCTGGCGTGCGATGGCTGCGAGGGGGCTCATGTAGACGTTGAAGAGTGTTGGGCTGAGCGAGGAGCCTTGAGGAACGCCGCAGATGACTTCGGTGGCCTCCGATCTGAACGGGGGGAGGCGGACTCTCTGTGTCCTCCCGGCGAGGAAGGAGATGATCCACTCCAGTGCCTTCTCCTGGATTCCGACGTTGCTGAGGCGCTGTACTAGGGTACGGTGGCAGACAGTGTCGAAGGCCGCGGAGAGGTCCAGGAGGATGAGGGCCGCTGTTTCTCCGTTGTCGAGCAGTTTTCCATGCAGAACTTCTTTCAGTTTTTAGGTCTCGCAGAGGCGTGGGCGGAGCAGCGAATATGCTGCCACACCTCTGTGAGTGATATTGTTCTAAAAAGGGTACTGTAAGCCCCACCCCCTTTTCTATTGGGTAGCGTCAGCGTTTATGATAAATGCTGGCTTCCTAATGGAAAGGAGTGTTTCTGGGTGCCACCCTGTCCATTTTTCAGTCAGCCCCTCCGGACACCATGGCCTGATTTGCGGCTTATCGTGAAGAGTTTTCTTATCTGCTTGTTGCTGTTGGGTCACTCATTATCTCATCGCCCCAGTTCCAGTGCCAGCACCTTGAGGCAGATTGGTTTATATGCATTCTGTAACTCCCAGGTATGCCTGTAGTTCTACTGTATACTTTTGACTTTAAGTATCTGGGTGTCTGTCTTCTCCTCACTAATCCCTGCAGTCCTTTCCTTCCCTCCTCACGTGACTTGCACTTCAAATTTTACACCATTTTGATAGACCATCGTTGGATGTCCTACGGCTTGTCTCCACTGTCCCTGACTGCAACCTTGAGAACTGGATAAAATAAGTGGCGGGTGGTGACCCTCAACACTGGAGGGACATCGGGGGGACCAAGCGACAAACCCAGTGGGGGGCAAAAAAATAAATTAAAAAACGTAATTACCCATGTTTCGCTCTCTTCTTCTTTCTTCTGGTGTCTGGCGCGATGGCAGGCACCTTAATGAGCCTCAGGCAACACCCTTCTGCAAATCCCGACGCTGCTATCATGCTGCAGATGAGCAGCATGAGAGCAGCACCAGGATTGGCTGGAGCAGGCTGGGTCGTTGCTCTAGCAGGAACAGGAGGCCTGTGCCTGCAGTCCACCCCGCTGTCTGAGAAGCTAGGTGGAGAGGTTGACATTGCACATGTCAGGCTGGCCGTCGCAAGACGGCCGGCCACAGTGACGTAACAGTGTAAACTGGTGGAGTAAGCACCACTCCCCTGCTGCCAGTCAGCAGCAATGCCCCGCTCCCAAACACCTATCAGAATAGTGTCCTTACAGGCCAAGAGACGCTATGAGGGAGGTGCTGAATGCAGGTTATACACATTTAATGCTCCTCTCACACACATTGGGAGGAGGTATGGAGGCTACCAGCAGTGCTTAATTTAAGTGGGTTGTTTCCGGTGCTCAGCACTGGCATTTAATTGTCATCACCGGCTGGAGTGTCAGCTCACCACATGGTGGCGCTGTCTGAGAAGTGCACAGCAACCGTGTTTATTAGTCAAATGTTATTGAAAATTATTAATA
Organism: Lissotriton helveticus; assembly: GCF_964261635.1. Classification (NCBI taxonomy): domain Eukaryota; kingdom Metazoa; phylum Chordata; class Amphibia; order Caudata; family Salamandridae; genus Lissotriton; species Lissotriton helveticus. Next base: position 474,511,314 of record NC_136060.1, on the reverse strand, counting down.
CCAGCCTCTCACACCATTAGTACAGCTTTGTGTGGCCTGAAATAGTCTGACTTGTAGGGGTGCGATGGTTAGGTGTTATGGTGGTACTGTCATTGGTAGCACTGGCAGGGGATAGCGTGGTGCAGGCTGCGGTGGGCGTCCAACAGGGGCCCTGGCACATACATTTTTACAAATTAAGCACTGGACAGGTGACGGTCTAGCAGCCTCACAGAGGATATCCACATCCCCTTTCAAATGGAGGCCATGGTCCACCTGTGCCAACACAGCCAAGTCAGTACTATCAGTGGCCCCAATGCCCAACATGAATGTAGGTAGTTTTATTTATTTATAAACTTTTATATATGCCTGAATTACATGGCCCATCCCAAAAGCAACTACAATTACAGGCAATTCTTCTAATTCCTCAGCGGTGTTTATTTATATATTACAAAAAAGACAGTAGCCCAAGGTTTTATCTTAGGACCCCGTGGCTGGCACTGTCAAATGCATGCCAAGGATGGTGTATGCCCACGCTGCCCACCTCATGCTCATTCTTTATCTCAGCCTTGTGAATTCTTTTTCATCCCCCTGATAACCACCGGCACAAATTAAGCAGCACTGCTCCTCAAGTGACGCCAGTAATACAGTTTTCTGACTGAGCTTTTTCCCCCATATTTTTAGATTGCACTGGCAAAAAAAGATTTATCTTGCGCTGCACACATTTCTGCTAAAGTATGTTGTTTTGTTTGGGCCTACACATCTGTAATTACAAACCACTGGTGTAGAAGAAGGAGAAAAGAAACAACTCCCAAGCCTGCCAGCCAAGCCAAAAAAAAACGAACGCGGTCCCTTCAAAATACATCTTTTAAGCAAGCTCAGTCTGATACTTTCTCACTAGACAATAAACATTTTTTTTGCAAGTTCAGCTGCAAAGTGCGATTCACTTATGCGCGCGGGCCGGCGCTCAATGGGATTTGCAAGGAAAGCAAGAAATAAAAATCCACAAAAATGAAAAGGTGGGCATGGCGCCTGGCAGCATGGCGGCTGGCTGCAATCAGCTGCCACCCCTCTGCTTCCCGCGCTAAGCCGAGATTTGGCGGGATAGAGGCAGGTGCGCCGAGCTGGAGTGCTGGACGCCGATAAGATTGACTTTCCTAAACCAGTAGTGAGGCTTTGTTGATCACAGAAAGGGAACGGGGCTTAAACTTCTAAAGACACGAGGAGCAGGGACCAACCTCTTTCATTCGAATGTTTATGGCCGACGCACGACCACGTTGGAGGAAGGGGGGGTGAACTTCAAGATGGAGTCTTACAGCTTTCTTCAGGCTATCCTTTCTTGAATGAAGGCGGGAAAACTGCAGATGAATGGAAAATTGTACAAAGAAAAAAAAAATCCATAATATTTGAAGCAATAAGAAAATATTGGCAGTCGTCCCCTGGGAAGGTGGTCTGTCCTGGCAGGAGTAAGGGAGGGAGACGCCATCTTGCCGTTGACCCTTGTCCGTGCACGTCAAATCACCAAAATGCCTGGGGTAGCGGAAGTGACATCACACGCCCTTTGACCTTCACTTTCACTCACACACACACACACACATGCTTGCATATACACACACACACTCACACTTAGGCCCTGCCTGGGCGTATAATGCATGAAATTACCCAAGGGAGGGGCTTTCTGACCAATCCTGTGGGCCCTGTGCTTCTAATTACTGACTGGCGATAAAAACATTGTGAGAATTCCATAGGTCTATATACACACAATGTAAAAGTTGTTTTGATGTGTATGCATAGTTATGTTTTTTAACATGCATGTATGTTCTCTATTGACTCACGAATGATGTACCAATGTACTGCTTAATTTGTGCCGGTGGTTGCAGATGGGGCCTTCCGGCACTTATTCTTGGGGACTGGCACTTATCAGATATTTACCAATTGAGGGAAAAAACATGCTGATGAGAGAGAGAAGGATGAAGAGAAAGAAGGACAGTATACAGGGAGAAAGCAGGCACCCGCAGGAGTGAGATAAAGCGGCAGGGAGTGTCTGGTAGTGGGTCAAAGAGGCCTGAGGTGAATTCAAAACTATTCAGCCTTGGTATTCACCATTCCAACATTTAATAGCACCGGTCAGGGGCTTCTGAGCAGACCTTTGGGCACCGGCACTCATTCTTTTACAAATTAAGCACTGTCTATACATGTGTGGAGTTCATACGTAGCACAATGGCACTGTTCTGCAATGTGTTGTAATGTTGCTCTTCACATAAATGGCACACCTTCCCACTCACATTGGAAGTGCAAGTCGAAATGGTCACATGTCCAGAAAGTTACTAATTTGTGGTTAATAACTACATTTATACTGTATTTTCTGCCAATCTTTTAGCATAACCCTGGGTACACCAATGTGTCCCTCATATAAACGGCATTTAAATCCTATTGAGCTCTTGCCACCAAACTCATGAGAACCAACCCCAAGATACACACTGCTGTAATCTCAAGCAACACTACTAACACCAATAGCACAGTGTACTAAGACAAGCAAACAACAGAAAAATACACATTCCTCATTGAAAATGAACAACTAACTTTATTCTGGACTAGAAACTGAATGCAACTAAGCGGTACACCAACCCTGATAATATTGAATTATATATAACTAACTGCAATACTGTCAAAAACAGCACTACAAACGAAGGTCCTGATTATGATCTTGGCGGACATGGTTACTCTATCACAAACGTGACGAATATTCCGTCTGCCAAATTACAATTCCATTATATCCTATAGAACTTGTAATACGGCGGATGGGATAGCTGTCATCTTTGTGTTTGAGTATCCCATCCGCCAAGATAGTAATCAGACCCTGAGTCTGGGCTCCAGGAAGTAGTGTGCGCTCTGTTAGCTAAGTGCTTTAACACCTCGTCAGGGAAAGTAAGCACTTTATAAATCTACAATACAGTGCAGTTTTTATAGTCAAGACATGCACGTAAACCACAAGAATATTCCACTTATATGCACAGACGAGAAAAACGGATAGAGCCCTGGGCAGGTAGGAATTTGGCAGCCTCCCTGTAGCTAGTAAACAAAAGGAAAAAGAACAATTGATGAACAGAATGCTGAACAATGTCAAACATTCACCCCAGAACAGAGATCTGAGCTTAAATCCATCGTTTTTGGCCCCCCCATCCCATTCCAGTTTAAACCCAGTCATATGCAAATCAGTCCTGACCCTGTTTCCCATAGGAACAGTCCAGACCGAACTGTCAAGCCAGGTCCTCCCTGGACTGGCAAAAAGCATCCTGGGACTGGTTTCAGGGCATCACCCCTCATCAGCCAGGCTAGCTTGAATCCAGGGACATGGAGAGCAGGACCCACGTCTGGGCAGACCCATCACACTCTGAGTTACAAATGCAAAAAGAACAATTGATGGACAGAATGCTGAACAATGTCAAAGATTCACCCCAGTACAGCGATCTGGGGCTAAATCCATCATTTTGCTGCTTACCATGCCATTCCACTTAAACCCAGCCACATACAAATCAGTCTTGCCCCAGTCCCCATGGGGACAGTCGAGCCTGAACTGCCGAGCCATGTCCTCCCTGGACCAGAAACAAGCATCCTGAGACCGGATTCGGGATTTCACCCCTCATCAGCCAGGCTAGCTTGACTCCACAGGCAGTAAATAAAAGGAGACAGCAGGGTGCCCATCTTGTGTTCACCTGTCAGTCACACATCAAGACAGTGATTGGCCTCTTAGCTTGATCACGCTATTGCCAAGTTGTTGATGGTGCAGAGGGCTTTGTTGGTGCGTGGCAGCAGGGGGTGAGGGCAGATGGAGGGAGTTAAAAGGATGTAAAACGGCACCATCTGCAAGTAAAATAAGAGCAATTAATCTGAATCATTCGAACCAAGTAAGTGTGGCGCTGCTGTCTGCAGGAATTTAATCCAGACAACTCCATATGCCCCTCTGAAGATTGGCACCCTGGGATCAGCCTGCCCATGCCGAAAGCTGACCCTGCTTACGTGCATACATCAAACAACTATTTATTTTTGTGTATCACAGTCCGTGATTTCGTAGTCAAGGGATGTGTGCAGCGGCAGCTTCATCATTACGTCGGAGGAGCATCGCCCCATTGCTCACTGAGCAGAGCTAAAAAGAAAAAGAAAATGCTACTAACACAATGTTATTATCATTTTATTTTTCAGTACTGAGTCTGAGCCAGTCTAGGGTGCGGCGGGTGTGGGCTGTTGTGAAAAACAGGGCGGAGGAGTGATGAACACCATAAGTGCGTATATCTGTTTGGCCCGCCACCATCTTAGGACGGCCAAACTGACATGCGCACATAGCATTCCTCCCAGACAACTCTCTGAGTGGCAAAACAGGCCACTCAGACCAATCACAACGCTGCTGTCATGCTGGCAATATTATTACCAGCATGACAAAAGCGTTGTGATTGGCTTAGGGGAGTCTGGGAGCCTGTGTGCTGCCGGGAGTCTAGGAACAGAAGAGGACAGAGGCGAGGCGGCGGTCAGCACGTAAGTCAGTTTTTTTTCCCCAGTCCTCCTGCCCCGCCCCCCTTCTGTCCCACAGCCGCCGCCACTGGATGTGTGTCGCGGTGAGTAACTTCATGAAGCCATGAGCCCAGATATGAGCACACCTAGCTGACAGAAGTCTCTGTTGGTGGCATAACGGCGCATGTGTATCCATGCAAACAGGAACCTGGGATAAAGGTAGAAGAAAGAGAGACAAGACATCGACTGATTTGTAGGAATCAATTTGTCAAAGTTTGTTCTGTAGCACGTAAAAGTGTAGCAATGGCTGAAGCTAAAGTTTAACTATGTGGTGCATTTCCCTGATGTAAAGGTGCTTCACCAGTAGAGTGTGCACTCTTTTTCTTTATTTGTTCAAAAATATGATCATTCACATCATAAGAACAGTACATCAGAGTAAAAACAGTAAAAATTACATTAAAAATGTTCATTAAAAATATTCATTAAAAAACAGATTTTTTTTAATTCTTCCAGTATAAAAACACGGTGCACAAGATCAAACCATAGGGGCAAGTTAGGCTAAATTGACAAGTCTAATGTTCAGAAGCAAATTTACCCATTTTTGACCTCTTCCACCAGGCGAAAAGCAAAAATCTCCAAATAGCAAACACTAGCCAACTTGTGGTATCTGATCTAAAAATGAGTGTGGCTTCCAAGGGACAATTAAAAGATTAAATACGACAAATAGGAGCTATCCAGGTTTTTCTAAGGCCATCATAGGTGGGGCAACACAAAAGGAAATGCTCAAGGGTCTCCGGAAGAGTGTGGCATGAGGGGCACGGGGGAACATCCTTTACGACGCGGATGTTACCCCGCAGTACCGTTACAACGCGTATTTTAGAACGCAAGTCGTAACCATAACTTGCGCTGGAGGGCGCTAAAGGACAAGGAATAGTAGATTTACTATTCCAACACCTTCCCTACTGTACGTAGGCTGGTGTTGGAATACTAAATTAAACTATTCCTAAGTCCGCACCCCTACAGCGCAAGTCGTGGTAACGACTTGCGTTGTAAAATACGAGTTGTAACCGTACGCGTGGTAATACCACGCGTCGTAACAATGTACATCCGGGGCACGATGGGTTAACAGACACATTTCCCCAGGTACTTCTTTTTGCATTTAGAGGAAGAACTCTGTATCTAAATTGGGTGTACAGCGCACGTGCCTGGGGTGGTTCGATGTCATCCAGAAACATCTATCACAAGGTAGTTTTGGACAGGGAAAATAGACATCCTGGTAATGTACCTCTGGATTTTTCCATCAAAAGTGGAGTGATTGGTGATTTTGTGTGTAGGGTTGTGTGGATTGGTTAGTCAAAGTGGTGAGTGAGTGCATGGACAGAAGGAGTCATTGGTTGTATGGAGGAACGGATGAGTAAATAAATGCATGGAAAAGGGACAGGCAGGCCCATCCAAGATGGCCCCATGGCCCTGCCAAGGCCCATTTCCAATTAGAAATCCAGCTTTTAATCATTCACTAGGGCCGGAAGCCTGACATTCGCAGCCATGAGCTACTCGAAGTGTCTGGGACAGAGGGGTTGTCAGTAGGGATGGTTATCAAGCATGAGTAGCAGCACAGGTACCTGTTGACACTCATGTTACATCAAAAGGGACCGACCCAAGCATTATGGGAATGTCTAAGTAATATCCCTACATCTGAAAGTGGAATCTGACGTCAAAGATCTTAGAGCCTTGTGGTATCTAATTTGGTGGACTGTTGGGACTCTGACACTTGACTGATGAGTTGCATCTGTTTGTCCATGTTTTCTAAATGTACCCTATCATTTTTTTTTTGTGCAATTTTTTGTAGCGCAAATTCGAATTGAAGATATTGGTGCGCTTTGCATGAGCACCCGTTAGTTTACACAAGGACACATTCATTTTTTTGGTAGGCACAGGGAGATTAAGTGACTTGCTCAGAATCACAGGATGTTTAGCCGATGCCGAGTTTCGAACCTGCTTCCCTTGTGGAAAAGTAAATTTTGCCATGTTCTGTGTCCCTACGTGTCCCCCATCTTATGTTATGTGTGCATGATTAATATGCATATGTATTCCCCATGTTCGATTAAAGACGCAATTACAGTTGTGTCCATCCCTAGTATGCTAGTTTCCAGTTCTCGTGAAAGCTACGAATATCAGGCCTATGTAAAGTTACGTTGCCACGTTTCTCAGTGTGCACGTTATTTCATTGTAAAGTCCCCGTTTCTAGGCCTCAAAAGGGCCCGGACACCAGATTCAGCTCCTGTCTCCTGAACCCTCGCTGAGGAGCGATACAGCCCCCACCTGTATCCTCGACCCTTCACTTACTTCCTGCCTCGCAGTGCCCGGCTCGGCCTGGCTCTGCCTACGAGTCTGCCAAGAGTATGTTATGATTCTAGTTATCAGTCCAGCCCTCCTTCTCTGCATTCCTAAGCTACTGAATCGCATCAATAGTTTCCGTCATTGTCTAGCCTTTACGTCTCCAAGTAGGAGAAATACTGTATTAATGGTCATTTAATATTCTTCATCACGCACTACATGTAGAATAATGCATGCTCCAGTCTTAGAGTCTGTTAGCCTCTCCCCTCCTGACTCTTAGTTTATATCAACATGTCCTCTAAACATTAGATACTAGATAGGGTTTAGGTACATGTCGCCCTGACTCTCCAGACTTCAGTCTCTACTCCTAGCGCAGAGTTCATAGCCCCCAGCTTCTCCTAGTAACACGTCATTGTCAGTTTGCGCGCACCATTAGGTCAGAGGTCCCGGCTCCTTAGGTAGCCCCCTCCATGTTTCCGCCCCATTTATGACATATTCTGTTACGTTTACATCACATGTCTATGTATACGCCTCTTGTTACACCCACTTTCACCCTTATCTTTCGCGACCGCTATTGACCACACCCACTGCTCCGCCTATCATATGTATTGTAATGCAACTGTTTTAGTATATATGCTTGTACATTGTTATTAAAGTTAGCGCGCTCATTCCCTGTCCCCCCTGCAGGGCCCTGCCATCCTGTTCCCGTGCAGGTTGTCCTGTTCCTGTCCTTTTATGCTGTATTAAACCTGCAAACTCCTACTACCTCGAATCTTGACTCTTATTTATTGAGCTATCTGTTATTGCTATGTCCAGTCAAACCTAGATCCGGTATTATTTATTTATATACCACATAATGGCGCCCGAACAGGAACTTGCCCTTTCCCCACGCGCCGGTGAAGCCACGCCGGCCCCCTGACCCTCTGCAGCCGTGACGGAACCATACCGTGCACGTGCAGATATTTCTGCTTCAAGTATCCCTCAGGCCCACGGAGGAGACGGAGGTGGCGGTCCAGCATCCAGACGAGGCGGTGGAGGAACGCGGCGAGTCCCGACCAGAGCCCAAGCCGAGAGTCCAAGGTCCGAGGTATCCGGAGGCCCACCCGTAACAGAAGTCCGAAGTTCGTCCGTCCGTCATCGTAGCAGTCCAGTCCAGTCCGAGGCCTTCCGTTCTTGCTGCCCGGTGAGTACCGTTGCTGGGGTAGTATCTAGACAGGGTCAATCTAATTGTCTCTGGTCCGTGGGTTTTGGTGGTACACAGACCCAAAACGAAGTGTCCACTTCGGTGGATGCGGGTCCTGACGTGTCTCTTTATGAGACCGGTAAGTTTCGTACTGTTTTAGCAGTGCATCTAGTTTCTGTTCTAGTCAGTTCTGTTCTCGAGGAAATTCATGTATTCTGTTTTCCGTATTCCAGGTAGTATTCTGTTCGAACTGTTATTTTAAATGTTCTTCATGTATTTTAATGTCGTGGTACGAAAGTGGTGTAATTATCGTGTTCATTGTGTATTGTATTGTGTCTAGATTACAGTTCAGTCATGCCCCTATTTTCCAAACTACGTCAGTTGAAAACTAGAAAAGGTCTGTTAGAAGCAGCAGTTCCTGTCCCGCCTAGGGACAGTCCAGGTCATTTTATGTATCAGAAGCATGGCATAAGTGCCATATTATATCTAGAGTTATGGGTGGAGTACACCAAAGAGTTAGAAGAAAAGTATAGATGGCCTGTATCAGGCACATGGGATGCCGAGTGCATCATGCGAGTAGAAGAAGCATTATGGAAAAAGAAAGCCAGACAGTCACAGAAAGATGCCATCGAGTTATGGCGCAAAGAATCTCATAAAAGAACCGAAAAAGAAATCAGAAAGTCAGAACTAAGTAGAGAATCCTTAGAACGAGCCCAAGAAAGGGAACTAATCGAGATAGGTGAACGAGTTAAAACCGAACAGTCAGACAGACAGAGGCATGCCCTCATTAAGGGTATGTATCCTCTTCTTGCCGAGGGCTTGCCAAAAGCGACCCCGGAGGCATCCAGTAATCTTCCGCCACCATTAGTTCCGATCAAGCTACGTCACAAACCGACCGCAGCTGATATTTTTATTTCGTCCTATTTGGACGACACAGTCCCAGAATATGCAAATCTTGTTCCGCCAGCTCCTGTAAATAATGTAAATCCTGCTCCTCCAGTCACCGGAGTACCTGTTACGGTACCCCCGGTCCAGCCCACATTACAATTTCCCGCCGCGCCAGCACGAAGAGTATCAGTCGACGATTCTAGTTTAGGGGCCGCAGGAGGAGGTCCTCCTGGTACCCCGCCACCACACCAACGAGTAACGTTAGTCGAGTTACATGAAAGTGCGTTACAGCGTACGCCCAAATATAAGTCCGTTGCAGATATCCGACGAGCCCTTACTGAATGCCGCTATGATCCAGTTGCAGGTGATGATAGTACAGTTATATATTCCATCCGTGTAAGACGGGTGACCGGGTATTTGGACACCCTACCGAATATGAAAGAAGATCTAGACAGAATATATCGTTTCATCCGTACAGGGGATGATCCAGAAAGTATTGGCGAAGCCATGTCCCAAAGGAAAGCTGAGATCCAGCTCATGATATTAAAGTTTCTGATTAATTGTTTAATAAGGGAACAAGATTATCCGACCAAAGATCCGGCCGAAATGAGAATCCTGACAAGGTGGAGTGATAATATAGCCGAGGGTAAACACAGAACCATAAGTAGTATAGAGAGTATGTACAAGAAAATTCGTAAGGAAATAATAAAGTTACACGAACAACGTAAAGCAGCACAAGTAAACGAGAAAGAGAATGACTCTTCTACTGAAGAGGTAGACGACGAGAATCCCACCAGAATAGCGTATGTAGGTAGAACTAGACTTTCCGACCGACATTCACGTCTAGACTACAAGAAAACTGTTCCTCATCCAGCACCAGAGCAAGGTTCTCTAGAACAAGTATTTCAAGCTACCGATCACATTCTGAAATCACGAATCGGTTATAGTGAGTTAAGTACTATGCATGAACAAGAACTAGCCCGATCAGCAGTCCGATGGATTACTGATTCTACCACTTTTCCAGACGAAATAGTGGCTCAAATGTTTCTGAAACCGCCCCCAGCCGAGCAACGACTGGTGGGTATGTATATGATCCAGCACCTCATTACTCTGTATGAGGGTCAACATTCTGATCCAGGTCCGTTACACGATGTCCTGAACGAGTTACTCCAGTATAGATGGAAAGGTCTAGGTACCGATTTAATTAGTGTTATTCTAGAACAGCGCCACAAATATAGAACGTTCCTGAACCCGCATTTTGTTCATGTTTCACCTCCAGAAAGTAAACCCTTTTATATAGATAGACAGAATCCGTTACGAGAAGTACACCCAGTCAGGACAGCAGATGGTGAAATGCAACGAGTATTTGTTTACACCCCGATTACAAAGATGGAACTCTTAGAGATGAAGAAATTAATTCCCTGTCATGACAAAGATCCAGCAGGGTTCCACCGAGAATTAAAAGACATGCTCCGTATGGGAGAATACACGTATCCAGATATAATTAAAATGCTAAAGGTCCTGTTGCCCGCAGGGGTATATGAAAAACTCAAGGAAAAAGAATGGGAGGTGGGAGAGAAAAAGATCGATTGGGCAGTTCTAGAAGCTGAAGATAAGATACGAGTACCAGGTACTGGTCTTGGAGAGAAATGTAAAGAATTACCTGAATTGTTAATACAAGTTTTGCCAAGGTTATTAGCCACTAAAAAGGAAGACTGGGATGCAATCTCAGCCTGTAAACAGAAACAAGACGAAGATACTAGTGATTTTTATTCTAGATTTGAGAAATGCTTTATTATAAACAGTGGCTTGAAGACGAGTAGCGAGTCATACCCTCATCTTTTTGTTACTAAATTAGTCGAGAATTCAAGTCCACAAGTTAAGAACCGAGTTTTGAAAGTCGAAAGTACCTGGCAAGCTAATACCCCGTCCCAGATGTTACAGATGCTTCAGTATCACCAGAATAGAATCAGAGAAGAGCAAGATCATGAAAGAAAACGTATGAAAGACACGAAAATGAAAGTATTAGTTGCACAATCTGTTCCACAAGACAGTCAGAAGAGGGGTACGAATCAAGCCAGTCATCCTGCAGCTCCCGTTAAAGGGACCTGTAATTATTGTAAACAGCCAGGTCATTTTATAAACGAGTGTGCAGTTCTGAAACATAACATAGCTACAGGTAAGACTAAAGAAAGACCACGTCCGCCTAGACAAGAACAAGTTTCACAGACTTCTCAGCCGCAGAATGCACAGCAGACAGTTTCAGCACCGCAGCCTATTGCTGCAACACAGCATGTTACACAGCAGATGTACCAGTATGCACAGTTCGAGTATCCAGAGTATCAGCCATATTCATGAAACAGCCTAGAGAGGGAGGTAGGCTTGCCTCTCATCGAGATACCTGTAGATCAAGAGGGTCACTATGTATTACGAGATTTTGATCCAAGATTGTCTAATGTTCCACAGCATCCATGGGCGCAAGGTCCAACTGATGTAGGTTATATGCAAATCACACCCCATCGTGTGACTCTCAAGCCAGGTGTAGTGTTACCACGAATCAGACAGTACAGATTGCCACCTGAGGCTGTAACAGCCTTATCCAAAATTATTGACGAGCTCATCGCTCAAGGAGTAGTTGTAGAAACTGACTCCAATGTATGTAATTCTCCGATCATTCCAGTCATGAAACGTACTGATCCAAATGCACCCCCAGTATATCGATTAGTGATTGACCTTCGAGAACTCAATAAATGTATTATTCCTCAGTACCCAGTTGTCCCAGATATCTCTTCCCTACTGACAGCCATTGATTCCGAAGCCTCATTTTTTACAGTCATAGACCTCAAGAACGCGTTTTTCAGTGTCCCCATTCATCCAGACAGCCAGTTTCTTTTCGGATTTTGTTTAAATGGAAGGAGCTATATGTTCACACGAGCTCCTCAAGGTTTCACAGAAAGTCCTAGTATTTACAGTCAAGCACTTAAGAGACAACTAGACAACATTCACATGCCAACTGACACTGCCCTGCTCCAGTATGTCGATGATCTACTGATCACAGCCCGTTCTGAACGTGCTTGCGAGCGAGCATCACTCACAGTCTTGCATTTTCTTGCCGAGATGGGGCACAAGGTGTCCCCTTCGAAGCTTCAATTCTGTGTCCAGCAAGTGATCTATTTAGGCCACTTACTGTCCAAGAGGGGTAGGCAGTTGACACCAGACCGTATCCAGTTAATAGCGAGTCTTCCTCAGCCCAAGACCCAGAAGGAGGTACGTGCTTTTATCGGCCTCACTTCTTACTGCAGACAATGGATTCCTCAGTATGCATTCTTAGCCAAACCACTGATACAGTTAACGACACAGGAGGCAGCCCTATCGACTGTCCTCCCTTGGACATCTGAACATACACTTAGTTTTAATGAGTTAAAGAAAGCCTTATGCCAAGCTCCAGTTCTAGCTACACCGAACTACAGTAAGCCTTTTACACTTTTCGTCACTGAACGGGAAGGTACAGCGTTATCTGTTCTCACACAAGATCAAGCAGGACAATACAAGCCCTGTGCTTATTTTTCGAGCACACTAGATCCTGTTGCCCAGGCGCTGCCTGCGTGCCTCAAGTCAGTTGCAGCCACAGCACTAGCTATCAGACAAAGTGATTCCATAGTATTAGGACATTCCTTGACAGTACAAGTTCCACACTCTGTGGAAGTTCTTTTAAACCGAACACAGACTCAGCACTTGACAATTGCACGTTTAACAGGTTATGAATTGACACTGTTCCAGCCACACATAGAAATCAGACGCTGCAACGTTCTAAATCCTGCTACACTGTTACCGTCAGTTAATTCGAATCCTGCCACACACGACTGTGTGGAAGTAGTTAACACTATGACTAAGCCAAGACAAGATCTGACAGATATTCCATTACCAGATCCCGACCTGACACTTTATGTGGATGGTTCATGTATGAGAACAAGTACAGGAGAACTAGTAGCCGCGTATGCAGTGACTACAGACACTGAAGTTATAGAAACACACCGTATTGACACCCTGTCTGCTCAAGCAGCAGAGCTAGTTGCTCTGACCCAAGCCTGCATACACGCCAAGAACCTGAAAGTTAATGTTTACACAGATTCACGCTACGCATTCGGAGTCGTACACGACTTTGGAGTGCTCTGGCAGGAGAGAGGTTTCATGACTTCTCATGGAACCAAGATTCAGCATGGGTTCCTTATTCAAGCTCTGTTAGATGCCATACACTTACCGACATCTATTGCTATCATGAAATGCAAAGCACATACGAAAGTTACTGACACTATTTCTCAAGGTAATGATCTAGCAGATCGCACAGCCAAGCTTACAGCACAGACTCCAGACATTCCAGTTAATCCGACACAGACACATACTCCAGATCCGACTGCCTGTATGACAGTTAAGGACCCCACTCAAGATGTCATAGATATCCAGTTACATGCTACTCCCGATGAAATCAAGAAATGGTCCGAACAAGGAGGGGTCCAGACAGATCAGGGATGGGTAACTAAGGGAAAAGCCACATGGTTTCTCCCCGACTCTATGGTTCAAGTCATTATCAATACCGCACATAGTCCAGCACATTTAGGAGAAAAAGCTATGTTAGATAGTATCCAGAACATTTGGTTTAACAAGCATTTACGAGCTGCAGCCAAGCAGAAAGTCCGTACCTGTATGATATGTTGCCAGTTCAATCCAGGTAAAAGTGTCCCGGTGGAACAAGGTGGATTCCAGCCCCCTGACCACCCTTTTGAAGTCCTCCAGATGGATTATATTCAGATGGAGCGATGTCGAGGTTTCAAGTATGTCCTTGTAGTTGTATGCGCTTTGTCCAGGTGGACAGAGGCATATCCAGTCCCAGATTACACAGCCACGACCACTGCCAAGCAGTTGGTTCGTGAATTCTTCCCCCGCTACGGACTCCCTAGAGTCGTATATTCTGACAACGGCCAGCCATTCTCATCTGAGCTCATGAAACACGTTTCCCTTTTGTTAGGGTACCAGTGGAAGTTCCATTGTGTACGCCATCCTGAAGCAGCCGGTCTCGTAGAGAGACATAATCAGACCCTGAAAATCCGCATCGCCAAAGTATGTAAAGAGAAAGGTGTGGACTGGCTAGTAGCTCTGCCAGTCGCTTTGTTTTATATGCGCATGGTCGCACATTCCAGATCAGGTCTGTCCCCGTATGAGGTCGTATTCGGCCGCCCCCCTAACATGTGGGGTACACCTAGACCTCGAAGTATTACAGATGTTTCAAGTAATATGCTGACAGATTACCTAGCTTCCTTGATGTCTGCCCTACACTCTTGTCGTTCACAGGTTGCCGCCGCATTTCCAGACAATACCGAGGTGGCACCGCATGAAATCGTTCCCGGATGCATGGTTCTTGTAAGGAACTTTGATCGTTCAAGTCCGCTGGAGCCCCGCTGGAAGGAGCCCAAGCAGGTCCTCCTGGCCACCCGTACTGCCGTCAAGCTGGAAGGCAGGAAGGGCTGGGTCCACCTGTCTCATGTGAAAAATTTTTACGGACTAAAGACTGTTTCCAAGAACATTTCCGAGGATTTTAAGGATTGCCAAAGTACTATTCTTAAGGACTGTCCCGCAAAAGACAATGATACAGATTCCTCCCTGTTAGAGAAAACTCCGCAGCAGGAGTATAAGAAAAAATTAAGGTCTAGTAAAATAAGTCAGCCAGTTTGATTGTCTAAGTCCTCCCCTAGGTGAAACGGTTAGACCGGTTTCTGACATGTATATAATAGACCCCCACAGAGAGAGAGTTAGTGAGAACTCTAAAAGTTGCACTATTATTTTATGTTTTCTGCTATATCTCAGCCTTATGATTACCTGCACAGGTTATGCATTTTATTTATATTTTCCAGTTTCTCATGTAAATAAGTCTTCTAATACTACAGTAGAGCACACGTTTAGTGATCTGCCTCCTCATGAACTTTCATATCGTCTTGCTATGCGTAATAATTCCTTTATCCGCATGTTACATTATTCACACCAGACCAGCAATGCCACTAATTGTTGGGTGTGTGGTCGACTCCCCCCTTTCCAGACACCGAAGGGAGTTCTGCCACTCTTTCCTTATCCATTTTCACATAATGGTTCGTGTGGAGCATGGTCCACGTTAACGTCATCCTCAACAGATATGTCTTTTCTTAACAGTACATGTTTCCCAGACAAGCAAGGTCTTCCCCA
The DNA here is from genome assembly GCF_964261635.1 of Lissotriton helveticus. Taxonomy (NCBI): domain Eukaryota; kingdom Metazoa; phylum Chordata; class Amphibia; order Caudata; family Salamandridae; genus Lissotriton; species Lissotriton helveticus. The sequence continues at coordinate 474,496,187 of NC_136060.1, read as the reverse complement.
CAGAACAGGGTTAGATCTAGAAAATGAAGTTTATAATTTGGGTAATTATTCTTCGAATTTTATGGTCCTGAATGTTCAGTCTGATACTACTCCAGACTTACCTGCTATGTCAGTATTACCAGTCAAAGGTGAATTATGTGTCAGAAAGAATGGTTCCGTACATGTAGGCCATAGTGATTGTACGACTATTGTCAAGTATAGTGACAGCAGGAAATCTATTTTCAAAGCTTCACGTCATTCTTATTTTGTTTGTGGTCAGACCGCATATGTTCGTCTGCCCCTCGATTGGGAGGGAACCTGTTATATTGCCTTCCTACTGCCACCAGTTTTTCTAGCCCCACCTGACTACCATAGGAATTCCCACCTAGTACATACTAGACACAAAAGAGACCTCCCGATTGTCGATTATACTGAAACCGCTCTAGAACAATACATAGATATCAATAAAGGTGTCTTCCCCTATTTAGGTACTGTCGTGAATAGTAAACTGATACGTAGATTAACGAGAACCCTTGAAGCAGTAGTGATTGAGACTACTTCTGCTCTAGGTAACTTAACCGAAGAGCAATCCTTTATGAGAATTGTCGTGCTCCAGAATCGTCTCGTCCTTGACGTCATACTGGCCGATAGGGGCGGGGCATGTAGAGTCATCGGATCTAGTTGCTGCATTTTCATTCCTAATAACGCACCGTCTGTTTATTCAGCTATAACCAGACTCCATAAAATTGCCCATATGTTACACCAAGATCCAGGCACCTGGACATGGTCCGGTTGGTTCTGGAATATAATTTCCGCCTGGGGATGGAAAGTATTGTCATTTCTGGGTATTGCAGTAGCGATCATATTCAGTTGCTGCCTCTGTATACAATGTGGCCCTGCGATTTGTGGCATTTGTGCTACCTCTTGTATTCCTAGTCCCAAGTCCCGTTCTAAATCCAGTTCCAAGACAATTCGAGACGAACAAATGATACTGTATGAAATGATAGATGGTATCATGAATATTGATGTTTCCTGATGGAAACGTAGTGACAAGGAGGGAATGTGGAAAAGTAAATTTTGCCATGTTCTGTGTCCCTACGTGTCCCCCATCTTATGTTATGTGTGCATGATTAATATGCATATGTATTCCCCATGTTCGATTAAAGACGCAATTACAGTTGTGTCCATCCCTAGTATGCTAGTTTCCAGTTCTCGTGAAAGCTACGAATATCAGGCCTATGTAAAGTTACGTTGCCACGTTTCTCAGTGTGCACGTTATTTCATTGTAAAGTCCCCGTTTCTAGGCCTCAAAAGGGCCCGGACACCAGATTCAGCTCCTGTCTCCTGAACCCTCGCTGAGGAGCGATACAGCCCCCACCTGTATCCTCGACCCTTCACTTACTTCCTGCCTCGCAGTGCCCGGCTCGGCCTGGCTCTGCCTACGAGTCTGCCAAGAGTATGTTATGATTCTAGTTATCAGTCCAGCCCTCCTTCTCTGCATTCCTAAGCTACTGAATCGCATCAATAGTTTCCGTCATTGTCTAGCCTTTACGTCTCCATGTAGGAGAAATACTGTATTAATGGTCATTTAATATTCTTCATCACGCACTACATGTAGAATAATGCATGCTCCAGTCTTAGAGTCTGTTAGCCTCTCCCCTCCTGACTCTTAGTTTATATCAACATGTCCTCTAAACATTAGATACTAGATAGGGTTTAGGTACATGTCGCCCTGACTCTCCAGACTTCAGTCTCTACTCCTAGCGCAGAGTTCATAGCCCCCAGCTTCTCCTAGTAACACGTCATTGTCAGTTTGCGCGCACCATTAGGTCAGAGGTCCCGGCTCCTTAGGTAGCCCCCTCCATGTTTCAGCCCCATTTATGACATATTCTGTTACGTTTACATCACATGTCTATGTATACGCCTCTTGTTACACCCACTTTCACCCTTATCTTTCGCGACCGCTATTGACCACACCCACTGCTCCGCCTATCATATGTATTGTAATGCAACTGTTTTAGTATATATGCTTGTACATTGTTATTAAAGTTAGCGCGCTCATTCCCTGTCCCCCCTGCAGGGCCCTGCCATCCTGTTCCCGTGCAGGTTGTCCTGTTCCTGTCCTTTTATGCTGTATTAAACCTGCAAACTCCTACTACCTCGAATCTTGACTCTTATTTATTGAGCTATCTGTTATTGCTATGTCCAGTCAAACCTAGATCCGGTATTATTTATTTATATACCACACCCTAGTTCCAAATTCAGCAGCTCTAACCGTTACGCCACATCTTCTCCCTTCATAACTCATTTTATTTTTGCAGTTGTATAGCACAAACCTAGCCCCAAGGCATTAGAGTGCTGTACATGGGCACCAGATTACACAAGGTCAGATTCTTGCTTCTCTTTTTATTTAGGCACGGGGAGATTAAATGATCCACTCAGAATCGCTGGACGTTGAGCCAACGCCGGCCAGGACTCCAACCTGGGGGCACATTTATGAAACTTTCACGCAAGAAAGGGCAGCAAGCAGAGCTGCTGTGCTGCATGAAAGGTTGATATTTGCAAAGATATGGAGCATTTCTGCTCTCTCCTTGCGCTGGTGCACTCTGTGAAGCCTAGCGCCAAAGCAGGCACCCTTGCACCATAGTGCACGGGTGCCTGAGTTACCGACAGGGGGTGCATGCGTCACTGGCAGGATTGTTTTTATCTGCGCAAAAGGAAATAACGAGGAGAAATAAAATATTTCCCCTCTTTATGCCAGCCTCAGGTATGCGCACCATTTTGACTCATTCTCAGGTTTAGAAGTCTTGGGGGTATATCCACAAGAACATGTGCTAAACATCACCAAAAATGTCAACGCACTTCACACATCGCAGCCTATCGCGGGAAAACAACCCTGTGTCAACGTGGAAATCACAACACGGCTGTACCATGCTATAGTCTGCCGATACCGCGGCCAATGTCCGCGATACAACCACCTTGAGGGGGATAAAAATACTAACCACAACACAAAAAAACATGTGATGAGCCCATTCGCAATGGGGAAAGCAGGGATAAGCTACGCCAAGCCCGCGACACACACAGCAGGCATGAATAAGCACAACAACAGCCTGAAAAAGAAAGACAAACCAAACAGAAAACAACAGCCAAGCACAATGGAGGCAACCCGAGCCAGTTAACAACCCCACAAGCCCCATTGGCAACAAAAATTGTACATGGCAAGCCATCTTGGACAAGGTGAATTCAGCCTCAGAGCGGAGGAGGATAATGGAAGAAAACCAGAACATCCGGAATGATGCAAAACGCACAAATAAGCAGATAATGCCAACAACAAGATGGCAGCAATGCACACCAGAGGTGGGAGTCCAGCGCCACACCAAGAGCTGGATGACATGGAGGAAATGGTGTCCACCACATCAGTCTGGAGATGGTGGCAAGACTCGGGGACTGGAAACTGCCCAAAACAACAGACACAACAGCAACAGGGAGAGGAAACAGCAGGGACTGGGGGAATGGGGGAATTGGGGGAGATGGGCACAATGGCACACATGCCCAATTAAGCACAGCACTACTGTAGACAAACCATGCCCAAGAGTAACAACACCAACATAGTGCACAAGTCACACAAGCCGGCAATATCACACCCCAGAACAAGCACAGAAGTGAAAACCACACTGCCTGAAAAGGAGAAGGGTCAGCCAAATCAGAGCTGAAGGGAAATCTCACACACAATGCAGCACACACCCATAGAAAGCAGAGCAACCCAACATCGAACACAATGTGGTACAACACCCCAAGATTTGCACAACCGTAAACAGGACACAAGTGCACCTGCCTGTGGCTGGTAAACAGTCATACGCATCTGGCAAGCACGAAACAGGGACATGATAATGCACAAGTACAAACCCACTGTCCTGATGGGGTAGCAATGCACGCTTGGCAGGGAGCCAGAGAGTCCATGACACACACATTGACATACAAATCTATACACAACACAGTTGGAGACAAGTGAGAGTGCGGAAACTTTATCAACAAGTGCGTGTCAGTAAGGCCAAGAGAAGTGCCATGATATGCAGACCAATGCAGCAGCAGGCCTGAATGAGGAACGTAGGAAAGCGCCCATGTCCACCTCGTGGGAGTCCATCACGAACACAAGTCAGTGCTAACCCGCGTTGGTTGTCCGCGCCTGTATCATGAGTCTAGGCCAATGCAGCCATGTCCACTGTCATCTTGGAACATGTATCCAGATTCCGGACATGCAACCAGGTGGCGGGACACGTGCAATAGGTCACATCCAGTTGCGGCTGCAGGTACCTTGTCACTCGTCCATGAACGCGAGTGCAGCAGCATAGGCCAACATCTCGAATGAGCGATCGTTGTCCACCACATCTGACATGTCGCTGACATAATCCATCAGCTGACCCGGACTGATGTGCTGACTCCAACCACTGGATCCAATATGTACCAAAGCCCAATCGGGTAGTGGCTCAATGTGCTCACTGAACACGATGACTCGTTCAATCTCCTCGGTCCAGTTTCCAGCTTGCATGCCAAACATCCATGCATGCCATAAACGGGCATCACAGAGACACTCCTGGTCGTGGGCCAACAGGGGGCGCACACACACATCGAAATCCAGGTCAGCTACCGTTACATTGGAGAGGCAGACATCCATGGACCACTCGAATGTGCACGAGCGACAATGCAACACAGGCTGAACGCAGGTGACGTCCGCAAAGCGGAAGCTCAGCTGGTAACTGATACGCAGCACTGCCAACGGCAGTGCCCCCAGTACATGCAGCAGACGTGCATGGTACAGGTCCACCAGACTGGAGTCGAGCATGGTCTGCCATTGGGTCAGTGGCTCTGCTTGAAGCGGCACTGGCTTGCCCTGCGCCAGTCCTGTGGATGAAATCGCGCAGCTCGGTGCAATGAGCAGTGTCTGTGTGCAACGGGTGCAGGCCTGGGGTGGGGTGGGAGTACGTGTGAAGGCCGTTTCACACACGCTAACTACGACCAAGGACTTCTGCGTGTGGGATGTTTACACATTGGTCTCACGTGGGGCAGTGCATAGTGTGGGACTCGCAAGTAAATGCTATTGTATCTGTCAGGGGATGCTGGCCACATGCAATTTCCTGCACGGAGCTGCCGATGTGCTACCGCCTGATAGTTCAGACAAAGGACCTTTCATCCCTACAGTAACTTCACCATCTGCATGCAGACAGGAGGCCTGTTGTGGGTGTGGTGGGATGTCTGCGACCAGGCTGATATTGGCATCCAGTACAGGTGTGATGACCTAGGATGGGGCTGGCTGTATGACTCCTCCAACTTTGGCAGTTGTGGGTTGGATGGTACCAGAGGCCGGCTTGTGCTGCGCAGCCAGCAGCTTTGTCTGCGGAGGTATGTTGGGTGTCTGCTGGGTTGGGACTGTCTGCAGTTAGGGGATGTGGGTCAGGATGCGGGATATGGTTGTCCTTTTGTGCCTGTAGTGGGCAATGTCCTCCTCTGGCGTTGCGTCTGGGCAGCAGGTGCGTTTCAGCTGGGTCCACTGTCTTTGTGTACGCTGCCTCTGTGGTGTTCCTAGGGGGAGGGGGAGGACGGGACGGGTCCTGGGGGTGGTGGCGGGCCTGGGGTAATTATGGTGGGTGTTGTGGCCCTCATAGGTATCCGCATTGAATGATCATTGTCTTCATGGCATCTGTGGGTCTTCAGGTGTGGCTCTAGGCTGGGTTCCCCTTTATGTTGCAGGTAGTCATCCTGCTTAACACCAGTAAAAGGCAAGTGTTAATTCCCTGCTGCTACCGCAGCTTATCGTCTGTTTTTGGTTCGCATCGCAAATCTGGCAGTTTGTGAAAGTGGTGTTGTGGTTTTTTTGTGTGTTATTGCACTGGAACGCATACTCTGCATCTCATTAGGGTTAGTTGGTGGTGTCCTCTGTGGAGATACATTTTGGGGCAGTTATCTCGGGAATACTGGCGATGTCTGGAGTTTGCACCAGCTTGTGAATGGGGTGTTAAATCTATCTCCACTTTTGATGTGTTACGGTTAAGTCTTTGTGAATATCCCCCTTAGTGAATCTGGGAGCGTGCCAGAATCTATGAGTGAATGCATGGGAACCCCCATGCTCCACCCATGGAACGCCCATGCTCCACCCACGGAACGCCCATGCTCCACCCACGGAACGCCCATGCTCCACCCACAGAACGCCCATGCTCCACCCACGGAATGCCCATGCTCCTCCCACGGAATGACCATGCTCCACCCATGGAACGCCCATGCTCCACCCACGGAACGCCCATGCTCCACCCATGGAACGCCCATGCTCCACCCACGGAACACCTCCCAAGTTGAAATGTAACATACCTCAGCATAAACAGCTGCCTTACGTCACAAATCTTTAACCCCTTCCCTGCTGCCGTTGGCCATTGGACGTCACGAGCACTACCTCGCTGGTGCTGCGAACGTCCAACGGCCGACGCAGCCCCGACCACTCTTTAAAACCGCCGCACTGCCGCGAAAAAAGGGCCGCGGCTAACGGGTTAAAGAGCCACGCCAGGCAAATCAGGCCTTGTGTGGCTTTGTAAATATTACTGAGGCCTTTGTGTTGTCCTATAGTCACCTTGCGTGACCCAAGGTCAACGCAAAGGCTTCATAAATATGGGCCCTGCTTTCCCAGTTGCAAAGTCAGCAGCTCTGGCCGTTTGCCCACATCTCCTCCTCCCTGTTTGTGTCTTTCTTCCTTTCCTTCCATCTCTCTGAATTGTGCAATAACAAAGTTGAAAGCAAATGGTGCATTTACACAGGAACATTAGCATGAGCGCGGGAGCCTCACCACATCACCACGCGCCCTAAGAAAGCCGCTTTCATAAAGATGGGGTCAGTAACACCATTACCGCCGCAAACTACCCCAGACTGGAGCCACTCAGCATAAAATGGGATCACGCGGACCCCAAAATGCCAAGCAGCACATAAAGGGTATTAAAAACCTAATGGTGCGGATTCAGGGTTTTAATTGGTTGTAAAATACCAGGGAACAGCTTTGCTTTGTAATTACAGCGGCGCATGAAGCCATAACCACTCTGTTTGTGCAACTACTCACCTCTTACGGAAGTTCAGCACTACACTGCTCATCAGCATTACACTGCTCTGCGCGAGGACCCTGTAGGCAGTGACCAGAGAGAGACATTCTGGACTCCACGCGCCAAGATGGAGTCAAAATGCATGAATTTGGTTTGGTGCAGAGTTTTCGAATTATAAAAAAGTTCTAGGAGTTCTCATAAAAAGTGTGTCAATTGTAGTTTTCCAGAAGTAATCTCAAATGGGAGCTGTTCCTATATGTATGTGGTAGACGTGTAAATGCATAGCAAAACTGCATTTGCAAATGAAAACATAATTTTTTATTTTTTCTCTCTTTTGCAACAGTGGCAGAGGGATTTACTCCAGCCTTTCACAAGAGTACATCTCCCACCAAATTCAGGATGAGTGAGACTGGGCCATGTTTGGGAACAGATGCATACTCATGAAAGTGTGTGTGTTCACAAACTATCCATGGAATCACCTCCTTGGAACAGCCACTCCTCCCCCCTGGAGCACATTTATTCTCACACAATTTTAAACCACGCACAGGTGTAATATTACATGTGGGCAAATCAATGTTGGAGTGCAAATTCACATTTTTTGAATTGCAGTAATGAATGTGCCCTCATTAATGAAGTAATTTGCGGATTTATGAGAAATTGGGTGCACAAATTACTTTCTGATTCAACACCACAGTATCACCGTGGTGAAAAGGCCTTACACCATACTTAAGGGACACTCTTTCGAGTATCCGTGCGCTCTATACATCCATGTCATCCATTCTTACTACTCAAGGCTTGATGGGGCATTAGTGCCCTAATACTATACATAATATTCTTAAACTACTTTTTAGATGTTTTGGCTAATATTTTACATCTTTTGCATCCTTCTCAAAGTTTTCCTTGTGACAAAAAGGAGATTTTTTTAAAAACATTTACTTTTTTATCCATATTTATTTTTGCTCACTCTAAACATTTATTACATTTGGGAGAAAACGAAGCATGTTGTTGCTTGTAGCATATTTGCTGGTATATTTAATTAATATGTGTGCACCAATACCTGAAACCTGTCGGGTCTGAGCCTTTGCTGGGATAGCGCCCTGGGCAGAACCAAAGTTGGTGCCCTGACTCCTGACGGCGCGTAAAATGAGGCAGCAGGGGGAGCCCTTTTATGTTCCGAGGCAAGTCGATGACTGATGACATCACAGCAGTGACTGGCCTTACAGCGGCGGCTCCTCTACCATGGGGGAGGAGCGTCGCCCCACTGGCTCAGAGCCAGCAGCTAAAAAATAAAACGATATGTCATTATCGTTTTATGTTTGAGCAGCTGACTCAGCAGGGAGGAAGGGGCCAAGCATGGGAGGGGGAGGAGGAGTGCTATGTGCACTCTCTAGGTGCCCATGTGTTTTTGGTCGGCCGGCCGTCTCAGGCCCGCCAAACACCATGCGCACCTAAGTTTCCTAACCCGGCTGCATTGAACAGCAAGGCTGGAAAAACCCCACCTGAGTGGAGCGTCTTTTCAGCCGCTCAGGCCAATACTCGCGCTACTCGAGCAGTGCGGGGATTGGACAGGGAGTCTGTGACGTAGTCCCAGTGTCTGCTGGGACAAAGAAGAACCAACATGGAGGTGCAACGCGGGAGGCGGCAGGCAGCACCTAAGTTAAACTTTTTAAAAATGTAAATTATTATTAACCTCCTATCCCCCGCCCCCGCACCCTCCCTCCGCACCTCCTCCCACCATTTTTTCTATGTGGCGGCCGCCGCTGCTGCATTTGAACCACAGCTCGGCTGCTTCACACTTGTGCAAAGATGTTGGTAAGAGAGAATGGGGATGTGTGTGGCATGGGACAAAAGGGAAATGGGAGGAAGGGGGTTCATGTATAAAACAAGCATTGGCATAGCCAGTTGGTTTCATCTTAAATATATGTACTTTTTATCAGTTGTGTTATGTTAAAAAAAGGATCCTACAATTACCTTTTTTTGTTATTGTTGCTTCTCGTTTTTTAATTGATTATTAAGCAAATGCATTACACATTTAATTATTGTTTTTTAAAGTAGATATGGAATGTTAGAGTGATTCAATGTGTGCGGGTGAATGAAAGTATGTCCAGGAACAGCCCGTGAAGGTAAGTGCAGTGGGGCGGTGGGACGGGGGATTCGACTGACGACAATGAGAGAGAATTAAATAAATAATTGATTTTCCCATACTCGTCTGTCGAATTCCCTCCCCACCCCGCCCCACTGTTCTTAGCTGCACAGGCCACTCCTGAGTGTGTCTGCAGCAATGAATGCTTTAGGAATTATTTAAATGTTTGTATGTTGGAAGTGTTTTGTTAAGTTTCTATGCCGAAAAGATAAAATTAGAAAGATGCAGAATTACCTATTCATTTAAATACATATTTATTTGTATTTGCTATGTAATGCACGAGTAAAAAATACACATTTTCAATCGGACCAATAAAAAAGACTTTAAGTTTTTTATAATACTTTAGATAAATAATAAGAGAATATAAAAATACCTACAGATTGTAAAAAGACAATTATGTTGCATGTATTAAATCGTAAGCAATTTTTATATAAAGGAATGCCTCACTAAAACTAAACGGTTTCTCCTGTCCCAAAGTTTAACAGTAAATGGATCACGTAACAGTGAGATACAGGTCATTTCCAGGGGGTAGCACAACCCCACACAATTAAAAAAATACATTCTTGAGTTCAGTTGCATACAGGTTCGTAAGAAATCCCTTAAATTGTGAACTCGGGTCACATTGCAGTAGTCGAAGGGCCAGATGTACAACCGTTTTTAGGTTTCGCTGGAGGGCGGAGCTCTTAGCTCCGCCTCCAGAGAAATCTCTTGATTTCCAGTAAGGAAAATGGAATACGCCCCCCTGTCCCATTGGCTAGCTCCATAAATGGAGGCTAGCCATTGGAACAGAGATCTGTCCGTCAAGGCCGGACCAGATTCGGGGGCGTTCCCGAGATTTTTTCCCTGGGCGGAGTTTCGTTTTTTCCCGTTCCCTCCCCTTTCACTGAAAGTGATTTCAGATGCGCTGTCCATTCCCGCCCCCCTCCGTGTGCCTCCCCGCCCCCGCGCCCCCTCGCTGTCCTGTGCACGTTTCCCGCCTCCCTCCCGCCGTCTGTGTCCTCTCCCGCCCCCCCTGTCCTCTCCCGCCCCCCCCTGTCCTCTCCCGCCCCCCTCCACGCCCACAAATCCTCAAAATCTGGAAGCTTGTGTCCGCCATTTTCTCTCCTTGCAGTGAAGGTAAGCCCGTGTTTGTTTCCCTCTGTGCCTTCTTCCCCCTGTCCGTTTCCCGCCCCCCTCCCGCTCTCCGTGTATTTTGTTTCCCTCCGTGCGCTGTGTCTCCCCCTGTCTGTTTCCCGCCCCCTCCCGCTCTCCCCGTGTATTTTCGCTGTCCGTGTCTCCCCCTGTCTGTTTCCCGCCCCCCTCCCGCTCTCCGTGTATTTTCGCTGTCCGTGTCTCCCCCTGTCTGTTTCCCGCCCCCCTCCCGCTCTCCGTGTATTTTCGCTGTCCGTGTCTCCCCCTGTCTGTTTCCCGCCCCCCTCCCGCTCTCCGTGTATTTTCGCTGTCCGTGTCTCCCCCTGTCTGTTTCCCGCCCCCCTCCCGCTCTCCGTGTATTTTCGCTGTCCGTGTCTCCCCCTGTCCGTTTCCCGCCCCCCTCCCGCTAGGGACAGATCGTGCTTCACAGTGTAATGGGTGATTTTGCTTCCACCCCTTTATTTGACCCCGAGGGTCAGTCCATGTGCCTGCCCCAGGTGCCTAATTGACCCCCTCTGGGTATATTTGGAAAAGGTGAATCTTAAGGGTTGGTTCTGGATGCCAAACCCTATGAATCCATAGTCTTGGGATCATAAGCTCCGGTTTTGAGACAGATCGAACCGAACCCTAGCGCCGCGTGCACATCGCCCAGAGGAGCTGGTTCTGGCTAGTCGGTTAGCTGCGACTTTCTCGTAAATGTCCGATTTGTGGTTCTCTGGTAATTAAAGAAAGCTGTGTTTGTGTGTGATTGCGAGGTGCGTGGATGACAAATAACATATAAAAGGGCATAGATAGCGATTCCTCATTTCCCAGAGAACAGTGCCAGCCATTTGTTTATTTTCGGGGATTCTGGAAGGGCTAGAAGATGGAACTTTTAAGAGTTTGAGTGACCCGTCTGTGTTCATTTTCATAATGTGTGCCTGATTGCTGTAACGTCATTAGGACAGTTTTAAGCACTTAAGACCTGGCTTTTTAACGTCTCTGCTGTTGTTGATTTCACCCAGTTTTTACCAGTCGTGTTGTTGAACTTCTGGTCAGGAACAAGCCAGGTCGGTGGGGAGTGGGCGAGCGGGTTAGCTGTGTGGGAAAGAGGGTCTGGGGCAGTTGTCCTCGTCTACATGCTGTTTTGTTACCAAAAGAACAGGTTTTGAAACTGAAGTTCAACCCATTAGAGCCCCATTAAGGCCGCACCCTGGGGTTGACCCCATCAATGCCCATTGATGGGACCCCGCCCGTTCCTTGGGGGGCTTGCTTGACTGCCGAGGGTGGGGGTCTCTTCACATGCTAATGCCCTGCTCTGTTTGCTTTCAATCCCCCCCCCCCCCGAGCTCAGGTGTACCCACGCCCACCCCAGCAGCTAAACTGCAGGTCACAGGACAAAGGATGCGCCCAAAAGGCACGTATCCCCCCCGCCGAGGGTCCAACCATACGCCCCCATGCACGGGCCTCGCATCTTGGGGTGCCCCTCCCCCCAGCTACACATCCCTCACGCTATCTGGCCCTCAGTGCAAACCATAAACATATTTCATTACAAGAACCGCCCAAGCAAATCTTTCCAGTTATAGCGCTTGGAAGATATTGTTCAGAGATGGGCGCTCGAAGGTTGTTTTGGGTGCTCGATAATTTTTGGCTGCCCTCTGGTGTCAAATGTGGCACCGACCATGCAGGTACCCGTAGTGTACCAGAAAGGACACGTGCCTGCAGCCACCTCATCGGCGAGCATTGCATTTATTATAGCGCTTACTTCCCCTGACGAGGCGTCGAAGCGCTTTTCCATTGCATCAGCTTCAGATGTTGGTTGCTCATCGTCATTTCCCTCTTCGGATCATTAGTGTGCTTCCTCGCGGGCCCTTGCGCGAGCATTTCGGGTCTAAATACTCAACAGGTGACCCGTCTGAGAGCTGCTGTCAGATTTCTGGGGCAATGTTCTGGAAGGCGTCATCAGTTCTGACCGGGTCTGGAGGCTCAGTGGACTAAAGCAGCCACTGAAGGGGGCTGTGTTCGACCTCATGGTCACAGGTGCCTGCGTGTGAGAAGGCTGGGGCAGTGTCCGGGCGAGCTGTGCAGATGCAGGCTCTTTGGAGACGCTCCCTGGGAGGAGGGGCCCGCATGAGCATTCCGAGCCGGGAGGGGAGGGCGGTGTGTGGGAGGGAGCGAGCCCGCCCGTCTGCTTGGAAAGCAGCGCTGGAACGAGGACGGAGCCGGTGCTGGAAGAGGCTGGAGCGACCAGTGACCACGAGGAGAGGGGGACGACGGAGCATCCGGCACAAAGAGGCCAAGTGTCGCACCGAGGGAGAGGCTCCGAGGCCCGCAGGACCGGGGGAGGTACCTCTGCAGGCACGGCACCGGGAAGCATGCGAGAGAGCTGCCGGGGAGCTTCTGTGGGGCTGGACGGGCCGCCCGGCGGGGACCGACCGGAGGGGCTGCGGAAAACAGGTACGGGCTCCTCATATATTGCATACCTAACCGCCCCCGAAGCACTGCCAGGACCCCCTGACCGCCCTGCGGGCACCCGGCTTTACCACGTTTAGTTGAGCCCTCTTTACCGCCCTGCGCACACTCCTCGGCTCTGCCACCTTTGGTTGTACCCCCTTACAACCCTGGGCACACCCAACTATGCCCCCTGAGTTGTGCCCTTAGTGCCCGCTGTGCCCCTTAGTGCCTGCTGTGCCCCTTAGCGCCCGCTGTGCCCCTTAGCGCCCGCTGTGCCCCTTAGCGCCCGCTGTGCCACCCTTCGTTCACTGCCAGTCGCTGAGATGTCCCTAAATCGTTCCTGCGCTCTGATGCCTGAAGCTCTAATCCCCCTACTCCTAGTGGACACTAGGCCCTGCTGCCTGCAGTCCCCTTGCCTCCGTGTGAACGCCTAACATTTACCGCCCTGTGCACACCCGACTCTGCAATCTCTAGTTTTAACCCCTCTCCTGCCCCTCACCCGGCTCCGCACTCTGTAGCCTTCACCCCTTCCCTGACTGTGGACACTTGGCTGCACACTCTGTATGTAGCCTTTGACCCCCCCCCCCCCTGCCGGTGCACTCCTCTGCAGCCTGTAGCCCTTGCCCCCCTCCCGCCTGCGAACTCCCGGCTCCACAGTCTATAGCCTTTGACCCCTCTCCTGTCTGTGCATTCTCGGCTCTGCACTCTGTAGCCTTTGACCCCCCTCTCCTGCCCTTGCACACTCGACACTGCACTCTGTAGCTTTGGCCTCTCCTCTGCCTGTGCACACCCTGCTCTGCTGCCTGTAGCCCTGAACCCCCTTATCCACTGTGCATAATCGACTCTGCGTTCTGCAGTCCTAAACCTTACTGCCCATAGTGTGAACCCCTTACTCCCTCGACTCTAGTTCCAGCCTCTTCCTTCCCTCCCTCGCACCCAGGGCTCTGCCGCTGTGTCCAATCGTGGGCCTGGCTCCTAGCCCGCCCACCCTAACAGTGCACTGCCCTCTCTACTCTACCCGCCCCAACCACATTGTCTCACACACCCCTTTCTGCTTTCTAGAGTTAGTTATTGGCACTTGTAGCGCTTACTACCATATTTATGGCGTCGCAGCACATGAAGTGATTTGTGTAGTGAGCGCCTCGCTGCAGCATCACCACCTCTCAACCGCTATGCCCCCATCAACCCCAGCGTGATTCTCGCCCTCCTCCACCCTCTGATGTACTGCTCATCGGAGTTACCTCCACCCATATCCAGCTTTGCCTATCACCAGCACCGCCCCTTCCAGCTGTGTTCCCGCATGAGCACCTCCACCCATCCCCAGCTGTGCTTCGGCCCCTCCACCCCGACCCCAGCTGTCGTTCTTGATCTTTCCCCTCCCGAGATGCGCTTCTCACAAGAGAGCACTCACTGGTACATTACTAGTGCACTCCTCTGTGTGATTCCCACAAGAGTGATGGACGCCCCGCTGTGCGCATTACCAGTGCTCCCACAGCTGTGCTTTACACCCCTGTCTGCTTCACGCCCTCCTGCCTGCATTACTAGCGGGCTCCCCATATGCCTGTGAGTGAAGTCCCGCCTGCCCCAGATGTGCTGCTCAGTGGCGTGTCCCGCCGCGACACTACTGTACTGGGTGGATGCGGGTCCACCCCCAAGCAGATGTGCTGCTTGCGTCATCGCCTCAGCTGTGCCGCTCCGCGCACACACACCTACAAACACACACACCATCACTCAGGGAGCTCTAATTGAATGTGAGCATTGCATGTCAGCAATACACATGTGCACACACACACACACCTACAAAACACACACCATCACTCAGGGAGCTCCTAATTGTCAGCAAGCTCTTTAATGACTGCAACCTAAGGCAGGGTTTTTGGTCCTTTGACAAGAAGGTTAGTTATTATTAATCATTTTTACTGTTTGCGAGAGATTAAGCTATTGGCATTGTAAATGGCAATGCCATTTATTTATCTGTTTTCAAAACCAACACATAAATAAAAAAATTGTCATTTACAATGCCAATAGCTCTAACTTTTACAAAGGCGAAACCGTTGCATTGTAAATGCTTGTTTGCCATTGCAAAGGGGTTTTAGTCCCATTTGCGACCACAAACGACGTGTGTGTGGCCCATGTACCCACCCTATTTTGTGAGTTGCTAATCAATTAGCGACTCCCAAAATCGAGTTATCGATCGATATTAGGAAGGGACGTTCCAAGGGCGTCCCTTCCTAATAGTGACTCCAAAACCAATGTAAAAATGTTTTGCAACCGCAATTGCGGTTGCAAAACACTTGCAGTTTACCACCCTTCTCAGAAGGGTCGTAAGGCACTCACAAACAGGAAGGTATCCCCAGGGGACCCCCTTCCCATTTGGGAATGCATACACAATTATTTATTAAGGGCAGGCAGTGGTCCCTGAGACCACTGCCTGACCTTAAAAAATAATACTTAAAAGTTGTATTTTAATTTTTTAAACGGGCTGCATTTAAAAAAAAAACTGCTTTATTTAAAAGCAGTCCGAGACATGGTGGTCAGCTGGCCACCATCCCTGGGAGTGCAAGCCATTCCCAAATTGCGACTGCCTCATTAATATTCATGAGGCATGCAATTTGCGACCCCATTGGGAATCGCAAACAGTGTCTCAGACACTATTGTACATAGCATTTTGCAACTCCCAAATTCCGATTTGCAATTTGTCGCAATTTGCGAGTCACAAAATTCTATGGTCGTACACCTGGCCCGAAGTGCATTAAATAAAGCGTGCGAACTGTGAATCAGTTGGAAATGCATTATTGTACATTATAAAGCCTGTGTTAGTTAATGCACTGCATCAAATCCTGGTTGGTGCTGTGGAGAATAGTGACTTGTGTATGTTTGGTGCTACAAGGTCCCAGTCTGTGACAAAGAGCACTGTGAACATGCAAGTCAGTATTTTAAACTTGCTTTACACACAATATAAGATAGGCTGCTACAGACTGCGCAAAAAGGTTTAAGATAAAAAGTGTTTCCAAACCACAGACACACTTCACATTTTAGCTGGTAGCTCCCTTACAATACCCCTGAAAAAATAATTAACATGTGTCATCAGGAAGCAATTTTTTTGATAACTGTGTTTTAAAAGCACACACTTCACATTTTAGCTGGTAGCTCCCTTACAATACCTCTAAAAAAGAATACATGTGTTTTGCCAGGAAGCATCAATTGATTTAATCAATTATAGCCAATATCCATCAATCAATCAAGTTTCTTGTAGAGCGCGACTACTCACCCGTTGGGGTCTCAAGGCACTAAGGGGTGGGGTATCTGCGGTTCAGTCAAAGAGCCAGGTGCCCTTTACATTTGCAGATTGTCCAGTTGCGCACATTTCCATTTCTTTTGAGGCAAGCAGGCACCCTGGCAGGAAGGTTTGTTTAGCTGTCTGCTTCTCCCTCGGTTTCACAGCACAGGAGAGTCCCTGCGTTACACCGCAGGAACTAATCGTTCCGGGAATTGCGTCTGAAGCTTTAGACTTAATCGGCCCTACTGGAAAAGGACCCGTGCATCACCCTCCAGTGGCAGATTAGAGAGGCTACAGTGCAAGAAAGACGATTTATTCATCCAGACAAACACAACAAGTAAACAAGCACTAACAAAGCCAATAGGCCTCACCTTTGAGACCTTTTGGATTTGCCAATGGTTTTTAGCCATGCTGCACATCATCCCTGGTAGTATGCATCATTGCTAAAGAATTTAAAAAAAGGCTTTTGACGCAGCTGAAAAAGGAAAAAAAGCGGTTGCACCATTGTGTGCTGCATGCGACTACAAAATGACGCAGCTACTTTTTTTTTAGTTACTGATGCAAGTTGGGTCGGTAACTAAAATTAAAAAAATCTGAATGTTTTTTAATGTGGGCGGGGCAAACAAAGGGGGCAGAAACGATGCAGGGGAAGGAGGCAGAAGGAACTTGGAGGATGGTGGGAGTCGGATGCAACACAACGGTGTGGGTTGGGGAATGCAACATGGCGATGGATGCAGGGGGAAACAACCTTTACAACGCAACTTTTACAACGCACTACCATTACAACAAAACTTTTACAACGCAACATCCATTACATCACATGCCATTACAATACAACCATTACAACGCATGACACTACAACGCATACCACTACAACGCATGTCATTACAACGCAGTCATTACAACGCATACCATTACAACACATACCATTACAAAGCATAGTACCCTTACACTATCCAACACTTACCCTACTGTTGCACCCCCTGGAGTTAGAATAGTAATTTTTACCCCTACACTATCCAACACTTACGCTACTGTTGCACCCCCCTGGAGTTAGAATAGTAATTTTTACCCCTACACTATCCAATACTTACCATACATGCAATGTAATGTTATGCGTTGTAATGGTATGCGTTGTGAAGGTAGTATGCGTTGTAATGGAATGCGTTGTAAAGGTAGTTTTTAAAAAGTTTGTTGTAATGGCATGCGTTGTAATGGAATGCGTTGTAATGGATGTTGTGTTGTGAAAAATGCGTTGTAAAGGTATGCGTTGTAAAAGTATGCGTTGTAACGTCATACGTCCGATGCAGGTGGGTCGAAGCAACATGTAGGGCATGGGTGGGGAGAAGCAACCAAGAGGCTGCAGATGGGGGAAAGGACAGAGAGTAAGAGCAAAGCGAAGCATTGTGGGTGGGGCGAGAACATTTGCAAGAGATGGCAGGAGAAGCACACAGGCGAGAAAGCAGTGCGAGGGAGTGGGGAAGAAGCACAGGGGTGAGAGAAATAAACAATGGCACACAGCAAGCGATAAAGAAGTACATCAGGGAGTCAGCCAGAAACCAAATGCACTCTCCGAGAGTGCTTAAGCAAAAACAACACTTTTCCTTACTTGGCGGCAGTTCCTGTTTTAAACCTCTGAAGGCAGCACTTATTTTATCCTCCAAATCAGGGTGCCGCTTCGGGGTGTACATCGGAGACCAACGTTAAGGAGCACTGTTTGTGGCGGCTAGGCGGCGGAGGGCGCGAGGCGACAGCGGGGCTGCGAGCGTGCGGGGACTTCATTTCCCAGAAGTCCCTGCTAGACCGACGGAGAGCTTCCGGTCCGCTCTCCCTGCTGGCCCGCCCCCCGCCCCTCCCGAGGCTCACAAAAAGGTGATTCCTGAACCAGCGTGTGGGACACTTTTCCTTACTTGGCGGCAGTTCCTGTTTTAAACCTCTGAAGGCAGCACTTATTTTATCCTCCAAATCAACGCACCGCCCCACCGGCCCACACCTCGCCGCACCCGCTTCGCGGGTGCCGCTTCGGGGTGTACATCGGAGACCAACGTTAAGGAGCACTGTTTGTGGCGGCTAGGCGGCGGAGGGCGCGAGGCGACAGCGGGGCTGCGAGCGTGCGGGGACTTCATTTCCCAGAAGTCCCTGCTAGACCGACGGAGAGCTTCCGGTCCGCTCTCCCTGCTGGCCCGCCCCCCGCCCCTCCCGAGGCTCACAAAAGGTGATTCCTGAACCAGCGTGTGGGACACTTTTCCTTACTTGGCGGCAGTTCCTGTTTTAAACCTCTGAAGGCAGCACTTATTTTATCCTCCAAATCAACGCACCGCCCCACCGGCCCACACCTCGCCGCACCCGCTTCGCGGGTGCCGCTTCGGGGTGTACATCGGAGACCAACGTTAAGGAGCACTGTTTGTGGCGGCTAGGCGGCGGAGGGCGCGAGGCGACAGCGGGGCTGCGAGCGTGCGGGGACTTCATTTCCCAGAAGTCCCTGCTAGACCGACGGAGAGCTTCCGGTCCGCTCTCCCTGCTGGCCCGCCCCCACGCCCCCTATATTACAACCTCCGCCTCCCGCAGCGCGGGACGCAGCCCGGGCGAAGACAGGGCAAAGACTGGGCCGTTTGAGGCCGTTCGAGGACGGCCGAGGACTGGACTGGCCTACCCTCTTTCGCCCATTCTTCTATATTGTCTAATTGGGGTTGATGTTGTAATCAAGTGTAATTCCTAGGAGGCATTACTTGGGTTTTTATCTTTGTATAATTATGTCCGTTAGGATAACCCGTAGCAAGACCGGTAAGGGAGGCACCTCAATCAGTGGTCCAATGGATGATTTTATTACTCGTACTAATTTGGCGATTGACGAGGAAATTTCAAAACTGCAGACCCGTGTCTCTCTTGAGTTGGCAGTCGCTAGAAGATTATCGGAGGTAATTGCAGTTTCCAAAAAATCTTCACTGGGGCATATAGCTACTGCTGTTACCCCGGAGCGACCCGCCACTCTTAGGTCATTAGTCTTGCAGGCAGAGGTCCACCAGGCTCCAACTCTAAAACTTGCCTCCCTGGCCCCAGGGCCAGTTGTTGATGTAGGTAATACGATCCCGCCCGTGTTGTCTCCTATAAAGAATGTTAGTTTTAATTTCTCCATTCCGGCAACTCCAATATCTCTCTCTGACACGCAGGACCCCAGCTCTAATTTCCCCGCCCCAGTAATTTTTAACTCATCTAGAATTAACTTAAATCCGGGTAATTTCCCAAAAAGGGAAAAGACCTCCCGGTATACTTACTACCGGAAGAAGGCAAGAGTTGCGGTGGCACAGAAATCAAAATTGCCCTTTGTATCACTTCCCAATATAACTGAAGGGATTATCCCTAGGGAACAGACACATCGAGAGGGGATTCCCGAGGGGTTAGTTCCCGCTCCAGCCACTACCACAGTACAAGAGGGAGGCTCATCTGTTGAGGGCCAGGAAGGGAAGGATGGGGAATTTATAGGCATAGTTTGGGAAACACTCAAGAAACTCCTTTCCCCTCTTGCTCTTAGACTCTCATCCATCGAAAACAGTTTGTTGGAGATGGAGAAAAGCATTATTGCTTTGGCCACTCTTGGCTTGAGAAGTCTAGAAAATCAGGGCTTTGGGGTAGAGGACTCGACTTCACAGGCATCTCTTCTTCCTCCCCCTGTATTACCACCGGAACGCCCGGTTCCGAAGCCGCGAACTGTGGGCGTGAACCAAACTGCTGCAATCCTCAAACCTGTTGTCCCCTCCCGCCCTTGTTCTGTACCCACCCCAAAGCCTACTGCAGTCCCTCCTGTTAAACCATGCCCCACAGAATCTCGTCAACAGTATTCCCAGGGTACCTCTGTAAAGAATAATTTTAGAGGGGGTTACATTGATCTTCCCCCAGAGGCTAATGATTACGTGGTTGTTCTGACGGGCGTTTCTCAGCTTGAAAACGGCCATTACGAGACCACTGGTACCTGAAGAACAAGACAATGCACTGGCTCAATGCGAACCGTGCAATTCCTAATGGTCGGAAGAGCAGAGTCTTGATGGTGCGTCGTGTTCCCTGGGTGGGCCCTACAAAGAAATCTGCGGTTGGGGACTGTATAGTGGTGACCTTTGAGGACCCACATACAGCACGTTACATTTGCTCTTGCCCCAATGGTGAAGGTTCCCGCGTTATTCCTAGACTTTTGTCTTTCTTTTATCCGCCACCCCCCAAAAAACCACGGGAAGATGGTTGGTCCCTGGTACAGCGCCATCCTTGGAGGACTTATTCCTCCAATTACCAAGATCCCTTTGTGTACTGGAATGGCCTACCGACCCAGAATAGGTTCGGTAGCCTCGAGGAGGTAGACTGACTCATAAGGCAACCTACGATCAATGTAGTAGCAACGGTCTCTTTAACCCAGATTGCAGGGCCTCTTGTTAGTCCCCCCGTAGTGTCTGATTATAGTCTCGGACATATGGAAAGCCATCCAACTTTGAGCCTAGCACGCACTGATAATGTTGAGGACTGTGCTGGTGCTAAAACCAGTATTTTATCAGGGGCTCCGATTACTGACGAAGAGATAAAAATAGATGACCCACATCAAAATAGAGTAGCCCCCCCTTTGGCACCAATGCTCCTCACCGCCGAATGTGATTCCTCTGGTAGTGAGTCAATCCCACAGTTGTTTTTCCTGTCATGGAATATCGCTGGAGTAGGCAAAAATCTGAAAGACCCAGAATGGGCAGATTATGTCGACTCCAGTGATTTCTGCCTATTACAAGAAACTTGGGCACTGGATATCCCGCACAGGATGGGATACAAAACCTTTGGCATTGAGGCCATTCAGTCTGATAGGGGAAGGCCATCTGGGGGATTGATCATATGGCTTAAAATTACTCTAGCCATAAGAGTTGATCTCATAGACACAGGAACCCCTGATATTCTGGCCTTAAAAATTGTATCAGCAAAAGGGGGTGAATACTATATTGTCAATGTCTATAACAGACCTACAGGGTATTCCAAGGTCTCGCCCACTTTGGAAATCCTGGATACCTTTTTGAAAAGGGTGGTGGGCGAAGTTCCTGTGATATTGGGGGGTGACTTGAATTGTAATTTCGAACCGATCCTTGGGATTTCTGATGTTTTCCAAGATGAGGATCAAGCATATAATATTCCTCAGCTTGAGACCTCGAACTATGTCCCATGTACCACTCTGGCGGTTCAATTACTGAGGCTAACAGTTGATCACGGTCTTAGAGCGTGTAATGGTCGTTTTCCCTCAGACCTAACAAAACAACCTACTTTTGGGAAATCAAAAAGCAGGTTAGATTTTATTTTTGTTTCTTTAACTATTTGGCATTTTATGATTGATTTTAAAGTATCATCAAGGGTCGAGAGTGATCATTTTCCTCTGGAACTTTCTATTGTTGCACACATAATCAGAGATACCCATGGCCCCATCTTAAGCGAGATAGTTGTTGATAATCTATGCGAGCATGCACATACAATTAATAATAACAGACGTGCTTTAAAATGGCCGCATCTCCTAAGTGAAGGCAAGACCCTGGCTGCAGTTTATTCATTGTTTGATAGGACCTTTGCACCCTTAGTAGGACAACCCTTGCTTAATGACAACTATGACCACTTTGTTGAGTTACACAAGGTTTTTTTTGATGAATTAAGAATCCACATGTCCAAATTGCCAAGGAAGAAACAGCAAAATGTACGTGTGGGATGCCATGGAAAACTTTGGTATGATTATGCATGTAAAATGGCTAAGAGGAGGCTCCTAAATGCGATTAGAAATCAATCCCAAGATGATGTTAGACTCGCCAGGGAGGAGTATAAGCGAGTCCAAAGGGTATCGAAAAAAACATGGGAAGAGTCAATTTGGGCTGACATGTTGTTTGCTGCAAAACATAATGATAATGTTGGTTTTTGGAGGTTGGTTGCAAACGGGGGGCATGCTGGAAGACCTGTGAAGGACTCGTTCATTGATGAAAGGACATGGGTGACGCACTTTACCAATTTGTATAAACAGTATGACAATGGCGAGGAGGAGGAGTTCTCATGTTCACTTCCACTACCTGTTTGTCTTGATTTTACCTTGGAAGAAACAAATAGGGCAATTAATGAATTAAAAAATAATAAAGCTCCTGGTCCAGATAAAATATCGGGTGACCTCTACAAACATGAACCTGAAGTTTGGGCTCCCTATATTAATTGTTTGTTTAATGCTCTGTCCGTAAGTTGTAACTTTCCTGATAGTTGGCGTGCAGCAGAAGTTGTCCCGATTTTTAAAAAGGGAAAAAGATCTGTTCCCTCAAATTATAGACCTATTAGTTTAATGGACATCCTGCAAAAACTCTATGCAAAGCATCTGCTATTTAGGATAAATGACTGGTTGGAGGAGTCAGCTATACTTTCCAAATTCCAGGCAGGCTTTAGGTCTAAGACCAGCACGATAGACCAGGTCTTTAGATTTTGCTGTCTGTATTGGAAGTATGTTCACATTAGGAAAGGTCATTTGTATGTAGCTTTTATTGATTTGAGAGCGGCATTTGACCTTGTTCCTCGCAACCTCCTTTGGAGATCGTTAAACAAAGCCGGCCTGCCAGGAAGCCTCTTGGTCCACATTATCGCGTTACACGCTAGAAATCATGCAAACATCAGATGGGGTCCGAATGGTGAACTGACGCGTGATATCCCGATTAAGCGTGGTGTCCGACAGGGATGCGTCTTGGCCCCCACCCTGTTTTCCATTTTTATCAACGATGTCCCTGATTATCTTAATGCTTGTAACAATGATTCACCCCAGCTGAATGGAGAGAGAGTGCCTGCGTTGCTCTTCGCGGATGATACCATCTTAATATCCCAAACAAAGAAGGGCCTCCTGGCACTCTTAAACTCCTTCAGCAGCTATTGTGTGATCAAAGGGCTAGAAATAAATGTTGATAAAACAAAATGTATGGCTTTAAATCCTAGTAGACCGGACAGAGGGAACCTGACCCTGAATGGGGAAACTCTA
Organism: Lissotriton helveticus; assembly: GCF_964261635.1. Lineage (NCBI taxonomy): Eukaryota > Metazoa > Chordata > Amphibia > Caudata > Salamandridae > Lissotriton > Lissotriton helveticus. Next base: position 474,473,130 of record NC_136060.1, on the reverse strand, counting down.
GGTACTGTGGAGAACTTTACTTATTTGGGGGTAGTAATTGATTCTAAGTTAACATGGAAGGCCCAAATCGAGAAAAGTAAGGTGTCATATGCCCATAATGCCAAACCAATAATCTGTAGATTGAATGCCAGTACAAGTAAAAGTATAACACCTGTACTTGAACTTTTTAAATTTAAAATTCAATCTGCCGCTTTATATGGGGCTGAGATATGGGGACCTTGGGCCAGGGAGAGTTTTCAAGGCCTTGATAACAAATTTATGAGAACAATTGTAAAGGTCCCAACCAGTACACCACTAATACCTCTCCAGCTCGATTTGAATTTCAAACGAACCGACCACCTAACTATCATAAGACCATTAATGTTCTGGATAAGGATTTGGTCCACCCCAGAACTGATAGATTACAGGAATGGTCTTCGAGAAGTATTGAATTTAGATTCTTTCAATTCCCTTCGGTGGTTTGGGCATGTTAAAAAATGGCTCGTTAATCTGGGCTTGCGTTCGTTCTGGGAAAACCCAGAGAATCTACCCGCCTTTGCTAAAACCATGGTAAAAAGAGCCTACTGGTGCTTTATGGATAATAGACATGTTCACGAAAGCAGAATTGGCACTTTAACCCAACACTTTTTATCCTTCAAAAGTGAACCATGTTTTGAATCCTTATTGGACGAAATAGAGCCCCCTGTTGCCAAGACTCTTTTCCTGAAGTTTAGGTATGGGAATCTCATGCTGAATTCCAACATTGAGCGTTGGACAAAGAAAAAAACGGATTGTCCTAATAGTACAAGTGAGAGTTGTCCTATGTGCTCAGACTTATGTAAGGAGAATGAGGTCCATATGTTGTTTATATGCAAAGCATATCTGAAAGCTCGGAAAAGATGGCTTAAACCCATGTGTGTTCTCTTAGGAACCAGATCCTGTTTTACAGCATACAGGATCCTAAAAACTAATACTGCACAGTTCATCGTATTCAGTATCAGTAGGTTTCTCTACTCTGTGTTCATTGTCCGAAAGAAATTGGGACAGGTGCTTTAAGTTGGATTAATTTTAAAAAACTGAACTTTGCTGCTAAATGAATGATGTTTATGATTTGATTGGTGAAAACTAACTTTGCATTCCACTTCTGAAATTATTGTCTTAAATGAATTGATGCACGTATATTGTTATGATATATGATTTAATGTATGTATATATGTGTGTCTTTTATGGCCGTTTGGCCTAAATAAAGAATAAAAAAAATAAATAAAAAAAAAAATAAAAAAGTAGTGTAGAAAAGTGGGTAGTGGAAGAACACAGAATTGGGTCCATCCTCCAGACGAGGGACAAACACAAGAAGAGGAAGGAAAGTCCACACAAGCTAACGAATAAGGAGCAAGCAAATGAGAGTGACAGTAATAGTCAACAAATGAGAAGGAATGGACGGTGTTAATCCCACTGTACGCTAACAATACGTCTCACAACATACTGTGAATGCACTGTTTAGTAGGCGAGACCTAAAAAGAGATATTTGGTCATTTTAATTTAAGGTTCCATTTTACTTAAGCGCTAAATAAGATCATAGTAACCGGCAGGTGTTATGGGCCCAAGAGCAGTACTTCAGCTGTGAATTAATAGGCGGAAGGACATTTTAGGTCATCAGATAGCTCAATATGTTAATGCGCCTGCTCATCACAAGTGACCCTACTCTGGAGGCACAATACGTAGCAGAGCTCACTGTGCTTTGGGAGAAACACGCAAGTCAGAAAGCAAGAGAGAGGGTGGGAGGGGGTGGGCTCCCCTACTAGGGGCCTGAACATTAATGCATGGAAATAAAAAAGAAAGAAACGCTTGGAGGGAGTGGGTTTTGTGCAGGGAAAAAACAACAAAACGCATAAAGGAAAAGAGAAATGTACAGGAAAGACCAGAGTTTCTTATGTAGTTGAAGCTCAGGGCTCTGTTTAAAAGCAGACGCAGCTGGCACAGGTAAGAGTGGTTGAGCGGGGAGGGATGGGGAGATGTTGACAGACGATGATATGAGTCAAATTAAATAAAAAATTTAAAAAGTACTTATCTTGCGCTCACCGTATTGCCAATTCAGCAATGCAGTGAGCGTAATGTAAGTGCTTTTTTTAAATGTGTGGAGTAGTGCTGTAGAGTGGCATAGAGTGGAGTATGGTGTTGTAGAGTAGAATGGCACTTAAGTGGAGCAGAGTGTTGTAGAGTGGAATAGACCATCATAGAGTTGAGTATCGTGAAGCGTAGTGTCGTAGAGAAGAGTGTCCTAGAGTGCAGTGATGTAGAGTGCATTGATTATTTATTTTTTTAGGGGACTTTTATATAGTGCAAACTCGACCAGAAGATATCAGAGCACTTTGCATGAGCACCAGTTGCATTACCGAGGACACATTAATTTTTGTTAGTCACATGGAGATTAAGTGATTTGCCCAGAATCACAGGATGTTGAGCATCCCAGCCGAGAATCGAACCCAGTTCCCCAGCTTCGACATTGACCGCTCTAGCCGTTAGGTTTTGAGTAAAGTGCCGGAAAATGGATTAACTTAAAGTGTAATGATCTAGAGTGGTATGATGCAGCATAGATTGCAGTGGCGTAGAGTGGATTGGCACAGAGTGTACCTGCGTGCAGTGGAGTGGTATAGATTAGAGTGCAGTGGCATAGAGTGCAATGTTGCAGAGTGAAGTGTCATAGAGTGGAGGGGCGTAGAGAGGAGTGGTGCAAAGTAGAGTGAAGTGGCTTAGACTGGAGTGGTGTAGAGGCCAGTGGCAAAGAGTGCAGTTGTGTATAGTAGAGTAGGGTGGAGTGCACTGGCATAAAATAAAGTGGTGTGGAGTAGAGTAGAGCGGCTTAGAGTGAAGTGGCATCAAGTGCAATGGTGCGGAGCGCAGTGCAGTGTCGGAATGCGGAGTGGCGAAGAGTGGAGTGGTGTAGTGTAGAGTGATGCAGAGTAGAGTGGAGTAGGGTAAAGTGGAGTATGCATGGCATGATTGTGCACTGTCATTACAGGCAACCCGTCTTCAATTGAATTGACAATTACAATTACACAGAGATACCGTTTTACTGATTAAAGTTTACAGTGCACAAACAATTATGTGTGGACATGTCATCACCTGGTGTACTGTTTTTTTTTCATTGTATTAAAATATTTGTTTCTACCACACTTCAGAATTACCAAAAAATGTGCTACATTAGTGCTTTCCTAATTCTGATATATTCTGAAATGCCTGCCATGATCATTTACAGGCATTTACATTTTGTTATGAGATAGAAAAAAATAACCTACAGCCTTCCTACAGTGCATCCCAGTAGCCAGCATAATTGTCAGATACATTCTTACTTTGAAGTCAGAGAAAAAAAAGAAAACAGCAAGCTATCTCGAAAGGCAGAGCCTGACATTTGACCTCTGTCTTTGAATGCCCAGCAAATGTTACAAGATAAGAACAGGGTTTAACCCCTTCCCTGCATGGCTAATTCCCCCGCTGTGCTGGGGGGCGGGGGGCGCGCACAGCGCCCCGGTGCTCGTGACGAGCTCAGCTCATCACACAGCATGGTGGCGCTGTGCTCATGACGAGCTGAGCTCGTCACGGCCACACCCGTTTCTTTGGAACGCTCAGCACAGCAGGGGGAATTAGCCCCGCGTGCGAGCGTTACGGCCGTTATGACAAACTCAGCTCGTCACGACCACTGTGGCTCATGACGAGCTGAGCTCGTCATGAGCATGGGAGGGGTTAAAGGCCTGTTGGCAGAAAGTGAGTACTACTGAAAGAATACAGTAAATAGGGCATGAGCCACAAAAGGGACAAACTCAGCAAATAGAAGGCAAGCAAATTGCAGATGTATGGGCTTTTGCGTGTGGGGAAGGGCATAATACTGGGACAAAGAGAAAAGCACTTGGGAAAAAGAGAGTAACATGAAAGTGGGTGGGGTAATGAAGCACATGCGGGAGAAGGGGCAACACACTTGCATGTGGGGGGAAGCACACTGGCAAGAGAGAACAACGCAGACAGCAGGAGAAGGCAAGAAGCACATAGCCTACAGAGAGCAATGTAAAGTTGGGGGTGTGGAAAAAGCACACAGATAAGAGAAGTGAACACAGACTGTGCGGGGGGAATGAAAGCATACTAAGCAGACAGCTGAAAAAAACATGCATTCTCATAGAGTGCCTAAATAAAAAGGAAAAAACAATTCTCTTAAAAAGAGCACTGGAAGAACACAACTAAAGTGGGAATGCTCCAAGGGCGAGACAGACACAAGATGGACAAAGCACGCGATTAAATAAGAAGCAAGCAAATTAGACTGACAGTCATGACAACCAATGGTAAGCAATGGCCAGGCTTTAAACCCACTGTAAGATCAACAGCTATGCTGCCTGGCAGGGGAGACTTGACAATGATCAAAAGCAGTCAAGCAATCCCTGTTGAATCACTGGAGCCAGGCATGGTGTGGCACCTCTCTGAAGGTTGCCTTCCTCACTTGAGAGTCAGCTGTCTGGTACAGGAGCACCCAGACATCTTAAGGATTTTAGGGGCTGTAGGCCATACGTATTTTGAGGCCCTCTGTTCTGAACAGTTTTGGATTTATAATCCGATTCCAGCTCTTCCATGCCCTCTTTGGCCAGTTTTGTTCAAATCTAAATGTGTTTGTATCTAATATTCAGGGATAGTGACTTCTGTAGCAAAACAGCAACAGACTAATATTACTGCAAATAATCTTTGTGACACCTTACTATTTCTCATATGTGAGTTCCTGTTTTGATCTAAAAGAAACTTTTTTTATGGATGGTGCATGAAACATAAACAGAATATTTCATTGCAAATGTCTGTCATAGAGTCTCACACATCACCCACATTACAAATAAAGGAAATCGGTATTTAAAACAATCTGCTTAAGAATTAGTCAAGTCACTCAGGGCAAGACTTTGCAGAACAAAGCTGCCTCTACCAGGGGGCCCCCTCGAATGCTGGGGCCCTGGGCCAGAGACCGCTCTGCCCATGCCTTAAAACGTCCCTGTGTGTAATAACTTCATATAACCTGATAACCAGTTGCCTGGGGCACGCTTCAGATTATGCCTCAGACTACACTGTGCATAAAATAATAGTTCAGGTCTTGTGTAGAATCTTTCCATCTTTTTTCCTTGAACAAGATGAGTAGAACAGTCTGGATCACAAAAGAGTAAATCACAAAGATGAAACAATATTTTATGATGACTAAAATGTGCCACTATATTTTCACTGAAACCATTTCTTGCTGATTCACTTTTTCTTAACTACTTCTTCTGGCTTCTTCCCACCTCTCCCTATCCATCTGGGAAGGGGATGCATCTGCACTTCCCTGTACCAGTCGTTCATCCCTCCCCTTCCTGAGATGTGCTGACGGGGAATGAATATCTCTTTAAGGCGGTCCATCAGCCAATCGGTCACTGTTGCCAAGGGCCCAGTCCTTATGCCAGAGCTGAAAACAAGATGCAGGGATGGTGAGGTAGATCATTTTTTGTTTAGTTGATGGCATTGGTCGTGCCCCTGGCCAGAAGCCACAATCTGACCTGCAGAATTGGCTATATCAAGGGTGAGGAACACTGACAGTCCTTCTCTGTGCCATTGAACGTTTAGTTGACCTAGATCAGACAAACAGACACACATTAGTGAGTGTAAGGAGTAGGAAAGAAATAACAAGTATAGAGACAGGCATGGGGACAAGAGAGGCAGCTTCTGAAAGGCCTACTCTGTTTAACTTGGAAGCCCCTTACTTGGGGCTACGAACAAACTTGGAGGCCTTTAGCCGGAAGCACCACAACCCCTGGGTACACCACACCATGCTACACACAACCACACGTGTGCCTAACACTTTGGGGGTCATAACAAACAAGGATAATTTTCAAGGATTGACAGCAGGTATCCTCCCCAACCTAGGGTGCAGATAAAAAAGTCAGCACCCCAAGACTTTGAGTCAGCCACCACTGTACGCAGTGCTGTGGGAATATGGCTGCTGGTCGCCTATGATTAAAGTCCCTTCACCTCTCCAGCAGAGTACAGTATCCCCACTGGGGAGCAAATGATACAAAAATAATGGAGTGCATCTGCTAGGGAACTTCTGACATGAGTCACCTGCAACATGGCTCCCTGGGTGTCTTTAATACTCCCTCTATGGCTGCTGCACTGTGCGCCATGCCTCCAGATTTTGTGACCAGCAGCACATACCTTACTTACCAATGCATGGTCCACAGGTGGAGTGGTCCATGTGCCTTCAGTTTTATCTTTTATACCAAATCCCCAAAATGGCAAGGTGCATTCTGGCTTACTCTGCAAGGCCACAGCTAGGTTGTGTTTTTCTTTAGTTGCATTTATATGACATTTTATTCTCCTGACGAAGCACTGAAGTGTTTTGTTGGGCAGACAACATTGCATTCCTATCCCAAGATTCTGGCAGTGACGTCACACAAGGTTCCGGCAAGGTACCACAATACAGTATATATAAAACTGCATCCGGAACTGCCAAATCCTTTGCCCAACAGAGTCACCAGAAAGTACATAAAAAAGTTGAACCTTTTTCCTCATTGCCTGCGAAATAGCTGTGGATTATTTAGTTTCCACCAGTCATTCTCAGGCCATTTCCTTTACCTTCTCTCAGCGTGCAGAACAGAAGGCAAATTGCACATCAAATTGAAGCATTTCTAAAGCCCAGTAAAATTGGAGGCATCAAGAGAAGCCAGGTGGGCTTTCAGCTGCCTACAAAAGCCAGACAAAAAAGCAAAGCAAGACGAATAATTACCAGCAAATGTTTCCAAGCTACGTGTGCGGAAAGCAGGAGGGAGGAGAGGCGCTGGGCTGCGAAGCGGATGAATGAGGAATTGATTGTTGTGGTTTCAGTCAAGTCTCCTTACAAAGATGCTCTTTTGTTTCCTGTGTCTCACCTGATTACAGCCCCTCATTTGTTCTCAGTGAGGATAGCTTGAATGGATGTAAGTAACTGGACCAGTGGCGGCTGGTATGGAACGGGGGTGGCGGGGCGGGGGAGGTAAAAAAAATAAAAATAGCACCTCCTCTGCACGGCGGCCATCTCCCCGTCTCTCCACTGTTGTCTCTCCTCCGGAAGTAAAAAGCATACAGGCTCCTCTAAGCAAATCACGACGCTGCCATCACCATCATGGCAGCAGTGCGGTGATTAGTCTGAGTGCTGTGGTTCGACGCTCAGACAGGGATTGGCAGCCTGTGCATATTCTCTACCCGGGCTGTGCAATACAGCCCGGTGGAGAACATGCTAAGTGCACATTACTATTTGGCCTTGCCTAGACGGCCGGACAAACTGTCATGCGCACTTAAGTGCATTAACCACTCCTCCCCCTGCTGGCTATGAAGACAGCCAAGCCCCGCCCCAAAACTGGCTTTAGCACGGGAAAGAAATGATAATAACAATGTGTTGTTAACATTTTATTCTTCCTTTTTTCCACTGCTGAAAAGCAGTGGGGCAACGCTCCTTCACCTTAGTGTAGGAGCCGCTGCTGAACTAGACCATCCCAGACATGTGTTGCGCTTTTTTAGCTCCCTACAGATAACTTAGGGGCAGATGTATCAACATCGAGAGTTGCGAATCTCAAATAGCGACTTTTTAGAAATCGCTATTTGAGATTTGCAAATTGGTATGTATGTAGAAAATCACTTATGTTTTGCGATTTCTTCAACTTCCTTAATTGCGAATCGCAAATTGCGAATCGCAATTAAGGAATAATTTCCCATTCATTTCAATGGGCCAGGAGGCCCATAGGAATGAATGTGAAGTTATTCTCAATTTGCGATTCGCAATTTGAGAATCGCAAATTGAGAATAATTTCAAGGGTGCAAGGGTGTCATAAGGACACCTGATGCACCCCTGAAATTCACATGTGTGGGCATATGGCGCACATACATGCCCTAAGGGCATGTATGTGCGCCGCCACATGGCACCTTCACAAATGCAAAAAAGTGTTTTTGTGAAAGAAATCGCAAATTACCACCAACTTCAAGTTGGTGGTAATTTGCGATTTCTTAATGAGAAATCTCACAACTTGGGTGCTTCATACATTGCATTTAAGGAATCGCAAAATTTGCAATTCCTTAAATGCAATCGCAAAATAAGGAATCGCAAATTTGCGATTCCTTATTTTGCACTCAAATTTGCTACATACCTACCATTTAGTGAGAATGAGTTCGCAAACGCCGAAATTCTGGGAATTTCGGCGTTTGCGAACCCATTTGAGCTTCATACATCTGGCCCCTAGTCTTCTCGCGTGCCTTGGACAGCAGGGCAGAATAACATAGAGGGCATCACCACGTGTGAGCTGCACCATTAGTGCTGTGGTTAACCTACGGGGAGCTTAGTAGACATGTTCTCCCCTTCCCACCATTCCCAGCTGCAGGTTTCAGTATCTCTAGAGCAATGTCTTCAAATTGGGGTGGGCGCCCCCTTAGGGTCAGTGATGCTGTTTTCAGGGGGTTGCACATCCTTCAGCAGTTCTAGGAGCCACAAGGTGCTGGGAGGGGCTGACTTCAGTGCCCTGGAAGTGCCACCTTTTTGTGATGCATTTCCAGCCTGTCTTTCACACCTCCTTTACAGTGATGGGCATTGGTGCTGGAACATTTTTCAGAGTAGAGGCTACTGCCATCTGCTTTACATAAAAAAAAGTCATAGGAAATGTGAAAAACCCAAACCTCACACAAAATAAAATGTGTAACAAATGAGCCTCAGCAATCGAGGGAGCAGTGTGTCCAGTGGTGCAGCCTTTCCTTTCACACTTCCTCTACCCCAGCAAGACTGGCACATACTTCACTTTACAAAACCCTCCCACTGTGCAGTTAGAGAAGGAAGTGTAAACACCAGTCGCCCTATTAACATCATGCATGCTCATGACGAGCTCAGCTCGTCATGAGGCACGGTGGTCGTGTGCTCATGACGAGCTCAGCTCGTCATAACGTCCGCAACATTCGCACGCGGGGATAATTCCCCCGCTGTGCTGAGTGTTCTAAAGAAGCGGGGGTGGCCATGACAAGCTGAACTCGTCACGAGCAACGGGGTGCTGTGCGATCCCTCCCTCCCCCCAGCACAGCGGGGGAATTACCCCTGCGGCAAAGGGGTTAAAAGAATAGGCAGTCATTTGTCAGAAGGCATAGACTGACCTTTGACCCCACCTATGAACACATTGCAAACGCAACAAGATGGAAAGAACACTTAAAGGCATCTTTATTACTCTCTTGACTTTATGAACTCTGGGGGGATTATTTTGGGGCTGCTGCAGCACCCCACCACCAGTACTTCCAGGGCCTGTGGTGATGGGAGGGGAGTGGGGGTGCCTGCTGTGCCATCAGGCTGGCAGTGGCACTCATGCAGAGCAGAGATACCCTTCGTCTGGACTCCTAGGGGGGCTACTAATGGCTGAGGGGTCAGGGGCGGCTCTAGGCTCATGGCGGCCCTGGGCAGGGAGCGTAGGTAGGGGGCCCTGGAAGAGGGGGTCCGGGCGGGGCGGAGCGTGGAGGCCAGTGAAGAGGGGGCGTCAGGGTGTTTGGAAGTGGAACAGAGCCGGTGGCCGCCAAATCCCTGCCAAATATGTATCCATCCTCAGAGGATTATTATATTAAGGATATATATTGGTGTGGTGGCCCCTGGGGTTTGGTGGCCCTGTGCAGGTGCACAGCTTGCACATGCCTAAGGCCGCCCCTGGAGGGGTACAGAGCAAGGTGTAAGGAAAAGGTCCATTCATGGATGGGGAAGGGCTGCCTCACTGTGATGTTTTGAGGCACAGGCTGTGGGTTCCAAACCGCTGGCACAGTGGAGGGGGGCAACTCCCACCCCCACTGCAGACCTGTCCTACCGGGGCACATGGTCTAATAAACCCTGTACTAAGAGTTCTCAGATGTGTTCCTTGAAATACACACAAGAGAAGCCCATTTAAAAGATGCTGAATGAACAGGAGCAGCAGATCTGGCCTGTCTTTCCTTATCCATGGCAGTGTTTACAACACTTTCTTAAATAGAGTATTGTAAATATACTGAAAATGCTACAAATTGGAAAAGCAGTTCACTGACTGCGCATGCCAAAAAATGCAGCTGTGAACCTCCCTAATGGGAGTGTTAGAGCTGTACGTAGATGTAGTGTTTTTACATCTCCATAAAGTGCCTACAGTAGGCATCACTACTTTGCAAAAGTTGCACATTTTAACCCTTTGCCTCCTTTCTTCGAAAAGTACAAGACCTTATTTCGTACAAGATATTTTTGCAGAGTGGCAGTCCTTGTGGTTTCCTGGAGAGTCTATGAATAATTACCCTTTACACTGCTTAATTTGTAAAAAAAGAAAAAAAAAGTGCCAGGGCTCTCGTCAGGAGGCCTCCGCAACTTCAGCCACTCATTGCAACTGCCAGCGTTGCCAATGACAGTACCAACACAACTACTAACAGGCACACTGTGACAATTCAGATTATTCCAGTCCCCCAAAGGTATAAAAAAATTGCTTGTGCAAGTATTCGTTGTTTCTGATGCATACTGAATTAATTTTTTATTTATAAAGTTTTATAGAGCGCGAACTTGATCCAGAAGGATATCAGAGCACTTTACAATTTGAAGGAAAGGAAGGTAACAAATCGAATGGAATGTCCGATGCGCTTAGAGATAACAATTGTCCCTCATGTTAAGGTAAGGGCTTATTCATGAGGAATCTTTTTGCTTCCACTTTGAAAGCATCCTTGGAAGTGATCCTCCGAATTTCCGGTGGAAGAGAGTTCCAAATTTTCGGAGCAGAGCCAGAGAAGGCTCGTTGGCATGTTCATATATAATAATCTATAGTAGTTCCGCTCATCTCTAAATTATACAAACAGCTGCCATAAGTTCTGGTGCCCAAATTATGTGCCGTGCCGACAATTAAGTGCTGGTGCCGAGCACCAGAAACCACCAGCTCAAATTAAGCAATGCCTTCATATACACTTATAACACCTTTTGCACAAAAATGGAGCCACATATCATTTCCTGTTGATAGGCACTTTGTGTTTTAGAAGAATCCTGGTGGTGTTTCTCAGTCTTTCATTGAAAACAAATGTCCTGGGGCTCTGAATAGACACCAGTGCTCTGCAGCTTTGCACACTGTCTCTCCTGGCACTTTATTCTCATGAAAGGAACCGACTGGCACCATGCTTACGACAGTGCATGCCACTATTGCCTTTTCTTGAAAGGTACAAAAAGTGTGAAAGTGGTAGACTAAGCATTTCAAATTTCAATGTCATCTATTTTGTGCCCTTCTCCGATTCTCCGGAAGTGACGTGAAATCTCAGGGCTTTTTGATTGGAAAGAGAGGCAAAACCCACTGAGTTATCGAATCAGGATTCGAACCTGTAATCTGCATAACCCATCCAGTGCTCTGCAAGAAGCGCATTAGCCCCCTAAGCAATTTCCAGTGGTTAGAACTAAACCTATCGATAACATCGCAGGTCTGCAGCACAAACCGACTGTGCTCTCTTATCAGCGAATACACTGGGCGCAATGGGTTAATTTCCTATTTCAGTAACATGGTTATTGATTAACTTACTTTTTCCTCTTCTAAGGTCAATAAAATGTGCACCACAGGATTATGCAATATTAGCGCGTATTATTTACGCTGCTATAAAACTGTAAAAGCGCCAAAAGGCTAGTATAAAAATGCGCCCATGTGCGCTCATGCCTGCGTTTATCTGTCTTCGGGTTGTGCGTTTAAAAGCCCACATGAAAGGGGCAGGTCAGTTTGTCACCTGGGCGGGGCTTAACATCAGGACCACACCACATGGGGTGAGGAGATGGGGTGAGCGGGGGTCAGTAGCGCGGATGGAGAAGGTGGAATTTAGGGTCTTTTCCTAATTTCAGCTGTAAATTGTTCTGGCTTAAACTGGTTAAGTTATGGGATGGCAACTTTGGAATGCAAAGCCAGAGAAATTTTCAGGAAAAAAAGGAATTCATAGGGCTGTAGGCTCCATCACCCGCCTGGTGCTCAGTGGTTCAGAAAGGTCTAAATTCAACTAAGGTAACTGTCACCCTTTCAACCAGTTGAGTAGCCAGAAATTGGCCATAATTTGGCTGCAGGTGGGGGTTCAGTTGAAATAAGAGGGTGTGGAGACCTGGGTTTAATTTGTACCTGGGCACTACTGTAAGAGCGGCACATGTGGTCTGACAGAAAATTGGTGCAAGTGATGGATCCCGCCCCGAACGAAGGACTGGAGCAGGCCAAGTGGACGACATGTGGGCGCTTGGAGGTGCAACAGAAACCGATGGAAGTTCAGGATGCCGTGAGCCGGGGCCGGCTCGAAAAAGCCTCAAGACCATGAAGAAGGATCCCCAGTGACGAGAAACTAGAGCTTGTAAATTTACAAATTCAATAGATACCAGCTGTTGCCTTTTTCTGGCTTTTCCGTCACATGCATCGCGGCCCTGGTGTTGGACCACTTTAGGTCACATGGTGTCAATTGGTGGCAGATCTCTGCACCCTTCTCATTCATATACAAAATGGGAATCCTGTAAATACTCAAATAATTGATCTCCAAAAGGTGCCAAATACCCAAACCCTGTTATGGGCAAAAAAAGCTAATTTAGCCTACAGTTCAGCTGGTTTCTCCTCTGGCATAACTACAGTGTCAGCTGGAATCAAAGAGGAGGGAAAGGGTGTGTGGACTGTGGCTCAGTTGACATATAGGTCCAGGTGGTTGAGGGTTAGGGATCACGTCAATTTAAGGTAAGACACACTCTTGGGTCTTCCGTGGAGGGTCTATGGTCAACAAGTAACCTCCTTAGCAGAAGTGCGCATGTCACAGTTTTGGACCAGGGTGGGGGCGATATCTTGTGATTGAGACTGGTGCACTGTGTGTGTTATGTTGACTCTTGGTGATGTTTAGAATTTGTATATCAACTTGAATTCACTATTATGCCCTCGCACGCAAAGTGTGCACCTTGTGCTTTTCGCCTCTACGCAATGGAGCGCTAAGCCTTTCTGCTCATTAAAGTAACGCAGTTCCTACCAGGTTTCAATTTAGTGTAAGTAAGTGCTGCTGTCTCCTCTTTTCCCTACATGTACTCCCCGCTGTGGAAAGCTATACTGGCAACTTTGCAGCTGAGTGGTTAGGTGGATGTAGCCCAAGTGAGACCTTTATCTTATCCAGTGTTTACCTTTTACTTCAACGAGCTCTACTCGGAGTAAAGTTAGGGCTTGACTGAGAATCTGTGGCTGGAATAAGGAAAGTACTGATGTCACACCTGAGAAAGAAAAGAAGGCATACTGTTGTGTACATGAAGTACCATGGGGCTTATTTACAAGAGGCCTGCGCCGCTGAAGCATCACTTCTTTTTGACTTTCCAGTGGTGCTGGCCTCTCAATCATATCTGTGAGGTGACGTAAAGCCACCCTGCGTGGCTTTGCACAGCCTCATAGATATGGAGTAAGACAAGGCAGGGGCAGCACAAAACGCTGTGTTGCCTTACTCTGCGTCAAGGAGGGTTTTCCATGGGTATTGTGGTGGGTATTCACATGCAGCACCCATGGATTTTGACGCTGCCACAGTTGCACAGAATCACGTAAACCTGTAGCAGCGCCAAAACCTTTCCGCCTCCCCAGAGCAGGTGTAACAAAGAGAAATATTTCCATTTCTCCTCGTTTTTTCCTCTTTCCATTTGTGCTGCTCTTAGCAGCACACACAGAACGAGGAAAATGCCTCTTTTGAAGGGGTACCTTCCTGCACATAAACAGTCATGCCAACAACGCAGAAGTGCCTGCGCTGGCTCAAGACAGCCAAAACTGCGTCAGCGAAGTGGGAAAGGACAGGATGGTGTCGTATATCATTAATACGGTGCATTCCTGCCCTTTGCTTTTGATGGAGGGCAGCGCAACAAGTCAGGCCACGCAAGTGACTTACTGCACTGCCCTGCCTGCAGCAAAAACTCATAAATGAGGCCCCCAGTGTTTAATTTGTAAAAGAATGACTGCCGGTGCCCGAAGCTCAGCTCAGAAACACGCTTCCGGCTCAATTAAATGTCGGTGTACCGAAAACCTATGCTCCGCAGTCTTAAGTCCACCTGATGCCGCTTTAATCCACTGCCAGACTTTCCCTGCCCTTTATTTCATTCTTGCAGGTTTCAGTGTTCTCCTGTTGTGGCAGTTTTTTTTCCATCCTTCTTTTCCTCCGGCTTTCCGCCTTGTGTGATTCTCCCTCTTTTGCTCTTGGTAAATGTCTGGTGAGGAAAATTAAGTGGGTACAAGAAATGGGAGCTGTTCGTCTGTGGCAGGGGTCGGGGGCCCCAGCCGGGACGGGCACGTCGTCAGGGCGCCTCAACGGTAGGAGCCTTGCATGTGGGTGGAACCGAGCTGGGTAACCTACCCTCGTCTCCGTCCCCGGGCAGCGGCCATATCTACACCATCCACAGGCCATACACCCCCACTTCACCATACGGCTAAGGAACAAAAGATCTCTGACAAAGAGCCCCTTCGCGGGTGCCCGTTGAGCATTGCAGCGCCGGCTCAACGAGGAGCAGGTCCATATGATGAAGCATGACACCTAGCTTGCTGGGTGTGTGAGGACCCTAGTTCTGCAAAAGCAGGATCTCCATCCCTCTTCCTCCTTCAATTTTAGAATTCACCACTAGTCCATACCCACCACCACTCAACAGCTGGTGTGGGACACCAACCCCAGAGGAACAGCTCCAATTTCTTGTACCCACATTTGACCCAGACGGGCAAGGGTCCTGGACCTCTTTAAAAAGCCCACACATCCCCCTACTTGTTGAGAGGAAAATTAAGTGCCAGTTCCCAAAAATGAGTGCTGACGTGGTCCCCACCACGTGGCCCCCCACCACCAACCAATGGCTCCAATTAAGCATAGTGAGACCCTGTCCTAATAAGGTCAGAGCCTGCTAAGATTGGAAGCCTGCAGCCAAAAACCAGACACTGATTTTCATATATGAGTGACAACAATTTGAATATTTGAGCATGTGTTCCTCGTCCCAGACATTACCCCAGTGAAATGTGCTTATGGATGATGCTGATATCAGCCGATGGGCGATGTGCCTGCAATAGGCGCAATAGATGGTGCATTCCCCATTGTGGCTCGTTCAAATGAATCCATCGAATTTTCAAGACTTTTGCAGTGTATTTGGAGCCACATTGTTCACTCGACTCGCTGTATATATCAAGCACTTTGACACCATGCGCTGTTCCTGCTGATCACAATTGTCACTTGCGTCGCCACCTCTTGTGTCACTTACACATGCCGAGCACCAAGTCCAATTCGGGTTGTTTTGTTATTTGTTTACATACAGTGCTGGTACAACTGTATACCCTAATTTTCTTTGTTCTTTAATTATACGATGCCATGTGCACGTTTCAAAACAAATTAAGTCTCCTTGTTTCTGTCCACGTAATGCTTTACGCATACATGTTTAATTGTCTTCTACAATAACACCAGTTGGGATATTGTTTGCTTATTCTTGCAATCCAGCATTGGCGCAATATCAGTGAAGGATGCCACGAAAAGTGTAAAGATTGTTTGCCTGCACCTCATCAAACACAATGCCACCTTGGTGTGGTCCCACCATCTTTAAGTGACACTGATATCATAGTAAGGCCGCTGTGCCTACACACCAACAATGCTGCTTTGAGTTCCCCTATAAGTGGTCGCCAGAACGTGAGGTTGTCTGTGCCTCTGCCAAGCATTAGGCTTCTTTTATTTCCCCTAAATGGACTGCTGCTTCCCCTCAGTCGGCGACTGTGACTGTATGATCGCTACCTGGCTAGGATGGTACAGAGCGGTGCAGTGTCCACACGCGATCCATCAGTAGTTGAGCATGCTCCACTGGCCTTTAGTTTAATCCTGAAAATGCAGTGGTGGCTGCCTCGGAGCAGGGGTGGTGGGGTAGGGAGAGGAATGGATAAAACATTTTTTTTTTAAATAAACCTACCTTCCCTTTGCCACAGCCAACGCCGCTGCATGCCTCTCCTCCGTCCTCTTCCTGTGAACTGGCTGCACCGGAAGCAGACTCTCCCAGCCAATCACAATGCTGCACAAGCAGTGTCGTGATTGGTCTGAGCGGCCTGTTTGGCCGCTCAGGCAGTGCCTGGGAGCCTTGGCACGTTCTCTATCAGGCTGTGCAACACAGCAAGGTGGAGAATGTTTGGTCGGCCAAGAGGGCCGGCCAAACATTCATGTGCACTTGGGGAGTGCAAACCACTCCTCACTTTGCTTAGCCCCGCCCCTACCCACCCTGGCTCAAGTCCCACACAGAAAAATAAAATGATAATAACGTTGTGGTATTATTATTTTATTTCTATTTTTGCACTGCTCGAATAGCAATGGGGCGAAGCTCCTCCTCCTTAGCAGAGGAGCCGCCACTGTGGAAATGTTTCCTTTGGTTAAATTTGGTTGAATGTGTGCAAGCCCAGACAGACACACAGAAGTTACAGAGTAAAAGTGATATGTATTCAGAGTAAAAATTGTGCTATGAAGACGTGGTGAATTTACTATGCACTTTATGGGAATAAAGTCTTCCAGCACTGCTTGAACATTGAAATTATAATCCAGACCTCCCTCCAAAAGATGGCCTTGACTGTTTGACCACGCTACCGCCTGAAAACCAAAGTCTGACGAGGAGCCACTCGGCACTGCAGTATGCTTGCAGTTGAGTCTAGATCCTGTGTTGCCAAGGACGACAGCAATGTTTGTCACAAGGACTGTGTAATTTCCACTGAGTCCTACACTTTATGCTCTTGCCTCTGTTGCCTCATGCAATCAACATGCCTTTTTGAATGAACCTATAGTGTTCAGGGCCGGACTGGGAACCAAAACCGGCCCTGGCAATGTGCTTGGCCGCCCCCCCCCCCCTCCCCAGGGAAGGGGGGTGGGTGTTGGGGCTGCAACTGATTGCTGCAAAAACGGCTCTGTAACAAAAGCGGCCCCCAGTGGCCTAAAACCGGCACCCACCCTTGCGGCCGATCGGGGGATTGCCCGGTGCCCGCAACAGCCAGTCCGGGCCTGATAGTGTTCATACTGTTGTCCTTGTGAGTTATCGCACACCCAGTATAAGTTTTCGGGTAGTCTATCGTACATTCACATTTTAAGATTAGACAAAGTCTATCCTCTTGCCATAAGTGTCATACTCTCATCTCTGGTTGCTTGCGTAGTCACCATGCCAACAGTATACATTTAGAAGTACTGTGTACGTTTGACCTCTCTCCACAATGAAAGTTTGGATGCGGTATACCCTCCACTCCTTAGTTGCCGATCCCTGCCTTTGTTCAGGAAATCAGTCCCCAAACCCTCAATGTCAGTTTGAAACTAGCCTGTCTTCTATCTTAGGGGCATATTTATGAGTCCCTTGCGTCGCCATGGCGTCACTTTTTGTGATGCTCCAAGGGCGCAAATCGCAAAATCATATCTATCAAGAAATGCAGAGCCACTATGCATGGCTTTGCATGCCTTATAGATATGGAGTGAGGCAGGGCTGCACAAATGGCTTTGTCACCTTACTCTGCGCTCAGTAGACATTCCAACCGCAGTGGTTGTTCCCACACAACACCCATGGATTTTGATGCTTTCCTAGATGTACAAGACCATATAAACCTAGGGTTGTGCCAATACCTTATGCCTCCCGAGGTGAGGCATACCGAGGAAAAGTAGCTTTTTTTCTCTTGGTGTATTCCTCTTTCCATGTATAATGCATTCGGCAGCACACATGCTCAAAAACAATCCTGCTGACAACACAGGCACCCTTTCACCATGGTGCAAGGGTGCCTGCGTTGGCGCTAGGCTGCCAAAACGGCACCAGCGCAAAGAAATAGGACAGGAATGTGCCGTATTGGTTAAATACGGTGCATCCCAACCCATTAACTTTGAGGGCAGTGCAGCAAAGATGACTTTCTGTGCAGCCCTACATCAAAACCCCATAAATGAGGCCCTTTTAGTGTTCTTGCTCAGTGCTCTGTTGCGTTCTGCCTTCACTTCTCATCTGATATCTATTCACAGTGAGTCCGTCCTCCCTTGCTTTCAATGCTTAATTTGAGCCAGTGCTTTCCGGTGCTCAGCACTGGCACTTAATGTCAACACCATACTTAGAACAGTTTACCACATGGTGGCACTGCTCATCTAATTTAGAGATGAGCAGAACAAGGGTTGTTTAGCCTCGACTACGGGAACGTTATTTACAACGGTGCGCCGGCTTACCTGCTCCGTCGGCTCCAACAGATTCAAAATCAGGCGGCTCGCCTGATTTACGGACTCCCCAGGTTCAATCACACGACCCCCTTGCTGCAGTCCCTCCATTGGCTCCCAGTGAGGGAGAGGGCCCTTTTTAAGCTCGGATGCATCACCTACCAGGCCAGATCAGGGACCGCCCCCGTTTTCTTGTGCGAAGCCATCTCCCCCTACCTCCCTTCCAGAGAACTCCGTTTCACTCATTTGGCCCTTTTGTCAGTCCCTCGCTTCAGAAAACAGAAGTCCGGTGGGGCCAGATTTGCAGTGCTGGCTCCATCCTTCTGGAATTCACTCCCATTTACTCTTAGGACGTCATCTTCCTATCTGGAATTTCGCAAGCATCTTAAGACCTTTTTGTTTTCCAGATCTGCAGCAGCTTAGCCCCCTTCCCCGCTTCCACTGATCTACTGCTATCTAGCGCCATGAAACCGATTCTGGTATAAGAGCGCTCTATAAATATTTTAAAATTCAAATTCAAATTCAAATACAATATACATTAGAATTGCTCATACCTGCCTCCCCAGCCATTCCTTTAGCTTTAGGGACCTGGAATAATCGGAACTGTTGCATTTACATGCGAGAGACAGGGTTAGTAGTTGTTTTGGCAGCAATGGCAAGGGCGATGGGTGGTGCAAGCTGCAGTGGCCTTCTTGTCAGAGCCCTGGCACTTAATATTTTTCAAACTAAGCACTGCTTTCTTTCTTCCTCAGACGCTTGCTCTTTGGCCTCACGCGGCCGGCAGCCATCTTGTCCTCCCTGGCTCGGCTCAGAACAAGCCCAAGATGTAAGCCGCTTAAACAGACTCCTGTAATTACCTCTGGCAGCGTCCGGGCGAGTTATTAGACCGCTCAGTCTTTTCTCCTTCAATCTTTAGTCGTTCCTGAGACCATTTAAAGTAATCTGAGCTGTGCTTGGGAGGAGAAATCTCTGAGTTTATTTCTTAGAAACAGATTCCTTAATCGCTTCAATAAAGCTGGCCAATTTTAAAATCAATAACAATCGCGCAACCGCTTCACACTAAGAGCGGCAGGGAAGCGACATCAGCCCGGCGCCTGAACACCTACGTACAACGCCGAGTTTGCCGACTGAAAAAGTAAAATATATTTTTTTGAAATGCAATGAAAATAACATGACAATCACTACAAGACGTGATGGGTCACGTGGCGTATGATCGGTGAGTGTTGGCTAGCAGCAAGCAGTGTGCTCGCGAGGAGCAGGTTGGCAGGTGGCATTGTGTATTTTTGCCAATCATCTGTGAGAAAAATGAAGTCTAATGATGACATCACCGGTTACAGTACGTGACCCTTAGCTCAATGATGACATCATAGGAAATCATATCACATTAAGGGGCATATGTATGAAACGAATTTGTAGTCACAAATGCTGCGATTCGCAAAAAAACAGTGTTTGCGACTAAAAATTTGAAAAACGCGATGTATTAGGAAAATCGCATCGCAATATTAAGGAATCGCAAAATTTGCGATTCCTTAATTTTGCGTAAGTATTTAAGGAATCGCAGATTGCGATTCCTTTAATGCTATGTATCAAGCACCCAAGTTGTGCAATTTCTCCTTAAGAAATCGCAAATTACCACCAACTTCAAGTTGGTGATAATTTGCGATTTCTGTCAATAATGCACTTTTTGGCATGTTTCAAAGTACCATGTGGTGCACATACATGCCCTTATGACACCCTTGCACCCTTGAAATTATTCTCAATTTGTGGTTCTCAAATTGCGAATCGCAAATTGAAAATGAATTCCCAATCATTCCTATGGGCCACTTTTCCCATAGGAATGAATGAGAAGGTATTCCTTAATTGCGAATTCACAATTTGATAATTGCAATTAAGGAATACTAAGAACTCGCTAAATATTTGCGATTTTTTTAATACATCCAGTTTTGTAAGTCTCAAATAGAGATTCCCAAAAAATCGCTATTTGAGAATCGCAAACACGGAGGTTGATATATATGCCCCTAAGTGACACTCAGATCAGAGGAAATGACCATGTGGAGGTTCGCCTAAATGACACTTTAAAAATGCATGCCATAAATGAGTGACATTTGAGCCATGGTGTCAGCCTTACCCCATTAATGCAAATGAGCGCTCAATGTGGGTGGGGGTTGGATGGATGGACAGACGGACGGACGGATGGATGACTTCCAGAGTGAATAGTGTGAACTACAATAATCTGCCTCTTTTGCTTCTGTTGTTTGGTAAAGAAACAAAGAGGCGGATGAAGGTGTACAAAGGAGGCGATGCTTCACGGAGAGTGTCTCAAGGGCTTTGCTGCTGGGTCCAACTATACATGCGTAGCTCGTCACAATTCTTCCAGATACAGCATCATAATCCTTATCCATAGGTTTGTTGATATTGTAGGTTAATATTTAGTCAAGTGAGAATTCACCCACCCCCAAAAAAGACTTTAAGTATGTTGATAACATTTTTGGGGTAGAAGTATTATGCCCTTTTTGGTTGAACAGCTCATTGAGGGTTCATCAGAATTAGCAGTAACTAGGATGCCCTCTTTTTAACATCTCCCTTTCATTGCAAAGGCCTCGCCTGTGTTACCACAGAAGGCTTGTGACCATGGTTTGGTTCCATGTTCTCTGGCAGGGGTTATAAGGTCCGATACAGTCTTGAAAAGACGCTGGTTTTGGTAAGTAGTTGCGCAATAACCAACATTGAGTCCTCGCATTTAAAGCGTCTTCAGGGTTGGTCTCCATCATTGATGTATATACGACCTTCTTATCAGAGTGATATGTTTTCGCCGTTAAGACTCTTGCCATCTGGCAGCTTTCTTCAGTTTATTTATCTAAGAGGACAGCTGGACCAGGGAGCACCAGGAGTGTGGATTGTTTCATATGTTGAGGACTAGTTAATAACCTACCTAAGACGCATATCAATTCAGATCACTAGCAGGACATTTATATCAGTCTCAGTAGGAATATTTATTTAGCTTTCTACTAGGTCCAATAGTGCCTCTCTGTCTTTTCAACTCCAAATGTCACAATATCTCAGTGGGACTCTGGAATATCTCACACCTGGAATACAGATCATACATAAACAGGATTCGCGCGGATGCTGAGCGCTAACACGCCCTTTTATAGGACTGGTCCCACTTGAATGATGCTAAATATGTTACTATGAAGGCGCTATTGGGCGGGACCTGTGTCAAGTTGTCTCAATCCGCCACATATTCTGGTTTTCTTAATCAAATGGCAGATTCAAAGTATATGAAATAGGGGTGTATGTCAAAAGAAATTGAAAAGGCTACTAACAGCCTGGTAAAATGTCCCCTCCAAGTCATCCGCAGGGGGTGTTGTTTCTAGTCGCAAAGTTTTTTTCCTCCTTGTCCTCCCCTGAGCCAAAGTTTTGTGGAGGCCATTCCAAGATGGCGGTTGGTGGTTGGGGGCAACAAGAACTGTGGTTACAGGACTACGGATTCCCTTGTACATCATGGAGTAGTGTTTGCAGAACGCGTGTAGGAGACTTTGCGTTGCACTAGAAACCAGATCTACCTGGTGTCTGAAGGAGGATGTAGCAGTGGATATTAGAAGTCATAAAATTATGTACATGGTAGTGTTAATGACTCAATATAAAAGGGAGCTAGAAAGAGAATGTTGCAGCTGTTGTGTTTGCTGACAGTGCCATTACGTACGGTGTGTGTATCCAAGTGGCGGGGGAGAAAAGTATATCTGTGTTATCAAGGTGACAAACCCTTTAATCAGGAGATGCTGTTAGCGAGGCGAGAGGTTGGATAATTCCATAGTAAATAACGAATTCCAGTGTACATGCACATCTGTGCATGTACACCTGTGCCATATGACACACATACATGCCCTTAGGCACACAGATGTGCATGTACACTGGAATTCGTTATTTACCATGGAATAGTATTCCATGGTAAATAACGATTCGGTAAGGGCCTGTGGCACTGATTACAGTGCCACCTACATATTGATTTACAGAATCGGTAAATATACTGATTCTGTAACATTAAGGCCACCTACATGTCAAATCCCACATCCTACATGTCAAATCCCAAATTCCGGTCGGTAACGGCCGAAATCGGCCGTTACCGACCGGTATTTGGCGACCTACATCTGGGCCTGAGATATTTCAAAGAACAATTTTACGCGCAGGATAATGTGCAGTTTTTTTTTAATTCATTCTCTGAACTCGGGTCGAAGGCATTGCCCTTAGGGCATGTATGTGTGCCACATGGCACACAAGCCAGAAACAGGGGTGCAACAGGGTGTCAAAGTGACACCCTATCCCCCTTGTAAAATTGGTAATTTTACCGATTCGGTAATTGCCAAATCGGTATTTGCTATTGAATCCTATGGGCTTCAAGGCCCATAGGAATCAATGGCAAATACTGATTCGGTAATTACCGAATCGGTAATTACCGAATCTTACCGATTCGGTATTTCTACCGAATTTTTTACCTACATAGCAATTACCGATTAGTAAATACCGAATTGGTAAAATTCGGTATTTACCATTCGGTAATTTGCTATTACCTACATCTAGGCCTAAATGAATAAGCTCACAGATGGAGCGTCCCACTAGACACATTCTAGTGTTTGCTAAGGTACTGGTTTACCAGCCACTTCTGGAGGGATGGCTTTCACCAGGAGCGGCTGCTATGGGGCAGTTGTGGTAGGGCAGGGAGGAGGGGTTTAAAAATAAAATAATATGTAACATACCTGCTGGCTGCTGCTCCTCCCTCGTCCTCTTCTTCATCGACACAGGAACAGGAAGCACCCCGGCTTACAAACTCTCCTAGCCAATCATGAAGCTGCTGATTTAAGCATTGTGATTGGTCTGAGCGCTGTGGTTCAGTGCTCAGATGGGGACTGAGAGCCTGGGCATGCTCTCCACCCAGGCTGTGAAACATGTCAAGTGTGCATGGCTATTTGGCCGACCCAAGATGGCCGGAAAAACCATCATGCGCACTTAGAAAGTGCCAGCACTCCTCCCCTCGCTCTGTGGGCTGTACAGCCAGCCCTGCCCCTACAGAGGAGTACTGAAAAATAAAATGATAATAATGTGTTGTTATTATAATTTTTGGTTTTTGCGTGGGGCGACGCGTCTCCATCTTAGTGGAGGAGCCGCGGCTGGCTTTAACACCCATCCAAGTCAGGCATCACGAGTGACGTGGCGTTTGCCAATAAAAGGGGCCGGGCGCACGTGCCCTTGGCCAGTTCCGAGTATGGCATGCATGTGTTCGTGTCATTACTTATTCAGTATGTGGGCCTAGGGACCACAACTTTACAACAGACAGCACACGTGTGCAGACATGCTTACAACACACACTGGAAACGTCACTATTTAGCAGATATGGTGGAGTGCGCCTACATGCACGTAGAGTACCCCATACTGCTCACACAAAGACATATACTGGAGATTGTTCTGCTTTATACAAATGACACACGCACAATGTAGACTGCACTCATACGCAGACACAGCAATGGTGCTTTCAAACACTCACTGGAGAATGCACTAGTGAGCAGGTGTGCCAGAGTACATCTACACACATTCAGGTGTTTACATGCACATATACTGGAGACTGTGGGCACACAACAGGTTAATTCCACACACACACTGGAGACTACTAGTATGCAGGCCTGGCAATGGTGCGTACACATCCACACACTGACACACGTTGTTTTATCTACACAAACACAGGAGTCTCCACAAGTGTACAGCTTCAAAAAAGTACTTTGTGGTGTTTTCACACACATGCAAACACACTCTGGAGAATCCAGTAGTGTGTAGACATGACAGACTATGTCACGGTACTTCTACACACATGCCCACACTCATACACTGGATACAGTACCAGTGAGCAGATATGGCAAAGTGCATCTACGCACATACACACACACACACACACTCAGACTATTAAATCATGGTACTTACACACAGGCTTCTCTACTATGCAGATATGGCACATGTGCTTACACATCAACACACTGGACCTCATGGTGCATGCTTATGCACACATACAAATTCAGCAGATATTACAGAGTAGGTCTACGCGCACACAAACACACACACACACAGTAAATTATGGTACTTATACCAAAACACACATACTCCACTCATAATCTGACACATACACACACTCACCGGAAACTGCACTAGTATGCAGGCACGACGGAGTACGTCTACACACACAGAAGCACATCCCATCATGATGCTTAGACACACATATATTAAAGGCTGCTCTAATTTGCATTCGACTAGGTAATTACACACACACTCCTCCCCAGAGGTTGCACCAGTATGCAGATAAGGCAAAGGATGATTATACACCCACCCATTGGACAAAGTACTTCAGGGTGCTTATATATAGGCCTGGGTGGTAAATTACGTTCCGCTTGCGGAATTTGCGGAATTTGGGTAATTTCGCATTCCGCGGAGAACGCAAAATTGCCCAAAATTCTGGGTTCCGCGACTTCGTGAAATCTTTTGCTTGTTCGCGTTCTCAAAATGCGTGCTCATGAGATATTTCCCCCAGAGCACGCCAACAGCGATTGCGAACAGTAAAAAAAGCATTGCAAACAAGCAATTCCGCGTGTTCGCGAAGAATTATTTTTACCGTTTCGTGGAGATTTGCATAACACGATTCCGCAAATTCCACCCACCCCTACTTATATACACACACACACTAGTGAGAAGATATGACAGTTAAATCTGCGCGCACACACACACACAGAAGAGACATACTCGCACAAACACACACGCACACACACTAGTGAGAAGATATAACACAGTTAAGCCTGCACACACACACACACACAAAGAATCCTGGAGGATGAACTTGTAAGGCAGACATGACAGAGTACATTATGATGCTTGTACAAAGGGCCATAATAAATATCTTAGCCCTGGCACTCTTCAGAGGTTGAGAGAAGTGCTTGAATTGAAGCCCATGGGCAGATAGCCCAAGGTCCTTCTACAGGGCGGAGGCAGGTCATTGCAGATTGCAGAGGGTGTTTGTAGTAAAGTGGACACTAGCCAACTGCATACCATACTGAGGCCAACAACTCATTTCATGGCGATCACTGACAAAGCCCAAAATACAAGCCCGATACAATCTGGTGGCAGGGAGGTCACAAGCCCAGTGAGTCACTCACTCCCCTCTATTCAACAATTCATGGAATAAACCCTTGCACATTCCATCCAATCTGCATACAAAATATGAATCACGACAATATATGACCCCGACGCGTGACTCCTGCTTCGCGACAAAGGCGGTTTCATCTGCTTTCGGCAAAGCAAATTCTGTGCTTCATTTGTGTAAAATGTAAGGTGCAAACTAGTGTCAGGGTGCATTGTGGTCAAGTGCATCTGGAGGAGATGAGAACTGCTGGGTGCTGTGTGAAGCTTCTGAGCGAGAAGAGAGGTGAGCATGATCTGGGGTCTAGAGGTTGGTGCTTCCATAGAGAGGGGAATCTACAGCTAGATTCATCAAGCCGAAAACGGCTCGCAAAGGGCCAGATTCTGAGAATCTGGCCCTTTGCGAGTGCAATTTTTACATTTGGGATTCATCATCCCAAATGCAAAAATCGCTAATAGCGAGATCGCATATTTGCAAGGAATTGCATTTAAGGAATTTCTATTTGAGATTCCTTGAATGCAATTCATTAACCATTTTCTATTTGCGAAATCGCTATTTCTGGCCGCTATTTACCACGAAGTCTGACTTCGTGGTAAATAGCGAAAACTCTGAAAAATGCACTTTAGTGCATTTTTCTGAGTGGTATGTTACACACACACATGTCCTTTGGACATGTGTGTGCGCAACATCTGGCTACATTTGCTTTTCAGGGGTGCTACAGGGTGTCCTTTGGACACCCCTGGCACCCTTAAATTCGCATCCTTATTTGCAATTAGCAATTTGCTAATCGCAAATAAGGAAGATGTAGGAATCTCAATATTTGTTGCAATTCCTACATGAATCCCGTTTTGCAAGTCCTTAATAGCGATTCTTTAATAATCGCTATTAAGGACTCGCAAAACGGGACAATGATGAATCTAGCTGCTACTCTTTTGTTGATTCTTCAGCTCATGAATAGCAAATGTTGGAATGCCATATGTCCCTCCATATTGAAAAGTCATGCTTTTTGCAGACTTACAGCAAGCTTTGCAAGTGACAGTCTTCTACGAAAGACCCTTGGGTTTGAGTTTTATTCTGGATCTCAGAGGGCTTCAGCTCAGTAATTTTAGGAAACTTTTTCATTCCCAGCAATGAGAAATCCAGCACAATTCTGTATTTTCTAGAGACAGCAGGCATACTATGGGGCATATTTATGAGAGCCTTGCGGATGTATGACGGTACAACGCGTACTGTTACAACGCGTCCCTTTACGACGCAGTTTTAACAACGCAAGTCGTTACAACGACTTGCGTTGAGGGGCACTGATATTGAATAGTTTAATTTACTATTCCAACACCAGTCCCTGTGGATAGTAGGGAAGGTGTTGGATAGTGAATTAAACTATCCCCTATCCTAGAGCGCCCTCCAGCGAAAGTCGTTGTAACGACTTTCGTTGTTAAAGCTGCGTCGTAACGGTACCGCGTTGTACCAGTTACGTTGTAAAGGATGTTTCCCGAGCCTTGCATCATGTTTGCACCACACAAAGTGGCACATGCATGATGCAAGGCTCTGAGTCAGATTTATGAAGCCACGCAAAGCCACATTGCGTGGATTTAAGTGCTCTCAAAAATCTTGAGTAAGGCAACGCAGTGCAAATCAGTGCATCACCTTACTCCGCGTGAGGGAGACATTCCATGGACGTTGCGGGTGTCCCCAGCCATCTTCCATGGATTTTGATGCATTCCCAGATTTATAGGGACTTGTAAACCTGGGAATGCGTCAAACTTTGACACCTCCCCAGTGCAGGCGTAACAAGAAGTATCTTTATTTGTTCAAGTGTTTTCCTCTTTCTGCAGCACACAGAGAAGGAGGTAAATGCCTCCATGGATAGTTTTCATGGAGGAAGGTGCCCCTTCCTGCACAAAAACAATCAAGCCTACAACACAGACACCCTTGAACCATGGTGCAAGAGTGCCTGCGTTGGTGTTAGGATGCGAAACAGCACCAGCCCTGGGGGGAAGGACAGTAATGCACCGTATCGGATAAATGCGGTGCATTTGTCATTTCACTTTGACGCAGGGCAGCGCAGCAAGGTGACTTGCAGAGCTGCCCTAAGCCAAAACCCCATCAATTGCCTTGTCAGCCAGGCTCCCAGTGTTAGATCGCTGATGCTCAGGTTCCAGGAGGTGATGCTCAGGTACCAGGAGGTGATGCTCAGGTACCAGGAGGTGATGCTCAGGTTCCAGGATGTGATTTTCAGGTACCAGGAGGTGATGCTCAGGTCCCAGGAGGTGATGTTCAGGTCCCAGGAGGTGAAGTGCAGGTTCCAGGAGGTGATGGTCAGGTACCAGGAGGTGATGTGCAGGTCCCAGGAGGAGATGCTCAGGTATCAGGAGGTGATGCTCAGGTACCAGGAGGTGATGTTCAGGTTCCAGGAGGTGATGCTCAGGTACCAGGAGGTGATGTTCAGGTTCCAGGAAGTGATGTTCAGGTTCCAGGAGGAGATGCTCAGGTACCACGAGGTGATGCTCAGGTACCAGGAGGTGATGTTCAGGTTCCAGGAGGTGATGCTGACGTTCCAGGAGGTGATGCTCAGGTACAAGGATGTGATGCTCAGGTACCAGGAGGTGATGCTCAGGTACCAGGAGGTGATGTTCAGGTTCCAGGAGGTGATGCTCAGGTTCCAGGCGGTGATGGTCAGGTCCCAGGAGGAGATGCTCAGGTATCAGGAGGTGATGCTCAGGTACCAGGAGGTGATGTTCAGGTTCCAGGAGGTGATGCTCAGGTACCAGGAGGTGATGCTCAGGTACCAGGAGGTGATGTTCAGGTTCCAGGAGGTGATGCTCAGGTTCCAGGCGGTGATGGTCAGGTACCAGGAGGTGATGTGCAGGTCCCAGGAGGAGATGCTCAGGTATCAGGAGGTGATGCTCAGGTACCAGGAGGTGATGTTCAGGTTCCGGGAGGTGATGCTCAGGTGCCAGGAGGAGATGCTCAGGTACCACAAGGTGATGCTCAGGCACCAGGAGGACATGCTCAAGTACCAGGAGGCGATGCTCAGGTTCCAGGAGGTGATGCTCAGGTACCAGGAAGACAAAGATCCAGCAGGAATGTCTGAGCTGCTGGACCACTCACTACTCTGATGGGTTAGCAGCCTTTGAAGCAGTTCCTTCCAAATCAGTGACCTTTTTGTACCTCCAGGGATGTTTGCTGATTTGGCGAATGTGATAACGAGGGAGGGTAAAAAAGTTGTGGGTGAATCTGTTGGGAGCAATGATGCAGAAGATTGAATCAAGTCTCGTGCAGATGATGCTGTTTATTCAACGGGGACAGAGGGCCATATATTATTTATATCATCAATGCATTACCATACTACACAATAGAATACTGATTAATATATATTAAGTTACTGCATATTCGTTGTTGTCAATATCTTTGATTCTATCAGCAGAAGAAATTGATTTTAATTTATGTATAAGAAACACATAATATTTGTCAATGGCTCACAATTTCCTTCAGTATCAGGTCCTACCTCTCTTTAGCTGTGGCAAATTTAGTAAATGTTTGTTTAAATTCAATGCACAGGATAATCATAATCATTTGAAGTAAGCTGTTGCATCCAGCGCCATTCACATGCCCCCTCAAGACTCCGCATTTACAAATCGCCTTTATCCGCAGCTGCTAATGCAGCGTGCAAACATCCGATTACTCTCTTTAAACCATGTGTTCGTCTGCCCCAAGCAACTGCCTTTGGAAGACCTCTTAATGAATACATGTATTTCTGGATGGAGATTAATTTGAGCTTATCTCTTTGCGCAGACACCTGGATCGTTGCTAACTCAATTTCAGATGTTAGTGGTAATTGTGATGGTGGACCTCTCCGCGAGCCGCGCGTTCACCCCCCACTCAAAGCCAAGCCGCGTGCAGCTCAGCGCGCTTACTCCGCAAATCTACAAAGCGATCCAAGCTGAGATCTTGGCTCAATGCCTTGAGTAAATCATGATCTTGGTCTTTTAATGTTTTAATATGATGAACAGCATTTGATGACAATGTAATTCGACGGAAGCCTGGATGGGCTATTAGAGGAAATCGCATTTGTGGGTGGCTGGTACCGCTTGGCGGTCGCTTCTGCTAGCCAAACTAGAAAGTGTGTGGGGCTTCCACGTCTGGTCGAATTATGTCCTTTGTAAGCCGCCAATTAGACGCAGAAGTAATTGACTCAGACATCAAACCAATCGATGCGGCATTAAAAAGGTTAGTACTCCATCAAAGCTCACGCGACAATTATTTGAGGATGTGTGAAGAAGTACTGCAATGCCAATAAATTCTGATTAATCCTATTGTTGAAACCCTGGTGCATGAGAGGGTGTCGGCCTCGTCTCCAACGGAACGGTCCTTTTGGAATGTTCCCAAAATTTCCATTGCATAATACATCAGGAATGCCGGATGACAACAGTATGGGGTCCTCAATAGAACACATTTATAAGCCATATCTGCAAACTAGTAGAAAAACAACACACCAGGGTGGCCACGATGCTGATTTCTGCAGTTTTTGTCCATAGTTAAGTGGGGGCCACTGAAGGATTAAACACAAGGAGATGATGGACGGAGCGCTGAAACTTGTCAGATACTCACCCCTGTCACAGATCTGGGTTGAATCCATCACCGTTCTTTACCTCATTTTGCCACCTCAGTTCAGGCATGGCCATATGCAAATCAGTCTTGACTCTGTGCCTCATGGGAACAGTCCAGCCCGAACTGCCAAGCCAGGTCTTTCCTGAACTGGAAACAAGCATCCTTGGACCGGTTTCAGGGTAAGACCCCTCATCAGCCAGGCTAGCTTGATTACAGTGGAAAAATGAGCAAGGGGCCTACGTCTGGGCATACCCTGCCAACTTAGGTCAAACAACCCAGATCTGTGACTGGGGGTGAGTCTCTGAAAAGTTTCAGCGCTCCGTCCATCATCCCCTTTGGTATCGCTTTGTCTGCCCTAAGTTGGCAGGGTATGCCCAGACGTGGGTCCCTTGGTCACGTTGCTCAATCTCTTTGGACCAAAGAATAAAGGTGGGTGACTGAGGCCTTTGCTCTGGGTCCTGTGTTAGTAGGTGGTCACTGGCCAGTATCCTTGGAGGGTGGATAGCTTACACTGGTGTCCCAAGGCCCCAATTCAATAACCAGGTTATACACTTGATTTCCTAAGCGTAGAGATAGGAATCATTCAAGGCATGTGTAGTGGAGGGTTGCAAGTCAGATCACGCTTGATAAACTCAGGGGCATATTTATGACAAAGTAATGCAACGCAGCAGAGCAGGTCACCTTGCAGAAGTGCGCTGTATTACAGGGAAATGTGCTGTAGTTATCACAATATGGCGCATTCCTGTACTTTACCCAGCGCTGGCAAACAATGGGCAGCCTGGCACCAAAGCAGACAGTCTGCCTTGCACCAGGGTGCAAGGGTGCCTGCGTTGCATGCAGGATTGTTTTTGTGCAGGAAGGGACACAAAAACAATCCTGAGAAGCATATTCATCTTTCTATGGGTGCTGCAGAATGTGGAAGAAACAAGGAGAAAGATATTCCTCCTAGTTACGCCTCCCGGGTCTACCAGTAATGGTAAATCTAGGAATGCATCCAAATCCATGGGAGTTGCGTGGGAACACCCACGCTAAGCCTATGGAACGGGAAACATCCTTTACAACGCAACTGTTACAACGAAGTACCTTTACGACGCAACAATTACAACGCAACTTTTACAACGACTTGCGCTGGGGGGCGCTCTAGGATAGGGAATAGTTTCCAACACCTTCCCTACTATCCACGGGGACTGGAGTTGGAATAGAAAATTAAACTATTCACTATCCAGCGCCCCCCAACGCAAGTCGTTGTAAAACTCGCGTCGTAAAGGCAAGCGTTGTAATAGCATGCGTTGTAACGTCATATATCCCTATGGCACGCCTTCCCAGCAATTTACACTGCATTGCGTTAGTCCTGGTTTATCAAGACAGGCAGAGATACGCAAAGTGGGCTTGGTGGCTTGATAAATTGCATTTTAGGGTTTGCATCGCAAAGGCACCATACTGTGTGGGGCAAATGTGACACAAACCCTAGTAGAATAGGGCCCTCAGGGCCATATTTATGGTAAAGTCACACAGCCCTGCACGTCTCCTTGCTGTACTGTACTGTGGGACAGCGAAAAGGCAGGAATGCACCGTATTTAAAAGAATATGGTGCATTTCTGTCTTTGTCCCTGCACTGGCGCCATTTTGACTGCCTATCACTAATGCAGGCACGCTTGCACCATAGTGCAAGGGTGCCTCTGATGTACGCAGGACTGATTTTGTGCACAAAAACAACCCTAAGAGGCCTTTCTATGTGTGTATAGTCAGGGCTAATACTTTTGAAAAAGTGGGTGTTTGATTTAGAGGGGTCATTATGAAATAAAACAGCCCAAAATAAGCTTGACGGCTTATAGATACCTTTCCCAAACACACACCTTGAGGCAGCACAGCAGGCTTCAAAGGGCCTTGGTGCGTGCAGAGGGTGTCGGCACACAAAACGTGTCCTGCAAAGGGATTATGGAAAGCTGGCCACCCTAAATTCTCTAGAACACCACACCCTGAGATATGAACCCAAACACTTAAACTTCTGAAAACTCGTGGCATAGTAACTATTCAGAACCTGCTTTTTTAATTTAACTCACACAAGTTAGAGGTAGTTATCGAGGGATATCAGACAAGGGTGTTTTGTTCTTTCTGGTTAGACTCTCATTTCCTTTCTGTTGAGAAAACTGTTTAATGCCTTCTCCTCTAGTGTTCTAAAGTAGTGGAAAATCACAAATAAATACAAAGGGGCAGATTCACAGAACTAACAAGACAAAATCCTAAACTTACTACCATTTTGGTATTCACAGAAGGCACTTACTCATTTCGGCATTAACTGAAGTTAGGAGTCCTAACTTTAGGACTCCTAAATGCCTTCTGTGAATACAGAAAGTCTTAAAGTTAGGATTTTTCTCAGTTTAGGAGTAGTAAAGTTAGGACTCCTAACTTCTTTGAATACTGAAATGAGTAAGTGCCTTCTGTGAACACCAAAATGGTAGTAAGTTTAGGATTGTGTCTTAAGTTAGTTCTGTGAATTGGGCCCATAGACAGTAGAAGCTATCCCCACCCCTCCCCCCACGAGACTCACTTTGCGTTCAAAATCGTGATTCCACAATCACTTAAAAAAAAAAAATTCCAGCACCATTGATTTCCCTATTCAGATAAATGTAGTTATCTTGAAGATCTGGCATGGATCCGGCCTGCCAGGACCGACTTTGGAGAACCCTGATCTAGAGCATAGAATTAGTAGGTAAAGTTATTTTTCAAGCGCTCCAAAAGCCTCTATTCAGTTCCAGCCTTAGAGCACATATTTCACAAATAAAAAATGCTTCCTACTAGCAGCTCGTCTTTTTTTGTACCGACTCTATGAATAAATTTTAGCTTGTATTATAAATAATTACACGCGTTCCCACTGAAACACAAGAGTCTATAATTAAATGCAGGTTTCTGCTGCTCTAAGTGCTTGCACTACACAAAGCCCTTCACTTGAATTACACCCCTCTGCATAAATCAGGTTTGCAGGAATTATTTTTTCTTTCACGAAAATGCTTCGCATAACGGATAAATCCCTTTATGGTGCGTCGGCATAGTACAGACTTTACTGATAGGAATGGCGTAGGTTTCGATCTACGTCCTAAAGTTGGTAAATGGTTTGGTTTGCATTGTGATATGGCCTCATATAGCCTGTGAATATGCAGGTTTTGTTCAGTTCCCCCGTTGGTGGGTGGGTGGGGTGTTGTCATGATAGTGCCGGGAAGCATGTGGCGTACTGGTATATTACATTAGCTCCTTGTGCACCTTCCTCGTCCCAGTCCTTATGTCATGAGGTCTGCCTCGATGCCCGACAGGATTTACCCATCCTACCCTACAAAACATGTACACCTATTCCTTTATTTACAGGGGAATGGAGGAAGGGGGATGTATGTCGTTACATTGCATGCTTTTTCCACGCATGCCTTTACAACGCAGGTTTTACAACGCAAGTCGTTACAACGACTTGCGTTGGGGGGCGCTGGATAGTGAATAGTTTAATTTACTATTCCATCTCCAGTCCCCGTGGATAGTAGGGAAGGTTTTGGATAGTAAATTAAACTATTCCCTATCCAACAGCGCCCTCCAGCGAAAGTCGTTGTAACGACTTGCGTTGTAATTCCTGCATTGTAAAGGTACTGCGTGGAAAAAGTTTTGTTGTAATGGATGTTTCCTGAGGAAGGGTGGAGTCCATGCAACACCTCCCAAATGAACATCCGAAAAGAGGACCACCCCCAACCCAGATCCTGTATGGTAAGCAATCAGAAAATCAAGGAGTCGAAACTGGACGGGGATGGTAGGAAACTAGGACTGTGGCGAGGAAGGCTAGGACTCGGAGTAATGAACATTATCAGAAAGTAATCGAAGCATGTCTTGTCAATATCAATAAGGGCAGGTGATCAATCGATCAAACTGTATTTCTTTAGCATGGCTAATCACCCCTGCGGGTGTCCAGGCACTGAGGGCTTGCATGTCTCAGTCGAAAAGCGAGGTCTTGAGTCTGTTTCTAAAGTCTCCAAGAGAGTGCGACGTTCGCAGGCGGAGAGGTAGGTCGTTCCAGGACTTTCCTGCGAGGTAGAAGAAGGAACAAACTCCACTGTAGTTTTGGCGAATGCTGGGCGTGTGTGGGAGGGTGAAGGATGCCGAGCATGGGTGTCTGGAGGGTTGGTGGAAGTTCAGGTGGTGGTTGATGTATACTGGTCCCTGGTCGTGGAGGGCCATAGGTGATGTCTAGCGCAAATGAAAGTCAGACACTTATATCATACATGCTAACGGTTGGAAGCAGAGAAGAGGGAGATTTTAGAATTAAATAGATGGTAATTAATTTCCCCATTGGCTTGCAATGAAGTGGAGGAATTTGTAAGTGAGATAAAACTGAAATAGAGCCTTTTGGCTTAAAGTATCCTGTCTAAATGAGGAGTATCTGTTTTTATGCTATTTTGTTTTTCTTCCATTAATTGCTCATGATTGGGTGTATGTATATGACTATGAGTTATGTGTACAATCGTCTTGGCTCGAGTACCGATGATTGGGACTGTAGGATGTCTAGGTGCAAGTTAAGACCTCTACTTCATTAAAGCCTTTTGAAGACAGAGTGGGTTGCTGAAAGCCCTACTCCCAGACGTGGCCCTCCACAGCGGTATTGATGCGATCACTTAGAACATCCTCATCTTTTCACTCCACTCTCACTCCGTCAGCTGTTCCACACCAGCAACGCAACTCTCCCCCCACCCTACTAATACCCTAATCACTTCCCATTACACCAAGGAGTGCAATGATCAGCATCACTCTCAGTTCACTCTAGTCTGCCATATTCGCAGTTTACCCTGCCCATCCAGCGTATTCTCCGATCAGCCAGGTCAATATATGCTCCATCTGACCCATTCTGTCTCGGCCCTCTCTAAGGGCCAGATGTAGGTAGCTAAATACCGGTCGGTAACGGCCTAAAATCGGTGATTTTCCCGTTACCGACTGGTATTTAGCCCTTTTTAATGTAGGTGGCTGGTTTTAAGGGTTCGATAATTTACCGATTCCTTATTTTAAGGAATCGGTAAAATACCGAATCCTTAAAACCTATGTAGGTAGCACTCAAGTGAGTGCATTTTTGCTTTAAGGATTCGTTATTTACCACCAACTAGAAGTTGGTGGTAAATACTGAATACCTTGAAAAAAGCTATTATTTGCTTTTTCAAGGTGCCATTAGGGCATGTATGTGCGCCACATGTGCACGCATGCACGATTCAGGGGTGCAACAGGGTGTCAATGTGACACCCTGCCACCCTTGAATATCTTCCTGCTATTACCGATTTGGTAAATACCGAATCAGTAATAATGAATGGGAAGGTATTTCTTATTACCGAATCGGTAATAAGAAATATTACCGAATCAGTAAATTTTATTAATTTATTACCTACATCATATTTACCGATTCCTAAATGCCGAATCGGTAAAATTCGGTATTTAGGAATCGGTAAAATGAGATTACCTACATCTAGCCCTAGACTGTTGTGTATCAGCTCTCATCCAATTTATGCAAAAAAAACAAAAATGGTTAGTACCTTCTATCCAGCTGCAGAACTATATCTTAACCCACTTCTCTAAAACCTAGAGACATACATTTCCAGCTAACGCCACAAATCATTTCTCCCAAAGAGGGCCCTCACACACATCGCACACATACAAACTTGCATGCCTACTTGCAGACATCCAATTCTCTGAACTTTTTTGCTGCTGCCACAGTTCACCTCAATCCTCAACCTTCTCCCTCTCTGCGTCTCTCTCTGCGGTTGATCACCGCACACCACTTATGACCCTCACTTTTCTGAGCATCACAGATGCAAAATTGCTCAGCAATCAGAGCAGAATGGCAGATGTGGATTACTTTGCCATATGTTTATGCAGGGTGACTTCTCAATATTCATTGCCCCATAAAAATAATGAATATGGGAAAGGAGCTATGTTGTAGAGAAAACATGCCTTTAACTGTGTGTATAACCATTCTATTGGAGACAGCCACACAGCAGTATTAACATAGTGGTGTGTCACCTTCTTTCACAGTATTTGGCAAAGTACACCAACCAGGCTTCATACCCCATCCCAAATTCTTAATTATTGTTCCTACTGAGTGGTCTGATAATATAGCCGGGATATGATTTATTGTCTCCACCTCGGTAAACAGCCCCTGTTCTATAAGAAAATAATCAATTTGTGAATGGTGCTTATATTATTTACTGTAAAACGTGAAATCCCTGGTTTCCCCATTCTTATTTCGCCAAATATCAAGCAAATTAAACTTATATTAAAATTATATTTTTTAACCTATCAAACATTTTTGGGGGCTATCATATTTTGCTTTCGAAGTACGATCTATTTCTTTATTTACAACTAAGTTAAAATCTCCCCCCATTATAATCGACGCATTAGTGTTTAACAAACAGACTTCCAGTTTTAGAAGTGCCCCCGAATTGTCTTCATTGGGTCCATAACATACGACACAGACCAAGGGTGTACCCTGAATTGTTATTGTGGCCACCGACCATCTCCCTGACTGGTCTGTTTCCTGTTTTACCACATTCATTACTGCATTGCTTCTTATGATCAGTGCTACTCCCCTAGTACTTCCTCTTTGTTCAGAACAGAGCACCTCCTGAATCCATCTAACTTTACTAAAACCCTGTTTTTGCGCCTCCAAATGAGTGTCTTGTTGGAGACAAATCTTTGCCTCAGTATTTTTCAAAAATCCTATAACCCGAGACATCTTTCTCCTACTCCTCAATCCCTTCACGTTCAATGTTATTATTTTGACTTTGTTAGGCCTATCCATCCTTACAACTCCCTAACCTCTTCCATCTTAAACCTGAAAACATGTATGAGGACTACGGGGCATATTACCAAGCAATAGCGATAATTATCGCTATTGCTTGGTTAGAGACAAAATTTTACCGCTGAGCTGCGGCGATTTTTACCGCAGATAAACCTTGGTATTACCAAGATTTATCGCAAATGCGATAAAAAACGGCCGCAATGCATGAATATCGCTGAAATTTCAGCGATATTCATGCATTACCGAGCTAATGCTCTTAGCCATGTTATCCACCTCCCATTGGATAACATGGCTAAGAACTGCTCAGGGCAGGTGTTAGCTTTTGGAGATATTCGCGCTTAGCGCGAATATCTCCAAAAGTTGGTAATAGGATATAGCGATGTTAGGGACTGTTTCCAGTCACTAACATCTTGGCACGCCCACTTTGCATGTCATTAGTGATAAATATCACTCACATGCAAAGCGGGGCCCAAGATGGTCGCTATCTCCTACTAGCTGTCGCTAACTGGTGTTAGCGACAGCTAGGTAATAGGGAGATAATTTTATCTCCTCTTTCTTGGCTTTTTAAGCCAAAAAAGCGGAGATAAACCCCCTTGATAATATGCCCCTACATTTTTTCTTATTTCCCCCTTACTCACCACACCCTGTGCTCCCCCCACCCACTCGAGGAACCCTCCTACCACTCCCTTGGCGCTTAAAAAACGCCATTCGAGATCCTCCCTTTACAGCTGGAGGCATCTACTCAAACAAGCATTGGAAATGCAATAGGTCTCGCAATAGAATAGTTAGACATTTTTCTTTTTGCAAATGGAAGAGTGGCGTTGCGTGGATGAGTGGCGTTGCGTGGATGAGTGGCGTTGCGTGGATGAGTGGCGTGTGTGAGTGGCGTTGCGTGTGTGAGTGGCGTTGCGTGTGTGAGTGGCGTTGCGTATGTGAGTGGCGAAGCGTGTGTGAGTGGCGTTGCGTGTGTGAGTGGCGTTGCGTGTGTGAAGGATTGGTAGTGCGGGCACTGCTGCTTGGGGTATCTGCAAGATTAGTGTAAGTAAATGGAGAGGGGGGAGATAGTTGTTAGAGAGAGTGAAAGAGGCAGAATCGTTGAGAGGAAAAGAAAGTGCGAATCTGTAAGCTGAGAGATGTGGCATAACAGAAGGATTGGTAGTGCGGGCACTGCTGCTTGGGGTATCTGCGAGATTTGTGTAAGTAAATGGAGAGGGGGGAGAGAGTTGGAAGAGAGAGTGGAAGAGGCAGAAACGTGGAGAGTAAAAGAAAGAGCGAAGGAATATGTAAGCTGAGAGATGTGGCATAACAGAAGGATTGGTAGTGCGGGCACTGCTGCTTGGGGTATCTGCGAGATTTGTGTAAGTAAATGGAGAGGGGGGAGAGAGTTGGAAGAGAGAGTGAAAGAGGCAGAAACGTGGAGAGTAAAAGAAAGAGCGAAGGAATATGTAAGCTGAGAGATGTGGCATAACAGAAGGATTGGTAGTGCGGGCACTGCTGCTTAGGGTTTCTGCGAGATTTGTGTAAGTAACATATAAATTATGCGCTGGGAAGAAGTAAATGTTGGGTGCACAGCTCACAAGGCATGGAAGACTCGGACAACGCCAGAACATAGAACACTATCACACACACCCCACCCCACAACAAGGCAGGAGTCAAAACAGGATACAATTGGGTGATTCTTTGTCTAATCTCCCAGTCTTACAACCATTCCTTCCATCCCACTCAAGACTTCACCTACCAAAAATACAGACATAAGGGATGTGGAGCTCCAACCTCAAAAGCCAACAGTAGGCAAGAACAACTTGAAAAACTATCCACGGGTATTTTTTTACCTCTTTGGAGAACCTGATTTTCCTCTCAGTCACATCTATTGAAGTTTTGTTTTGTGAAGTTGACCTCTAAAAAGCAAAGTTCCTCTTCAGTCTACAAGCTGAAGAGGCCAATTATCTCCTTTAGTTGGATAAGGAAATAGAGGCAAGGGCACTGCATTACAAGCACATACTAACCCACTAGTATAGTGCCCTTTATTGCATGGTGTCTCCTTACTGCAGTAAAGTGCAGGAGGAGTGTGTTTACTTCTCGAGTGCTCGGACGGTAAGGCAATCATTTCCACCTTTACTTGTAAGGGTACATCTGTTCATCCGCCAAAAGGCTTAGGGGGGGCTCCTCCACGCACAGAACTGTATCCAGTCCCTTTCCTGGCCACGGGATAGCTCCACACTATGCATAGAGTTAACACAGGGGGGAAAACGTGTTCATCCAAAAGTCAGTGCTTAATGCTGGTAGAAAATGTTCAAGAAAAGAATGGCAAAAAGACAAGGAGCACTGAACGAAATTAAATTAGGCAGGAAAGGAGGAAGGGCTTAAACCAAGAAATGAAATACATAAATATTGGGAAAGGAAATTAGAAGGGGTCGTTCGTGCGGAGAAAATCCTATAAAACGTCAGCTGCGCGAGGAACGGAAAACGAATGGGGAGCGGAAAAGAGGAATGAGAGATGAAGAAGCGGATATAGAATGAGGTAAAGTGTTGTCAAAATAATCGCAAAGAAAGACAGTAGGTGCAGGAGAGAGTAAGCCGCGTGAGGGGGATTGTGCAAGTAAGAGCGATGGGGGTATAAGGAAACCAGGAAGCCAGGGGAAAGGGAGGAGGGCAGAGCCGCGAGGGAGCGAGAGAACACAGTTTTCCCTTATATGGTCTAATCCTTTGTTAGAGTTCAGCGTCAAAGATCCGATCTGTGCCAAAGTAGACAGAAAAACATTTTGTTGGTGCCAGCGCTGAAAAGTAGACCCTGGACAACTTTTTCACATCCAATTACTGTGCTCTCGGGAGACTCTGCTTAAAAACACAAGTAAAACTAAGGCGGCTGCTGCTGAAGACCTGAAATTCCGTGAAAGAAAAAAGCAGATTGAGAAATGCAACTCTTTCATCTTTCTCTGCTTTCCCTGATCCGAAATGTGCATGCATGAGCTGAAAGTAAGCACTATTTTTACAGCCCACATTTACTACTGCATGGGGGAGTACCCACATACTAACAAAATTAAGACCGCGTAAACAAGCAAAACGGCAATAAAACGTGTATTAAAGGTCAAAAGTTGGGGCGAGTTTGCAGCGCTGCCCTGAGACCAAGTCACATTGTAAAGCACCGAAGAAGTTCCCATTTGAGTGATGGCACATGCATGTAATGGCATAAAAGGCCTCTTGAGGGGCATGCTTCAGGACACTTAAAACATGCACTTGTAATGTTTCGGTTAACTTATGGCATTCCAAGCTCGAAAAGCCTGACGGGGCTCTGGCTCCAACCGTATTCGCAATTCGAAGATGGCAGCACTGCACAGCAGACTGGAGTTTCAGCTAGGGTGACCAGATTCTCAAAACAAACAAGCTGCGAACAAAGCCTAAAGGGGAGAAAGGAGGGGTGAGTGTAAGCCGAGGTCACACGGCGGGCAGGGGAGGGGGCGGAGCGGGGAGAGCGAGAGCGGCATGTGGGTGTGAAGAAGCCGGGGCCTTTGAAGTGAAGCTAAGCTTCACTTCAAAGGTGTCGGAGGAATGCGGGCGGCTGTGCACGCGCTTTTAAGCTCAATGCACATGCGCATTGAGCTTAAAAGTCACGGGCACTGCAAGGAATCGCCACGATTCCTTGCTTCGTAGTTAAAGGTTGTTTAAGCCGCAATAGGCTCGCAAGCTCGATGCGCATGCGCATCGACAGGCGAGACCTAAAAATAAAATACATTAATTGAAAGGAAATCCCTCATATATGTGTTAAACTATGCCATATTTATTTGTATATTTATTTATATATATTTTTCCCTCCCTTCTCCTCCCCTTTTTCTTCTTTGTTTTATCTTTATTTTCCCCTTTCCGTTTTCCATTTTGTACAATCCACACACCTACCACCACCATCTAATCTAATCGTTTTTATCTAGATCAATCTATTTATATCTACCTATATCTATCTCAAACTCTAATCTACACCTTCATTTGTGCCAAGAATGTGTCGACTTCATCTGGGGAACTGAAATTATATGTCTTATTTTGCCACATTATTTTGAGCATTCCTGGAAATTTCATTTGGACCTGTGCCCCCCGACTTTTTTAATGCAGGCATTCTAGTTCCAAGATCCCACTGCCTTTGCGTCGTTCTTTTTCCAAGGTCCGACCAGATTTGAAAACTGAAAGACTCATATTGTAATGAGGTTTCTTTTAAAGCTCTCCCCAACACCAGATCCTTAACTGCGTACGTAAGAAAATGGACCAGCATTTTCCTTGGAGCCTTTCTAGCGGGATTTAGCTTGAAAGGGTCTCTATGGACTCTATGGATCTCCTTATCCAATTCTATGTCTGGTCTGTCCTTCAGGATTCCTTCTTTCAAGATTTTGCATATAAAAGCCTTGATGTCTCCACCTTCTACGCCCTCCGGAATATAAAGAACTCTTTAGTTGTTCCGCCTCGCCTGCATCTCCAGCCTCTCCAAGTCTTCCGGTAAGGTTTTATTCTGCACTTTTAATTTCTCGAGATCTTTAGTGTTCTCTGACACTGCTTCTGAAAGAACTTTTACCTCACATTCCAACGCCCTAGTTCGTAGGACGATATCATCCAGTTTTCCTTCCAAGACGTCGCATTTATCATGAATCCCTCTCTGGATGGTCTCTGAAATCTCAAATTTTGAAAATAAATCTTCTCTTAAACTCAGAAACATCAATTCCATTTTAGTCTTACCTCCCTCTGCTCCTGGAGGGATATTGTTGTTTTCCCCATCCAAGGTACTGCCACGGCCTTGCTCTAGTGTTGATACTATGATGGGGGACAACCCTATAACAGAGGGGGGATTATCTTTATTAAGTGCCTCCTGGGCCCTAAACTGTTCGTTGGATTGGCGTTCCCCATCCTCCCCTCTTTCATCCCCCATCAGTAATGCATAGCGGATAGTTCCAATATCCAACCATCACCCTATGGGTACCCCAGGACTCCATACTGAGCCCCACGCTTTTTAACGTGTATGCCAGGCCTCAGGCTGACATTGCCGAACAGGCTGGCCTGACTCTTTTTACCTACGCTGATGACTCTCAGATCATCTTTTCACTCTCACGTTCTGACCACTGCTCCATATTCTGCCTTCAGTTGGGTCTCAGGCGAATTGCAACATGGATGAACCAGAACTATCTGAAACTAAATGGTGATAAAACCGAGGTCTTAAAACTTGGCAAGGAGAAAGATCTTTGGGGCACGCTACACTGGTCTGCCGAGATGGATGTTCTTTCGCAGCCTTCCAGTCGTTTTCGTAACCTGTCCGTTCATATTGATGACTCTTTGACCATGCATCATCAAGCAGTCAAGGTCACAGCCATTTGTTTCACCATCTTAAAATGGCTTAGGAAGGTCCTTAGGATGCCACCTAATACCACCCAGAAAACAGTGGTCCATGCCCTTATCACCTCACGGCTGGATTACGGGAATGATCTTTTTCTGGGTGCAAAGAAGCCTGTGACCCGTAGACTGCAGCTGGTTCGGAACTCTGCAGCAAATCTTCTTTGCAGAGTTCCCAGAATTGCTCCCATCTCTGGCTATATCCGTGACCTACATTGGCTCAGGGTGGAAAACCGCATAAAATTCAAAACCCTGAACTAGATGTTTAAGATCAAATAGGGTTCAGCAACACAATATCTGCATTCTCTTGTTTGCCCATATGTCCCTACCTGCCATCTTCGTTCCGCTACTCTTGAAAACTTGCTAGGATGGGTGGTAGGTCTTTTTCACATCTTGGTCCGATCCTCTGGGATACTTTGCCTCTCGCTATCCGTAAGAAACCATTTACTTGTTTCTGCAGATCTCTGAAGACCAGGGCCGGACTGGGAACCAAAACCGGCCCTGGCAAAGTGCTTGGCCGCCCCCCCCCCCTCGGGGGGCCGAGCGCTTTGCCAGGGCCGCTTTTCGGCCGATTTTGTTACAGGGCCGATTTTGCAGCTATGCTGCAAAAACGGCTCTGTAAAAAAAACGGCCCCCAGGGCCCAAAACCGGCCCCCACCCTTGCGGCCGACCGGGGGATTGCCCGAAGCCCGCAATGGCCAGTCCGGGCCTGCTGAAGACCTGATTATTTAACCAGTAACTTCTTCTCATCTCCTCTCTTCTGCTGCCAGTTCCATCCAGGTGCCGGGAAACCCTTCTTGGGTGGCTGTTGCACCTTATGAATTCAACAAATAAATAAATAAATAGTGATTCTCCAATTGCAGCGGGCAGGGGTCGTCTGTGCACCTTTTCACCCTCCTTTAGAGGTTGCAACCTGCTCCATTATTTTGAAATAGGATGTAAGGGAAGGAGTTGTTTTTACCAATGTGCACGTGGCCTTGACTCCACTCCGCTTTTTATCCCCTCCAGACTTTATCGCCTTTTTCTTTGGGGTAACTGGCAGCTCCTCTCCAACTGTTTCTCCTTCCACAACTGTTTTGCCTCTATTTTTTGCCTCCAGGTAAGAGCACAACTGGTTCCTAGTTCCAGGCTGGGGGGCAAGGGTCCCTTTATTAAACGCAGCACTAATATTCCCTAGCTGAGCACTTCCACTCTCTAAATATGCAAGGTCTATCTTCCCCCCTTCCTCTTCTTATCTGTATCAGACTCAGAACCCAAACAAAGCGGGTCACTTTCCATCGGCCAACCCTCTACCCATATTCCTCCCCCACAGCTTCGCCTTACCCTTTAATTCAAAAAGTCTGAGGCAAGTCCCGCACTGCAAAGCCCTCCTCGGCACTTTGCAACTTCCCCCCCCGCCTTCTTGGCCAGTGTACTGTTCTGTCTCTGCCGCCCCCGGCCCGGAAGCCGATTCGTACCGCCGCGGACTGTATCTTTCTCCAGAGGTCAGCCCGGCGTCTCCATGTCCCGAGGTAGTCTGCCGCCTCCTGCCCATATGCTGAGGAGAGGTTTTCTCAGCATTGAGCAGGAAAAACAGGAAAAAAGGGTGCTGTCGCTCAAATTAATTATCCTAAGTTTAAATGCGTCTTATATGCCTCGCACCATTTTTTCAGTTGCTTCTTTCTATGGGTTATTTCTTCCAAAATTCAAACAATGCCTCCCGCTGTGCCGGGAGCTCCAGCGACCGACATCAGCCTGCCGCCATGTTCCTCCTCTCAGCCAAAAACGCTGTTTCTTTTGAATTTGTTTTCCTTGAGAAAACCCTAGGAGTGCCATCCACTTGGTGCGAAACACGTGTCGGCTGCACTTCTGTTACATCAAGCTTTAACCCTGATGCTCTCAATAAAAACCAATTAAAGATACAAGGAATTCTTTGGGCGTTTATTCCTGAAGAAATCACAAATTTTCCAGGCACTGCCTTCCTGTGCTACTTCTTCAATTACTTGGTGGCATCAGGGGTGTTGCCACCTGACAGGCAATCCTACATTTAGAGCACTAAATGCGGGTCCTGTCTGGGTCACATAACCCCTTGAGCCTCACCCCTGATCCTGTAAACATCCTCTGATATCAACCTGCCCCTTCCCTGTCCACCGTGCCCTTGACCATCTTCCATTCTTTACCTCAAAGTCTTAACTGGTGGTGCTCCTTTCTTGCAACCCTCATCTCTGAACCTGAGCTGAG
Source organism: Lissotriton helveticus (assembly GCF_964261635.1). NCBI lineage: Eukaryota > Metazoa > Chordata > Amphibia > Caudata > Salamandridae > Lissotriton > Lissotriton helveticus. The sequence goes on along the minus strand of NC_136060.1, from coordinate 474,428,770 downwards.
TTACCCCGCTGAGTAGTAATCTGGCCCGGGCTATCCTAAAGCCGCTGCTCTCCTCTTACTGACAGCCTGCGCTACATCTTCAAAGCTTACACAAAAAAATGCCTAAGACCTGTCCCATGAAAAGCACACATATCTTAAATTAAAGTTAAAGCCCAGGTTAACACCAGAACCTGGGCTTCTATGGGAATTCACAAGGGCATATTATCAAGCTCATTATCGCCACTTTAGCGGCAGTTTCCTGCCGATAAAAGCGGCGATCATGTATCGCCCTTGCTTGAAAATATGGCCCTGAGTACCCCCTAGTGACTTATACTGGAACCAGTCCTTCGCGGACTACACCGCCAGCCCAAAATGCCCGCATGGAGATGTCAAGAGGTCTCCCTTCCCGCTGGATGCCCCATTTGAACAGGAGTGCCATTCTCCAGAAACAACCATGCACAGGCTAGGAAACACACTACTATTCATTCAGTATGAACCCCTGCTTCACCACTGTCGGACTGGCCAACAACCTGATCAATATGGATCCTGAATATGAGATCTAGAATAGAAGAGGTTCTGCTCTGTTCCTGTTGGGAAGACATGGCTTTGGCAGTTCGGGCTGGACTGTTCCCATGAGGCACAGGGTCAGACTGATTTGCATATGGCCATGTCTGAACTGGGGTGGCGGAGTGAGCTAAAGAATGGTGATGGATTAAACCCAGATCAGTTGACTGGGGGTGAGTGTTTGATTTGCTCAAACGCTCCATCCATCATCCCCTTTTGTATCGCTCTGTTCATGTTGGAAGCATCGTTTAGGAATCTGGCTGCCCCAGTAGCATCACTTCCGCAACCACCTGGAACCTGCCTTTTTTTTGTGGTAAGGACAAGACGTCCACACCTACAGAGGTTCCCACGTTTTGACCGCAATTATCGTTGAAACTGTCAATATGTGACCAGATAAAGCCATGACACAAATTCTGGATTTGAGACCCACTCTTTGCCACCGTGCCCTGACTGGCCAGCCAGTGACACAAGAAAATCTTAACCACAGCATGCAACACCCAACTCCCACAGCCCAGAAAACGCATTGCCAGATGCCTTCAGCCTCTCTATGACAAAATCACTGTTTAAAGCTCCATAGTTGCAGCTTTTTTCATGTGAATTACTAACCCAGGATAAAACATAATATTGTTTGTACACTTCTAGTTGCATTTCTTCAAAAGTGATACGTGTGCCGCTGAAATGAAATAAGTGCAGTGTTATTGTGAAAATCAATGTATATGTATTAGTTATTTTTGCAGTTGTATTCAGTGAGAACTCGGCCCAAGGGCATTGCAGCACTTTACTTGAGCAACAGTGACATAACACAAGGTCAAATTCATTATGCTTTTAGGCACAGGAGAATAAGTGATTTCCCCAGAATGACAGGATGTTGAGGCGAACCTGGTCTCAAGCCTGGTTCCCCAGTTCCAAAGTGGCTAGCTCTGGCCCCTCAACATCAAACTTGTAATCCTAAACCCAAAGACCTTAAACCAAAACCCAAACCCTCAATCTTATTCCCCAAACCCTTTATACTCTACTCTTACCAATATACTCTTTACCTCTAATCCCATGGCTTTAATGCCTATATCCTTAATCCGTTATCATTAACCCTTAGAACAATAACCCCCATAACCACGTTGTGGATTACAAATGTGGAACCCAGGGCCGGACTGGGAACCAAAATCGGTCCTGGCAAAGTGCTCGGACGACCCCCCTCCCCACTCGGGGGGGTTGGAGGTGCCGCCGAGCGCTTCGCTAGGGCCGGTTTTCGGCCGATTTTGTTACAGCGGCTGATTTTGCAGCTATGCTGCAAAAACGGCCCAGTAACAAAATCGGCCCGCAGGGGCTCAAAACCGTCCCCCACCCTTGCGGCGCACCGGGGGATTGCCCGGTGCCCGCTATGGCCAGTGGGCCTGGTGGAATCATTCAAACAATACCTCAAATTGTGAACTCAGTACTGCAACCCAATAAACCTATATCCTTTACTGGGTCAACCATATACTTTGGGCCCGATTCGCAGAACTAACTTAAAACAAAATCCTAAACTTACTACTTTTGGTGTTCACAGAAGGCATTTAGTAGTAGTAAAGTTAGGATTTTGTCTTATGTCTGTCTTAAGTCTGTCTTAAGTCTGTCCTAAGTTTGTCTTAAGTCTGTCTTAAGTCTGTTTTAAGGCTGTCTTAAGTCAAACTTAAAACAAAATCCTAACTTTACCACTACTAAATGCCTTCTGTGAATACCAAAAGTAATAGGACAGACTTAAGACAGTCAAGACTTAAGACAGACTTAAGACAAACTAAGAGCAGACTTAAGACAGACTTAAGACAAAATCTTAACTTTACTATTACTAAATGCCTTCTTTGAATACCAAAAGTAGTAAGTTTCGGATTTTGTCTTAAATTAGTTCTGTGAATCGGGCCCTCTATCTCTGTCAGCTATTAATCCTCAGCTAGTTAAACCCTTTTGATGCAAACCCCTAATCCTAATTCCAAAAGTCTTAAACCTATACTGCAGCCCTTTAATTTAGACCCCAACCACATCTAGACTATATTCTTAGCAGTATGCCTTCATCCTCTAGACCCATAGTCTTAACCTGTCACCCGTGGTTCATAATCTCCTAAACCGCCCATAAATCTATACCCCAAACTCTGAACCTAATTCCGGAACCATGAACCTTCTAGCCTTAACCCTATGCCCTTAACTCTTTACTCTACTTAAACCATGACCCTCACAGATTTCAATCATGTACCTCTGAGCCTTAACTCCATACCACTAACCCCTAGCCCTATCCTATTAACCCTATACCTTTAACCCTATACCTTTAACACTAACTCCATAATTATAATGCCCGTGCGTTTAACTCATTAATCTACATACCACAAACCATTAAACTTTACCCCTCCCCATACCCTCAACTTTATACCTCAAACCCATAACCCTATTCTCTTAACTCCTACACACATACCCTTCATCCTTATCCCTTAAACCCCAAAACCATAACCCAATTCCTTAACCGTATCCCTTTAATCCTAAACCCTTTACCCTTAACGGCTAAACCATAACTCATTACCTTAAACTGTTAAACCCTGAACCCTAACTCATATACAATCCACCCTTAACCCTTTCACACTCTCCGTACTTAAGTATGTTTCATAAACAAATACTGTGGAAGGTATTTTTTAACCCATTCCATGTGCACGTCGGCCAACGGCCGTCACAAGCACTACCTGGCACGTCCCTTGGCCGACGTGGCCCCGCCTACTATTAAAACTCCTACACCGCAGCGGAATTCGCGCCGCAGTTAAGGAGTTAAAGTGCTTATTGTAAAGTTCATGATCAAGAAATGTTATTTTGACAAGTGTTAGTTGGAGGAATTGAGGCAATTCCACTCCGCCTCCCTCCACATTCTCCTCAACAAGTTCTCTTGCAAGTTCCTCGCCTTCATCATAGGAGTTGTAGATGGTCTCCTCCATAATCACCATTTATTATACATTAGAAAGGGTGCCCGTCAGAGGAACAGCCTCCACCTACCATGACACTATCAACTGAAGGCACATTCAGGGGGCACAGCATGCCTCAATATCTCTTTGAGGTGCCACTCACCCAACTTCCTCCCTTCCACATGCCCCACTATACCTTCTACCCAAAAGGAGTCTGTACCCCTCCCTGGGATGACGTCAGCATCTCCTATCTAATGTAAATAAAATGTGTTTTAGATCCATGATTTCACAATCCAGTTTCTCCGCTTTTAAATGATTAGACACCGAGGTTTCCAATTACTGATCAGAGCGGCTTGTAAGTCAGTGTTACTCCAGAAAATACAAAATAAGTTGTAAGCAACTGTTTGTTTAAAAAAAAAAAGGTGCTTTTGATTTTTAGAAAACATCAGGGGAAACGCCTCTTTGCAGGAAAAGATGTGGCAGGCTCAGTCATCCTGTTTTACCTCCCAGCAGCATCTGACATCATTATCTTGCTACCTGCCATTGTGATTTTCAGAGCATTAACCCCTTGCCTGCGGGGCTGGTTCCCCCGCTGTGCTGGGAGGAGGGGGAGCGCACACAGGGCCCCCGTGATCGTGACTCGTCATGAGCCACGGTGGAGCTGTGCTCATGACGAGCTGAGCCCATCACGGCCACACCCGTTTCTGTGGAATGTTCAGCACAGCGGGGGAATCAGCCCCGCGTGTGAACGTTGTGGCCAATATGATGAGCTCAGCTCGTCATGAGCACATGGCCACCGTGGCAGCTCGTCATGAGCATGGGAGGGGTTAAAGGGCATAGAATGATGCTGCTCAGCTCAAGTTCAGCCTGAAGGCTGTCCTGGGCTGACCCAGACCTAAGACATTCACCTCCCCTTCCAAGTGCAGACCTAGAATCACAACACTTTCAGACATCTCTGTTGTGCCAGCTGCAGCCCCTTTTAACACCCTCAAACTACAAAATACCATGTGGTGGCCACCGGCTGTGGCAAGTGGTTTCCAAAGTAAAAAATACAATTAAACCAAAGGCTTTGTTTTTCGAGGAATGCGACACGAGCAGAGTAGAAGTAAGGCAGAAATAAACATCATGGCGATTTCAAGAGATTAACGTTGATAATAGATTGTTCCCTATGATCTCTCCTTTCCATCAACACCACCATCTTCTAACCCACCCATTCTTCTATTTCCTTCAATGTCCATAGCCCAGTGGTGTCCGTTCGTCCAGACCCTTGTTCTTACCCTGCTCAGCTGCCCATAATTCTGCTGGACTTGTTGCGTACCAGGTTGGTGCCTCCTGCCCATGGCATTACACCTTATCATTTGCAATAAAGGCAGCCAATGTGGCAATCTCCATGGAAGTCATCAATGGAAGCCAGAAGTAGCAGGGGCTACCCCAAATTTGATCTTTCATTAGGGTTAGGTGGTAAACTCCGCTACGCCAGCAGAATCTGCAGAGTTTTTCCCTCTCTGCACGCTGCCTGGGGCACGGAGTTCCAGAAAAACTCCGCCAACCGCCAAGTGGCAGAGTTTTCTCGCCAGCGGCTCGCCAAAGTGGTGAGCGTGAGCGAGAAAATTGAGCTCTAGGACGAGTCCCAGGACGATTTCTCAACCTGAGCAGTCGCTTCGGGTCACTACGCCAAACGTTGAAAAAGCTGCCGCTCAATTAGAAAATCCACTCGAGTGGCAGGAAGAAGCAGCGCCCACTGGCGTGCCGCATGGTGCCGTTCATGCTGATTTACAGAACGGGACAAGCTCAGCGTGACGTACTAAAAATCTGTCGCTCACAAAACTCAGCAGAATCTGGTGGAGTTTTTGGGTAACTCTGCGAGTTCCGCCCACCCTTTTCTTTCATATCCCTGGAAGTGCCACTGCTTCTCCTACTCCCAGAGGGCGTGAAGTCAGTAACAGGAACAGGAGATATGCAAGGTTCAGAGAGCCATACTTACTTTATCTAGTTTCCCCTTCTTGCCCTTATCCTAGCCCTTCAGTCGGAGATAGTGGGCTGTTGAGGTGTGCAGGGTGAGGCCAGGGGTCAATTCTATGAGGTTGTCCCTGCACGGGGAACAGCCTTTACAACGCGGGCATTACCACGCGCTGCCATTACTACGCTGCTTTTACAACGCAAGTCGTTTCAACGACTTGCGCTGGAGGGCGCTGTTGGACAAGGAATAGTTTAATTTTCTGTTCATATACCATCCCTACTGTAACGTGAGCTGGATTTGGAATAGAAAATAAACTATTCCACTAACCAGCGCTTACAGCGCAAGTCGTTGTAACGACTTGCATTGTAAAAACAGCGTTGTAATGGCACGCGTGGTAATAGCCCACGTTGTACTGTCATACAACCCCTTGCTCAGAGTGAATGATGTCATTTCCACTTCCCCTGCTATTCTACTGACTCGACTTCCTGTCCTTGGTGGTCACAGGGCTAGTGAAATACTGATCAATAATTTACATTCTGTGTTTGATGACATTAAAATCAAGCTCACCTAAAAACATGCCTGCTGCTGATTTAAAGTCTGACGAACAAGGAAACAGAACAAAAATAAATTGTGGATCCAAACTTTATAAACTATACACTTTGTCAGGAACAGTTTGTAAGTGGCATCTTCTCCAGCTCCATTAAAAGAAGCCTTGATGTGCATGTTATAGAGCTGTGGGGAGGTGAATTTCCTTCCTTTCAGACAAAGTTGCCTCTTTGTGAGCAGAGGCAGGTTCAATTGTGTGGGTGATTCATTTCCATTCCCTGCCTTGCACTTATTTCCAGCCTCAGTGGTCTATGACAATTAGCATATTAATTGTGTCACTGCCAGAAGAATAATGGCAGAAGGAATGGCTAATTGTCATGACTGAATGAGACTGAATACCTGTGAGGACCTTGAGCAGCAGATAAAGCCGGCAGCCATTGGTCGATTCAGCAGATCCCAGCACTGCAAAGGCAGCTCGGATTTATAATCATTAACTCTGGGCTGCAGAGCATAAATCAGAGTAATAGGAAAATGATTCACAGAGGGAAGCATTCATTTAAGAGGCGCGTTTAATAACTAGAAAAACATTGTTACATGTTATTGTCTGGCGCGCGCAAAGAGCGCTAGAATCTAGGCGCTAAATGCAAAGGGCCTCATTTATGAAAAGTGACGCATCGCTGCGTGAAAACAGCGATGCGTCACTTTTTACTGCGCCCTCCTTGCAACACCAATGATGTGTCATATTTCAGTATAATGCATCATGGTGCAAGGAGTTACAGATACATCAGTATTTCTGACGTATCTGTAGACGCAAAAGTGACGTAATGCTGGAGTGTGTCACAAAAGTGACGAAACTCCAGCAATGTGTCCTTCCACATGGGGCAAGCCCCATGTGAAAGGGCCTGCGTCAGTCTTACGCCTGCTGTGAGGCAGGCGTAAGAAATTGACGCATTTGAGTCCTAGAAGTGGCGCAGTGAAATCCTATAGATTTGACTGCGTCACTTCCATGACCCTTTCTTGCGTCAATACACCCCTTTGCATACATTATTCCTGGCGCAGGGGTTTACAAAGTGATGCATCTACCTAGATACGTCACTTTGTAAATATGGCGCAACAAGGCGCATTTTTTACGCCACTGGTGCGTCACAAAAAGTGACACACCGGCGGCGCAAAAGTGATGCACAGCCTCATAAATGAGGCCCAAAGAATTTAGGGGCACATGCATCAAAAGTGTAAATTGCAAATACTAATTGCGAATGCATGAGAACCGCAATTAGGTCATCGCAATTTACAAAGCAGGAAACTCAAAGAGTTTCCGATTGCGATCCCTGAGGGGGTCGCAAATCGCTCTACCCCATTAATATTATTGAGTTAGATCGCAATTTGCGACCTCCTAGGAATCGCAAAAATCACGGGCATGGTGGCCTGATGAGGTCAGCAGATGCCATGTCCGTTATTGCTTTTAAATAAAGCCATTTTTTTTGTAAAGCAACCCGTTTTCCTTTAAAGAAAACGTGATGCTTTACAAAAAGTAAAATGAAAAGTTTTCTTCTCATTTTTTAGGACCAGGCAGTGGTCTGTGAGACCACTGCCTGCACTTAAAAATGCTTTTACAAACATTCACAAAGGGGAAGGAGTCCCTTGGGGACCCCTTCCCATTTGCGAATGGTTTTCCACCTACTTGAAGTAGGTGGTAATATGCGAATGTTTTGCAACCGCATTCACGGCCACAAAACATTCATGCATACCGGAAGGGACACCCTAATCACACCCTTTCCAAATACTAAATCGCAGGCGCTTTTTGCGATTCGATAACAGGTTACCGAATCGCAAATTGTGGTTTGCTGCATCTGTAAAGCATTTTTTAAGTTCGCAAACAGGACGATTCGTTTCATGTATCTATATTCACTCATTCTCAGATGCGTGTATATCCAATTATTTTTGGCCTCATAATAAAATCCATACACCAGAATTTGGAGTCTGTGGTCTTTAAAGCATGACTACTTTGTAAGTATAATCTTGAAGTGTTTGTTCCCCTCGACAACGTTCAGCAGGCAAATAAAAGACCATGGGCTAGATGTAGGTAAATCTTTTTTACCGATTCTAAAATACCGAATTTTACCGATTCGGTATTTTAGAATCGGTAAATTAGATGTAGGTAATGATTCTGTATTTTTTACCGAATCAGTAAGATTCAGTAATTACCGAATCGGTATTTACCGATTCGGTAATTGCCATTCATTCCTATGGGCCTCCAGGCCCATAGGAATGAATGTCAATTACAGAATCGGTAAATACCGATTCGGTAAAATTGTGAAATGGTCAAGGGTGGCAGGGTGTCACTTTGACACCCTGTTGCACCCCTGATTCGTGCTTGTGTGCCATGTGGCACACATACATGCCCTAAGGGCATGTATGTCTGTCACATGGCACAGGTGTACATGCACAGATTTGAATATACACAGGTATTCGTTATTTACCACTAACTAATAGTTGGTGGTAAATAACGAATCCTTAAAGCCCTGTGGCACTGTGAGGGAGAGGTGTGGCGCCGCGGCCAGGGCGACTGACGCTGGAATCTGGAGACCACGGTCGGCTCCGACAGGAGGTTAGCCCAGCACCATGTGACTCTGGGCAATAGCTCGCTTAATCTTCCCGACGGCCCCCAGCGCCTAGAGACCCTTACGGGTGATTGTGCGCTTTACAAATGTGGACTTTACTTTTACTTTACAGTGCCACCTACATCTCAAAATACAGATTCTGTAATTTTACCGAATCGGTAAATTTACCGATTTGGTAAAATTACAGAATCTGTATTTTGAGATGCCCTACATCTCAGTATTCAAATACCGGTCGGTAAAGGCCGAAAATCGGTATTTTCGGCCGTTACCGACCGGTATTTGGATACCTACATCTGGCCCTAACAGTGCTAAATTTGGAAGGTAAGGCAAGGTCTAAATTTAGCTTAATCAGCACCATCTGACATTATCCCCGTCCTGCTTGGTCAGGGAAGCCTCGTTTACCAAACTCACTTTCTCAGATACAAGAATAAAACTTACTCCGCAGGTTTGGCATCATAGTTGTAAGTTTAGTTACACCTCACCATGAACATGGCCTCCCACTCCCTACAGCTCCAGCCACCCTCATCTACACATGCTCTTTCTCAGCTTTGGAAGTGACGGGGTCGCTGCTGACGCCGACATCACACATCACTTATTTATTTTTTTATATAACAATTTTTAATAGAGACAAAATAGCAGCAGTAAAGATACATACATTCAAGTACGAGTAAAGTGTGTATTATCATTCTGGAGCATCAACAATAACATCAAGCAGTATTTTGGTCAGTAAGGAGGGTTACACCTCCCCTTCAGCTCGGAGCTTGATAGGGGTTACCGACGGACAGAGCGGGGCCTCAACCACCGAGCAGTTGCCGGGAGAAGTGAGGCATACTCCCACAGCAAGTTGGGAAAAGAAGAGTACATACTCACTTACATGGACACACTATCCAGTTCTGGTAGGGTGGTCTTTGACCACTGACGTACTCATTTTGAAATGTTTTGACACATATGTTATTCTGATGCAGTAGCATATTACATCCACTAAGTCCTGAAGAAAGCCGGGCACTATTGCCATAGCGGTTGAAACATGTCGACTTTACCTATTGCTAGGAGATAGTAAATTTGTTCCATACTATCAGGTTGTTTTGTATTCATGACATTCGGACGATCTTCAATAAACATATTTTTTGTCCTTTATTTTCACATTCACAATAGCACTGCACACCATCAGCACTCACATACTTTGATAAACATTCTGGCTGAGTTAAACTGGAATAAGAGGTCAAGTATCCAATATTGTTAGCCTATGGGCAACATTGGCTGCATAGACTCTTCTCCGTTGTTTTCCAGATGACGAGGCTCCGCCAAAAGGGTGGGCTGATGGAATTCACACTTAAGCCGACTGCTAGGAAAGTCATCTGGTGGGCTTTCCTTCTGAGCACCAAGAAGGTTGTTTTGTCTGATTTAATAGACTGACTTTCTCTCTTATGTTGTATATGGGTTACACTTATGTCCACAGGTCCTGGGAGTCACCACTTCTGCACATTTTTGTGTCGGCACGGCAAAAAATAAGGACTACCGCTGTAAGGGCCACAGCTGGCTTGAAACAAGGGAATAAATGAAACTTTATCCCAGCCGCTAGGTCATGTGTCACCCAGTCCACCTCTGCTCTGGCCCTACTTTGAGGTTAGCATTTGACTCCTTTTCAGAAAGGAAGCGATGCTCCAGGCCAGCACCTGGGTTTTACAAATCATTTTTTTTCAGGTGGGCTAGTTTAAGTAGATCAACTGAAGTGAACAAGAACCACAACTTCCAAAATGTGTTCAGTTGTTAGCAACAAAGTGTCCTTAGTGACATGGAGTCACCAGGTAACGTTAAATGACATTGATGACTTAACTGTTTGGTCTGTCTTTCCTCCAGACCAGTGGTTCTTAACCTGTAGACTGGGGACAACTGGGGTTTGTGACACCAACTCAGGCGGTCCACAGCAGCTTAGATAATTAAATAATATTAACAGAGTCATAAAGCGTATATAAAAAAGAAGAAACAAAATGGAATGTTTTTAATGTTCAGTAAATGTGAAGGAATTTGAGATTGGAGGCAAAAGTTAGGGCGGTATTCTTAGATTGATTTTTAGGAGCAGTGTAAGTGATTCAAACAGAAAATAATATAGGTGAAGAGTGGCCTCAAATTAATTGTGAAAATCTGCAACCTTCCAATTAAAATTAAAATTTAGAATTTTCTATATTTGTTTGTGAATTAAATAAATGATTTCATCATTTGCATATTTGTTCAATGAATGCTTGTTTCTGTATAGTTTTTTGCTGCTCAAAACATCAACATTGCTTATGCCGGAGTCCCTGTCTTTCAGGAAAGAGTCAGTAGAGGTCCCGGATTCCAATAATGATTTGTGTGTGTGGGGTGGTGGGGTGGGGGTATTGTTCCCTGGATGCCAGAAACGATGAAGGCCCTGATTCCGATGCGGTTAGGAAAGCATTCCCACATAGGGCCCGATTATGATGCGGTTAGGAAGGCCTCCTAACCACATTTGCTCCTTCCGAATAGGGATCGTGTCTTCCTGACCGAAGGCCAGATTACGGTGCAGTTAGGAACATAGGCTCCCATAGAAGTCAATGGGAGTCCAACCAAATTGTATCTGGAAGCATTCGTATGCATCATACTTGGTCAGTCGTACTCTCCAGATCGGAGTCGGTCGGAAACCATTTCCAACCATTTTCAAACTGATTTGGTCGGGAAGATTTCCTAACCGCATCGGAAATGGCCCATAGTGTGAGTCTGTTGCATCCTTTCTCTGTCCTCAGGAGCACTTCTGGCTTAACTGTTAGCATGCGATTGACGATGGGTTGTCCCCACTCTTATGCCTCTACCATCAATGTTGGTGGTTTTCTGCGAGGTAATACATTGCCTCTCCCCTGCATGCACCTCGGATTGCTCTGTCCGCCTGCCCCACCACGACCAGGAATGCTTACTCCATCTGACTACTAGCCCTTCTCCTCACTTCCCTTTCTTCCTACACTTATGGCTTAAGCCTTCTTTTTCGTTCTCCACTGTACACCCTCATGGCAGGGTGCAACGTACGCCCCTGCAATCTCTGCAGCACAGCAGGATCTGCAACCTTCCAGGGACCACAGCCCTACAAGGGGGCCCCATTAAGCCCAAGGTCAATGAATATCTGTGAGATGTAGGATACTCGGGTCCCTAATCACATTCTGATGGGTGGCTCTATCATTTTGTGTTTTGCCACTGCCTCATGGACGCTCATTACCCTCACCCGCACACCGGATCTGTCCCGGAAGGGTACTCCTTGAATTCTGTATAATAACAACTTTGGTCTACATCTATAATATATCAAAATTATTTCATTGTATTACCAAGCATGGCTCACTCATTGTGTGGTGCGGGTGTATTGTGTAAATATGGACTTCTCAAAAGAGTTTGATATGATTGCTCACTCCCTACTCTGGCGCAAGATGTTGGTGCTGGACTATTCTCCACTTTTCGTCAACATATTAATCTCTCCAGATAAGGACACTTGAGCCACGATAACAGTGCCTAATGCTTTTGCCACAAACTGTCATATACCGGTAAGGTCCAGTATTTGTCAGTGATGGGTCCTGGTGCTCACATTGTTCAATTTATATCTTAGCGATTTGGAACAGCGGTTGGCTACCATAACCAATTTCCCACCAAAATTTGAGATTTTAGTTTTAAGAACAATTTGCTAGGCTGAACACTTAGGGCCCGATTCTTTTGCGGGTTATAAAGCTTCCCGACCGAATCGGTTTGGAAATGGTTTCCGACCCACTCGGATCGGGAGAGTCCCACCGACGGAGTACGATGCATCTGGATACTTCCCGATACGATTTGGTTGGACTCCCATTGCGTTCAATGGGAGCATATGTTTCTAACTGCATCATAATTGGGCCCTCGGTCGGGAAGACATGTTCCCGATTAGATTTGGAAAGAGCAAATGCTGTTATGAGGCCTTCCTAACCGCATCAGAATCAGGTCCTAGGTGGGAATGCTTTTCTAACCGCATCAGAATAAGGCCCTTAGTGTTCGTCTGTCAATGGCTGGTTGTGGCTGGCATACCTCAATTTTTGAGGTCTTCAAACCGAAAAATGGGCAATCCGTTTCACAGCCACCTAGCCGAGTGAAGAGATGAAACTTATGTCAAAAAGTGCCTTGGAAAAAGCGAATGACACCAGAATACCTCCAGATAACAAACCACAAGATGGACTTAAGAAGAGGACCCAAGAGACCACAGCTAGAAACTCCTGGTTGACAAGAAGGAAGAACTGGTTAAAAGTAGGCCTGGGCTGTAAAATCCGTTCCGCTCACTGTATTTGCGGAATTTGGGTAATTTCGCGTTCTGCAGAGAACGCAAAATTGCCCAAAATTCTGCATTTCGCGACTTCGCGAAATTTTTGCTTGTTCGTGTTTTCAAAATGCATGTTCGTGAGATATTTCCCCCGAGCACGCAAACAGAGATTGCGAACAGTAAAAAAGCATTGCAAATAAGTAATTCGCGGAAATTTTGTGTGTTCGTGTAGATTTTTTTGCGGAGATTTGCGTAACGCGAATACGCAAATTCCGCCCACCCCTAGTTAAAAGACAATAGAAAAACTATGGGTACCACAGGAGTGTTCAGGGAGCAAATAAAAACAATGCAATCCATTCTCCTGCTGGCCCGTTGCGCTTATATAGAGAAATATGACCAGGAACAAGGAAGCCATGCTTCTGGCAGCCTTGGCAGCCATGCTTCTTTGGAAAAGCAAGATAGAGACAGAGCAGGGAGGTGCCATGTTGGATTTTGTACATTTTATATGGCATCCATACCGTCCGAGAACGCGAAACAGAGAGGGAGACCACCCACAGTAATCGCGCCCCAAACAGCAGCCCCCAGCTCATGCTGACTGGCCGAAAATGTCCCTGAAAGCAGTCGCTGACTGTATTCTCTATAAAAATTAATGATAGTACATAAAATGTATTAGAACATTGCTGTGTTGAATTGGATATTAACTTTGAAAAATATTTTTATGCTGACTGTATTATCTACGCCTAGTATATTATTTGTTGCGTTTCCTGCTCAGTGCTTTAACGGTCTTGTGTAATTATCACACATGCATAAAACTATAAAGACAAATAAGTAGATGAATCCTGCCTTGTGTAATGTAATGTAATGTAAAAAGGTGCTTATATAGCGCTACGTTCACCGGGTAGGTTTCTTGGCGCTTCGGAGGGCAGGACTCTAACTGTGAGGAATGGTTAGTTAGAATATGCTTGTGAAAAGAGCCAGGTTTTCAACTGCTTCCTGAACTGGAGGTGATTATTTGTTGTCCGTATTGGCAAGGGGGTTTTGTTCCACTCTTGAGAGGCAAGGGTGGAAAATCGCATCCCTCCGTGTTTGACCCGCTTAAACTTAGGGATGGTCAGTAGATGTTGACTAGAAGAACGAAGAGTGCGGGACGGGGTATAATTCCTTATCTTATTAGAGATAAACCTGGGACCTCCTCCAAGTATCACCTTGTGAATGATGCAGGCCAGCTTAAAGACACTGCGTTGGGGCACCGGGAGCCAATTCAGTTGTCTCAGCATTGGTTTCACGTGCTGGCGCACAGGAAGTTAAAGAATAAGTCTGGCCGCATGATTCTGAATCAACTGCAAACGCTGAGCTTGATAGGCTGGGATACCACCATAAAGAGAGTTGGCATAATCCAGTCGAGAAGTGATGAGTGCCATGACGACCAGAGTTATTGCTTCTCTTGGGAGGAATCTTATTATTTTCTTTATTTTCCGTAGAAGGAAAAAACAAGTTGACACTACGGAGCTAATCTGAGGATTCATCGATAAGCCGTTGCTTATCATTATCCCCAGACTTTTTACTTTAAGTGCTGGGACAGGTGGGGAGGCCAAAGATGTTGCCCAAAAATTGATATTCCAAACATTAAGGGTACCTCCTGTCAAGATGAGCTCCGTTTTATCAGGGTTCAACTTGAGCTGATTTGCGCTCATCCAGTTGCTGATGTATGTCATAACAGACTTCAAATTGAACTCTGAAGAGCTGGTGGGTTGTATGTTGAGGTCGGTCTGCATAGTTGAAGACCAAAAGCGGTACAAAAACCCAAGACTTCCATTTCCTTCAGTGTGAGGATCAGGGGCTGCAGATGTAGATTAAACAAAAGAGGAGATAATGAAGAGCCCTGTGGGACTCCACATTGAAGTTTTCCTTTTTCTGAACAGAAGTTCGTGACTGCAATGACAATACTAAGCCTGTAGGTGGTGCTGCAGGTCGGCGATTTTGAGAGTGTTGTTAGTTGGGACATGTGCACAGTTGTTTGCTCTTAACTAAAATATTGAAAATAGTCAGCCCTGCCAAGTGCCACGCATCATGGGTTAGGGTAACGCATTCTAGAGTCGTTCTCACATTACCTCACTAAAATGTAAAGGTACTCATGATAAAGCTCCTCTCTGAGCAAACTGCTCAAGGCGCTTTAGCTTGTACTACATTATACAGTCAGCGAGGCTTCCCTGCTGTAAGCTCCAGGCAGTGTGAGCCGGGATCACGGGGTGGTGACTGGTTGCTATGGATACCAATCATCTCAGCCTACGTCTGGCTCCTTTATTTTTGTATCTCTTTGCCACCCCAGGCCCTGCTCTGATGTGATTTGAAGGAGGTGCTAATGATCACACCTGCTCCAATGTTAGACCACAAGCTGCAGGCCTTGCAAAAGATCAGCTACAAAAACCAAGTATGTGTGTGGGCATTTATTGAAACTATTTATGTTACAACCTCACACAAGCTGCAGCCGGATATCAGTGGGTCAATTTACTAAGTTCTGAGCATTGATCACTTTATGGTTTTGACATTTTCAGAGTTTATGTTTATGGCTGGAGAAAAAGGTGTAATAAGGAAAGGGCAACTGCACTAATACTCTTTAATATGCAAAACACTGACAGCAGTCACATATTGAGGGGCTCGTTTATGAGAAATGGCGCACCGCTGCGTGAAAGTAGCGATGCGTCACTTCTCAGTGCGCACTCCTTGCGACATACCTGATGCGTCATATTTACTGTATGATGCATCATGTCGCAAGGAGTTACAGATACGTCAGTATTTCTGACATATCTATGGCGCAAAAGTGACGCATTATTGGAGTGTGCCACAAAAGTGACGCAACTCCAGCAATGCGTCCTTTCACATGGGGCAAGCCCCATGTGAAAGGTCCTGCGTCAGTCTTATGCCTGCTGTGAGGCAGGCGTGAGATTTTGACGCAATGGCGTCCTAGAAGTGACGCAGTGAAATCTCATAGATCGTGCATGCATCCCTTCCAGAGTGCATGCATCCCTTCAAGCGTGCATGCATCACCTCCACCCTGCATGCATCACCTCCATCGTGCATACATCCCTTTCAGCGGGCATGCATCCCTTCCAGAGTGCATGCATCACCTCCACCCTGCATGCATCCCTTCCAGAGTGCATGCATCCCTTCCAGCGTGCATGCATCCCTCCCAGAGGGCATGCATCACCTCCACCCTGCATGCATCCCTTCAAGCGTGCATGCATCACCTCCACCCTGCATGCATCACCTCCACCCTGCATGCATCCCTTCCAGAGTGCATGCATCCCTTCCAGCGTGCATGCATCCCTCCCAGAGGGCATGCATCACCTCCACCCTGCATGCATCCCTTCCAGCGTGCATGCATCCCTTCCAGGGTGCATGCATCACCTCCACCCTGCATGCATCCCTTCCAGCGTGCATGCATCGCCTCCAGAGTGCATGCATCCCTTCAAGCGGGCATGCATCAACTCAATAGTGCATGCATCCCTTCCAGCGTGCATGCATCACCTCCATAGTGCATGCATCCCTTCCAGCGTGCATGCATCCCTTCCAGCGTGCATGCATCACTTCCAGCGTGCATGCATCACCTCCATCGTGCATGCATCTCTTCCAGCATTGTGCCACTGGTGCGTCAATTTTTTTTTATGCACTGGCAGCGCAATGGGCTTGCTCATATTTACAAGCCCACGTAAAGTTACCCTGCATGACTTGGCATGCCCATATTTACAAGGCTACATTAAGTCACCCCGCGTGAGTTTTCATGGCCTTATAAATATGGGCCCCTTTCATGTATTACTCTGCGTGAAATGGGCGATCCGTGGGTGTTGCTGTGGGCGTCTCCATGCATCTTCCATGGAACCAGACACATTCTCAGATTTGCAAGGTTTTGGAGAGCTGGGAATGCGACAAAATCCTACTCCTCCCCAATGGAATCGCACAAGTGGAGCAATGAGGAAAAATAATTGTATTTCCCCTCGTGTGTTCCTCTCGCTATGCGTGCTGCAAAAGAGAAAAACAGCAACAATTACTGTGTGCAGGAAGGTGTCCCTTTCTGGACAAAAACCACCATCCCCGCAATGCAGACCCTTTTGCAACATGACGCAAGGGTGTATGCGTTGGCGCACAACTGCTGTTTGTGCGCCGGCGCAGGGGAGAAGGCCAGGAATGCGCTGTATATTGTAGATATGACGCATTCCAGCTCTTTTATTTTGATGCACGGCAGTGCAGCAGGAAGGCTTGCAGCGCTGTCGTACGTCAAAATTAAGTAAATGAGGCCCGTGGTGTTTGCAGATGTGGGGCATATTAGTACAGAAGGTGTAGTGGCACCGGGTACCAGGGCCTGTTTCACCCTATATGTGACTGTCCTTCACTCCACAGAAGGGCCTCTTTTTCAGGCTCGCGTTAGGACCCATGCAGGCCTCTGAATGAGGCGCGTGTTTGTATTTCGGTTCCTGACAGACAGCAGGGACGCTGCACGGGTTATCGTCGCGTCAAGAATCATTGGAGGGCGCTAATGAACGTACTTTATTGTCCATTAATTTCATGGAACGCTCTCTGGGACACCAGGAGAGTTATGCTGTGTGTTTCAGACCTGACAGAGAATGATACGTGATAAATTCGAAAACCGTGCTTATATTTGGTCTGGCTCGGGATCCGTAGTGCCGACGTCGAAATGCATCATGGGCACAGGTAGCGCTCACTTCTGATACCATTGCTTCAAGGAAGAGCATCACGCAATAAATATTATTTTTAAAAATACAGAATGCAAACTCTACTTTATAAAAGATGATATAGTATATACACATATTTCCCTTTCCCCCTTTCCCCTCTCCTGTTTGTTATTCTCCTTTTTCCTTTTATTGAGTATTGAAATTTTAATACCTATTATACTTTACTGATGTTTTTATATTTCTTCATATTTTGTTTAGGTATTATTGCTCATGTATAATTTTTTTTATTGTCTGTTTGTTATTTATTCTGAAAATTCAATAAAAATTATTGTGAACGAAAAAAAAATACAGAATGCCGACACTTTAGAACCGACACAAGGAATACTTACAAACATGTTCATCACCCTTCACCGCTCTGTAATGCAGTAGTATCTTTGAAGTCAGGCATTGGGTCCCTAGACCCTCCTTCCATTCTCCCATCAAATTTTAAGATGCTGGGCGCTGGTACTGTGTCCTCAGATGATGAAATGACCGAGAGAGGGCAGCATTTTAACCTAAATCTGGGATTCTCTTGGAGTGTGCATGGAAGTGCAATCAGAGCAAACTAGAGAGTAAATGATCTCACAGAATAAAACACGTTCATTAGTTAATCAGTTTATCTAAAAAAAATAAAAAAACAATGAAATACAAACATGTGACACAAGTGAATCAACCACCAGCTGCCAGACCGCTCCTATAGCCTCACCCACGATGGAGGGAGGTTAAAAATACTGGCACGCGGGGGAGTAGTAGTAGTAAAAATATGTTTAAACCAATGGATTCTTAAACTATACAATACCATATACATTACAATAATCTTTTAAGAATTGCTATAGAATCTGTTCCACTAATTAAAAGAAATAAAAACCTACCCACCAGGGCCGGCTTTAGCGCAGGTAGTGTCCAGTGCGACAATGTTTCTTGGCGCCCCATCCGTGGGAGGGGTGGTGACCACCTCCACCAAGGATTCCCTCACCACCACCTTTTAACAGTGCCCCTCAAGTCTCCATACCACTCTCTTTCAGATGCATTTAACCCCTTCTGTGCTATTGACGAGCTCAGCTTGTCATGAGGGACGGTTGAGCTGCCCTCATGACGAGCTGAGCTCGTCACAGCCGTTGGAACGTTCGCACGCGGGGATAATTTCCCCGCTGTGCTGAACGTTCCAAAAACGGGTGTGGTGTCCCGAGCTCAGCTCGTCACGGGGGCAGCTCCTCTGTACCTCATGACGAGCTGAGGTCGTCAACAGCACAGCGGAACCGCACGCGGCCTCCCTCCTCCCTGCACAGCGTGGGGGAAACACCCCGCAGCCAAGGGGTTAATTAGTTATATAGCGCCACTCGTACCAGTGTAGGGTTTTAGAGCACTTTGCATCACACACATTACACAGAGAATTAATTTTACATATGTAAATCAACATATAAGAAATGTTACATAAGCCAGGGGACTGCAAGGTGTAGGAGTGACACGTCATCCAGACAGGTAGGCAGAATAGATTATTAGTGCTTGGTTCGGGAGCAGCACAAAATGAGAATTGAAAGAGAAACAACTTTGTTTTGGGTTCTCTTTAATAATAAGAATCGATGTCTATCCAAATGAGGCATTTTTGCAACATTAATTCATGCTCTAATCTATACTTTTCAGTGTGCATGTAATTCTCTGATGACAGTTAATAATTCACTGTTCTATATTAGAATTTTAACTTATAAACTGCAAGTAACAAAAGGATGTCTCCTAGAAAAGGAATTTGCAGCAGGCATATTAATCCCCCAGGCTATTTTATGATCAGTCAAAACCTCAATTAGACAAAACTTCACCTGTCTCCTAGAAGAACATTAATCACCAGAGTTATTTTGACATTTTTGTTGTTGCCTAGAAATTGCTGGAGGAAAAGAACAGCAGGATATGCTTTTAAAACCAAAACAAACGTGCAAACACTGTGCCCCCTGAAGTCACTGGCCGCACCACCCAAGAGCCGGCCTTGCTACCCACAACATAAGCTACATCCAATAATGCCATATCAAATACAAATCTTATTGCATACCCTCTAATGGAACCCCATAGTTCTTAAAAACAAGCTTTAAAAAGACTGTACATCCCCATCCCGTCTCGTTATCTATTCCTCTCGCCATATATAAGTCGGGTTTAGCCCTGCCCGAAATTTTTAAATTACCAAACGCACTGCTGGATTAGGTATGTCGGATAAATGTAAATACTCTAGGGCTACTGCAGACCATTATATCCCTCAAACCATGATGAGAAGAGGAACAAACAATAGTGACTCTAAAAAATTAGAAAAATCTAAAAAAGTTTATTTATTAGTTATCTTTATCTTTTTTTAAAGTTCATTATAAAAACATATATTGGAAGTAGAAAAGATTCACACAGAGACTGACAAATATACATAACATTCTGACCACATTCATTCACAACCACAAACATACTACATACACCTAATCATATTGATATATATGATCTTTGCGTTAAAGGGACTGATATTTATCATGCCAAAAAAAGTGGCTTAGTGCTGCCTGATAAATATCATGCAGGCTTCTACGCCACAGGACGTCACAAAAAGTGCTTAGTTCTACTACAAAAAAGATGTACAATGTGATCACTTTTGTTGTGGTCTCCACAATTGCTCACTGGCTTTGCGGCTTTAGGACTAAATAGTGTCACAGTGACTCTGCTTTTCCATAAAGCATGCACAGTGCACTGGTTCCACCTCATTGGCTTATTTAATTTTCCACTGAGGAAGAAGCTCCTGCCTGGCTGCTGAAAGACGAAGGACGCCTGGTTCCCGCTGGCACCCTTCGAGTGGAACCTCTCTCCATGGACCACGAGGTTGGCCTCCAGTTGCCTGATAAAGGAATACAACAAGAAAAAGGACTCCTGCTATGAGAAGTCCTAGCTCGACACCATGGACTGGGCCCTGCAGGGGCACTGGCTGGAGAGAGAACTGGTACCTAGAAGCCTGGCCTGACTGACCAGGCAGGGGCGGCTCTAGGCTCATGGCGGCCCTGGGCAGGGCGCGTTGGTAGGGAGCCCCGGAAGAGGGGGTCCAGGCGGGACGGAGCACGGAGGCCAGTGTAGGGGGGGCGTCAGGGTGTTTGGAAGTGGAAGAGAGCCGGAGGCCGCCAAATCCCTGCCAGGGGCCGCCACGCAAATATGTATCCATCCTCAGAGGATTATTATATTAAGGATATATATTGGCGTGGTGGCCCCTGGGGTTTGGTGGCCCTGTGCAGGTGCACAGCTTGCACATGCCTAAGGCCGCCCCTGGACCAGGGTGACTTTCACAGCAGTTGAAGAAATTTGGAACTTAGTAATTGCTTCAAACTATCAAAGAGTGAAACTAGCTGCTTAGGAGACGGTACTTAATTTAAGCCAGTGGTATTCGGGTGCCCGGCACCAGCACTTAATTGTCAACACCAGCAGTGCCACAAGTTAGCACTGTCGCACAAGCCATTCTTATAAATTTGGGGGCCTGCAGTTGTCCGAATAAATCCAGGAATTGTCACACTTGTAGGAGTGTGATGATTAGGTAGTTGTGTTGCGACTTTAATTGGCAGCGTGGCCGGGGCAATATGTGGTGCAAGATGCCTCCTGACAAGAGCCCTGGTTTTGTTTTACAAATTAAGCACTGTTAGGAAAGTTAAAGGTCAAAGGGATGCAGAGGTGGAGGTGTGTGGAGAGGGGGAGCTGTGAGGAGGAAGCGTGCACGCAGGGAAAAGTATGGTTGAGAGAGATACTGTCTGGGAGAGGTGTGGGCAGAGAAAGATGCTGTCTGTGAGAGGTGACAAATGCAAAAACAACAGTTGATGGACAGAACGCAGAAAAATGTCATACATTCACCCCAGTACGGAGATCTGGGCCTAAACCCATCGTTTTTTTGCACTCCACACCATCTCAGTTCAGACCTGGCCATATGCAAATCAGTCTTGACCCTGTGCCTCATGGGAACAGTCCAGCCCGAACTGCCAAGCCATGTCTTCCCTGGACCGGAATGAAGCATCCTAGGACCGGTTTCTGGCTATCAGCCGTCATCAGCCTGGATAGCTGTATGGGAGAGGTAACAGCAGGCATAGGTGTGGACAGGAAGAGATGCGACTGGGTTTCTTATGGGCTTGGAGAGGTGTGGTCTGGGTGCAGCCTGTGAGTGGTGCAGGCATGCAGAGGTAGGACTGGGTGTAGTATTGTAGGGACAGGCAGGGAGCGTTACGGGAAAGAAGAGGAGTGGACAGGTAGATGTGTTTATTACAGATTACCCTACAAATTGCTCCTCAGAGCAGTTGACACATATACTAAACCTAATTGACTTCTAGATATCATTAACATGGTGCTTCCTGCTAAATGTTCATCCCTAAATAGAAGAGGAAATCTCCCTCGGAAAGTGAATGGCTCATCCATAGGGATTTTAAAATCAATACGACAAGCTAAAGCTCGAAAACCTGGCTAGACAAAGGCGTTGGATCTATGTGATTCTGTGGCTATGGCATTTAACATATAATTATGGATTTTATACTCCTAAGGCATAATCGAGCTATAAGCAAAAAAGAGTACTATGGTTTGTAGTGATGGTTAATGAATCATGTAGACAGTCCGAGTGATATATTATAAGGTTTAAAACAAGGAAAATAACAACCGCAGCGGACTGTAGGATGAGCACCTCAAGCTTAAAAGTCCCAAACAATATCTTAAGTTCTGTGCTGAAAGACCTCCGGGACCTGCTGTGTTTAGATCCCACTGGATTTCCAGATAACAACTTAAAGCAGCGTGGAGGCAGCACCAGTTATATAGTCAAAAGTTGAAGCATGTAGTTGTATTGAAATTTCTTTTATTTTTCTCTTCGTAATAAACAGTGTACAAGACAGCCAACGCGTTTCGTTCCTACCCAGGGACCTTTGTCAGGGCTGCAAACAACGTGAAATATGTATAAATGTACATATAAATATACATAAATATGTACAATATTTACAACATGAACACAACATACATAAAATTAATATTGAAAAATAAGAGAAAGAAAACGGCACTAAAAGCAACGTAGAACAATCACAAACAACGTAAATATAAATTCAAAAGGAATCAGGACATAATATACACATGTAAAAATACATCCACGGAGGTATATATATACACTCAGTCTAAACACTGTAGAGACCCCTTATGTGTGATTCATAAAATGTTTCAGGGTCCAGATGGAATAAGTGGTTAAAGATAAAAAGAGTATAAGCAAAAGACAACAGAATATATAGACAAAAATAGACGAGGAACAGTAAAGAAAAGGAAGAAATTATATAGAAAACGATGAAGACAATAGGTAGGTGGGAAGGTGAGCTAAAGGGAGAGAAAGAGAAACCAAAAAATACTGGCGGGCACAATATTTTTTCAACGGGATCCTAGAAAGAAAAGGGGGTGGCGGCAGGTCCATAAACCTGCATATAGAAAAAATCTCAATCCATCCATAAAGTGGAAGGAGAGACGTCACAATCAAATTCAAGAGGTGAGAAAGGAAGTGAGAAAGAGTGATAGTGAAAAAAGAGAAAAAATTATGAAGGACAGATTTAAACACGTAAAGGATAAAATAAGAATGGAAAGAATGCAAAATGAAAGGAAAGAACACAAGGAAAGACAACAGATTTTCTCTACAGATGACAAGAGAGAACACATCCACATTCTAATGCATCACAACATGTGAGCACTCTACAGGGACAAGTCAGAGGCTGTGGAGGATGCAGGGAAGACAAGGCACTACATGGTTCGAGCTCAAACTGATCAACATTTACTAAAGAAAGTACTACATACACTAGCAAGCAGTGGAAGAGCCTTTGCGAAGGTTGGCTGATTACTAGAGTCAGTGTATGAAGTTTTTGCCCAGACAATATTGTTGTACCAAAATGGCAAAATAGAAAATAATGCTTCCACAGAATGTACCTCATTACGCCGCATAATTTAACTTTTCATGCCACATAATTTCATCGATCCCTAACTCTAAAATTCGGTGCTTCATTTCTGCACAATTCCAGTGGCTCTGGGTATATTTTATTTGAAGTATGTGCCAGTGTTTGACTGGCCAATAGAAAAATCAGGCAGTGCCCTTTGAGCTGGTCTGACAGATCCATGTGTTGGAATACATTTGTGGGCCTGTCTTCTGGTCTTCTGGTCTGCTGGGCCGATGTTGACTGTTGATTTCCCTGATATTAAAACAAACATTGCCTGCAGCAAGCTCGAATCCATGCAATCTCCCATACCTTGCAAACCTCTAATACAGCAAATCTTAACAAGCTCAAAAAATGCCCTGATCCAATCACAGGCCCTTTGTAGCTCTCTAATTCACTAATGGGGGCCACTTTTATTTTAGAGCCCAGAACTATTTTCTGTCGCAGTCCGGCCCTGGTATGCGCACTTTCTCTGGCAACCTCTGCCAACACAAACTACCACTCACAACAAAATCAAAGAATACATTATTTTAAAGTGCACATTCTCAGAAAGGGGTTTCTTGCAGCCATATAATAGATATTTTTTGTTATTCATCTCAATGGTGCTCATTTGATGGACTTCAGAGGATGAAAGGATGAGTGAAACTTGTGATCATGAGGTTAAACACAGATCCCTGCAGCGGATGCAATATTCTACGGAATCATCAGATTATATATATATATATATATATTTATTTATTTTTTCCAGTCCTGGCGGCATAGCACAGTCAGGCACAGACTCCGTGAAATACTGGCACAAAGTTCTTTAATGATCCAACAAAGGCTAGACGCGTGTCGGCGGCGTACCGCCTTGGTCACTACATATATATATCGCTTGGGGTCCACAGACAGACAAAGAAATCATATAGCTTTGGAGCAGGCTTGTTTCTATACACAGGGAAGACCCAGCTAGGCCACTGGTTTGTCACGTGGCCAGGCACACTTTCATTAGGCTGAACACTTATTTTGCCCACATAGCCGTGACGTCTGGCCATCGCTAGTCTCCTGAGAGTTGACTGCAGTTTGGAGACAAAAAGAGATGACTTTCTGAGTTAATGAATCTAGTGGAATCTGGAATGATTCGCGGAAGCAGGGTCTCTCAGGGACACTTTGTGAAAATATACGGGCGATTAAAAGGCTGGTCATAAGCGCTGTGCTCAAGATAAACCTAATGCAGGTTACTAAGGTTTCCCGGCACTTCAAGCGAGGCAGGTGGGTGTAGCATCATGTCATGCAATAGGGAATGCGTCCATGATGTGAACTAATAAACTCTAATGTCTCCTTATATTAATAACTTATAATGTTATATAACCTGTATGGACCTCTAAAATACAGAGAGCCAGATTTACTTTTCTTTCACGCAACACAACGCAGCAAGTCAACGTGTTGTTCTGTGAACGGGGGACCGCAGAAATGTGCAATATCTACTAACATATTTCTGCTCTCTCCTAGTGCTGGTGCACCGTGTGCTGCCTAGCGCCAATGCTTTAATATAACAATTGTCCTGTGGGACTCATTCAAAACTGGTACCTTCTCATGCGTCTTACAAGGAACCCAATGTTACTGAGATGCATTCATCAGATTACAATTAATTACAAAGAAGATAAAACACAGGACTGATATAGGTTGCATCTTGTAATGGTTAGACTCCAATCAAGTGTAACACTCAACAAAAAAGGGATCGTAGTGCATACGACGCAGCTCGCCAATGGTGATTCTATTCACAAAGAACATGTATAAAAGACACTTTACATGCTCAATGGTTGTGTACATTGAATGATAAACTTCATACCAGAGTTTGCATATGTCATAGAGGAATCCCACAAAGTTAAATTCTACGTAACAACCAAGAAGGACCGTTTGCCGGCAGTTCGACTCCATATGACTGTTAGGGTCTATTTAGGACGTAGTCATCTGACTGCCAGGCCCATCCCAGTCAAAGGTCTCAGTGCCTGGGCGTATTCTTTAAGAACCAGTACCATTCCTCCTTATACCAAATGCGACAAAGCTGGTCTTATACAGATCAAACCAGTGCCAATATGGAGGAATAAAAATTCCAAATTGTGATTTCAATTTGTTCTTCAACGAGAACACGGTGAAGATAATAGCACTCCGTTCGGCACCACTGAAGTTTGGAGAGGCATGCAAACCTACCCTGGTCCACGTGGGCAGATAGTATTGTCTCTGTTATTTTAGCGCTGGTGGTGCAAGGGTGTCTGCATTGTGGGCAGGATTGTTTTTATGCAGGAAGTCATACCTTTTCACACACAAAACAATCCTAAAAGGCATATTCCTCTTTAGGTGTGTGATGGGGAGTGCATGAGTATGTATATGCACATAAGGGAATCAGAGTAGAATGGTCTACAAAATGGCTGATGTGTACACATGTGTGCATACATCACAACGCATGAGCTTGCATGTGTCGTGATACGCCAGAAGGACAACAAGCATTGGCAAAGTCAATAGGTCTAGCATTGGTAAATCCAATAGGTCTAGCATTGGCCAACAGCTTTTGGCTTAACCAATGCTTATTTTGTTTTGTCATGATTTTTGCAAAACTTTGTTAAAGAAACTACCAGGCCCTCACAAGCTAAAAAATGAAGCATTGACTGAAAGCAAAAATATTTTTTGGGTCTCAAAAAGCATAGCATAGCACTGCCATAGTAGCCAATAGCACTTTAGGAAACTCCTTTGTGTGTGGATGTGCTTCTTGTGAAAGGACAGAATGCCTTCCCTCATAGTGAAGTTTAACTGGTGCCTGAAGTGGGCTGACCCAGTGCCCCAGGGTGTATGCTGTATAGGCAGAACAAAAAAAGTGACCGACACACCAGCAGACCAATAGATGAAGAGGGCTTGATGAAACCCCCTACAAGTAAGTATATTATCCATATCATTTGAGTAAAATCAAAAGTTCTTGGCTAATTCCAGACCTAAAAAAGCATCCACATAAACAAGCATTCACAAAGCAAATAGGTTGCAACACTTCTAAAGGAAAGGCCTATTGGTTTGTCAATGCTTGTTCTCTCTGCCTCAAGTCATTCAGATGTTTGCGACAAACTGCCTAAAGAGGTGTGTTTTGAAGAATAGTTTAAAAAACTGTGTTAAAACCTCAGGGATTCTGTATTTCAGAGGTCTCAGGACAAATCTAATTAGTCCTTGATTTACAATGCAAGGTTGTTTACAATCATGGATGAATAAAAAGGGTTTTCAGTTCCTTCCAGAAGAAAATGCCCAAGTGAACTTCATGGATCTGGGTGCGGTAGTGGAAGTTATTGTTAATCAGCCTACTGAAGAGGATCATACTGAACTGAACGGAAGTGCGAGGGTGTATCGCCGTTTGAGTGAGGCAGCAGACTCTGAATATGTTATGTTATGTTATTTGGATTTCTAACGCGCCCGGCTACTCATAAGTGTCCCGGCGCAATGTGATATGATGCGGGTTGTTACGTTATGTTATGTTATTTTATGTTATGATATGTTATATATTGTGATGTCATGTTATGTTGTGTATAGCGCAGTATTACCCAGGAGGGTATCCTGCCCTGAGCAGGTACGAATAGAACGGAGTCTAGGGCCCAGAGTGGTTACTCAAAGAGTCAGGTCTTCAGCTTCCTGTGGAATTCAAGAAGTGATGAGGAGGCTTGGATGTGTAGTGGCAGGTTATTTCAATCTTTAGGAGCGATGTAAGAGGAGGCTTAACCACTTGATATGGTATGTGTGCGAGCCTGATTCTGGCCAAGCAGAGATGTACGGAGGGTTTGTGAAAGCATTTGTGATTATTCAGGTATGCTGAGCTGTGTAGTGCCTTGAAGATGTGAATGAGGAGTTTGAATTGTGCACGTTTGTGTATGGGGAGATAGTAGAGCTCCTTACGGTATGATGTGCTGTGTGTGCAGAGTGGGAGGTTAAGCTCTTGTTGAGTTGTTAGTGGATTCCGGCGTAGATGGTGTTCCCGTACTCCAGCTTGTTTGGGGCGAGATCTTGGGTGGTGGGTTTCCCGGTGCTGGTCGGCAGCCATTTGCAGAACCTCCTCAGCCTCTGCAGGGGGTGGAAGCAGGCACGCAACACCCATTGGGCTCACCGGGCTTCATCCCCCCGTCGTTTGTGTCAGCCCGGGCTGAGACAGCTTCGCGGGCTGGCGAAGTCTAATTGCAGCCGCACCCAAGTACTTCATAGGTCTTTAAAAGACTGTGTACTTGTAAATGAGGCTGTTGTTGTGTTTTTATCCCTTTTTACAGCCGATCTGGTTACG
Source organism: Lissotriton helveticus (assembly GCF_964261635.1). NCBI lineage: Eukaryota > Metazoa > Chordata > Amphibia > Caudata > Salamandridae > Lissotriton > Lissotriton helveticus. Next base: position 474,400,937 of record NC_136060.1, on the reverse strand, counting down.
GCTGCACGAATTAGCCCCCCCCAAATCTTTTTCAGCCCCCCCCTGCCCCCCCCCCCTCTCCCCCGAAATTTGGCTCTAGTAGCCCGCCTGGGTGGAAGCGAGAGGTATTGACAGCGTTGGCCTTGGCAGTGATGTTGAGTTTGCTGTTGATGATGATCCCACGGATCTTTGATTTGGAGTGGGGGTGGGATCTAGCCCTGCCGGCCACCAGGCGGAATCCAACGATGATGCACTCTTATCGATAATCACCACTTCGGTTTTGTCAATGTTCAGCTTCAGACAATTGGTCTTCATCCAGTTAGTGATATTGGCCTTGCATGAAATGCAACTCCTTGTAGAGAGCGCCAGTGGAGTTATTTGTCTGTGGGTGAAATTCTTACAAACCTTTTGTACCCGTAGGTGGCTGTATAGGATACACCTAATGGGGGTCTGATATGAATAGACTTCGGGAGGATCTGATCTGAATCTGGGAGTTCAGCGATCAGGACCCCACCTCTATCAAGCTGATCTAGAATGCGGGCTGTTATGGCCGCTCTGAAGGATGCTTCCTTGAGATACGCTTTCACTTTCTGAAGCATGACATGCTGATGTCAGGCAAAGTCGTTTTAACCCCTCCCATGCTCATGACGAGCTCAGCTCGTCATGAACCACGGTTGCGCTGTGCTCATGACGAGCTGAGCTCGTCATGACCGCCGTGACGCTCACACGCGGGGATAATTCCTCTGCTGTGCTGAATGTTCCACGAACACGGGTGTGGTCATGACGAGCTCAACTCGTCATGAGCACAGCGCTACCGTGCTGCATGACGAACCGAGCTCGTCATGAGCACCGGGGCGCTTCCCTCCCCTCCCCCCAGCACAGCGGGGGAATTACCCCCGTGGCGAAGGGGTTAAAGTTGATTATTCTGGCCTAAGGTGGTGACGTAGAGCTTCTCTTGTTTATGATAAGTATGAAACTTAAATGAGGAAATGCTTTGGAGTAGGGGTCGGTGGGGGGTTCCGTTTGCCTGTTGTAGGTGGTGTTTCAAGACACAGATTGAGGGGCATATTAACAAGGGCATAATGCCACTGTAGCATCACTTTTACCGACACTAAGGTAGTGCTTTCCCCTACTTCAAATTTACAAATCGGCGCTAAGCCACTTTACACCACCTTGTAAATAAGGCCCCTTTTCACGCTTCACTTTCCATGCAACGCCGATTGCATTTTTACGCTGCCCCAGACTTACAAAACTCTGTAAATCTGATGCAGCACCAAAAACTAACGCCAGCAAAAAGCAGGCATTAGAGTGGCGCAACGAGGAGGAATACTTTTATTTCTCCTCGTTGTTTGCTCTTTCTATGTGTGCTGCATTTTGCAGTACACATAGAAGTAGCAAAATGCCATCAAGGACGTCCCTTCCAAAAACAATCATTAATAAATGGCGATCTGCTACTTGAATGAGTGCGGCAGAATTCAGCACACATAGAAGCAGCAAATGACCATTATTGGTTATGTATGTGCAGGAAGGAGCACCTTCCTGCACATAAACAATCATCCCTGCAACGCAGGCACCCTTGCAAAATGGTGCAAGGGTGTCCGTGCTGGCGCTAGGCAGCTATTTTCAGCACCGGCGCAAGGGAAAACACAGGGGTGCACAGTATTCTTGTGAATTCTCTGCATAACTGCGTTTTTTAAATGACGCAGCACGGCGCTGCAAAATTGCTCACTGCGACACGCCATTTCCTAGTAAATATACCACTCAGTGGAGAAGTGTGGCTCAGGGGTTAGAGGCAGCAGACCCGGAAGCTGAGATCGGTCCTGGACCAGGGTTCAATTCCCCGCCTCGGCGGGTCTTGGGCTAAAAATTCCACAGACTCGATAATTCTCGCCCCGGTGCCTCCTCGACTCACGGGTTCACACTCTGCGACTCTGGGCAATAGCTTGCTTAATCTCCACAACGGCCCCTCGCGGCGGGATGCCTGACTTTCACCTTGTGGATACCCTGCTATCTCACAGGGGAATACCAGGAAGGGTTCCCTAAGCAAGCGCCGGGAAACCCACTGCGGGTAGCTGTGCGCTATATAAGCTCAACTACATTTACATTTACATTTAAGTTGTGATTTTGCTGCTTAAGACATTGTGACAAGCGAGGATGGTAAAAAAGAGAGTCCCCTGTTTAATACACGTTTCAAATGTTGCTGAGGCGAGAAAGGGGCCACAGCTTGGGAGGTTTCCCTGTTAAAAGATGATGGTGGTTTTAGTCGGTGTACAACCTTTACAACGCAACTTTTACCACGCAGTGCCTTTACGACGCAACTTTTACAATGCAAACCATTACAACGCATTGCGCTCGGGGATGCTCTAGGATAGGGAATATATTTAATTTACTATCCAACACCTTCCCTACTATCCACGGGGACTGGAGTTGGAATAGTAAATTAAATAAATCACTATCCAGCGCCTAAAAGCACTATGCGTTGTAATGGTATTCGTTGTAAATACCGCGTTGTAAAGGCATGCGATGTAAAAGTATGCGTTGTAACGTCATACATCCGTTTTAGTCTGTTGTAGATAAAGTTTTAAGGCTCAGATGGAGCTGTGCATTTTTAGAGCTATTAAATACCTTTTTTTAGCAAAAGGTGACATTAATAAAATAGGGTGAATGAAAATACCTTTTGACAATACATGGAGTAAAAAAAAGTGGCGACCACAGTTTAAGAAAGTACATATTTTTGTCATAATTAATTTTTTTTGCACTTTTTCTTTTTAAATATTGTTATTTTCCGACTCTATTATTCAACTCGATGTTTGGCTTTTTAATGTACATTGTGCTTTAAAATGTATAGTAGAAGGCATATTTTACTTGTCATTTCGTAACTCGATGTGTATGGGCTCAATTCCAAGATGCATTCCTTACCCCCTTCGTGTAAGGGACCAGTTTGACATCTGCCTTTCTTGTCAGATCGCATTTGTGACTTATTTCTTCACCAGGGACAAGCTGTTGCAATGCATCTTTACATCACGTGCGACGCTGGACGCGTCATGTGGTGGCCTCTCTTCCACCCCAGGCGCTCCCGCCATTTTCCGCCCCCCCCCCTCCCCCCCGGACGGAGTCAGCAGACCGCTGTCTCAGCAGCAAGGGCCCCCGCGTCCCCGCCCGCCCGTGGCTTTTACTGTGCCGGGCACAGTGTCCTGCGGTGAAATGCCACGGTCGGATTGGTGCCATTAGCAGCAGAAAATGGCATTTTAGAAATGTTGACAGATTTGAAGGAACCTTTGAGCAAAGGAGCAAACAAGGACTCGAAGCCCGGCTCAAAGTTTGAAAATGTTACTTGTTTGGCGCCATTAACTGTTGAGCTGCCGAGACTTGCAGGTAGATGCATCAGGCATTTTTGCGAGCGCAAACGGTGCGAATCGCAAAAATCGGCCGTTTGCGCCCGCAAAAATGGCATTTGAGATGCATCAAGGGTTCATGCACTCGCAATTTAAGAATTCGCAAATAATTGCGAGTTCTCAAATTGCGATTGCATTTAAGGAATTGCAATTTGTGATTCCTTAAATGCAATGCATGAACCATTCCAAGATTGCGAATTCGTAATCTGGGGTCGCTATTTACCGCGAAGTCTAACTACGTGGTAAATAGCAAAAACTTAGAAATATGCACTTTAGTGCATTTTTCTAAGTTGTATGTTACACACACACATGTCCTTGGGACATGTGTGTGCGCAACACCAGTGAACATTACCATTTCAGGGGTGCAACAGGGTGTCCTTTGGACACCCTGGCACCCTTGAAATTGCGGCACATTTGCGATTCGCTAATTGCTAATCGCAAATAAGGAGTGACTTCCCATTCATTCCTATGGGCCTTTAGGCCCATAGGAATGAATGGGAAAGCCATTCCTTATTTGCGATTAGCAATTAGCGAATCGCAAATAAGGAATCAGTAGAAATCGCAAATAATATTGCGATTCCTATATGCCTCCCGTTTTGCGAGTCTTTAATAGCGAATCCTTAAAATTCGCTATTAAGGATTCGCAAAACATAACTTTGATGCATCTGGGGGTTAGGCCCACATGCATCAACAATGCCATTTGCGATTCCTTATTAGCGAAAAATAAGGATTCGCTAATAAGGAATTGCAAAAGGCTATGCATGAAGAAACCGCTAAAAAAATAGCAATTTCTAAAAATTCCTTAATTGCGATTCTCTAATTGAGAATCACAATTAAGAAATACCTCCCCATTCATTCCTATGGACCTACAGGCCCATAGGAATAGATGGGAAGACATTCTCAATTTGCGAGTCTTAATTAGAGAATTGCAAATTGAGAATGCAATTTCAAGGGTGCGAGGGTGTCAAAAGGACACCCTGTTGCACCCCTGAAATCTGCCTATAAGTACATCTTGCACACACACATGCCCCAAGGGCATGTGTGTGTGTAAAATGGAACTTTGAAAAATGCACTTTAGTGCATTTTTCTACGTTTTTGTAAATTATCATGAAGGTCAACTTCGTGGTAATTTGCTCCCCTTATTAGCGAAATCGCTAATTTTTTAAGTTTGATGCATTGCATTTAAGGAATCTCAATTTGAGATTCCTTAAATGCAATCGCAATTTAAGAAATCGCAATTTTGCGATTTCTTAAGTTGCGAAAAGTACAAAAATTATGATGCATCCCAAAAGTTCAAATTGCATTCGCAAATGGACGATTTTTGCAAGTCGCACCATTTGCGAATGCAATTTTCAATGATGCATGTGCCCCTTAGAAACTCCCAAACAAGACAGGGGAGAGGAGTTGGCCTAACGGCTAGGGTGGTCAACCTCAAATCTGGGGAACCGAGTTTGAGTCTCGGCAATAACGTTGAACGTCCTGTGATTCTGGGCAAAGCACTTCATCTCCCCGTGGCTAACAAAAAAAAAATGTATGTGTCCTCATGTAATGCAACTGGTGCTATGTAAAGCGCTCTGATACCTTCTGGTCAAGTTCTCGTCTTCTTCATTTCCTTCGTCAATCACTTTTTTTTTTGTAGTTGTATTTAAACGCAAACCATACACAAAGGTATTGAAAGGTATTTTTTCTTTTAGGCAAGGGGAGATTAGGTAGTCTGCCTAGAATCACAGGATATTGAGCCAGCGCTGAGACTCAAACCTGGTACCCAAGGTCCAAGTCGGCAGCTCTGGCTTTTACACCACATCCTCTACCACTTTTCTGTCTCCCTCTTCTCCACTTTCGCTCTCCGGCTTTCTCTCTATCTTTAACATTTTCTGCCCTTCCCTCTTCTCTCTTTTATCACTTCTTCTCCCTAATCTCTTCCCCCTCACTCCCCCATCTGTCTGCATCTCTAGCACTCATCCGCTCTCCTCTGCATTTTCTTTCTTCCTCACTTGATTTCCTTTTCCTCTTCACATATTTTTGTCATTCTTCTCCACTCTGCTGTCTCCCTTCTCCTTTTGTTTCTCTCCATATTGCTCTCCTCGCCCAATCCATTTTGTTACTGTCCTGCTTTCTTACAGTACTTCCCTTTGTCATTTTTAACTCCCAATGAACGTTGTTCAGAGTAATGTTTAAAAAAAAAAATACTTTTTTTGTGTTGTCAAAAAATGTTTAAAAAAATAAAAATGTTGTGCTCATATTGGTTGTTTGCATTATTTTTTTATTTTCGATCAGAGTTGAACAGGAGTCCCCTCCCAGTTTTTAAGATGACAAGGTGGCAGCGGGCGCCTGTGGCTCGTCTGTCTGCTGCTGAAGACAAAAGTAGAGCCTTTTAGATGGCCACCACACATAATCTGTCTCCCTGCCAACCCACCTTTCACTCCAATCCCAGGTAACATTAGTGCTGGCTGTGACGCTCAAAAAGAGCACCTCCGCTCCCAGCGGCCTCCCTGTCACGCTGAGAGACTCGGAACAGGAGGAGACCCACCACCTGCTGTGCCGTCTCAGTTTGGGCCATTGTCCTACTGCACAAGACAAAGACACAGCCATTCTCTGTCCTTATTTTATTTATTTTTTATTTTAGAAGGTTTATATAGTGCTAGCTTGACCCGTAGGTATCGGAGCGCTTTACGTACACACAATAAACAGCAGAAGGACATTACATTACATAATAATGAGCTTCAATCTTCGCTATAAGGCTTCAGCAGCCTTTAAGGTGAAGCGCCAACGGCCAAGCCGGCCCAGGAAATGTGATTTAGTCTACAGCTAAAAAAAACAATCCGACCAGCAATCCTTTGCCTTAGGCCCCTCGGACAATGGCCGATTGCCCGCCCTGCCAATCTGACGCTGTCACCAGGGCCGGCCTTTCTTCAGTCAGCGGCACGGGCAAAACATCATTTGGTGCCCCTCTTGGCCCTTCTCTCCCACCCTTTCTCCACTTACCCACCCCATTGGTGAACCTGGTTGGGGGGGCTTTAGTTTGCACTGGTATCACCCCATGGCCGTGGTTGAATACCTCGGACCAGTGAACAGCCTGTTAACAAACATTTGCCACTTGACCCCTTACTTTACTTTACTCTACGCAGGAGCCCCGGCCAAACTCCTGAAATGGCTCCAACGCATGCAGAACGCCTCCGCGCACCTGATCCTCGACATCCCGCACCGTAGCCACATCACACCCCACCTAAGAGACCTGCACTGGCTCCCCATCAACAAGAGGATAACCTTCAACTTCCTCACCCACGCTCCCAAGGCACTCCACGACACCGCACCAGCGTACCTCAACAGCCGACTCAGCCTCTACACCCCATCCCGCCAGCTCCGCTCAGCAGACCGCGCGCTCGCCACTGTCCCCCGCATCGGGAGAGTGACTGCCGGCGGCAGATCATTCTCCCAAATCACCACCAAGACGTGGAACACCCTCCCCATCCGCCTACGGCAGACCGAAGACCTCCTAACCTTCAGGAGACTCCTCAAGACCTGGCTCTTTGAACAGTAGCAGCGTTCCCTCCCCCAGCGCCTTGAGACCCTCACGGGTATGTAGTGCGCTTTACAAATGCTATGACTGATTGATTGATTTAATCACCTATTCAGCTGCTAAACTAGAAGTGAGAATCCATGGCGAGGAAGAAGGAAGAGGGTGTGGGAGAAAGGTCTTTAGGAGGAGAACAAAAGTATACAGCCTGCACAACAAAGGTAATGAACTGAACTGCGGCCTGGAATGAAAGCTTTATTTCAGGCAGTTTGGGAGGTGAGCTATGTGTGCGCCCTTCTAACTGTAGGTGCCCCGGACATAGCTCGCCCATGCCAAACGTCGGTCCCGAACATCACCAACCTCTTTGAATGCAGGACGAAGTCCACTGAGATAAAAGGGCGTGCTTCTTGAGTCCTCGCATGTGCTCTGTTTATGGCAGCGGTTGCAGGCGGGGCCCACCAGAACTCATGTTTGGTGACTAGGATGTATTTTTCATCATCAGACTTTGACCCAGAGCAAGAGAGAGAAAGGCGGAAAAGAGAGAAGAAACCAGGAAGAGAAAACGTGAGCAAAGAGGCAAGCAAGGATGAAAAGGAACCTAAAGGAGTGAGATAAAGAGACAGGGTGTTTGAGGGAAAGGGCAGGGGCTGGAATGAAGGTAGACATCTTTAGAATGTGCTACTCCCGGAATGCCACAGCAACCAGTGATGGATTTCTAAGAATATTTTGACCCGTTTGCTGCTTCGAACGTTCAGCGCCAGTGCTGAACGTTCGAAGAAACGGGTGCGGCCGCGTCGGCCGTTGGACTTGCGCAACACCAGGGAGGTAGCTCGCGTGACGTCCAACGGCCGACGGCAGCAGCGAAGGGGTTAATGGCCCCTGCTCTCACTTTTTTTGCAAATAAAGCACTGACAACAACTAAAGCTTCCATCATAGGTCACACTATACACATATGACCCCTTGATGTGGGAAGTGCAGAGGGCTTCTGTACCACTCTTCGTGCTTCTTTATAAACCCAACATGCAACTAATAGCAGATCCTGCAAAGAGTTTCTAACATCCTTTCCTTTCACCACAAAGGTCCTAAAGGGAAAGTCTTGGCCTCGGGCCGGGTGCTGTGGTATGGATTCCTCAAACAGGAAGACTACTAAATTACTCTGTGAGCCCAGAGCATTATTTGAATGGCCACTGATTTTAAGACTTATATGCTTCATTCCTTCTTTGGGTTTAGATCTTCTGCTGCTGCGGATACTTTGACAGCACTCAGTTCATCCATCCTATGGTTGTCCGTCTGCCAGTCATTAAATAGCTAAACGATACCTGTGATTTGTCCCCCACCTTGATCAAGGTTCCCTCTTTTTTTCCATTTAAATATCTTAAAAAATATGTCCAGTGTGGAAAGGTGTTTCTTTGAGCCGGGACCGCAGACTGTAATTGTCTACACTTTGTAATGTCTCTTTAAGCAAAATAGGCCTCTCTAGCGCCCTCTTGAAGCAAGAAGAAGAATCACCTGGGATGACCGCATAGTCTGGCAGATGTCAAGAAGATCCACCAGGATTTTCATAAGTCACCACTTTAAATAAGGCCGTCCACACTTGGCCAGTGAAACAGATAAATGCTGGTCATGAACGCGCCAGTGCTTAATTTGAGCCTGTGCTTTCCGGTGTTCAGCACCGGAACTTAATTGATTTTCAGTGTGCGGCACCAGCACCTAATTGTCAACACCATAATTAGAACAGTCTACCACATGGCGGCGCTGCTCATGCAATTTAGAGATGAGCAGTATAACAGTTTTTTAGGAAAACAATATACATTCAAATGTAGCTTTGGGGACCTGTAATAATCTGAACTGTCGCAATTACATGCAAGAGAGATAGTTAGTAGTTGTTTTGGCGGCAATGGCAGGGACAGTGGGTGGTGCCAGCTGCAGTGGCCTCCTGGTCAGAGCCCTGGCACTTAATATTTTACAAACTAAGCACTGTGAACACCTCCCTCTAGGCCGTTACGGTCACTGTTTATAGTCATGAGCTTTTCATTTACGAACCATTGTTTTCAGGTGTGTTAGTTCAAATGAGTCAATGAAAGAAAAAAAAGACAACAGAACCCATAATGCACTACCTAATCACACCAAAGTCCAAAACTAGAAAGAGGGGGGCTTATTGATGAGAGCCCTGTGTCACTTTTGCACCATGTAAAGTGGTACATGCATGACGCAGGGCTCTCATGAAGATTTATAAAGCCAATCAAAGCCACCCATGGCTTTGAGTATCCTAATAAATCATGATTAAGGCGACGCATCACACATTGCTGCATTGTGTTACTCAGTGAATAGTCTGGGAAACCCTATAAACCCTTGCAGGCTTGGGCAATTAATAATGAAGGGCAAAGAATGCCTACAAGGGATTTTGTTTATGAAGAACTTGTAATTAGTAGGATCTATTTAAGGGGTAAGTCATATACGAACAAACTCCAAAGTGTCTAAAGATAACAACACTGAATGGGAATTAATGATACAGAAGGGTCTTTCTTTGCAAAAAATAATTGTCCTGATGATGGTCTAACGGATTGACGCCATAAAGACCGAAAAGACCGAAACGTCGACCTTTTCATCAACTCCAGAGAAATGATCTTTTAAGTGACGTTTACTCTCTTGTGGAAATCTATTACTTTTTGATTGTCTTGGGAGTTGATGTTTTGTTATGAACTGTGTGATTAATTTGATTCTACATCTTTTCATGACATTTTTGCTGATGTGTTCCTTATGTATGTACTCTTTTTAATCCTGGTATATAAAAATATAAATATTTCTACATAATTAGGATTTCCTGTGTGCTTAGTATCATCAATTCCCATTCAGTGTTGTTGTCTTTAGACACTTTGGAGTTTGTCCGTATATGACTTACCCCTTAAATAGATCCTAATAATTACAAGTTCTTCATAAACAAAATCCCTTGTAGGCATTCTTTACCCTGCATTGTGTTACTCTGCATCCAGGAGGTGGTCCATGGGCATTGCGGTGGGTTTTCCCGTGCAACACTTATGGAATTTGACACTACCCATATTTACAAAGTCTTGTAAACCTGGGGTAGAGCCAAATCTGTAAGCCTCCTGCGGTAAGGCATAATGAAGAAAAATGTTTATTTCTCCTCGTTTTTTCCTCTTTCCAGGTGTGCTGCATTCTGCAGCACACTTAGAAAGGGCAAAACGCCATTATAGGATTGTTTTTGTGCAGGAAGGTGCCCCTTCCTGCACAACAGCAATCCTGCCAGCAATGGAAGCACCCTTGCACATTGGTGCAAGGGTGCCCATGTTGGCGCTAGGCTCCAAAAAAAGCACCAGCGCATGCAGAAAGGACAGGAATGAACCGTATTGTCTAAATACGGTTATTTCCTGCCATGCGCTGCCCTACACCAAATTGCCATAAATGAGGTCATAAGTCTGTAACGATCTCGAACGAGGTGGTCACTCTATGCAGATTATGTTGTGGATGATAGCTTGTGCACAGCAGCAAAGACAATAATATACTGTTACGGCGGGATTTCTGGTCTATTGCTATAGATCTAGATCCCAACTCAGGTCGACTGAACCGTTGATACCTGTCATAGAGTAAAAGGCAATCCACTTCTAGGTCAATCAGTTAAGGACTTACACCACTCTAAAGAACCACTTACTACGAATAAGTTTTAAAAGTTTATTATAAAGCCAAAGTTAACTGGAGATACAAACATCTCAAAATAAGGTTCAAAAGATATACTGGTATCAATACAAACATAAATTTTCTAAATGCTCTTAGTTGGCAGAAGAATATCACCGAAACCAATTCTAAAATCATCAGAGTTGCAAGAATAGACACAAGCTGTAACTTGTGAGTCATTTACAGAAAGGAAGAAAATCCAGATTAGACTGTCCCTACACTAAACTAAGTGACATCCCTACTTAGTAAAATCTTAACCTAAAAAGGTGTCAGCCGTGGTGACTTCCAAAGAAGATCACTCACTTCCCTTAGTCTTCATTGTGAATCGGTGTCTCGCAGTTATCCTATCTGCCTACCCATCCGCTCTCTTAGGTTCCTCAGACCATCTGCCCTAACTCCACCCAGGGGTGCTGTCCCTAATACAAAAATCACATTTACAATAGAAACGCCCTTTAGAGACGCCCCTCACGTGGTGTCGGTTCTGGCATTTTCCATGCTGATACTCCTCTGGGCCCATCGTTAGCGTTGACCTTGCTTCTCAGGCTCTTCTCCGGCAGGACGGCACCCCCCAGGAAATTCCTGAAGCCTCCTCCAGGCCTGTGCCTGGCTCCCTGAACAAGACTCTATTCATCACTCTCTTGATTGGAACCTCCTCGCACCTGCAAACAGACACTTGTACAGTGGGCCCCAAATTCCGGCCTCCACCGTATCTTCTAAGTCGTAAACCTTCGAGCAGGCTCTGCAATTTATGCTTAACATGACCTTCCTCTAACTAACACATGCAGATCAAAAGAAATGAACTTATCTATTCAGGCCTATTAGAGTTACATGAAACGGCCCTGTGCACTCTGTAAACCTTTAATTTCTTAGTCTAAACAGTATTCTAAGTTATTACACACAATGGTTATATGAAACACTTCTAAAAACATATATTTCAGTTCTATGATCAATAATACTTTGAATTACAACAACATTAAAATCCATATCATGTGAGAGTGTAACAACACCTTTTCATTCTCTGTGAACTGCCATGTGGCCTACGCATTTCTACGTTTAGCAGCATTACATTCTCCTCTACAACAGCCACATAACATGGGATTTCAACATTATTCTAACATCTCTACACACTTCTACATTAGCTTTTAACACTGATATATGCATTCTATTTTAATTAAACACTCTTATGTATTTTCACTCTATAAATTCGACACTCTTATATAATCTTTACTAAACTGATGCAACGTGCTTGTAAATATGATGCACTTCTATTTTTCTCTCGATTTGCGCTCTCTCAATACTAAGAGCCTCATTCCAACACAGGAGCTCCTTTAATGTGGCAATTGCATTCTAGCAATGTGTGATACTTGTGGCAGTTAGTAGTTGTTGAAATACTGCACCATTCCAAGTTTTGCATCTCAGAATGAGGGATAAAGCGCTAACTATGTTGGTTTTTCCTCCTTCTTCGCGTCTGCAAGATGCCAGCTTTCACCTGGTAGCACCACCTACCTTGGGTGCACAATTTGCCCTCTAGATAAAATCACAGTTTTGAGGCCAATTTGAAGTTTGTGCCTGAGTCACGATTCGAGTCTGAGTTAGTGTGAGTGCAATAACGGCATGGTAAAATAGACATCACTGTCAGAGGATACATAGCAGAATTAAAAAAAAGAAAGTGGAGTTGGAAACTAAAAAATGAAGGCTAGACAATGCACATCAGTACAAGAATTCAAAATAGGATTCAGCAATGCAAGGAAGAATTAGAGGTAAAAGCATATGACTGACAACAAATTGCGGTTAAAAGACGCAAGAAAGGGTTAAAAATATACAGGAGGCTTGCTGAATACATTACAGGGTCACACACGACAACATGGGCTTATAAAATGCAAATCGGGTTAGATACAAAGAGGAACTCTCATATCGCGAACTTCATTAGTGGGTCCAGTGTGAATAGGAACTGGGTTTTTTTTGCAGACAAGAAAGCATGAAACCTTCAAGTGGGGAATAATAAAAACTAAAAATAATTACAGGTCAGAACCTTCAGTGCTCTTTAGAATCAGGTATGTCATTAAAAAAGGGCAGGAGGCTTTTATGAAAAACTATTGCTCCAGTCTGACTCCAAATGGATAATTAGATTGGATTGCCTATCACCAAATGGTCTAAATGAAAACACTACCACGCCTGTTTGTCTCTATAGCGTCTTAATTTTTTTTAGACCTCAACTGAATAAGCATATAGTGTGATTAATATTTGAGAGATTTTCCAGCTGCGCTTAAAATCCATTTTAATTTCATTTTGCCTGAGTTAAATTCCTCATCCTAATGTTTGCGGTTTATTCTTTGACTGTGAACAATAATGTAATTTTGAAATAATTCTCAGTCTTGAACTACAGCCTTTGTGGCATTCAAAAAGTCTATTAAGATTCACAACGGGGTACATGCTGATGCTATGAGCAAATGATTTGTGGCATTAAACCACCAGCATGAGACCAATTTGTATGGGCGTGCATTAATAAGACAAAGAGGGAATTAATGCCCCTTATTGAGCTATAATGTTTGAACCCCTCATAAAAAATTGCAGATTTATGAACAACAGGAAATGCTGAGTTAATACACTATCCAGGCTGAAATCACTGAGATTGCTTGTGTGAGAGCTGCTTAATTGAATAACATTTGCTGAAACTTTCATGTAAACTGGAACTGTATACATGTGAATTTTTTTTATTTTACAGAGTTTTATAAAGAGCGAACTTGACCCGAATCGGGTATCAGAGCGCTTTACATAGCACCTGTTGCATTACATGAGGACACATTCCTTTTTGTTAGGCACAGGGAGATTAAGTGATTTGCCTAGAATCACAGGGTGTTCTGCGTCATTGCCGAGACTCGAACCCAGTTCCACAGATTCGAGTTCGACCACCCTAGTCGTTAGGCCAACTCCTCTCCCCTTTGATGTGTCAATACCAACACACAGTGTCACCATCAGTTCACAGCATATGGGATAAATTAAAAACCTGTTATTATTCTCATAAAAAAATAAAACCGGGCAATATACCATGCACCTTATACATCCACATGGAAGGACACCTTGTGGGGAATATAGGATCAGATGTACGAATAACTGGTCAGAAATTGAGACCAGTATTTTTGTTAGCAGTAAAGAATTTTGGGGCACATTATCAAGCACTGCGTTAAAATTATCGTCGCTTTAGCGGCAGAAAACTGCTGTTAAAGCGGCGATAATGGGCTTCATAATATGCCCTTGAGAATTCCTATAGAAGCCCAGGTTGACACCAGAACATGGGTTTCTATTGGAATTCTCCAGGGCATATTATCAAGCCCATTAGCGCTGCTTTAGCGGCAGTTTTCTGCTGCTAAAGCGGCGATAATTTTAACGTTGTGTCTTGATAATATGCCCCTTTATGAGTTGACCTCGTTTGGCTAGGTCGGTTCTCAAAATTCACAGTCACAATCTGACCTACGTCATGAATATTAATGAGGTCTGTTGAAAATTGCAACTCACTATGATTTGAGGCCTGCACAGGCATGGTGGCCTGATTGGGCCAGCAGACTACAATGTCTTTGATCGCTGGTAAGTCAATTATTATTTACTATTTTTTTTTAATGGAGCCTATATTCCGTAAAGTAAACAGGGCTGAGTTTAAAAAGAAAAGTTTTGTTTGAGAGTTGACATTAGTCCCTTGAACCACTGCCTATTTCCAAACACACTTTTGCTTTAATATACAAGGTACCCTGTCTCTTTTGTGTGTAGGTTACCACCCTCTTTGAGGTCAGGGTATACCTTTGTAATATTTTGTGACCGAATTTTAGTCTCCAAACCTTGATATATATCATATATAGAGATGCCTACAAAACATTCCTTCCAGATACAGAATCAGTACCCATTGGCAATCCCATTTTAAGAGTCAGAATTGTGTTTCCGACTTCTACACTAGTATAGAACATCTGAAAAAGCCTGTTTTTCGTCACTTACACCAATCACAGGGCCTCATTTAAGAGAAGTAACGCATCGCTGTGTGAAAGCAGCGATGCGTCACTTCTCAGTGCGCCCTCCTTGTGACATGATTGATGCGTCATATTTACTGTATGACGCATTATGTCGCAAGGAGTTACAGATAGGTCAGTATTTCTGACGTAGCTGTATGGTGCAATAGTGACACATTGCTGGAGTGTGTCACAAAAGTGATGCAACTCCAGCAATGTGTCTTTTCACATGGGGCGAGCCCCATGTGAAAGGGCCTGCATCACTCTTACGCCTGCTGTGAGGCAGGCGTAAGATATTGACGCATTTGCACCCTAGAAGTGGCAGAGTGAAATCTACCAGATTTCAATGCGTCACTTCTACGAGGCTTACTTACGTGGGAACGCCCACCCTGCATACATTATACCTGTCGCAGGTATAATGTAGCGCAGAGGTTTACAGAGTGACGCATCCGCTTAGATGCGTCACTTTGTAAATAGGGTGCAACAAGAGGAATGTTTTATGCCGCCGATCCGTCACAAAAAGTGACGCAGCGGATGCGCAAAACTGTCGAAAGGCCTCATAAATAAGGCCCATAGAGTTTGCAACCATACAATGGTTAGTATATCGGGCCCATAATGATGTGTTGTGCAAACTGAAGTAAGGATACCCTCTACAGTAATGACTATTTTGTTCTTGGGTCTGACATTTTAAAATAATAAAATAAACAGAGCCGCAATTTTTAACCTGCTTTCATCGACTGTCCCATCCTTGCTAACTTTTGTTGAAATCAAGCCCCACGCCATTATTGTTTTGTGCGACTCTACGTGGTATTAACAAGGTTCATTAAAAAGTAAGACTGTGCAATTGTTTTGCATCCTATTGCTTGCAATCTTTGATAGTGTCGATCCCACGGGTGCAGGTCGGTGTCGTTCGCAGAGTATTTCACTTGGGACGAGGGAGGCCTTATTATGAACAGCTGCTCGGGCCTAGAATAGAGCCGAAAGCCTGTTTTTATGAGCTTCCGCTGTCTAAAGTGGATTGACTTAACCTGATATTTCTCCAATTTAGAGGAAGATTTTCAGACTGCACGGCTCAGAAATAGCAGCGCAGGCTTTGCCCCTTACTGTTTAGAAGTGGGCTGTCTAAAAATCATGCACTAACGTAAAGAATTATTGGGTTAAATCAATACAATTTAAACAGTGCAAGCACGTGCGCTTGACTTTGCTGAGTCAGCACAAGTGTTGCCCCCTGAAAGAACATTTTTTTTTATAACAACATATGTGCCATGTATCCAGGGCTTTAAGTGGGATGAAAAAACTGGGGGCTGGCTCTCAAAGGGGCGTGGCAAATGTAATTAAGGGCGTGGCTTAAACACATAAGCTAAAAGTCTGTGCTTAGCACAGTGTGCCCCCCCCCCCCTCGACTTGTATTTTGCTGTTTTGTTATTGAATCCAGATATATGATACAACAAGTAACATCAGACCTGCAACAAGTCAGGACTATTTACTTTGTCAATGGTTGTTAGTTGCATAAGATAAATAAGCAGCAACTATTGCTTGTATATAATATTGAAAAAGCTTTTCCGTAAAGCCCTGGGGACAGCACAACAATGTTGCTGCTCCTGAGTTTCAAAAAGAGAAGGGAAATCCAGAAAGAAAATCACTCTTTAAAGGATTTCCCTTCCCCTACAACGCTCACCTGGCATGACGTCATGCCGTAACTTCTCCACTAGTGAGAAGTGAGCAGTGTGAGCATGCGCACATCCATGTGCCTGCTGTCACACTAAGGGACCGCATGTGCCAGGGCACAAAACAGAGCCCGATAGACACCCGTTTTGAGGACCCCTTTAAAAAAATGCCGGTGCTCAGCACCGGTGAGACCCGGCCCACGTAAAGCCCTGCATGTATCCTTACTTAACACTAAAAACTTGTTCTGCAGACATTATGCTTTTCAGAAATAGGTTAGGAGCTCATTTAGAGATTAGCGGATGTCTAGCTCCAGCACACTCTTGTCTCTGTTGCCTCAGGAGTGGAAGGTCCCAGTGCTTAATTTGAGACTGAGGTTTCCGGTGCTCGGAACTGGCACTTAATTGTCAACACCAGCACCTATGAGAGTCTGCCACATGGTGGCGCTGTTTGTCCAACTTAGAGATGCGGTCAACAACAGTTGTTTATTAATTCAATATGCATTAAAAACAACTAATACATGTCGCACAAACCATTCTTAAAGGTTTGGGGCCTAGAATAGTCAGAACGGTTACAGTTGCAGGAGTATGATAGTTAATAGTTGAGTAGGTACTATCATTGGCAATGCACGCAGGGGCAGTGGGTGGTGCTTTCTGTAATGGCTTCCGGACGAGGGCATTAGCGCTTATTTATTTACAAATTAAGCACTGGCGGCTTCCACAGGACTTCTGATGGTGGCACTCTGGAGTTGGAATACTCCAGCACATGTGTCATGAGACTGTTGTCTGCACGAACACAGAAAAAAACTGAATACCAGAATTAGAACCTAGCTATGGGTGAAGAGAGACTTCTACTCAAGTGGAGTGGGAAAGTCTACTGATTAAGAAAGAAGAATTTTTTTCTAGAATCCCCTCAATCACCAGAGTTTCCCATTGGTGACATGCTTCAACAAAGGGGTCCTCTCAATCCGCTGCGGATAGAGGCGTGCTGCGACTTGCAAAATTACGTAGGAGCACTTATGTGAAAAAAAGTGTAGTGCATTGTTGTGGAGTGGAAAAAGAATATGTTAATATATATATCGTTTTTTGAGGACCCAGATTGTTATAACTTGTGGTAAATTACAACTCAATCACAAACAAATCTTTTCAAATCAGCTCCTATTGTATGAATACAATTATTGAGTAGATTCTCTGTATTCAACGGCTAATCCAAAAAGGTATGCACTGTATTTCTCCTTTGTTCTTTGGCATTAAGCATCCTTGAACTTTTGGCTGTCAATCAAACTTCCTTAACCCCTTCCATGCTCATGACGAGCTCAGCTCGTCAGGAGGCACGGTTGCCATGTGCTCATGACGAGCTGAGCTCGTAATGATACGCGCGGCACTCACACACAGGGCTAATTCCCCCGCGGTGCTGAGCGTTCTAAGAAACGGGCGTGGTCATGACGACCTCAGCACAGCGCCACCGTGCAGCGTGACAAGCCGAGCTCGTCACGAGCACCGTGGCGCTGCGCGCGCCCCCCTCCCCCCAGCGCCGCGGGGGAATTAGCCCCGCGGTGAAGGTGTTAAAAATTTGTATCTCTTGAGCAGAGGTTTCATATCAGTGACAGAAAGCAGAGCCCTTGTCAAACAGCTGTTGAACGAAATCAAGAGTGAATTATCTAAGACGTGTATTTCTTTCCTTTCTATTACTGCATAATAGTACCCGCTTGAAACTCTCTTTGTTAACATCTGTGCAAAACCTGCCATGGTAAGTCAAAGTCAAGCACCAGGGAACTTGAGGTCTTTGAAGGCAGGGGGTGGGCGGGCAGCAGGCCTTTCAACCACAGGTTGCCGGATCCAAGCCCGCTCAGGTTTGAAGGGATAAAAATTAGCTGCCATCTGTCAGTGTATTCAATTGACCTTATGTTACAAATATGTGGTGGTAATCCAAGCCCCAGGGGCGGCAGCAATTTTAATTGAAAACCACTATTAGAATGGGCCTTATACGGCAGATAGACTTAGTACGGACGGTTAAAGGCAATGAACCTCGCTCACTCATTTCATGAGAAGCTCCCTACAAAGTAATCAATCAATCAGGGATTTGTGAATCACACTACTCACCCGCGAGGGTCTCAAAGCGCTTGGGGTGCAGGGGGGGATGTTTCGGCCAGCTCAGGCTGGATTGTAGGGTGGTTTTTTTCAGATTTATTATATAGGTCCTATAAAATCTATGTCACCATATAATGGGCTGCAGGAGTAGTCGGAAACCCTTCAATGCTCTCTCATGTAGGACGTGGACAACAAAAGTTGTCCACATATGTTTCGGTTCCGGCTCATTGCAAGAATAGGTCAGCCTTACTCAGGAGAAAGCAGCTCTAACCTCCATTTCCTGTCTTTTATATGGGACTTTCCATGTTCACTTACACTTTCTGTTCACTTGGTTTCCCATAGAACTTTCCTGCTCCATTTTCTTTTTTTTTATTCTTGAGGGGCTTTTAGCGCCTTTGCCCTGCCCTCTTTCCCTACTTTAGTATGAATCATGCATTTTTTTAAGGAATTAGATTTTAGAGTTTTAGACCTTTTCATTTTCTCTTTCTTGAACAGATATTACCAAATCATGCACTCGTCCTTCTCACGATTTGCAGATGAAAACAGAAAGAGAACGTTCTCATGTTCAAATTAAAAAAGCATTGGCATAGAAAGAAAAAATGAAAGTGGACCAAGCGGTGATCTGTGCAGAAAGTTAAATTGGGGTTGGGGGAGGCAAAGGGAATGACGGATGTGTTGGCCAACTAAGCCTCAATAACCAAAGAACTAGGGGCATGTATGTTTTGTCATAAAATCAGAGAGCCCTAGAAGAAAAGGCTCATAAAAAAAGTGCATGCTGGGACCGCCTTACTGCAATCTATCTGTCATAGAGGCTTGTTGCCAAAGCCCATTTTATCTGCAGCAAAAACCTCCAATTTCACATTGCTATTATCTTGTCAAAAGTAATGCGAACGTTTGGATTACTATAACGATGTGGACAGGCCTGATGTCGCAAGTGATGCCCCAGCGCCAGCGGGTTCATTATCATGGTACTTACCGGCCTCTTGAGCTGACATGATCTGACCACATCAGCCTAGAATTACATTCTGAGGATCAATTTTAGAAAGCGATGTACAGGTCATCAAGCGAATTTCTTTTTATTTGAACTGCTTTATATAGCGCGGTCTAGCTTGAGGCTCCAAGGAGCAGCAGATAGGGTTGTCACTGGCTGCTTTTTTCCCCCCGGGAGGACCAGTATTTTCATGTTCCACCCACCAAATTCACCTAACTGTATATATTTTTTACCTTATCTTTACATACTTCAAACAGTAAACATAAGATGAAACCACCTAAAAATGTAGAAGAGCACAAAGCTGAGGGTAGAGGCTGATTAGACCCGCACACAGCACGTGAATAGTGTCCCTGAGTGACAAATAGTGCACGAAAAACCAGGGAGTACTCCCCTCTATACTCCCCAAAAATAGGAACAAGTCCTATGACAAATTATAAAGCAAAGAGGGTTTCAGCACTATATACAATAATGTTGGTATTCCATATCACAGTCCACAAATAATAACACACCAATGTAATGTGATGTGTATACTTGTAAAGCGCACTGTTGCCAACCGGCGTCCTGGCGCTGTATACCGCTGGGGAACCCGTCCTGGCGTTCCCTGTGGGATGGTCCCTGCTGGGAATCCCCAAGGTGGAGCTAGGCATCCCCGGCGTTGAGGGGGCCATTGTGGAGATTAGGCAAGCTAATGCCCAGAGTTGCCGAGTGTGACCCTTGGTTAGAGTAGGTACCGAGGTGAGAATTATCGAGTCCGCTGACCCACGACCCTGCCGCGTCGGGAATCGAACCCTGGTCCCGGGCTGACTTCTGCTTCCAAGTCCGCCACCTATAACCAGTGAGCCACACCACTCCACAAGAAAATAGCATCCAAGTCCAGGATATATTTCTCTTGATGCCGTGTTCACTTTATTTTTCACAAACAGATTTTCTCTTCAAGATTCCAAAGCCAACGCGTTTCGTCTCCTAAGAGACTTCTTCAGGGCTTCAACGTATGGCATGCAAGCTATTCTTCAAGTGATCACAGTGTTTCTAATCCAGTAGAGATGAAATACTTGTGATGTTCATAAACTCGAGAGCGGCATGATAACCACCCGCTTAGCTGTTCGAATATTTTTTCAGCGGATGCTCTTTTCTTTGTGTTATTATTTGTGGACTGTGATATGGAATACCAACATTATTGTATATAGTGCTGAAACCCTCTTTGTTTTATAATCACCTAAAAATGTAATCCACAGCTCCCTCAATGACCCCCTGACTTATAATTAAAGTAAACAAAGACAGAAAGACCATGTTAAAAAGGAATACAAATAAAATGTTACTAAGGTATCATGTCAAGGCATTTGCAGAATCTTAAAATGTGAACAAGTGGCCGGTATTTTTTGCAGTTTTATTGTTATGGGCAGTGCTTAATTTGTAAAAGAATGGGTGCCAGTGCGCAAACCTCTGCTCAGAAGCACACGGGCGTTGCAGTTAAATGTCGGTGCACCCAATACCAATGCTGCGTAGTCTTAAATCTACCTCATACCTCTTTAATCCATCACCAGACACTCTCTGCCACCTTTTCTCATTCTTGCAGGTTCCGCTTTCTCCCTTTATGTACGTTTACTCATCTTTTTCTTCCTCTGTCATTCCACTTTGTTTGTTTTGGCCTCGCTTGCTCTCGGAAAATGTCTGATTCAGAAAAATAAGTACTGTTCCCCAAACGTGAGTGCCAGCGACCCCCACCAGCTCAAACTAAGCACGGATAGCATGAACAGCTAACCTACAGGGTGCTGTACATAGAATTGTGTGTTTTGAGTGTGTGAGGTGTGGTCCAGTTGAGGCCCGGAGTGAGAGGCTGGCTTGGTATATGGTGCTCACTTATGTAAGTGTAGCACCCCGCACTAATCCAGGCAACCCTTATGGTTTTTAGTGGTCTTAGACAACCTTAGAACGCTCTCTAAATGGTAGCTGTGGAGAGCAGCCTCCACGCTTAGTCCAGAAGGAGTGTAAAGCAGCTTGTTTTATCAGTACATAATCTTATGGTATAGGGTAAGTGAAAAAGAATCACACAGCGTAGTTATAAAAATATGTATTTTATTAAAACCACTCACTAACACATTGTATTATCCCCTACCTGTAGATATAAACACAATACACACAATACTTAGGAAATGGAACCAATAAGTAGCACAATTACACAGTTGTCTCCAGGGGGAGACCAAACCATATACTAAAATATTGGAATGCGAACCACAACTCAAGTCAAGAATGGACCAAGTAGACATAGAAGAGCCGGGGACCCAAGAAACCACCCTAGGTGAGTATCTAGGATCCCCACGGAGGTCTTGTGCAGAGTGGGAACACGACCGTGTGCTCAATGTAAGTCAATGGGGAATTCGCGTTGCTGTTTTAAAGAAGTAGCACCCTTGAAGAGGTGTGGTGCAGCGGCAAGGGTGGCTGACTCCAGAACACAGGGATCATGGCTCGACCCCCGGCGCCGGCGGCAGGTTAGCCCAGCACCATGTGACTCTGGGCAATAGCTCGCTTAATCTTCCTGATGGCCCCCAGCGCCTTGAGACCCTTAGGGGTGATGAGTTTGTGCTTTACAAATGCTGGGTTATTATTATTATTATCCCAGTGGACCCTAAAAAAAAAGCATGAAAGATGGAAGGTTGGAGAGTCACCCCACTCGTGGATACCAAGGGAACCAAGATATCTACTCCAGGGAAGCCGGGTGCATAGGTGTCAAGTGACGTTGGAAAGGCCGTAGACCACAATGGAGAACTTCAGGAAAGATGCAGCTGGAGAAGAAAACAAAGGAGTCCTGTGGAACCCAAAGGTGAATTCAGGATGAGAGGTACCTGCAAGCAGAGGGGACAGAGTCTATGCTAACCACAAGAAAAACTGGGGGTCTGAATAGGAGCTAGAAGTATTCCAAAGAAAAGCTAGGAACTTCTGCATAAGTAAGTTCGTGCTGGTAGAGCTACATAAGTCTTACTACCTAAATGCGTAACAGTGCAAACCTTCAAATGGACCCACTTAGATTGTTGGTAAGACCCATACAGAGAAAGTTGGATTCCCATCAAAAGTATGTGTAGATCAAATGTTATCATTTGGTCATCCAAGCAGGGATGGTATGTCTCTTGATCATCGAGACCAGTCCATTGCCCTTACTCGATTGGGTCGCACCCTCAATCGCTATAGTGACCATGAGCAAAAGATCATGATGGGATCGTGTGCAGTGCAAAAAACAAAAAATGTAGTGAATATTAAAAAAGGGTAAAGGAGCAATAATGCAAACTATATTGGAAATTGTCCTTTCCCTTACTAAAAACAAGAACCATGCGACAAAGGCAGTCTTAACCAAATAACTGCGTATATAGGGCCAACATGTTTCAGCCGGCAGGGACAAGATCCCACGGCTTTCTTCAGGGCCATAGTTCTAAATGTTTGCTACTGCATGAAGAAGTGAAAATTAAATTAATCATAAAGGATATACGTTTCCAGTCCGAAATTCATGTTCCTCTGTATCAACTGGTGTATCTCATATCTATATAAAAAGAAAAAACAAAAAGTAAGTCCTGTCTGAAGGGAAACACTGACGCTGGCTCTTCTCAAATAAGCCAATAAATGTATTACTCACCCGAATTAAGCAGGGAGTTAACCTCACCTCTCCTGGAACCTTGCTCAGGAAAAGGGAGGCTCCGCTCTGTATAAGGCAAGGGAGGGGTATTGTAGGGAGCGGTGGACAGTAATGGTCTATCCCTCTCTCCAAACCAAAAAATGACCCCTCTATTACTCAAGCCCCACAAAGCTACAAAGAGTCTCAAGTAAAGGAACTGGTCCCATAACCTCACGAGTTCCCAGGTACCCACTAACTGCCATAGCTGTTACAACTTTGCTAAGGAATGACTTAAAAAGCCTGGTTAGCCACAATAGTCAAATCAAGTCAGGAAAGACTTGGATAGGTAACCCTGTTTATATCTTACAGCCTGGCACAAATCTGTGTCCAGGGAAAGAAAAAAACAAAATACTGAGTAGCCACTAACCTGTCCGTCGTTGCCTCATTACAGGATCTGAGCTGAGGGGGAGGCGACGATGGCAGAGCCCAGGAGGCTTAAAGAAGGAAGGAGGAGGGGCAAGATAAGGGCGGGGTAACCTTTATCAAAATACACCAGAGTGCTATATTTCTTTAGACATATGACATTGCTCCCTGGCGCGACGCGGTAATTAGATACAAAACGCTACAAGATAAGGCTTCCTTTCCTCACTTTCAAGCTGTTTCCAAAATACAGTGGCATTCGCGGTAATGCGAAGGACTATCCCGTCCTATCGCGAGACGTCACTCTAGAACTACAAAACGATGTCATGATCCGCTTTCCTGTAGTTTATATGCTTACCGGTTTATAGTTTGCCATCTACGTATACAAATTTGCCTCAAACCTTACATTCATGAAATTAGTGTGAGAGAATCCATAGCAGGAAGGCAGAAATGGGTGACCTAAAACTCAGAGGGAAACCTCTCAAGAAAGACTCGATGTCGTGAACTAGTGCAAACAAAGTCACTAGTTGAAAACTACCTCATCAAGTGTAGTCTATAGAAAAGACCCGCAGCCGAAAAGCTGCTCTAAACAATAAATAACAACGAGGAGGAAGGGTCTTAGGGAAATTTAAAGACCACCCAGAATAATATCCCCATACCAGTAATGCTAACCACAAGAAAAACTGGGGGTCTGTATAGGAGCTAGAAGTACTCCAAAGAAAAGCTACGAACTTCTGCATAAGTAAGTTCGTGCTGGTAGAGCTACATAAGTCTTACTACCTAAATGCGTAACAGTGCAAACCTTCAAATGGACCCACTTAGATTGTTGGTAAGACCCATACAGAGAAAGTTGGATTCCCATCAAAAGTATGTGTAGATCAAATGTTATCATTTGGTCAT
The DNA here is from genome assembly GCF_964261635.1 of Lissotriton helveticus. NCBI lineage: Eukaryota > Metazoa > Chordata > Amphibia > Caudata > Salamandridae > Lissotriton > Lissotriton helveticus. The sequence continues at coordinate 474,376,685 of NC_136060.1, read as the reverse complement.
CCAAGCAGGGATGGTATGTCTCTTGATCATCGAGACCAGTCCATTGCCCTTACTCGATTGGGTCGCACCCTCAATCGCTATAGTGACCATGATCAAAAGATCATGATGGGATCGTGTGCAGTGCAAAAAACAAAACATGTAGTGAATATTAAAAAAGGGTAAAGGATCAATAATGCAAACTATAATGGAAATTGTCCTTTCCCTTACTAAAAACAAGAACCATGCGACAAAGGCAGTCTTAACCACATAACTGCGTATATAGGGCCAACATGTTTCAGCCGGCAGGGACAAGATCCCACGGCTTTCTTCAGGGCCTTAGTTCTAAATGTTTGCTACTGCATGAAGAAGTGAAAATTAAATTAATCATAAAGGATATACGTTTCCAGTCCAAAATTCATGTTCCTCTGTATCAACTGGTGTATCTCATATCTATATAAGATACAGTGTCTATGCCACTCAGGAGTGACCAGGAGGCAGGGAGGACGGATACCTACTGATGGGGGAGATTCAAGAGAGGTTGACGGTGCCCTTGAAGTTGCAGCTGTGTGGACAAGGTGATGCTGTAGGGAACCAAGAGCCATTCATGAGCTGTCCCACGTAGGATGTCGAGAGCCAAGGGGTTAGTGTCCGGCAGGGGCACCAACAAGCCTTGGCAGCAGCAAACAACGTTATCGACGAAAAAGGTGCAGTGTCGGGACCAGCATGGTCCAAGTAACTCGCCACGAGCAGGTACGTTGGAGCAGGCCCCCGAGAAAGCAGGGGAGCCCCCTGAACTCAAAGAAGACCCTCAAGAGGACCCAGGGCCCGAAGGCACATGAGTCGCAAGAGGACCTCAAGCAGCTCAACAATGAAGAAGGACCACAGTGCAGATGAAGCGGTAAGGATCTTGGCTGCAGAAGTTGCTTGAGGTTGGAGCTTCTTGGAGCCCGAAGCTCTCTGGATGAGAGAGTCAACAAGCCTTGGCAACGGCAAGTCGACGCGGTGCACAGGTGTCCTGTTCCAGCGGTTCAGACGAGGGATACTGGCCTCAAACTCAGTATGAAAACAGTGCAGGACTCAAGCAAGTTGCAAAACCACCACCTGTGTTGCTGAGCCTTTCGGAGTCTGTGGGAGCCCAGGATCAGCAGACCGGTCAGCTGCATTGCGGTGCTTGGCGATGCAGGGGAGTGATTCCTTCACTCCAAGGGAAATTCCTTCAGGTATCTTGGATGTTCACAGGTCTGGGGAAGAATCTGTATGGAGCACAGGTACAGACGTTGCAGAAGACCAGCAGGACAACGAGACCAGGAGCAGCAGGAATCTTCCCAGTTGGAGTCTCGGTTCCCAAAGCGAAGTCCAGAGTGCCCAGACGGTCAAAGGTTTTTTTTTTGTACAGAGTTTTATATAGCGCAAACTTGACCCAAAGGTATCAAGTATCAGAGTGCTTTACATTGCACCAGTTGCGTTACATGAAGACACATTCATTTTTGTTAGGCACAGGGAGATTAAGTGATTTGCCTAGAATCACAGGATGTTCAGTGTCGTTGCCGAGGCTCGAACCAAGTTCCCCAGATTCGAGGTCGACCGCCCTAGCCGTTAGGCCAACTCCTCTACCCAAGAAGTTGAAGTGATATGTGATCTGAATCTTGTCCCACGACAAATCTAAGGACCCACCCACAGGTAAGCCCTTAAGTACCCTTAGGAAAGGGTTGGGAACTAGTTTGAACTGAGGTATGCAAGGAGGGCACCAAATGTGACCTTCAAGCAGTCTCAGTGGTGCTGGCAAGCGCCCCCACCCTGTCCCAATACACTAAACCCTGTCTGGGAGGTGGTCACACCTCCCTGTGATAGGATAACTATTGTTCTGCCTTCCCCTGCTCACACTTGGCTCTGCAGCAGGAGGGCTGAAACATGTCTCTGGTCGGCAGCAGCCCTAGCTTGCTGTCCGGTTCTGGATGACTGGTACCGGGAGCACTGAGGGCCTCCCGGAGGAGCTTTACAGTGCATGGAATCATACCTCCCACACCGTTTAAGGTGTGGGGGTATGATTCCAACATTTTGATACCAAACATGACCGGGTACGTTATAGCCAGTTTAGAGATGGTCACCGTGTAATGACGCATGGCCACTCTATATGTTGTAATGGCTGATGCACTTACAACCCGGAGAATGTACTCCGTAAGTTGTAAGTGTGCTCTGCTCATGCAGGGGTACCCTCACACTTAGAACCACCCTGCCTTCAGGATTAAAAGGCGTGACTTATGGGTGACTTATAGGTTTTGAGTGTAGTGACCTCAGATATAAGCAAATGTATATCTGTCGTAAGTGGTGCTAGGACCAGCTTTACGGCTGCAATGGTGGACATGTTGTAACAATGTGAGTGGTCTCTCATGGGTGGCATAACACATGCTTCATCCCATGGGTGACCCCTGGTGTACCTATGCTCTGGGTACCTTCGAACCATATACTAGGGACTTATCAGGGTACACCAGTAGCCAAAATGGAGTGTACCTAAGTACTCACCATGTCCAATTTAGGGAAGAAGCACGGAGACTGTGGTCCTGACTAGCAGGATCCCAGTCAGACTAGTCAGAAAAACATAATGACACCAGCAGACAGTTGGGGGGACCATGAAAGCAGATCCTACATTCCTACACCCGATTACAGAAATCAGGTTGTGATGGGAATGGGATGGGAACATGTAATTGTGAGTACTAGACAACACTGTATACACTTCTCTTTTTATCACACTTACACATGACATATAGTTACAATTTGCAACAACATGATTAAACTGACACAGTACGAATCGTAGGTTTTTGGGCTGCATGATAAGCCATAAATAACCTACAGTTAAAAAAAATCCCATGTGGATATGTCTATGTTACAGTAAACATCTTACTTTTGTGGTATAAAGAAAGAATTCCTGCGGTATCCCTGGAAATCTCTGAATGTTGCATGTTCTCACGGGAACTGCAATGCGGAACAATTTTCATGCACAGTGGTGGATTTCTGTGGTAATAAAACGCAAAAGTGGATTTTCTGTTTTGTTTCTTCATGATGAAAATAGTTTTCCCATAAAATCGGTGAGATTTTGGTTCCATTCCTGTGCAGAATGCGCATTCACACCTACTCTTAGCAGGATTACATGTGCAAATATATTTCAGATGGAAAACAACTTACGAATTTGTAGTTGTTCACCAATTTTAACAGGTGGATCCATTGTGGATCACCAACAAGGTGGAAAATGGGAAGAGAACAATAAAGTACTAATGGGGTTGTTGGGACAGATGTGTATCCATGTACTTGGCAAGGTTTATCCCGTACTCAACCAGATCTACAGCTGTTGTAGATTTACTGGTGTATTTCTGGGATTCTCTGTGAATCGCTGAAGGTTGTGTAAAGCATAAGAGTAAGTCTATGAGACCAAATACTAAGCTTTTCCACCACCGCCGTAGTGTTAATGTTTATTGTGTAGGCCAGTGGTTCTCAACCTGTGGTCTGGGGACTCGTGGGGGGTCCGCAAAGCCTACTGAGGGGGTCCACAACTGCTTATAAAACTAAATAAAATGAACAGAATAATAAAGTGTATATAAACTAAGAAGCAAAATGTACAATTGCACATTTTAAAAAGTTCTGTAAATGTGAAGAAATTTGAAATTGGTGGCTAAAAATTAAGTTTGATTCATGGGATCAGTGCGCGTGCAACTAAAAAACTAAGGGCCAGATGCATCAAAGGGTTTTGCCCATTCCGTGTCTATGGGAAAATGTGTTCATGCATATGGCCCATTACAGTATATGTGAGTGGTCTCAATTAAATTTAGAAAAGCTACACCCTTCCTATTAAAATTAGAATTTAGATTTGGTTATATTTGTATGTGAATTCAATAATATATTTAATCATTTGTTTGATGAATCCTTGTTTCTGTATTTTTGTGTATTGTTTTTGCGGTTCAAATCATCGAAAATGCGCAGGCAGTAGTCCTTTGAGTAATGACTCAGTGGGGGTCCCTGGGTTCCAATAATGATTCAGTGGGGGTCCCCAGGTTCCAGCAATTAATAAGTGAGGGTCAACAGAAGACAAAAGGTTAAGAATCACTGATGTAGGCTGTACATTAGTTGACTGTATTTGTTGGGCAGGCTTTATCTGGGTTCAGCTTTTAAAGTCTCTTCTGGACAACAGTCAGTTCCACCACCCATTAGAACTGGTGCAAAAGAAAAATTTACCTCAGACCTTTTCAGAATTGCATAGGAATATGGGGGCATATTATCAAGACAGGCGATAAAATTATCGCCGCTTAAGCAGCAGAAAACTGCAGCTAAAATGGCGATAATGGGCTTGATAATATGCCCTTGTGAATTCCACTTGAAGCCCATGTTAGATGTCGTTCACAGACCTTTTCAGAAATACATGGAAATATAGTACCCTATAGAGTCGTTTTCCTGCCGCTGATTCTATTAATTTCAGGACACCTTTTAACGTGAAATACACCATAGAAAAATATAGTCGATCGATAGATCTATAAGAGACAAAGGCAGCCGCGGAGCTAGTCCCCCCTTGTCTGAAAGATGTCAGCGCGTAGAGACTGGGGCTTGGCTGACGACAGCCTTTGTCATCCCATTTGTGTGTCCTGTGCTCAGTTAGTCTGTGTTGTACCCTCAGGCCTTCCTTTCACAGGCCATTGACTTCAAGCAGGACGCTCAACGGACGCGACATATCCCTGGGGCCGCGTTGTGGTCGGTGGTGGGATGGTGGAAGGCGTACTGACCCAACTGGCGCAAACCTCACCCAGCACCGAAGAAGTTAACACCAACATTGCAGATGCTCATGCCATATATATCAGCGCGCGAGGTGCGGGCATTGCTCTAGTGAGCCATGGCGTAATAGTTTTGATTTGTGGCGACACCGCCAGACTCTCGTTTTATGATAATGGAGTGACGGTAATGGCTGTCGCTAATGAAAAGGCTTGTGCTGCCGCTGTCTGGAGGCAGGGAAGTGTGGCGCTGCACGGGGTGCATGCTTAATAAACCCGTACTCTTCGGAGTGCTGGCAGCTTGCGCGCCTTTTTCGACTGGAGTCCCGGCCATATTGCTGTGAAAAGCCCCCCAGAGAAGGATCTGGCGCCAAATCCGAGCTGTCGTCTAAACAAAGCCAACCAGCACCTGGGAGACATTAAGTGGGTTGCAACTGCTCTTGCTTTCCACAGCGAGGTACATGGACGTCAATCAGGGGTAGTCGGGGGCGGCAGCAGCCCTACCCTTTGGAAACCTTAGTTCCGCCTTTGCTACCGGAAGTCAACAAAGCAATACCAGGAAGAGGAAGAAAACGCGGCCATGTTTACTGGTTTCCATTCTTGCCCCAAAGTAGCAAACGCGAGACTCTTAAACGGCAAAGGGAGGGTGCAAGGTGCCCCGGCTGTAATGTCATCCGAGGTCAACGAGTGCATGACGTCACTTCCTCTAGCCCTGGTTTTGTAAGCATTTATGTTCACTGTGACATATGCAGAACCAGCAAGTGCGTGTCATATCGGATAAGGAGCATTTTTGTAGAGTGCTCGGTGATTATAATAATGTCAGAATTTGTATTTATTTGCAAGGAGTTAATTCTGTTAGGATTTACAAAAAAAAGTCCGATTGTTGCAGTGCTGGAAAGATAAAATACATTCACAGAAACTAGAAATTTCACAGCAAGTACAGCATAAAAGGAGGAAAGGTGGGTTCCCGATGGCAGCATCATTTCTCCCCGCAACGAATTCGACAGCAATGAAAAACATGAGTGAAAAGCTGTCCTGGCCTCCCTTATAGGTTATATACCATCCTATTTTAGGACAGCTTATGGTTTTAAAGTGCCTACAATAGGTATCAATATATGTCCAGCAAGTCTCAGGTTAAAATAACGGTGAGACAGCTCAGCTGGTTGATGCACTTGCAGCAAAGAGCTGTATGTAATCTGCTGATAATTCGATGCCAATCGTTAAAATGCAGCTCAGAGCGTTGATGTGCCTGCTGCATGGTGCTGGCAGGCTGTGGACAGTATGGCATACATTCTTATCCCAGTCCAGTGGGATAGCTCAGTGTACCAATGCTCTTGTCGTCGCGGCAGTCCTTGCATATCAGTTAACAAGCTTCTACTCTGGCAGGATAGCTCAGTGTGTTTGTCCCTCTGCAAATAGATGCATATAATCTTCGAGGTAGTGGGGGAGAGGATGTGGCCTAACGGCTAGGGCGGTCCACCTCCACTCTGGGAAGCTGGGTTCGAGTCTCGGCAATGACACACGACAGTCTGTGATTCTGGGCATATCACTTAATCTCCCCTTGCCTAAAAAAATTGAATGTGTCCATGTGTAACACAACTGCTGCTCATGTAAAGCGCTCTGATACCTTGTGACTTTGTGCGTGCTATATAAAGCTCCGGAAAAAAAGGTAAATGGTTACAGATTTTAACTCAATCTTTTGTTCTTTTAAGGTTGAGTTAGTGGCAATCAACGCCTATTGGTAAATGCCCAAAAACCTAAATTTGTATTGGGAGCTGCGTAAATATGTGTAATTATAACAAAGACCTTCAGCACTTAGCTGCACAGAGAATTTAAGAAAGTACAATTATTTTATCTTGTGGTTTATCAAATGGGCAGCTTGTGAAGTGACACACAGATAGGGTGACCAGATTTTGAGAAGAAAAGACCGGGACAGGCCACACATAAAAGTAGGACTAAAGTATTTAGGGGCAGATTTATGTCGGACTTGCACCACGTTTACGCCGCCGTTGCGTCACGCAACGGCGGCGTAAACGTGACGCAGCCCTGCGACCCATTTACAACGTGACGCATCTAGTCAGATGCGTCACGTTGTAAAGCCCTGCACCACATGTGGGCGTTCTGGCGCAGGGTGGGCATTCCGGGGCAGGTGCGCCTTGCAAAAGTGCCTGCGTGAAATCTTGTAGATTTCACGCAGGCACTTTTAGGCCAATGCTGCGTCGAAACCCTGCGCCTGCTTGAAGCAGGCGTAAGGCTTGACGCAGCATTGGACAGATAGGGCCCCCCAGAGCATTGCTGGAGCTGCGTCACGCTTGCGACGCAACTCCAGTAATGCGCCGCCTTTACGGCACAGATGCGTGACGCATCTGTGCCGTTTTTGCCCCAGGGTGCGCCGCATTGTAAATGCGGCGTACCATGGGTGGCGGAGCTGCGGCGCACAATAACTGGCGCATCCCTGGGGATGCCCCAGTTATTGAAAATCTGCCCCTTAGCCTTAATTACAACTGACCTTTGCCGATTTTTGCTTTGGGGGCGGTGTATATAATATAGCCACACATGTACAAGCTATGCTTACATAACATTAGCTATGACATCACCTTTGCCCAGAGCCCCCCTGCCCTCCTCCCCACCTTGTCTTCCCTCTGCTGAGAATGCCTTCAGCCGATATCCTCCTGTCCTGCCTGAAACAGACAACGGCACACCTTTCACTTATCCTTTGAAGGTTAACCCATTCCCTGCTGCCATCGGGCAATGGCCGTCGCGAGCACTACCTTCGTAGTGCTGCGCACGTCCCTTGGCTGACGCGGCCCCACCCGCGCAAGGAAACGCCCGCACCGCGGCAGAATTACCGCTGTGGTTAACGGGTTAACTTGACCTTGCCCCAAAAAACAGGACATACGTTAAAAATTAAGAAAAGCGTCGGGACACCGGGACAGTACTCGGAAAACTGGGACTGTCCAGGGAAAACCGGGACATCTGGTCACCCTACACACATGAAATATTTGAATGTCCCCTGACAGGCTGCTGAGTCTGGAAGCATGGTGTGGTTGTGTTTGCTTTATTGCCTTTCACTTCCAGGGCCTGCTCGCAGTCTGGATACAGCTCTGACAAAAACAAGACTTTAAGCGGACCTGGTCCATCCGGTTCTTGAACCCAGTAGTAATTAGACAGGGACATTGAAACAGGGCCCTATCGAGCCCTATGTTGATGTCCTTAATTGTGATGGCAAAACAATGATCAATTATAGCCTTCGAGCTCAAAGTAACAGGTTCCACCGGCCATTAAAGGTCCGCTCCAGCGTTAAAGGCCCGAGCCGGAGGTGAGGGCCTTTAACAAGGGAGAGGGACTTTAATTTGTGGTAGAGCCTGCTACGGAGGGCTCCAAGGCTATTAGAACATTCCTCCTCTAAACGGCAGAATGTTCTAAATTGTAAAACAAAGGCCTTACGGAGCCAAAGGGGATTGAAATCCCCCAGGCTCCGTGATGGCTCCGTGAGGCCTTTGTTCACAGCAAGAGATGTGAACAAACATTGGAATGTTGATGCTCCAGGCTTCTACCGGCCATTAGAAGCCCGGAGCACTCCATTGTCTTCAATGGAGCTCCCAACATTCCAATCTTCTCATTTTGAACAATGAATGTAAAAAAATGTTAGGATAATCCATGTCAGTAATTTAGCTTCTGGTTATATGTCACATGTGTTGCTTAATCTTGCATTCCATAAGAGTGTTAGTGTTTTTTAATTTTTTCGTGTAGCATATTCTTCTTGTATGGTGTATAGAATGGCTGACACTCCTCCAGTTGTTTATAACAGGCCACGATTGACAGCTTTGGAGCTGAGGCTGAAGGCAGTGCGAATTTCTCACAGTGCTGGTCAGTGGGTCGAATATATGTTTGAAATAAATGCACATCCAATCATTGGCCTCTCTGAAAAATGCACAGAGCAATAGTCACATATTCAAATTGTGATTCTGTACGAATGTGTGTGAAGAACGTACACAGTTGTCAAAATATTGACAGGGTTACAGAAGAAGAAAATGCTGTGCTTGCAAGTGAGTGGGTGTGTGTTTGTGGGGGTGGTGAAGTAAAGGAGACGTGAGGAAGTACATGCAGGAAAGAGTGAAAAGAGGGTTCTGATGAAAAAAGATGAGGTGTCATGTAAGGAGATGACTGAGATGTGGAGAAAAAAAGGGTGTACATGCCTAGCGTAGGGTGACTATAGCAGGAATGATTGAGACACTCTGAAGACCGCCACCCCTTCCACAGGCCTCAGTAATGTTTAATTCACTGTCTCACAATTTCAGAATGGAAATTTTTTCAATCTTAATTATTTACTACAAAATCATTATTGTTATTTATGTACCTTCAAAGACTGACATAATTGACAAACCGCGGGATCACCTTGGCTACGAATTTATCCCGGGATTATAAGAAAAACTGAAATTTTTGATGTTTTCACATGTTGCCTTGAAACAAACTGAAATGTATTCTACCTTCCTCAGACTGTATGACTGTTGAACATAATGATTAGCCTTGAGAAAGCCCTGGCTCAATTTGTCACATAGGGCGAAACATGTGTCGGCTGCTCTTTTTCTCTAAACACCTTCCATCAAATAAGCTAAAAAAAGAGTGAAATGGTGAATAAAAATAAAATAACTACTTTCACTCAAACTAACATAGACTACTGTGCTGTGTCATACAAAGGAATTACCCTACTTGATAAAACAGATTGCTCAGAAGGGAGGAACATATGCTCAGACCCTTAACCCCATAATTGACTAAGCCAATAGTCCTGGTTGGTTTTAAATGCATGTGAGCTCTTGTGTTATATATCTGGATGCAGGGCCGGACTGGAAATCCAAAGCAGCCCAGGCACATTTGTCAGACTGGCTCCCACCTTCCAGGGTGCAGTGGGGCATGCGTGAAGCACTGATGCTTGATAATATAGGGCCCCAGCACAGCTGCTCTTGTTACTGGGGGCCGATATTGCAGCATCGCTGCATAACCAGCCCCCAAAGCTCCAAAAGTGGTCCCCACCCTTCCATTCTCCTGGGCAAATCCCCGATGCCCACTATGGCCAACCCGGGCCTGTCTGGATGCAGAAACAGAAAGCTCAGGGAGGAATCAAAATTCTGGTCGGGTGGCACATTATGGGAAGAACAGAAATTGAGTTTACATGTTTAAGCCACGCCCTTTATTAAACAGTCCGTGCCCTTTTTAGAGTTCCCCCTCCACACACTTTTTTTCATCCCACTTAAAGCCTGGGACAAAAAGATTCCTTGAAGTGAGGTAGTTATAGAATTTGAGGTGGTCTGGCAGAAGGGAGGGGAACAAGTCTCAAACTGACATCCCAACTCTGTAGTGCCGCAGCGCAAACTGAATTTGCATGATCACTGCTGCAGTGCCTGAAGTGCACTGCAGCCTGAAACATCAGGGAGATTCATCATGGGCAACAAAAAGATGACATCATTAGACTCTGTGCCACAGAGGAATCCATATGGGTCCCATCTGTGCCAGCACTGAGCAGCAGCGTTGGTTCACAGACCGCCCCATGGTCAAACCTTTGACCTGTCCTTGGACATAAGTTATAAAAACAATGAACCATCATGTCCGGAGTGGTGTGGCTCACTGGTTAGAGGCGGCAGACCCGGAAGTAGAAATCGGCCCGGGACCAGCGTTCAATTCCCGACGCGGCAGGGTCGTGGACCAGGGTCAGCGGACTCGATCATTCTCGCCTCGGTGCCTACTGTAACCAGGGATCACACTCAGCAACTCTGGGCATTAAGCTTGCCTCATCTCTATAACGGCCCCCCACAGACGCCGGGATGCCTGGTTTCACCTTGGAGATACCCAGAAGGGACCATCTCACAGGGAAAGCCAGGACAGGTTCCCCAGCGGTCTTCAGCGCCGGGACGCTTACAGGCAGCTGTGCGCTTTACAAGTCCCACACATTTACATTTACATTTACATTCAGACAACAGATGAAAGTTAAAAAAAAAATCTGGATTGCTAAGGACTAAGATGATCAGCATCCATGGTGAGGCTTCTGCCTTGATTCCGGATGGGCGTCTTCACCTTATTATTAATTTCCCTTAATGCAAACTTGGGTATTCTGTGATGCCAGAATTGAATACGCCTCTTCACTCCGCAAGTATTGAATCCGCATTCTGTCACAACGCAGTCGTAAAACCGACCGCGTTGTGACAACGAATACCATTACTCCATAAGTCATTACAACGACTTGCGGAGGGGGAGCGCTGGATGTTGGAATAGTAAAATTTACTATTCCAACTCCAGTCTGTGCGGACTTTAGGGAAGGTGTTGGATTTTAAATCCAACACCTTCTTCCCCCCGCCGCAAGTCGTTGTAACGACTTGCGGAGTAATGGTATGCGTTGTCACAACGCGGTCGTTGTACCGACTGCGTTGTGACAGCATGCGGACTCACGGATGCGGAATGAAGATGCTTCACCGCTAGAATTTCCTGCAGGATACATTACTGTACATAACTCTGTGTGCTTTGTTTATTCCATTTCTTACAGTGGAATAACTCTTATAAGCACCTGATTAACACTTGACTGCCATTTTGAATGTATAGTGTAGTAGAGTGTGGTGGACCAGCAATAAGAGACTGAACTAACTCTTCCCTTCCAGAGAAGGAAAGTGACTAAGATAACAGAACTCAGTTGTCTAAATGACTAGGAAGCAAGCCCCCCAAAAGATGTGTTGAAAAACAGAAAGACCACCAGCTGGCAGCACTCAGCAGAGCAAAGAGGCACTTCCTGTCTGTGCCACCTATCAGGTGATTCCAAAGGCAGACTCCCTTCTTAGAAACTTCTTCTGATCAACCATACCGAGAGGCGATTCTACTGAAGATCAGTTCCGCTGCCAGCATAGGAGGAAAATTAGTCCTGAGAGGCAGTGGTGGGGTCTTACTTACCTGGTTTCCCACTGCCCGCTTACTTTATGGCTCAGGTATATGGCTTACAGGGAAGACTATGTAGTCCCAATGCAGCCCTCTGGGCTAGTCTTATGAGAAGTGACTCAATGATAAAGCAGAAGAACTGGAACTGGTCGTGTTCCTACCACATCCGCAGCGCCAAGAAACCAAAGCGCTTTGTAAAGCGCTTTACAAATCATTACACCAAGCAAATAGAGAGACAGCAATTACGTAATTACACAGTGCTTCAATGCACCAAAACGAAACAAATGTCCTTCAATGATATGAAAAAAGTTATTTTTAATATATCCTTTTGGTACAAGTTGTCAACAGAGGCAGCCAATATTCTTGATACAGGATGGTCAAAAAGACAGCCAACGCGTTTCGCCCGTTTAGTGCTTCTTCAGGGCAAATAATCAAGTTCTCTGTAAGAGTACTGATTTTCCAAAGTAAATGGACAAAAGTGCAGACTTGATATCAATATATCAAGTCTGCACTTTTGTTTGCTGCTTTGTTGCTTTACAAATCATTGCTAACTTAACATAACATAACAATTGCTGAGATCTCGGGTAGACTGACGAGCAGGTGACCCCCAGGACCCAAACTATCCAGGTGCATCAAAGGGGGAAGTGACAACAGATGGAATCTATAAGAGAAGAACTATCTGTTTACTGGGTGAGGTCTCCTCTAGGCAGGGAGTCTGTTTCCTCCCTCTTACTTAAAGACCTGCTTACTGTCCCTTGAACTGTGTAGACGGTTCCAGGCTGCACAGCTGTGCACATCAGCCTTACCCACTGAGGAGTAGAGGCGGGTTCACCACCATGACCATCCCATCTACACCACACCAAGACATCTACGGAAGCTGTTGTTGTGAAGGCATATTCTGAATAAAGATCTAGGAATAGTTGCAAGAAGTGATTATGAGGTACAACACCCACTGAAAGAAAAAATATATCAATTGGAAATATAATAGAAGAATGGGTGAGACATACAAAGGGAAAGTGAACAGTGATGGAAATTGAAAAATGTTCTTTGGAAAGCCATATATTGGTGGTAGGGTATGCAGCAGGAAGAAGGTATAGGTATGAAGAGAGGAGTCCTGAGAGGCGGAGCCATGAGGGACAGATTCAGAACAAACCGGTGTATGGTCTTTCAATGCGCATTATTTTTACAAACTACGCCCTCCCCAAAGAAATTGACAACATTGAGATTGGCAATGCTTTACTTAGGTGTCCATAAACAGACAGCATTTTAAGATAGCTAACGGTCTCAGGGCACTTGCTCCAGAAATGTATGTGTACCAAGCACGTCTCAGGAAAAGAGATAGGTCTGGTGGCACAAGCATCTGCCGAAGAGACCCGTGCGTGTGGTCACACACAGATCTGTTCTGAATATGCTTGAATCCTCATGAAATAGCTCAGAGGGTTAATGTGCTTTCTGCAGACCACTGCATGCAGCCTCCAGGTCACAGGTTTAAGATAGATCACTTGGTTGATATGTCTACAGATCTTTGTGTGGTCTCCCGGTCATAAATTCAAATCCTGGTAAAACAGCTCAGACATAACTTTAAGGATTTTTAACTCAAACCTTTATTCTTAGACTCTTAATAAAATATGTACTTTTCAGGTGTGTTAGACTTGGCATCTTTTAGCGTGTTTCCCCTCGAGTTTTTGCTTTCTGCCCTACCGGTTTTGACTCTGTTTTTGCTGGTATAGCATAGTATCAGTGGTAAAGCGCTGGTACTCCTGTGGTAAATTGTGTTATCATTGGAAGTGCGATTTACTTCTTAGCCCCCAGTAACGGGCACTGTGGGTGCCGGGGCTTGTGAGTCCACCGCTGCTCGTGGGCCTGCAGCACGGATTGTGCCACCCATGTACGTGGCCCGAAAAAGGTTTAAGTGTATGAAGTTTGGTATGCCTGAACTCAGCGTCTAAAGACGCAGCCTTTAGCAAGAGTGTCCTTTTCATTCTGAGTTCATGAAGGCCACTTTTATAAAGTGGGTATTATTTTGCTCGGTCATCCCGTGTGCCTGTCTGGTTTTTGGGACAACAGATGGCTGGGGAGCGGGGTGGCTCCAGACAGTCTAGGTAGGTCAGGAAAGGGCTAAATAGACCTGGGTTACGATGTGGGAAGAGGGAGGGAATCTCCTTGCCCCTCAAAGGGCCTGGTCTGCCTCTGACAAAGCCAGCTCAACCTCCTGCCAGGAATTCACGCCAGAGACGGTCCAACTTGTTCTGGCCGGACACAGACACCCTCTGCCTGAAAGATCAAAGGATTTTTGGAAACAAATGCTGGGTCCTAGACCCCTGAACTTTAGAACTCATCTGGATCAAGAAGACTGCACAGAAGAAGAGCCGGAGAAACTGCTGAAAGCAACGACCGCTTTGCTGCGTGCTTTGCTGGGCTGACCTGCAGTGGCTGCTTCTGTCTTGGGCAGTGAAAGGCCTGTACTGGACTTTCTGCAACCGAATTGGTGAGATTCTCCAAGGGCTTGAGGTAGAGCTTGCCCCCTGTTCACGAAGTCTCAGGAACAGCAAAGACTTGAGGTTCTTCGACCCGCAGCACTGGGGACTCTGTGTTTTGTGCTGCAACCCGAAGAACGCCCCTTGACGATGTCTACGAAGACCCTGCCAAACCCGTGTCCTGAAGGCACCGTAGAGGGCACCGCCGCAACGCCGCACCACGACCCTGGGCTCACCGACGACGCCTGCCGGCGCCATCACCGAGCCGCTGATCGCACCACGACCTGAGGGCCCCGCACTCCGCACGGCCTTGCTTCACGCTGAAGCTTTGGCACTGCAGAGTTCACCGCTGATACACCGTACCATGACCCTAGTCTCACCGACGACAACTGCTGATGCCATCACCGAGCCGCTGCTCGCACCGCGACCTGTGGGCACCGCACTCTGCACCGCCTTGCTACATGACGACGCCATGGCCTTCCTGACGCCGCCACTTCCTGCAAAATCGACGCCGCTGCTTGCACCGTGATTCGGGGGCACCGCTCGTAAGGTTACACGACACACCGCCCTCATCCCACACCGCAGCCTTGGCCTACCGACGCCGGCACCATCGACTCCAGTTCGTCAGCCGACAACAGCGCTTCAGCAACGACAACGCCGCTGCTTGCACTGTGACCTGCTAGCACCGGGACGAGCACCACCTTCATCTCGCCCCGCAACCCTGGTCTCACTGACGACGCCATCTGACGCCGCCACCGAGCCGCTGCTCGCACCGCGATCTGGGGGCACCGCACGCTTCACCGCAGCGCTTCAAACTGCAGCACTCGATGCCTGTTGGCGACAGAGCTCTGAATCCCATCAGAAAGGAGCTCAACCTGCAGTGCAAGTGACTTCAAGGGCCCCATCGCCCTGCATCTCTGAAAGGTACTGTTTACGGGTCTTCCCGACACCGTAGTTGGCCTGCGACCCCGCGGTCAGCTAGAACTTTTTGGGGGATTTGTTGTTCATGATGCCGTGATAGCCCCGGACGGAGCTTTCGACATTAAGGAACTATTTTTAAAAAGCATATTTTGAGAAGTGAAGATTTTGAAGTATAGTAATGTGGGTTAAGTATATAAAAATTGGATATTTTTCTGAACTGGTGTGGTGTTTTTTTGTAGTGCGTACACTGTATTACTGTTTGTTATGTGCAAATGCTTTACACGCTGCCTCTAAGATAAGCCTGACTGTTCGTGCCATGCTACCCAGGGGGTGAGCAGGGGTTATTTTAGGAGTGTAACTCCCTTATCCTGACTAGAGTGGTGGTTTCTGCCTCGCTTTGGCGCAGGTCTCAGCTAGCCAGAAATCCCAAATCCAACAAGGTGTGAATGAGTAATGATCTAGGCCTAGTATTTAGTGCCGAATACAACATTTACAGCAGGATACAATGTGTTTTGCAGCAATAAAAGCTGCTTTGCATCTATGTTTTTACTGGTGTCTTGACATACTATTTCTGCACTTTTTTCTTTAGAACTCCTTTGAATGTTCTTATTTGAGATCTTGAAGAAGTAGGACACTTGCATGTCTCAGTTTATCTGTTGGTCATCTTATCAACCGTGGTGGCTGCTACTGAGCAGTGGTGGTGGAGCGGGGTCGGAGGGGAAAGAATGAAAAAAAATAGCACTTATCTGGGTACTGCCGCCACCTCTCCTCCGTCCTCTTCTCTTCTGACTCCCGGCAGCACACAGGCTCCCAGAGTCCCCTAGCCAATCACGACTGCAGTCACCAGAATGACAGCAGTGTCATGATTGGTCTGTGCCGCCTGGTTCTGCGCTCAGACGGGGAGTGGGAACCCGTGCTTGTTCTCCACCCGACTGTGCAAAACAGCTGTTTGGAGAACATGCTGACTGCACATGACTGTTTGGCCGGCCCAAGACAGCTGGCCAAACCGTCATGTGCCCGTGGAGAGCGCCACCACTCCTACCCCTGCTCTGGCCAGCCCAGCCCCGCTCCTCACCTAAGTCAGTACGGAAAAAGAAACTTTTAATAACATTGCGTTATTATCATTTTATTTTACCTTTTTGAACTGCTCATATAGCAGTGGGGTAGCCCTCCTCCACCTTGGCGGAAGAGCCGCCACTGCTTATCAAGTGACAGGCACAGCATCTCTTTATTTGAATATGAACCCGGATGCAAAATATGGCGGTATCCTGTTGTGCACCGTAGACTTCCAACATCCACTCCAAACCAGGACAATTACTTATTGATATTGAAACAAGGCTTCCAGGGCCTGGCCGCTGGATTGGGCAAGCTGAAACCAGATCCAATCTGCAGGCTGCTCCTTGGCATGGCACAGAGCACACTGGGTGTGAAATTATTGCTGTGTGGCCCGAAGTGCCAGAAATGGATTAATCATATATATTGTGTTTTGACGTTGTTTGTATAGAGCAAACCTAAGTGGGCATCTACGAAGAGCCGAGCAGTGGACAAAGATTAAATGTGAAATTGTTGCTACGTGTCACATATTGCCTGAACCAGGGTCATCGTGATATTTGTATTTCGATTTATTGTTATTTAAAGTACTTTGTCTTTCAAACAATCACAGGCATAAAATAAATGTAAACTCAGTTCATAAAAATACAATTCCCCAATTCTAAACACAATCAAAAACGCCCAAGATTTGTTATCACATCTAAACAAGTATTGGCAAAGCTAAAGGTCTGTTGTTGGCTGCAAGCCTTTTGGCTTTGCCAGTGCTTGTTTTATTTCATCATCGCTTTTGGAACACTACATTGCTAGGAGAGCTGCTGGACACTCGTTCTTACAAAAAAGATGCCAATGAGCAAATATGTTTTTGATCTAAAAAAACACACACATATCTGTAGCAGCTTCTAGCCTTTAGAGAACTACTTTATGTGTGTAGGAGCACCTTGCAAAAGGGCAGAATGAGGCCATGTAATGAAGATAGCCAATGGCTGAAATGGGCGGACCAACTGCTCCAAGTTTTAGGCTGTAAGTGGGTGGCATTGATTGTGAATGCCACAATAACAGACCAATGGATGCAGAGGCCTGGCTGAAACAATTCATGGCTGAAGGTAACAACAGATGCCACAACCGGAGTTTCCCACTCTATGCCAGCTGTCATTAGGAAGGTAAGGATTGGCAGGACATATGAAGAAAGTGGGGTGTGCAATGCAGGACCGTGTAATACACAACATGGCTCAATGTACTTACAACAAACAATTATTCTGTTTGTGAGCATGTCTGTATCCACGTGTCCACCTCACTTGAAGTTTTTCACTCTCATTTTCATTTTGAAAATGTCCATGTTTTGTCCCGTGACCCTCAAAGCCTTGCCCAATTAATTGCAATTTAAAGTTAGGTCGAGTCAGCATGATTTTATTGTCATCAGCCTGTTTGTCTGCGATGGGGAGGTGAGGGGGCCCGTGGGAGTGGGTGGGGGTGAAGGGAGAGAGAGTGGTTGTCTGTGTGTCTTCTCAGCGACGCATGACAGCAGTCAAACAATTTAGTAAAGTACATCGCCGTCTAGACCACAGCACAAAAACAAGGATAAGTGTTCCCCTTCTGAACCCATCTCTTCATTACCACTGTAGACACTGCCACCTTGTGGGCAATCGAGAGAAGGGCTGTAGAACAGGCTCTTCCTATTCACAGAATCGGTCGTTTCCGACAGAATAAAATTGCTAATGAACTTAAACCAATTTGTGATTTGGTAACTTGTTAGTGAATCTTAATTCTGTTTAGTGATTCTACATTTGGAAGGGGTGTGTGTTTAGGGCTTTCCTTTCAACTATAGAATGACGTGCGACCGAATGACAGGGCATATTATCAAGAACAGGCGATAAAATGATCGCCGCTTTACCGGCAGGAAACTAAGCGGCGATAATGGGTTTGATAATATGCTCTTGTGAATTCCCATAGCAGCGCAGGTTCTGGTGTTAACCTGGGGGCATAATATCAAGTCCATTATCGCCGCTATACTGGCAGTTTTCTTCGCTAAAGCGGCGATAATCGTATCACAGAAGAGGTGTGGCGCCGCGGCTAGGGCGACTGACTCCGGAATCTGGGGGTCACGGTTTGATCCCTGCCACCGGCGGCAGGTTAGCCCAGCACATTGTGACTCTGGGCAATAGCTTGCTTAATCTTCCCAACGGCCCCCAGCGCCTAGAGACCCTTACAGGTGATTGTTCGCGCTTTACAAATGTGGATTATTATTATTATATTCTTGATAATATGCCCTGACATTTGCAAAATATGCTTATTTTACAAACACCTGAAAATAGGTGGCAGCTATTTGTTAATAGGAAGCAGTCAATATAGGAAGGCTTCACCAAAGGACCTGTACCCTTTTTGAAAGATGAAACAGTGAATGTTTAAGAGCGGGTAGTAGTCCCACAGACCACTGCCTACTCTAAAAAAATGAAACTTCAGCGTTTCATTTTTTTTTTTTAACGCATCCAGTTTTCCTTTAAGGAAAATGGACTTCATTAAAAAAAATTACTTTATGAAAATGCCATCACAGACATGGTGGCCTGCTGACCCTGGCTGGCTACCATCCCAGTGTTGACTGCAATTCCTAATGGGCCGCAAACTGCAACCTGCCTCATTAATATTCATGAGTGTTAGAAATGGGGTTTCTGGTTGGCTAGGATATGCAAAAAGAAGAATTGATGGACAGGATGCAGAACAATGTCATATATTCACCCCAGTCTAGAGATCTGGGGCTAAATTCATTGTTTTTTTGCTCACCATACCATTGTGGAGAAGTGTGGCTCAGGGGTTAGAGGCAGCAGACCCGGAAGCTGAGATCGGTCCTGGACCAGGGTTCAATTCCCTGCCTCGGTGGGGTCTTGGGCTAAAAATTCCACGGACTCGATAATTCCCGCCCCGGTGCCTTCTCGACTCACGGGTTCACACTCTGCGACTCTGGGCAATAGCTTGCTTAATCTCCACAACGGCCCCTCGCGGCGGGATGCCTGACTTTCACCTTGTGGATACCCTGCTATCTCACAGGGGAATACCAGGAAGGGTTCCCTAAGCAAGCGCCGGGAAACCCACTGCGGGTAGCTGTGCGCTATATAAGCTCAACTACATTTACATTTACATTTACATTCCAGTTTAGACCTAGCCATATGCAAATCAGTCGTGACCCTGCACCCAATGGGAACAGTCCAGCCCGAACTGTCTGGCCAGGTCCTCCCTGGACTAGAAACAAGCATCCTATGACCGGTTTCGGGCTTTCAGCCCTCATCATCCAGGATAGCTTGACTCCAGTGGCATGGAGAGCACATGACCCACGTCGGGCATACCCGTCCCACTCGGGGTGACAAATGCAAAAAGAACAATTGGCTAGGATATGCACCTCAGCCAGGCAGAACCCACCACTCTAGTCAGGGTGAGTCCAATTTACACCAAGATAGCTTGTGCTCAGCCACTGGTACCTTGGCGCTGAGCAGGCATGCTTATCATCAGAGGCAATGTGTAAAGCATTTGTGCAGCACTCTCTCCCAAGTAACACAATGAATGCACCACAAAAAGAGATCCCACACAGGATTATAAAAATAGTTCTCTATATTATGAATCACAAAAGACCAAAACAACATGCATCTAATAAGTACTTAGCAAATAATACAGGTTTGTTAGGGAAAATCACATTAATCGCAATGAAAACACAGAGCACCTGCGTTCCGATTGCACTTTATTCGGTAATTGGTGTGAGCCCTGTTGAAACAATTGCATCCAGAAACAAAATGTAGGGCACAGGAACACCTGCGCGCCTACTAACCATTATATGGAAATTTCACAACATTACGTGTCAATTATCCCACATACTGCAAAGAAAGGGAAGCATCATGATTACCCAATACGCAGTTGCTTTAAATGTTTAACGACTATGCAGATAGTCTAGACCCCCTGCTTAATCTGTCATTGTTCTATCCACGCGCCAGGACACTCTTGAGTAACAGTGCGTGATACAAATCCATTTATAACATAACATAGTATTGCGCTCCTCTTGGGGTCCTCTAAAGAGGTTTTCTCTCTCCACTGTAGAACCCGGAATAATGCTCCTAACGGTCTCGTACAAGGTAAAAAGGGGGAGGGTACAAGCTCAAGGGGCACGCTTGGCGGCTCGCTGCTGTGTGCTCAATCCGGCAGCGCGTGAGCGCATGGTGCAGCTACAGCATCCCAGCACCGTGGCCCCGGCCCAGATAGAGGAGGTCTCTTCTCCGTGCTTCGGGCTGCAAGGGGTGTCTTGAGGGACTGCACTGAGCTGTCCTTGGTCTGTTGAGACAGGCTCAGGGGTCTGACACCAGAGTGCCAGTACTGTGCTGTCAGAGTAGCGGGAAGGTAGGCGAGCTGTTCTGGGCTGTTCTCCCTTTGTTGAGACATCCTCGGCGGTCCGCGATTAGCACGGTATCCCAGGAGCAGTCCGCTTTGCCCCAGGCAAGGCGTCGACAGTAAGGCTTCCTTGCACCCAGCTTGAAATGCTGGTATCTCTCTCCATTTGCAGAGGGCAGCGCTGGAGGGCACACAGCTCTTGAGGTATGTGCTGTCCTGGAGAATGATTAAAATGTTCCACGTGCTGAATTAGAAGCTTAGGGTTGCCGGACTCAGAGTCCCACGGCAAGGAACTGATGATCCAGTTTCTTTTCTGGACCTGAGACTCTGAATGAACAAGGGCAGGCCTAGAAGCTCTTGGAGAACACATGGGGGTTCAAAGGAAGCAGCAAGCAGCAGGCCAGCATATTTAGGTCAGGTTGCAAAGTAGCAGTCCTTCCTGCAGCCTAGAAATCAGAAGAGCAACACAGCACAGCAGTCAGTAAAATGTCTGTCCCTCCTGGCCGTACTGCAATCCTCTGGCAATGTGCACATGTAAAGCCAGCAGCATCTGGTTACCACCTCTACGCAGTGTCTAAAAACATGGGGTCAGAGACTCAGTACTTATGCTCACAAATGCCTTTGATGTAGGGGTGACTGCAAAAGAGTCCTTAGAAGTGCACAACAATCCCTTTCAGCCCAGCTCTGGCCCCAAATGATCAGTAGGGGGTACATCAGCCCTTTTGGTGAGTGCAGGAAAGTTAAGTGTGAACCACCTCTCCCTCTCCCAGCCCAGGAAGACTTTCAGTATACAGATGAATGTAGATGTATCCCCTGCCACACGCAGCCTTTCCTTTGTTGCGGCTGTAAGTATTCACAAATTGTAGGTGTCAACCAGACCAGTATTGGACACAGGCTGCAAAGCACAAAGAGTTATAAACACAAAGAAATGGCTACTTCTTAAAGTGGAATTTCTAAAACAGTAATGTGAAATCCAACTTCACCAGTAAGTACGATTTATCACTACCATTCTAAACATACAAAATGGCAATGCCACTCCTTTCTGATCAGGAATCACCACTTAAATGTATATTAAGGAATTCACAATGTTAGCCTATGAGAGGAGTAGGCCTCACAGCAGTGAAAAACAAAATAGGCTTTTTTGTCACTACCAGGAAATGCAAAATATAATCGTACATGTCCTACCTTTTACCTACACAGCACCCTGACTATAGGGATACCAAAGGACTAACTTAGGGGTGAACTCTGTGTAATAAAAGGGGACTTTAAGGCTTGGCTAGTAGTTTTAAATGCCAAGTCAAAGTGGCAGTCCTTGCGCACACAGGTCCTGCAGTGGCAGGCCTGAGACAGGTTTGAAAGGCTACTTCTGTGGCTGGCTTAATCAGTGCTGCAGGCCCACTAGTAGCATTTAATTTACAGGCCCTGAGTATATGGTATACCACTTTACAAGGGACTACTAAGTAAATCAAATATGCCAAAGAGGTGTAAACCAATAATGCTATGTTTAGAGGAGAGAGAAAATGCATGTGGCTGGCACAATCAATGCTGCAGGCCCACTAGTAGCATTTAATTTACAGGCTCTGAGTATATAGTACACCACTTTACAAGGGACTACTAAGTAAATCAAATATGGCAAAGAGCTGTAAACCAATAATGCTATGTTTAGAGGAGAGAGAAAATGCACTTTAGCACTGGTTAGCAGTCGCAAAGTGTCCAGAGTCCTAATGCCACACAAAATAAAAAGGTCAGAACAATAGGCGGGCGGAAGAAAGCAAAAAGTTTGGAGATAATTCTGCAGAAAGGGCCAGGTCCAACAATGAGGCAGGTCGATTTGTGACCCACTTCTAATCGCTATTTAAGAGGTGTACATTTTTGTACAACAGGAATTGCAATATCCTAATTTTGATTCAGTAAGAATCACAATTAGGCAATCACAATCCCTAGATGTTGTACATATGGCCCTTTATCAGTTATTATAATAAACTCCTCCATTTGCCTGGCCATGGTGGAGAAAGAGACTGCTTCAAGTGGGGCACTAAAGAGAGACACCAGGCATATATCAAAGTTGCCATTGGAACATTGAGTCAAGTAGAACACAATATAGAGTTTTCCTTATGCATTGCTTTTGCATTTCTACCTATTATGCCCAATATCAGAGTTATGCTGCCTTGGATGGACCCAGGCTTAGATTCACAGCAGAATAAGGATTCACAAACATTGTGCTGCCAAACATCTCTAGTGGGAAACAACAGGACACAGCAATGCAATGCCTACACAAGGGGAGTGCAAGTGTATTGTCTCTGCATAGACCCCATCCCAGAGAAAAAACGCACAAGACATATGTTAATGCAAATTCTACATGTCTGACAAAGCACCTGATCATCGAAGTGTTTGGTTTAGGCTGTAGAGGTCACTTCTGGATAGATATAAATGTTATGTTCAGGCTGAGCTATCTCTTAGTCCACGTTAGGTCAGACACCCAACACCTGAGCTACCCTCAGGTGTCAATGCTCCATCAGCAAAGGACAGGGGTGGACACTGACACTGTGTTGAGTGCATGAGGGCGCGCATTAAATATACTGGAAACCTATAAATGCAGGATATGAGTTGAGTTGTTCTTTGTAAAGTGCAAGAACATTTAAAGGCGTATCGGCGCAGAACTAACACATGAAGATAATCAACAAAGTAGATGAGTTGAAGAGCCGTCCTAAACATAGAATGTAAATAGCTGACTCAGGAAGGCCAATGCAACAAGCATTGGCATAGGTCAATGAGTCAGGTGGATGAGCCATCATAATCTAGTCTGACATCTTCCAATACAATCACAGGCAGGGGCGACGTGAACCCCTCGCGACAGCAGGAGTGGGGTTCTCTCTGGGCGTCTTCTGCCTGCAGGCAAATCTCACAATTAGCACCATCCAGGAGTAACAGCGTCAATAGAAGAGCACGCAGAGGCAAGGGAAAAAGGAAAGATGAGTAAATGGAAAAGGGACAGAAGGAAGGAATATTGAAGGAAGGGTAAACTAAAGTTAGGAAGGAAAGATGGATGACTGGGTATGTGGATAAGTGGGTGAAAGGAAGAGTGAATGGATAGGTGGGTAGACAGGTGAAAGTGGGGTAGAGTAACATGAGATCTAGGAGGATGGATAGACAGATGGGTAAGTCAAAGGATGAATATACGAATGGATGAATGGATGGATGGGTGGATGGATGGATGGATGGATGGATGGGTGGATGGATGGATGTGTGGGTGGGTGGGTCGAGGGATGGATGGAGAGATGGAGGGATGGATGGAGGGATGGATGGATGGAGGGATGGTTGGATGGATGGATGGAGGGAAGGATGGATGGAGGGATGGAGGGATGGATGGATGGAGGGATGGATGGAGGGAGGGATGGAGGGAGGGATGGAGGGATGGATGGAGGGATGGAGGGATGGATGGATGGAGGGATGGATGGATGGAGGGATGGAGGGATGGAGGGATGGATGGATGGATGGATGGATGGATGGAGGGATGGATGGATGGATGGATGGATGGATGGATGGATGGATGGATGGATGGATGGATGGATGCAAAGCTGCATGCATAGATGATGGATGTGTGAAAGGATGGCTGGAACACCCGATGGACAGAAAGGGGAAATATTGAATGATGGATAAAAGAATGAATGGATGCCAGAATTTAATGATGAAAGAGTGGATATTAGTTGGAGGATGAAATGGTAAAGGATGAATGAATAGATATGTGGATGTAAGAGTCGAGGGAGCTCTTTTAGGGAGGGTTGGGCTTTCTTGCTTAGTGCAATCAGAGCTTTGGTAGTCAAGTCAAAAATAAAGTTTATTTAGATCATTGATCTCTAAACCAGAAAAATACACAATTGTTTTAAAATTATTAAAATTACTACTAAAACCACATCTCATTCCCTTACGGACACTGGAGTTCCATATCCTCCATCATAGTTATATTAAAAACAATTTCATACAACTAAAAAACATTCAAACATCCTATGAAAAGATGGGCTTTGGTACAAAGTGGGGGGTATTTTAATTTTAAACTATTCCCTTGACCACAACCAGGTAGCATCTAATAACTGGTGCTCTACAAGATGTTTAGAAAGCCGATGACCATTTCCTGATACACCTCAAATCAGATGTTGCCAGCTACTTTACAGAACTGGTCCACGTCCGTCTCACTTCTTTTAATGGTCTTTGGTCAGCCTTTAATAAAATAGTTGATAGGCCAGTACCAAACACCTTTTAATCTCACTTTTTTCACTTTCATCACTAGTGCACACACGCTTTCTGAACACCCTGCTCCGCTGTAAACCAGGTGTAGAAGCACACCAGGGAAGCATTCGGCTTCTCTGGTGGGAACCCTATGATGAAGCATGTCACCGACCAGGTCGGTGAGTGAGGGTTCCTTTTACAAACACTGGTTATGTTGATTTTCGTTTCTTTTGTTGCTCAGAGCGACCGCCCTTAGGTTGCCTCATCAGTCGCTCTTTCGTTGTTATACATAGAAAGCCGGTGAGCCCGAACTCCTCACCAATTTTAGTGACTTCTTGCAAAAGACAGATGAGCCTCTAGTTAGCTCTGCCCTGCTGTCCAAGAAGGACTTCTTCAAAAGGAATTTGATGACCTCAATCTTCCATCCACTAGTGACAGTGCCAGATGAAAACAGATGTTAAGGATGAAGGCAAAAGCAGCTAGAGATTTTAGAGTCCTCGCTGGACATACATCATCTAGCCCATTGGAGCAGGTAGAAAGATGAGCAAACGAGGTGGATGTGTTGACTATAAACTGAAACTAATATATCCTGAGCTATGTACCCTTTTGGCTATCATCATGATAGAGGCACAAAGACAGATTTGAAGACTAAGGGCATGGTACCCAGTTATGTAGAATTCGGGTGATAATTAGTGCATATGGTAATTGATGATACCCTTGTGTGGGTTATTAAATGAGTGACATAAATAACTTCTCCTGAACTCCCCATCTCAGAATGAAGCCTAACATGTCTTAGCATTTTATCCTGATATATTTCCTAATTCTTTTTTGGTGAAATCTGTCAGGAGGAAATTGCAGAATGTGGTAACTGAGGCACAACTCAGAATTCCAATTTGTGCGCAAACCTCAATTTACGCATGGAGTAGAATTTAAAACGTGACTTTCAATCAGGATCTAAGTAAAGTCCATACGTTTACAGAAAGGAGGGATAGATAATGTGAATAGAGATTTGCCTCGCTCTGCAATGCCATTAGCCTGGCCTCACTGTGCTGTAGGGTTGACTATATTCTAATGTACCGGAGTTGTATTTTACAGTGCTTCATTCTCTTAATGAGGCGTCAAAGTGCATTTGTGGAAGGGTAGCGCACTACTTTGTTGAGTGCCACATATGAAAGGGTACGTGTTTGTCTGGGAGTTTTGTGATGTCACGACCAGAGTTTTGCACTTAGTAGATATTGTTGCTATGACTTTATGTGACTTTCAAGAGAAAATGAGTGAGAGGTAGGTTTCTCAAGCTTTCAGTTCTAATTGATGGACTGGAGTGTGTGAGGACAGTCTATGGCCTATGTTGGATGTGTTTCAAAGTGTGACTACGAATACACTGTCACAACTGTGTCATGGAAAAGCATACAGCTGCACTGGCAGGAGGGTGCAGGAGAGAAGTGTGATGATAGAAATGGCTGCCCAAGCTGATACCTGCCGTCTGTGGAGTGGTCTGTGTATATACAGTTTGAACCACATACAATACGGAGCTAAGAACGAACACGGGACCATATTATCAAGAAAGGGCGATACATTATAGCCGCTTTTATCGGCAGGAAATTGCCGCTAAAGCGCCGATAATGGGCTTGATAATAGGCCCTTGTGAATTCCCATAGAAGCCCAGGTTCTGGTGTTAACCTGGGCTTCTATGGGAATTCACAAGGGCATATTATCAAGCCCATTATTGCCGCTTTAGCTGCAGTTTCCTGCCGATAAAAGCGGTGATAATGTATCGCCCTTTCTTGATAATATGGCCCACAGAGACGATGGAGGCTACTTTGGGTGATGCAAACTCAGGGATACAGGCAGTTACGAGACCCAAGAGTGCATCTAACTAACCCCAAACTGCCTCTGTGGCAGGAACAAGTGATTTAAACTTCACAGTCCAACTGGGCCTACCACCCACACTACACTTGGCTTAAGGCAACAATCACCTGGGAATAGGAATGCATACAGGCCTCGGAAGGCTGGGGCAATAATAAGAATCACTGCTAACACCTGATTACAGACTATATAATATTTGTCTGTCAGTCTCTGTTTGAATAGCACCTGTTATGAATGATTGGAGAAAGCATTAAGACAAAGCAACATTCCTGCCAGATATGTGTTTTGAGTAACCCTGGGCAAAGCACAACGCTACGTTCACGTAGTTTGCGAAGTTTGCGCTACTTCGCACTACGCGAACTGCGCGCAGTACAGTGCAAACACGCATAGCGTAGCATAGTGCAGCGGTCATTTTGTGCTTGCTCGCGGTCCTCAACGTCAAGTTGGCGACCGCAAGCAAGCAAAATGACATCCCAGTGAGACTTTTTCCTCGTTCGCGATCAGCAACATCAAGTTGCTGATCGCGAGCGTGGAAAATAAACCTCCCGGTGAGATTCTCAACGTGGGGAGGTCAGGTTTCTCATTGCGAGTGGTCGCGTATGCTCGCGATGAGAAACTACCAGTCCGCGTTGAGAAATCTGCTGCTCGAGTAAAAATCTACTCGAGCGGCAGAAAACTACAGCTCGCACTGTGCAAGATGCCGTTTTCAATGATTGCACAGTGCCGGATGCTTGTCCGCACTGTGCAATCATTGAAAACGGCATCTTGCACAGTGCGAACAGGGTACTACGCAGTTTGCGTAGTGCTACATGTAGTTCGTGTAGTGCGAAGTGCATTTCGCGTAGCTACGTGTAGCGCTACGTCGCGAACTGCGCCCAGCCCTAGTTTTGAGCCTCTCAAGGTTAGAAAAGTGCAATACAAATGACAATTCAATATGGTATCACTGCCTCCATCTATTACACGGATAGAATCTTGCATTCGCTGTGTTGTGCTTTGCTGAAGTCCCTTTTAGACCATTGAGCATTGCCCGAACTATATAATGTCTCGAACAAGTCCGCTCTCTAGTCAGATTAGCCCAGCCCACTCCAATAACAGTGAAAAACGCATGTTAGTAACTGAAATGAAGCTTCCCTGCTTGGCCTGGTTTCACTGTAAACAATGTTCGTCATGCATGCATTTTATGACATTTTCAAGTGGACGATAAATTAGTTTCCGGGCACTTTTGTGGGCCTCCGGACCAATAAAACATTGTTAATGGCTCATGAATGCCATTACAGGCAATGGTACAGGCGCAGATTGGGATATATATAATTTCTTTGACATTAATGAGATATTTAAGCGGGTTCAGAGACTCGTTCCATTGCATTATGAGACCCTTTATGCGCGTCATTCATCAAAGTGTAAAAGGAGATGGGTCCCTGCTCCTGAGACAGCCTCCTAGTCTTTAGGAGAGAAACCGGAAACTGCTATATGTGTGATTGTTCAGGGCTTGGAACATATGGCCTGGTGTGCTGACAGACACGTCACTAAGGGCCATATGTATCAAGAAACCCATTTGCGATTCTCAAATAGCGATTTTTAAGAAATCGCTATTTGAGAATCGCAAATGGGTATGTATTTACAAAATCGCATTTTTTTTGCGATTCCTTAAAAATTCCTTAATTGCGATTAGCAAATTGTGAATCGCAATTAAGGAATACTTTCCCATTCATTTCTATGGGCCAGGAGGCCCATAGGAATGAATGGGAAGTTATTCTCAATTTGCAATTCGCAATTTGCTAATCGCAAATTGAGAATTATTTCAAGGGTGCAGGGGTGTCCAAAGGACACCCTGTTGCACCCCTGAAATATGCATGGGTGCACATACATGCCCTAGGGCATGTATGTGCGTCACATGGCACTTTGAAAAATGCAAACATTTGCATTTTTCAAGGAATTCGCAACTTACCACCAACTAGAAGTTGGTGGTAATTTGCGATTCCTTAAGGGCATTTTGCTAATTTGTTTTGGTACATACATTGCAAAATAAGGAATCGCAAATTTTGCGATTCCTTATTTTACACCAAATTTTTCTTAATACATTCCATTTAGCAAATTCGCATTCGCAAAGGCCGAAATTCTGCGAATTTCGGCCTTTGCGAATGCGAATTCGCTTGATACATATGGCCCTAAAAGGCGTTACAAATTACTCACCGACTTTTTGCGACCGGTCTGATTTTGCAATGTCACTTATGTACCTATGTACTAATAGGTTGAATTGCAAAATCTTCAGTAGCCAGGCACAAGTCCTATAAAAAGAAGTGGGGAGACTTACAATGTGCAAATGACCTCATGACGTCACACGCTGAACGTCATGGGTGCGGAACTATCTGCCTCATGAATGTTAATGAGCTAGGTCTCTTTTTGCAACCCCCTGCAATGGCTGCAAACACAGGGCTGGTAGGCTACAAGGAACAGCAGTCCACTACCCCTGTGTTTACATTCCCAAATGGGATTTTTTTTAACCCCTTGGGCGCGGCCGCGATTCTGCGCCTGTGCGGCCGTTTTGAAGAGTGGGCGGGTTCATGACGGCCCCCAGCCGTCATCAGCACACACCCACCGTGATGCATGACGGCCGAGAGCCGTCATCAGCATGGAAGGGGTTAAAGCAAATCTCCAAAGGGACATTTTCCCCTGTGCGAATCAGTTGCCACCTCCTTTGGGGTGTTGGTAAGTGATCAACCATTAATATGTACCATTCCACCTATCCTATAGCAGAGGTTACCCCTTTCAATCCCCTTTAATTGAGATTCGGAATGGATCATAAAGCCCATTTGTCAAGTCGGAAAGGCTTTTCTGACTTGCAAAATGGGTTTAATAAATAGTCGCTAACCCTATAATTTTGTGAACTGCAGGGTTTACAATTACAAAACAACTTTTAACCTCATTGCTGCTGGCGACGTCCAGCGGACGTGGCGTGCACTACATCGCCCGCGCAATAGAACGTTCCACACTAGCGCGGAACGTTCAGCGCAGTAAAGGGGTTAAATCTGGAACTGAAGAGCATATTTATCATTGTTGTTGCATCACCCTTGCGCCACACAAGGGGGCGCAAGGGCGACACAACAACAAAGTCAGATTTGTGAAGCCACGCAAAGCCACCTTGCGTAACCCTGCGTGGCTTGATAAACCTGGAGTAGCGCAACACAGCGCAAACCGCTGCCTTAAGTTATTCTGCCCGAGAGAGGCGTTCCCAGGGGAGGTACAGCGAGGAGAAATAGCTTCACTTATCCTCGCTGTATGATCTCTGTAAGTGTGCCGCAGCACACTTACAAAGAGGAAAATGCCTCTCAGAATTGTTTTTGTGCAGGAAGGTGCCCCTTCCTGCACAAAAACAATCCCGCCTGAAAATCAGGCACCCTAGCACCATGGTGCATGGATGCCTTCGTTGGTGCATGGTAGCACATTGTGCGCCAGGGCAAGGAGAGGACAGGAATGCACCGTTTCTTTTTAAATATGGCAGAATCCTGCCCTTCCATGCAGTGCGAGCAGCAGCGTAGCATGCGGCGCTGCGCGAAATAATGAGGAATCTGCTCTTTGATTCTTTTCTGCTGAAATCCGTCTTTGTAATCTTCATTATTCGGAGCCGGGTCTTCCTTTTCTCAGTCTGAGGCTATAGCCAGGATCGCTGCCCCCCTAAGGCAAGGTAAGAGACCATAACTTAAGGTGCCAGCACAAAGGGGCACTACATTGCAACAAAAGGCACCAAATAATTTCCTGTGTATTAATGTATGTGAGCACTCCAGTGGTAAAATGCTATTTTGCATGTAGCGCTAAAGATCCTCTCCTCATTCCGTATTCTTGCCATTCTGCACCTTTTACCATGACCTTCCTATGAGGCTGAACCCCTTCCCTGTGCCGCAAATTCCGACGCAGGGGGCTAGGGGGTGTGCGCGGCACTTCAGCGCCCATGACGGCTCCACGCCATCATGCCTTATGGGCGGTGTGTGCTCATGACGGCGTGGTCCCGTCACAACCCCACTCACTCATTAATTCGCCCGCACAGGCGGGGAATTAGTGCCACGTGGGAGGAGCGGCATGACGGCTCCATGCCGTCTTCAGCACACTCCTACCGTGACTCATGACGGCGTGGAGCCGTCATGAGCACGGAAGGGGTTAATGTTGCTCAGGATGAGAGAGAAAAGAAGAGAAAGAGAAGAGAAGAGAAGAGAAGAGAAGAGAAGAGAAGAGAAGAGAAGAGAAGAGAAGAGAGGAGGGAGAGGAGCGGAGGGGAGAGAGGAGAGGAGGGGAGGAGAGGAAGGGGACGGGAGGGAAGGGGAAGGGAGGTAAGGGTAAGTGAGGGAGAGGAGAGAGAGAAGAGAAGAGAAGAGAAGAGAAGAGAAGAGAAGAGAAGAGAGATCTTGACCCTCTTTATAGCTTAAGGAGACAGAGCCTCAAAAATGAAAACTGCTTCCACAAGGTTAGAGCGTTATCGATTTAGCGTCAAGTAAGTAATCCAACTCCAGACTGGGTTCTCACGTATGGGTGCTGACGAGAATGGTGGACGGCGTTAATGGAATTGAAGGAGGCTAAAGAGTTGAACAAAGTAGCCACCCCATGGCTTATGGTGGGACCTGATCCCCAGCTATCATCACAACTCACCCACCGTCACTGGCCAATAGGCGTTTCAGGGTTCTGAATGCGTCAGTCCCACAGCTGCTTGTGGCCTTGCTTGACCGAATGGAGGGTTGATCACTGGATTTCTTCACTTCCTACAACGTCTCTGTCCCCCTGTTCATTCCCCTGTGTGGCAGGAGCCTCAGTCTTCAAGAGATGACATGTTAGCTTGGAACCTAAGATGCTCTTTCTTGATCCTGGGCCTCTGATTGGTTGTGTGGGATGGCCAACCAAGCTCTGATGCCAGCATCGCTGATGCATGCCACCCACAACAGCTGGTAGGAACAACAAATAAATAGAGATGGCGGGACTGCTCGCCACCTCATGTACATTCGCAACGGAGAATTTAAGCACAATATCATTGCCCACAGATATAGGTGGTACATAAAGGACTCCTCCCCTCTATTCCAGAAACCAGACAAAGGTAGCAGGAGGCGCCACCTGCTGTGAGACTTCTCACCACCGTTATTTGTCAATGGATCTGCTAGTAAAAATTAACTAATGGATAAAAAGACCAGCTTAATTCTCCATTTATTCAATCTTTATTTAAAAGAGTAAAATCTCCTAGCATGATCTGTATTTTATTCGTTTAATTTGTATTTATTTAATCATCAATAGCCTAAAAAAGAAATGAAGTAAATTCAAACATTTGTGTTTATTAGCTTAATAGTTTAGATACGTAAGCAAAGTTTTATAAGACCACAATCCCAGGACACAGACATCAGCATAGGACAGAATAGTTCCCGAAGACCATCTCACTATTCTCTCTAGTTGTTCATCTCATCAAAGGACTCCGCACCCATTCAAAAAGTTAAAGTTCAGAAAATGTCAAAGTCCTTACGACATAGGAAAGATTCAGCAGTCCGGCAGCATGTTGGGGTGCAAAAAATGAAAATCGGAAAGCAAGCATTTCTCTTATTTTAAAACATCCTCTTTTATACCCTTTTTCCTTAACTAATCTTTCTAAAAAAGAAACTTCTGGAGTCTTTAACTGTTCTGATTGGACAAGTCGAGGGATGGATGAGCATAACCTCATCACCTTATTGTTCGTATTTCCGCACAGTCATCAAATATGAAAGTCAGCTTTGTTTCTTAGCAGTCTTTTTCACTTGTGTCCTTTAATTTGATATTACAACTAATTTTCCCAGGCTCACAATGCGGATGTTCCTATTTTGTTGGCATCAAGTTGAGTTTCCAGGGCACATTGTCCTTGACCTATTCTGCACAGTTACAGACAGCTCACGCTCGTCTCGAGCCCAGTCGCGCATGCGTACAACACCACAATCTCGGAGTCGCAGAAACCTCCATTTTGTCCTAGGCCACATGGGCCCGAATGGGAACTATTATAGAAACAAAGAGACAGCTGTGAGGGTTATATTCAGTATAAACAGAAGGCGCTCTACCTCTAGTAAACGTTACGTTTGAGTGAGAGAATAATGTCTGTGGCGTGGTGCGTGAAGAGCGAACGGGATAACCCTAACCGTTCTGAGAAAATCTAATAGACCTTCATTACTGAATGCAAAACAACACTCTCGCAACCACAAAGCAGTATGAAAATATGTAAACACACTTAACAATAAGGTAGAGAACAACAGCAGATCTTTAAGTTTCAATTATCCGGAGATTTTAATTGGATCCACATTCAGCCGACACGTGTTTCGTCGTGTTCAAAAGTGGAGTCAACACGACTCTTCAGGGCTGGAAAAAGACCCATGCATCTATGGGTAGATGCTAACGTCAGTGTAGTTGGGCGGTGAATCCTGTAGCTGAATTGTACGGTAATCCTAGCGCGAGTAATCCAATTGCATTATGTTCCAGGTTAGAAATTCGACCTTTCTATTTCAGGACGTAGGCGCTCGCTGAAACGCGATAGTAAAGAATCAAGAGACTAGACACGTGTAAGTGTCAGAGTGTACCGGGAGGGGATCCAATAGACAAAGGACTGGAGTGTTCTAATTCGTTTTCTTTACACAAGTGAATTTTGGATCCCTCCTCTGTGTGTTCCCGGTCGCCGTGTTCCATGAACGGTCCGTTCATGGAACACGGCGACCGGGAACACACAGAGGAGGGATCCAAAATTCAGTGTACCACTTGTGTAAAGAAAACGAATTAGAACACTCCAGTCCTTTGTCTATTGGATCCCCTCCCGGTACACTCTGACACTTACACGTGTCTAGTCTCTTGATTCTTTACTATCGCGCTTCAGCGAGCGTCTACGTCCTACGCTAGGATTACCGTACAATTCAGCTACAGGATTCACCGCCCAACTACACTGACGTTAGCATCTACCCATAGATGCATGGGTCTTTTTCCAGCCCTGAAGAGTCGTGTTGACTCCACTTTTGAACACGACGAAACACGTGTCGGCTGAATGTGGATCCAATTAAAATCTCCGGATAATTGAAACTTAAAGATCTGCTGTTGTTCTCTACCTTATTGTTAATTGTGTTTACATATTTTCATACTGCTTTGTGGTTGCGAGAGTGTTGTTTTGTATTATAGAAACAAACACAATTAAACGTTAATTGTTGAAATATAACCCTTCTGTTTACCTCCCCCATACTATGGTAACCCTGTTAGTTATTACCTAGCAGATAAAGCAACATATAAGCATAGTTTACTCACCATTCTCCATCTTTTATACCACAAACAAACAGACAAAAGCATATTCATGCCGCTTTTTGGTTAGATTATAGCAATTGCGTTAAATATAGACGTAACAAATTCCCTTAATTAGTTGATTATGGTTTGCAACATAAGCAAGTTAGTTTCCCACGTGTACTTGTATGTGTGCATTCTATTCTATGTTGGTTCATTTTCAAAACCACACGATTAATTCAAAAGGCTTCACAGATGCACAATATTGACCAATCAGAGAAAAGGAATTTTAAAAAAGCAGCCCAACTAACCAACCAAAATTGGCGGGCATGTCCAAAGTCCCTGACAGCCCATATACCGAATGCAACATGCCTCGCATAGCAGCCCATGCACTGCCCAGGCTCGACCTAAAAATATGAGCACAGGCTCAAAAATCCTAGCTTGGAAAGCGCTGTTCGTTAAACGTCCAGAACTAATTGAAGGTATTACATATGACTTAATGCCACCTGTCATCTCGAGAGGGCCATGCTGCTCCTCATGGCATTATCCTCACCAACAATAAGTTTAAAAACTGATAGGCACAGTAATGCTTGAAATATTATGAGAAAGATTGGATTAATCACAGTGGTTGCAAATTTTCCTACATTGGCTGGAAGAAAGAAAACAAGCAAGCCCTTGGTGATGCTAAACGATGCTCTGACTAAAAGTACCACCTGCAGACGTGGGGGCGAGTGGAAAGGAAAATGAGCCTGTGGTCGTCATACCACTGAGGGGGATGCAAGCAACGTCAGTGGAAAAGAAAACTGGAGCAATAGTTGTAACAAAGCAACAAGGCATTTCTGTTGTGGAGCCCAAGCAATATAATTAAGTAAGGATTAGTGGCCAAATATAACATTTTAATTCTATTTTAATGTAAAAAGCGGTAATCTGATTTGCTTTTCAATTAAGTTTTCCTCGTGCTTCTTTAAAGTTGTTTGTTTAGTGAGTCAACAAGCCCAGAGAGTCTGCCAAGATTCATATCTGACACATTCAAATACCTCCAGCACCAACAACAAATTATAAAATAGGATTTTGAGTTCATAGAAAGAAGACCGCGAAACTCCAAGCGAATACACTGAGACATTGGCTAAAAAGTCAAGAATGTGTGAAGGTGTCACGTGACTCACAGGTCACTTGGCGGGTACAGATTATACAAAGAAACTACTTACCTTTTGTATTTCAGTATTATCTGAATTGTGACTGTGTGCCTGTATTGCTGTTATATACCCGGATTTATCTATATCACAAATGTACTCATGTCCAGGGGCGGCTCCTCCATTAGGGCGAAGGAGCATCGGCCCACTACTTTCTCGCAGTGCGAGAAGCAGAAAAATAAAATGGTAATTTAAATACCATTGATGTTTTGCTTCTCACACTTCGAAAAAGCAGAAGGGAATGCCTGGTTGGGGCGGGTGGGTTGGCTTGCCCAATGCTGTGGGCCCTGACTCTTTGGTCGGCCTTCTGGGGTTGACCAAACCAGTCTTGCGCACTCTGAGATTTCTCTATGTAGAATGCATGCAGCATGCATAGAGAAAATGGCCTCTCCATAGGCTCCCGGCTGAGTGCCGTCCCCACCAATCACAGCGCTGCAATTGCAGCATTGTGATTGGTTCATGACACGGGAGTGGTGGCTATCTGTGGCTGCTTCCTGTTCAGGAGTCCAGCAGGAAAATGCGGGACCCAGCCAGGAGCTGAGGCGGCACGGGGCCTGGTAAGGTAAGTTAAATAAAATAATTAATTAAACCCCCTGCCTCCTCCCCCCCCACGAACACCCATGCGACGCCCGCACCCGCGAGTCATGCCAGCCACGACTGCTCATGTCATGGCTGACATGCTGCCAATTCTATCTTGGCCAGAGACCAGTAAGAACTTGTTGACCTGGGCGAATTACGTCAGACAGAGGATGGGTGACTTCATGCCCCGGCCTTGCATGAAGCACGGGAGCTCGGGTTTAATTAGAAAGTTCTTTGAGTTTGTTGAATGTGGTTTGGATCTTAAGACTTATTTCTGGTGCCTAATGTGTCCTTCTTGTTGGAGGCCTAGGTGTGAGCAACACAAGGTTGTGGTCAGAATTCAATTCATGCTGTGTGACATTGTTCTAGCAGATACATGTTTGAGTTGGGTGAAGTCAGAGGGGAAGTTTTGGGGTTAGAGAATCTTCTATGGGTGGTTCGAAGGGATTATTGATTGGTGGATAGTGAGAGCTTTGCTGATAAATGGATAGGTCAGATCAGGAGTGCAATCGGTGGAGAGGAAGGGCGAGGGGCCAGAGGCTTTAATGTCATTGGTGGAAAGGAAGAGCCTGACTCTTAGGGGCACAGGTGAGTCTCATCAACAGAGAGGAAGAGGGAGAAGCCCATGGGCATGAATGAATGTCATAGGTGGAGAGGAAGAGTTGGTGGGTTAGGGACATGAACAAGTCACACGTTTGACTTCTTTCTCTTTCAACTGGGAGAACATACAGCAGCTGTGCCTGGCTACTGCGGGTACACGAAGTTCCCCGCTCCCAATCTAAATTAAAGATTCGGCAGAAGCAGCCGCAATTTTAGTTTTACACTTAGGTCACTGTCGCCAAAGTGTAGCCATCCATGGGATGAGAACTTGTGGGTTGAACCAAAGAGTGACCACATTTTCTGCCTCTGCAGAGTGCCGGTTTTCATTGCAATCGAACCATAACACATTGCCCCTGCCATGCTACCAATGATAGTAACAACACAACTACTAACCATCCCACTCCTACAGGTGTTACACGTCGGTCAATTCCAGCCCCTAAAGCTTTAAGAATGGCTTGGAGAGCAAGTAATGATCATTTTTAGGTCGAGCCTGGCGCAGCGCCCATGCGCTGCTCTATGGGAGGCTTCTTATAAGTACTCAAATCTTCTCCGTGTGGGTCTGACTCCTCCCACACATCGGATTGGCTTTTGCGTTTGTCTTTCACGAATGAAAGCACTCCAATGGCTAAAGGCGGGTGCAGGTCCCACCTCTTTTTGTAATATTAACTCCTACAGCGTTTTGCTCTTGGGAGCGAGCAGCAGCGCACAGGGCGGCAGCTGCATTCCTGTGCCTGCCCCACCACTCCTCTCCAGCTGCTTGTTTTCATTAGCAGACTGCTCTCCATGTTTGCACCCTCTCTCACTCTTCTTTGTTTGTTATTTGTAGTGCTGTCTGAGTGTCAGCTTCAGCTCAACATCCTGTGATCCTAGGCAAATCACTTAATTTCCCCGTGCCGGTCTTCCTCCGAAAAAATGAACGTGACCATGTGTAATGGAACTGGAACTTATGTAAACCACTCAGATACCATCGGGTAGAGTTAGCGCTATATAAAAACTGCAAAAACAAATAAATACATGCAAGCGCATTCTGATTCAGGATAAAGACTTTTGAAAGCTAAAACACAGCTTTATTGTAGATTTTCATAGCGCTTACTGCCCCTGACGAGGCACTGAAATGTCAGTGATCGAAAAGCGCCCCATCCGACTTTATTGAGAAGTTGACAAGCGATTACAGGACACTAGCAAAATGTTTACAATAATGTGAATCTCCTAAAAACATGCGGGTGACAGTCTGGTGCATGTTATAAGTCCATTGTTGGCTCGTACATACAGTTGTGTTGTTTGTAAATAATGTGTTCTCTAAACAGCAAGGAGCCTCAGGGGGATAAGACAGGGATTTATATAGGCCGCCCCCCACTCACTACATCAAAAACTCTCATATGCCTGTCCCTATATACTATGGGGTTGAGGACCCCTAGTTATATGTATGCATGTTTAACTCAACAGAGGGTATATTACAGCCTTCTGTCTATATGTGCTAATAACAGTCACAATCTAAAGAAATGATTAAAAGTCTAAAACAAGGTATGTGTATGCATATAGTCCATGTGTTAGTCTGACACCTCACTCTACCCTTCTCTGGTGAAAAAAAGGAGGCGAGGAGGTTGGCAGCGCCTCACGGGAGCAGCACCCGGGGGAGGATATGGCAGACTGGTACTCGCCTGGATCCTCACTTTCTCATCATCAGCTGCTGCCAACCTAAAAAGAACGGGGATAAAGACTGTGCAAAAGAAAAACTCTGTGTGTTGTGCGTGTAAATGACCCAGTTGCGGTACACCAAACCTCCTGTGTTCCAGGTCTGGTCCCACCACCATAAAAAGAAACGAGCTATACTATCCACTACAACTTTATTCTGTGCTGTATGCCCGTTCTAAT
This sequence comes from Lissotriton helveticus, assembly GCF_964261635.1. NCBI lineage: Eukaryota > Metazoa > Chordata > Amphibia > Caudata > Salamandridae > Lissotriton > Lissotriton helveticus. The sequence continues at coordinate 474,338,621 of NC_136060.1, read as the reverse complement.
TAAAAACAACCAACATGTTTATTATTATTATTATTATTATTAATCGATTTGTTAAGCGCAGTTGCTGCCCAGGGGCGTCCAAGCGCTGTTTCATCACCGTGAGTAACTATACCGGCAATTTCATCAGGGTTTTTGTTGGGTCAGCGTGAATACTGCACGTCTTGATTCTCCCTTTATTGTACCTATGATAACACATGGAATAAAAACACACATACACATACATTTACTCACTGTGTCTCAATGGAGATATACACTGTCCGCTGTGCACTTGGTCATGTTTGTATCAATCATACGTTACCAGGTAGCCTCATTTGGTCGAGCCTACCAGGCCCCCGTCGAAGAATCTGGAATGATCGGACCCTTTAACAGTTAATGGGTTCCTTGGACCGCCCTTGGGTCGGTATCTAAAGAAGATGAATGCAGTTAGGTCAAACACACCATGTAGAATCATGTCTTAAATACCTAATTTATGCACCCTCGCCCTTCGGCATTGGTAACGTTATGGTTATCTCGTAATTAGCTGTTTCCTTCTATGAATTATCTCGACTGGACACCTGTGCCTGACGCAGTGTCCTGTAGATTTGTTTGCATCCTGCGCCCTAAAGGGCCATGCGGTTTGATTGCAGCCGATGTCCCGGAGAGTACTGCCCTACTCTCCTACATCGGCAGCAACAACAACAAAGTGCCGGTGTATTATTTGCAGCTTATGCATCCGGGACCCCCCATTTTCAGAGCCACTCGTATGGTGGTGCTACCTGGCGTGTCGTCATGAATAACTTGCCCGCCCTCATGGTAGCGTTGTTTTCTCTATCTGCTTTTACTGCGTGCTACAGCCAGGATGTAACCCCTATGAAATAAAGGACGGTGTCCTTACCAGTTTCGTGTGCAAGTGTGGCCTCCGCTCACCCCTCAGTTTCACAACTGATGTCGGGTTGTGTATTTCAAGTCCAGTGCCTGAGCCCGCCCCAGTCACGTGCGACGGCACGTTCGAACGCCATGTACGACGTCAGGATCCTATTCGGCGGCCATCTTGGAACGGGGAAAACTTCAGGCTCGGCACTGTGGAGGTGCTTTCCTATAGTTAGATCTCTGTTTCTGCACCCGTTTTATCATAAGCAACTCGAGTGTTATGTATACTCGAATCCCTCCACTGATACCTAGCTAGAGGTTATATCCAGTATGCCGAGTGATTCTCAAAATTGCAGTGGGGCTTAAAATAAAACTTTACAAATCTAGTTTGTATCTTCAGTGAGGAGTATTCCCACCCTTATTCACACCGTAAACGCGGGCAGGACTAGGCTGGAATTAAACTAGCTAGCCTACGGTGAGTCTCTAGGGTACTACACCTAGATGAAACGCACTGTACAGTAATTGTCTATCTCTTGGTTCATCCAGCAGGATGCCTTCTGATTTAAAACCAAATTGAGCAATAAGTCAGTCCGTGTCCTTCTATTTATGCGTATTACGTTCTTATCAGTTAGGTAGCCGTGAGTCTGTTCCATTCAATAATATCGTTGAGGCCATGTTGATCCGTGGCCTCTTCGAAAATCCAGCGTGCCTCTTTTTTAAGTAGTCTGTTCTCAATATTGTACTGGTCCCCCATCACTCTTTCAATCACCATCCAACACAGGTCCCTGGGTTGGTGTTTTTGATTGATAAAGTGTTGCACCAGTTTGGTCGTCAGTTTAGCTGCTTTAAGGGTGCTCAAGTGCTCCTAGATTCTAACTTTAATCTTTCTTGTTGTTAGCCCAATATAGTGCAGTCCGCACGGACACGAGAGCCTGTTGATGACGTTAGTAGTATTGCAATTACTAAAGTTGTTTAAATGCCAGGTCTTTCCACTGGTTCTTATGATTGATTTGGATTTTATGGAAAGTCCACATACTGTACAGCTCCCACATGGATAGTGTCCCGGAGGGATGCTGGAGTCTTTCGCCGCTGGTACTGCTCGAGAATGGACCAGACGGTCCCTGAGGCTGGACGACGGTTTAAAGGCAAATCTAGGTTGCGGCATCTGCATTGAGTTTGTGCTCAGCAGGTGCCAATGCTTCCTGATTATTTGACGGATCTTCCTTGAGTGGGGGCCAAAGGTGGTAACCACTGGGATACATTCCTTCTGCTCTTTTGTCTGTTTTGCAAGTAGGGCTTCCCTCGGGGTATTGAGTGCCCGCTTACGTGCTAACCTCACTACCTTCTGGGGGTAGGCTCGCGCCATGAGTTTGGTGGCTAGTTCCTCTGTCTGTTCAAGGTAACTCGCTGTTGTCGTACAGTTCCTGCGGTATCTCATGAATTGCCCTACCGGGAGATTATCCCGCAGGGCTCTGGGGTGAAATGACCTGTAATGCAACAGGGAATTCTTGTCCATTGGTTTTTGGTGGACTGTTGTAACAAGCTTTTTGTCTGAGGCCTCAATATCCAAGTCTAGATACGTTGCCTTGTAACGATCCACACTCCATGTGAATCTAAGACATCTGTCAAGATTATTAAGCCATGTCAAGAACTGATCCAACACTGCTGCTGGACACCTCCAGATGCACAGGATGTCATCTATATATCTCTTCCAGAGGACAATGTTCCTCTGGAAGAGATTGGATGCATGATAGATATAGTTGGTCTCGAACTGCCCGGCATAAATACATGCCAGGCTGGGAGCAAAAGTTGCCCCCTTTGAGGTCCCCGAAGTTTGTAGGTACAGCTGGTCTTTATGTGCAAAGAAATTGTGGGTAAGTGCAATTTCTATGCATTGCAGCACAAATGTCAGTGCAGTGTCATAGAACCACTCACATTCCCCCCAGGGAGCGCGCTGCTGCCACCAGCGTCGCCTCCTGGGGTATGTTCGTGTATAGTGACTCGATGTCAATCGTCACTAGAAATTGCTCTTCCGGATCATATCTCACTGTCTCTAAGTGCCTCAGAATGTCTGTTGTATCCTGCACGTAGGATGGTTGTGTGACCACACATTCGCGCAGGGGGCCTGGTAGGCTCGACCAAATAAGGCTACCTGGTAACGTATGATTGATACAAACATGACCAAGTGCACAGCGGACAGTGTATATCTCCATCGAGACACAGTGAGTAAATGTATGTGTATGTGTGTTTTTATTCCATGTGTTATCATAGGTACAATAAAGGGAGAATCAAGACGTGCAGGATTCACGCTGACCCAACAAAAACCCTGATGAAATTGCCGGTAAAGTTACTCACGGTGAAGAAACATGTTGGTTGTTTTTAATTACAACGGGCATACAGCACAGAATAAAGTTGTAGTGGCTTGTATAGCTCGTTTTGTTTTATGGTGGTGGGACCAGACCTGGAACACAGGAGGTTTGGTGTACCGCAACTGGGTCACTTACACGCACAACACACAGAGTTTTTCTTTTGCACAGTCTTTATCCCCGTTCTTTTTAGGTTGGCAGCAGCTGATGATGAGAAAGTGAGGATCCAGGCGAGTACCAGTCTGCCATATCCTCCCCCGGGTGTTGCTCCCGTGAGGCGCTGCCAACCTCCCCGCCCCCTTTTTTTCACCAGAGAAGGGTAGAGTGAGGTGTCAGACTAACACATGGACTATATGCATACACATACCTTGTTTTAGACTTGTAATCATTTCTTTAGATTGTGACTGTTATTAACACATATAGACCGAAGGCTGTAATATACCCTCTGTTGAGTTAAACATACATACTTATAACTAGGGGTCCTCAACCCCATAGTATATAGGGACAGGCATATGAGAGTTTTTGATGTAAATAATGTGTGCCAGCAATTTGAGCCCTGTAGCTCTGTAATGAAGATCTGAGAGAAACAAGCAAACGCAAAAGTACGGTGCATTGTGTAGAGCTTTGGGACATCTTGTAATGCATGTTTATTGTGCCCTCAGGAGCATGCTCGGGGTTGTACCCATATGGACTTGAAAACTGAGGAACAAGGTCTGAGTCTCAGTTTCAGCTCAACATCCTGTGATCCTGGGCAAATCACTTAATTTCCCCGTGCCGGTCTTCCTCCGAAAAAATTACCGTGACCGTTTGTAATGTAACTGGAACTTATGTAAACCACTCAGATACCGTCGGGTAGAATTAGCACCATACACAAACTGCAAAAACAAATACATAAATGTGAGCACATTCTGATTCAGGATAAAGACTTTTGAAAGCCAAAACACAGCTTTATTGTAGATTTTCATAGCTCTTAGTGCCCCTGACGAGGCGCTGAAATGTCAGTGATCGAAAAGCGCCCCCCCCCCCCTTTTTTTTAAATAACTTTATTGAGAAGTTGACAAGTGATTACAGGACACCAGCAAAATATTTACAATAAAGTGAATCTCCTCAAAATGAGCGGGTGACAGTCCGGTACATCTTATAGGTCCATTGTTGGCTAGTAAGTTGAACGTGAGGTCAGTAGGAGTCAGCCGCCCCAGCCCACCAGGACATATACCACCAACATACATACCAGCAAAACACACTACACACATACATCCTACCAACACACATCATATCACAACTCACCACTACATTCCACAGTGATGCAGTGATCGACATGATTGCTTTGTGGAAAAACTTGTTGGGCCCACAGCTAAGATGGATTGTTGCAATATTGAAGGATTTCATCTCACCTTGATTATGGCAATTTGCTTTAATTAGGTAGTCCAAAATCAGTGATAAAAAGACTTTAGATCATTCAGAACCCTGCTGCCCGGATACTGTTGGGTATCCCGAAAATACGCTCAGCAGATGATGCGCTCAAAACTCTCCACTGGCTGCCTATAAGCTGCGGGATACAATTTAAGGCTTTATGCATTATTTATCACGCAAAGCATAATACAGGGCCACGGGTCCTCCGGCAACTGGCCTCTATTTACCAGGCCAATTGAGACTTTAGGGCAAATAATCTTGACTTGCTCCTTGTCCCAAGGATCAAGTGAGCTAGGACTGGAGATCGGTCTTTAACCCCTTCCCTGTGGGGCTAATTCCCCCGCTGTGCTGGGGGGGGAGGGAGGGAGGGAGGGAGGGAGGGAGGGAGCGCGCAGCGCCCCCGTGCTTGTGACGAGCTCAGCATGACCACGCCCGTTCCAATGGAAGGCCCAGCACAGCAGGGAAATTATCCCTGCGTGGACGCGACGCAGCGGTCACACGGCCACCGTGGCTCATGATGAGCTCAGCTCGTCATGAGCATGGGAGGGGTTAACCTACCTTGCACCAAAGGTTTGGAATGCTCTGCCCATTAGCCTCAGAAGGCTGGGCAATTTCATGATTTTTAGGAAAAAACTTAAGAAGCATTATTTTCCCTTATTTTTTAATCCTTAAGCTGTCACTCCAACCCCCTTTGCTAGCTCTGAGAAGCCTGACTCTAGCGTAGCCATGCGCTTTATAAAACTGGTGAATAGAATGGCATTGAGGTAATATAGCCTTTTCCTGTTTTTACCATATAGCGCCTAAAAAGCAAACCGGTAAGGTCTCTTCTTGTCCAGCATTGGTAGAGCATCGTTGATGGCAAGTAAAAAAGCAAACCCGAAGTGTCACTGCTTTGTAGCTTCTCGTGGTGATATTCAACATAGCGCTTCCCAAGACTAACACGACATACTACACAACGTAGCTATTTGGTTAATGCCACCTGTGGTTCCTGGCCTAGCTTCGTACTGTAAGCAGTGACTGTGTCTTTCTACTGGCTGTGACCAACGAAACAGCAATGCTTAATTTGAACCTGTGGTTTCCGGTGCTCGGTACCGGTGCATAATTATCAACACTGGCACTTCTGATAGCTACCACACAGTGGCACTGTTTGTGTAATTTAGAGTTAAGCAGAGCAACAGTTGTTTATTATTCAATGTGCATTAAAAACAACTAATTCCTGCCACCCAAGATATTCTTATAGCTTTATGGGCCTCACACAGTTGTCACTCTTGTAGGAATGTGATGGGTAGTAGTTGTGTTGATACTGCCATTGGCAGAGCTGGCCCGGGCAATGGGTGGTGCAAACTGCAGAGGCCTCCTGGCAAGAGCCCCGGCACTTTTTTTGTTCTTTTTTTTTTTTTTTTTTTTACAAATTAGGAGTACCGGTAACAGGGAGCAGTTTTCCACACTTTTAAGGTCATCAACAAAGTTTGAGAATAGATGTTGCCCCAGACGACAATCTGCTTCTATGGGTAGGACTTTTGGGACGACAAGATCCCTGCACAACAGTCAGTACCTGGCGCCTCTCACCTTTCCAGCCAAAGAGAATGTTTTCCAAATACATATTTTCCTTGCTGAGCAGCACTTCCAATAGATTATCGGTTTCCTTCCTGGCCTCAACTCTTTACAAAAACGTGGTACCCAAGTGTTATAGCAACATTTCATTTAGGTTGTTCCATGATATGAAAATGTACCTCTTTTATTTTTGAGGTTGTCTGTCCTCAAGATCACACTTCCAGCGCCCTGAAGCCCATCCTAGTCTTGAAGTACTGTTCACCAGATTCTCACTCATGCAGATCCGGTTGCTCCCCTCTGTCCTCCTGGGTATCGTAGCGCTACTCCTATGCTGCTTGTGCTCTGTGCTTGCTTCCTGCTATAACATCATTGCGCCGCATTGTGTCTGAATCGTGCTCTGACCTTAGCGCTGCTTTGATTACTCATTGCACTGTGCTCAATTTCATAGCGCCGCTTTATACTTTTAAAGTGCTGTGTTCATAGCGCTTCTTTGTGACCCCTCACAGCGTCCACCACTCAGCCATTTCATTTGTAAATTAATTGTTTTAGCTCCACTGCTCGCCCCAACCTCTCCCTGCGTAAAGTTGTTGTTATTGTTGCAGCCATTTGCTTGTTGTGACGTCCAAGCCCGTCCCTCCAATCACGCTCCCGCCTCCCAGCTGAGCCTGCCTCCCACTGATAGATTAGGTTGACTCTTCCCCCTCCGAGAGCTGTGACCGTCCTGACTCGTGCAGATCCGGTTGCTCCCCTCTGTCCTCCTGGGTATCGTAGCGCTACTCCTACGCTGCTTGTGCTCTGTGCTTGCTTCCTGCTATAACATCATTGCGCCGCATTGTGTCTGAATCGTGCTCTGACCTTAGCGCTGCTTCGCTGCTTTGATTACTCATTGCACTGTGCTCAATTTTATAGCGCCGCTTTATACTTTTAAAGTGCTGTGTTCATAGCGCTTCTTTGTGACCCCTCACAGCGTCCACCACTCAGCCATTTCATTTGTAAATTAACTGTTTTAGCTCCACTGCTCACCCCAACCTCTCCCTGCGTAAAGTTGTTGTTATTGTTGCAGCCATTTGCTTGTTGTGACGTCCAAGCCCGTCCCTCCAATCACGCTCCCGCCTCCCAGCTGAGCCTGCCTCGCCCCTCCCCTTCCAATATCCACTTATGACAGAAGCACTTGCGTGCAGCGTTTACGCGCAGCAGCGTTCGCGCCCCAGTCGCGCCGAAGGTGCGCCAAAGGTAAGCCCGTCTACGCCCGTCCGCGCCTGGACCGCGCCCAGCGCCCGTCCCCCTGCTCCTTGCCGTTCCCAACCCTCTAGAGTGACATACGATGCCGCTACTCTCCTCGCCCTCAACCCCGGACGCACCCCACTATGCTGCGAAGCTACCCCAGGACGCACCCACGGCCCATTCGCCTGCCTCTCCTGCAAGTTCAACTGCTTCAGGACCCTCACCAAACCCACTTCCTCCACACACAGCTCCGAACCCAACCGCCTGAAATGCATCCTACTGAACACCCGCTCGGTCCATAGACACGCAACAGAACTCTGGGACCTAATCGACACTGCGTCACCTGACATCGCCTTCCTTACTGAAACATGGATGAACGCATCCTCTGCCCCCGACATCGCCATAGCCATACCGGACACTTACAAGATCATTCGAAAAGACCGCACCAATCAAACTGGAGGAGGCATCGCCATCGTCCATAGAAACACCATCAAAATCACAACCAGCTCTGACGACAATCTTACAACCACCGAACATCTCCACTTTCAGATCCACACCGACCCCAGGACCACCCTTAGAGGCACCCTCATTTACAGGCCCCCAGGCACCCGATCTCAATTCAGCGACGACATCACAGACTTCGTCAGCCCGCACGCCCTCGCCTCCGAGAACTACATTCTTCTAGGAGACCTCAACTACCACCTTGAAAACATACTCGACAACAACACCACCACCCTTCTGGACAACCTGTCCAATCTCGGACTCAAACAACTTGTTGACACCCCCACTCACACAGACGGACACACGCTCGACCCCATCTTCACCTCCAGCAAGCACATCTCCTTCGATCACACTACAGCTCTCCACTGGACGGATCACAGCTGTGTTCACTTCAGCTACAAAACCACCCTGACCCACAATCGTCCACAACCCATTCCCCAGAGAAAATGGAACAAAATCACCACTGACCAACTCCTCACATCACTCAACCAAAACCCTCCCACCCTAGCAATGGACCCAGACCAAGCGGCCACCAACCTCAGGCAATGGATTACCCACAGTGCGGACGAGCTAGCACCCCTGAAAAAACACCAGTTGAAATCATCCAGCAAAAAGGCTCCCTGGTTCAATGATGACCTTAAAAAATCCAAGAAGACATGCCGCACCCTGGAGAAGAATTGGAGAAAAGAACCAACCTCAGACAACATGGCCTCCCTCAAGACAGCCACCCGCAAACACCACCAACTGATTCGATCCGCCAAGAAATCAGCATTCAAGGACCGTCTCGACAACAATTCTCATAACAGCAAGGAACTCTTCAATATCGTCAAAGAATTCACCAACCCTTCCGCAGCATCCAACGACATCACTAACTCCCAAGACCTCTGCGATGCGCTATCCTCCTTCTTCTACAACAAAATTGCCGACATCCACAACAGCTTCAAGAATACTCCCAGTGACCAACCCGCCCCACCCCCTTTAGATCCCACCCCTCCAACTAACAACCTCAGCTCCTGGAACCCAATCACCATTGAAGACACCATTCGCCTCATGAACTCAATCCACTCTGGCTCGCCTTCTGACCCCTGTCCCCACTACATCTTCAACAAAGCTGACTCCATCATCGCTCCCCAACTCCGCGATGTCATCAACTGCTCTTTCAACTCTGCCACCTTTCCAGAAATCTGGAAACACGCCGAACTCAGCGCCCTTCTGAAAAAACCCACAGCAGACCCCTCAGAACTGAAAAACTACCAACCCATATCCCTCCTCCCTTTCCCGGCCAAAGTCATCGAGAAAGCCGTCAACAGCCAACTCGCCGCCTTCCTTGAATCCAACAACTCCCTGGATCCCTCACAGAACGGCTTTCGAGCCAAACACAGCACCGAAACCGCCCTCATTGCGGCGACCGACGACATCCGAGCACTCCTGGACAACGGAGAAAGAGTGGCCCTCATTCTACTCGACCTCTCCGCCGCCTTCGACACTGTCTGTCACAGCACCCTCATACAACGCCTCAACAACATCGGCATACAAGGAAAAGCCTTGGACTGGATCATCTCGTTCCTAGCTGGGAGAACCCAGAGAGTCCGACTCCCCCCATTCTACTCAGAGCCCACCGAAGTCATCTGCGGCGTACCTCAAGGTTCCTCACTCAGTCCCACCCTCTTCAACGTCTACATGAGTCCTCTCGCCTTCATCGCACGTCAACACAACCTCAACATCATCTCCTACGCCGACGACACCCAGCTAATCCTTTCCCTCACCAAAGACCCCAACACCGCCAAAACCAATCTTCACGAAGGTATGAAAGAAGTAGCCGAATGGATGAAACAGAGCCGCCTAAAACTCAACTCAGACAAAACAGAGGTGCTCATCCTAGGATCCTCCCCCTCAGCTTGGGACGACTCCTGGTGGCCTTCCGCTTTGGGATCAGCACCCACACCCACAGACCATGCACGTAACCATGGCTTCATTCTAGACTCCTCTCTCTCAATGTCCAGACAAGTCAACGCCGTATCGTCCTCCTGCTTCAACGTCCTTCGCATCCTCAAAAAGATCTTCCGCTGGATCCCCCTTGAGACAAGAAAGACTGTCACCCATGCACTGGTCACAAGTCGACTGGACTATGGCAACACACTTTACGCCGGAACTACAACAAAATTGCAGAAAAAGCTCCAGCGCATCCAAAACGCATCAGCGAGACTCATATTAGACATCCCTCGACAAGATCACATCACCGGACACCTAAAAAACCTCCACTGGCTTCCCGTCAACAAAAGAATTACTTTCCGCCTTCTTACCCACGCACACAAGGCCCTTTATAATCTAGGACCCGAATGCCTCAACACCCGACTGTCCTTCTACTATCCCACCCGCCAACTAAGATCATCCAATCAAGCCCTCGCCGCAGTCCCGCGCATCCGAAAAACCACCATGGGTGGCAGATCCTTCTCCTTCCTGGCTGCCAAGACCTGGAACTCACTCCCCACCCACCTCCGCCTTACTCAGAACCACATCTCCTTCAGAAAAGAACTGAAAACCTGGCTATTCGACAAACAGTGAACCCCTCCCTCCAGCGCCTTGAGACCCTCTGGGTGAGTAGTGCGCTATATAAATGCCCGAACTTGAACTTGAACTTCACTCACACTACCTGATCAACAATTCACAGTGTTATCTTGTCTTAATCTTATTGTTTGACTCCAAACTTTCACAAACTTGACTCCACACCATTCAACATCGAACCTAAAATACCCCACATCCAACCTGTCCACCTTTTGTCTCCCAATTCAGGGCTGAATTTGAGCCGGTGGTTTCCGGTGCTCAGCACTGACACCGGCACTTATGAAAGTCTGCCACATGGTGGCGCTGTTTGAAGTGCTCAACGACAGTTCTTTATCAAATTAATATGCATTAAAAATTACTAACACCCCTGCTGCCCAAACCATTATTTTAGCTTTGGAGGCCTGGAATAGTCTGAATTTTCCCACTTAAAGGAATGTGATGCTTGGTAGTTGTGTTGGTACTGTCTTTGCCAGCGCTGGCAGGGGCTCGACGAGGGATCTGGCACTTATGGTTTTTTTTTTTTTTTTTACAAATTAAGCACTGCAGTCCCTCGGCTTCTGGTGTGGCCACAAACCCCTGCTTGTTTGCGCTCCAAGGCAGAAGTATATAGTTGCTGTTGCCATGGGCGACAAGGTGATTCTGCAGCGCAAGTCATGCAGGATAAGTTGTATGACGTCACTACTGTTGACGACTCGGAAAAAGGCCGTGCTGTGTGATACAGAAGTGGCACTGACGCAGGTAACACCGTGTGCACAGGGAACAGCATGGAAAACTGACTATTCAAAATACGTGCAATTACGGGGCTTTTGAAACCGATATAAAGTTCATGCGGAACGGAAAGTTTTTGCCTCTGGGAGCTAGATAGGAAACAAGGGCCATAGAGACGGCATCTGACCGACAGGTCTCCGGACCAATCGCATCTCTTGTCTAGCAAGCATTGACAATTTAAATTAGAAAAGGCTTTAAAGGGGCCAGTTTGTCTATTGAGGAGTTGATATATTAATAAACTGGGACTAGAGGAAACTTGGCCCCAGGACACACTCGCTCGTTCTTCTGTTCTCTCCTTGTTTTCGCTTGTGTTTTCTTTGTAGTGTCAGTGGATTGCTTAATTCCTAGTTAACTTAATGAATTCGCCAACAGAGCGCCTAGCAGCCACGCGCCTGGGCGTTTTCGGGGGGGGGGGGAATAACTCTCATTTACTTGCAGTTCGCTTGTTCCTCGCTGTGTTTGGTCGTTCAGGGCCGGATGCAGGCAGCGGGAGGCGCCACGGGCCCTTTTGAAGGAGCTGCCCGGGTTTCATGATCTTTTATCTGGTGTTGGTTGGTGGGTGGTGACGCTGTGTTTTTTCCTGTTCCCTGGTTATGCCTGGTGTTCTGGGTGCAGGGCGTTGCGCGCCTGACGCCATGTGTCTGCTTCTAGGGTGGATGTGCATGCTTCATTGGCCAGTGTGTATGTTTCCAGGGTGCAGGGCTTTAAGTGGGCCGGGTCTCACCGGTATTGTGCAGTTTTTTTTAAAGAGGCCTCGAAACCGGTCTCTTTCGGGCTCTGTTTTGTGCCCTGGCACAGGCGGTCCGTTTTTTTTCTCCAGACTGCACTGACAGCAGCACACCATGTGAGCAAGACCACTGACTCATTGTCAGTGAAATTGCTCTCCCACCCTCGCAGCTCCACCATTAAGTGAGGTGCCCCTGCCCCTGCACTCTTGAGTGTTGGTGATCGAGGCCCTCCTCCACCCGCAGGTTTCCCTGCGCCTCATCCCTGGTGGTCCAGTGGACCTCTGTCTCCTTTCTTTCTTTCTGCTCCTTCACTCGTTTTTGTCCCCTTTCTATCTTTCACCTTTCTGCACCTCTGCTCTTTTGCGCCTTATTTCTGCCCATTTCCCTTTCTCTCCCTCTGCTCCTTCACTCGTTTTCACTCGTTTTTTAGGTCTCGCCTGTCAATGCGCATGCGCATTGAGCAGAGCGAGACTATGGGGGCTTAAACAAAGCTTACCTACACTGGCGATTCACTGGCGATTTGATGAAGTGCATGTGCACTTCTAACTCAATGCGCAAGCGCAATTAGTTAAAATGCGCGTGCACAGCATCAAATCGTCAGCTTAGTGCCGCAAGCAGCTCTTCCCGCTCCGCCCCCTGCTGCATCAAAGGCTTGGCGCTGTGCCTCAGCCCAGCCATTCTCCTCCCCTAATTACCCCCTGCGGCATCAAAGGCTTTTTCACGGCCGGCCGGCCGTGCTTTCAGTTCACGGCCGGCCGGCCGTGTCTCCTTTTCTTTTTTTTTTTTTTCATTAATTGAATGTCTTCCAGCAACCTCTCCTCATCCGTAGCTTTAGGTGTGATGACAGCATTTCCGTATAAGATTACTGCTCTCTTGGGAATATATGAGGGCAGGAAGCCTTCTGAATTCGGCTGATCATTATCAGAGAGTGTTTTGGTGAAAATACGGGACTTTTCTTATGCGTGCTGCTACAAAAAGAGCTCAGCTCTCCTTAGCTACGGGAAAGCTGTTTGGCTTACTTCTGCTCGCTCAGCCAGCAATTGTGCCATGTGGTGTGTTTTTAGCTTTACTAGCTCATTGGTGTGTACTGGCTTGCCACTTTGCTGGAATAAAGTACCGGCCATAACGCTGAATACGACTTTCTTTTAATTAGTTCACCAGTTTGCTGCCAAGTGAATTTGAGAGTAATAGTGGCAATCATGTTTGAAACTGCATAACGTGAGCGGAATAAGCTTGCAAGCCGCAATCACCCCACATCCACCACATCCACCACCACATCCACCACCACCTCCACATCCACCACCACCGCATCCACCACCACATCCACCACCACATCCACCCTCACCCTCACTCACCCTCAACCCCTCACCCTCAACCCCTCACTCACCCTCACTCTCACTCACCCTCACTCACCCTCAACCCCTCACCCTCACTCACCCTCACCCTCACTCACCCTCACTCACCCTCACCCTCACTCACCCTCAACCCCTCACCCTCACTCACCCTCACCCCCACTCACCCTCAACCCCTCACCCTCACCCTCACTCACCCTCACCCTCACTCACCCTCAACCCCTCACCCTCACTCACCCTCAACCCCTCACCCTCACCCTCACTCACCCTCACTCACCCTCACCCTCACTCACGCTCACCCTCACCCTCACTCACCCTCACTCACCCTCACCCTCACTCACCCTCACTCACCCTCACCCTCACTCACCCTCACCCTCACTCACCCTCACCCTCACTCACCCTCAACCCCTCACCCTCACTCACCCTCACTCACCCTCAACCCCTCACCCTCACCCAACCTCACCCTCACTCACCCTCAACCCCTCACCCTCACTCACCCTCAACCCCTCACCCTCACCCTCACTCACCCTCAACCCCTCACCCTCAACCCCTCACTCACCCTCACTCTCACTCACCCTCACTCACCCTCAACCCCTCACCCTCACTCACCCTCACTCACCCTCACCCTCACTCACCCTCAACCCCTCACCCTCACTCACCCTCACCCTCACTCACCCTCAACCCCTCACCCTCACTCACCCTCAACCCCTCACCCTCACTCACCCTCAACCCCTCACCCTCACCCTCACTCACCCTCAACCCCTCACCCTCAACCCCTCACCCTCACTCACCCTCACCCTCACCCTCACTCACCCTCAACCCCTCACCCTCACTCACCCTCAACCCCTCACCCTCACTCACCCTCACCCTCACCCTCACTCACCCTCAACCCCTCACCCTCACTCACCCTCACTCACCCTCACCCTCATTCATCCTCACCCTCACTCACCCTCACCCTCACCCTCACCCTCACCCTCACTCACCCTCACCCTCACTCACCCTCACCCTCACTCACCCTCACTCACCCTCACTCACCCTCACCCTCACTCACCCTCACTCACCCTCACCCTCACTCACCCTCAACCCCTCACCCTCACTCACCCTCACTCACCCTCACCCTCACTCACCCTCAACCCCTCACCCTCACTCACCCTCAACCCCTCACCCTCACCCTCACCCTCACTCACCCTCAACCCCTCACCCTCAACCCCTCACTCACCCTCACTCTCACTCACCCTCACTCACCCTCAACCCCTCACCCTCACTCACCCTCACCCTCACTCACCCCCACCCTCACTCACCCTCAACCCCTCACCCACCCTCACCCTCACCCTCACTCACCCTCAACCCCTCACCCTCACCCTCACTCACCCTCACCCTCACTCACCCTCAACCCCTCACCCTCACTCACCCTCAACCCCTCACCCTCACCCTCACTCACCCTCACCCTCACCCACCCTCACTCACCCTCACCCTCTCACCCTCAGTCACCCTCAACCCCTCACCCTCACTCACCCTCAACCCCTCACCCTCACTCACCCTCAACCCCTCACCCTCACTCACCCTCAACCCCTCACCCTCACCCTCACTCACCCTCAACCCCTCACCCTCAACCCCTCACTCACCCTCACTCTCACTCACCCTCACTCACCCTCAACCCCTCACCCTCACCCTCACTCACCCTCAACCCCTCACCCTCAACCCCTCACCCTCACCCTCACTCACCCTCACAACACATATTGTGTTACAATAGGTGTCACATTTGCGAAAGATAAAACTACTGGCATTGTAAATAACAAAGCTATTAATTTCGCTATTTTCAAAACAAGTACATAAATAAAAAATGTGTCCTTTACAATACCAATAGCTCAAACTTTCCTAATGCGAGACCTATTGCATTGCTGTGCTTCTCTCCCCTGCTGCACTCTCCTGCTCTCTAGAGATGTGGCCTAACGACCAGAGCTGCCATCTAAGTCACGTAAATACAAAACATGTTGCATTCCAAATGCTATAGGTGTCACATTCGCGAAAGTTATAACTATTGGCATTGTAAATGACAAAGCCATCAATTTAGCAATTTTAAAAACCAACAAATAAATAAAATATGTCATTTACAAGACCAATAACTCCAACTTTTCTAATGCGAGACCTATTGCATTTGCAATGCTTGTTTCCCCTTTCTATCTTTCACCGTTCTGCACCTCTGCTCTTTTGTGCCTTATTTCTGCCCATTTTCCCTTTCTCTCCCTCTGCTCCTTCTCGTTTTCACTCGTTTTTTTTTACCCTTTCTATCTTTCACCTTTCTGCTCTTTTCTGCATCTCTGCTCTTTTGTGCCTTATTTCTGCTTATTTTCCCTTTTTTCTTTATCCCTTCTTTCCTCCCTTTACCTTTCCCCGCCGCTGCTGCCCCCGCGGCCCCTCCCCCCCCCAGCACGACCGGCCCAATCCAGCTCCCCTCCCCACTCCCGCCTCCCAGCTGTCCAGCCCTCCCCGACCCCTACTTAATGGCGGCCACTGGTGCACCGAAGGCGCGTCAAAGGCAAGCACGTCTGCGCCCGTCTGCGACCCGTCCGCGACCAGCACCAGGAACCCTGGACCTCCGCCCCGCCAACGCTACGACCCAGCAGCACTCCACGCACTCAACCCAGGCTGCAACAACAACTGCAAGCTAGCATCACCAGCCGACACCCATGGACCCTTCAGCTGTCACCGCTGCCGGCACACCTGCAGCACCGCCAAGAACACGGATCCAGCACAACCCGCCCACAAGAACACAATCGAACCGAAGACCCTGCAATGCATCCTCCTCAGCGTCCGATCCCTCCACAAACACGCCACAGAAATCTGGGACCTCCTCGACAGCACAACCCCAGACGTAGCATTCTTCACCGAAACCTGGACCAACACCACCTCGGGACCGGACATCGCCATCGCCATCCCCCAAGGATACAAGATCTCCAGGAAGGACCGCCCCATCCACCCAGGAGGAGGAATCGCCATCGTCCACAAATCCAGCCTCCGCCTGAGCACACTCCCTGACGAGTCCACAGAACTGATGGAACACCTTCACTTCAAGATACTGGCCAGCCCCACCGCAGCCCTCCGAGGAACCCTCATCTACCGACCCCCTGGACCCCGCGGACCCTTCGCCAATTCCATCACGGACATTATCTGCCCGCAGGCCATCGCATCCACCAACTACACCCTGCTGGGAGACCTCAACTTCCACCTCAACAATCAACTGGACCCCAACACCACATCCCTCCTGGACAACCTCCACAACATTGGACTCCGCCAGATCGTGACCGAGCCCACGCACTCAGCAGGACACACCCTCGACCCCCTCAGCAGGACACACCCTCGACCCCCTCTTCACTACAGGAAACTCCATCACCTTCAGCCACACCACCGAACTCCCATGGACCGACCATCGTTGCGTCCACTTCACCTTCAGAACACCCACCATCCACAGACACCAGCACCTGCTTCCACAAAGAAACTGGACCAAAATCACCGATGACCAGCTCACCTCCTCACTCAACAACTCCACCCCAACCATCGCGGAAAACGACGACCCCAACACCGCAGCCCGAACCCTGCATAGATGGATCTCGGACAGCACCAACACCATAGCCCCCCTCAAGAAAAACAACAATACCCGTGCCAAGAAAGCCAGATGGTTTACCACCGAACTTCGAGAGTCCAGGCGCACATGCCGCCGCCTCGAAAAGGCCTGGAGAAACACCAAATCCACAGAAGCCCACAACAACTTCAGAGCCTCCACCAACGCCCACCATCAACTCATCAGAGAAACGAGGAAAAAAGCGATTGAAGACAGAATCTCCACCCACGCACACAACAGCAAGGAACTCTTCAGCATCATCAAGGAGTTCGCCCAACCCACCAGCGAGTCTACTGACATCCCTCCCTCACAAGACCTCTGCGACAAACTCAGCATCTTTTTCCACCACAAAATCAAGAGCATCTACGACAACTTCGACGAAGACAACCAACACACTGAACCCTCACCAACCACCCCCGACACCCGGAAACCAGCAATTGATGACTGGACAGCCCTCACCACCCAAGACACACTGAAGACAATGAATTCAATCCACTCAGGGGCCCCCACGGACCCCTGCCCCCACCACATCTTCAACAGAGCCGCCAACACCATCGCACCCATGCTCCGCCAAACCATCAACCGCTCCCTGGCGACCGCCTCATTCCCCGACGACTGAAAACACGCCGAGGTCAACCCCCTCCTAAAGAAACCCTCAGCGGACCCCACCGACCTCAAAAACTACAGACCCATCTCCCTGCTCCCGTTCCCAGCGAAAGTCATCGAGAAAGCCATCAACAGCCAACTCGCCACATTCATTGAAGAACACAACATCCTCGACTCCTCCCAATCCGGCTTCAGAAAAAAACACAGTACGGAAACCGCCCTCCTTGCCGCAACAGACGACATCCGCACGTTACTGGACAAAGGAGAAACAGTAGCCCTCATCCTCCTCGACCTATCAGCGGCGTTCGACACAGTCTCCCACCGCACCCTAATACGCAGACTCTACAATGCAGGAATCCAGGACAAGGCCCTCGACTGGATCTGCTCCTTCCTCTCCAGCAGAACGCAGCGGGTCAGACTCCCCCCTTTCCTCTCGGACCCCACACCTATCACCTGCGGAGTCCCCCAGGGCTCCTCCCTCAGCCCGACGCTCTTCAACGTCTACATGGCTCCACTTGCCCCCATCGTCAGAACCTACGGACTCAACATCGTGTCATATGCAGACGACACCCAGCTCATCCTCTCCCTATCCAACGAGCCCAACACCGCCAGACGCAACTTTCGAGAAGGCATGGAAGCCGTCGCCCAATGGATGAAAAACAGCTGCCTACAACTAAACAGCAACAAAACAGAAGTACTCATCATGGGCCCAAACCCCGACGCCTGGAGTGACACCTGGTGGCCCACCGACCTCGGAAACCCGCCAACCCCCACAGACCACGCACGCAACCTGGGAATCATCCTGGACTCCGAGCTCAAAATGGACCGCCAGATCAACTCTGTCTCATCTTCCTGCTTCCACACCCTCCGCCTCCTTCGTAAGACCTTCAAATGGATCCCCCTCGAACACCGAAAGACAGTCACTCATGCCCTGGTCACCAGCAGACTCGACTACGGCAACGCACTCTATGCCGGAATAAACAAAAACCTCATCCGCAAGCTACAGAACATCCAGAACGCCGCCGCAAGACTGGTCCTCAACCTGCCAAAACACTGCCACATCTCCCAGCACCTGCGCACACTCCACTGGCTCCCCGTCGAGGCGAGAATCACCTTTAAGATGCTCACCCACGCACACAAGGCCCTCCACGGCACCGGACCAGCATACCTGAACAGCCGACTCAAATTCCACGCACCCCAAAGGACCCTACGATCAGCCCAGCTTTCCTACGCTGTGGTCCCCCGCACCAGAAAGACCAGATCGGGAGGCCGCTCCTTCTCCTTCCTCGCGGCCAAAGCATGGAACGCCCTTCCGCTCCACCTCAGACAGACAACATCGCTCCCCATCTTCGCAAGAAACCTAAAAACCTGGCTCTTCGACAGACCCCCTCCTTGATGGAATGGAACCTGCACCCCCCCAACTCCCCTCCCACCCCTAGCGCCTTGAGACCCTTACGGGTGAGTAGTCGCGCTTTAACAAACTCCTGATTGATTGATTGATTGTGCGCTGCTCACACTGTTCACTTTCACTAGTGGAGAAGCACCGGCATGACGTCATGCCGGTGAGCGTTGTAGGGGAAGGGGAATCCTTTAAAGAGAGTCGTTTTCTCTCTGGGTTTCCCTTCTCTTTTTGAAACTCAGGAGCAGCAACATTGTGGGGGTGTCACCAGGGCTTAAGTGGGAGCTTTTCCAATATTATATACAACACTCCATAGATGCTGCTTATTTATCCTAATGCAACTAAAAACCATTGACAAAGCCAATGGTCCTGGCTTGTTGTAGGTTCTTGTTCTTGTGAGTGGAGTGTTTGCCATTTATTGCAGTATTATCCTTGTACCTGTGTTTAGTATTCTTTTGTAACATGCACACGCCACTTTTCTCTTGTAACACACTGTTTGCTACCTCTCACATTTTGTTTGCTTTTGATACTTGCACAAGTGCCACCATTACCTACGTAACATTTGTTCTTGTGCCTGAGTGTCTAGCATATATTGCAGTATTGCACTTTGTTTTCCCTTGTAGCCTGCACACTTCTCACTCTTTCCTCCTGTAATGCACTGTTTGCTACCTCTTATATTTTGTTTGCTCACAATTGTCACTTTTACCTCATGTAACTTAACGTCTGCTTTTGTAATTTGTTCACTTGTAATTTTTTGTTCCTTTTGTGAGGCGCTCTGACGCCTTCGGGTAAAGTCTGCGCTATATAAAAACGCATAAATAAAATAAATATCATATATCTGGATGCAATGATAAAACCAGCAAAATACAAGTCGGGCGGCACACTATGCTAGGCACAGATATTTAGCTTACATGTTTTAAGCCACTCCTTTAATTA
The DNA here is from genome assembly GCF_964261635.1 of Lissotriton helveticus. Classification (NCBI taxonomy): domain Eukaryota; kingdom Metazoa; phylum Chordata; class Amphibia; order Caudata; family Salamandridae; genus Lissotriton; species Lissotriton helveticus. The sequence goes on along the minus strand of NC_136060.1, from coordinate 474,318,738 downwards.
CAGTGGTCACGCCCATTTGACAGACACCCCCCCAGGGTGGATGTGTACGCTTCCAGGGTGGATGTGTACACTTCCAGGAGGAATGTGTACGCTTCCAGGGTGGGTGTGTACGCTTCCAGGGTGGGTAAGTATGCTTCCATAGTGGATGTGTGTGCTTCCATGGTGGATGTGTACGCTTCCAGGGAGTATGTTCCAGGGTGCGTACGCTTCCAAGGTGGATGTGAACGCTGCCAGGGTGGCCATGTACACTTTAGGGTGGATGTGTGCGCTTCCAGGGTTGATGTGCGCGCTTCCAGGGTGGATGTGTACGCTTCCAGGGTGGGTGTGTATGCTTCCAGGATGGGTGTGTACGCTTCCAGGGTGGGTGTGTATGCTTCCAGGGTGGGTGAGACACTTCCAGGGTGGGTGTGTATGCTTCCAGGGTTGATGTGCGCGCTTCCAGGGTGGATGTGTACGCTTCCAGGGTGGGTGAGACACTTCCAGGGTGGATGTGCAGCACGCTTCCAGGGTTGATGTGCGCGCTTCCAGGGTGGATGTGTACGCTTCCAGGGTGGGTGTGTATGCTTCCAGGATGGGTGTGTACGCTTCCAGGGTTGGTGTGTATGCTTCCAGGGTGGGTGTGTATGCTTCCAGGGTGTGTAGGCTTCCAGGGTGGGTGTGTACGCTTCCAGGGTGGGTAAGTATGCTTCCATGGTGGATGTGTGTGCTTCCATGGTGGATGTGTACGCTTCCAGGGAGTATGTTCCAGGGTGCGTACGCTTCCAAGGTGGATGTGAACGCTGCCAGGTTGGCCATGTACACTTTAGGGTGGATGTGTGCGCTTCCAGGGTGGGTGTGTACGCTTCCAGGGTGGCTGTGCACGCGTCCAGGGGTGATCTGAGGCGTGCATGGTTGGGTGAAGGGTTCCATCCTTCAGTTGGTGTTTTTTCTCCTTGGTTGTATCTACCTATGTTGAAATAAACAAAAGGGTCTTCATTTGTTTGTGTGGATAATTCAATAATTGCTCGAGCTTTTTTGCACTTCTAACTTGCACTTCTAAACTGCCTTTAAAGTGTGAATGAGTGATTTCTACTCACTTTCATGTGTTTGCACTCCCGCACGACGAGCAACGTGCGTAAAACATTCACGTGTGTGTGAGGTGTGTGTACTTGGAGTAAGAGGAGCCGGCTAGGGAGCCCCTCTGATCAGAAGTAATCCAGGTGTAAGAGTTGAGAGCATTGGTACTCTACATCTGTTGAGGTCAGAACCTATTTCCCTACAAGGCAGGCATTTGGTAGTGATATCCTCAGGCGTGGTACCCCCTCGCTGTAGTGCTCACCCTGCACAGTGAGATATTCAGTTGGCTCTCCCCGGTGCACACTGCACTAGGAGGGTTCTTGTAGTAATTGGAAGTCCTTGGAGCCAGATGTATAAAATAGGTTGGATTTATTAAAGCTTAGTTCCAGGTTAAGTTCATTAGAATAAGATAGGTACATGGATATTAGACCCCACCAGGAGTAGCCTCCCTGTCACTCAGCCTGCCTGCCATCAATTGACACTCTACGCTCAAGCCAGGCACCCAAACATTCCATGAGGTCATCAGGCATTCTACCACTCATACTAGATGAGCAGCAGGGAAAACGCAAGTCAATTACAACAGTTCTCATGTAGGCAGTCCAGTGTGGGTGGGTTTCGGGGTCGGGGGCGCACCCCGAGATGATTGATTGGTCAAATCACGTCTCACTCCATTAGTGCTTTGTCTTTACTTACTTCACCGAAGTAGACCCATAACCTGCTGCCGTCGGCCAACGGCCGACGCGAACACTATCTTGGTAGTGCTGCGCACGTCCGTTGGCCGGCGCAGCCCCGCCCACTTAATAGAACATTCCGCACTGGTGTGGAACGTTCTAAGCAGCAAACGGGTTAAAGAGTGAAGGGCCAGCTCTCACTGGTTGCATGGGGATATTCATTCTAGTTCCATTAAGAGTAAAAATCATCACTCTGACTCGCCTAGCCTCTGATGTTTCACAGCTGCAGGGACTCAGCCAACCTCCCTGCAAATCTAAGGGGTTTTCCACACTCCCCAGAGAGTAGATGGATCAGGCCCAGGAAAAGGCAGACTCTTGTGAACTAGTGTAAGGATTAAGGGCCTTATTTAAACCATTCGCTGCATTCGCCGGCCAACGGCCATCGCGAGCACTACCTTCGTAGTGCTGCGCATGTCCGTTGGCTGACGCGGCCCCGCCCACTCTGCTAAACTGCCGCACCACTGTGGAATTGCCGCCGCGGTTAAGTGGTTAAAGTTTGGCAGGCACAGTACACCAGTTAGTCCATTACGTTCTCCACCCTGGCGGATTTACCATCTAGAGATTCATCACAGTGGCTCCACTGAAGGTACAATAGTTAGTGAACGGTCATCGTCCATTGGCGGCCGTCCACCAAACATTTTGTTTTTTAAAAACAAACTCACAAAGTTTGTTTTTGAAAAGCCAGTAACTGAGGAGTGGACCCCCACACCCAGGGATGTTTTTCCCTGGATGTGGGTGGGGTCATTATTTTTAAATTCCCTGATCATCCTTGCCAGGTTTTCCTTGGTGGTGATGGGCAGACAAAAGGACATCACCACCAAATATGTGCCTAAATAGGACAGGCTCTGATGCCTTGACTCTGCTGCCAGCACTCCGCCAGGCCATCGGAGTCCGCTTTCCATTGACGGAGGGTGGAGCCAATGGGGGCACTGCTGGTGGGAAGCTGATGGTTCTCCTGGCTCTAAATAGGGTGGGAGGACCACACGTGTGGCAGACTCTCACAGTTGGACCAGAAGACTCTGTCAGCCAAACTCTAAATTGGGCCCAAACCTAACTCTCCCATGTAGCATAAGAATCCACCAAGATTGATGAAAGTCTATGAGCACCGCGGCCCATCCTAGCTGTGTACAAGGTCTGAATGGGACCCTGGCCCAAAGATAAAGGGATTCTTACTTGCCCACATTAGTCGCCCCATATGTCAACCCCTGAGCCACCTCATCCCTAATCAATTCCATTATAGCTACCAGTATGGAAATGTGCATAATACTTGTTACAGCCACACTTTGATGCCTTTAGTATCTAGAATGCCTCATTAATAGGCCTCCCAATCCTTTTTTCATTCTCAATGTATACATGTTATATAAAAGTTAGCAAACAAAATCTGACATATATAACTGCATCTTGACTCAGCAGAGAGAATATGGTTCACTCTTCAGCTCACATAGAAACAGTGTTGTGTTTTACTCGTGAAAGCTGTCTCAGTCATTGCAGTGGTCAAACTTCTGTGGTGGTACCCCACAATTACTGCCTCGCTGGGATTCAGAATATTTAACATTCCAGTGGCTCCACAGTTAAGGGCTTGGCCGGAAGGATGGGGAGAGAGCAGGCAGGCTCAAGGCAGAGGCTCTCTGCAAAACCCATCTCCTTTGGCGGCCCTCCCAGACTAAGGCCCTCGAGAAGAGATTTCACCATGCCTGTCACTCTCCTGGCCACAGCTTCTTGTAGCAAATTCATTATGTCCACTAAAACATTCTGTTCCATCATCCGCAGACTCCAACACAAACCAAAGAGTCAGACCCTGCACGCTGTAGACATTGTCACTAGGGGTGGGTGGAATTTGCGTAATCGCGTTACGCAAATCTCCACGAAATGGTAAAAAATCTCCACGGACATGCAGAAATTCCGCGAACACGCAGAATTGCTTGTTCACTATGCTTTTTCCTGTGCGCAATTACTGTTTGCATTCTCGGGGGAAATATCTTGCGAACACGCATTTTGAGAATTCGAACAAGCAAACAATTTCGCGAAGTTGAGGATCGCAGAATTTTGGGCAATTTTGCGTTCTCCGCGGAATGCGAAATTACCCAAATTCCGCAAATTCCATGAGCGGAACGGAATTTGCCGCCCAGGCCTAATTGTCACTCTCATTACATAGGCATTGATTGTCCCCTCTTGAAATACAGGTGGTACCTCTAAAGTGCCTGCAGGAAATAAACAACCATTATGATGCACAGACAGAAGACTTGCTCTGCTGGGCCCCTCTCACTGACTTCTGTAGGTAAGAGGGTCTACATTCTCCCTTCTTGAACCCACTGTATACCAGTGTACCAAAACCTAGACTCATTGGCCATGGACACAGACACCAGGCACCACTCTTAATGCATTTCTGTATACCAGCCGGTCTCAGCAGCATGCCCTCCCAATCCATAAGCACACATTTGTGTAATAAACATTCGAACATAAGCTTTATCACTATGAGCACCAGAGCATTTACACCACACTTTTTGTGCTGAAGCCTTTTGTCATTATTACTTTGGTCATGCTTGCCTTCTGCAATCACTTATGGGATCTACCAACAGTCCCCGACCAGTCATTGGCCTGAGTTAGATGGATGGCCACTCCAAGGCCCTTCGTCCACACCCTCTGCGGCAGCTGCACTGGACACCAGGACTCTACCCGCAAACTCTCTCGCTGACCCCATGTTTGTTCAGTACCCCATTAGATGCTTCCGCAGGTAAACTAGACAAGTCCCTAACATACTTGTGCAAACACTCATGGTCACCCTCTGCCTCCATCTTGCTATGGTATACTAGAGCCTGCTCAAATGCCCGCTTGCTCTTCTGGCGATGGTTCACCAAGGTAAGTCGTCAAAGTTCTGTACTTTTCTACTCGCTGCATCAGTTTCGGCAAGTGTTGAGCTTCCAGTCCTGGCTGGTGGATCCCTCGCGATGGTAGACGTGTCTCTAAGAATCGGGGGTGTCGAGTAACAGCACTTTTAAAAGCTTTTTGTGACTGTTTTCTGGTCCACTGCTTCTGCAATACTTTCTCAATGACTTCTGTTTGTAGAGGAGAGAAAAGATTATCACAGGACTTGTAAATTAAGATCCCACAGGCACTAACTGGGTGCAGCAAAGTAGAAAGTGCAGTCTTTCACTCCTTGTAACATTCCTAAACATCTGCAGGCCATTGTGCGGGGAGGCTACTCCGAACCCTGACCAAAAACATCTGTCTCTGGACCTGCGAGGAGAACACTGGAGGAGGCAGAAGGTCATATTGAGTTGTGGGACATTGCTTGTTTTTTTATTCCATTGTGTTCTTGGGGCATGAAAGTGTGCTTCAAGTCCATGCCCATGTGTTGGTGGCAGCCTGCGCATGAGGTGGTGCATGGGGTTCAGCGCAGACTAGACGCTCGTGTCTCCTACCTGAATTCTTCTGACCTGAAGACCTTCTTTCATGTCCTCAGTTCCAGACATGTAGAGAATGGTCATCATTGTTGTCTTCCCACAGCCTGTGGTAGAGCTGAGGTGGAAAAGTACCACCAGTTGCCATGTTGTAGTGCTTGAAATTGGCAACTCGCTTAAGTGCCTAGAGGTTCACGGTTTGGACCTGTTTTTAATGTTCTCAACATCATGTGGATATGTTGATTCAGTATTGGTTATGTCCATTATGTACTTCCACAGGGATGTTTTTGTTTGTTTTTGGTGGCGTCTTCTGCATGAGTTGGCACATTAGACCGTCATGGTATCTAACCACCTCCTTGGTCAGGCCCTCCAACTCAGGATATACAAACTTGTAATTTCTTTCCCTGCCTGGGCCTATGATGGATGAATTTGGCAGGTTTCTGCTTGTGATGACTGAGTGATATCAGAGTATGGGAGTGGAATCTGTTTGCCTTATTTCAAGGTGCTTTACCCTCACAAAATGAATGACTGCACCCTCCCTGACAGGAAGGGGTTAATCTGGCTATTTCTGTTCACTATGGATTAATGTCCTCCCTCAAGGAACTTCCAATGCCTGAAAATCGGCATCTACCCTATGAGCAAATGTGGTGGTTTTACTACCAAACTCCTAATTGATACCCAAGGGTTTAGACCGCACAAGAAAGGCATACAACGTGATTGGCCAAGTGCATTCCAAGTAGTGTAGCCAGTAAACCGGTTGTAGATTTTTGAAACGGGTTGTTTGTAATGGCGGGAAGACACCAGGGCTGGACTGAGAATCAAAAGCGGTCCTGGAAAAGTGCTCAGCTGGCCTCCGGGGGGGTTTGGGGTGTGGCCGAGCTGTTTGCCAGGGTCGGTTTAGGACAATTTTGTTATAGGGGCAGATTTTGCAGTTATGCTGCAAAACGATCCTGTAACAAACACAGCACCATCCTGGCGGCCCACCGGGGAAATGCCTGGTGCCCGCTACGGCCAGTCTGGCCCTGGATGACGCTGACTCTTTACACACTCCATGAGGTAGCGTCTTGAGTGGTTGTAAAAGCTTTCAATTGCATCGCACTAAACAAAACTGCGGTTTTGACATGCAATAACCCCCCTCAGCCCACAGTCCTGGTTTATGTTGATACCTAATTAGGAGTGATGATTATGCACGCGGTAATGGCAGTCGGCTAAGTTATTTCGTGCCCATTAGTGTCCAACTGGGTTAAGAGCCCTCGGTGAGCAAACCGCCTCGCTGGCCGTAATGGCCTGAAAATGACCTCCCTCGTCGGTTGTTATTGCTAAAATACTAATATGTATAATGTATAATACTTTAATGAAGCCTTGATTGTAAAAACCTCCAGATTTTCTCTTCAGTGCGAACCAACAGTACATAAAAATCGCATTAACGCGACCATCAAACGCAGGCTGTACGCTACCAGACTGTTAACGACACCAGTTGTGTTCAGTGCCTTCTGTGGGACTTGTTCATCTGCTTGACATCTGTGAGCTCAGGCAGCAGAAGCATAGTTACTAAGTGGTCCTGGGGTGAATTTGCTTGCTCGACCGTCCTCGGTCAGATGAGGAACACATAAGAAGGCATCTATGACAACCAACCACATACACTCAACAAAACCAGGCATTAAAAATCAGAGCAAAGTGAGTAAAATGGCTTCCAAGAGTGATCATTTCTCACCTTTTGGTCGCTAGCCAAAAACCTCGTCAGGGGCAGTTCGTTCCATTTGAGCGGAGGAGCGTCGCCCCTCAAGCCCCAGAGCTGAAAAATAAAATGGTAATACATTTTTCTTTATTATTCTTTATTTATTTTTCACCAACCCATCCCAAACTAAGTGTCGGGACAGGGCCAGGCCAGTGCGGCCGAGTGGCAGCAGCAGGGAGCTGTGCGCTCTAAAATGCGCATGTCTCTTTGGCTGGCCATCTTGGCATGGCCAGCCAGACATGCTCATTTTAAACTTCTCTAACGTAGCTGTCTTAGACTACTGGGTTAGAGAAAGTGCAGGCCTCCAGTGCTCTTAAGAGCACTGAGAGAGCCAGCTCTATCCAATCCTAGCACTGCTCTCATGCTGTGAGAGCAGTGCCTGCATTGGGTAGTGCAGTTTCCTGCAACCGGAGCTTGCCGAAGGCACCTGAGGGAGGAGTATGTCAGGCTTCAAGTTAGGGAGGTTGGTCTTTTTTTATTTATTATTTACTTTTTGTGCCCCCTGCCCTACCACCCTTGGTACATGCCAGCCACCACTGCACCTTGTATATGTTATTTGATTTCTCTTTAGGTGCCATGCATGTTTGAACTTTCTCTACCCAGGACGTAACTTTCTTTGATCACTAGGGGGCATATTACCAACAAAGTGGCGAAGAGAGGTGTTAGCCACCTTGGCTTGACGCCTCTCTTCGCCACTTCAGAAACGCTAGGCTGCGCCATATTACCAAGGATATGGTGCAGCCTAGCGTTTCCCCCTGCGATGGCGATAAGTTTTACAACTTAACGCCAGCGCAGGCAGGGAAGGTTTGTTTATGTACAGGAAGGCGTTCCTTCCTGCACATAAACAAAGCTTAAATGCCATTTTGTAACGTATATGTGTGCTGCTTCATACAGCTCACATGTAAGTTACAAATTGGCATTTTTAATTGCACAAGGCAGCACACATGGAAAATGCAAAAAGGAGGAGAAATAAACCATTTCCCCTTGTTTCGCCACCTTAAGAACAGGTCTTTCCTGTTCTTAAATTCGGTGCTGCCACCTATTATCGCCTCTCTTGATAATAGGTGGCATCGTCGAAGTGAATGGGTGTCGCGGTGGAACGCCCACCGCAACACCCACTGCACACCCCCTTTCACGATGAGTTTATCGTGAAAGGGGCCCTATTACCAAGGCAGCGTTAAGTCAATTAACGTGGCTTTAAGCCACGTTAAATGACTTAACGCTGCCTTGATAATAAGGCGGTGCAAATATTGCCGCGGCGATAAGGGGCTTGATAATATGCCCCTAGTTGTTTAACCGCATGCGTGCGGCGGCTTTTTTCGCGCTGCGTGGCTTTTTAAAAAAAGCCGCGTGCGAGCGGCGCAACTGATGACTAGCTGAGCTCGTCATTAGCGCCCAAGTGGTTAAGGGATCATTTAGACAATGCCATGTCAACCACTGTATAGTTGGGGGGAGTAAAAACAATTTCCATCTGATATAATGTTACTTGTCATGTCAGCAGGTTTTTTTCCCCACATTGGCTGTTGTCTCCAAACGGAATCCCCAATTGGGATAACATAATTGGTTGCAAGAATGTCATGCCGCGGCTTCATAGCAGACCTGTCAGCAGTTTGTTTTTCAAAGACACTTCTGAAAGCAAGGTGTCTACTTGGCAATAAAACAAAAGCAGTGTCTCTGGTGTGCTGGGAGCTCCTACCAGCAAGTGTGGGACATTTGATCACTCTACCTGTCTGAAACCACCTTGGTTTCCATGGCGACCGTGCACAGGAATAAAGGATATCTCGTCAGAGGGACTTCCCTCAATAGAGAAGCCCCTTTGCCTGTATTCCCTTCATTGTGATCTCTGCTATAAGGGTTTTTGTGACAATGGTGCCACCAGCGGCTCATGTCAGCGAGTGAGTGAAGGTGACTCCTGAGAAATCTCCAAACAATGGGGTGAAAGTTCCTAAAGGTATCCTGCAAACAGGCCTAAAATGCCATGGCCAGGGTATTTCCAATATGGCAATTGTCTTTGGCCACACTAAACTTGGGTTTTGAGGGCTGAGTGTATGTGTGGAGGTGGCATATAAAAATCATCAGTGTCCTACCACACCTAACACTAAAATCCAGTTTGAAGCAGAAGCTGTACCAACGACAAACCCAGAAACAGAGGTCTAGTAGGACATAAGCAGGACCCTTCAACAACCAGACTGTGGATACACAAGATTGTTCTTGGCTTCCTGTTCTCTCACTTTCAACAGTGCCTCAAGTGTTACAAGTGTGTCAATATACCTGCCGAGCAGGATTTGACAGTGTGGTGTGGTGTGCTATTGTTTGCACCTGGGAGGCATTTAACACCTCTTATACCTGTTCCCAGATGTGAGCACAGACTGGGAGCTGGCAGATGCTTATGCTAATTAGCTTTCTGACAGTTCAGACAGGTAAAGGGTAAGTTGCTAAAAGTACACTTTCCATAATAGTCATTAGAAGTGAAAATAGCTTTCAAGGGGTAGACATCGTTTACCACGCATACGATACAACGCATGCCATTACAACGCGGTCATTACAACTACCGCATTGTTACATCGCATGCCATTACAACGCAAGCCGTTACAATGACTTGCTGTAGAGGGCAGAAGGTGTTGGATTTAAAATCCAACACCTTCCCTACTGTTGCACAGACTGGAGTTGGAATAGTAAATTATACTATTCCAAAATCCAGTGTCCCCTTACTGCAAGTCGTTGTAATGACTTGCGTTGTAATGGTGTGTGATGTAACAATGCAGTGGTTGTAATGACTGCGTTGTAATGGCATGCGTTGTAAATGCATGTAATATAACGTGGCATATTCCTTTCAGGGCCTTGTCACTATAGAGACATGGTAACATTCATTATCGGCATATCCCACATCTAAATATCATACTCCTTGCTGGTTACAAGGCTTATGTGGGGGTGAGATACTGATATTTAAAAGGCAGTTTTCTATCTGTTAAAAAGAGTTGTTTTAGCAGGTCGCACTGCAGATTTGATGCTGCAGCAGTCAGGCTAGAATGGTAGGCTGAAGCCATGTTTTCCTTTTTGTCACACCATTGGATGGCACAATGAGTGCTGCAGTTCAGAGATGACATTTAACTTCTTATGCCTTAGGTGTATTTCCGCACAATATATTATGGCTTCATAGAAAAGTAAAATAAGCCATTATCTACATGTTTTAGGAGTCATAACCCATACACTGGGCACTAGACTCCAGTGCCCCAGTGTGCAGAATCTAAAAACGAGCAATAAAATTCATAAGGAGTGTGTAGTGAAGACGTAACTACAATAAATGTTTTAAAGACAAGTTTATTGTCTAAAGCAGGTGCTGCGCAGCAGCAGTGTCGTTCAGGGAAAAGGCTGGCAGCAACTGGCAAACATTTGAATAACACAGTGACAAGTGGAACGCTTGTCACTGTGACATGCAGAACATTCCTATACAGGACTGAGCAGACAAGCACATGTAACTGTAAGGAATACTACATCATCCTCCTCCTCTTAACAGAGCAAAAGAAAATTAAAAAAACCAGAAAAGAAAGAAAAGAAGAAAATACAGGCATGATAAACATTTTAAAACTTCAGGTCCTGGTGCCGCAAGAGTCATGAGCGGTAACAGCGGAAAAATATTAACGGTATCTTAAAGGTAAGGAACGTTGACGCACACTCCTCCGTAAGCACGAAGTAGAGGGGGCATCAACAGTATAATCACATGAGGCATTAGAATTATTACATGAAGGAGAAACAACAGGATCATAAGAAGCAGGTTTAAACAAAACATCAGATTCAAGTACAGACTGATTGTTAACCTTATTTGCCTTGTGTCCTGAATGATTATTCACCTTAACCACTCTAGATAAATTCCACCAATTTTTGTTATTAACCCTTACCGCATTACCACACACGATATCAACTCTGAAAGGCTCAGAAAATTTAGACAAACCTTTCTTCGCATGTGTAGAGATCTTAATCCTAACCAAATCACCAATTTTGATGTCTTGAGAGACAGAACATTTCCTTAAATCAAAATTTTCTTTTTGACGAGTTTGTGCATGAGAAACATTACTTCTAACAAAACTGTCTACATTATTCAAAGTGTTTAACTTAACCCACCTGGCCATCCACCCGGGACAAACCTTTGGGCAGGGTTTTCTTCCCCTAAGAAGTTCGAAAGGAGAAACCTTGGTAGAAGTGTGAGGCGTGGTTTGATAAAACCATAACATTGATCTTACTGCATTTTGAACATTACATTGATTAGATAATGCCCACTGTACACAATTATTAATGACTTGATTCATGCGCTCTACTAAACCATTTGCTTGAGGGTGGTAAAGAGTGCTCTTGCAATGTTTAATGCCACTTTGGATAAGAAAACTCTCAAAGTCCTGACTAACAAATTGTACACCATTGTCACTGACAATGGTGGTTGGACAACCCTCTCGAAGAAAAATGTCCTCCAGAAAGTCGATGACATTTCCTGAATTAGTGTCGTTCAGGGAAAAGGCTGGCAGCAACTGGCAAACATTTGAATAACACAGTGACAAGTGGAACGCTTGTCACTGTGACATGCAGAACATTCCTATACAGGACTGAGCAGACAAGCACATGTAACTGTAAGGAATACTACAGAGTGGTCATGAAAATTGTACTTTTTCTCATAGACCCATCTCCTGAAAAGGCTCGGGGGCTGATTCGAATGCGATCGGAAATGGCGCCGACCGTTAGTGGGAGCTGTTACAACTGTATCAGAATCAGCTGTTCGGATTCCGTACCGACCGACCGATTTTGATGGGGTCAGTCAGAATGGAATCTTAACCGGATTTCCGAATGGCTTGCAACGGGGTTGGAGATCCCGGCTGCCATTTGGAAATCCTCCGTCAATACCTCAGGCGGCTCTTTCCAGGAGATGAATTATGAAGGAGGATTCCCACAGCCTTTCTGTGCCGGCCTTTCCGACACAGAAAGGATGTGGAAATCCCACATTGAGGGCCCCTAGCAGGGCCCCATGGGTGCAAAGCCACCGGATGGCAGCCTAGAAGGCACCTATGGTGCCCCCTTTGATCCCTGCACACGGTGCCTGCCTCAGGGTGCAGGGATGAACTGCACCTCAGCTCTTTGCCCTGAGAGTATGCATTCCGTTCAGAATGAATGCTCCCTTGGTAAGGAATAGGAGTGAATCCTACTTCCTGGGTTGGGACCAATGACGGGAGGTTGTTCGGTCTAGTCCGTCCAACATCGGAATCGCCCCCTTTGTGTTCAAGAACTACTTTTTCCTAAAAGCCTGGCTACTGAGGAGCTAAGAAAAGCCTTCCTGATGCAGGCAGTTTGCCTATTGAGAAACCTGCCATATGAAGCCTAAGTGGCATAGAAAAAGTTTGGGCCAGAGGGGCAACTGCTCAATGATCCAGTGCAAAGGGGACTGAGATCAGACAAATTGGTACTGAATATCTCCCACATGAAAAGGGCATTCATGAAAAATCTACATCATGCATTGGGGAGGAACCAATACCCCATTGTATTTATTTCCACCTCTGTTGAAGAGACCATAATTAGCTGGTAGCATAGGCCTCTGGGGTTATATACTATCTGCCCCAATATACCTCCGTAAAAAAAATATTGTCGAGAGATTTTTATTTTTCATTTGTGTTTTGGGATCATTAGAGAAGTAAATGTAACTTGGGTAGACATTGCTGATCCGGGATAACATTTTCTGGGTGACATTTTGGAAAATGGCGGAAGGGCTGCTTTGAAGTGTTGTTTCCTGTCTCTATAAGACTACCTGACCCCAAAACCTATGCTTTGACACCAAAATGAAGTATATAGGTCTCATGGTTACTGAAATATTACATCATCACTGCAACACCATTTTAAAAAAAAGTGATACAGAAAAATTCGGCCTGTCTTAACAATGTCTACCCAATCTAAATGACTTCTCTGATAATACAAAAACACAAATCAAAAATGAAAATCGCTGGACATTTTTTTATGAAGGTATATCAAGGGGCCAGGACGAATACATCCATTGCAGGCTTTATGGTTTATATTATGTGATGAGTGGTAATGTACTACTAGAAGTAACTGACATTAAAATGCAGCATATTTTCTTCTAGACTCTTGAAATACTCTTGGGCATTTACTTAAATTGCAAGGTTTTGGTTATATGGTATGAAGTGCTTTTTCTAAGAGTAAAGCTTGCACCCAAACATGATAATTAGGTAAGGCGGGTCAAGGGTCGGCCAGACATGCCTTGAGGTTCTATGACTATGTGTGTTTCCAGATTCATCTTGATAACCTGATCTCCACCCTCTTCTTTCTTCCTCAGATGGTTTGGTGGATGCAGTTGGAAGAGACTGCGTCCAGGCGGGCGAGGCCTGCACTAATGACTCCAGCTGCAGCGCTAAGTTCCGAACTCTCCGGCAGTGCATTGCAGGCAATGGTGCCAACAAACTAGGGCCGGATGCGAAAAGCCAGTGCAGAAGCACAGTGACAGCGTTGCTCTCCAGCCAGCTGCATGGTTGCAAGTGCAAGCGAGGAATGAAGAAGGAGAAGCACTGTCTCAGCATCTACTGGAGTGTGCACCACACGCTGATGGAAGGTCAGTGTGCCAATCTCTTACCAAAGCTATGTCTGTGCCTCTTACTGCATGTAGCTGTCCAGATGGTCACTCCAAGCGTATACCAGACCCATCCGAAGGTTTCCCGAATGTACATTGTTTTTGCTAGGTAATGCTCGGTTTTTGGCGTTATCACGCGCGGGGACCGTCCAGTTCGAATTTACTACCCCAAACGGACCGCACTCGAGAACGGGTGGTTTGCTTACTATATTGTGACCTATCATCGATATCTGAAGTGCTATTACTTTGAGAGGTCACGGAAGGTTTACAGAGTCGTATTCATTGTGGAGCATATACTTTAGTACGGACAATATACATTGTGTCCTTACTCTGTATATAGTGCGGATTACCCTGATGATCACTTATACATTGTCGATCACTTTTATTGCGGAGACGTTTCCTTACTTGTACCCATTGAGTTATTGACAACATGCATAGAAGTAATCTTCTAGCCTTGAGAAAGTCATGGTACTCATTTTATACAGACGAAACACGTGTTGGCTGTTTATGATTTGGCATATATTGGAAGAACAATAAAAACAACAACATCCATTGAAGCGGCGTGGACTGTTCAGCTTATCTTCCGAACATTTTCTGGACATTCTGCCTTGGATATAAAGATTTCCTTAATAATTGCATATCTAACATTAGTCCTTGATGAAGATTTTTTGTCATTGAGACTTATAACACTATCTATGGGTGTGCTGCACTAGCTGATCTTTTTATGTACATTGTTTTATGAAACACTCAACCTTTGCAGAGGTTCTCAGAGAATGAGTATAACCCCACCCAACTAAAACTCTGGGTAACGCAACCTGAGATCCGATAGGCAGCCACAAGAGACTTGCCGCCCATAGAAAAATGTGTACATAACCAGGGGTCTCCCGGAGATGTATCTTGTTTCTCTATTCCCTCCTAAACTCGGCCAATGCTCCTACTCCGCGGCACAAGGGTCTCTGGGACCAGATCTTGGGGATGCCTATTACCATATTACAATGGTGGAAATGATGGCGAGACATCCCAAGGTTTAAGGGGATCGCTAGGTTAAGAGAAGACCTTTAAAAAATACTCTATGACTGGCATCTGCAACCCACCAAGCTACATAAAAGATGCCCAGAAACATCTAATATATGCTGGAGGGGTTGTGGCCTCCTGGGCGATTTCCGCAACATATGGTGGTATTGCCCCACGATTTGACCATGTTGGAGTGAGATTCCAGCTCAGATGAAGGACATGCTGGGATACCCCCTACCTCAAATGCTTGGTTTTACCCTGCTGGGGATGTGTGACCCTTCTCTTAAACAGCAAACAGCTGGGAGACATCCATTATATGGCTTTATTTAGGAGCAGCCAAGATGGCTCTGGCAGCTGCCTGGAAGAAACTGACAGTCCCCTCCATGTCCCAATGGCACGCTCGACTTCGGCAAAGTCTTACCATGGAACGCTTGACCGATAAACTCTTGGACGCGTGAAAGGGCTTTGATTCCATATGGGGGCCTCTGGTGAGTTATCTGTCCATAGGCCTTCCCCTGTTCTCCTGCCCCACACCCATAAGTGCACTTCATCTCTTCCAGACTTGAGTCCTCCCCCCTTGTCGCTCTTCAAGTCAAGCTTCTCCATCCGTCCAGCGAAGACAGGTCACAGCACCTGCTCCTATCTACCACATATTAGTTGACACCTTTATCCCTCTGTACATGGAAGTTCTTAAGTTCAACATTTTCCCTGGTCCAGGGAATTTGGGGCGTGGGGGTAATATTGGGCTTCTTCATAGTCCTTTGTGATAAGCCACATGACCTCATTGTTTGCAGGAGTCTTACTGTGAGTACCGACGTACGCAACCACTATGTATGACGCTGTACTGTATTATGGCACTGCTCTTTGACTGTTTTCGGAGAAGTCATGTTATAATGCTTATTTTCTATGCCCAAGAAACTAATAAAGACAGTTTGAGAAAAAAAGGCGCCAACGTCAGACTTACCCCTTGAGCGCAGTGCTATAGTTTACACCCCCACACCATGCTCCTGTTATCAATAAATACAAAGATAGCTTGTAATTGGTACAACCTTTAAATATAAAACTAATGTTGCCACACGTGTCTAAAAACAAATACTAAGTAGTGAATTAGTTCCACCTTGAATAGGACATCTAATAGAAAACACCATTCCCTATATAGAATAGCCTTTCTGGGAACCTGTTTGTAATTGAGAAACTACCATCTTAAGTTACAGAGGATGTATGTCATGACAACGCGGGCTTTACCCCGCGCTGCCATTACGACGCATCCTTTACAACGCAAGTCGTTACAACGACTTGCGCTGTAGGCGCTGGATTGTGGAATAGTTTAATTTTCTATTCCAACTGCAGCCCACGTTACAGTAGGGAAGGTGTTGGAATAGAAAATTAAACTATTCCTTTACCAACAGCGCCCTCCAGCGCAAGTTGTTCTAACGACTTGCGTTGGAATAGCAGCGTCGTAATGGCAGCGTGGGGTAAAGCCCGCGTTGTCATGGCTGCTTACCTTTACAGATAAACCTGGCTACCCAGTAGCCATGAGAGACAGAAAAAGAGAGAGGGTCAGACAAACAGAAACACACACACACACATACGCACACACACCTATAGCCCGCAGGGCCAGGCATAGCTCTTAGAAAGCAGTAAAGTTTGGTTCCCACACTTGTGCAGACAGGGCATGATGATGCTAGTTGTGTGGTTTGCATTAGTTGGTTGATGTGCACTGCTGAGCGTTTCATGACACCTTCGGTGTTCTTTTGTGTAGATACGAAACCTGAATCCAAAAGTGACCACTCCACAACTTGTTTTCCCTCCCCGCAAAAAGGGCATCTGCATACTTCCCCAACAAAATAATTCTAAACAACCTCTTACTAGAATAAAGGCCAGAACTGCCTAATTATAGAAGAGGACTGAATTTTCTAATCTAATCTCCTTTTGTGGAGAAGAAATCTGGTTGCTTGCCAGGAGACTCCAAAACATGCTTCCCAATGCCCTTGCTGTTGGGGGTTGATCCCACCAGTCTACCTGGTTTCCTACCATAATTACTGTTAGTTTCTCATAGTAACAGAGGGTGGGTTGGCCGGTAAATGTCTGCCAATGTTCATGTGTGAAGAGTGTGATTGTCAAGTAGGTTTTCATGAAGTCTGCCTAAGACAGAATGTTCTGTGAGAATATATCCGCATTTGGGGACATGCATGAACTACATGGAACCCCACGGGAGACTGGCGTTTACCACCAACAGGGGTGCATTCCCTGGGTACTATACCTAGAAGGGGTCCTCCCAGTATTGGGACACCAAGAACAGTATAAGAGGGCACTAAACCCATTCCAAACTACTGGTTTTGGTCCCCCTAGGTCAGCTTGGCATCTCTCTGACAAGATGTAACCATGGATGAAGACTTGAAAGTGATCAGGGCTGTGAGGTGACCACCTTAGGTCCATCCTTTGGATGTTTGGGGCACCAGGCAGACCCCTGATCAGTTGATGGCGTACTGTTGCCCCAGTACTGCGATGGTCCCCTGATCAAGTTATGCTATTCCCCAGGCTTGGTGGCATGCCAACTGGAGGCCTAGCGAGAACCTGATATAGTCGTCCTGATGACCATTTCATTTTTCTTTAGAGGCTAGTATCCCCTCAATATAGATCAACGGGAACCCCCCCACACTTGTCAGTCAGCCTGTGATAATGTTCTTTCTTCACCTGGTTTGGTGAGAGGCTAATGGGGAAACTCTAGAGCAGTGGTCTTCAAACTTTTTAATGCAGTGCCCCCCCCCACCCACCCCACCAGTGGAAAAAAAACATCAGTAGCCCTCCTCAAAAATGTTCACAATGTTTAAATATGTCTAGACTTATTTCAACTTTGCAGTTAAGTCCTGTTATCGTTTTAGAAATGCAATCAAATACATGATCGCCAAACATACTATTTTGGTCAGGCAGGCCTTTCTTAAGTGTAAACGTATCCACAGTGTGAGACACTGTCTCCCAGCCAGGCTATAAATGACAAAAGATGTTAGTGATGGCCCATTACAGAGCTTATTGCTGCTTCACATTTCTTTCCCTTTAAAACAAAGCACTGTTATCAGCATAATGCTTCTTTTGGCCCAAGTCTGGCACCCCACTTCCCCGATCACTTGAGGCCTCCCAGTTTGAAGACCCCTGCTCTAGAGATTAGAGCATATCCAGCTCGGGTCTCTCACTTCGAGAAGAAGAAGTTCCACCGTTAAAAAGGCCTCTATAGGTGTGAGTTGCCTGTCCGGACATCTATCTGCTTGTGGCCAAAGACCTGTTCCAGAAGGTCTGGGTTGGCACTGAATAGATATGACTTGTTCACTCAGATAACCAGGCAGAGTGCATTGCACACTCCCAAGAATATCAAGTAGAGGTAGCCAGATGTAGCAACTATCCGATCCAACTTGTCCTCTGGTACTCCTAGCTGTGCTCCAGCTAACCGTGGTCTGAGGAATCGGGAAGGTAGCGGTAGGACAGAAAGTTGACAAGACTCCTAGCTTTTCAACGTCTGTGTTTTCACTCCATACCCTTCTCCTAAATTTACAGCAGCAAAGATGAGGCTGTTGATGAGTGTGTTGAACGGGTCCTATCACGGGGGCCATAGTGCGACTGATATTGCTTTCGCTGTCTATGGCATTTTGGTGAATTGCCACCCATGCCAATTTTCACTCTCTGCCACACATCTTCTTTTTTTAAAATAATTTTTATTAATTTCATTAAATAGACCTTAGTGCAATAGTGACACACACCTGTTCTACCACCTATAGTGTCAGCGAACTTCACCGTGCCCGGTGACCAGCATTTTAGTTATGGGGATCGAGACATAAAAGAAACTACATTTTCAAAAGTTAAATCTGATTCAGCAAAGAACCACACAGCACCAGACAATGCCCCAAATGTTCTCGTCTGTAAAAACACCACCTCCATAATGCTGATGGAAACCTCATTTTACGGATTGCGCTTGAGGAATTTTCAAATTCTGCTGCCGGTGAACCTGAAGCTGCAGGGTCGGTTCATGGACTGAACTATTTTAGCTGAAGTAGGTTATGCTGAAAATGTTCCTGCAATGTTGACCATGATATTGAGAAGAGCAGTAGAAATGTGTTACTTCCTGATTTATTTTCTCATTTTTGTTTACTGATTTTCTTGTATTTAGGCGTGCTGTAATGAATGTATTAGATGACTTGATAGTCACGCTGCTTTTGTACTTTGTAATGTGAAGGCTACACATATTCATCAATTCTACAGTGTGATTCTGAGGTCATTCAACACTGCATTCTCCTGTTATGCTCCTCCATAATCTTCCTGTGGGACTTTGCAGCGCTATAGAATATAACAGAATATTCAGAACTGCTTACAATGGCTGGCTTAATCTCACAAGGACTTGTCGATAGAAATGGCCACCGTCTCCCAAGACTTCCAACCCCATGGATGCCACTTTTCTTAACGGTGGTCTAACCAGAGCAGGGGTTTGTTTCCTGACAAGAAGAAAGCTGTGCCTCAATCTGGGGACACCTAACACGCAGAGAGGCTTATTTACAAGACCCTTTTGCTGCAAATGCGTCACTTTTAATATGGGGAAAAAGTGAGATAATGCAATGCAAAGGTCTTGTAAATAATCCCAAGAGATGGGTAAGGTTCCTGACACAAGGAGACTGGAGTACTATTGGGACAGAAGAGTCCTTTGCATGGTAAAAGACGTGTACCCCTAAGTGCCCGACCGTACTGTTGTCTGGATCCCTAATGCTGGTTTTTGTGGTCATAGGCAAACATAAGCAAACACAGATCATGCATGGGCGCAATGACATAGGCCTGTCTCACGTCTCGTTGGACCGGGATGGATGCCAAAAGAGGTACCGTCATAGTGGTAGACGGTTACTACCTTCACCAACAATTAAGCAGCACGAGCGCAGTGGTGGCATGTTAGAAATGGGGGTCTCTAATTGGCAGAGGTAGATACCTTTTCCGAATAGGGACCCTTCCTTGTAATCAGGGTAAGGGGGATACACACTTTAGATAACCCCTGCTCACCCCCTGGGTAGCTTGGCATGAGCAGGTAGGCTTATCCCAAAGGCGATGTGTAAAGTATTTGTCCACAAAACACACAGTAGTACAGTGATAACAGCACTCATCAATCACTTGCAGCAGGGCTGTTTCAGTGATGAAGTTTTGGATGAAGCCGGACAAAAAATTGTCAAGAAGATCATTGTCCTTGATATGACGAGAGAGTTGTTTCGCTACACATCTTTCTGTGATCTTCGCAAGAAAGGGTAGGTTAGTGATGGGGCGGAAGTTGTTGAGGTCATTCGCATCAGCAGTGGGTTTTTTAAGCAGAGGGGTGACCTGCCCAGGTTTGAAGGAGACAGGAAGGGAGCCTTGACAGAGGGAGAGGTTGACCAGAGTGGTCCAGTAGGAAAGAGAAAGGGTGTAGAAGTCAATGGCACTAGGGATGGGGTCAAGAGAATGGTTGGAGGGCTTTGTTTCGAGGATGCATTTGAGGAGGTCATCTTCAGAGATGGGGTCAAAGTTCCACCAAATGGCTAAGGATTTGCGCTCCTCTGGAGGGGTAGGATGAACGACCTGATCCACGAGTGATTTAACTTTTTCGTCAACGAATATAGCGAAATCTGCTGCTTTCCTTGTAGAATCCTCCAACTTGGAGGTTGGGGGAGAGCAGTTAGTATTCTTGATGAGATCAAATAGTTTTTTGGTTCTATTTTTGGCTGAGTCAAGGAGGGTCCTGAAGAGCCACGCTTTCCCAAGGAAGATGTGCTTGTGGTACTTGGATCTTGCTGAACGAAGCGTGGCCAAATTATCAGTGGAGGGTGCTTGCCTCCATTGTTTCCCCAGGAATCTTAGGTACTTCCTTTCTTCATAGAGGGATTTGTTGAACAAAGGTGCTGAGGGAATGGGCCTTTTCTTTTTGCTTTGCAGAGGAGCGACACTGTTGATTTCGACTGCAAGGATTGTGAGGCACTGGGAGGTGAGTTCGTCAACATCTAGGTTCGGGTCTAGCCTTTGAAGTGAAAGCAAAGCTGATTCACAGAGGGAACCGTCTATCTCTGTGTAGGGTGGAAGGTTAGCATTGCTCCTGGCCTCAGAAATGCGCAGCCATTAAAAAATAGAGTTAAATCCTTTTCCTAGAAGCCATAAGTAGATGCACCCTGCCCGCGTTGTCCTCAAGCTTTTGTAAGTGTCTGTATTATCATTTGCCTGTTTCCTTGAATAGCGGTGTCATTCTGTCACTGCTCTTTGTAGCGCTTGATTTACTCTTAAAGCAAGTGTTTTTTTCAGACAATGCTCTTTGTAGCGCTTGACTCACTCTTTGCACAAGGGGGTTATTCTTTCAATGTTCTAAGTAGCGCTTGTTTCATTCTTCGGTGCTCTATGTAGCGCTTGGTTTCTTTATTGACCCAGTGGGTTACTCTGTCACTGCTTTTGAGGCGCTTGATTAAATCTTTGTACACGCCGTTTAATTTATCAGTGCTCTTTGTAGCGCGTTGTTCATTCTTTGCCCAATGGGGCTGTGCTTTGAGAGTAAGTTATGGCATATTTTGCGAGGCCACAACATTTCTATCGTGTGCGGGCAGCACTCCTGTCCTCAGGTGCTGCTTCTGGGCGCTGTGCTCAGAAACGCGCGGCTCAGCTCAAGTGCCTCCATCTTACATCCGCCTTGTCTCTTTTTAGTCCGGAGATGATAGGAAATGCTTTCTTAAAATAACAACTGTCAGTCAAGTCGATGTACCAACTGCCCTGTTTATTCTTCTAATTCAGATGTGAAGAAAGTATAGTAAGAAATGCTTCAGGTCGTAACATGGTTTAACTACACGAAATATTACTTGTTTGAGCCTGCATTTAATTAAAACATAAATCACATGGCGCTTGCACTCCAAACACCAATTCACAATTTGCCAAGTGTGCTTTTGTCATACTCTTTCCAGTGGAATAGCTAAGATTACAACAAGTGAGTGTCAGGGTGTCCAATGCAGGTCCAGGACACCCGAATTCATGCCATATTTTCTTGTCATCCATATAAAAATGTACTTACATTGATTTGTCTGACATCTTATGTAATTAGTTAGAGGTTTGATTATGCTGAAGATATGGTGTGGATCTAGCCCTCCTGGACTTGTGTTGGACACCCATCTATGCTTCACATTTGTTAAAGACACAGAGGTTCAACTGGTGTCACACTCCACTGCCCGGTGCCTTTATATGATACTTGGTTTCCGAAGGAATGTTTAGGACAGGTTTGTAAGTGTGTGTGAATAACAGGCAAAGAAAAGATGGAGTGTTTCATAAGAACACATGTTAAATGGATATCTTCCTCCCACGAACTTTATCCACTCAAATAATCTACTTAATAGGATGCCCTTAGAGGCGTGAGATGGCATGATTGCAGTCAGGGCCACAGGCAGGCTGTTTAAGTAGCACTTTAGAATCACCCAGACTGGTTAAGCTCTGTTTTAGGATTCAGAGCTGTAATGTTGGTCTTGACCTACATTTCAAGGCCCTTTAGGGGAGGTGTCCAGACCTCTGTATAGTGCTTCACAGACAACAAGATTGTATCATAGCAGCCTAGGTTCTGGTGTTAACCTGGGCTTCTATGGGAATTCACAAGGGCATATTATCAAGCCTATTATAGCCGCTTTAGCGGCAGTTTCCTGCCGATAAAAGTGGCGATGATGTATCGCCCTTTCTTGATAATATGGCCCATTGTTCCTTTTAGTCCTCAGTGTTCGCTGTGTACAACTCTCTGCAGAACTGCATTATCGCGATCATTTTAGCTGAGTTGTGAACACAGGTGGTTCGTATATTTTGTGACCCTTCGAGGTAGGTGTGTGTGTGCGTGCTGCAAGCGCCTGTCCATTATCTCTTTAATGTGCACTAGGTGGAGCAGATTTAGTTCTGCAATACCATCAATCAAGCCGTACTTGTAGAGCGTGGCTTATCACCCGTGAGGGTATCCAGGCGCGTCGTTGCTGGGTTTAGTTGAAGTGCCAGGTCTTGAATCGTTTCCTGAAGTCTGTCAGCGAGAGTGATATTTCGAGGTGGAGGACGTTCCAGGACTTGGCGGCAAGGTGGGAGGAGTGTCGTCCGCTGTGGCTACGACAGATGCGCGGTGTCTGTGTGAGGGCAAGGGAGGTGGAGCAAAGGTTTCTGCCTGCTTGGTGGAAGTTCAGGCAGTGGTTCATGTATGCTGGTCCTTGGTCGTGGTGGGCTTTGTAGGCGTGTGTCAGTGGCTTGAATTGGCATTTTTTCTGGACGGGGAGCCAGTGGAGGTCTCTGAGGTGCTCGGTAATGTGGGTACTTTAGAGAAGGCTGAGGATCAGTCTGGCCAATGAGTTCTGTATCATCTGGAGCATTCACATGAGTTTGATGGGGGTACCTGCGTGCCGTGCGTTACCGTAGTCGAGACCGCTGGTGATTAGGGCTTGCATGACTGTTTTCCTGGTGCTTGTGGGGAGCCTTTTGAAGATTTTTCGGAGCATGTTGAAAATATGGAAGCAGGTAGAGGAGACAGCATTGATCTATCATTTCATGCTCAGTTGGCTGTCCAGGATGATGCCGAGGTTGCGAGCATGGTTATTTGGTGTGGGGGGTTGAACGTCAGGCAATTGTCCCTCATCCAGGCTGTGTCGTTCTTCATGCAGTTATGGAAGTTGGTTCTGTTAGGAGAAAGAGGATGAGCTGGGTGTTATCCCCGTAGGATATGATGTTGATGATGTCATGGGCTCTGACGATGTCACCTAGAGGCATCATGTAGATGTTGAAGGGGGAGGCTGAGCCTTGGGGGACACCGTGGATGGTGCTCCTGGGTTGCGAGGCAAAGGGGTGGAGATGGATTTCCTGTGAGCGTACCATGAGGAATGATGCCATCCATCTGAGTGCGGGTCCTTCGAATCCAATCTGGTGCAGTCTGTTTCCCACCACATGCTCAGCAAGAGTGTTGAAGGCTGCAGAGAGGTCGAGAAGGATTAGGGCAGCCGATTCTCCTCTGTCGAGTAGGGTTCAGATGTCATCAGGGCGGTCTTGGTGGTTTGATTGACTCTGAAGCCTGATTGAGAGGAGTCTAGCAGGTTGTTTCTCTACAGGTGTTCGGTGAGCTGAAGGTTGATAGCCTGCTCCAGGACTTTGGCAGGAAACAGGATGAGCAACATGGGGAGGTACTTCTGGAGATCGCTGGGGTCTGCGGGGATTTTCTAGAGGAGAGGTCTGTCCTCAGCTTGTTTCCAAGCATTGGGAAAGGTGACTGTGGCAATGGATGCATGGAGAATGGCGGTGAGTTGGCGGCTGATCTCGTTGCTTCCAAGGTTGAAGAGGCAGTGGGGGCTTGAGGCAGTGGGTGCTCCTGAGTGGATGGAGTTCATTATGGCTCTGGTGTCCGGTGTGTTGAGCTGTTCCCATGTGGTGAGATGGTGGTCGGGCGGTTTCGGTAGAAGTGGGGAGGCTGGTTGGGGGGTCAAAGTTCTTGTAGATGGTGGCTATCTTGTTGTGAAAGTGATTTGCTAGGGCGTCGCAGAGTTCCTGTGAGGGTGGGATTGAGTTCTCAGTGGCTGCTGGGCAGGAGAACCCTCTGACAATGATGAAGATTTTCTTGGTGGGGTTGGTGCTAGCATCGATACGGTCTGCAAGGGCCTACTTCATTGTGTCTTTGAGTTGATGGTGGTATTTGTTGAGGGCTGATTTGAGGGTGGCTCGGTCTGTGTCATCTCCGCTGATGCACCATTTTTGTTCTAGTTGTTTGCAGTTACGTTTCATATTGCTGAGTTCTGGAGTGTACTTGTGTGGTTGATCTGCAAGTTTTGGTTGGTTTGCTGGGGGGACTCGGTTGGCAGCGTTTCTGATCCAGGTGTTGAAGTTCTTGTCTGCTTGCCTCAGGTTGGTTGTGGCGTGGGGCTAGGTGGTCTTGAGGGTGTCCATCTATTGGTTCTGTGTCGCTTTGCTCCAGCTGTGAAAGGAGGTGCTAGGAGGGTTGGGGTTGGTGCAAGGTGGTCCTGCGATAGTGAAGTGGACAATGGAGTAATCAGTCCAGGTGAGTTCTGTGGTATGGCTGTATTTGACTCTATTGTTGGACGTGAAGATCGGGTCTAGTGTGTGTCCTGCTATGTGTGTGGGGTTTGTGACCAGCTGGGTGAGGCTGATATTGGCCATTTGTCCCAGGAGGTTGGCAGAGTTCTTGTCTATAGGGTCGTCAAGGTGGAAGTTGAGGTTTCCAAGGAAGATGTAGTGCTCACATTCCATGGCGATTGGGGTAATGAAGTCTGTGATGATGTTGCAGAGGAGAGGATGGTTTGTGGTCCTGGGGGGCTGTGCCTTTCATGGGTGTTTTTTTGTCGGTATGGAGTTGGAAATTCAGGTGTTCTATATGATCAGCGTGGGTTTGTTTTTGGTGGTCGTGTAGCGGATTTACTTCTTGTGTATGATGGTGATGCCATCTCCGTGTTTGTTGGTGCGGTCTTGGTGTTTCATCTTGTAACCGTTGGGTGACGTGGTGGCGATATTGGGACCCGACACTGGGTGAGCCATGTCTCTCTGATGTAGGTTAATTCTTGGGCAAGGGTGGAGATGGTGTCCCAGACTTCAGTGGCATGTTTGCAGAGCGATCTGGCATTGATCAAGAGGCATCTGAGTGGTTCCAGGGTGGTGTCTTCTGGCGGGATGGGAGTGGCGTGTGTTTCTACAAGGGCGGGTGGTCCTGGGTTGCAGGTGAACTGGCATCTGTGGCAGGTAAATTGTCCTGCTGTGGAGCTAAGAGATACTCTGCAGCAGTTTCTGAGGCATCCGGGATCCAAGGCTCGGAGATCTTGGGTGCAGTACCTGTAGGTGTCTTGAGGGCCTGGGATCCAGGTGCGGACGAGTGCAGGTGGGCTTGCCTTTGGTTCAAAGGCAGCTCACCCGCTGCACGCGACCTCGCTGTGGCCTCCATTAAGCAGGTCCTTTGAGGAGGGACATAATTCCCCTTTGGACTTTAATATGGTTAATGTGTAGTATTAGGCTGACCACCCCTTTCCACTCATCAGTGACAGTGTTTTCAGTACAGAATGTTTCACCTAGGTCTTGTGTGGGACAGCGCATGGAGCTTAGAGCCCATCCATTGCTTTCGGTTGGTTGGCTTCATTGTCACTGTCAATTCCTTGCTTCTCTATGGTAAATGTGTACCTGATTCAATTCCTCTTCATGTATTTGTCTCTCCCCTGGAGCATGGCCCAAGTGCCTCTTCATTGCCTAGTGTCCGCCCAGTACTCGTACTTTCAGAGCCACTTTTTTATTTTTATTTGCAGCACTACATAAGAGTGCATGTGTTTGCTGGCTGTCCCTCCTCCAATCCTCCATTGCTTGGACCCTCCCCTTCCTTCATTGTTTTGCTTGCCCCAACACCCTGGTGCCCCCTCGTATATTGTGTAACTTGCCCAGTCCTACTCCTGCATTGTGTTCCTTATCCCACCAATCCTGGCTGAGAATAAAAGCATTGACACAACCAGAACTGGCAGCACCATAGCGCTTTTTTACTAACTTTCATCCATGCTGCACAGCAGCCACGCTGCTGTACAACATGGCTAAAAGGCATTAGCAAAGACAATGTATCTCACATAGGTGAGTTCTATTGGCATTGCCAATGCTTGTTACCCTGAGTCACTGGAGTAACGCCTTAAGGCTCACTCACCTTTTTAAGAGTTCCACTGCTGTGTGTTTAACTCATGCGTGGCCTACATCAGTTAGATGTAGAGTGCTGCGCAGCGCAGCGCAGGAGTGGTGATCGCGCTGGATCTATGTGTCCCTGAGAAGGGTAAAGTACAGGGATAAAACCGTGCTCTTCAGTACATGCAAGGGTGGTGCATGTACTCAGTGTATGTATACCTGTGAGGAATTCATTACATGAGAGATGTAGCACTGTGCCGTGTGTGCGCAATGAAAGTATTTGCTGGGTTTATGTGTGCTTGCGAGGGGTACAATACATGAAGAGTTGTGCGTTGCACACATAGTAATTGTGTGTGCTGGCAGTGGGTGTGCTTGCAAATAACACTGTATGACACAATACAGGAAGGATACAGTAGTGAGCAGTGCAGACAGAGTGATTGTGTGTGCTAGCTGCATGTGCACCTAGGGTGCTACAATACATGGAGATCACAGTACTAAACAGTATGTGTGCCGTGTATGTACACTGGGTGCAGGTGTGCCTGCAATGGTACATTACAAGGAGAACCCTGGGTTCCATTTTGGGCTGCCTTGTGAAGACACGAGGAGTAGAGGAATCTGACAGATTTCCATATTGCTGCATTCCCGTGAACTGGGTGGGACACACTGGAGGAAGGGAGGGAGAGAGATTCCCCTGTACACTTCAAAAAGATGCTCTTTGATTCAGTGATAGATTCCAAGGAAGGGGCCGTGAAACATCTGAGGAAGGAGATGCGGCTGATCAGGGAATCAAATAGGGCTGGCAGCCCCAGATTAGACTTTTGATGCACTTATCACCGTGGTTGACATCCAGGTGTGAACTCTAGTCACTCTCATGGCCTGTAGTGTGAGTCTATTAGCTTTGGAGTCTCTCCTGCTATGACAGACGGCATTTCAATAAGGAAGAAGAGATAGAAAAAGTGTATGCTTAAAAAGGAGCAGAACCCTCAACATAAAACATCAAATACCCAGAAACTAAATCATATTTGGTGTGTGGAAATGCACTATAAGCAGGGGAGTTTGAGACCCCAAAATGTGTCATCTGCCAAGCATCCAGACCGGCTGTGTAAGGAGGGGCAGCTCTGCAAGACTTCTACCTGTGACCAGGACCGGAGGCCCAGGCCTGCTTGCCTCCCTGCTGGGTGAGGGGACATCACCTAGGGATACCAAGACCACCTGCCCGTGAGCCTATCGCACCAGCATCTCCCTGCTTTACAAGACCAGTGTGCCCTGTGAGGAAGAGGACAGCATTGGAGGGAGCAAGGTCCCGTGGGGAGCCCTACTAAGAAGACTCCTGGTGTGAGGTGTGAGGAGGCAGCTGTGCACTGATCGAGTTGTTTTCCTTGTGCAGTAGTGATTTGGCGTCTCCCATATGCCAGGAAGTGGCACTAATCACTGAGTCATACATGGAGTACCGTGTGGGAAGCGCTAAGCTTGTACTGCCTTGTTGCGGTGACCCCATTTACCAGAGGGGCCTACCGTACAAAGTGACTGTGACGACACGGTGCCAAGACTTGTGTGAGCCTTAGTGGCAAACCCGTGTGCCAGGAGTGGCCGCCACAGATTGCGTACAGGAGGTCTATGCCTTGCCAGCAGATACAGCGACATCCCCGCATGCCAAGAGAGGCTGCCAGTACTGAGTTTTGCCAAGTTCAGGCTGGCTCCCGGGAAATTTAAAGTTGTGACCTAAGGGTCAAAACTGTGCATCGAGACCTACCCTCTGACTCACCCATGCACTCCATAGGATTCTGAGTGTATACTTCACCCTGTCGCTGGGATCTGGTCGGGAGCACGAAGATCTATCCCCTCACCAGACTCCTCCAAACAGGACTTGCAAGTGTCCGCTATCAGGACACCCACTGAACGCTGAACGCTTCTGTACTGTTGAAGCAGGTACGACCTGAAAGGGGCATGTCGGGCCCCAGTGGACTCACTGCTGTATGTGCTGCAGCATCTTGGACACTTTTGACTATTTCCTAAGATTCAAGGGGGATTTTGAGTAAGGCCTACTAGTGAGCATTTCCTGAAAGTAGCCTCCTGTGAATGGGGAATAACCCCAAGGAGGAGGTTGGGACAGGGATTTGGCAGATAAACACTAGAGCTCCAACCTTAAGGTTTTTGTGCTGTTGCTTACGAATGTTGTTATTTCTTTGAATGTGTAGAGTTAGAAATAAAATACTTTTTTTGCATATAAAACCGAGGGCTCGATTCACAAAGAGCCACCACAGTTGTGGTGGAGTTCCAAAACTTGTGGGAGAATCTCTGAAATGAGAAACTGCAGTGCGGAGATTTCGCCACAAGTATGGAGACTTCGCCACGCCTGTGGGGCTCTTTGTGAATCGGGCTCCAAGTATGAGTTATGAGTAATGTTCACTAAGATGTATCTACACTTCCCCCACATCCTCCCCTCCCAAGGAAACCTTTGCCTGCTCATACACAGCTTCCACTAAGAGTCAAGTGCAGTAGGGGTACTTGGCCCAGCCGCTCAGGATCCATGGTAGGTCATGAGTAAAAGGCCTCAACCGCCACATTTGGGACCAGTAGCCCCTGCCTGCCCCGTGGCACTCTGAAAGGGGTTCTGACAATTGGCGGCAAGCAGTGGGATGCCTAACTTTTAGGAGCCAATGATACATGCATGGTATTTGCCATTTCCAACCTGTGCCAGTACTGTAACATGTCGAGTTTTTATTTTCTTCAGGCGACACTCACAGGCAATGGAGAACACAGGGTATGGAATTAACCTCAGCGCCTGTCCATAGATCAGATGCAGGATTTATATAGGGACAGAGGGTAGAGGATTCCCAAGAGTAGGTACAGAGAGGTCCTTGCTAATTTCATTAGGGACCAGTTTGAGATACTGGGTGAAAGGGATGAAGCTGTCGTGGAGTCTGGGGAAGGAGCCATAGTAGGAACCCAGAAAGGGAACGCTGTTGAATCAGGCTCTAGGATCGCCTAAGCACAGATGTATCCCAGACACACACAAAGTGTGTCCCCTAATGCATTTTCCAGAGTCACTGCAAGACACTCACACACCTTTAGTTTCTAGAATACATCGGGTTGTACACCACCCGGAAATTCTAGAGTACCACTGTCACCAATTCCAGGAATAAATCCCATGGGTTGGTTGAGTCTTCCAGGGAACCTGATATTGCAGTTGACACTACAGAAAACGAAGGCTGAGGATGATGAAAATGCCAAAGATTTTGAGAGTAAAAAGTTAAGATGAGCGGACCAGGAACAAGAGGAGAGGAAGAGGGAGAGACAGGAGGAATGGGCCCGGGAATAGAAATTGAGAGAGAGAGAGAGGGGAAACAGAAAGAAGTGGAGGAGAAGGAAAAGGAAAGACAACTGGAAAGGGAAAATATAGCCATTGAGAGAAAGAAACTTAGGATTTCAGCAATGACATCTCCATCAGGGAAAAATGACTGTACATCCAGGTCAGGCCAGGTTATGGCCAAGGTTCCAAAAGATCTTGTTTATGTGTATGTGGAAGGTCAGGATATTTTGCAATGGTTTGTGAGCTTTGAAGTTGCTTCTAAGGTACAGGCCTTAAATGAGGTGTCTAAGGCAGCTGCCTTAATGGGGTGCATGCCATTGGAAGGAACAGCCATATTTGGAAGGATAACTGTGGCAGACCAGATGGTCTATGAGCGAATGAAGAAGCTTTCATTAGGCGGTTTGGGCTGGCGCCAGCGCAATTCTTGCAGAGTTTCGATGACTGCAAAAGAGCAGATGGTGTTCCGTTTGAGACTTGGATTTATGGTGTATTGTGTGATTGGAATCAGTGGGTAAAAGGGATGGGGGCCAAGGAGTTTCAGTCCCTTAACCAGTTGATGGTGACAGAGCAACTCAAGGAGGAGTGCTCTACCCCACTTAGGCAATACCTGTTTTATCTGACAGAGAGGGATCCAATAAAACTTGCAGTCTTAGCTCAAAAGTGGTTGGCTAACTGGGTTCACAGAAGGCTCAAGCAGCACAGTTCTAAACCAAAAAGGGAGAAGAACTCTCCTCAGACTGGTTCCAAACCGGAGGGTAAGGGCCAAGTTAATTCTCATGTGACTCAAGGATGGCCCTGGAAACATGGGAATGATAATGGTGTGTCCAAGAACGAGACTCATGAGAAAGGAAGTGACTTGTTTTAAGTGCCCCATGGTGGAGCATTTTATAAGAGATTCTCAAGAGAAGGAGCTTGACCCAGGGACACCGGTGATAGGAAGAATGTTATACATGGGTGAAGGTATCCCAGATGGACCAGTTGTGCTCAGCCTAGCAGCTCTGGAGATCTGGGAAAGGGACCCAGATGTTCTGAAGGAAGTACCTTAAGCTTGAGGAGGTACTCCCTGAAACCAATGATGCACAATCGGTATTCAGTGGAGAGGGCATGGAGTATCTGCTTGCCAGGATTGAGATTGTGCTCAATGGCAAGATGACCATGACTGATGGCGGGGTAAGAGACAGTAGGAGTTGGATGCCTCTTGGGCAGTGATTTGAGTACCCCTGGATTGGTGCAGGGACCAGTAGCCTTTATAGCTTGGACAATGTCAGCTGTGTTAACTAGAGCACAGGCTGCACATCAGCCTCAGAGTGAGGCTGGGATCATCTGTTATTTGCAGGGACCATGACAAGGTAGTTTGCAGGAAAGAGAAGACTCCAGGAAGGCACAGGAGTAGTGTCCTGCACTTGTGGGGCTTTGGAAGGAAGCCCAGGAACAGTTTAGCAAAGGAGTGATCTAGAAACACTATGTTGGCTGGGAGGATGGTCTACTTTATAGTGAACCAGTAAATCCTGAACGAGGAACTAGAAAGAGGCTAGTGGTTCCATTAGAGTACAGGAACTTCCTGTTGTCGCTGACCAATGAAGTGCCCTTAGCAGTACACCTTGGGATTAGAAAATCCCGGCATAGGTTGCACCCTCTGTTTTTCTGGCCAGGGATGCACAGAGACAGAGAGGTGCTGTAGAAACAAATAGAAACTGCCCCTCTTGCCAGATGAGTGGTAAGACAGGAGGGAGTACTAAGGCACTGTTAGTGCCTCTACTAGTTGTAGGAGTATCGTTTGAGTGGCTGGGAATAGACATAGTTGTTCCATTCGACTCCCCTTCACAGTCAGGCAACATGTATACCTTGGATGTGATGGATCACACCACCTTGTACCCTGATCTGTACCTCTAAGGAGCATGACTACAAAAGTGGTAGCAAGAGCTCTCCTAGGGATTTTTTCTAGAGTTTGATTTCCAAGGACAATAATTTCCGACCGGGGAACCAACTTCATATCTTCTTACATGAGAGCGATGTGGGAGGAAGGTGGTGTGATATACCACTTCTCCTCAGCATAACACCCACAAACCAATGGTTTGGTGAAGCAGTTTAACAAAACACTGAAGAGCTTGATGGGAACTCTGCCAGCGAACCTCAGGAGTAAGTGGCATATTCTTGCTCTTATTTGCCTACCAATAAATTCCGTAGAAGGGAGTGGTGTTTAGTCCTTTTGAGTTTCTGTATGGAGACCCAGTGCGGTTTCCACTCGCCTTAGTTACAGAAGAGTGGTAAGGAACTTAGGGCCAGATGTAGGTCGGCAAATACCGGTCGGTAACGGCCGATTTCGGCCGTTACCGACCGGTATTTACAAATGGAGATGTAGGGGCCTTAAAATGTACAGAATCAGTATATTTACCGAATCGGTAAAGTTACCGATTCTGTAAAATACCGATTCTGTAAATTTACCGAATCGGTAAATCAATATGTAGGTGGCACAGAAAACAGTGCCACAGGCCCTTACCGAATCGTTATTTACCATGTAATTCTATTGCATGGTAAATAACGAATACCTGTGTACATGCACATCTGTGCATGTACACCTGTGCCACGTGGCACACATACATGCCCAAAGGGCATGCATGTGTGTCACATGGCACACAAGTCAAAATCAGGGGTGCAACAGGGTGTCAAAGTGACACGCTGTCACCCTTGCAAAATCGGTAATTTTACCGAATTGGTATTTACCGATTCGGTAATTGACATTGATTCCTATGGGCCTACAGGAATCTGTACACTACAAAAGGATGCTCTTTGATTCAGTGATAGATCACAAGGAAGAGGCCTGGAAACATCTCAGGAATGAGACCGCACTGATAAGGCAATCATAAAGAGTAAGGGATCCCAAGATGAACTTTTGATGCACATATCACTTTGGGTGACTTCCAGATCTGAACTTGTGTCACTCGCTAGGCCTGTGTTGTGGAACCTCTCCCTGTTACCAGGATTGGGAGCCAAGGCCACTAGTGTGCCTGCTGGGTGATGGGACATCACCCAGGAAAGCTAAGGTCATCTGCCATAGAGCCTGGAGCACCGGCGCCTGCTTGCTTGCCAACACAAATGTGCCCTGTGAGGGAAAGGAATAGCGTTGGAGGGAGCAAGGTCCAGTGGGGAGCCCTACAGAGCGGACTTTCAGTGCGAGGTGTGAGAAGATGGCCGAGCACTGATCGGGTCGTTGCCTTGTGGAGGAGTGATTCGATGACGCCTGTATGCCGGTGGATGCAGCCGTGGACTGAGCCATGCCTGAATGCCATGGGCGAAGCGCCAAGCCTGTACTTCATTGCCATGGCACTATATCCCAGAGGGTACCACGGAGAAGTGCCCATGTTGAAAAATCTCCAAGACTTGTTTGAGCCTTAGTGGTGACCCCCTTATTCCAGGAGGGCCCACTATGGTATAGGTATCTTCACAGCAGAGGTCTATGCTGGAGAAGTGTGGCTCAATGGTTAGAGCGGTAGACCCTGATGCAGAAGTCTGGCCCGGGACCAGGGTTCAATTCCCGCCTCAGCGGGTCTTGGGCTCAATTTCCTCAGACCTGTTAATTGTCGCCTCGGTGCCTATTCTAATCATGGGTCCCACTCTGCAACTCTGGGCAATAGCTTGCTTAATCTCCACAACGGCCCCAACAACGCTAGGATGCCTGGCTTCACCTTGGGGGTGCCCAGGAGTGGGCACTTCACAGGGAAAGGCCAGGAAGGGTTCCTCAGCGGTATTCGTACAAGCGCCGAGATGCGCTATACAAGTACCTCTACATTTACATTTACATTTACATGTATGCCTTGCTAGCAGGTACCATTGCAAAGCTATATGCCAGAAGGGGCAGCCGGTACTGAGTTTTGCCAAGTTCGGTCCATTGCCTGGGAAAGTTGAAGCTGCGACCTGCAGGACAAAATTGTGCATCGGGACATGCCCCCTGACTGGCCCTGTGGATGCCGTAGGACACAGAGAAGACTTCACTCCATTGCTGGGATCCAGTAATGAGCACGAAGATCAACCTCCTTTGCCCGTGTGGCGAAAACTCAACTTACTGTGCTGTCGGAAGCTGGGAACACCTCTGATCACTGTTGAGGCCAGCAGCGTCGCTTGGGAGAAAGCCTGCGCCTGCCGAGTGATCAGGACCAGAACTTGCAAGTGCCCACAGTTGGAGCACCTGCTGAAACACTAAACGCTTCTGTGCTACTAGAGTGGGTAAGACTTGAATCCGGCCTGTCGGGCCCCCCGGGAGCTCGCTCCTGATAGTGCTGTGGCACCATAGACACTTTTGACTATTTCCTAAGAGTCAAAGGTGATTCTTGAGTAAGGCCAACTCACGAGCATTCGCTGGATGCAGCCACCAGTGAATCGGGAATAACCCCAACCACATTTCAAGGAAGAGGGTGGGACAGGGTTTTACCAGATAAACACTACAGCCCCAGTCTCAAGGCGATTGTGTTGTTGCTTATGAATGTCATTATGTCTTTGAATGTGTAGAGTTAGAAATTATAAGACATTGTGTTGCTGATTGAGGGAAGTAAGACCCTACTCAAGCAGGAACCACAATCCTTGTCAGGGTGATGTCACAAGCAAACACTAAATTAACCTGTGCTCAGCCCTCTGGTAGCTTGGCATAGAGCAGGCAGGCTTAATTTAGAGGCAAATAGTAACACAGTGAAAACACATGACACAAGGATCCCACACTAGATGCAGAAAAATAGTTTAATCTTCAATAAATAAAACAACACCAAAATGACAAAAATCGAATCAATAGTGCCAGAGATATGCAAGTTAAATAGCGCCAAAAAGCACAAAACACCAACTGTGGTTATCTGGTTTTTCCAGACCGGGAATAAGTCACAAGTTCAGGCAGACCATACTGGCAGATGTATCATCTACAGAGACCCACTTAAGTCCGCTGAACACAGTACCTTAAATCCTACTGTGCATTCTGTGCGGCGTTGCTTTGTGGGACATTGTGTCATCCACATCAGTTCTAATGAAGTTGTGCAGCAGGGCTTTGCATCCAATGAAGCTAGCAGCTATGTGGCGAGGTTTTGCGAGGTTGGGTGTCACTTTGCGTAGGTTACAAGGAAGCTGGTAGCTCTGCAGCCAGGCTTTGCAGGGTTATGCATTGGTTCCAAAGAGGCTGGCAGCTATGCGGCGAGGCTTCCAATGGGGACCCTAGCTAGCCTTGGCAGGGCACCTTCAGGCCTTCTTCCAAGGTCCCAAAAGGTGGCACCACTTGGGAGGGCAGGGCTCAGATATGACATAGTTCAATTGCTTGGGGTCAAGGTTGTTGGAAGGGTGTTATGTCCTGAGGCTTCTGATCAGGAGGCCAGTCAACTAGCCCTTGGAATCACTGTGGGGTCCTGGACTCAGAGATGCAAGTCCAGTCCGTTTCACCCTGGCAAGAGTGCAGCAGGCCAGCAGGGTATCAGTCCTTCAGAGCAGCAGTCCGGCAGAGAGGCAGTTCTCTTCCTGGTGGAGTCTACAGGTGCAGAAGTGTACTGAGGAGTTAGTGTCTGAGGTCCACTATTTGCAGTTCTACCTTTGAAAAGCTTTTAGATTTTTTACTTGGAAATTCACAGCCTTCCGGCCTTCCCTGCCCTGGCTCCGGACTAACTACAGGGAATATGCTGCCCTTTCTCTGGAGGAAGGACACAGCCTATTCAAGTGTAAGTAGGGCTGTGCCCAGGTCTGCCCTCCCATCCTGCCAGTGATGGCCCATCCAGGCACATATAAGCACTCTATCGTGTGTTGCTGTTGGTAGGAATACAAAAAGCCCACTTTTCAGCTACACCCAGTCACGTGACCCAGTGACAGGCTACAGGCACTAAATGGCTAAGGCAGGAAAATGTCACTTTTCTAAAAGTGCCGTTTTAAAAATTGTAATTTAAAATCTGACTTTACCATAAGAGAGGTTTTTCCATTACAATTCCAAGACACCAAGCATGAACTGGTCATCTGTTACCATTGTGAAATTACAGTTTATTAAATATAATAAGGTACTTCCAATGTTATGCTATGTGAGAGGTAGGCCTTGCAGTAGTGAAAAACAAAAGAGTTTTTCATCTACCAGGGCATGTCACACTGAAAATTACATGTCTACTTTTTAAATACACTGTACTGTACCCTGCCTTCAGAGCTGTCTAGGAGCTTCCCTAGGGGTGACATATATGTATTTAAAAGGAAGGTTTGGGCCTGGCAAAAGGTTTCTTTTGCAAAGTGAACATGGCAGTTTAAAATTGCCTACACAGGCTGCAATAGGAGACCTGAGACATGTTTACAGGGCTACTTTAGAGGGGGGCACAATAAATGTTGCAGCCCACTTAATTTACAGGCCCTGGGTACTTGTAGTACCACTTTATTGAGGACCTCTAAGTACATTAAATATGTAAATTGAGGATGATCCAATGTTGCCATGTTTTAGTACTGGTTAGAAGTGGTAAGATGCACAGTCCTAGGACCAGCAAAAACAAGATCAGCAAAAATGGAGGAGGAAGGCAAAAGTTTGAGGGAAGACCACCCTAAGGCTGAAAGGTCTAACAGAAATAAAATGCTTATTTTTCACATGAAAATAAGTATTTGAATGGACGTTTGTTTATTGATATTATTCAGGGCACTTTGAGTTATAAGTTGTATTCACTAACCTGTATATACACTCCCCACACCGAGGAG
The DNA here is from genome assembly GCF_964261635.1 of Lissotriton helveticus. Classification (NCBI taxonomy): domain Eukaryota; kingdom Metazoa; phylum Chordata; class Amphibia; order Caudata; family Salamandridae; genus Lissotriton; species Lissotriton helveticus. The sequence goes on along the minus strand of NC_136060.1, from coordinate 474,282,524 downwards.
TCTTTAACTGCTCGTTCACAGTTACCACTGAGTGTCAAGTGGAGAAGGGCTACTTGGCCCCGTTGCTCAGGATCCATTGTAGGTTGGGCCCTAGAACAACAGGGATAAAAGGCCTCAACAACCACCATTGGGTCCAGTAGCTCCTGTGTGCCCTGTGGCCCTTTGAAACGAACAATGATTACGTTCCATGTGACAATTTGCAGGGTTACTCACCGGGGTGCTGTATGCATGACGAGAGTTGTTCTGGCTACCAAAGTTAATTTTCCTACAGAGAGATGGACTTTCTGCGGTCAAACGTGTCAGCTGATACCTGAAGGAAAAGGTAACAGCTAGCACAATCCACATTTTTGCAACAAACCAGGAACGCGAGGCATATAGAATAGTTATATGACTGAACACTTGGCTGAAACAAAAAGAAATATTGTCTCCGCCTGTGTGGAGGCAAAGGATAGTGTGGTAGTGCAGTATACAAGCCCACCTTGCGACCTCAAGTGCTTGGTTTCCTCCCCAGCATTGCACTCCATGTCATAGTGTTCAGATAAGTCGGCAAGTTGATGACAAACAATGGGCAGTAGGCTGCTTGGGATATGAGTTGGATCATAGGTTGGTTTTTGTTTGGGACAACCTGCAGAGGATGAGATCAAAGAATGCTGTTAGGGGTGAGAGGAGTAGCCTGTTCCTCACCCAGCGCAGACTCACAGCCAGGGCGTGTCATGTGGCCAAAAATATTTCAGATGGCAGGTACGCAAGCCTAAGACGTTCCGGCTCACCAGACTTCGCGATCCAATGAGTATAGGTTCATGGATCAGGCCTGACAGCTATCAAGGTTCCGCAAAGGTGGGAAATGAAGTAACATTAAACATAGTCAGGGTGCAATAGCAGAGTGTGTGGTTGAGGCATGGCTTTCAGGAATAGCTATTGTGTGTTGACGTGTCAGAGTCCAAGGGACTGGATCACATCTTGAAAATTCTCTGAGGCAGGATTTGGCTGTCTGTGTGTAGCAACACCCAAATGGTTGGTCAGTCATGATGCTCCCAGTTGTGTGTTTCATTCTTACCCTGTCTGACCACACTAGAAACAGCAGAACATTACAATATGTCCAGTACATTGTGGCATCAGATTACTTTTGAGATATTGCATAGACAACAAGTGGGCACAGATGCACAAAGCATGTTGCCTTCCTGCGATGCCCCACCTCCCGGGGACACACTTTATGCAATTTACTCTGATGCATACGATGTGGCCAAGTCAGGTGTAAACGTCTTAGCAGAATCAGCTCTTTTCTGGGTCTTTTCTATAAGTGTACCAGCAGCAGAAGCGGGAAATCCTTTTTCAGTAGAATTTTCTTATGTCATCCTGTAATGCTTTGTCAGGGAAAGCACTAAGCATGAGTCATAGAGGACATGCTGCACCTACCCATGAAAATAATCCAAAGGAAGCCGCCAAGTCTCCTTTTTTGTCCGTGTTCCAGTCCAGATTATGTTTAGTAGTTCATCAGTCCTCTATGAAGATAGGGATTTTCCTAAAGCTGTAGCTCAGGGGGCTCCAACAAGTTGCTCAGGAGTTACTGGTAGTTCGCCAGTACCCTCAAAATAACATTTAGAGGGGATGTCAAGCCCAATATGTCATTTAGAGAGTCTGTGCATATTAAAGAAGGCAGCATTGCTCGTCTCAAGAACTTTAGATTGCCATCCAGCCAAACCTATAACAGGGACTCATACTAACAATCAAACACACACTGTGTTGCTTATGGAGTCTGCCACTTGACCACCTTTATCCACTCTCTATCTAACTAACTCACAAGGAGATTGGCCACGTTGTTGTCCCCGCTTACTCAGTTGCACTATATGTTTGAACAGTGGACCATAAAAGAAGAGTGGCAGCAGTAGCCTGAGCAGTAATCAATGCTGACCCACCAAAGTAGGGACTGTAGGTGTCAAAGTGAAAATGTGGCAAGTTGGGTGCATGATCAGACCAAGAGCTGAGGAGAGGTGGGTATGATCCAATGATGAGATAAAATTAAGAGCCTCAACTTCATGTATGTGTGAGAAGTTGGCCTGGCATATGCTGTCCACTAGTTACAGTGGGCACCTTGCACCAGTCCAAACAAACCCCTTAGAAGTGATAGGTTAAAGACAACCCTATTTGAAAGCTGTCCTAGTGATAGCTATGAAGGGCAGCCTTCAGGCTAAGTCTTGAAGAAATGTAAAGCAGCTTGTTTTACCGGTCTATAATCTCTTGAATGGCTAAATGAAAGGAGAGCCACACCAGGTATATATATAAAATGTATGTATATAACATATGTTACACTTAATATATCACAGTAAATTAGCACAATATACGTTAGGCCCTAGGGGTGAACCAAACCATATATTAAGAAAGTGGTAAAAGAACCACAACTTGACTAGACACAAGGCCTAGAGCATGTAGAATCGCTGGGACCACAAGGAACCACCCAAGGTAGTGACACAGGGAACGCACGGGGGACGCGTGCAGTGTGAGAACACAGCAGCGAACCGCCGCTATCTTCCATGGGGAAAGTCGCCGTTGGAAATTTAAAGATTAAGGACACTAAGGAGAGGACTTTGAGCAAACCCCTTTAGACTTAAGGGGTTCTAGGGCCAACATCCACGGGAGCACCGGAGTACTCGAGTTACCTCACCCAGGGAAGCCGGGTGCATATGTGTCTTTTGGTGTCGGGAATCGTCGTTGATTTCAATGGAGATCTGCTGCAAAGTGCTGCTGCCATCAAGGAGAAAAGTGTCCAGTGTGATCCAAGCCTGGATCGAAGATCTGAGGAACCTGAAAGCAGAGGGGGCAGAGTCTGGGTCACTTGCCAGTGACCAGGGGCACGATAGACGAATGCCCACCGATGTCGGGTGATTCAGGTATGAAGAGGTGAAGCTTGACTCTGCAGCCACGAGGACCAAGAGGCATCGATGACAACCATTGGCTGTATTGGAGCTGTCCCACAAAGGATGTTGAGTGCTGCGGTGTCGGTGCCCGGATTAGACTCAACAAACCTTGGCAACAGCAACCCATGCTGGACGAGAAAAGATGCCTTGGTGCGGACCAGCAAGGTCCGGGGGACTCACCAAGTGATGGAGAGTCAGGGCACATCTGGAGCAACCAGGGAAGCCCAAAGAAAGTTACAGTTGCCTTCTCAGGGACCCACATGCCAATGGACCAGGGATCAAGAAGGTACCTCAAGAGAAATCACAAGAAGTCGGCTCACGGAGCACTCGTGGAGGGGGGGCCACCAATCTTCAGTGGAAATGCTGCTCGGGGTCTGGGCTACAAGTAACCCAATGCACAGCCTCATGGAACGTCGAGAAGCTGATGCAATTGCAAATGTGTACGGTGTCCAGGGGTTCGGGTTCCACAGTACCCACGAGGGCTAACAGGTCTCAGCTTTGCTGGGGACTCAGGTCGGCCTCAGGGAAGTCTGGAAATCCACCTCCTGGGTTGCAAATACTTTGGAGTACGGCGGGAGCTTCGGATATGCAAACCGGTCAGATGCGTCTTTGGTGCCTGCCACGCAGGGAGGAACTCCTTTACTCTAAGGGAGATTCTTCAGTCATCTAGTCGTGTATATCTTTTAAGTTCCGGGATTTCTGTAGCAGAGTTTCATCCAGGTGTAATCTAAAGTCCTGTTGCCAGGGGCTCCTATCTTATACCCAAGGAAGGTGTTGGACAAACTCTGGGGACGCACCTATGGGAGGGTCTGGAAAGAGGGGTGGTACACCCATTTCCGTTGTCCAGTTGCATGCCAGAACTTGGGCTGGTAGCCCCTGCAACCGGTTTGAATTGGGCTATGCACAGGGGCACCAAATGTGCCCCCAGTGCTGACTTCAAAGCACTCTCAGAGTGCACCCACCCAGCCCCAATACACTAAAGCCTGTCTGGGAGGTGGTGACACCTCCCTGTGACAGGAAACCTATTGTCCAGGCCTCCCCTGCTGGAGTTTCGTCCAGTAGCAGGAGGCCGTGTCTGTGGCATCAATTTTGTGATGCCAGGCTTCTTTTAAACTGGTACCGGGTGTACCAGTGTGTACATGTTTCTCCCTCTAGAAGGGTGGAATCATACCCCCGCTGCCAGGACTGGCGGGGGGGGGGTATGTTTCCAAAGTGTTTGACACCAAACACAACATGTTTCCGTGCAGCCATTCCAAAGTTAGCATTTACAGCAAGGTTATTATACACTTAAGAGTATATGGTCTGGCTACATCACAGAACAACCCCGGAGAATAGATTCTGAAGGCTTCAGAGGGGCCCTGCTCATTCATGGGCACCCTCTCACACAAAACCCAGCACCCTGCCTTCAGGATTAATAAGGCCTGCCATAGAGATGACCGATAGGTTTATATGTGTAGTGATATAAGGTAGATATAGGGAACAAGGTTTTTATGTTTAGTGATATAAGGTAGATATAGGGAACCTATATCTAAGTAAGGGGTGCATACACCACATTACCCAGGCTGCAGTAGCAGACCTGTGGTGTCATCTTGGAAGGCTTCCCAGGGGTTACATAAAACATGCTTCAGCCCCTGGTAGGCCTCTGAGGTACCTATGCCCTTGGTACCTAAATAACCTTATACTAGGGACTCATAAGGGTACTCCAGTAACCAAACTGAAGTGTACCTAAAGTACTTGGGATCATTTTAGAGAGGAAAGCAGATAGGCTGGAGCCCTGAATTGCAGGATCCCAGCCAAACTAAGTCAAAAACCATCAAAACACCAGGAAAAAAGTGGGGGCAACCATGTAGTCAGATTCCACCTTCCTACATTATGCCTGCATCATTCATAAACATTGTCGTGTGCTGGAAGCTTACCCTAGTGTCAAGGACTGCCAAATGTGTATGCTAGCCTCCATCATAAGGGTTTTATCTGCGGCACAATTATGTCAGTTCATTTTCATTCTTGATTATTTTGGGAGTTCTTTGTCCACTTGTGGCATGGTGGCAGACATCATTGGCATTTTAAGAGCATGACTTACCTCTCTTTAGCTATCCATGACAGATTGGCGACCTCTCTCCACCTAATAATGGCCATCGCTGATATGTGGTGGCAACCCCACCCCTCATGGTGTACAGCCATGGTACAATTGTGGCCCTGGTATACCGGTGGGCATTATTGGCATAATACATGCATCCTTTGTGCTATAGTGAGCATCCATGGTATAGGACTATAATTCCTGAGCATTCGAAGCAATCTGTCAATTTGAAGCATTTGTACAGACGAGTACTCAATGAAAATGATAAACTTACTCTGATTTTGCCTCTGGTCTTTGCCGCCACCGCCGCCGGAGTCATTGGGGACACTACCAGTCTCGTGAGAGGAGGCCAGCCCAGGACTACAACCCCCAGCAGTCCTAGCGGCTCCCGTGCCGGAATCAAGCACCAGGAGGCGCTTAAAAGGAACTCAGGGCTCCCGCAGCACGGGACGCGTCCGGGCTAAGGGCGGGCCCGTCCGTGCCTGTCAGAGGCCGAAGGAGGCCGGGCTGGGCCACGTTATTAACGTTTTTACACCACTGTGATTTTAACCAGTGTTGACCCTAGAAGGTATCGTGCCATTATTATTGCTGGTACTGACTCTGTATTGATGAGGGGGATAACATGAACAGGCTAAAATCTGGCAATGGGCAAGGGGTAGTGGGGACACTGGATGCCTTTTTACCGAGGGCCGAGTCGGCACTCATTCATGAAATAGAACTTACAGAGCGCAGATTGTCCCTGGAGCCCCAAATCCCTTATAACCGAACTGCTCTTTATCATCCATGCCTCACGAATGAGTTTGGAAGTCATTTCATCACAAATCAGTGAGTTACATTCCCCAGGCCCTGAAATCATCAACGCCTCGGATATAACTGAAAAATCCGATACCTAAGCTAGTCCAAATGTTGTCACAGGGGGTCAAAAAGAAAAGAATAACCATGGGAGTAGTTTTGCACCGCCATCAAAGAAAAGGAAGGGGCAGGCGCCAAATAAACAAAATCAACAAAGGTAGGGTTGTAGGAGTAAACCTGTTGACATAGAGCATAATCAGGGGGTTATTCAAGCACCAGCTCCAGATGTAGCATTATCTACCCAGGAGAGGGAAGATTTTTTGAAAATAATTAAACTTGTGATCTCAGCTCACTTAGACCCAATATTGCAAAAGCTAATTGAAATTGAGGCCAGGTTAGTGCATTTAGAAAAACCAGCACTTAGCACTTCCCTCTGTAGATCATGGGCAAAATAGGGCTGAGGGCGGTGCTGCGAACGGGGATGTCCATCACCCTGAACCCTCTTTAAGGCCTGTGCCACAGGATGGTCTTCCTCTCCTAAGGGTAGCATGCCCGCCTTTGAATGGTACTGAGACTCCACTCCAGACAGAAGGTATGTCCTACAGGATTGTCGAGACCGCATATGCCCCAAGAAGTGCCCAAGTTGAAAGGGCACTCAATAACAAGGATGAGAGATACCTAGTGGCCCACATTCTAACCTGCACTTACCTCCAGAGGCAACCCCATATATAGTAGTGCTGACTTACGTTCCTTCATTGCTACCCGGTGACATGGAGCACTGGTCAACACTGTGGAACAAATCTCTACACTTTTTAAGTCTAAGGACAGGTATTAATAATAAACTTCTATTTTCTGAATTTAAGATGGCGCGCCGGACTGGGTGGTTGGGGAAATCTAACAAGACATTCAAGGAAGATTGTATTGTATTAACTTTTGGATCCCCAGGCTTGGTCAGGACAATATTAGATAGTACAGACGATTACTTTGCAGATGAGAGGGGGAGCTCTATTTTACCCTTGGTGTTTTTCTATAAGCCACCTAGACCCCGATGGCATACAGTGGAAGACAATAGGTGTGCATGGGTAAACCCACACCCCCAGCCTCCTCCTTGGTACCACCCAAATCGCTTTGAGGTCTTAAGTGGTCTTGCAGATATAGACTGACTAATACCAAATTTGAGAAAGTCAGAGAAAAAGGTTATTTTAAATAATGCCCCAGAGATTGACTGTAATAAAGTAGATAGTATAGCTGTCTCTTTTTCAATATAAGATCAACAGAACAGTCTATACCCACCTCTGCACTCGCATAAAGAAATTGCGGTAAATGTAGGGTTGGATTTAGATATGCCCGCAGAGCAAGTCACTAGTAATACTGTTGGTGAAGTCTCAACGGTTCAGAATCCTTATACCCGTCCACTCAGGCTTATCTCATGGAACATTGCGGGCATCTCCTCAAAATTATCAGATGAGTCCTGGGTACAATACCTGAAGACGTTTAACATTACCTGTGCCCAGGAAACCTGGAGCATGAATGATGTCACTATTGGCGGATATTTTTCATTAACCCCTTCGCCGCAGGGGTAATTCGCCCACGACGCGGGGGAGGGGTGGGGACCGCGGTGCTCGTGACGAGCCCAGCTTGTCATGAGGCACAGTGGAGCTGTGCTCATGACGAGCTGGGCTTGTCACGACTCCGCCCACTGATTGATTCTCCCGCACAGGCGGGGAATCAATTGCGCGTGGGAGGGCCGCAGCCGTTATGACGAGCCCAACTTGTCATGAGCACAGCTCCCCAGTGCCTCATGACGAGCTGGGCTCGTCATAAGCATGGAAGGGATTAAATGTCCAGGCAAAACCATCATCTGCAGGAAGGGCAAAGGGAGGATTAGTGACCTTGATTTCCGTCCAATATGAGTCACTAAAGATAGAGAACATAACTGACTCCCATTGGTACCAGCTTATTATGATTTCTAGTCTGATTGACGCCACACTATTATTGATTCATTGGTACTACAATATTTTTGACCCACAAAATTGTGGGATTATTAACACCCTTAAAGAGGACATTGAAAAAGTTACTGTGCAATTGTATCCACTGTGTATAATTTGGGTAGGCGATTTTAACTGTACCCTATGTCAGCACAGCATACACAAAGTATGTGGGATTGAGGACACTGCAGATCAACCTCTGTCTCACTTTAAACATACCCCACAGGGCAAAGCATTAAATATCATCAATGTAGTAAATGATTTATGTATGATTGATACCATGGCCAGTATTCATCCGAAGCAGTTTCCAACCTATCAGGGTGGTGGTAGAGCAAGCACAATTGATTTTATTCTGATATCCAGTTAGTATGCATGTCTTGTAGACAGTTTAGCGGTCAAACCAAATCATGCTAGCAACCATAATCCCCTTACAGCTTCCATGCATATTATTGCACAGAAGGGTTTGGGGGACGAACGCCTGTTAAAGCATAATCGCAATCAGGGGATGAGATTAAAATGGAGTACAATAAATCCCTCACCATTTGAGGAGGTCATTATCAAGGCAAATCTAAGTCAAGTCATGACATGTTTAGCTTATGACTCCCATCCAGATGCTATAATACAATGCTTTGAATCAATTTGTGAAGATGTGGCTAAAATCCTGACTAAATCAGTGAGGAGACGGGATTCACCGGAAATAAAATGGTTTAATGCTGAGTGTTCCACGGCGCAAAAAGATCTGAGGAAAGCTCTGCATGTAGTCCCCCGTGATAGGGCTCTGATTAAAACTGTGAGACAGACCTATAAAAGACGTAATTAAGCGTAGGAAGGACAAACTGAGAAGACTGGCCTGGGAAGATCTTGAAAGAGCCAGTGCTCTCAAGGACTCCAAGAGTTTCTGGGAAGTCATAAATCGTCCCTTTTTTCTAATGACACAAGTAGTATGGACTCGACTATAAGGGGGGAGTTTGGGAGGCTCATTTTCTACGTTTATTCAACTCAAAGGGTGTCTCATCACAAGAGCAAAGGGAAGAGATAGTCATCAACTTACAAACTGCATACCAACTCAGTTCATCCCTCTCTTTAAGTTAGGTTGAGGATGCCCTAGGAAAGGGTATTTCCTCCAAAGCCCCAGGACCAGATGGGGTGCCCCTGGATTTATTTCAAAGCAATCCTCAACTTTGCGCCCCTGATGCTTAATGTTTTTAAAGCAGTAATAGTGGGTCGTATCCCAACTTTCATGGAAAAAAGCAGCAGTGGTACCAAGCTTTAAAAAAGGTAACAGGAATGACCCCACAAGCTATAGGCCAATCTCTTTAATTGACGCCACGTGCACGGTTATGGGGAGGGTAATCCTTGCATGTCTGGAGTCATGGACCAATGTCTCTGGAATCATATTGAGTACTCAATATGGCTTCAGGAGGGGGATGGGAACAAATGAACAGTGCCGCAACCTGTCCATGATTATGGGCAAGTACATGAGGGCCAGGGGGGAATAGATCCACCTGGCCTTCATGGACTTGTCCAGTGCTTTCGACACGGTGAGCCGGGGGAAGTTGTGGACACTGATGGAAACCATGGGTTTTGAAGAACCCCTCAATACCCGACTGCGCAGCCTACATGCGTCTACCACTGTAGCTATTTGTTTAGGTCCTGGAGGAGAGAAGACTAGGTCCATCGCTTCTACTGAGGGAGTATGCCAGGGTTGCATTTTGGGCCCTTGATTATGCCTAATATATACAAATGGACTGGAATCATTCCTGTTAAAACAGCAATTGGACTTCCCAAGTATAGGAGGCAAACGGTTCCCATTGTTGTCATACCCTGATGATACAGTTTTGATGACTTTAACGGCCAATAGCCTTCAAAAATGTTTGAATGCTTTTCCCGAATTCATGATGGCATTGGACCTAAAAGTAAATTTTGACAAATCATTTATTATGGTATGCAGTTCCAATCAAACTAAAACAAGAAAATGTATATTGAAGGAAAAAATCATTGATAACGTGCCAACTTTGGGGAATGTTTTTAATAATAAATTGAATTGGGACCATCTAATAGTGGCTAGAGTTCAACAAACTAGCAGAATAATAGAGTGGCAGTTTCGCTTTGCTTGCAAGCTTGGACATAAGCCGTTAGCAGACATGATAACATTATATAAATCAAAATGTTTGTCAGTAGTTACCTTTGGGGCAGGAGTATGGGGATATCATACTAGCTCCCAGATTCAGATTTTAGAGAATACATTTTTAAAAAGATCATTGATGATTCCTAGCAGTTCTTCAATACTTTTCTGTCACTCTGAAGTGGGTCAGGATAATGTTAAAGATAGAATAAATATTGCCCCATTGATTTTATGGGAGAAAATCTGGACTTCAGAGGACCTATTATTCTCAAGGAGTATCCTTAGAGATTGTATGAATCTTGATAACGCAATGTTACTCCCCTTGCTTCGTTATGTCAAAGATACTTTTTATAAAATAGGCTTAGAAAAATACTACGATAATCCCAATAGTATCCAATCAAACATGAAACTGGTTATAAAAAATGCATATCGCACTGAATTAAGTATGTCTAATCAGGATGGTGGATCACCAGATCATGCATCTCTAGGCCATTATCAATTTTAACTGTTGTTTACAATGCATGTTCAATCACGTTTCCTTATGACCAGATTCCGTCTTTGCACATTGCACTTTCTTGTGGCTTTTCTCAAACAGGTAGGTTGGTGTGAGAGACTCACCCCAAGTATTCAAAAGCAGCAATCACATATTCGTAGTGTTCCTCCTAATCCAAACGGGAAAACCTGCGTTCACTGAACACTGGAGTTACGTACATTACAGAACAAACAGGGAAACATTACTTTACACTACTGAGATACTCTTTAAACTTGAGGATACTGCCTGATGTTTTTCTTGATCGATTACTGCGTACTTCGGGATGAAGGTTGTGGAGTATGACGGAATGACAACTGGAAACTGAAACGTTGGACAGCTATATGATTGTGATTACTATCAGATGGATATATTGATCGGTTTTGGAATAAGACAAGTTACAAGGACAGAAAGGATATAAGGATTGAGAGTTGTGTGGGGTTTTACTTGTTCAGATCAAAGTGCGAGTTGCATAATTTTGGAATTCATATTTCAGCCCTGAAGAAGTCTATGTTGCTTGATATAGCAGGACGAAACACGTGTTGGCTGCCTAACATATGATTTTTTGTTGGATGAACTCATTATACTATATGATTTGGATACTCGGACTGGAGTGCTGTACCAATTGAAGGAAATACGTACTGGACAAAAGAAGAATTAAGTTATGGACATTGAAAATCAATAAGAACTACTTATCTGTGCGCTCGGGGAGGTTTAAATTGGTCACTATCTACTGCTGCTCTTTGCAGCTCTGTGCTTAAATTAATTAGAATTTCTTTTTCAATCAGGAAACGCTGTGAACTTTAAAATTAACTCAAGTTTTAAGTGATTATAGTTTTTTTAAATATCTTAAATATCTTGTATCAATGTGTTTTAGAACGATACGAGGTTCTTAAATTCGATAGAATCTGTGCAGGGGTAATGTAACTTAGGAAAGACATTATGTGTATTGTATGTCTTATCCACTGCATAATAATGTTTTATCAATATTCTTCTTTTACTAAGTAATGTATGTTTGCAAACTTTTATAATTCGACTCAATCGAATAAAGTCATTTGAACGAACGATAAACTGATGATAGGGACGGTGTATTTCCTAAAAATTAAAACTGATATTTTAAAACCACAGTTTTTGTTGATCAAATAAAGATTTCCTTCTGGAAAATAGAGTTTCTTTGCCCAAAATGGAAAATGGTATTTGACAGAAAAATATGTGTATTTTTAGAAACTGAAATGCTGACAAAGGCAAAGGGTTGCAATTCCAAAACATGTTTCAAGTTGATATTTGAATGATAATTCAATCTATGTAAGGGAGACTTACTACTGTGATTATGTCCTTTGTGCCATAAGGCATGTGAACATTTGAATGTAACTTCAATAGTCAGATGGAGGCATTTAATACTGATAAACTTCTTCCTGACATTTCTGTTGGTGTCCTCACCTGAATACGTCACTACTGATAATCCTCCTTATAGTGGTCGTAGTGTACTGTTAACACATCTCATTACTATTTTACAGTTATAACATTTGCTAGTAGCTCGGGAGGAGCTCCCTTGAGCAGAAGCAGCTCTCTCTACAGAAAAGGTTGGAGAAATTGGGATCTTGTGTCCATGGATCAATATCAGAGCATCACTAAAGTACTTTGAAACTTATCCCGTACATTGGGACTAATCCTTGCCTATTGCAAAGAAATCCGGAAGCAGAAGCTGCTTTATCGTTGTTTTGTCTATTCCTTCAAGAGGAGTCTTGTGTTTGGACCAGCTGCAAAGAAGTGTGCATCTTTGTGAATGTAAGAAGTTACTGGTTTATTCTGCTGCGTTTAAAATCAGTGCCTAATTTGAGCCGCTGGTTTCCGGTGCTTGGCACCAGCACTTATTTCTCAACCCTGGAGCTTGTGACAGCTGCCACAAGTTGGCGCTGTCTGGCTAATTGGAGAGGACCACAACAAACAGGTAATTATTCATTTAATAAACATTAAAAATAAATATTACCTGCCGCCCAAGCCATTCTTATAGCTTTGGGGCCCTGAAATAGTCTAGCCGGGGCAAAGGGTGGTGCAAGCTGCAGAGGTCTTCTGACGAGAACCCTTGATCTTATTTTTTTATGAATTAAGCACTATTTAAAATTAGACTCAACCTCACTGAGGGGAGGATTCACAAAGAGTCTCCGCTATCGTGGTGGTGGGCCCGCAGCCTTGGCGGGAGGACCCGCACTCTTGGTGGGGGGGCGTAATGCAGGCGGGGGCCCAGCAATGGTTAACTGCAGGACAGGGGTCCTGCCACTACCGCGGGTCTCTGCCACGAATGCCGAGGCCCTTTGTGAATCGGGCCCTGAAAGTTTACCGTCCCTTTCAGACCTGTTGTGCATAGAAAGGGATGAACTATCTCACAATTGATAACTCAGATGCTATACGCAACCATAATGCTTATGAAGACATGACTCGAGGTCTCAGGTTGATGGTCCTAGCTCCAGACAATAATATTTCTGAGCTTTTGGACATATTTCTGTTCAAATCATACACTTAAATAATATTAACCTCAATGTAAAGTTTTCTCAGGGCTTAATTTGAGCCAGTGGTTTCCGGTGCTCAGCACTGGCACTTAAATGTCAACACAGGCACTTATGACAGTCTGCCACATGGTGGCGCTGTATATCTAATTTAGAGATGAGGACAACATCAGTTGTTTATTTGTTCAATGTACAGTAAAAATGGCTAATACCTGCTGCCCAAGCCTTTCTTATAGCACTGGGGCATGGAATATTCTGAATTAGCACACTTGTAGGAATGTGATGGTTAGTAGTTGTGTTGGTTTTATCATTTACAGCTCTAAAAGGGGCAATAGGTGTCACAAGCTGTGGTTGCCTCCTGATGAGGGCCCTAGCACTTATTTTTTTCCTCCAAATTAAGCATTGAGTTTTATAGCATGAAATCACAAAGGGCATCCTCGCACAATGCAAGGCACAGGAATCTGAAAATTAGTTTCAACAATCCAATCAAAATAAATGGGGCTGATAGGCAAGCACATTAAAAGGACAATAATCAAAGCCTTCTGTCTTCTGGAGGATCTGGTCTGTGTCTGTTCCCCTGTGGGCACTCACACCCCTGTCACTTTCATTATTCATTAGTCACTCATCCATGTGGAAGATCTGCTGTTAGAAAATTCACTGGGCAGAACTTTAGATTATTCCGCCAAAGTGCTTTTTATTTACCTCTGACCTTTTTTCTCTTCTGAGAAGAACACGATTTCTTATGAGCTTGACTGTGAAAGTGCAGTTTTATTTTGGTTTAAACTATTGAGACTGTAGAAAGCACATTAGGAGCCCTCTACCTGCAGAAAGATTTGTTAATTCTTATACCGTTGTCAATGTAGTTAAACTAAGACTTCTTGGTCCAGATTCCCTGGTCCCCAAATTCAAACTAGCCCGGATGGGCGGTAGGTCCTTCTCTTCTCTCGGTCCCTCGACCTGGAACTCTTTACCCACAGTTCTCCGCAAGGAGGCTAATTACACACAGTTTCGCAAGTCATTAAAAACTTGTTTTTTCGACAGGTAAACTGCCCTGTCTGCCTGTCTCTTAGCCCCGACCTGTCCTTTGCGCCGAGAAACCCTTTTTGGATATCTGTTGCGCATTATAAATTAAAAAATTAACTAACTATTAATAATGATGCATACTGCCCTGGTTTGAACCAGCGAAGCCTCGACTGGATGCACCCGGCACAGATGGCACGAAGGGTACACACTGCCAGGTAGGTACATTTCCTGAAAGCACCTATGCTATGCAATGCAATGCAATGCTATGCTAAGGGATTTGTAAAGCGCATGGCGACCCGTAGGCATGCAAGTGCTGGTGGCCAAAGAGAACCACTACACTACACCAAGATCAGACGCAACAACTGAGAAGATCAGCTCCTGAAGAGCCAGGTCTTGAGGGATTTTCAGAAACTCAACTCGGTACTCATCGATCTAATGGCCAGAGAGAGGGCATTCCACCACTTGGACGCGTTGAGGCCGTCCTCCACTTCCTGCTCGTCTAACAGTGGTGACGGTGGCTAAATGAGAGCTGATGGCTCGAAGAGGCCATTTGGCGGAGAATGGGATGACCAGCTGGCGGGAGATTGGGAGGTGTAGGGAGGTGTGGCCGCTTGAATGAAAGGATCTGTGCACCTTGTACAAGGAAAATTTGATTTGAATCTTTGGACCATAGGTAACCAGTGAAGGCCAATCAGACCCTGTCTGACTGAGTAATACCTGTGTGTCCCTAACAGCAGTCATGCGGCTGCATTTTGCATGACTTGGAGTTTACGAATTGTTGCCTTGGGGGCTCCGAAGTAGAGGGAGTTGCCATAGTCCAGGCGTGAAAGAATCAGGGCCTTGATTATCTGCCTCCTCGAGGGCTGAGTGAGAAGCGGAAGCATCTGACGCAACATGCGCATGAGTCACCTGCCACCGCGGAAGAGTTCAGGAGCCCCTGTGGGGGGACAGCGTGCAGCAAAAATGTGATGTCCGTTCGCAGTGACTGAGTTAACTAAAGGGCAACTGAGTAATTCTTTTAAAAGTATTGCCTTTGTTCCTTGAGTCTGAGAGATCAAAGACTACTTCAAGCTCAAAAATGTAAATTGCCCCCTTTTTAATCATAAACATACAATAAGGTGCATCAAATAGCATCTATTTTTTTTTAACAAACTTTATTGAGTTTTCAAGGTCATCTCAAGCGCGTTATACATATCCACTTACAGACATCATTATCCCAGCAGAATTGAATAGACATCGTGTGACCCCCATACGGCAAGGACTCGCAATCAAATAGCATCTATAAGCAAAAAAACAAAATAAATCCAAAAGGAAGGGTTTCCAATTTGTGCACAAATCTTCTTTTTATTCTGTACATTGTTTCAAAGGTTTTTATATATGTGACACTCAAACAGCGAACGCGTTTCAGCCAACACAGTGGACTTCTTCAGGGTAAGGTGTAACGAAAACAATGTCACAGCTTGTGATATTGATCTAAATATCCGTCCCAGTTCATAACAGGTCTCAGATCTCAAGCGTAACATCAAGCATGTCCTATGAACATTTTACTTGCAAAGTAAAACCGAATGTAAGGTTTACAGTACTGATATATCAGCCAATCGTGTATTGCAGTGATTTCCAAATGAAGGAAACAAGGGGGTATTGATCAAACCCCAAAAAAGGCATGGTCGAATGTTTGCCAGAAAACCTCCTTTTTAGGCATTGACTTTCAGGGAGTAGTATGGATGATCATTGTAGGCTAACCCTTGGAGCGTGATGTTGGTTTAGAAATTAGATGCAGTTGACACATGGCTAACTCTCAAAAACTGCCTTGTCCAACAGTTGCTGTATCTTTAAAAAAAGAGATACGATTTGTATTCACATTCAGTTCCATAGCTCAGTGATATTTTGATAGCCACACAGTTAAAGTATTTTGCACCAACATCTGGGCATACTTCGGATTCTTCTGCAGTAGGAAAAGTGCACATACACCTGCTCGCTCCTACTGTCTATGGTGACCAAGGTGCTGCAGGCTGTGTTGGTTTAGAACATAGATCAGAGCACTATGAGTTTGTGTGTTTTTGTTCTTTTACTTGGCAGATGCAGAACCAGTCATCAGAAAGAACCTACATGTGCATAGTTGGGTTCTGGCAGCTCACAGTCAGCATGCCAGGGCCAAGGTACACTGTTGGTAGCAGGCGGGTGTTCAGATAGATTTTTTAGGCCCTGGGCAGGCTTACTGCACCTGGAGAACACATGCAGCACAGTCACGAGTAATAGCAGAAACACACTGATAGGCAACAACAACAGTGGAGTGTTATCTCAATGCATGGGGCTTGGACGATGAAATGTTAGAGGTCAGACATGTGGCCAGGCAGCAGGAAAGCACAGTAAGTGAATTGGCTAGTGGCCATCTTCTCAATGAAGGGTACAGCAATTGAGAAATGGTTTGGGAGTTATGTTATGTTATATTTAATTTGTACAGCGCACGGCTACTCGAAGTGTCCCGGCGCTTACTCCAGAAAGTTAGTCCCCACTCCGATCAGGAGCTAAAAAAGCAGCGTTTTAATTTTTTCTTAAAAAGTAGTGGGTCAGAGGAGGAGCCAAGCTGGCAACCAAGATGACCGCTTAGGCTCCCGGCTCCGTAGACCTCCTCATCCTGCTACAAGATCCTGCTAGATATCCTGTGCCTATGCAACGCTCCCGTGTAGACGTATCAAAATTACGCCGCACCGTGAGATCCCGAAAGTTCTGTCGGCTTCGAGAACGGAGAAACATCGTCTTGAAGTTTGCGGCCTACATCAGCCCTGAAGCCGGGGCCTCAAGTAGAAATCTAGCCGGCACCTAGTTGAACAACATCGGACACAGGAGTTTGGGAGGGGCCGGTCCACCGGAACGGAAGTGAGGTTTTTGTCCGATCTTCGCATTGAATATTCGAACAGATTGGCGCTGTGAAGGAACATCCCACAGACACGGCGGATGCAAGTTGGGTATTAATTAACGGAGCCAGCGCCTTGAACGGCTTGGGACTAGTCGGAAAGGTGACCCGGCGGCTGCAGCCACATCCTGACGACGACCCCGAACTATCCTATACGCGATTGGAGCGGGTGTCCTCAGCTTTAACTCTAGTTGGTCTATCCCTATGGGCCCGAGGGACTGACCATGGTGGAAATGTACGACATGACACCCAATATCGACCTGCGTAGGATTCGAACCCAACCCTCCAAGGGGTCCAGGGAAAGTCGTACGGATATTTTGGGACGACATATCCTAACCAAGGGGTTTCCGATATCAGGCCAGTATGTCACTAACGAGGGGGAACAATCAGTGTCGGCCAGGACTGAACCCACGCTCGCAGCTCTAATGGCGGCTGTCAGCGGTCTTCACCTTTCCCTGAACCAGAGAGTCCAAGCACTGGAACTTAAATTGGATGCCGTTATTTTAGAGATGGGGCATATGAAGGAGGCTTGTGTTCAATTTCATGGCAGTGTTAAAGTGGCGGCGTCCACAGCAACTGGTTTAATCGACACCAACAACCCTGTGCAGCGAGAGGGGAGTGAGACTCTGATCCGCAAATCAGCTAATGGCTATGTGTCGGACGTCCCTGTTGTGTTGGCATGTTCAGTATTGACATTGACGGAGAGAAAATCGCGCCGTAAAATACATCTGAGGGCTCATGTAAGGACTCAGGAGTGGTTTGACAAGGAACCCCTCTTGCTTTTTTCGAACTTAGTTAAACGTGACTGGCAACAATGTCGGGAGTTCCTGACGGAGCGGATGGAACCCAGTGACTATGTGATTGAATGTTCCGTGATGTTTCCGGCTCGCTCCTGTGTTCAGCACTCTTCCAAGATGGCGACTGTTTGGGTGGAGAACACTAGTGTACCTGGTCGAACTGGCCAGGGCTGAGACCGGCTTATCCTTCAAGACTTTTGTTCGAGTTGTGGCTGTGTGGGACTCACTATATAATGTTGATACCGGGAGGCGATGTAGGCGTGTAATGAATCCTCCAATCTTAGCTCGATTGTGTAACCGTTAAATATTCTTACTCAGTGGAGGCTTAGAGTTAGCGGGGGGAGAGGCCGAGAGCCTGTAAAAAGGCCCTCCTCCATTCCTTTTATGGGTTATAGTTTAGATGGGGCGACAGGCACACTGCTAGATGGGGTTTGGCGTAGGCTGCATGCAGTGGTGCAGGGTGGGGGGTGGGGTGTTGCGCACTTTTTTCGTTTTTTGTTTATTTTATTTTTCTTTTCTGTTATTTTTAATTATCCTGACCCCCTTTTTCAGTATTATGGTGCTAATGCGAGCGTTATTGTTTGATCTGGTGTATCTTCTACATACAAGGGCTGCAATGTATCCTGTTCATGATCGAAGTATAAAGTGATTTTGTGACCGGCGGGACCGAGGGCCAGCACCCTTCGATAGAGCGAACCCTGTTAATTTCATAATCCTGATTGTTTAGGGGTGTATCCTGTGTCTTATGTTGCTACTATCCTGACTTTTCCATGATACGATACTTGTATGTATATAATTGCATTGCACCTGATACGTTCTCATTGTTATAGCCTTCTTAAACTTAATAAAAATATTTATAAAAAAATAAAAAATAATAAAAAGTAGTGGGTCTTGGATGCTCCAGAGAGCCAATGGTAGCGTATTCCAAGCCAAGCCTGCTTTACGAACAAAAGAGCTCCCACCAAGCCTTTGGCTATTAAACCGGGGGGGTCTGTATTAGTAGCTGATCAGACGATCGAAGTTGTCTGGTGGGTTTATAGAAGGCAAATCTCTTCTGAAGATAGATAGGGCCTAGCCCATGAAGGGCCCGATGAGTAATCAATGGGATTTAGTGAACCTTTGGGGATACAGCAGTATTTTGGAAGTCGGATGGAGCGATGACTCAACAGATGCATTGGGGTATCATCTTTTGTGTTGGTTTCAGAATGTCTGGAACACTTGTCCTTAGATGACCCCCAAAATGCAACTGCTTCTTCTCAAGGGTATGGTGCCCTCCAGTGACACTAGGCAAAAAACAGTTTTCTTCACACTTTCACTAAGAGTAGTGCCACAATTCCTAGTATTTGCTTCTGTTAGTGAACCAGGGCTGACAGATTTATGAGATATTCTAAAGAATGCACAGATCTTGAGTTGGTGTCACCAAAGAAGCAAGAACTGCTGGTTGATACCTCTTTAGCATCAAGCACATAACTAAAGAGGGGGCAAAAATCAATAATCCAAACTCACAACTTGCTCAACTGTCCCTTTAGAGATGTCATGTATATTATGTGTTGGTAAAAACATTAAATGCGTCTATTGGTGGACCAGACAAGGCTCCATACTATTTAAAATCCACATAGGGATGGTCCTGTTTTGTGGTTTTATAGAAATGTTTTAAACATAATCAGACCCCTGATATAGACTGGCTCTATGGTTCTGGTATTCTTGGAACACATTCTTTAAGTTGAAGCCTACTTATGCTTGTAGGAATAGCCTGGTTTTGGCAAACCTCCTAGGCAACAGATGACTCAACTGGAATTAATGGTTATCGCCAAAATGTTCTGTAAATTTGCATCTGGAACTAAAATTGTTTGGCCCCTGTGCCATTCCTCTTGGAGCTGGGAACTTAAAATGAAAATACACGGTTGATCCCTATTGTTGATGAAACCTGTTGGTCAGACTCACAGCAGGTATTGCAGTTATATGAAATTGACAAGTTATGAAACAATCAAGGAGATATTTGGTGCCTTTTTACCCACCATTTAGCGGGTTGGTGCACTCTGCACATGCTTCCTGTCAACCTAAAGAGGCCAATACATCCCATTTGCATGCTCATTCCTGAGGTGATCATTATTGAGGAGGCCTCAGTCATTTACATGAAATAAAATGAAAATGAAATGAAATGAAATGAAATGAAAAGTGCGGCTTACATAGCGCAACTGTCACGCCTAACGGAGTCTCCTGGCGCTGGAAGATAGGGACCTGAATACTCCAGCCAGAATCTAAGAAATGCTAGACACAGGACTTGGCCAACATGTTGACCCGGGAAGTTCAATGTTAGTTGCTTTTCAAGAGGTAAAAGAGTTTCCTGAACACACAAACTAACTGGGTTGTGAATTTGGACACCTATAAGGAGGAGTTGTTTGCACATACTGTAGCTTTTGTTTTAGAGGCATTGAGGGGCATATTATCAAGAGGGGCAATAGGGAATTATCGAAGCGGTGATAATTCTATTGCCCTATTAGCAAGCTGTCGCTAACAGCAGTTAGCGACAGCTTGTAGGTGATAGCGAGCGGTTTGGGGCCCGCTTTGCATGTCAGCGATATTTATCGCTAATGACATGCAAAGTGGGCGTACCCAACCTGTTAGCAACTGAAAGCAGTCGCTAACTTCGCTATCGCCTATTACCAACACAGGCGTAGCGATGGAAATATTCGCGCTAAGCGCAAATATCTCCAAAAACTAACGCCTGCTCAGACCAGTTCTTAGCCATTATATCCAATGGGAGGTGGATATAATGGCTAAGACCCTGTTAGCGATAATGTGTGAATATCGCTGTATTCTCAGCGATATTCACGCATTTTGCCGCTAACGCCGGGAATTTTATCGCTTTTGAGATAAACGTTGCTAATAGCACGTTATCTCAGCGATAAATTCCGGTGATGCGCTGCGATAAAAAAATTGCCACTAAGCCTACTTGGCGATAAATATCGCTATTTGTTGGTAATATGCCCCTCAGTTTTAGGAAGTTATCTGCCCCTCATATGCAGATGTCTACCAAAAGGGTTTCTGTACATTACCTGCATCACACCTGTCACTACACGTGAAATTATTTTAAGGAACATTTTCGGAAAAATGCTGATCCTCTGCTGTTATTTGATGAACCATGTTTGAGAGATAATGGGTGTGTCTTATAATTTATTCAGAGAATTATAGAAGGTGTTCCAGAAGCCAAAATGAGAACAAGTTTGATATATATATTCATAATTATCTTCCTGAGCAATGTAAGAAATAATTCTGACTTTCTGAGTTCTAATGAATTACTACAGCACTAACATGCTGTATTCATGATTAATGTGAGACACGCCAGAACACAGGGGCATATTATCAAGACAGACGATAAATTCATCGCCGTTTTAGCGGCAGAAAACTGCCGCTAAAACGGCGATAATGGGCTTGATAATATGCTCTATGTAATTCCAATTGAAGCCCATGTTAAATGTGAAGGACAGCTAACATGAGCTTCGATTGGAATTCCATAGAGCATATTACCAAGCCCATTATCGCCGTTTTAGCGGCAGTTTTCTGCCGCTATAACAGCGATAATTTTATCGCCTGTCTTGATAATATGCCCCACAATGTTGCTGGAAACAGAACTCCTGAACTGAAAGTATGAAACTACAGTATATGATAAAATGCTGGGCTATATGTTGTAATAGAAAGTATGGTCAGTGTTCATGATAGCTAAAATTAGGACATTTTAAGTTCAGTATCCCCTTTCTGTTTACTCAAGCTATCCACTATCTCTGTTGCCAGAAGAGGCGATGGCGATGAGCAAGTCTGGGGGCCATTGAGATTCTTGACTTACTGGAGCCAAGGTCAGCTCTGCATCTACAGCTGCAAGCATCCCAAGCCTTCTTGCTCTCACATTCCATTCTGCATCAATGACCGGCTCCTTCCACTATCTCTGTTGATTAAAACCACTCTGATTTCGAAATAGTAAATGAGAGAAATGTGGTTGTTGGTTGAGGGGGGTGAAACCCTACTCAAGCAACAGCCACAATCCTTGTCAAGGTGAACCACAAAAAGTCACTAAATTTATGGGTGCTTAATCCTGTGGTAGCTTGGCACAAAAGCAGTCGGGTTTAACTTAGGCAATGTGTAAATTCTGTATGCAGTACTTAAACAATAATACATTATTTGACAACAAAAATCCAATCAGTAGAACCAGAATAATGATTTTTTAAAGTTTAAAGTGAAAACTTACATCTAGTCTAGTGAGACTAGGGCAAAGTTGTTTATCTGCAGACTAAGAAGATTTTTTTAAGTAAAAGGTCTGAGACTGTAAAGTTCCTCGGGACAAGACATCCGGCTGTGTCCAAGTTGGAGGCATCGTTGTCGGGGAGCCGCATGACAAAGTTGCATTGAAGATTTCTATGTTCGGACTTAGGGCCATATGTAGGTAGCTAAATACCGGTCGGTAGCAGCCAAAAATCGGTAATTTACCCGTAACCGACCGGTATTTAGCCTTTTCTAATGTAGGAGCCGGTTTAAGGGTTCGGTAATTTATAGATTCCTTATTTTAAGAAATCGGTAAAATACCGAATCTTTATTTTAAGGAATCTGTAAATTACCAAATCCTTAAAAGCTATGTAGGGGGCAATCAAGTGAGTGCATTTTTGCTATCAGGATTCGTTGTTTACCACCAACTGCAAGCTGGTGGTAAATACGGAATACCTTAAATAAAGCAATTTTTTTCTTTTTTCTCAGTGCCATGTGGCTGACATACATGCCTTTAGGGCATGTATGTGCGCCACATGTGCACACATGCACGAATCGGGGGTGCCACAGGGTGTCAATGTGACACCCTGCCACCCTTGAATATGCTCCCCCTATTACCGATTCGGTATTTACCGAATCGGTAATAGTGAATGGCTTCCCATTCATTACAATGGGCCTCCAGGCCCGTAGGAATGAATGGAAAGGTGATTCCTTATTACAAAATCGGTATTACCGATTCGGTAATAACAAATGTTACCGATTCGGTATTTTTTACCGAATTTTTTGCTACATATGAAATACCGATTCCTAAATACAGAATCAGTAAAATTCGGTATTTATGAGTCGGTATTTCATATTTACCTACATCGGGCCCCTAGTCTCTATTTTTTAAGGTTGAAAATCTCCGGTGGGTCGAGGTTGCAGGCTGTAACCGACGAGGGCTCCAGGAAGCTTGAAACACTCACATATATCAGCCCTGGGTATATGTATCCACTTTGCTAGGGACTTAAAACTAAATTAAATGTGCAAACCAGATGTAAACCAATGTTACCATGTTTTAAGGAGTGAACACATGCACTTTAGCACTGGTTAGCAGTGGTAAAGTGCAAAGAGTCTTAAGGCCAGGGGAGGAGGAAAAATGTTTAGAGGTAGACTGCCCTATGGCGAACAGTTCTAAAAGTAACTTTTTGGTCGGCATCATAGGGTTTATTGTTGTTTCATTTAAATGTATGTAAGTAGATTTATTTTACAGGAGCTGCAAGTAATTTAGAGACAGGTCTCACATTTAAAATTAATAGATTTACACTCCAATGGGTAATAAGATTCTACAAACGAGTTTCTGTTTGTACATTTATTTTTTTGCCTTTAGTTTTTTCCACGTTCTCTTGACAGTCATTTCATCTACCTGCACGACTGCTCATTGGCTTCAAAATAATATTTATTATGATTTATATAACAATAAATTATATACATATTTAAAAATATATATTTATTGTTTAAATCTTTCTCTGTATAAAATCTACATTGAAGGATTATTCAAACATATTTTAAAATAAATAGCACTGTAAATCAGACAGAGAAAAGTAAGCATTATATTTTAAAACAGAGTGAAAATGGTCATGGACTGCATAAGTTTTACAGACTTTGAACAATTTAAATATGTGACATAAACGAAAAGGAAAGTAATATTTTTGTTGACTCATTTATTCTCTGAACGTGTAGCAGCTGAGATAAGTAACATTTGTACGTACATATTCAGCCTTTTGCACAGGAAAGTGGATGCTTCTAAATTTGTCTTCCCCAGCAGCATGTTTCCCAGTGCAGCCATATTCTGTGAGCTAGTTAACATTATAGTTCTTTAACCCCTTGCCTGTGGGGCTAATTCCCCCACTGTGCTGGGGGGTGCGGGGGCACGCACAGCACCCCGGTGCTCACGACGAGCTCAGCTCGTCATGAGCCACGGTGGCCGTGTGCTCATGACGAGCTCAGCTGGTCACGGCACACTTGTTTCTTCAGAACGGTCAGCACAGCGGGGGGATTAGCCCCGCGTGCGAGCGTTCTGACCGTTATGACGAGCTCAGCTCATCATGAGCACACGGCCACCGTGGCTCATGACGAGCAGAGCTCTTCATGAGCATGGGAGGGGTTAAAAGATTTCTGTGATGTTCTCAGGCAGCTTTATGGGAAGAAGGTGTAATGATAAGTGGGTTGAAACTGTAATGAGGCTTATCTCAGGTATTAGATTTAAATCTACTGGCTATATATTCGTTGGCTAGGAGCCTATCAAAATGCAGCATTTTCTGTAGTGTTCCGCTGTCTGATTTGTAACTGTAGTTACCCAGTCAGCAACAATAGTAGCCAGTTATGAACAAGCCCCTTCGGACCCCAGTTGCCTAGGGAAAGAGTAGGAAAGGCTGACGGCATCTAAAGTGGCCAACAGGTTTAATGTGAGCCGTGCCCATATGCTTCCGTCATCGGGCTGGTCTGTTCCCATGAGGCACAGGGTCAAAGCTGATTTGCATATAGCCATTGTCTGACCTAGGGTGGTGTGGAGTGCAAAAACATGATGGATTTAGGCCCATATGTTTGTACTGGGGTGAATGTAAGACATTGTTCTACATTCTGTCCATCAACTGTGGTTTTTGCAATTTTCACCCGAGTGGGCTGGGTATGCTCAGACGTGAGTCCCAGGCTCTCCACACCACTGGAGTCAAGCTATCCAGGCTAAATAAGGCTGATAGCCAGAAAGCGGTCCTTGGATGCTTGATTCCGGTCTAGGAAAGACATGGCTTGGTAGTTCGGGCTGGACTGTTCCCATGAGGCACAGGGTCAAGGCTGATTTGCATATAGCCATTGTCTGACCTAGGGTGGTGTGGAGTGCAAAAAAACGATGGATTTAGGCCCAGATCTTTGTCCTGGGGTGAATGTAAGACATTGTTCTACATTCTGTCCCATCAACTGTGGTTTTTGCAGCCGTCATCGTTTAGCCAATGGATGTGGTCTACGGCTGATACCGGCAAAAAATCTGTAACTTAATCAGGTAGAAGCACACTTGAAAGATTCCAAGACAATTGTTTCAGGTAATTAGAGCTTGTGATTAATGCCCTGGCTGAAAATGGCAGGCTTGAAATTGGTTTTGGTTTTTTTTGGGTTCCAACATACCATTTGTCAATACCAAGGTCCCTCTTGCCTGGTTCATATAAACAACAACACAAATAGGCTGCAATGAATTTAGCAATCGGGTATTACTAGATCAGTTGTATGTCAGATAACGTCAAACTCTTTACAAGACAGGTTTCACGAGAATAGCTGAGTTCTATTAAAGCAAGGTAACAAATGGAGAGAGTCGGCTGACGGTGGCCATGTGTTATCGGCCATTTTATCTCGAGCGCTTTCAGTGTACGAATCTCTCAATTCCAGATTTAGATTGAGTAAAGAGACAAGTTCTTCTCAGAAAAGTAATAGAGCTGTGATGCATTTTTAAGGTCACACTGGACTGGTAAACTCATGAAGTTGACTCGGTCCTTCGACTAGAGGATCTAAAAAGAATGAGTTGTACTCTATTTACATTCAAAGCGTTGTGTCAAAAGGCCTATTATTCATCTGTTTACAATGCCTTGATTTGTGTAGCTTCAAGGGGAACAAGATTGACAATGCTGACCAATAAGCATTTGTTATAATTAGTAATGGACAGGTTGGGATCTGGTGGACTAGTGGTAATTACCAGTAGTGGGGTCAAGGCTGTGGTTAAGATCCTTGAAATAGTCAGAGAAAAATTTCTAGGCTTCTTTGTGATCCAGATGGTGAAAATATCAGACAACTTCACTGGAGAACCATCTGAAGACTTGTGTCACACATGGGAACATTGTCTTATTCTCTAAGTTAGCATGAGCACGCTGCAGCTTGCCCGCTGCTTTGTGCACATTACTACACAACTTTATTTTTGCAATTATTTCTATGGCTGTTTTCACATGAGAACTCATCGCTGTGTTCACACTTTGCAGGTTCCTGGGATTTTGTCTGATCATCATGGACAAGGTCGAACAACAATGCCCCTTGTTATTTTGTTTTGGCCAGGCCTTAGCACCTAGACAAAACACAACGATACAGCTGTTGTTTTGGACAACATACGTTGGTCTTATTGGGATACACGAATAGGGAGCACACACTTGGAGGGGGACCTTTCCAGGAAGAACAGCGAGACAGCACCTATGATGTAGATCTACTATCTATAGACTAAGGTATGGGGTCTGCTGACAAAGCCCAGAGATCTAATATATAATAATACTATTTCTATGCAAGTGTTGGGATGTTAGGCTATGTTGTCTTTTCACAATGACATCTCCTTTAATGATTTAGGGACTAGCTACTACGCTGACTGTAATCTGTATTTGTATTATGCATTTTCCTGCTTGTTGTGGCACGTATACTACATGTTAGGGCACGTTAGTTAAAATAAATATTTAAAACTTGTTATCGTCTCTGACCGATCTTATTGTGGACAAGTACAAGAGTGTGAGTGAAAGGATGTGTCTTGCTACCGCGATTCCTGAGAGATCTGGGAGTGTTGTGTTCTGGGGTGTCTGATCACTCGTTTCTCTGTGAGTGAGTAGGAGAGCAAGTGAGACACTATAGCTAGTCAGTCCTGGGCTCATGGGTGGTAGGAAGACTGAGTCCCTATACACTAAGGTCCCAAATGCCTGTGCATAGCTCTGTTCTTGGGCAGAATCCCTGCAACATGGAGCAGCCAATGTTTGGTCTAGTACTTATTCTCGAGACCCCTAATAGCGCATGTGCTTTTCCACCATATCCTCTCACCGGTTCCCGGAGACATCCGTGGTGGGGGGTTTTGCCTCCTATATTTGTAGGGTTTCCCTATTTCTATAGGTTTTTCAAGCTTGAAGTTGAAAAGGTACTTAGACCCTATTTTGTGCTGACATTTTATTTATTGATTTCTTTATAAACATGGCAAAACCTGTCGCTATTGTGGCACCTAGCCGCGCAGCGGTTACAGCTTACTTTACTCAACACGGAGTCCCCAGTACTGGGGCTTACATTATTTTCGTGGTTGAGGCGGATCCTGCATACCGCTTTGTAGTGTTATATTCTTGGGTTTCATTTCCTGCGGTAAATGCAAATGTTAATTTGTTTCACGCTTACACGGCTACTGCTCCTCCAACAGCATATCGTCCTTAAACATTTGTTGAAGTTCAGTTGACGTCCTGGGAGCATACAATTTGGTTTATTGGCGTCCTTCCTCACCCTGTCTCTTTTGTTCGAATGGGCCCCTTATCTATCGATGAGACTACTTGGCCGGTTTTACATCACATCCAAATTATCTCAATGTTACTGTCGTAGATCTACGTGTATTGTGCACACAGTTGGTTCATCTTCATAGACGAGTCATACAGTTTATGTCTCGTGCACTTCAGGCAGCTCTGGCTAGAGTTGCCCCGCTGGCACCAGGTCACGGCGCTGGACTTGTGATTAGTCCTGTTATGATTAACTCTGTAATGGGTAAACGCCCTCAAAATATTGATGACTTACCATTTTGGCTCGCACAGAAATGTGAGCAGATCGAGGCTGTTTTTCCACATACAACACCTGTTGAAAAACACACGATCCTTACAATGAGTATGACGAGTGATCTGATTCCTCCTTTACCGAACTGCACCGCCTGGGGGACAGTGTTTGCTTCAGTATATACACTGTGCTTTGCCATCCCCTCCATGAGCGTTCTGCTAAGCGTTCTGAAGAAGGTACAGGATGAACGCGGGCTGGTCCAGCCATAGATTTGTGGATGAAATTAGTGGGCATGTTCCCTGTTGTTTCCGATTTGATTCTGAACAACATTAAAGGTGAAGCAGTTTGCTTATTAGTGCGCAACTCCTGGCAGCAGTGGCGGATGCGAATTGGGAGCCACAGTTGCCGATTTTTATTGCGAATGTGTATTCATCCTTGGGACGCAATAATTTGGGGATTCAACCTTTTACTCACCCACAAATTCAACCCCCTTCTGAGAAGGAGGGTCATCCAGTCTGTCCTAAAAAGGCATGGAACAAAAATATGCAGCAGCAACAACGGAAGCCAAGTCCTGATGCAGGTTCGCCTACACCAGACGCTTTTGAGCATAGATATGATGTTGGTAACTACTCTAAAATTAAGACACCAGAGAGGTTCCAGGTTCCTGATCCTCGTTCTCCTTGTTCCTTTCAAGAATCATCGGATCAACAATTCGGCAAAGGAGGGAGACAGGATCGCAGACAAGGTGAGTCTACGCAAACAAGACATGATCCGCCGCGCCAGTTTGACGTGAAAGTCAAGCAGGAGGAACCTCCAGAAGAAAAAAGTTCCCGCTTTGACTGCAAAGTATGCCTCCGATGGTGAGAACCCTCCTCCTCAACAGGAGTTGGGCAGTAACCCTCCTCGACAGCGCGGTGGAGGTAACCATAGTGCGGCAGTCACTCCACCAGCGCCTGGAGGCAAAAGCAACTGACACTTTTATTACTGCTGAAACAGCAGATACTCTTTTTGCTCCACCTGATAGCCTTTGTGAAGTGAGCCTCCAAATTAAAAGTGATAATAAACACCCAGTTAAAGCAGTCCTTTGGGAAAATCTAACATCTTCTTATGACATTTTATTGGCAGAGGTTGATTGGTCTACTCCTTTTTGTCCTTGCTTCCTCCAGAGGGGAAGACGTGTATTCTACCCAGTTCTTCGCAATACGTACCTGATGAGGATAAACTTGCCTATGCTTTGGAGTGGGCATTATCCCTTGCTCCAGCGTTATATTGCAATCAGGCACATTGGGACAAGGATTCTACTATTCATGTGATTCCTTTGCATTCTACACCACAGCCCCAACCCCAGTATCCAATTAAGCGTGACGCTAGAGCATCCGTAAGTGACATTTTTACTCAATTGGAATATCAGGGAGTGATTGAACCCTGTGTTTCTTCGATGAATAATCCTCTTTTTCCGATATTGAAACCGGACGGTTCATATCATATAGTTTTAAACTATAGACATTTGAATAGCCATGTCCGTACCTTTGCGATCCAGAACACGCATAGTGTGCGTTAGTAAACGACATTGTTCAAAAAAAGTGTAAACATACTTTGGATGTTTGCAACAGCTTTTTTAGCCATACTTTGGCTCCTGACAGCTGTGATTTGACTGCCTCAGTGCCCATGGCAATCAATGATGCTATGCGAGGTTGCCTATGGTATATAAGAATAGCCCAGGTGTGTTTGCAGCACACTTTGTTTCAATTTTACATGATATTGACTCTGATGCCTTTTCGTACGTCAATTACATTTATTTTAAAGATGATGAAATGACTCAGGATCTTATGCGTGTGGACCGCATTGTCACACATTTTGCAAAATTAGGCTACAAATACAATTTTGTAAAATCACACATTCTGGCAGTACTTTTCCGTCGTTATGAACTCATTAACGAAAGTAGGGGGTTGACCCCCACTTTTTGGAGAAAGGTGCTCAACTACAGCCTCCTTCTACACTTACAAAATTGCAGTCTCTGCTGTTTTTTTAGAATTTTGGCAGGACTTACATTCCTGATTACTACGAGCTTATCAAACCGTTTTATGCATTGATACAACCCTATTTTTCATCTTCCAGTTGGCTTCCGGAACATATAGCTGTATTTAGTTCTTTGCAGTCTAATCTGCTTGCGACTCAATTCTTGTTAAGGAGACATAATGCAACTAATTTGGTCAAACGGATTGTACCAGGTTCAAGGGTTAGGTTCACTTTCTTAACCTTCAATAAGGGGGACACGGTCCACATTGCTTAGAGATCACATTTGTATACTTCGGTAGAGATGCGTTTTTCTTCCACAGAAAAAATATTGACCGCCGTACAAATGGTGATTCTTGAATAACGCTCTCTGGCTCAGGGAAAACTCGTTTTCATGGTCTTGCCAGTGCTTGCTTTAGATGCTGTCACAAAGGTGAGTGTTCCCAATTCTAAGGCTCTACGTCCGTGTTGGATACAATGGGCAAGTTCATTGACGTCAATTTTATCTTTGCCCCTTATTTGCAAACACAAGAGTTTTTACAATATGAACATGTTCATCCTCCTCCTTTATCATTGCTCCCTCTTGATCAGTACAAATGTATTATTTACACTGATTGATCTGTGCAGCCAGCCATTGGTTCCAAACATGCTTATTCAGCTGCCTGCGCAATTGTGGCAGGCACAATAGTAGATGGTGATATTTAATCCTCCTTGGTGCACACACAGTCCTTGGGGATGGCAAGGCACAATTGGCCGAGTTACGTGCTTTGGTTTTAGCTCTTGAATTTACTGGTCCGGTGGTGCCTACGCTTGTAGTGTGTGATTCATTTTACTGTGTACAATCCTTCAATGACAACTTATTATTCTGGACACAAAACGATTTATGAGATTCTAAAGGCAGCGCAATTAAGCATAAAACACATTGGTCAGAGTGTCCGCTGTTACGGAACGTCTGCCACTCTCTCATGTTATTCATACTTTGGGCCATCAACGTGTGGGAGCACACGCTGTTGGTAATTCTCTAGCTGGTGAGGCAGCCAAATCTGCAGTAGCCACGTGCTGTGTAGCAGCAGTCACTAGATCTATGACTAAAATTGATGATGATATTTTGGCGGTTGTTGCCGATACAAACGAGGGAACGTTGTTACCCCAAGGTTTCCCTTCTCGTTATACATATCATTTAACATCTAATCAAATTCCATTAGTGACTATTCCATCCATTGGTGATTGGCTGATCCCCAACGAGGACCGCAGACTTTCTTTGAGATTGGCTGCACATGAAGGCGTAGCTTCGGCACATGCCGGCGTGACAGCAACTACTTCATTGTTGCTTTTATTTGTCAATATTCCGATGAGCTTACCACAGTCCTTCTTTCGTACACTGCGCACATTACTGCTGAGACTGGTTTGGTGCGGGAAAACAACCCTGGGTTAACTGGGACAATTTAATAAAGCCCTTTGCGGAGGGGGGATTGAATTTACCAGACATGGAAAGGTATTATAGCGCAGCACAGACATTACACGCGCATTACTGGATACATGGACCCCCCCACCTTACCACATCTCCGCATAGAAGAACACAGGGTATTGCCGATATCACTGCCCACCTAACTAACAGGTGCTGCCCGCCCTAAGTCCCGCGCAATAGACCCTGTACACTGCACAGGTCAGCAGTTGTCAACGATTGCAGTCAAGCCCAGACTTTCATTGATCTACTCTCCTAAATTGCCACTAAGGTGGTGTCAGTGGATTCCCCTCCAGGAAGACAGAGCAGTAATGGGCACATTGGCTAAGTTAGAGATAGAATGCATGGGAGATCTGTTCCGGGTCGGGTGGTTAAAACATGGGACCAGGTCTCTGCTTAAAGAGAGGGGATAACGGCACTGGACGCTTTCCATTATTTCAGATTCAGAACAGCCTTAGGAGCAATACCAGGCTTAAATCTGCAGGAACCTTCCCCGATGCCAGCGCTCACTTATCTATTACAGACTCAGTTTCCACAACACGGCATAACAATGTTATTTAAGCTTTTTAAACCACAGGGAGGTCAGGCTAGAGCGAAGTATCAGAACGAATGGGAGGAAGAATGAAGGCTGGAGATTACTGATGCACAGTGGAACTGGGGCCAGATGTAGGTAGCCTAATACCGGTCGGTAACGGCCGAAATTATCGAATTTCGGCTGTTACCGACCGGTATTAGGCATTTGAGATTTAGGGGCCTAATTCAAGGATTCTGTAATTTACCGATTCGGTAATTTAAGGAATCGGTAAATTACCGAATTCTTAAATACCGATTCGGTAAATTACCGAATCCCTACTGTAGGGAGCACTCAAGTGAGTGCATTCCTCATTTAAGGATTCGTTATTTACTACCAACTACAAGTTGGTGGTAAATAACGAAAACCATTAAAAAAGCAATTTTAGGCTTTTTTAACAGTGCCATGTGGCAGACATACATGCCCTTAGGGCATGTATGTGTGCCACATGTGCACCCATGTACTATTCAGGGGTGCAACAGGGTGTCAATGTGACACCCTGCCACCCTTGTAAGTCTTCCCCTTATTACCGATTCGGTATTTACCGAATCGGTAATTCCTATTCATTCCTATGGGCCTCCAGGCCCATAGGAAGGAATGGGGAATACCGTATCGGTAAATACTGAATCGGTATTTACCGAATTTTACCGATTCTGTAAAAATTACCGAATCAATACCTACATCCTGCACCAGCACCCTGAGCACCTACGTGGAAGCCAACCACTGCCTCTCTCCCCGGCAGGCGGGTTTTCGCCCCCTCCACTCCACAGAGAAGGTGGTGACCTCAGTGATGGACTGCCTACGCGAGGGCATTGATACCAACCGTCCACAGGCCCTCATCCTTTTAGATCTGTCCGCCGCTTTTGACACGGTGGACCATTCCACCCTCCTCACCCGTGTCAGAGCGGCGGGCATAGAGGGCCTGGCCCTCGCCTGGCTCGAGTCCTTCCTGAGCGATAGGGCTCAGGCGGTCCACCTAGCTGGTTTCACTGCTGCCCCTCGTAGGGTCGTATGCGGAGTCCCCCAAGGTTCCTCACTTTCTCCCCTTTTGTTTAATTTATACATCTACCCCCTCATTTTTATGTTACAGCAGCTTGAGGTCACGGTGTTTAACTACGCCGATGACCTCCAGCTAATTTTTGACCTCTCCCATTCTTCCTCCTCATCCCTGAACGTCCAATCCGTTATGTTGGTCATCCAAGATTGGATGAACTGCAACCACCTCAAACTCAATCCGGACAAGACGGAGTTAGTCCTGACCGGAGGTGGTTGCAGTCCTTGGTCCCACTCCCACTGGCCTCCCTCACTTGGTGTTCCTCCCATCCCCGTCCCTAAGGTCAAAACCCTTGGCATTTTTCTAAACTCCTCACTTTCCGTCCATTCACAGGTCAATTCAGTTGTTTCCTCCAGTTTTTTTTCCCTCAGAACCATCAGGAAGATCTCTCGCTTCTTCTCCCTGCCCGCCCTCAAAATCATAGTGATGGCTATGGTGCTCTCGCGCCTCGATTATGGCAACATCATCTATAACGGCGCCCCAGCCTATGCCATTCGCCGTCTGCAGCTAGTGCAGAACCAGGCCGCCCGCCTGATTCATGGCCTGCCTAAATTCCATCGCGTTACTCCTTTGCTGCAGGCCCTGCACTGGCTGCCGGTGAAAGAACGAGCCTTGTTCAAGCTTGGCTGTACCACCTTTCAGGCCAAAATGGGCACCGCTCCGGAGTTCATTTGCTCCGCCATCAAGCCCTACATGCCGGGCAGAGAGCTTCGTTCCTCTCACCAAGCCTTGTTAGCTACCCCCCGTTTCAAAAAGAAAAAGGCAGGCGGAACAAAATTCGCAGTTCTCGCTCCTGCGTTCTGGAACTCTCTCCCGACGGAACTCCGTGGGACACCTTCCTACACTGAGTTCCGGAAAGGTCTAAAAACTCTGTTATTCTCCCGAGCTTATAACGCCTAGACCCCTTCTGCTCCTGTTGGCCTCTCTGCAATCCGAAAGCGCCAAGAAACCGCGTGGTAAAAGTGCGCTATAGAAATGTTTTTAAATTCAAATTCAAATTTTTAAATTCAAATACATACCATTTACCGATTCTAAAATATCGAATCGGTAAAATTCGGTATTTTAGAATTGGTAAATAGTATTTACCTACATATGGCCCTTAGTGTTTTAAGAACACGAAAACGATATCAATGAACGGCAAACATAGATTGCTGCACTTCAAATATATACACAGAACATACTACACACCAACAAGGCTTTTTAAATACGGGCGAAGGGACACAGATCAATGTATTCGTTGCAAGGCTCCAAATGCACATTTTACGCACCTGGCTTGGGAGTGCCCAGGTATTCATACATTCTGGAGGGAGGTGTACTAGATATTGACCAAAATGCTGGGATACGAAATTCCTGAAACACCACTAACCGCTTTATTAGGCTACAACGAATGTCTGACAAAATATCGAGATTCACAATATCGACGTACAAAAATATCGGAGCAAAAATATCGAAATCAAAAATATCGGGTTCCTATACTTAACTAGATATATACACAAATATCGATTTTTTAATATCGATATACAAAAACATCGTTTACTTTTATATCGACTACATTAACATCGGAAAACAAAAATATCGCTATCTACAAAAAATAATGACATTAACTATAATATCGACATCAAAAATATCGTGCACTTCAATATCGGATTATCAGCTATATCGACTTTTTATATGCATCTGTTTGCATAATTAATTAACGTTTTATATGTGTTCACATCTAAATAAACACAC
This sequence comes from Lissotriton helveticus, assembly GCF_964261635.1. Lineage (NCBI taxonomy): Eukaryota > Metazoa > Chordata > Amphibia > Caudata > Salamandridae > Lissotriton > Lissotriton helveticus. The sequence continues at coordinate 474,248,234 of NC_136060.1, read as the reverse complement.
AATACTTAAATTAAAACTATAGACACACTTAATTTGTCAAAAATATCCTATTGGTATAAAAAGTATGAAAATAATAATGCTTCTGTATAGTTGCTTATCATTGTGTTTATAAAATATGTTTATAAAACCAAATGTAATAAAAATAATTTTGTAATGAAATAACATTTTATTTGTGAAACATAAATACAAATAATGTTTCTACAATCATGTTGAACTATTTGTATCATTATCTTACTATAATGTAACAATCTTATCAGAAATTTTGCAGTGTATATTAAATGTGAGTATATGTTGGTCTCTAATAATTAAATTATTACTATACCAAATCCAGCGTACATTAAATTAAAACTGACCCTGAACCCAAAAAATACCCCTTTACCCAAAAACCCAAAACTGACCCTGAACCCTAAAAATACCCCTTTACCCAAAAACTGAAAACTGACCCTGAACCCTAAAAATACCCCTTTACCCAAAAACCCAAAACTGACCCTGAACCCTAAAAATACCCCTTAACCCAAAAACTGAAAACTGACCCTGAACCCAAAAAATACCCCTTTACCCAAAAACTGAAAACGGACCCTGACCCCTAAAAATACCCCTTTACCCAAAAACTGAAAACTGACCCTGAACCCAAGAAATACCCCTTTACCCAAAAACTGAAAACTGACCCTGAACCCAAGAAATACCCCTTTACCCAAAAACTGAAAACTGACCCTGAACCCAAAAAATACCCCTTTACCCAAAAACTGAAAACGGACCCTGACCCCTAAAAATACCCCTTTACCCAAAAACTGAAAACTGACCCTGAACCCAAGAAATACCCCTTTACCCAAAAACTGAAAACTGACCCTGAACCCAAGAAATACCCCTTTACCCAAAAACTGAAAACTGACCCTGAACCCAAAAACTACACCTTTACCCAAAAACTGTAAACTAACCCTGAACCCAAGAAATACCCCTTTACCCAAAAACTGAAAACTGACCATGAACCCTAAAAATACCCCTTTAACCAAGAACTGAAAACTGACCCTGAACTCTAACAATACTCCTTTACCCAAAAATAATAATTATTATGTAATTACAAAATAATTATTAATTAACAATAACAATAAAGTTAATATATTAGCACATTAGCTGTAAAGAAATAAATTTAATTATTAATATTATTTTTTCCAAATTAATTTACAATAAGTAAAAAATATATATTAAACTAAATGAAGCTAATTAATATAATTAACTAATTTATATTAATTAATTACCAATTAATTATTATTTAAAAATATGTAAAATTATATTAATTAACTAATTAATAATAATTAATTAACAATTATTTATTAAAAATATATACAAAATTATATTAATTAATTAATTAGTTAATATTAATTAATTACCAATTAATTATTATTATTTAATTACCAATTATTTATTATTTAAAATTATGTCCAAAATTATATTAATTGATTTACTAATTAATAATAATTAATTACCAAATATTAATTTTGTACTATTATGTACGATATTATATTAATTAATTAACTAATTAATATTCATTAATTACCAATTAATTATTATATAAAATAATGTACTAAATTATATTAATTAATTAACTAATTAATATTAATTATTTACCAATTAATTATTAATAAAAAGTTTTTTACAAATATATATTAATTTATTATTTATTTTTAAATTACTTCCCACCCTTATCCCCTATAAACCCAATAACCCGCTCCTAAAACTATATATGTTTTTAAAAAATATTTTTATATTAAATATATTGTAATTTTTTAATATAGACCTTTTTATCAAATTTTTATTTACAATTATTATATTTTTTCCTACACTATTTATTTTTTCCATTACTACACGATATTTTGTATTGTCGATATTTTGTCATACAATATTATTTTTTTCGATATTTCTACTTACTTACCTATTACGATATTTTTGTATCCGATATATTTGCTTCCCAATATTTTTTACCTTCGATATTTTAACTTCGATATTTTGTCTTTCCGATATTTTATTTTCGATATTTTGTCTGTGTACCGGCTACAACAAGGTAATACCGTAGGGAGTGCGCAAAGTAGCTGCCATCTGTTTATTGCTGGCAAAGAGGAGAGTAACCATGCGTTGGATGAAAGGCCCGCTTCCCACCATAACGGAGTGGAAGACAGACCTCGAATACTGTTCCATGCAATCGGAGAGCTACAATGAGCAGTTGCCATTGAAGTGTGCGCAGCCGCGGTCGGTAGTGGGAGTACCTGCCGGGCGGTGACGTGGTGAGGGGGAGGGGCAGGGTGGGGTATAGTAATCCCCTAATGCGATGCAGTGCGAGCAACAAAATTCGTTTTATTTATTTATATGTTTACTTACCTGTAAAGCTCCGTAATCCATAGATGACTACCCCCCACCCTGCCCCTCCCCCTACCCCCATCACCGCTCGGAAGGTACACCCACTACCGACCGCGGCTTAGTGTGCGCCTAAAGACATATGGGGCCCGTACCGACGCTACCTGCTGGAGTTGGCTGCTGATAAGTCGACATCCGATGACCAACGTACAGGAATAGGATAAAAGTGTAATAGTGCTTAGTGTGAACTAGTGTGCAGGAAATACAGGTTGACAATAGTGGGTTCTGGATAAATACTGTATTGACCTCGATCACAATACAACGAAAGCTACAATACACAGTCTGATGGCACTGTAACAACAAGGCACTACGGCAAAGTAGTGATGTACACTTACTGTATAACTGTTTGACGACAATGTTTGTTTACGCAGATATATATTTTGTATGTATGCGGTATTGCCCACACGGGGTTCTGGGTTACAAGTTTGATTTGTCTTAATGTAATGACAAAATGGGAAAATAAAGTTTTAAAAAACTACTTCATTGTTGCAACAACGTTTTTGGTGGTGTGGTTTATATCAGCAGGCGGGTGTTCTTTCCTGTGACATTTCCCAAGAAACCCTCTTTGTGCCTGCTGCAACTAACCTCTGGGATCCTATAAATTCACAGAGGTACTGGTATTGGACCCCTGCCTCCAAACCTCTGCCTCTCATGGCTCCAGCCCTCCAGGGAACTGCTGGGGGCATCAATGGCAAATCCGACCTGAATGAGTGAGGTAGTCTCTAGCTACCAAAATGACAATAACAACTGAGTATTAAGAGGCTATTTTGATTGTAACATCTAGCAAAAACATATAAGCAAAAACTTGTTCAGCCTCATGGGCTGGATTGAACATATCTTTTTGAAGCTGGCTTGAGGTCTCATCACAAACCAGACATTATTCCAGAATGAGCTGGGGATAGGAGTGACTGAGTCACAAGTGAAAATTGCAGATGTGAAGTTTTGTACCCTGGCTTTTTGCTTGCTGAAAGCCGTCAAAATGTCCGACTGATGATCTGACTAAAAATTTTAAAAAACATGAGGATTTCAGTGTAGAAATAATGACTACCAAAACTTATTTCCCATTATCTTGTAATATAGCCTTATAGCCCGCCGTAGCGGGCTATACCGGCTATTAAAGGCCCGCTGAATCGTTAAAGGCCCGAGCCGAAGGCGAGGGACTTTAACGAGACAGCGGGACTTTAATAGCCGGTATAGCCCTGCTACGAAGGGCTATAAGGCTATTAGAACATTCTGCCACTAGATGGCAGAATGTTCTAACAAATTAAACAAAGGGTTCTCGAAGCTCGAGGGGATATAAATCCCCTCGAGCTTCGAGAAGCCTTTGTAGAACATTGGAATGTTGCTCTGCGGGCCTTTACCAGCCCGTAGAAGCAGGGAGCACTCCATTGTCTGCATTGGAGCTCCCAACATTCCAATGTTCTAATCCAAGTTAACTCATACCTCGCTTCCCTCTCTAGGGTGAAGAAGAACACTTTTTTTAATGGGATTAGGCAGCCGTAAATTGAGATACCCACGCTTTGAATAGGCCCAGGCCAAATTTAATTATGCGCAATTCACATAATTACAGGAATTTTGCATTACACCTGTTACGCGAAATTTCAGAAATTACGCCATTACACATAATTACACACCATTCTCTGTAAACCTTTAGGGACACATTTACAGGAATGCTACCTTGCTGAGCTGTCCTGCATCACAGGGAAAGAGCAGGAATGCATGCATGTATTTATCCAATACGGTGCACTCCTGGCCTTTACTCCTGCTCTGGCACCGTTTCGACAATCTAACACTAACGCAAGTACCCTTGAACCCAGGTGCAAGGGTGACTGTGTTGCAGGCATGATTGTTTTTGTGCAGAAAGGGGCACCTTCCTGCACAAAAGCAATCCATCGCGGTGTTTTGCTTATGTATGTGTGCTGCTGGAAAGATCAAAAAACGAGGAGGAATAAAGATATTTCTCCTCATTATACCTCTCCTGGGGGTAAGATTTTGGCGCGCTCCCAGGTTCACAAAGTCCATGTAAATCTGGGAATTCATCGAAAACCGTGGGAGTTGCGTGGGAACACCTACCTCAGCACCCATGGAACAGGGAACATCCGTTACAACGCAACTTTTACCACGTACTACCATTACAACGCAGGAATTACAATGCAAGTCGTTACAACGACTTGCGCTGGAGGGCGCTCTAGGATAGGGAATAGTTTAATTTTCTATCCAACACCTTCCCTACTATCCACGGGGACTGGAGTTGGAATAGAAAATTAAACTATTCCACTATCCAGCGCCCCCCCAACGCAATACGGTGTAATGACTTGCGTTGTAAAAATTGCGTTGTAATGGCATGCGTGGTAAAAGCAGGCCTTGTGATGTCATACAACCCCATGGAACTCCTCCCTTGCACAAAGTAAGGCAACGCAGCAATTTGCGCGGCACTGCATTACTCCATGTTTGTGAAGCAATTCAAAGCCTCACAGAGTGGCTTTGCGTGGCTTCATAAATATGACATGGAGCTTTGCGTTGTGCATGTACCATGTTGTGTGGTACAAGTATGACGGCCTTGTAAATATGCTCCGTACTGCAAATGTGCATAGCAAGAGAAGAAAAAAATGTGTGTGGCCGTTATTTGTCATACGTTTGCTCTCTGGACTATTATTTTAGCACAGAATACGTTTTTGTGTCAAAAATTAACTGGAGAATGCATTTCTCGCTATAGCCTTATAGCCCGCCGTAGAGGGCTATACCGGCTATTAAAGGCCCACTCCAGCGTTAAAGGGCCGAGCTGAAGGCGAGGGCCTTTAACAAGGGAGAGGGACTTTAATAGCGGTATAGCCCAGCTACGAAGGGCTATAAGGCTATTAGAACATTCTGCCACTAGAGGGCAGAATGTTCTAACAAAAAAGAACAATGCCTTATGGGAGCGTGAGGGGATTGGAATCCCCTCAGGCTCCCTGAAGCCTTTGTTCACAGCCAGAGCTGTGAACAAAGAAACATTGGAATGTTGGAGCTCCAGGCTTATACCGGCCATTATAAGCCCAGCACTCCATTGTTTTCAATGGAGCTCCCTACATTCCAATGTTCTAATATTATATATAGAATGAAATGACAAATTTGCATTTGTCATAATTTAATGTAACTTTGCAGAATTTCGCGTAATTACATTAAAGAAAATTATGTTAATTTCGCACACCCATAGCCTTGAACTGAGAATTTTGACAAAAATGAGGCACCCTCAATTGATGCTTTTCAGATGTTGCATGACAGCTGGTAGCTCTTTACAAAATCCCAACAATAAGTTGTAAAATTCTTAGGTGCGGGAAATACAACCTTTCACCATTTTTGCAACTGTCACATCAAAACAAAATGCAGGGCAATGTAGCAAATGACAGATTTAACAGTCTGATGTTTAGCCAGTTGTCTTTCTGCATATCTCATTAAGTATTCATCCTATGCCAGAGTTGCTCTATGTTCTCACAAACCAGCCATGATTTTCTGATTGTGTTATTTTCTTATAGGAATGAACGTGTTGCAAAGTTCCCCGTACGAGCCATTTGCGCGAGGCGTGGACTCCATCAGGCTGGCGTCCATCACTGCAGGTACACTATCCTTCTTACTGCTGAGGGTCTTGTTTTCCATATTCTTCTGGTATAAACATTTTCCACCCACAAGGTCACCAAGTTCTGGAACTCTAGTGACCACATTGGCATGTTTGTTCTTTCATTTATGAAGATGCCATGAAGTAGATTGACGCACAAAATTGTGGCTCCGCACCCTTCTAATAAGTCAGATTTGCATGTATTTTTGGATAGCAATCCTTATACCATACTATTCACAAGTTTGATGGTTCACATTCATTTTCCCAAAGTGAAGTCAGTCACAAGTTCTGGAAGTTTAAAACTTTATCTTTATTCATTTCTTGTTTTCAGTGAAATAGCCAACGCGTTTCGTCCGTTACCGGACTTCTTCAGGGCATAGCAAGTTTATAATATTAGTCCAGGATATATGTGCCTGTCGATAATTAATTCAACCCCAGTAATTTTAAAAGATTGCCTATCATTTTTTTGGCAATATAGAGATGGCTTTATGATTTTCAGTAGATACTGCAAAGTGTAACCACAGGAGTACGTGTGTCGTCAATCATGTGGTCATCTGGTTCGTCGATAGGCACTATCGACGAACCAGATGACCACATGATTGACAATTTTGTGCATTTAATTTGAAGAGATAATGAGATTTTTCTCACTTAATCTTCATGGGACATAGGGGACTGTGTCTCAGGCTATCAGCACCTTCTTTTGCCTCTCAGGAATTGTAGGAGACGTTAGATCAATGCGGGAATTAATGCTTTGATCCCTTTTTTCTTTGGTCATGAAGTAGATTGGACATGGTCCAGCAAAAAACAAGTGTCCGAAAAAGTCCAGAAACAGGAAGATGCAGATGAGGTGTCACATTCTGTTATCCATGTTAACGTCACTATAAGAAGATTGCACTTGTATTAATTAAACATACAGAGCATCTACAATGGAAATTATCCAAGTGTACCTCATCAGACAGTCCATATGAATTTAGTAGTGGGTCCAGCAGAGAATAGAGAAAGAGGAGAGAGGCAATCCAAGATGGCTCCCACAGTAACATCAAACACTGACCTTTATGTTTACAGACCAAATCCCAAGCAAGTATGTTGGATGCTGTAAATGAAGTGGTCTTTACCACCTGAGCCAAGCTCTGCTGCTCTCCTGGCACTTAAAGATGGCCCCCTAGTTGTAGATGCCTGGAGCGGTGCCATCGTTGGAGTCACTGGAGCAATCAGGGTATTTTATATATAAGCGTAGCTGAGGGACAGCGAGGTTTTGACAAACTTGGGGCCTCATTTACAAGTCCCCGGCACCACCGGAGCGTCACTTTTTGTGATGCGCCGGTGGCTCGCTGTCCTCTATATTTATAATGCAGTGCTAAACCACTTTGCGTGCCTTCACGCCGCCTTGTAAATATCATTTCCTTTAATGCAGTTTTCTGCGCTAAAGGGGCGTGCAATGGGTGTTGCTGTGAGCGTTCTAAGCAACACACATGGCTTTTCGACACTGCCCCATATTTACAAGGAATCGTAAGGCAGCACCAAAAACTTACCCCCCCCACCCCCAGGGGAAATGCTTTTATTTCTCCTCGTTGCTTTGCTCTTTCTATGTATGCTGCTGTTCGTGCACGGGGGTGAGTACGGGAATGTGCCATATTTTTGTAAGTACGGTTCATTCTGCACTTAGGCAATGACACAGCTCGGCGCAGTAAAATTGCTTGCAGCACCGCACTGCGTTATTGTCTTGTAAATTTGCTCCCAGCAGAGGCAGAGCTAGGCACTATTTTGAAGGTACTCAATGTACTGGCAGTTCAATGATGAGGGCCCTGTAGTAGAAGAGTGGCAGAAGGATCAACAACTGAATCTATCTCAATGGGTTTATAGCAATGATGGGTATTTCGAGCAATTAAGGTCCCTATGCTTGACCAAACACCTTTCTCTGTCTGCGGCATAAGAGTCTACATTATATCTTAGAGGCTGGGCCGTCATTTTGCATAGGGCCCCACCAGTCTATGTTATGCTGCAGTATTAGTGTTTGAAGGCAGAAGGTCAAGGTTATGGAGGGAGATGGCCATCACTATTAAAATAGGGCTGAAACAAATATCAATCAATCAATCAATCATGACATTTGGTGAGCGCGCTACATACCCGTGAGGGTCTCAAGGCGCTGGGGGGGGGGGATGCCGCTACTGATCGAAGAGCCAGGTCTTGAGAAGTCGTCTGAAGGCCAGGAGGTCTTGGGTCTGCCGTAGGTTGGTGGGGAGGGTGTTCCAGGTCTTGGCGGCGAGGTGGGAGAAGGATCTGCCACCGGCGGTTGTTTTTCGGATGCCTGGGCAATGTGGCTAGGGCGAGGTCGCGGAGCGGAGCTTGCGGGTAGGGGCGTAGAAGCTGAGTCATTTGTTGAGGTATGCTGGGCTGGCGTTGTGGAGGGCTTTGTGTGCGTGGATGAGGAGATTTAAGGTTATCCTCTTGTTGATGGAGAGCCAGTGTAGGTCTCTTAGGTGGGGTGTGATGTGGCTGCGGCGGGGGATGTCGAGGATCAGTCGTGCCGAGGCGTTCTCGATGCGTTGCAGCCGTTTCAGAATATATCAGACATGGAGCCTCTCTGACTTATTCCTACAAAGGGAATGGTTGTCAATCCAACAGCGCTGAATTAGACGGCAGGCGGCTAAATGGAAGAATTTATCATGTAAGTGGGAGGTGTACTTCAGTGCAGCTTTCTAGCGAGTGATATGTTTGTTAGAGTAAGGGCTAACTGTAAGGGGAGGTAGGGGCAGGTGATATAAATGGTGAGAAGGTGGTAGCTGGAAATGTAAAAGTTACAAGACTCTTTCCACTGTCAAAATAAACCCTCTGGTAGCAGATCAAGAATGAAGCTTCAATTGAGTCTGGTGTGAGGGCTCTCAGAGACGGAACAATTCTGGCCATTTATTGTGTGGTGCAATCGAGGCTCCTAGCCATAACAGGTGTAGACATTAGGATCCACGTAGCCATCTAAAATCAAGCAAAGAAGAATAGAGAAACGTGTCATCAACATAGAAATGGCTAAGGAAACTGTGGAAGGAGACGTCAAGGAATGGAGTGGTGGAAGAGACAGGAGAGGGAGCTAAGAGAATAGTGGGGTAAGGATAATCTCTACAAGTATCACAACACTGAGTAGGAGCCAGAAGGAAGTCAAGGGGAGAACAAGAACATCTGGCCTCCATTAATCCTCAAGCTTTAATAAAGGTATGTTGGTTGAGGTTGAAGGACGAACACTGTGAATAAGGATGGACGGTTGGGTGGTGGACGGTTGGGTGGTGGGCACAGGTTGTGATGTTGGGATCTTACATAATCCTGTTTAGAAGGAAGCCACAATGCAGGTGGATTTTTTAAAATGAATTTCTAAGGTTTTTTTTAATCAATATTGATTTTCAAACTTGAGCAAAAGCCAATCCCTCCCTCTTGGCAGCCTACAGCCAATGACCCTGCAGCTTCACTGACTCTGGCCAGGCCCTGCTCCCAATTCTGCTGTGGCTGACCAACCCCACTCCATTCATCCACTCCCCGGCCTGAGAAGAAAATGTGTGTTGAGTACCTGCGGATGTCCACAGCTGGTCGAGCGCTAGGCCGTCCACGCTACCCCCCGCTGCGCACGGTAAATGCCAGCAAGCAAAGGGGTTTAGCCACCCAGAGACCTAGACCATGCGCCCAACTCCACCATGGGTGGGTAACTGCCTACTACATACAACCTTTAGCGGTGCACTGCAGGAGGGTAGGTGCAGGGTCCTGCACCCACCCTCCATAGGGCACCCAATCACCCACAGACATCCAACACACATTTTCTTCTGCTTTTCTTTTTTCTTTTTTTCATGCGCTGCAGTAATCCTGCACTGCACACAAGATTCCATGTCATGGTATCGCTGTACTGTGCACGCATACTCTGAGAAGCTTGCACAGAACTACAATACCATGATTGGAAGCTTGTACACCAGTACCTGCAAGAGTACTGCAGTTCCTTTCAAGAGGGCCATACTGGGACCAGCAGGAGTACCATGTACCCACAGCCCCAATTTTTTTTAATTTTAACCGGGGGAGGGGAGTCCCTCTTTAAACGCTAATTTCACAAAATGGTTAAACAGATTTACATCAGATCAAAGAAATTACACTGATGAGTTCTAACTTTCTGCCAAAACTGGTATAATTCCGTTCACCCATTTTTTCTGTATTGGAGAGCAACATTTCCGATGCGAATTAGAATTTAAACCAAACAGGGTTCTCCCTATTGTAATATGAGCTGTAAGTGTATTCCTCACTACCTTCCTAACTATTTAATCCCTCAATTTGTTTCTTGTTTCATCTTGCAATCTGAATCACTTCATTGAGCACTAAATTCAGTCTCTCTACCATTCCATTAGTTCCAGGATAGTACAGTGTACATTTATGTGCCAAATAACTCTGTTCTGTGATTTTTTTTAAATTGTTTTAGATGTTAGTTGAACGTTGTTCACTGTCATAATGGTTTGTGAAAATTCTTCCCCACTAAAGATTACATCCAAGGGTTACCACATTCTTTGTTTCTACATTATTTAGTATCGTTACTTCTGGCCATTTGAAATACATATCTATTAAAACTAAAATGAACTATCCCTCCATATCAGTATGTAAAGGCCACACTATGGCCAGTGCTAGAGTGTCTCATGGTTTATCCTGTAACTTACCATTGTTTGAACTCTTGGTTTAAATACCTTATCGCTCTAAAAGCAATCAACACATTCTCTCACTTTTCTTTCCACCGTCTTGTCTAAACACAGCCACCAGTAATCTTGACATAGTCAACCCTTGGTTTTTATAATTCCAATGTTTCTTTATGTGCCTAAATTATCACTTCATCCCTCACTGTTCATGTCGGGATCAATCCGGTTCCTCTAAATATTAATTCCCCTTTTTCAGAAAATTCATCTTTCACGGTACAATACCTTTTTTCCCCATCATATTATTGCTCACCTCTTGTAATACCACTTACTTTATTATTTCATTTTTCCATTCATCATTACCTTCAATTTTATCTATCACCATGCACAATTCAACCCCTTTATCTTCCTCATCCTTGTCTAGTGAATCCAGAAAACATGAATGTATGTGCCAGAGGCAAAGAAATACTTTGCTGAAAGCTTGTTAAATTGATGAGGAAACAACATTTTCCTCATAAATTTAACAAGCTTCAGCATAGTGCTTTTTTGCCTCTGGCACACACTCATTTTAAAATTCATATGTTTTCAACACTCCAGCCCCTTGGCTAATGCAACTGGATACAGCATTGTTAGGCTTTTTGGTGAACACTTTTTTTTAGAGGTTTGTGATATGTCCTTCAAGTTGATTTTCTTTCCCACACAAAAGATTTTAGACTTCTCACTGCCCAAAATGTTGCTAAAGATTCCCTTTCTATTACTCAGCAGTTAGCATTTTTCAGAGCACCTGCAATTAAGGAAATTGATTAGTCCTTGTTTTATCGCTGAGATAACGTGCTATTAGCCACGTTTATCTCAAAAGCGATAAAATTCCCGGCGATAGCGGCAAAATGCGTGAATATCGCTGAGAATACAGCGATATTCACGCATTATCGCTAATAGGGTCTTAGCCATTATATCCACCTCCCATTGGATATAATGGCTAAGAACTGGTCTGAGCAGGCGTTAGTTTTTGGAGATATTCGCACTTAGCGCGAATATTTCTATCGCTATGCCTGTGTTGGTAATAGGCGATAGCGATGTTAGCGACTGCTTTCAGTCACTAACAGGTTGGGTACGCCCACTTTGCATGTCATTAGCGATAAATATCGCCTTCCCGCCATTTCCCTTTGTGCGGAGCCCTGGCTGATTTCCATTGTTGTGTGATAAGCCTTTTGGCTAGCATGAGAATGAGACTTATAAAACGGCGCAGGGCTTTTGCCTGCTTAGGAAGAGGAAAGAGCTCGAGGAGGCAGGCCTCGGGGGTGTTCCAGGTGGAACGCTCAGAAAGGTATGTGAGGCCTTGTAGAACCTCCGTCCAGAAGTTCACAAGGGCGGAGCAGGTCCAAAACATGTGGATAAAGTCTGCTTCCGAGTTGCGACATTGAAGACACTCCGATGTGGAATTGGGGTACATATAGTGTATCACCCGAGGTGTGAGATAGGCCGGTAAACGTTGTTTACAACGTGGTGTTTACACCGCACGACCTTTACCACGCTGCCATTACAACGCAAGTCGTTACTATGACTTGCGCTGGATGGCGCTGTTGGTTAAGGAATATTGTAATTTTATATTCCAACACCTTCCCTACTGTTACGTGGACTGGTGTTGGAATATAAAATTATAAGATTCCTCAATCTGCGCCCTCCAACGCAAGTCGTTGTAACGACTTGCATTGTAATAACCGCCTTGTAAAGTACCGCGATCTAAAAGATCGCGTTGTACTGACATACATCCGATAGGCCCTATGCAGGACAAACAGTTGAATCTTTTAGTCAAGCATTTCGGGAGACGCGCCTGGGATATTCAAGGACCTGTGACCATTCTCGATCAGTGAAGTCCCTGGACACCTCTGCCTCCCAATGTTGATGGCCTCGATACAGCCATCGGACTACCTTGTCCCATTATGTGTATTGATTGCAATAATACAAAGGTCGGAGGTTCCCTCTGATCCACTAACCAGTATCTACGCACATAATGTGCGACCGCAGCGTCTGCTAAAAACAGTGTAGGAGGAGCCGAATAGGTTTGCACAAATTTTACATGTTGCATTAGGGCTCCGTCCAGAAATAAATCCCCTACAGTTTTTGTTAAAAACAGTGTAGGAGGGGCCGAATAGGTCTGCACAAATTCTTCATGTGGCATTAGGGTTCCGTCCAGAAATAAATCCCCTACAGTTTATGTTATAAACAGTGTAGGAGGAGCCTAATAGGTTTGCACAAATTCTTCATGTGGCATTAGGGTTCCGTCCAGAAATAAATCCCCTACAGTTTATGTTACAAACAGTGTAGGAGGAGCCGAATAGGTTTGCACAAATTCTACATGTGGCATTAGGGCTCCGTCCAGAAATAAATCCCCTACAGTTTGTTATAAACAGTGTAGGAGGAGCCTAATAGGTTTGCACAAATTCTTCATGTGGCATTAGGGTTCCGTCCAGAAATACGTCCCTTACAGTTTATGTTATAAACAGTGTAGGAGGGGCCGAATAGGTCTGCACAAATTCTTCATGTGGCATTAGGGTTCCGTCCAGAAATAAATCCCCTACAGTTTATGTTATAAACAGTGTAGGAGGAGCCTAATAGGTTTGCACAAATTCTTCATGTGGCATTAGGGTTCCGTCCAGAAATAAATCCCCTACAGCTTGTTACAAACAGTGTAGGAGGAGCCTAATAGGTTTGCACAAATTCTTCATGTGGCATTAGGGTTCCGTCCAGAAATACGTCCCCTACAGTTTATGTTATAAACAGTGTAGGAGGAGCCGAATAGGTCTGCACAAATTCTTCATGTGGCATTAGGGTTCCGTCCAGAAATACGTTCCCTACAGTTTTCGCACCAGATTCCACCCATCCCCGCAGGTTAGTGGCTGATAAATCTCCTTGTACCGTGGGTAAGCCACACAGGGGTACATTTGGGGCATATGGCACTGGTATGTTAGCATACTTCAGCGCCAGTTTCCAATAGTGGAGTGCAATATGTAAAAGAAATGGAGGGTCGTTCGTCCTAGTCACTCCAGGGAATAATAAGTATTGGAGCATCCCAGCCCATAAGGGCGCTAAGCCATTTAGCGTGACTTAACACCCTCTTGTAAATACTGTACCCTTTCACACAGATATCTGCATGAAAGAGAAGTGCAAAGGGTGTTACTGTGGACGTTCCACCACAGCATCCATTGCTTTTTGACGCTGCCCCAAATATACAAGGAGGTGCAAATCTGTGGCAGCGGCAAAAACTAACGCCATGCAAGAGCAGGCAGTAGAATGGCAACACGAGGAGAAATGCTTTTATTTCTCCACGTTTTTGCTTTTTCTATGTGAGCTGCAATCTGCAACACGCAAAGAAAGAGCAAAAAGCCATTAATAGTTGTTTATGTGCAGTAAAGTGCCCCTTCCTGTACATAAACAATCATTGAATAATAACAGTTTGCTACTTCTATGTTTGTTGCCTAACGCAGCACACATAGAAGTAATACATCGCCATTGTTTATTGTTTATGTGCAGGAAAGGTTACCTTCCTGCTCATAAGCAATCATTCCCGTCAACGCAGGCACCCTTGCATATGGCGCAAAGGTGTCTGTGTTGGCGCTAGGCAACTAATTTTAGCGCCAGTGCTAGGGAAAACACAAGGGTGCACCGTATTGTGGTAAATAATGCACAGCCCTACATTTTGTAAATGTCGTGTCGCTGCCAGATTTGGCGCAGCTCCGCACTCGGACATTTTCTAGTAAATATGCCCCAGAGTGAGGCTGGCTGACCCTAAAAAATAGGTTGCTTCGCACAACAGCAGTGGCCCCAACATGTGCTAGAACAGTAGAGGAAGAGGTAAGTACAAAAACAGTGGTAAAGCGTCACTGCTCACTCCCCGCACACGCCACACAAGCTGAGATCGTATGGAATAACGTTTATCGCAGAGCACCTGATTTATATTATACAAGACCAGAGTGAGCAATCACAGCCACAAGTGCATTTGCCTTTCACTGTGCCTGGGAATTATGGAATTACTGCCCTTCAGTATGCATAGAGCACAGGAGAAACCTCATCTGATGGGTGTGGGTAAGAAATGAGCAAATGTCTCATTTTCTTGAGGAGTATAATGTGGCTCGTGCATCAGTGTATATATAACGTGCTGTAGGTTCTTGGCCTAAACGCTACAGACCAATACACACTGAGGTCCTGATTCGCAGAGGTAACTTACACTTTTGAGTAAGTTTACAACTGTTTGGTATGAGTGTAAGTTACTACTAAAAATAAAAAAACACTAGTAAGCCCTGCACTACACATGGCCAACCACCGTTACTGCAACACCCTCCCATAGAAAATAACGGAAGTAGGCACTTAAAATAAAACCCCATAGGGAACAACGATCAATTAAATTAAATGATTTCAAATAGTTAAAATATAATAAATATACATTAATTTTAAAAATAGTACATATTTAGTATTTAATTCGAAAATATTTAAATAATCTATTTTGAATTAAAAAAATTGTAAGAATACATTTTATTAAAAATCATTACATTCATGTTTATTAATTCCATCCATCACATTTGATAGTTCTTATCATTATAATTAATTTATAATTATGAATATTTTCAACTATTTCAAATAATTTAACATGATTTAGTGTGGGGTTTTATTTTAAGTGCCTACCTCCATTCTTTTCTGTGGTAGGGCGTTGCAGTAACGGTGATTGGCCATTTGTAGTGATGGACTTACTACCGGTTGTTTTGTAGTAGAAACTTACACTTGGAGTTTGTGAATGCCAAACATTTAAACTGACTCAAAAGTGTAAATTACCGTTGTAAGTCTGGCCCGAGTCTGTAAGGGCAGGGGCGGCCTTAGGCATGTGCAAACTGTGCACCCGCACAGGGCCGCTAAACCCCAGGGGCCACCACGCCAATATGTATCCTTATAATAATCCTCTGAGGATGGATACATATTTGCGTGGCGACCCCAGTGGCAGGGATTTGGGGGCCTCTGGCTCTCTTCCACTTCCAATTCGGAAGTGTAGGAGCAGCCTCAGGTACTGGTCATCTAACGCCTTTTCTGGATGTTTTATTAAAACACCTTCCTGACTCAGGAAGGTGTTTTAATAAAATGTCCAGAAAAGGCGTTAGATGACCAGGTAGGGGGCCCCGGAAGAGGGGGTCCGGGCGGGGCAGAGTCCCCCGGAGCTTAGGCTTCCTCAGGCTCCACCCGCCCGGACCCCCTCTTCCGGGGCCCCCTACCTACGCTCCCTGCCCAGGGCCGCCATGAGCCTAGAGCCACCCCTGGTAAGGGCATTGCTACGGGTGACACATATAGATGTTTCATCGTCACCAGTCTTTACCAGGTTCAGTACCTTTAATAGCAATTGTATAACAGGTGCCACAGAACCCGTCACTGACCCAGCACGGCCCCGCACTGTAGAGCGTACTCGTTACTTGGCCATCGGGGATTATCATCCAATCGCAAGGTCTCCCGGTCACTCTTCTTTTTGCCAAGCCAGTTCAAGCCAAAAGACCCCAAGCATAAATGCATGTCCTCGCTTAAGTTTCCTGATGCTGAGGACTACAGTCTGCTGGTTAATCGGCGTTTTGACTAGACATATGTAGAAAACAGAAATTGATCATCGTTCTCTAACAATGCCCGCCTTCTATTCGTCATATGATTTCATAGAAGAACCCAGTCCCACTCCAGCTTTGTTCAGTAAGCAAATGGCACTGGAAGACTCAGTGCTTAATTTGTAAAAGAAGAAGTGGCAGGGCCCTTGTCATGAGGTCACCACAGCTCGCACCACTCATTGCCCCTGCCAGCGCTGTAAATTACAGTACCTATACAACTATGAACCATCACACTGCTACAAGTTTGACAATTCAGACTGTCGAGGCACCCAAAGCTATAAGAATGGCCTGGGTAGCAGGTATGAGTTGGTTTTAATGTATATTGAATAATGTTCTGCTAATCTCTAAATTACACAAACAGCACCACCATGTGGCAGCTGTCATAAGTGCCTGTGCTGACAAATAAGTGCCGGTGTTGAGCACTGGAAACCACCGGCTCACATTAAGCACTGCACAGACTGGAGTGTTAAGTGCCCTTTGGGGTGTGAAATCCTCAGCTATGGCCTTAGTTCAGGACCTAATCTATGGCTAGGGAATTATCAGCAGATCTCTACAATTATAGAAAGGAAAATGGTGGAACTATTTGTCCGAACCACTAAAAAGATAATATGATCAACTTAACCCTCAAAGTTCTCAGGCCTGATTTAAAAAAATGTAAAAATACCCTTTAGTGTAAGTTTAAGAATTTGGGTTATTCACAAACTAATTTTGCTAGTTGTACCATTACAACTGCGAAACCCCGCACTCGTGATGGAGACTCCGCACATAAAAAAATATGTAGTTATGTCTTATCTTTTAATGTGCGGTGTAGTCTCCGCCACAAGTGTGCAGACTCCGCAGATGGAGAGATACTACTCATAAAATTTGTTCATGAATAAGAAAAAATCATAAACTTACACTGCAGTGTAAATTTACCTTTGTGAATCAGGTCTTTTCCACTCTCATCTGAGTTGTCGCAAGACAACTCATGGCTGCCATCCTGTGTCATTACATGGTCTTTTATATTTCCTATTTCCGTACCGCCGAGACTTTCTATAAATTACTTTGACATACCATAACAGAACAAATGTATTAAATGTGTATGTTATGTGAGCCACCTGCCACACTATTGATCCTGTTCATAAAAGTAAATTTGGCGAAAAGGAAAGTTTACAATCCATTTCAAAATGGGATTCCTCGAATGCCTAAATCAATTTACAGATGCAAAATGTCTCTGCCATGAATGAGGAGAAATCCACACTTGTTAATTCACACTCAAGGGGTGGCATGAGGGGTGTGCAAGACGCGGTTTGCCTCTGAAATGTGGGAACGCACACACACATGTATGTTTATTGGCATTCTCAAGATCCTTTCTGTCCCCATTTCTTCTTGGAGAAGATATTAGATTTACTGAAGCACAGGGCTGGATAAATACCCCTCCAAGATAGGAAAGGGATTGGATCACCCCCACATTTGGTTGGGGAGCAGGGGTAGAGCCTTCTCTATGGGAAAATCAGTGGCGAATGCCAAAAAACTCAAGTGGGGGGCGGGGGAGGTGGGGAACAGGACGGGGGATTAGGGAAATAATAATAATATTTTTTTTAACAATTACATGTTCTGCTGCCATTGCTGCAGTGCGCCTCAGTTCTTCTCTTCTCTTCTGATGGTATCCCAGCAGCCCCTAGGACACCAGCACATGCTCCCCACCCAATCCTGGAGCTGTTTTCAATAACATGAAACCAGTGCAAGGATTGGTCTGAGCGGCTTGGATTGCCTCTCAGACAGTGCCTGGGAGTCTGTGCTGTTTCTCCAACGCGCTGTGCAACGCAGCTGGTTTGGAGAAACCTAAGTGCGCATGTCTGTTACGGACGGTCAAACCGACATGCGCACTTACAGTGTGCACTGCTCAATCCCTGATGTCATCATGACCCCGCCCAGACTTGGCTGGCTCTAGCGGGGAAAGAACAATAAAATGATCATAAATTGTTTTTTTTTAAATCATTTTATTTTTCCCCATTTTCCTCAGCTGGCTGTGAGCTTGACGCTCCTGCCGCTGCTGCGGAAAATATGGTTTCCCCACGGAATAGGAAAGTGGGTAATTTCACAGGGGGCTCCTTCCCCCCCCCCCATCCCCCCCCCCCCTCTATTCAGACTTCCCAGCTTTGGGGGAGAACTCACCGCGAGAATAGGGTGGCCTAGGAATAGTCGGTGACATTCCCAAAAATAAGCCTGGAAACACGCCAAGCGCAGTTTTCAGGGTGGACTTCTGGGAAGCTTTGTCTCAAAAAGTGGCACATCTGTACCCACATGTAGACGTAAGTCTCCGGGTGCATATTTACTACTTTTTTGTGAATCAATCTATTATAGTTACCTATATATTTGCTAAGAGCGAAGTAACAATGAGGCGTTGGATTGAGAGATACATTCAAGTAAATGAAAGGATAGCAAAATGACAGCAGTTCGCTGCTGGTGCCTAAGAAGGAACGTTTTAAACCTCCTTGCAAAAGCTGATTGGGTTGCCGTCAGATTTCTGTGTTATTGTAGTGAGCGAGTCTGACCGTCTGCAGGAGAATGTGGGGGGTACCTATATACCTTTTGTGTGGTTCAGGGCCGGACTGGGAACCAAAACCAGCCCTGGCAAAGAGCTCAGCCAGCCCCCGGGGAGGGGCAGGTCTAAGGGAAGGAAAGCTATGCTGCAAAACCGGCCCCCTGTAACAAAAACGGCCCCCAGGGGTCTAAAACCAGCCCCCACCCTGGCGGTCCACCGGGGAAACACCCCGTGCCCGCTATGGCCAGTTCGTCCCTGGTGGGGTTGCTCAGGGCTGATTACCAGGCTGTCTATTTCATGATGCCTCATCCAGGCACCCCTGAAGGAACCCTCCAGATCCCAGGCCAACTCGACCTCTCCCTTGTGACCTACATGGGCAGTGCATCCATGGCCATGCGTTTAGGGTGCAGTCGGTCATGTGTCTACACTGAGGCCCATGTATCATGCCAACTGAGTGGGAACTCTTAGATGATGCATTCAGAGGGTTGTATTTATTAGTGTTTGCAGTGATCTCTTGGGCTTGATTCTGCTCTTGGTTGTGCATTTCACATGTACTTTGTCAACAATGTGTGTGCTCAGTTGGCGCAGACCTGCTTTTGTTCTTATCGTAGCTTTTGTACCTCATATTCCATCTCTATTCTTGTCTTTTGGTCTGGGGTGAAGGTACATACTCTTTTGGCCTGCTACTGACAGTCTTATGAACATGTCTATCCCACACTCTGGTATGGCATTTTAGGTCCATAAATACTAAATAGAGTGTTTAATATACAGCAAGTCTCCTTTCTGAAATTCTGGGGCATATTAGCAAGCGCAATATTGCCGCTTTAGCGGGATTTTTTCCCGCTAAAGCAGCGATATTTTTATCGCCCTATCAGCAAGCTGTCGCTAACAGAGTTAGCGACAGCTTTTAGGTGATAGCGACCGGTTTGGGGCCCGCTTTGCATGTCAGCGATATTTATCGCTAATGACATGCAAAGTGGGCGTACCCAACCTGTTAGCGACTGAAAGCAGTCGCTACCACAGCTATCATCTATTAGGAACGCATGCTTAGCGATAAAAAAAGTTGCGCTAAGCGCGATTAGCGCTAGAATCTAACGCCTGCTAATAGGATGACTTACCTGTGTATTCAATGGAAGGTGGATTGTCAGGTTAAGCCCCCATTTGCGTTAATGCGTGAATATCACTGGATTTCCAGCGATATTCACGCATTTCGCCACTATCGCTGCATACTTAACACAATTGAGAAAAACGTTGCTAATAGCATGTTTTCTCTGCTAACATATCCAGCGATTAAAAAAAAAAATAACACGCTAACCGCGTTTTGCGATAATATCGCAATTCCTTGCTAATATGCCCCTCTGTTTTTCATTGTGATTTAAGTCATGCTGACTTAAGGCAAGTACCTAATGAAGGGTAGTTGATATGGGCTATACTGTAAAGAGCTGTATCATTGTTAGAGCAACTGAACAATTGTGATGAAGATTGCTTGCTGAACTAATTACACATTGAACCTTTTTATATTAAACAATTTTGCTGATTGTGGATACTCAGCTGTTTACTTGTATGTGCTGTGCTCTGTCTTTGGCTTAATTTATCTATCATGTAAACAGAATATTTCTGCATATATTGTGTGATACAGTGGGTGGCACGGTATTGTGACATTGAGCACGCTTTGAATGTAGTGAGAATGTATCTACTATATAGGCAAACATAACAGAGGTGCTGGCTATCTAAATTACCCTTTGCCACCATCCTTTTTTCTATGGGCTATGTTGTGCTGCTGTTTAACTTAATTAGGACATGGTTTTTGATTGAGGAGTATTACACATATGTTTCAAAAATATTTTTAATCTTACCTGTTCATCATTGTGTTAGCTAGGAGTGGTAGTAAAATGATTTATGCCCAAAGACATTGCGTGTAGACATGTAGGCCATACAAATGTAGGCTAAAAAATGTAGCCTGCAGAAGCAAAGAACAATAGCTACACACCGAGATGTCAACAAGCACATCATTCCACCATCAGCCACTTGTCCCTGTGCTGCAGCTGGAGTTAGAACCGTAGTTAAACACAGTTCTGCTATAGGTGAACCATGAGTTGGCCTGGATATAGGATTTGTTTTTCACATGAAGAAATGTTTGATGCTCTAATCTGCAGGCAAGAGTGAGGCTGATTGACCTCAGCATGAACAAGCCTCACTGACCTGCCAAGGAAGAGTCAAATAAAGATAAAACATCTGTGCTGGCCCTCCATGTAGACCGCACAGGCTCAGGCAGGCTGGAATAGTATTTAGTTTTGAGCAATCTGCTTTCTGTTACTGAAGCCCACCCCAGAGACACAGCCTGATGCTCCTGCCTTTTATTCACTGTGCCTAGGATTCATGCACTGCAGTGGGGAGCCAGAGACAGGGAAGAACTTCCTCTGATGGGAATAGGTATGAAGTGAGCAGATGGCCTCCTTTTATGAGCACACTAAAGTGGTTTCTGCATCAGTATAAAGCACAGCACCAGCTCTTATGTTGCCCAAACGTTAGGCAGCAGCAGAGTGAATCTGGGGGGGGGGCATTGATGAGTGATGATGCATACAGATGTGTAGTCCTCACCTCTCTTCCAGGTGTCGTTTCTTTACAAGTAGCCATATTAGCAGAGGATGCACCATATTATTGCTTTGGCAATGTTAAGGCGTGCTCGCGCAGTCACATCAAGCAGTTTGTGACGTCAGAATGGACGCTTATGGGGAATCTCATTGTTTAGCATACAATGAGGCATATTTACAAGGGGATATCGCCACCAGAACATCACTTTTAGCGAAATTCTGATGGCGATATCCCTTTCTCCTTATTTACAAAGAGGCTTTAAGCCACTCGACGTGGCTTAACGCTGCCTTGTAAATAAGGCCCCTTTTCATGCTTCACTTAGCATGAAAGAGTGGTGCAATGGGTTTTGCAGTGGGCGTTCCACCGCAACACCCATTGCTTTTTGATGCTGCCCCATATTTACAAGGCTAGGACAGTGCCACAAACCAAGACCAGAGAATAACTGTTTTAGACTGGTGATATGAGGAGAAATGATAAATTGTTCCTCGTTTTTTGCTCTTTTTGTGTGTGCTGCATAGAAAGAGCAAATCTCCTTTCAAGATTGTTTATGTGCGGGAAGGTGTCCCTTCCTGCACGTAAACAATCATACATAAACATAAACAATCGCCCCTGCAACGCAGCCACTCTTGCAAAGTGCAAGGGTGCCTGCACTGGGCTAGGCAGCGTTATTAATGCAATGGGAAACACAGGGGTGCGCTGTATTTTTGTGCATACCGTTCAGCCCTGCGTTTTAAATATGTCGGCGCCTGGTGTTACCAATTGTGGCATAATACGGCGCTCCGACATTTTGTTGTAAATATCCCCCACTGTGTTATGACCCCAGCGAGGGCCAGCTGTACATGAGCAGTCTCTGGAGTCCTTGACATCAGAATGTATGCTCATTTGACATTTGATTGTTTAGCACATCCCAGCAGCCAGGTTTCCATCAGATTGGAGGCAAAGAACAGCAAAGAAGGAAAATCAAGGCAACAGGCCTTCTCCACCTAAGTACCCATGATTTGGATCTACTTACCTGTGTCCTAGCCAACCCTGCCCCAACATATAAAGAGCTGAAGCCACACCTCTATAAAGATTACTACATCATGCCCCACTAACAGTCCACTTTTGCTACCAGCTACCCTTCCAATCAGAGGTTGACCGTGTCTTTGCTTTGGAACATGTACAGAGCTTTGCTGCCTCTCAGCTAGGTTGACCTTAAATAAATACCACATCCATGCAGAGTATGTAATTGCCTCAGCACAGCCCTGCTGAGCATGACTTCCCATCACAAGGTTTTTGATGTCAGAATAGATGGGAAACATCATTAACAACGCAGATAATACACCGCGATGCTGTAACATCGCGGTCGTTACAACGACCACGATCTTACCACGATATCGCAAGTCTTTACATTGACTTGCGCTAGATGGCGTGCTGACATTAAAAATAGTGTAGTTTACTATCCCAACACCTTCTGCACTGATAAGTGGACTGGAGTTGGAATAGTAAATTACACTTTTCTAATGTTAGCACGCCGCCTAGCGCAAGTTGATGTAAAGACTTGCGTTGTAAAGGCATAGCGTGGTAACATGCGGTCGTTGTAACAACTGCGATGTAACAGCACGCGTTGTAATAACACGCTTTGTAACATCATACAACCGAATAGATGCTCATTGGGCTTTTCCTGGCTCAGCACAAAGTATGTTGTGTCCCCAGAAAGACCCGGTTGTATATTCTCAGTTCTGTTATGCAGTTGTTGATGTCAGAATGGACACTCATGGGATAAATCACAGTTTAGCAAGCAGGTTGTTATTACACCAGCATGTCCCAGCTGTGCATACGCAGTCATGTCATGCAGTGGACCATGTATAGTGCTCCACTGCATTTTGGCTAGGTTGGCGCTACGTAAGTAGCGCATACAGACACAGTAAGTTTTTGCCCCAGCAAGGTGGTGCTCTACATGACCAGTCCCACCACTTAGTCCTTGACGTAAGAATGGAAAATTAAGGAACTCTCTTGGTTCAGCACAAAGTATGCTATTGCCCCAGCAAGGTCCAGCAATGCATCCACAGTCCGTCACATGGTTCTTGACGTCAGAAAGGATGCGCATAGGATGTCTCTTGGTCCAGCACGAAGTATGTTATTACTACCTTAAGGCCCAGCTATCCATACGCCCTCCTGGCATGCAGTACTCATAGAGTGGATGCTCATGAGAAGTCTCAACCACAGTATGGGTGTTTTTTACCAGCATTACTTATTTTCCCTGTGCCCTTCTGGGCACATTGTATAACCTTTAATGGGCACTGAGAAAGATGTGGTGTTTCTGACCAATTACAGTGACAGGACACATCACCATCCACCAAAGAGCTTTTTTAAAAGACCACACACGTCATATGGTAAATGAAGACCAGAAGCATACAGACAGAGAGACGGGCAACTGCCTGCCAACTACCTTACAGAG
The DNA here is from genome assembly GCF_964261635.1 of Lissotriton helveticus. Classification (NCBI taxonomy): domain Eukaryota; kingdom Metazoa; phylum Chordata; class Amphibia; order Caudata; family Salamandridae; genus Lissotriton; species Lissotriton helveticus. The sequence continues at coordinate 474,224,377 of NC_136060.1, read as the reverse complement.
TGGCACAGCACTTCCCTTCCATGAGGGTAAGGTACACTGTGTGATGTCATAAGGCCTCTATTTTCATTCAACACATCATTAAATTGAACACATTTCATTTTGTACCAAAACAGAACTATACAAGTGAGTAATAAAGTATAAAAGTAAAAATCAACATCTGCTAGAATTTACAAGGTCAAGCTTACTTACATATAAATATTCCTCGCTTTGCAAGTATACATCATCCCCATTGTCCTCCCAGCTTTTTCCCAATGACTCACCACAGACAAACTATCTCCATTCACCCCAGGCTTACTCCCTTCTCATTATTATGCAAACTATTTTCAGCCACACGCTTGAGAACCTATACCATCTTTTTGTTTCATCCACTCCTTTCATTGAACACACTAATCAATGTCAACCACATGCAGACCTTTGAAGGAAGCAGAGAATCCTTCCCTTAACAAGTGGTTGGATTTCACTCACACATTCACCTATTCCGAATCTTCCAGCGTCCACTTGAGGACACTCCTTTCATCCTATTTGTTCATGATCCACTCCTGCTCAAGTACTTTACATGGCTTCCTCCCTCTCATCACCTCAAAGAGAATGACGATTCTCAGATTAACATGATAAGAGAATCAGGATTTCATTAAAGACACGGAGGGTAACGGCTGCAGGAGCGGCAAATAAAAGGTTATGCATAATGGTAGCCTCCGGTCTTGTAATGACATTTTCTGTCATTCCATTGGGATGTGAGGTGATAAGCTCCCACCTCCAGGAACCTATGGGAATCACTGGACAGGTGCTTGGACCCCTTTGACCCACCCTAAAAATTGAATGAACTATCCAGCAATAAAAATGTACGACACTGACTCTATGCTCGCTGAAGCTGTCGGTTATACTATGTAATCTCTCTCTCTCTTTACTTATTCACACTTTCCTCTCCTCCTACACTACTCCCAACTTACCACTACTGTATAACGAGCAAAAGGAAGACATCTTGTACCGCACAGGATGGTCACGCACACAAAGTTATCCCTGTGCACTGTATGTATGTATGTATGTGTATGGGGAACATCCTTTACAACGCAACTGTTACAACGAAGTACCTTTACGACGCAACCATTACAACGCAACTTTTACGACTTGCGCTGGGGGGCGCTCTAGGATAGGGAATAGTTTCCAACACCTTCTCTCAAATCCACAGGGACTGGAGTTGGACTAGTAAATTAAACTATTCACTATCCAGCGCCCCCCAACGCAAGTCGTTGTAACGACTTGCGTTGTAAAACTTGCATCGTAAAGGCATGCGTTGTAATAGCATGCGTTGTAACGTCATACATCCATGTGTATAAATACCATACATAAAAAAAAGTGTCATATTCCATCACTGGATTATTCAATAACTCTGTGGATAATAACCTGAGGAATGTATATGAATGATTCCCATACACCATAAAAACATTTTCAGCTCTTAGGGCATGCGTTAAACCTCATTGTCCATTACCAAATTTTGGGGAGAATTATTTCTTGCAAGTAACATCCCTGGTGCTCACTTAGACAACACAATTAAGTTCAGGCCAGAATTATTAATAGTCTAGTTATTAGGTACCCCAAATAAAATCCCATGAGCACAATAAATGTCCAAAGCAACCTTCCATCCAGTCTGTCTGGATATTCCACAATTTACTTCGGACACACAAGAGTTTTCTGGGACTTATCATTCTACCCAGAGGTACCTTATCTTCCACACACATCCAACCCTTTGCGACCAAAAATCAGCCCATGTCAATGTAGCTCATAAGCAACACTCAGTGAGACATCTTCATCTAGGTGTTTCTCATTGGCCACAATGTCTTTGTACGGCCCATTAATCAATCAATCAGATTACTTGTAAAGCGTGCTACTTACCCGTGAGGGTCTCGAGGCGCTGAGGGGGGGTGAGCGGGGTGCCGCTACTGCTCGAAGAGCCAGGTCTTGAGGAGTCTTCTGAAGGCGAGTAGGTCTTGGGTTTGCCGTAGGTGGATAGGGAGGGTGTTCCAGGTCTTGGCGGCGAGGTAAGAGAAGGATCTGCCGCTGGAGGTTGTTAGTTGGATGCAGGGGACAGCGGCGAGGGCAAGACTGGCGGAGCGGAGCTGGCGGGTAGGGGTGTAGAAGCTGAGTCTGCTGTTCAGGTAGGCTGGTCCGGCGTTGTGGAGTGCTTTGTTTGTGTGCTCAATTCTTTTGGCTTTAAAGAGGAAGATGTTATTCTAGAAGTGCATAATATTTGACAGTCCCTTAAATAAATAGTGCATAGCTCTTTTTAAATTGACCTGCGCCGAGACTAAACCAAAGGTTTTACACTTACAGCTATATGTCCCTTCAGGTTTATTAAGAGAAGTCAAGGGTATTGCAAATGGCAATGCTCTTGAGTGTTGTTAGAAAATGGGTTACTAGTTGAGTGGGGTGTGAACCCTGGTCAAGCAGCAACCACAATCCTAGTCAGGGTAAGACATAAGCAAACTCCAAATTAACCTATGCTCATCCCGCTTGGCACAGAGCAGTCCAGCTTAATTTAGAGGCGATGTTTAAGTGTTTGTGCAACACTTAAAACAGTACAAACACCACACAAAAATATCCCACACCAGGTTAGACATATAGAGACTAATTTAATAAATAAAACAAGACCAGAACAACAAAAATCCAATCAGTACAACCAAAGTTAGGAATTTTAAAGAATAAACGGTAAAATAGTGCCTAAAAGCAGAAAGGGCCAACCGTGGCTATTTGCCACGCTGGTCTGCATCATAGTCAAAAGTTCAGGCCAACTGCGATCGTACGGGGTCAGATACAGTCCCAGATTAATCCCACTGTAGGCTTACCTTTTCAAGTTGTGTGCCAAGAGTCCTGTTCACATTGGAGAGGGTCACAAGGAGCAACAAGAGCATCACCTGATGGTGGTCACCATAGCGCGAGGAGCAGGCCGGGCATCGCAAATGAGCAGGCTGGTGCCTCGGGTTGGCAGTCCTCAGGGGTCGAACGATGATTACTATGCGAAGACACGGGCTGGTGGGGGCTCACGCTGAATTTCAATTAGAACAATGTGGAAAAGTAAATTTTGCCATGTTCTGTGTCCCTACGTGTCCTCCGTCTCATGTTATGTGTGCATGATTAATATGCATATGTATTCCCCATGTTTGATTAAAGACGCAATTACAGTTGTGTCCATCTCTAGTATGCCAGTTTCCAGTTCTCGTGAATACTACGAATATCAGGCCTATGTAAAGTTACGTTGCCACGTTTCTCAGTGTGCACGATATTTCATTGTAAAGTCCCCGTTTCTAGGCCTCAAAAGGGCCCGGACACTAGATTCGGCTCCTGTCTCCTGAGCCTCGCTGAGGAGCGATACAGCCCCCACCTGTGTTCCTGACCCTTCACTTACTTCCTGCCTCACAGTGCCCGGTTCAGCCTGGCTCTGCCTCTGAGTCTGCCAAGAGTATGTTATGATTCTAGTTATCAGTCCAGTCCTCCTTCTCTGCATTCCTAAAGCTACTGAATTGCATCAATAGTTTCCGTCATTGTCTAGCCTTTACGTCTCCATGTAAGAGAAATACTGCATTTAATGGTCATTTAATATTCTTCATCACGCACTACATGTAGAATAATGCATGCTCCAGTCTTAGAGTCTGTTAGCCTTTCCCCTCCTGACTCTTAGTTTATATCAACATGTTCTCTAAACATCAGATACTAGATACTGTTTAGGTACATGTCGCCCTGACTCTCCAGACTTTAGTCTCTGCTCCTAGCACAGAGTTCATAGCCCCCAGCTTCTCCTAGTAACACGTCATTGCCAGCTTGCGCGCACCACTAGGTTAGAGGTCCCGGCTCCTTAGGTAGCCCCCTCCATGTTTCCGCCCCATTCATGACATATTCTGTTACGTTTGCATCACATGTCTATGTATACGCCCTGTTCACGCCTCTTTTATGCCTTATCTTTCGCGACTGTTATAGGCCCCTCCCACTGCTACGCCTGTTGCAATGAAATGCTATGTAATTGTTCTAATGTATATATACTTGTGCACTGTTATTAAAAGTGGCTAGCCATTCCAGATCCTGCCCCCAGGCAGCTGCCATCCTATTCCTGTGCAGGTTGTCCTGTTCCTGTCCTTTATGCTGTATTAAACCTGCAAAACTCCTACTACCTCGAATCTTGACTCTTATTTATTGAGCTATCTGTTATTCATTTATCCATTCAAAAATAGAGGTATTATTTATTTATTTACCACATAATGGCGCCCGAATAGGGACTTGCCCTTTCCCCACGCGCCGGTGAAGCCACGCCGGTCCCCTGACCCTCTGCAGCCGTGACGGAACCATACCGTGCACGTGCAGATATTTCTGCTTCAAGTATCCCTCAGGCCCACGGAGGAGACGGAGGTGGCGGTCCAGCATCCAGACGAGGCGGTGGAGGAACGCGGCGAGTCCCGACCAGAGCCCAAGCCGAGAGTCCAAGGTCCGAGGTATCCGGAGGCCCACCCGTAACTGAAGTCCGAAGTTCGTCCGTCCGGCGTCGAAGCAGTCCAGTCCAGTCCGAGGCCTTCCGTTCTTGCTGCCCGGTGAGTACCGTTGCTGGGGTAGTATCTAGACAGGGTCAATCTAATTGTCTCTGGTCCGTGGGTTTTGGTGGTACACAGACCCAAAACGAAGTGTCCACTTCGGTGGATGCGGGTCCTGACGTGTCTCTTTATGAGACCGGTAAGTTTCGTACTGTTTTAGCAGTGCATCTAGTTTCTGTTCTAGTCAGTTCTGTTCTCGAGAAAATTCATGTGTTCTGTTCTCAGTATTCCAGGTAGTATTCTGTTCGAACTGTTATTTTAAATGTTCTTCGTGTATTTCAATGTCGTGGTATGAATGTGGAGTAATTATCGTGTTCATTGTGTATTGTATTGTGTCTAGATTACAGTTCAGTCATGCCTTTATTCTCTAAACTCCGTCAGTTAAAAACCAGAAAAGGTCTGTTAGAAGCAGCAGTTCCTGTCCCGCCTAGGGACAGTCCAGGTCATTTTATGTATCAGAAGCATGGCATAAGTGCCATATTATATCTAGATTTATGGGTAGAGTATACCAAAGAGTTAGAAGAAAAGTATAGATGGCCCGTATCAGGTACGTGGGATGCCGAGTGCATCATGAGAGTGGAAGAGGCATTATGGAAAAAGAAAGCCAGACAGTCACAGAAAGATGCCATCGAGTTATGGCGCAAAGAATCTCATAAAAGAACCGAAAAAGAAATCAGAAAGTCAGAATTAAGTAGAGAATCCTTAGAACGAGCCCAGGAAAAGGAATTAATCGAGATAGGTGAACGAGTTAAAACCGAACAGTCAGACAGACAGAGGAATGCCCTTATTAAGGGTATGTATCCTCTTCTTGCCGAGGGCTTGCCGAAGGCGACCCCAGAGGCATCCAGTAATCTTCCGCCGCCATTAGTTCCGACCAAGCTACGTCACAAACCGACCGCAGCTGATATTTTCATTTCGTCCTACTTGGACGACACAGTCCCGGAATATGCAAATCCTGTTCCACCAGCTCCTGTAAATCATGCAATTCCTGCTCCTCCAGACACCGGGGCACCTTTGGCAGTACCTGCTACGGTACCCCAGGTCCAGCCTACATTACAATTTCCTACTCTGCCAGCACGAAGAGTATCAGTCGACGATTCCAGTTTAGGGGCCGCAGGAGGAGGTCCTCCTGGTACCCCGCCACCACACCAACGTAGAACGTTGGCCGAGTTACATGAATGTGCGTTACAGCGTACGCCCAGATATCAGTCCGTTGCAGATATCCGACGAGCTCTCACTGAATGCCGTTATGATCCAGTTACAGGTGATGATAGTACGGTTATATATTCCGTACGTGTCAGACGGGTGACCGGGTATTTGGACACCCTACCGGACATGAAAGAAGATCTAGACAGAATATATCGTTTCATCCGCACAGGGAATGATCCAGAAAGTATTAGCGAAGCCATGTCTCAAAGAAAAGCTGAAATCCAGCTTATGTTATTAAAGTTTCTGATTAATTGTCTAATAAGAGAACAAGATTACCCGACTAAAGATCCGGTCGAAATGAGAACTCTGACAAGGTGGAGTGACAATATAGCCGAGGGTAAGCACAGAACTATCAGTAGTATAGAGAGTATGTACAAGAAAATTCGTAAGGAAATAATAAGGTTACACGACCAACGTAAAGCAGCACAAGTAAGCGAGAAAGAAAATGACTCTACGGAAGAGGTAGAGGACGAGAATCCCGCCAGAATAGCGTATGTAGGAAAATCTAGATTTCCAGATCGCCATTTACGCCTAGAACACAAGTCAGTTCTTCATCATCTAGCACCAGAACAAGGTTCTCTAGAACAAGTATTTCAAGCTACAGATCATATTCTGAAATCACGAATCGGTTACAGTGAATTAAGTACCATGCATGAACAAGAACTAGCCCGATCAGCAGTCCGATGGACTACTGATTCTACCACTTTTCCAGACGAAATAGTGGCACAAATGTTTCTGAAACTGCCCCCAGCCGAGCAACGACTGGTGGGTATGTATATGATCCAGCACCTCATTACATTGTATGAGGGTCAACATTCTGATCCAGGTCCGTTACACGATGTCCTGAACGAGTTACTCCAGTATAGATGGAAAGGTTTAGGTACCGATTTAATTAGTGTCATTCTAGAACAGCGCCACAAATATAGTATGTTTTTGAACCCGCATTTTGTTCATGTTTCACCCCCAGAAATTAAACCCTTTTACATAGACAGACAGAATCCGTTACGAGAAGTACACCCAGTTAGGACAACAGATGGTGAAATGCAACGAGTGTTTGTTTACACCCCGATTACAAAGATGGAACTCTTAGAGATGAAGAAATTAATTCCCTGTCATGATAAAGATCCAGCAGGGTTCCACCGAGAATTAAAAGACATGCTCCGTATGGGAGAATACACGTATCCAGATATTATTAAAATGTTAAAAGTCCTATTGCCCGCAGGGGTATATGAGAAACTAAAGGAAAAAGATTGGGAGGTGGGAGAGAAAAAGATCGATTGGGCAGTTCTAGAAGCTGAAGACAAGATACGAGTACCAGGTACCAGTCTTGGAGAGAAATGTAAAGAATTACCAGAATTATTAATACAAGTTTTGCCCAGATTATTGACCACTAGAAAGGAAGACTGGGATGCAATCTCAGCCTGTAAACAGAAACAAGATGAAGACACTAGTGATTTTTATTCTAGATTTGAGAAATGCTTTAGTATCAACAGTGGCCTCAAGACAAGTAGCGAGTCATACCCTCATCTTTTTGTTACTAAATTAGTCGAGAACTCAAGTCCACAAGTTAAGAATCGAGTTTTGAAAGTCGAAAGTACGTGGCAAGCTAGTACCCCGTCCCAGATGTTGCAGATGCTTCAGTACCACCAGAATAGAATCAGAGAAGAGCAAGAACATGAGAGAAAACGTATGAAAGACACGAAAATGAAAGTACTAGTTGCACAATCTGTTCCTCAAGACAGTCAGAAGAGGGGTCCGAATCAAGCCAGTCATCCTGCAGCTCCCGTTAAAGGAAACTGCAATTATTGTAAACAGCCAGGTCATTTTATAAACGAGTGTGCAGTTCTGAAACACAACATAGCTACCGGTAAGACTAAAGAAAGACCACGTCCGCCTAGACAAGAACAAGTTACACAGACTCCTCAGCCACAGAATGCACCACAGACAGTTACAGTACCGCAGCCTATTGCTGCAACACAGCATGTTACACAACAGATGTACCAGTATGCACAGTCCGAGTATCCAGAGTACCAGCCATATTCATGAAACAGCCTAGAGAGGGAGGTAGGCTTGCCTTTCATCGAGATTCCTGTAGATCAAGAAGGTCCCTATGTGCATAGTCAAGTATTAGGGAAAGACAGAAAGTTTCTGATTGATACAGGGGCAAGTAGGACCACCATCAGTCACGCCGAAGTTCCAGGGGCTCCGCTCTCAGGCTCTAGAAATGTTTCCCTTGGATTTTCAGGAAAGCCTATCGTGAACGAGATATCTAAGCCAGTTACTCTAGAAGTGGGTCCACTGTCCCGCACTACTGATCTGTTACTTACGAAGTCATGTCCAGAAAATTTATTAGGCATTAAGACACTGAAAGAGTTAGGTGCAGTTATTTGCTGTTCCCCCGAGGGAATACGATTGTTCCTACGTGACTTCAAGGGTCACTATGTATTACGAGATTTTGATCCAAGATTGTCTAATGTTCCGCAGCATTTATGGGCGCAAGGTCCAACTGATGTTGGTTATATGCAAATCACACCCCATCGTGTGACTCTCAAGCCAGGTGTAGTGTTACCACGAATCAGACAGTACAGATTGCCACCTGAGGCTGTAGCAGCCTTATCCAAAATTATTGACGAGCTCATGGCTCAAGGAGTAGTTGTAGAAACTGACTCCAATGTATGTAATTCTCCGATCATTCCCGTCATGAAACGTACTGATCCAAATGCACCCCCAGTATATCGATTGGTGATTGACCTTCGAGAACTCAATAAATGTATTATTCCCCAGTACCCAGTTGTTCCAGATATCTCTTCCCTATTGACAGCCATTGATTCCGAAGCTTCATTTTTTACAGTCATAGACCTCAAGAACGCGTTTTTCAGTGTTCCCATTCATCCAGACAGCCAGTTTCTTTTCGGATTTTGTTTAAATGGAAGGAGCTATAAGTTCACACGCGCTCCTCAAGGTTTCACAGAAAGTCCTAGTATTTACAGTCAAGCACTTAAGAGACAACTAGACAACATTCACATGCCAACTGACACTGCCCTGCTCCAGTATGTCGATGATCTACTGATCACAGCCCGTTCTGAACGTGCTTGCGAGCAAGCATCCCTTACAGTTTTGTATTTCCTAGCCGAGATGGGGCACAAGGTGTCCCCTTCGAAGCTTCAATTCTGTGTCCAGCAAGTGATCTATTTAGGCCACTTACTGTCCAAGAGGGGTAGGCAGTTGACACCAGATCGTATCCAGTTAATAGCGAGTCTTCCTCAGCCCAAGACCCAGAAGGAGGTACGTGCTTTTATCGGCCTTACTTCTTATTGTCGACAATGGATTCCTCAGTATGCATTTCTAGCTAAACCACTGATACAGTTAACGACACAGGAGGCAGCCGTATCGACTGTCCTCCCTTGGACATCTGAACATACACTTAGTTTCAATGAGTTAAAGAAAGCTTTATGCCAAGCTCCAGTTCTAGCAACACCGAACTACAGTAAGCCTTTTACACTTTTCGTCACAGAACGTGAAGGTACAGCATTATCTGTTCTCACACAAGATCAAGCAGGACAATACAAGCCTTGTGCTTATTTCTCGAGCACACTAGATCCTGTAGCCCAGGCTCTGCCTGCGTGCCTCAAGTCAGTTGCAGCCACAGCACTAGCTATCAGACAAAGTGATTCCATAGTATTAGGACACTCCTTGACAGTACAAGTTCCACACTCCGTGGAAGTTCTTTTAAACCGAACACAGACTCAGCACTTGACAATTGCACGTTTAACAGGTTATGAATTGACACTGTTCCAGCCACACATAGAAATCAGACGCTGCAACGTTCTAAATCCTGCTACACTGCTACCGTCAGTTAATTCCAATCCTGCCACACATGACTGTGTGGAAATAGTTAACACTATGACTAAGCCAAGACAAGATCTGACAGATATTCCATTACCAGATCCTGACCTGACACTTTATGTGGATGGTTCATGTATGAGAACAAGTACAGGAGAATTAGTAGCCGCGTATGCAGTGACTACTGACACTGAAGTTATAGAGACACACCGTATTGACACCCTGTCTGCTCAAGCAGCAGAGCTAGTTGCTCTGACTCAAGCCTGCATACACGCCAGGAACCTGAAAGTTAATGTTTATACAGATTCACGCTACGCATTTGGAGTCGTACACGACTTTGGAGTGCTCTGGCAGGAGAGAGGTTTCATGACTTCTCATGGAACCAAGATTCAGCATGGTCTCCTTATTCAGGCTCTGTTAGATGCCATACACTTACCGACATCTATTGCTATCATGAAGTGCAAAGCACATACGAAAGTTACTGACACTATTTCCCAAGGTAATGATCCAGCAGATCGCACAGCCAAGCTTACAGCACAGACTCCAGACATTCCAGTTAATCCGACACAGACACATACTCCAGATCCGACTACATGTATGACAGTTAAGGACCCTACTCAAGATGTCATAGATATCCAGTTACATGCTACTCCCGATGAAATCAAGAAATGGTCCGAACAAGGAGGGGTCCAGACAGATCAGGGATGGGTAACGAAGGGAAAAGCCACATGGTTTCTCCCCGACTCTATGGTTCAAGTCATTATCAATACCGCACATAGTCCAGCACATTTAGGGGAAAAAGCTATGTTAGACAGTATCCAGAACATTTGGTTCAACAAGCATTTACGAGCTGCAGCCAAGCAGAAAGTCCGTACCTGTATGATATGTTGCCAGTTCAATCCAGGTAAAAGTGTCCCGGTGGAACAAGGTGGATTCCAGCCCCCTGACCACCCTTTTGAAGTCCTCCAAATGGATTATATTCAGATGGAGCGATGTCGAGGTTTCAAGTATGTTCTTGTAGTTGTATGCGCTTTGTCCAGGTGGACAGAGGCATATCCAGTCCCAGATTACACAGCCACGACTACTGCCAAGCAGTTGGTTCGTGAGTTCTTCCCCCGTTATGGACTCCCAAGGGTCGTATATTCTGATAACGGCCAGCCATTCTCATCTGAGTTGATGAAACACGTTTCCCTGTTGTTAGGGTACCAGTGGAAGTTCCATTGTGTACGCCATCCTGAAGCAGCCGGTCTCGTAGAGAGACATAATCAGACCCTGAAAATCCGAATTGCAAAAGTATGTCAAGAGAAAAGTGTAGACTGGATAGTAGCTCTGCCAGTCGCTTTATTTTATATGCGCATGGTCGCACATTCCAGATCAGGTCTGTCCCCGTACGAGGTCGTGTTCGGCCGCCCCCCTAACATGTAGGCACACCTAGACCCCAAAGTATTGCCGATGATTCGAGTAATATGCTGATAGATTACCTAGCTTCATTGATGTCTGCCCTACACTCTTGTCGTTCACAGGTTGCCGCCGCATTTCCAGACAATACCGAGGTGGCACCGCATGAAATCGTTCCTGGTTGCATGGTTCTTGTGAGGAACTTTGATCGTTCAAGTCCGCTGGAGCCTCGCTGGAAAGAACCCCGACAGGTCCTCCTGGCCACCCGTACAGCCGTGAAGTTGGAGGGAAGAAAAGGCTGGGTGCATCTTTCACATATAAAAAAGTTTTATGGACTGAAACCCGTTTCAAAGAACATTTCCGAGGATTTGAAATACTGCCAAAGTACTATTCTTAAGGACTGTCCCGCAAAAGACATTGACACGAACCCTTCCCTGTTAGAGAAAACTCCGCAGCAGGAGTATAAGCTTAAACTAAGGTCTAGTAAAATAAGTCAGCCAGTTTGATTGTCTAAGTCCTCCCCTAGGTGAAACGGTTAGACCGGTTTCTGACATGAATAAAATAGACCCCCATAGTGAGAGAGTTAGTCAAAACTCAATCCGATGTATCGTTTTCCTAAGTTTCATATTGTTTCTCAGCATTATGATTTCCTGCACAAGTTATGCATTTTATCTGTATTTTCCAGTTTCCCATGTAAATAAGTCTGCTAATGTTACAGTAGAGCACACGTTTAGTGATCTGCCTCCTCATGAACTCTCTTATCGTCTCGCTATGCGTAATAATTCCTTTATCCGCATGTTACATTACTCACACCAGACCAGCAATGCCACTAATTGTTGGGTGTGTGGTCGACTCCCCCCTTTCCAGACACCGAAGGGAGTTCTGCCACTCTTTCCTTATCCATTTTCACATAATGGTTCGTGTGGAGCATGGTCCACGTTAACGTCATCCTCAACAGATATGTCTTTTCTTAACAGTACATGTTTTCCAGACAAGCAAGGTCTTCCCCACAGAACAGGGTTAGATCTAGAGAATGAAGTTTATAATCTAGGTAATTATTCTTCGAATTTCATGGTCCTGAATGTTCAGTCTGCTACTACTCCAGACTTACCTGCTATTTCAGTACTCCCAGTCAAAGGCGAATTATGTGTCAGAAATTATGGTTCCGTACATGTAGGACATAGTGATTGTACTACTATTGTCAAGTATAGTGACAGTAGGAAATCTATTTTCAAAGCTTCACGTCATTCTTATTTTGTTTGTGGTCAGACCGCATATGTTCGTCTGCCCCTCGATTGGGAGGGAACCTGTTACATTGCCTTCCTACTGCCACCAGTTTTCCTAGCCCCGTCCGATTATCATAGAAACACACATCTAGTACACTTTAGACATAGAAGGGAGATCGAGTCCCCAATTGTCGATTATACTGAAACTGCTCTAGAACAATATACAGATTTCAATAGAGGTTTCTTCTTCTTTATAGGACCTATCCAGAATAGTAAGTTAATACGTAGGTTAACAAGAACCCTTGAAGCAGTAGTGAATGAGACTGCCTCTGCCCTCGGTAACTTAACCGAAGAGCAATCTGCTATGAGATTTGTCGTGCTCCAGAATCGTCTCGTCCTTGACGTCATACTGGCCGATAGGGGCGGGGCATGTAGAGTCATCGGATCTAGTTGCTGCATTTTCATTCCTAATAACGCACCGTCTGTTTATTCAGCTATAACCAGACTCCATAAAATTGCCCATCTGTTACACCAGGATCCAGGCACCTGGACATGGTCCGGTTGGTTCTGGAATATAATTTCCGCCTGGGGATGGAAAGTATTGTCCTTTCTAGGTATTGCAGTAGCGATCATATTCAGTTGCTGCCTCTGTATACAATGTGGCCCTGCGATTTGCGGCATTTGTGCTACATCTTGTATTCCTAGTCCCAAGCCCCGTTCTAAATCCCGTTCCAAGACAATTCGAGACGAGCAAATGATACTGTATGAAATGATAGATGGTATCATGAATATTGATGTTTCCTGATGAAAACGTAGTGACAAGGAGGGAATGTGGAAAAGTAAATTTTGCCATGTTCTGTGTCCCTACGTGTCCTCCGTCTCATGTTATGTGTGCATGATTAATATGCATATGTATTCCCCATGTTTGATTAAAGACGCAATTACAGTTGTGTCCATCTCTAGTATGCCAGTTTCCAGTTCTCGTGAATACTACGAATATCAGGCCTATGTAAAGTTACGTTGCCACGTTTCTCAGTGTGCACGATATTTCATTGTAAAGTCCCCGTTTCTAGGCCTCAAAAGGGCCCGGACACCAGATTCGGCTTCTGTCTCCTGAGCCTCGCTGAGGAGCGATACAGCCCCCACCTGTGTTCCTGACCCTTCACTTACTTCCTGCCTCACAGTGCCCGGTTCAGCCTGGCTCTGCCTCTGAGTCTGCCAAGAGTATGTTATGATTCTAGTTATCAGTCCGGTCCTTCTTCTCTGCATTCCTAAAGCTACTGAATTGCATCAATAGTTTCCGTCATTGTCTAGCCTTTACGTCTCCATGTAAGAGAAATACTGCATTTAATGGTCATTTAATATTCTTCATCACGCACTACATGTAGAATAATGCATGCTCCAGTCTTAGAGTCTGTTAGCCTTTCCCCTCCTGACTCTTAGTTTATATCAACATGTTCTCTAAACATCAGATACTAGATACTGTTTAGGTACATGTCGCCCTGACTCTCCAGACTTTAGTCTCTGCTCCTAGCACAGAGTTCATAGCCCCCAGCTTCTCCTAGTAACACGTCATTGCCAGCTTGCGCGCACCACTAGGTTAGAGGTCCCGGCTCCTTAGGTAGCCCCCTCCATGTTTCCGCCCCATTCATGACATATTCTGTTACGTTTGCATCACATGTCTATGTATACGCCCTGTTCACGCCTCTTTTATGCCTTATCTTTCGCGACTGTTATAGGCCCCTCCCACTGCTACGCCTGTTGCAATGAAATGCTATGTAATTGTTCTAATGTATATATACTTGTGCACTGTTATTAAAAGTGGCTAGCCATTCCAGATCCTGCCCCCAGGCAGCTGCCATCCTATTCCTGTGCAGGTTGTCCTGTTCCTGTCCTTTATGCTGTATTAAACCTCCAAAACTCCTACTACCTCGAATCTTGACTCTTATTTATTGAGCTATCTGTTATTCATTTATCCATTCAAAAATAGAGGTATTATTTATTTATTTACCACAACATCAATGGGAAACGCTTCAACACCTGAGACTCATCAGCACAAATGCTTTATTTTACCTGCCACAATGTCCCTTCTTACTCAGCTCGTGCTTCAATGCTGCATGCTACTTTCTATAGATCCCACACCAAACCTAGACCTTGTAAAATATTGTAGGCGCTGCCATACCTTCCACGTTAATGCAGAAGAAGAGTCCAAACGAAGAATACATATCGATGAATGTAAAAACTAAGAATTGCAGTGCAAGTTGTCTATAATTCATTCTTAGAAGACTGATAACATAAGCTGAGAAACTCTTCACACCCCCCTCAGCAGTACTAATTGTTTAGATGACACGTCAGAGTCTGCTGATGAATAAGCTCCCAGTGGTTCTGCTCTGCGCATGTGCACAGAGGTGTAAGCAACATTGTTCATTGCAATGCTTTGTCTAACTTTGCATGAGATAAACCCAGTATAATCATGGATATTACCTCACAATTATTGATTAAAATCTTGCAGGAGGCATTGGTATCTATAGGGCTCAGGTTTATTCTTTGCAGAGCTGCCTCCCAATGAGCATCAGGCTATGGGCCTGATTTAGAGTTGGGAGGGTGAGGAACTCTATCACAAATGTGACAGATATCCCATTCACTGTATTACAAGGGCATTTTATCCTATGGCACTTCTAAAATGGTGGACGTGGTATCCGTCATGCTTGTGACGGAGTATCTTATACTCCGAGTCCAAACTCTAAATCTGACCCTATGTGTCTTCATCTTCACCCCGGACAAATGGAAGTGAGTAGCTAGATGATTTCTGAGGAGTTAGGGGATAGAAGATTATTTTAACACTAAATGTGTCTCCGCAGAATAGGTGCCTACAAGCATAGGACCTTGATACCAAGAGCAGTTCTCACAGGACAGTTCATCACGGTAAATCAAGATGCTCTTGGTCCACAACATTTTAGTGCCAGTGCTTACAATGCATGTTCTGCAGGGCAGCACAAAAGCCAGGCTGCCACTGCTTCTGCCAAAGCATCGTGTTGCAATCTCTAGGTGGGCCAAGTGCAGGTGCGGGTCGCGATAACCAGTGATACGCCGCAGGCCAGGTACTCCAGAAGTACACCTTCAGGTCAGGTACTCCAGAGGTACGCCCTCAGCAGGGGTGGCCTTAGGCATGTGCAAGCTGTGCACCTGCACAGGGCCGCCAAACCCCAGGGGCCACCACGCCAATATATATCCTTAATATAATAATCCTCTGAGGATGGATACATATTTGCGTGGCGGCCCCTGACAGGGATTTGGCGGCCTCCGGCTCTGTTCCACTTCCAAACACCCTGACCCCCCCCCCCCCTTTGACTGGCCGCCGCGCTCCGCCCCGCCCGGAACCCCTCTTCCGGGGCCCCCTACCTACGCTCCCTGCCCAGGGCCGCCATGAGCCTAGAGCCGCCCCTGCCCTCAGGCAGTGTCTCCACTATGATGTCCCTTGCAGTTTGGTAACACAGAGACAATGTGGAGGTCAGGCAGGGAATGCCTGGAGGTGGCTTGTTTGTAGCCCTGAGCTTTTGCTTTTTAGCAAGCCTCAGAGTACATTTGGCTTTAATAAGTGGTCGGCTAATAGTCAGTCATTTACCCTGATATTTTAAAGTGCATAGGCCTTCTTTATCTCCAAATCCTGGGTTGTGTGATCACAGTTCAGCAGGCGTCCGGCTGAACTCCTGCACACAGCTCAAGAGTAAGATGGCTGAACAGTGAAATAACCATGTATCATGGTATAAAGTAATATTTAATAGCACAAGCAAGTGTACAGCCAGTGAGGAGGGGGAACCACCAGCAAACATCAGAACCTGTCAGAACGAGGGATTGCTTCCCTCAATGCCTCTACTTATATTTTACAGCATCACTATAAACAACAACTTTGTAAAGAAATTACTTCGAAAAAGAGGATCATCCTCACTGTACTCAAAGACACTAACTAGTGTGATTGAACCCAACATTTCCAAAGTATGCTTGAAGGGTATCCCCTCCCTTCATGCACATGGTGGGAAGATGGATGGTGCTGGGGACCACAGTCTGGGGGTTTAGACAAGACATGTTAGAAACAGAGCTTGGACATTTCCCTATGCAATGCCCCCTCTCTGTTCTTTTTATGATGTTATTAGAGGAACCAGACCCACTTTGGCCTTTTCCTGGTATGCAGATAGAACAGGCTGGAGTTTTAAGTGCCTGTCTGCTCAAGCTCTACAATTCACTTCTAGATCCATGGGCCGAGCCCCAGCAGATATCTACAAGTAACGCGCCACACTTTGGAACTCCCTGCCCGACCACCTAAGAAATACATGCATTCATCTTAAATTCAGACACATCTGGCTATTCCCTACTGAACCAGAACCCTTGCTGTAGCTGGGTTGACAACATAAGGCTCTATCTTGTTGACCCAGGGCCGGCTTTAGCAATGTCCCACGTCCCATGACCGCCTCCTCGGATTCTCCCACTACCACATGCAAAAGTGCCCCTCATCTCTCCTATCATAAGATATTGGTAAACACATCACCCCTCTGAAGTCACAGCGCCCCCCTCCACAGCTCAGCGCCCAGTGCGGCTGCACCAGTCGCACTGGCCCAAAACCGGACCCATTCCTTCATCGTCTCGTTGCCTATTTCCATGAGGGCAACAGATCCTCTGGGTGCAAGTGAGCCCAATTATTAATTTAAATGTACCCATATGTGTATGCATTATGAGGCACTTGGCAGACTAGATATATATTAATTTCATAATTGTGTGTAACATAACTATGATATCAGGATTTGAGTTTCAACGGATAATACTGAATAAAACTCACTGATGAAAACTCAGCCAGTTCGGTTTCAAACTATATCCAGTGATTTTTCAAACACCTACAGTCGTAGCGCTTTAACACATGAGAGAGCCAAAGCACTAGAACATGGTATGGACAACAGTATTCATCTTGTAGGTCTGACCCCCATACTTTTTACACTGTTAGAGAAGGTACTCAACATTGCCACTACCACTCTTTCTAATGTTCCCAAACACAGTTGATCCTCGACCAGGCCATCCGGTTGCCAGCTAAGAACAGATCTTTCCGGAAGTTATTGATGGGGGTCTCCAAAACCATAAATGGCTCCTCCCCCACTAATTGTCCTCAGTTTCTGATTACATACGTCTTCGCAGTCATAATCTTCTGGCTTCTCGTTCATTTTAATCTAATATACATATATTCATTTTTGGTACTCACATAGCTATATTGACAGGATAATCACTGAAACCTCCATGGGGAGCTTCTGGTTTTTGGTCCTATTTATTGGGACTCCTGCACTGGGGCTCTCTCTCTCTCTCTCTCTCTCTCTCTCTCTCTCTCTCTCTCTCTCTCTCTCTCTCTCTCTCTCTCTCTCTCTCTCTCTCTCTCTTTCCCTCTGTCTCTCTCTGTCTCTCTCTCTCTCTCTCTCTCTCTTTCTCTCTCCATCTCTCTCTCTATTCCTCCCCCCTCCCTCTCGCCCCCTCTCTCTCTCCCTCATTCTCTCTCTCCCTCTATCCCTCTCTCTCCCTTTCTTTTTTTTTTTTAGTTCAAAGAAAAGTTTATTAAGATAATCAAATAATGGCAGCATAGTATACAAAGTGAAAACAACAGGAATAACATGGGTAATAACTGAGAGCATTATAAAAATAAAAAAGAAAATATGTGATAAAAGAAAACGGGGGGAGGGTCAAGGAAGGAAGGGAGGATAGGGAAGAGAGATAGGAAAGGGAGATAAGAATGAGGTTAAAACTTTAAAAATTACAAGCATTGAAGCTATATAACAGTAGAGGCAACGCACAAATATGCAGTTGAATAAACATTAATGAATAATAAGGAACAAAAGGTCATTTAAGGGGGTTTCGAGACTTCTTGTTGAACTGGGGTCAGTTGAAAGGAACGTTTGGCACATGTATCTAGGTAAAGGGTAACGGGGAGCCATAATGAGAGCCTTTTCGGAGATAGGGAAGTGGGATAAACAAATGCAGTATCTAGTCTGTGGTTGTAACAGACATTGAACCACCAAGCTTTAAAAGTAATTCCCTTGGAGTCTTTCCAGTTAACAGTAATTTGCTGAAACGCAACAGCCAATAATAGGTCAACAATATGAACATTTGCTGCAACATCAGTCCAAGAAAAGGAAAGTGAACCAAGGAAAATGTCAGGGATAGAAAAAGGGATGGAGGTATTGAAAATAGAATTGATTTGATTCCAGACTTTAGTCCAGAAGGCATTCGTGGGAGGGCATGTGAAGAGCATGTGAAAAAGTGTGGCGTTGGGGTGCGAACAGGACCAGCAGAGATCTGGGGTCAGGGGAAAACGCTTGTGAAGGAGAGATGGCGTGTACAGAAGGCGGTTGTAGATGAAAAAAAGGGTTTGTGTGAGAGAAGCAGCCCTGGAAGACTTGCGAAGTTTAGTCCATATTTTATCCCACAAGGACGTGGGCCACGAGACAGCAAGATCAGATTCCCATTGCTCCTCAACTTTGGATTTAGGCCTAGGTGATGGAGGATCGTAAAAGGAGTGGTAGATGGAGGACGCTGATGGGTTAGAGCGTAGTTGAGTGCGTAGAGAAGCGACGGGAGCATTAGGGATCACAGTCGGAGTAGAGTTGGAGAGAGAGTCATAGGCGAACATAACTGCATGTTTAAGTAGGGTGTATTTATGAACAAAGGAGGCAGGGAGAGAAAAGAGTTGACGTAGAACCGGAAAAGGGGTAAAGACAGATCCAGTGAAAAGTTGGGCTACCCAGATTAAACCACGCTGTCGCCAAGTTTTCCAGTAAAAAGGTTTCAGTTTGATAAGAATGCTATTATTATACCAAATCGTAGTGGCGAGAAGTTCTGCTACAGAAGAGGGAGGAGCCGGAGAAATGGCTAAAAGTAGTTTTGCGGTGTATTTATGAATTGGACTGGACAAGAATTGGGGCTTACGAGAGAAGGATAAGTATTCGGCAAAGGAAAAAGGAGAAAGAGAAAGACGTTCAAGTTTAGCCCACAGAGGAAGGGGATCAGTAGGATCTTTGAGCCAAACGGCTGCTTGTTTCAGGAGGAACGCCTTATGATAGGCAGGAAAGTTTGGGAAGTTAACCCCACCTTCCGATTTGGGGAGGCGGAGACGCGACAAGGACATACGTGGCTTTTTACCAGACCATAAGAATACTGAGAGTATGGAATTTAGTTTAGTGAAAAATTTGGCAGGAATGGAGAGCGGTAAATTAGAAATGGTGTAAAGGACAATTGGGGACAGCATCATCTTAATAGTGTCAAGACGGCCCCACCAAGAAAGGTAGAGGGGGTGCCATCTAGAAGTAAGGTCAGACAATTTTTGACAACATTTAGTAAGGCATAACGAAATAGTGTCTGGGGTAGAAGGAGTAATGTGCAAACCAAGATATTTGATATGAGCTGGACTCCAAGTGAAAGTGGAGGCAACAAAGTCAGGTTTAAAGGTGAATTTGGTGAGAGGTAGGATTTCGCACTTATCACTATTGAGCTTATATCCAGAGAGATGGGAATAGGTACGGACTTCAGCGAGGAAAGCGGGGATGGAGACAGATGGATTCGAGATGAAAAGCAAAATGTCATCTGCATAGGCAGCTAATTTAACCTGCGTTTGAGCAAGAGGGAAACCATGAATGTTCGGGTTTTGACGTATTCGGGATAAGAAAGGTTCCAGGGCGAGATTGAAAAGAAAAGGGGAGAGAGGGCAACCTTGTCGGACGCCTCTACCGAGTCGGAAAAATGAAGAAATGAGTCCATTGGCACACACCGCAGCTCTAGGGTTTGCATAGAGGATGGATATAAGGGATATGAAATTGGGGCCAAATCCAAACCATTTTAACACGGAAAAAAGAAATGACCATTCTACTCTGTCAAATGCTTTTTCGGCGTCTAAGGCAATAGCAGCTAAGGAACCATTGAATCGTGGGGACTTAGATAAGACATTAAAAAGGAGCCTGGTATTGTCGGAGATAAAACGACCCTTAACGAAACCCGATTGTTCAGGGCCGAGGAGATCTGGGAGAAAAGGATCAAGTCTAATGGCCAAAGATTTAGCATATATTTTATAATCAATATTGACAAGGGAGATTGGTCTGTAGTTCTTGCAATGTTGATGATCCTTAACCTCCTTTGGTATGATACAGATGTAAGCATCTGAGAAAGTGCCTAAGGAAGCATCGTCTGTCTTGAAGGAATCAAGAAGGTGAAATAATTTGGGTAGTAGAAGGTTTGCAAAATGTTGGTAAAATTCGACGGTGAAGCCATCTGGGCCAGGAGCCTTATCCTTTTTGAGTAAATGGAGTGCGGTGCGGAGTTCAGTAATGGTAAGGGGAGTTTCAAGGGAGGTCAAATCAATAGGAAAGGTAGAAGGAGGATGTATGCTGGATAAGAAGGTGGAAATAGAGTGAGCAGAAGGTTGAGTGTCAGAGGAATAAAGTGCAGAGTAGAAATGAGAAAATACCCCCAGGATGTCAGCATCTTTGTGTTGCAATACCGAATGGACATCAAAAACAGATTCAACATTCAACTTGTTTTGTTTGACTTTTAAATAATTGGCAAGAATTTTCCCCGCCTTGTTTTTCCCACCATAAAATTTCGAACTGGATTTCAGGAGGTACAGGGAAGCATCATCAGTGGACTGTTTATTATAGTTCATTTTGGCAGTGATGAGAGCTGTCAAGGACTCTTGAGTATGAGACGTATAGTAGGAGTGCTCTAGGAGTTTAATCTGAGATAGAAGATCAGTAGTGCGTTGACGAGCAATTTTACGTTTTGCCGCAACATGTCTAAGGATAAAGTCTCTGGCAGCTGCTTTGAAAGCGTCCCAGACAGTGTGAGCAGACAAGGATGGAGTCTCATTAAGAACAAAAAATTCATTAGTGAAGTCAATAAAGGAGGTGGTAAATGCAAAAAGAACTTTCAGCAGATCTGTGTACTCAAGAAAATACATTATGATGCCTCTAGGTTTTGTCGCAGGAGAAATACTGGAGGGAGCTCTACCAAGCCTATGTGCGCGCTGTATGTTAAGAGAAGTGCCTTCAGGAAGATGCAGGAGCTTGGGCAAGAAGGATTTGAAGAAGGCGATGGCATCACTCCCCTCGCAACCTTCCTTCAGGCCGTAAAGACGGAGATTATTGCGCCTATTCCTGTTTTCAAGGTCCTCCACTTGCTTCTGGAGGGTGGTGAGTTGCATATCCATATGCACCGACTTGGTAGCAGTTTCCTGGAGAGTTGACACAGACTTTTCCACTGCAGAGACTCTGGTGTCCATTAACGACCAGTTGTCAGTCAAAATTTGAAGCTTTGAATTGGTCTCCTCCATATATGGGCGCAGTGCTCGTATTTCCTCAAGGAGAAGCTCCATGGAGAGGTCAGATGGTGACTTCGGGGGAGACGGAGGATTGTGTTTCAATCTCTTAGGAGTAGTTTTCGCTCCTGGCAGGAGGGGGGCGTCCATGTTAACAGAAGATTCGCAGCTGGAGGAGCCCGCAGAGGTTTCTAATTGAGCCAACGCGGTAAATAGCCGCGAATTTTTAACAAAGTTGCGCTTAGGGGTTTTTCCAGGACCCTGCGCCATGTAGACTGCAATGATGTGGAAGCCCCAGGAGCGAGTATAGTAGATACACACCAGAGAAGTGAGGAAAAACCAACAAAGTCAATGAGAGGAGGAAGTGGTGGTAAATCCAGGACGAGCCAGGAAGAAATGGATAAGAAATGTGCGCAGCCTGAGCAATACCAAGTAAATAGCAGTGATGGTCGATCAAAAGAGTGGATAGGAAGCGCAAAATGGCCGCCAAAGCTGAGGAGAGAGCTGTAAGTCGAGTAAAAACAAAAAAAATAGTTCTATATGAAAGAGAAAGTCACCTTTGATTGTGTTAGCGAAGCGCCGTCATTTCCTGCAATTTCGGGCCGATTTGGAGAAGTATGCCTGCTGCTACAGGCAAAATGCGTAATGTGCGCGCTCTTCATGCAGGCGCCGGCAGAGGCATTAAAATGGCGGTCGCGGCGGTGAGAGAGCCGCGACCGAAGCAGAATTGAAGATGCCGGGCAGGGAGGAAGAACCAGAGAGCAGCGAGGCACTGCTTACATTCCCGAAGTATTCCGCCGCCGTTTGCGGTGCAGCATGTCGTCCAGTGAAAGCTGGAACCGCTGAAAGTCCTCGGCGTAGACGGAGCCTCACCCCGAGGCGTCCATCCGTCTTGGGCGCTAAGCCACGCCCCCCTCTCTCTCCCTTTCTATCTGTCTGTCTCTTTATCCCTCTCTCTCTCGTTCCTTCTCTCTCTCCAGCTCTCTCCCCCTCTATCTCTCTCTGTTTGTCTGTCTGTCTCTCTCTCTCAAATGACATGAGCTGTAGCTCCCTGCTCGAGGCGTACATCAGAAGAACCTGTTATAAGGACGCCTGGAACAGGTAGGTGAAGTTCAAGTAACTCTTTATTACGGCCTCCACTCAGGAACCTCTAACACATAGCACTACATGCCCAGCGACTACCAACTCTGCCAGTCAGGCTGCCTTGTCAATATTCTAAGGCAGCCCCTGGCTCAGCTGTAGGAACATTCCAAGGAATGGAAAAGGGAGGGGGGGTGGAAGAGAGAGATGGAGAGACCACAGAAGGGAGGTGGCATATTATAAAGCAGACCAAGTAAAGTAAGGGAATTATAACAGAACCCCAATTGTCATCCACACATCAACATCACTTTCTCACCAGTGCTGGCTTCACTGTAAATATTAGTATACGAAATGTCTGCTTCCGTGGTCTTGTCCACCGCCCACTATCTCTGCCACATGTCCCCATATACACTGATGCTGCTTACATACCGTGCAACTGTTAGCTACATATTGCATTTTAAACAATACATTAGGCTGCTACAATAAATAACAGTGGTCCAGGTAAAAGAATTTGCCAGCAAGCACGTGCCCCTGTGGGATCCTGGGGTTACTATACAAATTGAACCTAGTCCCAGAAAAGGAGACGAATGAGTGCAGTTGGGTTTGGGACTTTTCGGCAGGAGAGGGACTAAAGGTTTAATGCTGGAGCACATATGGAATGAGTGTGTATGTTTGACCTAAAAATAAGTAAACCTCACACTAACAACGTAGGTGCCAAAAGGATAGAGGAAGAGGTAAATAATCTAAGAGTAAGAAAACATCAGCGCTGGATCCCCCGGTAGGTCACGCAAGCTTGGACGATGTGGAATGAGTCGTTTAGAGCAGACTGCAGAGCAACCTGCATTCTACACGCCCACCCGCCAGCTCCGCTCCGCCAGCCTCGCCCTCGCCACCGTCCCACGAATTCGCAGAACCAGCGCCGGAGGAATATCCTTCTCCTACCGGGCGGCCAAGACATGGAACTCCCTCCCCACCCACCTACGGCAGACCCAGGACCATCTCTCCTTCAGGAAACAACTCAAGACCTGGCTGTTCGAGCAGTAGCAACTCCCCCCTCCCTTCCCCCCCCAGCGCCTTGAGACCCTAGCGGGTGAGTAGCGCGCTATACAAATTCGCTGAGTGATTGATTGAACCTGCTTTGTGACAAGCCCACTCCAGAAGGAGTCATGACTGCTTCCGGTGCGGTTCCTTTACACTGTCTGTGGCTGGGATTTATGCACTGCAGTTACTGCCTCTCAGGGAGCGAGAGACCAGGAGAACCTCATCTGATGCATGTGGCCTGAAGCGAGCAGATGTTCCTGTTCCATGAGGAGCTAACGTTGCTTCAGGATGAAGCACGGCCAGCTCACCCAGTGAGTCCGCGGGGAGTGCTAAATGTTTCCTCTGCACCATCCTGCCAGGCTCGCCTCCCTCAGGAGAAGCCTGATTGGTTGCAGCCCTTGTCCAGGGGGATGTATGATACAGGTGCTCAGTGTGAGGGAGTGCGGTGCAACATGTGTGGTATGTTGTCATGCAGTATGTTATCGTTTAGTGCGGTGTAGCGGGAGTCGCGAATGGTAGTGTACAGTCATGAACTTAAAGTGTTGCTGTGAGGTCTGTTCCTGCAGGCTGTCTTGTCTGTAGTAGTGATGGGGTAAAGAGGGGAATGGTGCTTTGTGGTTTCTTGTTCTGCAGCTGTTTTGTAGAAATGCGCAGCCAGAGAGTTGCTCCATGGGTGACATATGATGTGCAGATGGATGGTGCGAGGAGGTGTAAAAAGAAGTCATATCATCTAGAAGCGACATGGAGTTGTCTTGGGTGACTTGTAGTTTAATGAGGTGACATGTTGTGATTTGATAGGTGAATGGTGATGTGTGGCACTAGGTTTAGTAGTATGGTGTAGTGTGAAATTGTAAGGTATTCTGGGAGTAGTACTGAATCATTGTGAGTACTATTGTAAGGCATAGTGTAATGTGTTGTAGCAGCATGTGGTGGTGGTTGTTAATACAAGTGGTCATGTTATTGTTGTGGTGAAAGCTCTAGCTGTGAGTAGTGTGGTGCATGTGTTCCATTTGGTAAAGTAGTATGATTTGGTGAATAAAGGTTAGATTGGTCTTGAGTGCTGTTGGGTGCTTGGGGTCTTTTGTGATAGTGGGTAATGTAGTGTGGTAGCTTGTATAATGTTCCATCCATTCGAGGAGTGTGGGATTGGTGGACGGTGCACTCTCTGAAAGGTAGTCATGTTTGATATGTTTTGGAGTTGTATCTCCATTGTGGTGCACTCTCTGAAAGGTAGTCATGTTTGATATGTTTTTGAGTTGTATCTCCATTGTGGCGCACTCTCTGAAAGGTAGTCATGTTTGATATGTTTTGGAGTTGTATCTCCATTGTGGTGCACTCTGTGAAAGGTAGTCATGTTTGATATGTTTTGGAGTTGTATCTCCATTGTGGTGCACTCTCTGAAAGGTAGTCATGTTTGATATGTTTTGGAGTTGTATCTCCATTGTGGTGCACTCTCTGAAAGGTAGTCATGTTTGATATGTTTTTGAGTTGTATCTCCATTGTGGTGCACTCTCTGAAAGGTAGTCATGTTTGATATGTTTTGGAGTTGTATCTCCATTGTGGTGCACTCTCTGAAAGGTAGTCATGTTTGATATGTTTTTGAGTTGTATCTCCATTGTGGTGCACTCTCTGAAAGGTAGTCATGTTTGATATGTTTTGGAGTTGTATCTCCATTGTGGTGCACTCTCTGAAAGGTAGTCATGTTTGATATGTTTTGGAGTGGTATCTCCATTGTGGTGCACTCTCTGAAAGGTAGTCATGTTTGATATGTTTTGGAGTTGTATCTCCATTGTGGTGCACTCTCTGAAAGGTAGTCATGTTTGATATGTTTTGGAGTTGTATCTCCATTGTGGTGCACTCTCTGAAAGGTAGTCATGTTTGATATGTTTTGGAGTTGTATCTCCATTGTGGTGCACTCTCTGAAAGGTAGTCATGTTTGATATGTTTTGGAGTTGTATCTCCATTGTGGTGCACTCTCTGAAAGGTAGTCATGTTTGATATGTTTTGGAGTGGTATCTCCATTGTGGTGCACTCTCTGAAAGGTAGTCATGTTTGATATGTTTTGGAGTTGTATCTCCATTGTGGCGCACTCTCTGAAAGGTAGTCATGTTTGATATGTTTTGGAGTTGTATCTCCATTGTGGTGCACTCTCTGAAAGGTAGTCATGTTTGATATGTTTTGGAGTTGTATCTCCATTGTGGTGCACTCTCTGAAAGGTAGTCATGTTTGATATGTTTTGGAGTGGTATCTCCATTGTGGTGCACTCTGTGAAAGGTAGTCATGTTTGATATGTTTTGGAGTTGTTTCTCCATTGTGGCATGATGTGAGGTGAAGGAATGAGTATTACAGGTCTAATGGTATGTATGGCAAGGGTGCGCTGGGAGCCGTGGAGAATGGCGCAGTAGGGACATATTGCAAGATACGGTGTGTTGCGTAGTGGGGAGTACTTTGATGTGTCGCTGTGTGTTACCTGGTAGGAGTTATTGTGTGAGGTGGAGGGCTGTATTTTTTTGTATTCAGGAGGGCTGTGTGAGATTTATGGAAGTTTGGTTTATGATACGTTTGGACCAGTTCAGAGTAATACAGTTAGCAGTGCTGAGTTGCGTTGTGTGGAATGCAGTATCAGATTCCGAGTGGTTTTGAGTTTTGTTCTGATTGTGATATTGTGAAATGACAAAATATTGTTGTAGGAGTGGTATTAGATACAGTAGGTGAAATTGTTGTTTTGTGCATTTAAATGGCATCATTGAGTGTAAGGAATCTATGTATGGCTGGATCTGGTGGCTCAGAGGACTAATACATCCCCTGTAGGGGCCTGGGTTCGAGCCCATGGTCAAATGTTCAAAACCCGGCGGGTCCACCTAGTCGTGTATCCTTCTGAGGTCAATAAAATGAATACCATTGAGTTGGGTAACAATAAATATCTGTTTTTCAGTGCCATGATACACTTCTGTAGCGCTCGAAAAATAATAAAAATGTTACTAGACTTGCAGGTCTAGTAACTTCAATGATATACTCGACCTAACTGTAATGTACTTGAACTGTGAACTGTTCTCAAATTGTGTGATCCTAGGCAAATATTTTGTCTTATGGAGCTGCCTTTTTCTTTATCACATATGAGAGAACCTTCAAATATGCAAGTTCACTATTTCGGCTGTACAAAAAAGCTATTTTTATTTATTAGACTAAATGTTTGCTCCATGTATAACAAGAATCAAGTAAATATATAGGGTACACATGATTCCTGGCTTGCCTCTTAGTTCACTAATAGCATTGACATCTAGGTAGGAGCAGTATTGATTCCCAGTTCATGTTTAAAAACTCACTTTTCATAAATATATTACCAAAGCATGATGTGGGAGTGCACTGTCATTTACAAACATCATATTTTCTATTGAAATGGCCACAAAACTTACCCACTAAGATGTAGTTTTATATAAACAATTTTTGAAAATTGGGTTTCAGCAAAAATATAAAAAACTAGCAGCCCGTCCCAACGTTGTCCGGGAGCAATCAGGCTTCTGGGCCCCCGCCCGCCCCGATGTTGTCTCAGGCTTCAGGGCCCCCGCCCGCCCCGACGTTGTCCGTGGGTCCCCCGGAGCGCACCCGCCACTTTCAAGGCCCCCAATGAGCCGCACACGGGCCGCTTCACCTACCTCAGCCGCCGCTCCTCCCCGCCTGTCCGCGCTCCTCACTGCCTGTCTGCCGCTCCTCACCGCTCCTCCCCGCCTGTCCGCCGCTCCTCCCCGCTCTCATGTCCGCCGCTCCGCCTCACGCTCCTGTACGCCGCTCCTCCCCGCGCTCCTGATGTCAGCACGCACATCACGGCCGGCGCAACTTCCAAGGGACTACTTTTTTTTTAATCGTTAATATTTTGAAGAACGTATATTTTATTTTTTTATATAGCCTAAGTCCATCTGCAGACCCTGACAATTACAACGATGTATCGGGTGTTTGGATTGGTGCTGTGGTTCCTGAGTTTACCCGCCTCAAAGGTTCAAAGTTCTCTCTTTATAATAGTAGTATATATATATATATATATACATATATATATATATATATATATATATATATGTATATATATATATATATCCACCAAAGTTTCAACCACTTGATGCCGCAGATTTTGATGTCACCGCAGCACCGCCGAGAGAAACGAGAGACCCAGTAATTCCGTGAGTAATTAGTTTTTAATATCTGCAACGGACAGCATAACGTTTCGGCCTTCCAGAGGCCTTGGTCACATGGCGCCACAGAGGGCGGTGGCAGAAATTTAAAGTGCTAGTGCATTTAAAATTAACAAATCACAGTAGGGAAATGATGGCGGTACAATGGATGTGGTAAAAATACTCCAATTTTAAGTTTAACATTACTAAGTACCGGTCATGCATACATTCAAATTTTGGGATAAATCCATGTGTAATTGACAATACACCGGGTGAATATATAACGGCAAATTTTGATAATTTACACCAGTCAAAGGAAGATTTTATATTGCACAATTTCCATGGCTGCCGCATGTTAGTGGGATAAATCCCTCGGCCCTTCTATATATTGACATGACTGTCAGTCCATCACCAATTATATACAAATGTACACCATATTAAATACTCCAAAATCTACATAATGTGCAAACATCCTATAAAGACGTTAAGCCTGTGGGGCTAAATTCTAATATGCACATACAAAAAAGGAGGGGAACTAAAACCATAAAGAACATTTGCCAGGTATCACCCATTCAGTTAATCCATTAAATACAAGTGTAATGCAAACACATCAAAATTCATATTTTATCCTGTATAGAAACAAAAAGAACCCCCTACTGGACAATTCAACCATATAATGAAAAAACAGTGCTCAATATGTGTATGTGGGTGATTGGCACATTCCATATGTCACGTAGATGTAATATTTGTCAGACTGATCCCAGTCTGACAACCAGACATATAAAAAGTGGCAGGTTCTATATAATCCAGAACAGAAAGACTAACAGACAAAAACAATAGCAAGTACATCCTTTTCAAATCCCAGCATATATATATATGACGCTCCAAATCCTCCCAAAACTCCAGAGAAAGGATAAAACAGCACTCGGAGGGCGAAATGTTACCAACACGCTAGATTTTATTCAGCGGAGAGGCACACACAGACGCGTTTCGGCGTGCTGCCTTCGTCAGTGTGTGTTACACTGCGTTTAGTGTCGACATGTTTTTTAAACATCATTTTGCCAAACCCACATTCGGGACATCAACAAAGAAAAGGGACTCATACCACAGACAAAATAGGGGCGGCCATCTTACAGTGTTCACTGCGGTTATTAAGACAGAATCATCACCATATATGTGAATAACATAGAGCCCACAGATGGGCAGTTACCCCATTCTGATTGCGGTATATATAATATACATATTCCAAAATGGAAAAGATAATTAAGCCGTGGATCGGCTAATGTCCCTTATCAAATAAATCGATACAGTCCATCAAATTATAAGACTTCAAGTTCGATAACATTCCATTAGAAGTTACTTATAAATAAAATTCGAGGGTTCATAAGGCTGGATGCTGTATGCGTGGCGGCAGGTAGTACAATTTGACAAAATACAGGAAAAACTATCTATAGTTATAGATATAATAGTTCATCTCTGTAAAAAAGTAGTCATCCAACAATCACTTAAACAAATCACTTAAAAAATAATGCATCATATTTCAGTTCATACCAATGAGGTTTGATAATTCCAATTTATAGTGACTTTCTTTCAGATGATATAGGTACACACAAATCCCAGTTATCTAAATTGA
This sequence comes from Lissotriton helveticus, assembly GCF_964261635.1. Taxonomy (NCBI): domain Eukaryota; kingdom Metazoa; phylum Chordata; class Amphibia; order Caudata; family Salamandridae; genus Lissotriton; species Lissotriton helveticus. The sequence continues at coordinate 474,194,867 of NC_136060.1, read as the reverse complement.
ATTGCCATATCTTCAAAGACACATTGTTAGTAAAGGGACTTTTATATATCATTTGATCCCGTTACAGATTTTTGATCTCAAGGTGTCATCATATAACAAAACATGGACAACATATCTCTCACTGAAAACTCAACAATATATGTACACATAGCACTATTCTTCATCTGACAGACTTTTACTATCTCATATGCTAATGTGGGGCCTCTTTATTGCAGATCCATTGTCAATCAGATAGGTCTTATCACAGCTATATCAGACTGATATGACATATTGGATCTTCTTGTTATTGTTAGGGATTAGAGTTAATTTATTTCCCCAAGTGAAAGGCCATCTCCTCCCCACTATTTAGACCTTTCGGAAATTTTCTTGAAAGATCTACGATGTATCTAGATTCTAATCTCCTTAACCTACGTAGACGATCACCACCACGTATATTGGGAGGCACAATGTCCAGACCGAAGTATTTGAGTTTACTGCGGTCCTGCTTATGGGTCTCCGCAAAGTGGCGAGCCACAGGATAAGCCTGGTCCACTTTGTCAATGGCTCTTAGGTGCTCAAGTATTCTTAGCTTGAGCTCCTTGGTCGTACTCCCAATGTAGCGTAAGCCACATGGGCACTGTAGACAGTAGACGGCATACTGCGTGCTACAGGTAATGAATTTGTTAATGCTCATTTTTCTACCTGTATATATATATATATATAAAGTCTAAACAGGAAGCCCCAAATTAAAGCAAAGCCACACGAAGTTCAGATCAGCACGTTTATTTGCCTCCATTTCACTGCTCGCTCCTTGACAGCTTTCAGAGCAATCTTTGAACATGTAAAGCCTGACGCGTTTCAGGAAATAATCCTTTCTTCAGAGGCATTGTTCACGAAGGGCTGGAAGAGCAGTTTTTGGCCGCGTCTGCTCATATAATCACTGGCACCTGCCACAGTGGGCGTGGCTAAATCACAAAGCCTTCTGTGCCTTGTAGTACGCTGGCCCTCTTCCCACAGTGGGGCCACTCAACAGTCCTTGCAATTTGAACCAAGTATTCACCAAGTGGAGTCAAGTAAAGCTCTGTAAGCCCTCAGATTGCGCTTTGCAGCAGTGAATTCGTGCTCAAGGCAGATCCACCTGCATTGGAGCTGCTCTTGTCTTCGTTCCCTCTTTGCAAGCCCCTTCTCAGAGCCTGCACGAACCCTTCGTAAGGTGGGCCTCGCTTCTCGACTGGGCAAACAGCCGATATCCATATAGTCTAAACAGGAAGCCCCAAATTAAAGCAAAGCCACACGAAGTTCAGATCAGCACGTTTATTTGCATCCATTTCACTGCTCGCTCCTTGACAGCTTTCAGAGCAATCTGCGGCCGGCGCTACTTCCAAGGGACTATTTCTTTTTTATCGTAAATATTTTAAAGAACGTATATTTTATTTTTTTATATAGCCTATGTCCATCTGCAGACCCTGACAATTACAACGATGTATCCGGTGTTTGGATTGGTGCTGTGGTTCCTGAGTTTACCCGCCTCAAAGGTTCAAAGTTCTCTCTTTATAATAGTAGTATAGATTTGCACATCACCAAGTAAAGTTTTCTAATTTGTTTTGATCCTATAAAAATATTTTTTTCACCACAGAATAACAAAATGGGTCTTCATGACTAGTGACATATATTTGAAATGTTTGAACATTTCACTTAGCTATTTCAGTGTTTTGTTAGAAAAAAACCTGACATCTTACAGCCTTTCATTTAACATGCTTTGCACAGTTCAATTGTCACACATTTCACTTTTTAGAAAATCCTCTAATTTAAGTCACAGAAAGAAAAATACATGTAATAAAATAAGCCGACTTTTGACCTCTGTCTCTGAAAGCCAGCAAATGTGACAAGATAACATGATTTAATGGCATTTTTATTGCTCTTTCACTTCATGCCTTTAAATCTTTTTATCTTGTCACATTTGCTCTGCTTGCAGGGACAGAGGTCAGAAGTCAGTTTGTCCTCCCTTAAGTTAGAAGTCTTTCAACTTCCAAGAAAGGGCAAGTAGTTGCTAAAAATAGCTGGTCCTGAATAAATCTTGCTCTGCAATGGGAGTGGGTGAGTGGATTTTTCTAGCCCTGTTCTGTGTTATGTTATGTTAGCTGGTTTTATAGATGCAAAAAGAACAATTGATGGACAGAATGCAGAACAATGTCATACATTCACCCCAGAACAGAGATCTGGGCCTGAATCCATCATTTTTTTGCTCACCATGCCATTACAGTTTGGACCCCGCCATATGCAAATCAGTCTTGACTCTGGGGGTGAATGTATGATTTATTCAGCATTTCGTCCATCATTTGTTTGCTGTAACACTTTTCACCCTAAGTGAGATGGGTATGCCTAGACGTGGGTCCCTTGCTCACTGTGCCACTGGATTCAAGCTAGCCTGGCTGATGAAGGGTAATACCCAGAAACCGGTCCCAGGATGATTGTTTCCGGTCCAGGGAGGACCTGACTTGGCAGTTCGGTCTGGACTGTTCCCATGAGGCACAGGGTCAAGACTGATTTGCATATGGCTGGGTCAAACTGGGATGGCATGGTGAGCAAAAGAATGATGGATTTAACCCAGATCTCTTGACTGGGGGTGAATGTATGATTTATACAGCATTTTGTCCATCACTTGTTTGCGTAGCGGCTGGTTTTATAGAGCGCAACAGCTACCCAGGTCGGGATTCCGGGTGCCAAACAAGAGGAGTTATCAGAGTGACTAAGAATGAGCCGAGGCTTTATCTGAAAAGATGCGTTTTTGGCTGCTTCCTGAAACTTAGCAGGTTGTTGTTAGACCTGAACTCTCCAGGAAGAGAATTCTACAATCTGGCAGTGAGGTAGCCTCCTCCTCTCGCTCTCTTGATTTTGAGCACTGCAAGGAGGGAGAGATACTTTTATCGCATTGCTCTTGAGGAAATATATGGTGTGATGAGATGTTTCAATGCATTTAGTCTGACTAAGTATTTTATCTTGTGCACCATGCATAGAGCCTTAAATTCTATACACTTCTTGATGGGTAACTAGTGCAATTGCGAAAGAGCAGGGTGAGCTGAATTCATCTTGGGCAAGCCCAAAAGCGCTCATGCTGCTACATTTTATATAACCTGTAATTTCTTAGTAACATAAGCTGGACTACTGAGGTATAAGGAGTTGCTGTAGTCGAGGTGTGACAAGATCAAGCCTTGAACCACCATTCTACGACACTCCATTGGAAGCCACCTTAACGTCTTCCTGAGGGATCTCAGCACGCCAAAATAGGTGCCCGCCGCCTTCAAATCTTTGTCCAAAGTGCCCCCAGGTTCTTAACCTTACATTTAGGAGTAGGGGATTCTCCCAGACAAGAGGGCCACGTAAGTTGTTCCCAGATCGACAGATTGTTGCCCACCACCATCTCTTCCAATTTGTCCCCATTCAACTTGAGACAGCTCAAAGTCATCCAGCTAGCCACCTGTTCTAAGCATATATTTAGTCTCTTGGAAGTGGATTTGGTGTCTGGTGACATGGAAACAACAATTTGAATGTCGCCTGCACATGCTACCATAGTAAAACTATGGGTACAAATGATCTCTGAAAGACGTTTAACATAAACGTTAAACAATGTAGGGCTCAATACAGAGCACTGTAGCACTCCACATCCCCACTTGTAGGTTTCTGATTGAAAGGGACCTTCACTGATTTGAAAGCTACTGTTGAATAAAAATGTGGTTAACCATTTTAATGCTTGTACTGTGATTCCTTTAGCCTTCATCCTGTCTCTCAGAATTGAACGAGCAACAGTGTCAAATGCTGCGCTCAGATCGAGAAGAATGAGCACAGCAGACGTCCTCGGTCCAGGGTCATTCTCATGATGATTTACAAATACACATTGTTAGAAATGGGGATCTCTAGTTGGCAGAAGGAGGAACACTTGTCCAAATAGGGACCCTTGCTTCTAGTCAGGGTAAGGGGAATACACTCCTAAAATAAACCTTGCTCACCCCCTTGGTAGCTTGGCACGAGCATACAGGCTTATCTCAGAGGCAGTATGTAAAGCATTTGTGAACACATACAGTAATTCAGTGAAAACACTACAAATGGACACCACACTAGTTTAGAAAAATAAGACATCTGTATCTGAACCAAAACAAGACCAAATGACAAAAATCCACAATACAGTATTACTTATAAGGCTTTCACATGGTACAAATAGTTCAGTTCAATGCAAGTTGTAAATGCGAAACTTTTCTCAAAAGTACCTTAGATGCGTCACGCAAAACAAACAAAATAGCCACAGAGAAGGTGGTGCATCGGTTTTTTACACTCAGGGAAGGTGATGCGTTGATTCCTTCCTCCGGGGGAGGTGATACGTTGGTTGTTACTGCAGTGCAGGGGAGTTGATGCGTTGGTTCCTTACCAGAGAGGAGGTGTGGCGTCGTTTTCTTACTGCGTGGGGAGTTCATGCGTCTGTTTCTTACTGCAGCCCCCAATGATGCGACAGCCTTGGCGCCTCAATGTGATGCGTCGATCCGGTACGATGCATGGTTTCGTGCAGCCGCACAGCAGGCTTGCGTTGGTGATCTCGGACTTCGGAGATCGTTGCACCCGATGCGTCATGCAGCGATTTCTCGAGCCGTGACAGTTACTTCGGTGATGCGTTGAATAACAGGTGCGGATGGGACATGCTTCTTCGGTGTTGAATCGATTTACCAGCTCCCAGCGACAAGCAGTCTCTAGACGTCCTAAACAGCAGCAGACACTTCTATGCAGGTTGGAATTCCCAGCAAGGAAATTCACGGGAGATGGTAGTCCTTGTGTCCCTGAGTCTTCCGAACAATAGGCAAGCTCAGGTTCAAGCCCTTGGAGATCTTTTCATCAAGCAGGTGACAAAACAAACATCAAAGTCCTTTTCCTCCTTTCCTTGGCAGCAAGCAGCCACTGCAGGCCAACCCAAGACAGCCAACAGCACAGGGGCAGTATTCCTCCTCAGCTTATCCGGCTAATCTCCTTGTTAAAGGTTCCTCTTGATTTCCCAGAAGTGATCTAAAAGTCTGTGGTCTGGCCCCTCTTTTTATAAACAACAACCTTTTGTTCCCTGAAGGCAGAGAGTGTCTGTACCCAGCCAAAACCAGTTCTGTGGGGCACTTTGCAAGTGCACAACAACCTCCATTTTCAGTGTGATCCCTGCCTCCAGACACACCAGAGGGGGGGGGGGCGGAGCCGTCTTTGTAGAAGGCAGGCACAGCCCTATTCAGGTGCAGGTGTTACTCCTCCCACCACTACAAATGCAGACCATGCCTATTCAGCTCAGCCCTGACTCATCAGATCTAGCCGAAGCCCCTCTCCAGCCCCTGTCATCCAAAAGCCAGACATGCAATACACAAACCTAGCACAGGCATACTGGATGGTTAGGCAAGAAAATACCTACTTTCTAAAAGTGGTATTTTCAAACACAGATTGTAAATATCACCCTCGCTAAAAGATGCACATTAACATTCTGAGTTCAGGCATACTAAACTTTATTATTTTACCTTGTTCCCAGGGCCAATTATGTGTATAAGATGTTATAAACAAACTCCCCATTCTGTCCTATGGGAACAGGTAGCCCTACAATAGTGAAAAAAGAAATTGGCAGTATTTCACTATCAGGACATGCCACACATATCAGGGCATGTCCTACATTTCACATACAGTGCACCCTGCCCACAGGGGTAACTTGGGCCTACCTTAGGGGTGACTAATATGTAGAAAAGGGAAGGTTTAGGGGCTGGCAAGTGTGTGCACTTGCCAAGTCGACATGGCAGTCCCAGACTGCACACAGGCTCTGCAAGGGCAGGCCAGAGTTACATTTTACAGGCTGCTTCTGTGGGTGGGACAATCAGTGCTGCAGCCCACTAGCAGCATTTGATTTACAGGCCCTGGACACACACGGTACACTGTACTAGGGACTGACTAGTAAATCAAATAGCCAATCATGGAAACACCAATCCATAACAGTAATTTACAAAGGGAGCACTTGCACTTTGGCACTGAACAGCAGTGGCAAAATGCCCAAAACATCTAGACCAGCAAAACGGAGTCCAACATACAGCAAAAACACAGGAGGCAAAGGCAAAAAATGCAGGGGAGACCCACGCCAATGGTACTTTTTCTAACACACTTGTTATGTTATGTATTACAAATAGACGTTACCTTATGTGGAAATTGTATATAGCGAGAGGTGCAGTAGTATATGTAGGGTGAGGAAAGAGGGGACAGGATTGTTGTTGAGCAAAGTTGTGGTGATTCCAAGAAGGAGGGAATTCATGGTGGGTCACTGTGAGCTTCCAGTTCGCAGTACTTCGTTTGCTACAATGCTGAAGGCATGCATAGTCCTTGATGGGCAGTCGACATTTGTAGGTTAAGTGAGTAAAGAAAACAAGAGATATTGGGTGGATTTGGTGGAGTAAAGTGAACTGAAGCATTTGAAGAAGGACAGAATGAGAAAATAGAGGAGAAAGGGGTAAGGAAGGTAGATACTGAGTAAGACAGGGAGGACTAAGAAAAGAAATGGGGGAAGAAGTGTGAAAAGAGAGGTGAATGAGGGATGATTAGGAATAATTAGATAAAAAACAAGAGGCATGGTGCAGAGGATAAAAGTGGGTTGGGTGAAAAAGAAGTAGGGGAAAATGTGAACTGAGACAAAATAAGGATGATATAAAAAGTGAGAAAGAGGAAACCAGTCAGGAGAAGAAAGTAAAGAGAAAGCCAATGGGAGGGGAGGAAGACATACGGTGGTGGGAGTGAGTGTGCAAGGTAGATGAGGCATAGCAGACGGAAGAGAGTGGGGAGACATATGAACTGGAATTGTGATGAGGAGCTGACCCTAATGAGCAGCTAATATTTCGGCAATGCTATAGGCAGTGAGCGACATCCCTGACTCTCCATAGCATAACGTAAAACTGGATACCATAGCATAACGCATACCATGAATAACCTGCATAATATAATGTTTAAGATAATGAGGACCTGCGTAAAATTACAAGCTATAGGTACACTGTGGTAATACATAGCGATTTGATTCTCAGAATAGTATTTTAGGGAGAGATGAGACCGAGAAATTAAATCAGATTGAGAGGCTATCCTACCCAAAAGGTGGAACTAACCTGTGGGCAGAGGCACATAAGACCCCTGCGCTTCGGTAAGGCGCTGCTGTAATGCGCCTCAAGTCTGCCGTTTTTGGGCACGGTGTGGAAGGAGGTAAAGTGAAGCTTGTGATTGGCAAGGGAGTGTGGAGTAGGATAGGGTGTGTTGGTTGGCATTGTGGCTCCCTGCAGGCAAACTATGGTCATTTACCCATTGGCTTAGATGACAACATCCTAATCAGGTGAGGATGAAGGTCATGTGAGCCGGCCACCAATTACTAGTATGAGGACCACAGGGATTGTAGGAAGGGAAGGAGACACAATATATGGGGAGGTTGGGGCATAAACAGAAAGAGCCTTTTGAGGAGTAGGGGATCACATGCCCTGAGGGTGCACACAATACAGGCCTGGGTGCTTGCAGGCCTGCATGTGTACAGGCATGGTCATGGAGGTGGAGGGCTCAGAAAAGCAGAAGGTGAAAGTCTGCTGGTGGCCTTCCATCTTGGAGAGCCAGTCAGTGCAGGTGACACTGGACGTAGTTGGAGTGCAGCTGGCACCGGACACAGGTGTAGGTCAGGTAGGATTGTTTGCAGGTGTAGGGTGAGGATGTCGCATGTGGAGGAGCAAGTGGATATATCTGCTACCAGTACCACAGGTACTGGGTGAGGTTGTCTTAGAATTTGGTGTGAAGACCACTGGGTGAAAGTGCAGATATATTCGATTACTCCTGGGTGCAAGACAATGTGGGTGAGGGTGTGATGCCTCTGAGTTTTACAGCCAGTGGGTGCAACAGGCACGAGGTGCAGATTCTCATCTCCACGGATGCCTTTAATTGTGGATGGCAATTGACGCATGTGCATTTGAGAATTTGTAGAAGGTGGTACAGATAATATTAGTTATGGGCAGGAGGGAAGCTGAAGAAGGGAGTGATGGATGAGAGCAGGATTGGCTATGTTGAGAGTTTGTGGGTGATTAAGGGAAGAGAGAAAGAGCATAGGAAAGATTGATGAAGTTGAAGGGAAGATGTTGAAAGGATGGTGGAGGGGTGTGGCGGATGGTGTGAGGATCTAGCAAATCATCGATACATAAAAGGTGTAGGAAATTGGGTTGCTGGTTAAGGGGAGTGAAACACTACTCAAGCAGCAACCACAACACGTGTCAGGATGAAACACAAGCAAACCACAAATTAACCTGTGCTTAACCCTCTGGTAGCTTGGCACAAAGCAGTCAGGCTTAACTTGGAGGCAATGTTTAAAATATCTATGCAACACTTCAAAGAGTAATAAAGTTAAAACACAGCATACCACAAATCCCACACCAATTTAGAAACATAGGGGTAAAATCCAATCAATCATTGAGGCCAAAACAATAATAATCTAATTAGTATAACCAGAGATGTGCAATTTTAAATGTTTTGTGAAAATCCACCGCTAAGAAGCAGAAAGTACCAACGTAGTTATCTGGTCGCGGTAGACCTGGTCCAAGTCACAAGTTCAGGTCAACTGTGATGGAGCACGGTCTGGATACAGGACTGATGTCATTCAACTGAGAAAGTACCTTGTGGGCCTGGGTATCACAGACGGTCAACGCTGCAGCGCGAAGTGCTTGTCTGGCGTCGGGGACGGTCATTAATGGAGGTTCACGTTGGCGGTCATCGAGGGCTGTCGATGTTGTCTTAAGAAGTGCAGATCTTGCCTCGTGGTCATCGCTGGCAGTCACAGTAGCTTGAAGACTTGGTTTCACCGGAACTTCATGTTGCCAGTAAGCATGGGCAGCAATATCTGGGTGCAATCAGGCCTATTTGTGGGCATGAACAGCCCAAAACGTCCGGATTTCTCCTTTTCTTTGGGTCCAGGACCTGAGGGGCACCTCTTGGGAGCCAGGACCTCCCTCCAGCAGAGGGCAGCAGGGCTCAGGCAGGTCCAGTTGCGGGTGCAGACAGCAGGCCAGATGCAGGGAGGCCTCTGGAGCGTGTTATATTCTTCTAGCTCAGAACAGGATACCAGTCAGCTGACCCTTGGAGTCACGTCAGCCTGGGATGACGGTGCAGGTCCAGTGTTCCTCTCAGTAAGAAGGGCGGCAGAATAGCAGTCCTGGCAGTACAGCAGCACAGCAGTTCTTCGGTAGTACCCACATGCGGAGGTGTACCGAACAGTTGGGTCTGAAGGTTCAATATTTATACTTGGTGTCCACTTTCAAGTAGGAGAAGTTTCTAGAGGCTTACACCCCTAGAGGTGTAAGGAATTTCCTATCTCCCTGCCCTGGCCTCAGCTTGTCTGGGGGCACAAAAGGCTAGTATCCACCCTTTTGTGAGTATGCTAAGGCAGGGGCTTTGTGATGTGTATGTGTAGTAGGTGGCAGTTTTGCCCCCCCCCCCATTAAGTCAGAGATGGCCCATCCTATCAAAATCTATTCCCCCTTTGCCTCACTATATGGAAGCTACACACAAAGACCAACTGCCAGCTACTCCTAGTCATTTGACCCAGGTTACATCGACGAAATGGTTAGGACAAAAAATGCAAACTTTCTAAAAGTGGCATTTTCCAAATTGCAAAGATCCAACTTTACCATTAAAAAGGGTTTTATATTACAATTATTTAGAAACCAAACTCGGCATTCCCATCTGCTCCTAACAGAAAGTTACCCCTTATTAAATATAATTAGGGAAAGTAGTGAAAAACAAATGTAGGACTTTTTCACTACCAGGACAATTTCTTAAACACACTGCACCTTTTTCTCTGTGTAGGCCCTCCCCTTGGGCTGACTAATATGTATTAAGAAGAGAGGTTTGGGCCTGGCAAGATCTTGCCAGGTCGAAATGGCAGTTTAAAACTGCACATACATGCTGCATTGGCAGGACTGAGACTTGTTTTAAAAAGCTACTTAAGTGGGTGGCACAAAAAGTGCTGCAGGCCCAATAGTAGCATTTCATTTATGGGACTTGGGTACATGCAGGACCACTTTACTAGGGACTTGCAAGTAATTAAATGTGCCAACTGGGTGTAAGCCAATGTTACCATGTTTTAGGGGGTGAGCACACACACTGCAGCACTGGCAAGCAGTCTTGAGTTTGTTGACCATCTGTCAATCTAGGCTAAAAATAAACAATTGCAGGTCTCTCCAGGCTCAGGGTTCTACCCTCTGGAACACGTTTCCTTTCCTGTTGACACATGAAGAAGGCTTCCTAAATTTCCAGTGAGGTTCACATACTTAGACTCCCTGGGAAAGGCTTTAAGGATCAATTCAGCCTCCAACACAATCCTTATTCACTAACAGCTCCTGCCCTCAGCTAGTCAGACACCTTACCGACCACTGACCCACTGCATTCCACACTCAGGCCTTTTCCACCAAAGCTGCAATTCCATCAAGTTGTTTCTATGTTCTGAATTTGCACACTGACTCTAGACTATGTAGCACGCTCTATTCCCTACTCTCATCAGTAAGTAGAGCTCCACAAACCTCATAAATGAATGGATAAATCAGTAAACAAATAAATCTATTCAAAGATAAACATGCCAGGATGAAGGGCTGAGGTTGGGCCTCATAGAGTCCATAGATTTCACACCTATTGCCTACATGCTACAGGAACAGAGTTTCTGAAGCACGTTCCTCACACTGAGCATGAAGCATGTATGACTCTATGGGAAGCTCAGACATTGCTCTTCCTCCACAAAAATGTCCAGAGGTTGGGGGCTGTGACTTGTCCTGTGTTTCCCCAGGGCCTGGTTTAGTTTGCTTATGAAAAGAGTGTTGTGAGTGAGGAGAATGTTCTCTTTCTCTGACTCCATCATTGTTTGTTGGAAGTGTCAGAGAAGGCCTAGAGGCTGAACTAAGCATCACAGGCTCCTGGAGAGGTTTTCTGTCACCATAGAACTTGGATAGGATTTGTAACTCACAATTGATGAATACACCTCATTTGTACTGTACTTGTGGTGAAGGCTCCCTTTGCCACTTCAACAGGCTGGCACTACAGACCAGTCTGTATAACCTCATGGGAAATATGATAGAATCAAGCACAAGCAAAACACAGGTGCACATACCTGTAAGAGTCTATATTGTCTCAGTCACGTGCCTTTGCAGCACACATAGAAAGAGGAATAAGCCTCCCAGGATTCTTTTTCTGTAGGAAGGTGCCCCTTCCTGCACACAACCAATCCTGCCTGCAACACAGGCATCCTTGCACCATGGTGCCTGCATTGGCACTAGCAGCCAAAACGGCGCCAACGCATGGGACAGGAAAGGAATGCGCTGTAGTGTCTTAAATACGGCGCATTCCTGCCCTTTCCATGTCACGCAGCGCAGCAAGGTGAATGGCTGCGCTGCGTGACTTGGCCATAAATATGGCCCTTTGGGTTTTATCACCTGGCAGGTGACCAGGTAAGCTCAAAAATGGCTCAGAGATTAAGGTATCAATGGAGCATAACCCAGGGTGTAACCTGCTAGCATTCTAAACAGACACTGGCTGGAGTCTTTGCCAGCACACACTGGTATGAACTGGCAGAGTAATATTTGGCAATGGGTATTTTTTTTATGAATGTTTTTTTTTTAATTTTGGAAGATGGGTGTAGTACTCACACTGCCTCACAGTAGCTAGATCTGTTGTAAGGAAGGATAGAGGTCACAAGACAGTGAAAAAACGTCGAGGCATCTTTTTTGCCCAATGCAGTGCTTCAGCCATAGTTGCTGCGTTGCGCGAGGGGGAGAAGGCAGCGCCAAGTGATTTGTATTAAAAAAAGGCCTGCTGCTGCTCTCATCTGCTTCCCTCGCATACAAGCAGCAGCCTAGCGCCACAGGCAGCGTTTGCCTCATGGTACAGAGGTGTGGACTTGATGTCTAGCACAGGATTTGTACTTGAACCCTACCCTTCAGGTGCCTTGAAGCCTACCCTTCAGGTGCCTTGAAGCATACCCTTCAGGTGCCTTGAAGCCTACCCTTCAGGTGTCTTGAAGCCTACCCTTCAGGTGCCTTGAAGCCTACCCTTCAGGTGCCTTGAAGCCCGCCCGTCAGGTGCCTTGAAGCCTACCCTTCAAGTAACCACTTCTTCTGTGGAAGAGGAGAGACACTAATCTTCCATAGTGGATTGATTTTACAGACGAAGCTATGCTACTTCAGAGAACTGAAACTCTCACAGCTATGCGCTGCGGCAATATATATCAATAAACAACTAGAGAGTAAGGGCATGAGCAGGCACTCCTGTACCCCAATCAATATTTAAACAACAACTAAGGAGTGACTAGGTGCAAATGAATAAAGAATAATTCAAAAAAAGGGGTTGTAGTGGTTACTTTATTAGGTGATAATACTCTAATTTTTGACCTTTTTCTAGTACATGCCATCTCGCAAACCGGTGACCTTAAGCGCAATGACTCTAGTCTAACTTCAAGGTCCCGCTGGTTGAGTCGACTGCCGGCCTGTAGCCTTGAACTAATATAAAAATCCATATGTTAGACACTCTTGTAAACATTACACTAACTAAATCGGGCATTATGAATTTTGGCATGGTTTAGTGAGCATTGTCTATAATACTATAATATTCGCTCCATCTGGCACATGGGGGATTTGAACCCCGAATGTAAGCATATTATCAAACACTACCTCTTTAAGAGCTGGAGCCTAGCGTAAAGGAGTTTACGTCAGGCTACCCACGTGATCGGAACTCCCTCCCACTGCAAGATAAATGCGATCCCGGGAAAGTACATTTTACTTCCGGGGAGACAGCAGCCCAGAGTGCAGGTATAATGCGGGGAGTCGCGAGAGCCGAAGTAAGTCACAAGCTCTGACTTGATTTAGCGGCAACAACGGAAAATAATTTTTATTCGTGGGATAACATTTTCTCCCCCCTTTGTTAAGATAGACTCCGCGTGAAGGCATCCCGCGCTGTCTTGACCCATGGGGAGAGTCTATTACTCTTGTAACGTGAGTGTATGTGTTTGTATGTCGCTGCTGATAAGAGCACCACTGAGATCTTACCAGGGGCCCCTTCTTACACTGGGTTTCCAGGCACTGTTGGAAGAGGCACGACACTATTCAGGACGAAGCATGTTAGCTACTCTTTCTTTAATTATTACTTTTGGCAGTGTCAGGTTGAGTAAAATATACTCCCTCTACATTCTGCCTACATTAAATAAAAGCAGCTGTAATACAGCTTGTTAATGTCACCTCGGGGTGGAAAAGTCTTTCACTTTACCGATGGTGGACATCAGATAACCTTGAAGGCTCTCTGTGAATTTTAGAGTGCCTGGGAATGGTCACCCCAAATAAAATAATGGCTTTGACACCATTCTGACATTGTGCATGTAATATCGCTATGCACTATATTTTGCTAATATGATAAGCTTTTTTCATGTCAGTGTGTCATTAAGTGTTATTTTGTATTGTCTTTTTCTCTCCACAGGTTTTTTTACTCCTGCAAATCGCAGGGAGCTACCACGGCGACTAACCGTGACTATGGTCTATACTTCAAAAAGATTTTTTCACATTTAAGAGCCTCACGGGAGGGTGCGCCATAACGCGCGTACACCACCGGAGGACTAAATTTAGGTCCTAACGAATGCTGAGCAAATTTGCAGTTGTAACAGCAGAAACATGTTGACCAGGTGTTTGTTCAAAGGACACCGGTTTCCTGAAACTGAACCTTGTAGTCCGCCACTTTGTTTTTAACTTAATACAGGTTGGCCGGTATTAAAGATTTTTGTACATGCCTCAACCTTGTATTTTTAATATTGCACCCACAGTTACACTCACACCTTAATTTGGGCACTGTTGCACTCACCACATCCCGCTCCGCTGTAAATCGGGCGTTGTAGCACGCTGGGGAGGCATTCGGCCACCCCAGCGGGGACCCAATGATGAAGCATGTCACCAACTAGTGGTGAGTGAGGGTCCTTTTACAAAAAGACATGATTTTGCCTTCCCCCTGGAAATCACACAAGGAACATTGTTTCCCCTTGTGAATATTTTTCTCTAAAGGGGTCTCTTAGTTCTTGAGGGGGGTAGTAAGAGGAATATGTATAAAGAAAAAGACACTACAACCCCTTTTTTTGAATTATTCTTTATTCATTTGCACCTAGTCACTCCTTAGTTGTTGTTTAAATTTCAGGGGTGCAACATGGTGTCCTTTGGACACTCCTGCACCCTTGAAATTATTCTCAATTTGAGATTCTCAAATTGCGAACCGCAAATTGAGAATAACTTCCCAATCATTCTTATGGGCCTCCTGGCCCATAGAAATGAATGGGAAAGCATTCCTTAATTGCGATTCGCAAGTTGCTAATCGCAATTAAGGAATACCAAGAAATCGCTAAAAAATTGCGATTTTGTAGGATGTATGACGTTACAACGCATACTTTTACAACGCCTACCTTTACAACGCGGTTTTTACAACGCATACCATTACAACGCATAATGCTTTTAGGCGCTGGATAGTGAATAGTTTAATTTACTATTCCAACTCCAGTCCCCATGGATAGTAGGGAAGGTTATTGGATAGTAAATTAACCTACTCCCTATCCTAGAGCGCCCCCCAGAGCAATGCGTTGTAATAGTTTGCGTTGTAAAAGTTGCGTTGTAATGGTAGTTCGTTGTAAAAGTTTCGTTGTAAAGGTTGTTTACCGATTTTGTACATACATCCCTATTTGCGATTCTCAAATAGCGATTTCTAAAGAATCGCTATTTGAGAATCGCAAATCAGGTTGTTGATACATATGGCCCTTAATGAGGCCCTAAGTATCTTAGACTTAGACGTTTATGATTTCCTTCTCAACATACTTAAATAAAGCCCTGTGTAGGTACCAGTTTTGTACCGGGAAACACTATTTAAAGTTTTAGTCAAAAGACCAGCTGCTTACAAGACGGAAGTTCAGACTGACGGTCACTAGAGAGATAGATGAGCTCTAGAAGAGCATCTGTCAAGAACAAATAATAACAATATACATAGAGAGGGGCTAATAATCATAATAATGATAATATAGAGGGGCTATAATTCATGCCCCCATCATTCATTGCTTGTTGGAGATGTCATTTATACTTTGAACCAGCCCAAAGAACCATATACTGAGAGCTTCACAATGGATCATCCCTCTTCAGCCAGTGGTTGTGCTGATGGCCCTTTTTAGGAGAGGAATAAATTTACCCTGTTTCCAACATCTAGGAACAATGGCCGTCTGTAAAGGCAGACTTACTAGTTGGTTTAGGGTGGGGTTTATTGCCACGCAGTTAGAAACGAGAATGTGGGAGCTACATAGATCATCTGGAGACCAGGATTTGCACATGCTGAGGGCTGGAGCAGAATTTCTCCAACGAAATTTGAGGAAACTCTTGCAAGGAGGGGCCACTGGGTGTATGCGAGGCCTCCTGCCATACCATAGACTCGGGGAATGGCAACTGAAGGGAATATAGAAATGATTTTATTTTTCTATCGAAGAAATCTGAAAGTTGGGTTCATAGCTTGAGCGAGGCGTTAATGGCTGAAGCATCTGGGTGTATAAATATTTTGACGATTTTGAATAGCTTGATAAGGGAGGTGTCAATTTGAGCTGTGAGGAAGTCTGATTACAATACAATACAATATAATACAATTTGTAGAGCACACTACATACCTGCAAGGGTTCCAAGGCGCTGAGGGGGGAGAAGGCGGTGCTGTTGCTACTGGTCGAACAGCCAGGTCTTGAGTTGTCTCCTGAAGGTTAGAAGGTCTTCAGTTTGTCGTAGGATGAGGGGGAGGGTGTTCCAGGTTGTGGCGGCACGGTGGGAGAAGGATCTGTCTTCGGCTGTGGCTCTACGGATGCGTGGGACGTGGCCAGGGTGAGGACTGCGGAGCGGAGTTTCCTGTTGGGTGCGTAGAAGGAGAGTCGACCGTTGAGGTAGGCTGGGCCGGTCTTGTGAACTGCCTTGTGTGCATGGATCAGGAGCTTGAAGGAGATTCTTTTGTCGACAGGGAGCCAGTGCAGGTTCCAGAGGTGAGGGGTGATGTGGTCGAGGCGCGGGACGTTGAGGATCTGGCGTGCAGAGGCATTCTGGATTCTTTGCAGGCTGTTGACGAGCTTGGTCTGGGCACCGGCGTAGAGGGCGTTTCCGTAGTCGAGTCTGCTGCTGACTAGGGCCTGGCTGACGGTTTTCCTTGTGTCTGTCGGGACCCATCTATAGATCTTGCGGAGCATATGGAGGTTGTTGAAGTAGGTAGAGGAGACAGCGTTGACTTGTTTGGTCATGGTGAGTTTCGAGTCGAGGTTGACTCCCAGGTTGCGTGCGTGGTTGGTGGGTGCGGGGGGTGTCCCCAGTGACGCGGGCCACCAGGAGTCGTCCCATGCTGAGGGATTGGGCCCAAGGATGAGGATCTCCGAATAGTCTGTGTTCAGCTTAAGGTGGCTGTTCTCCATCCATTCGGCAACGGCCTTCATTCCCTGGTGGAGGTTGAATTTGGCGGTGAGAGAGTCCTTGGTGAGGGAGAGAATCAGTTGCGTGTCATCGGCGTAGGAAATTATGTTGAGGTCGTGATGTCGGACGATGCGTGCGAGGGGCGCCATGTAGACGTTGAACAGCGTCGCGCTAAGGGAGGAGCCCTGCGGGACGCCGCAGATTATCTCGGAGGCTTCGGATCGGAACAGGGGAGGCGGACTCTCTGGGTTCTGCAGGAGAGGAAGGAGGAGGTCCAGTCCAGGGCCTTGTCTCGGATCCCTGCGTCGTGGAGTCGAGTGCGTAGTGTGTGGTGGCAGACGGTGTCGAAGGCGGCAGCAAGGTCCAGAAGGATGAGGGCCGCCGTCTCGCCATTGTCCAGTAGGATACTGATGTCATCTGTGGCGGCGATGAGGGCGGTCTCTGTGCTGTGGTTGCTGCGGAATGCTGACTGGGAGGGGTCTAGGATGCTGTTGTCTTCAAGGTAGCGGGTGAGCTGGATGTTGACTATCTTCTTGGTTTTTATTGATTGCTTGGTGGTATTTATTTAAGGTATTCTTATAGATTCATTTGTTCTTGAGAAGGTAGTGATACCTACAACTTCTTTAGAGTCTTTTAGATAGTTTCTAGATAGTTTGCAAAGCTCTTTCAGCTCCTCATTGAACCAGGGTGATGATTGTCATTTGACCACCGAGGTTGTATCTTTGTGTTTGATAGGAGCAATGGTATCAGCCTTTTGTGAAAGCCAGGCATTGCCCGACAGGGCATCCACATCAACATTCCCACTCATACATGGGGGTGCTCACTCAAGGAGCTACTAAACCCCACAGGAGAGACTGTGGGCTGGTTTCTGCGGGAAACACGAGAACAGGTCGTGCATCCGTGAAGGCCATAGTCCAACTTCGAAATAAAATAAATAAGAGCGTGATCAGTCTGAAGTGAATATTTAATATCAGACACCAGGACTTGGCCATTAGAGAAAATGGTGTGTAATGTGTGACCCGCTACATAGGCTGGCTGGGTCACGAACTGCTGCATGTCCCATGATGACATGTTATCTAAGAGAAGTTGCCCATGTGGGTCAGAGGGAGAGTCCACATGTAAGTTGAGGTCTCCAAAATTGTAAAATTAGAGTATTTTAGCACATATTTAGATAGGAACTCATCCAGGGAGGGAGATGGAAATACTCCCGAAAGGGCCAGGGGGATGCTATACCAACACTCCGGCCAGGGCTATGTTTGCTGAAAGTGGGATGCAAAAACCCAATGATTCTGCCCCCTGAAGCTCCTTTGAGTCAAAAGTGACACAATTATAAGTGTGGATGTTTACAATATCAATGCCACCCCCTCTTTTGACTACTCTGTCTCAGTGTAACAGAGATCACAAGGAAGGGGCCGGGATACATCTAAAGAAGTAGATGAGGCTGATTAGGGAATCATAAAGAGTAGGAGCCACAGATTAACCCTTAGATGCACATATCACTGTGGCTGACATCTAGGCGTGAACTCTAGTCACTCCCATGGCTTGTGTTGTGGGACTATCAGCTTCGGAGTTAGCGCCAAGATACCTTTGACTACGTTTTAAGAGTCCGAGTGAACTCTTGAGATATGGCTATTAGTGATCTTTCCCTAGATGTGGCCACATAAGAATGGGGAAATATCCCGACCACATGACGAAGAGTGGGTGGGCCAGGGATCTGTCAGTGAAATGCTAGAGCCCTGACATCAATGGAAAATGTCTTATTGTTTATCCATGTTGTAACATTTCTTTATTGAGCAGAGTTATAAATAAAATGCTTCTTTTATGTAAAAAAATAAGAATTTGAATGGACATTGATTTATTGACACCCGTTGTGCTGTCTTGGAGTTATGAGGCGTGTTCACTGATCTGTATTCAAACCCAACTCCCCCCCCTCCCCCCTCCCCCCTCCCCCCTCCCCCCCAAGGGAGATTTTGACTGCTTGTTCACAGCTACCACTGAGGGTCAAGTGCAGAAGGGGTACTTGGCCCAGTTGCTCAGGATCCATAGTAGGCCAGGTCCTGGGACATCAGGGGTAAAAGGCCTCAACCACCACTGTT
The DNA here is from genome assembly GCF_964261635.1 of Lissotriton helveticus. NCBI lineage: Eukaryota > Metazoa > Chordata > Amphibia > Caudata > Salamandridae > Lissotriton > Lissotriton helveticus. The sequence goes on along the minus strand of NC_136060.1, from coordinate 474,176,287 downwards.
GGGCCCAGTAACCTGAATGGGATTCTGATGCGTTGATTTAAATGCATTTATTAATGAGGACAGCTAAAGAATGTTGAATAGAGTTCCTTATTGCACCTTTGTTTGTGGAAGAAAAGAGATTTCTCACTCTGGAAGTATTTACTTTATGCTGATAAACTTGTCTTGGTTGTGTGCTTCTGCAGGTTCTGAAAATGAAGTAACCCAAGTCAACCGCTGCCTTGATGCCGCCAAAGCTTGCAACATGGACGAGACATGCCAAAAACTACGGACGGACTACGTCTCAGTCTGCATTCGACGGCAAGCGCGGGCTGGCATGTGCAACCGCTCCAAGTGTCATAAGGCACTGCGAAAGTTCTTCGACCGCGTGCCTTTCCAGTACACCCATGAGCTACTCTTCTGCCCATGTGAGGACACCGCATGTGCTGAGCGGCGGAGACAGACCATTGTCCCGGCCTGCTCTTATGAGGCCATAGAGACACCCAACTGCCTAACCCCTCTGGATGCCTGTAGGGGGAACTACGTCTGCAGGTATGTTCGAATCCTGGGAACTGGTTCTCAAAGGTCCTCCCCACTCGTGATCGAGGTGGATGTGAGGGAGTCACCACCAGGGCCGGACTGGCCGTAGCGGGCACCGGGCAAGCCCCCGGTGCGCCGCACGGGTGGGTCCCGGTTTTGGGCCCCTGGGGCCATTTTAGTTAAAGGGCTGCATTTTTGCAAAATCGGCCCTGTAACAAAATCGTCAGAAAACCAGCCCTGGCAAAGAGCTCGGCCGCACCCGCAACCCCCAGGGGTGGAGGGCCGGCCGAGCACTTTGGCATGGCCGGTTTTGGTTCCCAGTCCGGCCCTGGTCACCACACTTGCTCCGGAATCCCCGCCCCGAGTGAGGAGTCTCCTTCGCGATTGCGGGGACTCTGCCACGAGTGCGGAGGCCCTTTGTGAATCAGGCCCAAAGTATCTTGCAATATAATTGTTTTTTGTTAGTGTTACTCTGCTCTTTCACTAGCCTATCTAGCCACACCTGTTAATTATGTAGGGTCCTTGGTGTAAAAAATGCTATCATTTAATAGCCCTAATATAATAGGCCATGACAAGTTATTCCCATTGTGATTCAGACAACACAACAAATCTCTTTATTATCCATTTTGATCATCATTGAACAATTTTCTGCTAGAGTGGACTATACGGTAGCTGTGATGCTCCCTGGTCCTACACTCCAGCTTCAAGGCACTTCATAAGTTATTTCAATAGCATGCAGCCAGTTTAATTTAATGGAATGGAAAATGATTTGCCTCAGGTGGCACAGTGTTATTGTCTTGCATGGTAATTGAACACAAACCTCATGAAGACAATGGCTTCCGGGTGGAATGTTCACCAAACACAACTTAAGTAACATTTTCTTTTAATATGCGATACACATTGGTGCTGCAGCTAGCCAGACTAATGGTGCACACACGTAAACCTATGGTACAAAGCACTTATTTACTTATTCATCTATTTATTTTCTTTAGTACTTTTAAATAGATCCATTTGTATTCTTACGAACAGTCCAGAGCTCTGTACAGATCACATTTAAAGTCTAGCCTTGTGAAGCAGCAGGAGCCTTCTTAACCGGTGGTCCGTGGACACCTGGGGGTTCGCAACACATATTTCCCGGGTCTGCGAAAGTTTATAAAATTAAATAATATCAGAAGTTTGATAAAGTAAGTATGCATAAAAAAAAAAGTTGAAAATTCAAAGTTTCAAAAAGTTCAGTAAACGTGAAGAAATTTGAAGTGAAAATTAAGTTGGCATCATTATCTTAATTCGTGGGGTCAAAGTAACTAGAGTAAACAGAATCGAGTATGGACTATGGGAGACCTCAACTGGAACAATATGTGTATGCGCCGACAAAGGCACAGCATGCAATCTCCAAGTCTCCCCATAAAAATTAAAAATTTCACATGTTTTTTGTTTTTGAATCAAACAAACTACTCCACAATTTGTTTATATATGATTATGAACCTATACTTGAATCCGTATTTTTTTGTATTGTTTGAAGGTTCAAATCACCTAATTAATTAGATGGGGTTCCTGGCTTCCAACAGTGATTCATTGGGGGAAATGTAAGATCCGCTGTTCCATATGATATTTCTCACTCGCTTCCCTCGGTTGTATGTCAATACAACGCGGTTGTTACACCGCACTACCATTACAACGCGGGCTTTACAACGCAAGTCATTACCACGACTTGCGCTGTAGGGTGCTGGACTTAGGAATAGTAAAATTTACTATTCCAACTCCAGCCTACGTACAGCAGGGAAGGTGTTGGAATAGTAAATCTACTATTCCTTAGCCTAGAGCGCCCTCCAGCGCAAGTCGTGGTAACGACTTGCGTTGTATTGCCCGTGTTGTAATGGTAGCGCGGTGTAACAACCGCAACGTAATGGATGTTCCCTCTTCCTTCAAGTATGTGATGTTGTGAATGGTTCAGTTTTTAGGAGATTCCAGCATTGTACTTACTTGGGGGCATAAAAGCGGCAGCGATAATTATCGCTGGCCGCCTATAGCGTGCAAAATCCTAACGCCAGGTTCTAACGCCAGTTCTATCGCCAACTCAATATTTACAACGCGCATCGCCGAGGCGATAGAAATCCCGGCAAAAGCGGCGTTAAGCATAAAATATCACAGGAATAACGGCGATATGACACACAATCAGAGGAAACCTCTGGATCTAGCATTATGATCCACCTGCCATTCAACATATTGCTAAGTCGTGTCATTATCAGGCGTAAGGAACTGGCGAAATACCCGGTTAGCGCTACTTTTAATGTCGTAACACATGTTAGCGATTTACTAGTTAATAGTGAGTAGCCATGTTAGCGATTATTCCGGCTGAGTTTCAGTCCGGAACGCCTATCTCGCATCTCATTAGCGATGCGAGGCGCTAAGCAAATGGGCACAAGGCGTGTCCATGCTGATAGGGCGTTAGAATTATCGCTGCTTTTCGTCCCAAAATGGACTACTTGTAGATATGCCCCTTGGTTTTTGGCCCCCAGGGTGTATTCTGAGTGTCCACATCTTTGCATTCCTAGGGCTCTGCAGCTGGAGAGTTGTTTTTCTCTTGAGGGTTTGCCAGGTGGCCCGTTGTGCTGCAGTTGACTGGACCCGAAGGCCATATTCTACATTTTGAATGTACTCTGGGCCCTTCTTCAAGTTTAAGTGAACCAAGCAGAGAACATGAACTTGATTATCTTCTGTACTCCAGCTACTGAAGGGTTTCCAGTGCTGGCTTTACATGTTCACAAGTTTAGGCAGTCTACCTGCTTACTTCTGCATGTGTTTTTGAACAATAATTTTTCTTTCAGATTCTACTGTTCCCCAATGAAGGAGACAGGAAATCGGATTTACTCTACTGATTTGCACATTTTCCCGGTGTCCCAGCCAGAGACCTCACCTGCTTGGAGCAGCTAAACTCTGCGGGTGGAAACACACTCAAACACGGGTGTCCCCTTTGAATATATATACTATAGGGGTAGGAGAGGAGAGCTCGGTTATTACCAAGGCTACTGGTACTCCCTCCACTACTGAGGAGTTAGCTCAGGGCTTCCTTATTAATGTTAGATCCCTGATCAAAAACAATGTTACTTTAAAAGATTTTGTTTTACAACGCAATCCGGACTGGGTGTTCATAACTGAAACGTGGACTAATAATTGCTACGGTCCTGATCTTGTAGAGGCTATCCCTTCGGGATATTGCCGTACAAGATTGGATAGAGTAGGAAGACGAGAGGGGGGTCTGGGCATTTTGTTCAGGGATACTTTTATCTGTCGCTCTGAACCACTCACCTCACCTCCTGACCAGTACCAGGCCCTATATTTCTCTATAAACACGCATCCCACTGAAAGTTTTTCTGGGGGGCTCGGTTATCGTTAACCGGGGCCTAGGGCATCCTTTACTCAGGATTTTTGTAATCTTCTAGAGCCCTCTCTAGAAAGAACCAACTTTACACTTCTTGGTGACTTTAATTTTCATTTAGAGAGTAGTGCAAGTCACGATACTCAAACCCTTTTGGAAAATATGAATTGCTGTGGCTTTTCACAACTGGTCACATCCACTTCTCATGCGGCGGGCCACACCCTAGATGGGATTTTTCCTAAGGATCACCGTATTAGGGTGGGAGAGCCCCTTCCGCTAGCTTAGTCAGACCATTTTGCCATTCCCTTTAGTTTAAGGGTCTCGGCTTCTGGGTACGCGCGACCTGAAAAAAGTGGCTGACAAACAGAATCTTAATTTGATTAGTAATGAGGCCGTCGCAAATGCTGTGACAAATTTTCAGATCCCAGGTCATTTAAGTGCTAATTTACTTGCAGAAGAGCTATCCAAAAAGCTATTAGCAGTTATGGACACCTTAGCTCCTATAAAAAATGTCATTCTTCAGCTAGAAAAATGCCATCTGCACCTTGGTTCTCTGACAGATTGCATAAGCTTAGACAGGTGTGTAGGAGGTAGGAAAGATTATGGCGCATTGACTTAACACTCTCAGGCAGAGAATCACATAAACAATGCTTGAAAGTATGTAAAGTTGCTATTTTAGAGGAAAAGGGAAGGTTCTTTGTTCACATTTCTGAGTCGATTAAATCCTCCAAAGAGTTTTTTAACACTGTTAATTTCCTCATCTCTCCCTCAATTATTGACCCTGTGGAGTCTTCACAGTAGCTCTGCGACAGGTTCTCAGCTTTCTTTGCACAAAGATCTCTGTCATATATGCCCAGCTGGAAGCTTTAAACTTAAACAAGGACCTAGATGCCCAGCCTGTAATACATCCTATAGAAAGCTCCAGCAATAACGCGACTCCTACTTTACTCTCCTTTCCGAGTTTGTCTCCAGAGATTACAGACCATTTACTAGAGGGAATTAAGTCCGGATCTCCAATGGACCCCTGCCCCCTGAAGGTCCTAAAAAGTGGAAAAGGTGCTATTCTACCGCATCTTACTCTTGTCCTAAACTTAGCCATCTCGGAGGGGCAATATCCCCTGGCCTGGAAGGCGGCAGTAGTTAGGCCACTTTAAAAAAAGCCCTCTTTGGATCCTATCGAACTGATAAATTATCGTCACATCTCCCTCTTACCGGTTCCAGCAAAGATTTTAGAATCTTATTTGAACTCCCATCTGAGCACCTACTTGAGGAAGCATTAAATTCTTGACGGTTCTCAACATGAGTTCAGAAGCAGTCACAGCACTGAAACTGAGCTGACTGCTGTGTTTGATAACATCCGTGTACAGGTGAATGCAGGTCATACCACCTTATTAATTTTACTCAATCTCACCGCAGCTTTTGATACCCTATCCCCACTGAGACTTGTGGAACGGCTCAGGGAGATAGGGGTTGGGAGCTCGGCTCTAGGGCTTCTCGCCTCTTTCCTTAGTGAGTGGACCCCAACAGTGAAATTGGGCAATTTCTATTCGGATCCAACGCCCCTTTTATGCGGTGTGCCTCAGGGCTCTTCCTTGAGCCCCACGTTGTTTAATATCTATGTTGCCCCACTGGCAAAGGTGGTAAAATCTTTTGATCTGGATGTGTTGTCATATGCGGATGACATGCAGATCATGGTGTCCATCACTCACAACATCAGTGATGTGGCTTGCAACTTTAAAAACTGCATGCAAGCAGTCTCGTCTTGGATGGTGCAAAACTATCTGAAACTGAATGGCGAGAAGACGGAGGTTCTTATATTTGGGTACAAGGTGGACATTTGGTCCGGGGAGTGGTGACCTGACTCTCTGGGCACCTGCCCAAGCCCTGTATCCCATGGAAAACATTTTGGAGCCCCTGTGGACAATTATGTGTCCCTGAATCTGCAGATTAGCAGGACGGTGGCTACCTGTTTTGGGCTAATAAGGCTTATAAGGAAGATCTCTCAGTTTCTCTTGCTGATTATTGTAATGCCCTTTATTTGGGCATTAACAAGGGACAGCTGGCGCAAAATGCTGCTGCCACGCTGGTGATTGACTTGCCTAAACACCATTCAGTCTCTGCTTCTCTTCTTTCTCTGCATCTGCACCCGATTGACCACAGGATCATGTTCAAAACCCTCTGCCTCACTCATAATGCTTACTATGGTCCGGGTCCTGACGGTATTAAAGCCCTATTTCACCATTATGTTCCCACTAGGAATCTCAGGTCAGCAATCTAGCCTCTTCTTACTGTCCCTAGGTTTAAAAGGATGAGATGGCCCAGTAGTGGTGGTGGGTGGCAACCTCCTCAGAAAAATGTTGGGCCCTAGAAGGTATTTCTTTACAAAATAACCACTGAGTGTACTCCTGTGATACTACTTCCCCTACTCCTACTTGTGAATCAGCCTCTTAGAGTTTGTTTCACCACATATATTGTGATAAGTCTGTGCATCCTATTATTCATCAACTTATATGCATTGACTTCAGAGTTTTAGTGTGTTCACATAAATCCCCTAAGGTATGCAGGGAAGTCTATGCAGATCCTAGATTTATATGTGAATTCCTACTGACCCGTACTGCAATATGAGGACGCACAAATCACTGGAGTGAATATGGTTGACCTGCACATTAGCACATGCATTTTATTCATTTTTTTATACATCTGAAAAGTATATTATATTTTGTTTATGTTACGACTTGATAACCGTTTAACGAGGGCTTCTTAAAAGAGAAAGACACATTTGCCTGACATTATCTACCTTATAAAAGATGTCATCAATTGACCTGCAACGATTACGGTGAAGACAGATAATGCACATGTGTTGTTATGAAGAAAAAAGCTGAAGCGTTTACACCATGAAACCCGTTGTCACGCAAAAAAGAAAGTCACTGTTTTGGCATGATGAAGCGACCTTAAAGTTATGAAATACGTGTGGGCCAGTTTTTGTTAACAATAAAGAAATAAGATTTGAGCGTTAAAAAAAAAAAAGGATGAGATGGGGCGGGAGATCCTTTTCAATTGCTGCAGCCAAACTCTGGAACTCTCTCCCTGAGGCATTTCGGGACAACGATCACACACTCTTTTTCGAAAGGTGTTAAAGACCTGGTTGTTCCCCTAGATGTCTGTCCGAGTGTGCCCTTTCTGCCTGCATGGTGCTCTGCTGTTAGCGTCGTGACGCCCTTGGGCTAAGTTAGCGCTTTATAAATCTTATATTCAGTCATGTTCATGTTCATAAACCTCTATTTGATTTTTACAATCATAAAAGCCATGTGCAAAAAACGGCAAATACATCTAAATCCCACTTTAAAAACATGTATCAGTATAAAATTTATGCACAGCCCCTTGAGTAAAATACAAGCAATTAAACCATTAAAAGAACAGGTTAAAAAAATATAACATTAAGATATGTGCACATACCACATCGTAAAAAGTTATTATTTCTGATATCAACGACGCTGTGCAATTAAGCGAGCCCTCAAGCTCCATGCCCAAACTAGAAATCTCACCATAGCTAATGCAATGGGTAGTGAGGTATCAGTACGCAGAATGCGTTCAGCCTCCACCGCCACCCTTGTGCCTAGGAGTCTACAGATTGTTGTCAACCAGTCCCGACGCGGGGCAGCGTAGGCATCGCAAATAAAGAGAATATGTACCGTAGACTCAATAATAGCACTGCACCCCGGACACCTAATTAGCGGTTGAGATGACCATTTCATCGTAAAAGATCTTACTGGGAGTGTCCCCACCTTGTACTGAAAGTACAACTTACGATCCTTGGGTTTGGTAATTGCATCCCAGTATGATTCCAACCTCGGGGCGACTTTATGATCCATAAACCGGCTGGCAAGAGAAGTAGACATTTGTTGCCTTGTGTTTTGTTCGCGGAACAAATCCCAATAATTGGCCTTCAGCATGGCTTTTGATGGGAAGATGGAATTTATAGGATCAGTCCACAATGCAATCAACCCTAGCTCTCCTAAAAGGTTTCAGACTGCCCCTAGCCATTTGATGTGATGCAATGTGTCAGCCTTAATAATATCTAAGAAACCCTGTGCATAGCCAGCAAGTTCAGGAGTAGACCATAGTCTCCTCCAATACAGGAGAGTGCGTAACTTAGCTACAGCTGCAATAGATTTCTTACCCAGGTCCAATAACAGCGGCACATAGGGGTACTCTGGGGAAGTCCAGTGATATTTCTTAAGAACCTATTTTCAGAGATAGTAAGCGCTACAAGGTTCTCACAGCCCCAAACTTCCAAACCATATAATGCTGAACTAACAGCTTTCAAATTTTACATTTCAAGGGCTGGGGTAATAGGCTTGAAATGGGAGCGATTATACTCCTGACAGAGAGCCCCCGAAATCTGTCTAAGTTTAAGTGAGGCTAAGTCAATTTGCCGATCCCACTTCATGCTACCTTGGAAGTTTACTCCTAGATAAGTGAACTCGTTAACTACTTCTAGAAGTCCATCCTTCATATTAAAACCCCTCATATTTGCCTTCAGTGCGTTGAACCCCATTAACTTAGACACGTTGACCTCCAAGCCCCTCTCGCAACAAAAATCCTCAAAGATTTTTAGTGCCTTTTTTAGTCCACTAAGGGTCTTGGAGAGAATCAACGTGTCGTCGGCAAACATCAGGATGGGTACTTTTTCTCCAGCTAATGTATGGGCATCAGTTGGTGTTCTACTCATGCAATCCACAATTCCGTTAATGTAAAACGTGAATAGCGTAGGGGCCATCACACATCGCTGTCTAACGCAACGTTCCACCGGGAATGATTCAGTGACTTCAACCCCCCCCTGGTCCCCCATCTAATTTGGGCCTTGTTATCTTCATGAAGCCTACGAATCAAAGTTAAAAGGTCCAGCGACAGCCCAAGCTGTTTCAGGACAAGCCACAATTTCCAAAGGGGGACTACATCAAATGCCGCCCTGAGATCTACAAAGGCAGCATAAAGGCTACCTTTGCCTAAAGTTACTAGCTTCCAGTAAATGAAAATAAATCGAAAAACCTGGTCGATGGTGCTTGTGGCTGCTCTGAATCCAGCTTGTAATGGAGATAAAACCCCGAACTCCTCAAACCACCCCACCCCTATTTAGCACCATCCTACCAATTGTTTTCTGGGAGCAGTCGATTAGGCTAATTGGCCTATATTTTCCCGGGCAGATATGTCCCCTTTTTTATAGACCAGGATGATTTCTGCATTTTTCCATGATGTAGGAATTGAGGCCCCTTGTGCAATTTCATTGGAAAGCAAAAAAATACATCTGCTCCAATTAGGTTTGTCATGTAACAAAGTATCACCCGGGATACCATCGGGCCCAGAAGCTTTCCCCGGTAAAATCGAATCCAATGCTGCCTCAACTTCCCTCATGGTAAAGGTTTGACCCAAATACATCAAATTTGTAAATTTGACTTCCCCCACTAAAGGGGTCGAAGCACATTGAGGCTTGAAGTGATTGACCCAGGCTGTTACTGAAACATGATTCTGGGGACGCTCAGCTTGGCCCCCAATGGGCCATTTATAGATATTCCAAAACAGCTTAGGGTCTTTTGAAACGCATGCATCCCTCAAATCCTGCCATCTTTTGACTTCCCAGGCTTTCTTGGCCTTTAGTTGAGTAGCCTTATAGAGTGTTCGCATTTCCCGAACCTTAGATGGAACGCCTCCCTTAATAGCTTTTCCTAGGGCCTCACGTGCCCGTCCGGCATTCATCATTATACCATCGACCCTCTATCTGGGCAGGCGGTTTGGGCTTCGTTCCCTCCTTTTCAAAGTATGTGCGTAAAAGATTTAAAAAAAGCGGTATGGGCACTCAATATTCTATCATGGACTCCTATCTGTAATATACAACGCTCAAGCTCTCTAGTAGCGAGTTCCAGAATTTGCGCTATATTATCTAGCCGAGTTGGGGATTCTTTTACCTGTATCCACTTAAGTCTCCTTAAGTCATTGGTGGGGACAACCTCCCCAATGTGATTACTATCCGTTAAATGTTCGTCTGACGTAAGGCAAGTCAAGAACATGGAACAACAAAGTGGTTGTGGTCACTTTCCAACCTATCAGTGATCTTCTTGTCCTCCACCAAAGACCAGAGACTCAAACTTACCAAGACGTAATCAATTCTACGCGCAAAGTACCCGTTATTGAACGTTGATGCTCCTACCCTGTCTGATTTAGTGTGCCCATTCAGAGCCCTAAGGCCTTGTTCCATACAGATGCTGTTTAGCTGGATGGCCACATCGGTCCACTTCCTAATAGGCAACAACTCGAGCGATGGAACACACCAATTCCTGCCTTCTACCTCAATCCAAATAGCATCCTCTACGGTAAGGGGTTCAAATGTTGTATTAAAATCACCCATAATTATTACCTTAGAGGAGTCAGGTAATGTATCCAGAAGCTCTTGCAGAGCCGCTAAAACTCTTGATCTCTTTCCCCTTGTACCTCTGACATAGATGTTAAATAACACAATAGATAGATGAGCATTGGTGGTTAGTTTAATCGCTTGGATGTTCTTATTCTGGGTTGAAAGAACCTGGATGTTCACTTTAAGCTCTTGCTGAACCCAGATTGTCAACCCCCCAAGGCCGACCCTTCCCTTCCCTTTCAGCTGCTATGGAAAAATTCAGGTACCCTTCACAAAACAAGGGTGTTTCTGCCCAGGTCTCTTGAAAGGCGCAAATGTCATATGGCTTTATAAAGGTATTCCATTCAAGCAAGCATACCTTTGAACTGAGACCAGCAATGTTCCAGCTCAGGAAGCTACATACTTTGGGTAGATTTACAGAACTTTCAGGGTGGCTAAAAACTAGAGTCTGGGGCATGGGTTGATTGGACTTTGGAGTAATTACTAAACCGGGTCCCCCATTATCATCTGTTTGCAGAGCCACATTAAGAGTGTTGGGAGATAATAGCCTCTCCACGGGTCCTTGGCTGGAGGACACGGTGGGATAGTTTATGAAGCCCGCCGATATGCTCATCAGGTTTAGTCAGTCATTGGACTCAAGGCTTGAGGAGCCCTGCAGTCTTTGAAATCCCTGTCGGGCCTCAGTGTCATAGCCAATAGGGGAATGCCTAAATTGTATTCTAGATTCTTCTGGGCCGCTAGTACGGAAATCCAGCGTGAAGAGGTTCTCAACAAGCTCAAAACTTTTCAAAGTAAGTTCGATACTATCAAAAGGATGATCCCGGAGCGAAATCCTTCGTGCAGCCAAGATGTCCTCCCTTATCAGTGATCAACATCCCCTCACATATCTAATCCAGTGGATGGCTTTGTTTGTCAGCGGATCAGCATTCTCATTGGCACTATAATGTGATAATTTTGGAACATTAACCATGTAAATTCTAGGTGACTTATGTGTGTTCAATTTATACCCTCTAGATTGCCCCAAGCCCTGACCTGCAAGATTTTGTCCCTTTTGCACACAAGTGTTAACCCTGTGGGAAGGGTTAGTACTATTGTCTCGACCGCATAAAGGGCCAGAAGTGATAGAGGCTTCCTTTGGGGCAGCATACCTTGCTGTTTGAATGATTAAACCATTAGGGCCTTGATTGTCTGCATTATTTGGGCCATTACATCTTGGCGTACCTAAGTTTACATCAACATGGGGGGATGAACTTGGCCGAGATCCCACACGGTCCGTAGATATGGGTCCCGTGGGATCTACCGGCTTCTTAGAGATCTGGTTGGATGGCCACCCTTGTTGATCCGCCCTTGACGATAAAGATCTCACCAATATAAGTATCTCCACAAGAGAACCCTTCATTGCCTGTACTTCATCCTTCAATACAGAGACTTTCTGTGTTAGTTTTTCTAGGGATTGCTCTCGCAAACCAGTGATAGAATTACACTCACAGGCGAGACTGGCAGTCTGCGTTTGGGCTTGGACTCTCATTTCCATTTGCCCAGCTCAATAGGTGTGCTTCCCCCAGTGCTTCAAAACTGTTAGTACAGATGACAATGGGATTGATATGGGCAGCATAATCTGGACTAGCAGCAGCCACCCCACCACTAGAAACAATAGTACTATCAAGATACGTTAGGTAACTTGTTCTTCTTGGATTTGCAAAACATATTAGGGATACCTAGCTGCACACAGTCTGCCTGTGTCTTTCGTTGAGGTGTGGATTTACTATGAGCAGGGATAAGGGGAGCTGAGTTCGAGGATATCCTTGCACTCACTAATCAAAGTGTCTATCCGATCAATGACACAATTATTAGTGATAGCCTTACGTGCCTTTTTTGCTTTTTTCCTGATGTTTCGATTTGGCCCTCCCTTAGTTCCCTCCCCACTCTCGTCCTGAGCCTTCCTTTTTCCCATAACCCTGTGTCAATCTCAGTGCAACAGGTGATAGATTATATGTGCTCCAAGGAGAGAAACCCTAACCTATTCCAGAAATCACTCTTACTCTTATACTCAGTACTCGGGAAATCACAAGGACACAAGTAGCAAGCAATATGCCACAATATGATGATGGTCCAAGAGTCCTCAGCAGACAAAATTATGGCTCGCAATATGATATATAACAGTACCTTTAAGAAGCTCCAGCGATAGTGCGGGGTACGTCCACCAAAACCAAGAGGGGGGCCCAGCCCTGCCTCTTCCTGGCTGACGGGCGCGGATGGGCCTGCCATTGGCCCGGGCTTCGCCCGGGCCCGCCTGCATGCGTCCCGCACTGCGGGAGGCGCCGGTTCGATTTCAGCGTGGTGTGATGTAAATGGTGTGCGCCACATGAATAAGCCTGGGAGATGGAGTCCCAAGGCTCAGGGCGACCCCACAGGCAGCCGGCGCGGGTAACATGAGTCGCAGGCACAGAGGCACAGAGCTCTCCCCACGCTCGACGGAGTATCAAGGTTCACAGGTTGGCCACCAGCAGCAATCCCAGGCCTAGACAGGAGCAGAGGAAGGTCCAAAAGAGTCTTATATTCAGTCATTCATTCAGGTGGCCCGTTGTGCCGCAGCTGACTGGAGCCGAAGGCCAGATTCTACATTTTGAATGTACTCTGGGCCCTTCTTCAAGTTTAAGTGAACCATGCAGAGAACATGAACTTGATTATCTTCTGTACTCCAGCTACTGAAGTGTTTCCAGTGCTGTCTACCTGCTTACTTCTGCATGTGTTTTCTGAACAATAATTTTTCGTTCAGGTTCTACTGTTCCCCAATGAAGGAGACAGGAAATCGGATTTACTCTACTGATTTGCACATTTCCTCGTTGTTCCAGCTAGCAGGGGTGGCCGTATGCATGTGCAAGCTGTGCACCTGCACAGGACCACCAAACCCCAGGGGCCTCCACGCCAATATATATCCTTAATATAATAATCCTCTGAGGATGGATACATATTTGCGTGGCGGCCCCTGGCAGGGATTTGGTGGCCTCGGCTCTGTTCCACTTCCAAACACCCTGACCCCCTTCCACCCCCCTTCACTGGTCCCCGCGCTCTGCCCCGCCCGGACCCCCTCTACCGGGGTCCCCTACCTACGCTCCCGGCCCAGGGCCGCCATGAGCCTAGAGCCGCCCCTGCAGCTAGAGACTTCACCTGCATGGAGCAGCTAAACTCTCCGAGTGGAAACATGGGTGTCCCCTTTGAACTCACATCCTGATCCTGCCTGAGTGGAAGAGAAGTACGAGCAGAGTGGGCAGAGTGCATGCGGGTGTGGCGAAGCGGAGTGAACGTAGCAGGAAGCCTCGGGCTGGTGGCAGCGCAGCAGGCAGGGGGACATCCTGCAAACCAGGAGCGGCTGCCTGTCAGCGTTGTCCCAGTGTCGTCAGGACAGGAAGGGATAGGGGCGCGCAATCGTCAGAGCAGCTGGAGCGGAGGAGCAGCGAATCAAGGCAGTAGACAGCGGTTTTCAGCAGCGTGTGGGTATGGGCTTTAGGCCGCCGGCTCCTCATGCGCAGGCGGCAGGCGTTAGGCCGGTGCGGCTTGCGCCTCTTAGAGGAGTCTGCACCCCGACACGATTTCCTCACCTGTGTGCCTATCTGATGATTGCATGCGGCTATTACTACTACTTACTGCCACCCGCCTGCCGCCCACCAGTTGTTGTTGCCTCCTTGTCGTCCGACAAATGTTGCCGGCAGCCTGCCTGCCTGATTCTTTGATACCAGTAATTTTATTTATTTCGACAACTCTATCACATTTGAGCAGGGCACAAGTCCTAAAAAAAGAAGTGGGGGGACGCCGTCACCGGAAGTGACGTCACGACAGAAAGTGAAGTCACGAAAGGTGGCTTGTACCATCGGGCTCATTGCCTCCCCTCGCTTACCCCTTAGATGCGATTGCATCTAAGAAGCCAGCACGTCTGCAGCGTGCTGTGAGCTCCGATCTCGTCCCAGAGAGGCCGAAAAGTGAAGTTCAGCTGTTTGGCAGGGGGGACGGCGTCCACCCAGTAAAATAAGTGGGGCGACGCCGTCCACCCACGTGGTACCCCAACTCGAGTCCTGCATTTGAGTCATCCTTGTGCACAGGTGCATTCTATAGCATCTTCCAAGCAGTTCCTCCTTGGGTGCGTGGATTAGGGGATGAGGAGGAGGGGGGTGGGTGGGTAGGAGAAGGAGGAAGAGGAGAAGGAGGGGGTAGGAGAAGGGGGAAGAGGAGGAGGGGAAGGAGGAGTAGGACTACTCATGCCCCCGGATCAGATATACTGACAGCCTTGCACCTCTCAAAGCCCACACCATATAGCTTGGATGATTAACCATACATACATCTACGTAATCTGCGCCAAATAACCTAAACAGGCTGGGGAAATTGGTGATGGAGCTGTCACTACCCGGGCGAGGCGGCTCCTTTCATCCCCCCACCCTCGTCAACCTCTTCCCCTCTAGTGACATCATCTTCAGCGCTGTTGCTACAAGGGTTCGCCAGGTCGAGTATATATATTTCAGATGCCCCTCCCCATAAGTTTTTGGGAGACGGGAACGAGGAACACCAAGCTCAGAGCAAACATGAGACCTCCAGCCTCCCATGTCTGGCCAGCCAGAGGTCCACCCTCAGGATGAGGATAACGATTCGGGGTCCTCTCCACATATTGCATCTAGCCTATGGTCACACTACAATTCCTCGCATCCATGGCTCAATTCCAGCTCGTGAAGAGCGTACCGAAGAATGGAGTATCTGTCATATTTATTGCTCGATAGTTGATGTGCATCATTCGAGTTGCATGCAGTCTAGGACCCTATCTTTTCCCTTTAAACCTCCTATTTCTCCCCTGCAATCCAAAGTCACACTAGAGGGCTCTTCGCCCTTTTTACGGCAACCAGCACGTGCTCCAGGGCACCATCCCAGATCAAGATCTGCTCCAGCCCCTACACCAATATCAAACAGGATAAGTCGCGCCTACCCCGTTAAACATGAGAACACCAGGGAAGTCAGACAATAAGAGTGGCAATGGTCCAACAAAATCACTCTGTATAACCACTTCTACTAACTTTTGTTACACAAGCAACTCCTGCCCCTTTGTACCCTGTTCAGGGAACAGGGAGCCTCTCTTGAAATGTGAAATTGTACCCAGTTCTTTTAGCCTCCCCATGCCATCATGCACACCTAGGTGCAAAATCCAAATTGTTAGTTCTCCCAGTAGTATCATCCAAGGCCTCAAGTTACAGCAGTATAACATCCATGACCTTCCACCAGAAATGTTGCTCCCAGTTCGTTGGGGCGCATGATGTTACCGCAAACGCCATGGCTTAGAGACCCAGAACCTGAGGCCTCTTCTGTCGCTTCAGATCCTACGTTCTATTCCTCATTAGAACATTGGAATGTTGGGAGCTCCATTGAAAACAACGGGGAGTGCTCTGGGCTTATAACGGCTGGTATAAGCCCGGAGCTCCAACATTCCAATGTTTCTTTGTTCACAGCTCTGGCTGTGAACAAAGGCTTCAGGGAGCCTGAGGGGATGTCTTCCCGTCGCTAAGGGCCTCACACTCACACACTCTAACGTTCCTCACAAGCTGGTTGCATTGCTAAGGTTCCAATAACCGGGTTACCAAGGTCTCACATTGCAACTTAAGGTTATCAAAAGCACACATTCTCCACCAGATTCACAGCACTAGTACTCATGACTACCTCAACCAATACACCATTGCCCTTTCCAAGTGCTGTTCAGCCGCGAACAACTCAGTCTGTTCGAAGGATTTGTCTCTCTCAGCTGCCACTGGTTCTTTGTGGGTTCACGGGGAAGGTGGTCATACGCCTGTCCCCAGGAGGGGCTCGTCGCCAATGTTAACTTGTAAGTCACCACCTATGCTCCAAGTGCAGTTCTCAAGTATTTATTCAGCAGAGGTTAAGGACCACCAACCCTTGCAGACAGCTGGGCCAACTGGCTCAACATTAAAAACATTCCCTCAGCCCAGAGCAACGTTGACCTAGAGATTGTTTTGGCCACCTCAGCAACAACAACAGAAATAACATTCCAGTTACAGGATGATAATAATACAGTTGAGCAGGTTATAACATTGGGTTTGAGGCAACTGGTATCGCTGATGATGGTGACCGTGATTTATAGTGTGCACAGCTGCTCCAAGGAGTGTCCCAGAGCATTAAGCGTAGGTCAGAAATGAAGAGGCGAGTTAGTCCTGCACAATCAACAGGTTTTAATTTTTTTCTGAATATTGCAGCATCACTCACAGCACTGACAAGAGGCTATTGAGAAAGGACTGGAGACACTGTTAAAGCATGACATCATCGAGCGCTCTGGTCCGACGTCATGGGTTTAGCCTATCGTGGTGATGCCTAACAAGGACAGTAGCGGTGCCATGCGCATCTGTGTTGAATTGCACCACGCTAACAAAGTGATTGCTAGAGAAAGACATCCAGGTCCACACATAGTGGACATGATTGCACTGCTGAAGGTGCCAAAGTATTCTCCCTTCTTGATTTAAACAAAGGATACCATCAACTCTAGCTGTATGAGAACTGTAGGCACGTTACTACTTTTTCAACTCCAATTGGTCTGTTCACATACAAAAGACTCAGTTCTGGTGGGTCGTTGGCTGCAGAAGTTTTAAAGGATATAATTCACTGAGTAATTCAACCAGTCACGCATGCTTTTATTTACAGTGATTATATATTGTTGTGTGTGTAGGGCCACATGAAAAAGCCCTAACACAATTATGCTGTTAGCTTGCTGATGCAACTTGCACATTAAATGCACAGAAGTGTGAGTTTCACAAAACCAAACTCAAGTTCTTTGGGCATATTTTCTCTCAAGGGGGGTCCCGACTCCTGACCCTGAAAGGATACAAGCATTGTCAGCCACTTGTCCCCCACAATACCCATGCTGTGATCCCTCTTAGATATGACCAGCTACTGCTCCAGATACATTTGTGACTTTGCCAGAGCGAGTGCCCCATTGAGAGAGCTGCCAAAGAAAATGTTTCCATTCCATTGGTCCTCCGAATGTGATTGTAGCTTCAAGAAAAGAAAATAAGCAATTGAAAATGCAACTGAAACGCCTTATTTTAATCCATTGCATACTGAAATCCTAGTTGATGCAAGCCTGGTGGGTTTGAGTGAGATGCTTTCTCAACACAACAGACACATTGTGGCCTTTGCCAGCAGAAGTCTGTCTCAGACTAAATGGGCCTATTCTCAACCAGAGAAAGAAATCCCGGCTGATGTGTGGGCTTGTGAACATTTTCATGTGTTTCTGTACAGAAAGTATTTTACTTTTATTACTAACTACCAGACGTTGCTCACCATTTTCGGAAATCTGAAAGCCAAGATGCCCCCTCGTACCGAGATGTGGGGGTTGCGATTGCAAGAGTATGACTACACTATTGTGCACAAGGATCAAAAGATTGCTGTTACAGCGTCACAGTGCAACATCTAAAGCAGCTGAAGAGTATATCAACTTCATAGTAAAGTCCAGTACATCCATTGATGAGATCATTGCTCCTTCCAACACGGACAGAGACATGCCTACTCTCGAAGATATCATTGCAACACAGTCATGGAGAATATGTACTCGACCTCTCACAGATTATGTTGAGTTTCAGAAATGTAAAAATGTTCCAGAACAACATTCTGCAACTCAAGAAGGGATTATACTATGAGGTTCGAGAATTGTCATACCCGAGAAACTGAGACATCAAGTCATTGAAATGCCACACGAAGGACATCGTGGAGTTGTCGCCACCAAGAGAGCCTTTAGGGACTTAGGGCCCGATGTAGGTCGCCAAATACCGGTCGGTAACGGCCGTTTTCGGCCGTTACCGACCGTTATTTGAAGATGGAGATGTAGGGGCATGTTAACATACAGAATCGGTAATTTTACCGATTCTATAAAATACCGAATCGGTAAAATTACCGATTCTGTATTTTGACATGTAGGTAGCACTGCAATCAGTGCTACAGGGGTCTAAGAATTCGTTATTATAATCATGAAAACCCTTTAAAAAGCATTTTTTCTGCTTTTTCAACAGTGCCATGTTGCAGACATAAATGCCCTAAGGGCATGTATGTCTGCAACATGTGCACCCATGCCCAATTGAGGGGTGCAACAGGGTGTCAAAGTGACACCCTGCCACCCTTCAATGTTTCCCCCAATTACCGAATCGGTATTTACCGAATCGGTAATTGACATTCATTCCTATGGGCCTACAGGCCCATAGGAATGAATGTCAATTACCGAATCGGTAAATACCGATTCGGTAATTACCCAATCATACCGATTCTGTAATGAAATCGGTAAAATTACCTAAATCCCGATTGCCAGTTCTTAAATACCGAATCGGTATGATTCGGTATTTAAGAATCGGTAATCTGGGATTACCTACATTGGGCCCTTAGTGTGGTTTCCACACCTTGATGAACGAGTTGAAAAGAAACTGAAAGCCTGTCACCTGTGCAGTTGCTTATCCCCGAAGACAACACAGCATCCTTTGAATAGGACATGACCTGCTCAAACAAGCATGGGAGAGAGTTGCAGTTTTTTTTGGGCTCCTTAACAATGGACATCATCTCAAGGATGTTATTGATGAGCATTAACATTTCCCTTTAGTGAAAGATCTATCGTCAACCACCTATGATAAAGTCATTGAGAGGCTGGATATTTTCGCACAGTGGGGCCTTCCTTCCATCCTTAATTCTGACAACAGTCCACCTTACAAAAGCCGAAAGTTTATGGCCTTTCTTGGTCACTTGAACTTCAAGCATCAGAAAAGCAGACCTCTCTGGCCACAGGCAAATGGTGTCATTGAACGATTTATGGGCACCTTGAAGAAAGTGGTTCAGCACGCTGCGCTGAAAGGAATTGATCTAAAGACAGCCGTATATCCAGTCCTTTAGGCATTCAGATTAACTCCCTATTTCACAACGGGTGAAAGCCCTGCCACCTTGCTGTTTGGGAGAGCCACTGGGACCACGCTGCTGCGTGAACGGTGAGCCGAGTGATAGACACTTATGAGGTTCATGTCATGGGCACTGTTCACAAAAGCAAAATAAAAATCTATGCTGATGAGCGCCGATGCACTCGAAAATAAGTTTCAAGAACAAGGACGAGTCCTAGTCGAACAGAAGCGAAAGCGTACGACTGACGCTCCATTTGTTGCTGAATCATTGAGAGTTGTGACAAGTTAAAGGGCATGTGGTGATTGCCAAATGTCCCAGAAAGATAATTACAAGAGACTTATCGCATTTCAAGCATCTGCCTCGATGTTCATCTGCTCCAACTCTCACGAGTGATCCAAGAATACCTCAGTGCCAGAGTCAAGCATCCGAGTCCCCAGCTTTGATTCCAGACAACAGCGCAACTCCCTCAACCTTTACAACTCAATCTGGAAGAGTGGTGCGAGCACCTCGACCACTCATTGAGGAATTCTAAGGTACATATGTTGTTCGTACTTTTTATTTAACAAGGGGGAGGTGTAGTGTCTAGTGATCATCTACAAGGAGACCTGTATGATCTTTAGCGGACTCCTTACAATGCTACGTAATCATTTGGGGTGTGTCTGGGTGTGGTCAATAAAGTTTACGACGTAATGCATTCAGTTAACGGTTGTCTACTGAAGAATAAGGATGTGTGTTACAGAGCTCCATGTGTGGCAGTCATTTATGTGCTCCAGAGCTGGGGAGTATGCTAAAGGTAGATTACTCCTTGTTCCATCTTACTTTAACCCAAAGGGTCACCCAGCTTCCTGTAAAACATTTTTGCCTTTGGTTTAACCTTAAAGGCCACACAATTTCCTAGAACCTTTTTGTCTGTTTTGTATGACATTGATCTTATCACAATTTGAAGCTTAGACGTATGTTTTTAAAAGGACTGGAAATAACAATAGCCCTCTTCCACAAAGTGCTAGAAAATTGCTAAGGACTTTTCTTTCTAAAAATACCTGCCTTACAGCAGCTGGCAGGAGTCAAAGGTCTAGGCAAACACAATAATCTTTTTTTAGTAGCACTGGCAATAAATGCAGAGGTTGAGAGCTGATGGACTTGTGAGTGTTTAAGGTCTGACAATGAACTCTAATTCCAAGTAACCCTTTGGGATGGAAGCCACATAAACAGCTGCCTTTAGTATCAGAACACTAGAGGCCATTACCTCTGAAATGTTATTGGGGTAGGAAGGAGTTTGTGAAAGAAATTGCCTCTGCCACCATATTACCAACTTTTACAATGCAACGGCCTATTGTGAAGTGTCGTAGGGCCATATGCATCATGCAAATTCGCATTCGCAAAGGCCGAAATTCACAGAATTTCGGCCTTTGCGAATGCGAATTTGCTAAATGGAATGTATTAAGCAAAATCTGGTGCAAAATAAGGAATCGCAAAATTTGCGATTCCTTATTTTGCAATTGCATTTAAGGAATCGCAGATTTTGCGATTCCTTAAATGCAATGTATGTAGCAAAAAAAAATAGCAAAATTTCCTTAAGGAATCGCAAATTACGACCAACTTCTAGTTGGTGGTAAGTTGCGAATTCCTTGAAAAATCCACATTTTTGCATTTTTCAAAGTGCCATGTGACGCACATACATGCCCTTAGGGCATCTATGTGCGCCACATGTGCACCCATGCATATTTCAGGGGTGCAACAGGGTGTCCTTTGGATACCCCTGCACCCTTGAAATTATTCTTAATTTGCGATTAGCAAATTGCGAATCGCAAATTGAGAATAACTTCCCATTCATTCCTATGGGCCTCGTGGCCCATAGAAATGAATGGGAAAGTATTCCTTAATTGTGATTCGCAATTTGCTAATCACAATTAAGGAATTTTAAAAAATCACACAAAAAATGTGATTTTGTACATACATACCCATTTGCGATTCTGAAATAGTGTTTTCTTAAAAATCGCTATTTGAGAATCGCCAATGGGTATCTTGATACATATGGCCCCATATTTCTCCAAAGGACACTTTGCTTCTGACATATGCGCTTGAGACACCTTGAGAATTTTGAGGGCAACAATCTGTACCTCTTCTAAACCCTGAAAATCTATAGGTAACCCAGCATCAGCATCAACTTACTGTCTCTCTCTCTCTCTCTCTCTCTCTCTCTCTCTCTCTCTTTATTTCCTGCAGGTCTCGATTTGCAGAGTTCCAATATAACTGTCAGCCTTCTAAACAGACGTCTTCTGGGTGTGAAAGGGATAATTATGCTGCCTGCTTGCTGGCCTACACAGGAATCATAGGTACTGTGATTTTGTTTGCATTCAAAATAAATGTGAAAAACAATAATATGATTATTACAGGACCGCAACAACAAAACACACATTTGCAATGCCAGTAGATCTGGCTGTTGAATAGGCAAAAGGGCCACTTTAGTGATTATCAAGTTTCTGTGTGTGAGTTTTTGGTTGCATATATATATAGTATTTGTATAGCACAAACCAAGCCAAAAAAACAGTGGAGCGCTATACAAGGTCAAAGGCAAGTATAAACGTAAGAAGTGATAGGAGAGAATGGATGCCAAAAAGACGCGATTCAGGCGGAGGGAATCTCCAGATTTTTAAAGTCAAAAATTGCTTTATTTTAGCTGTCACTTGCCTAATATTGTCTCTGCTTTAGTGTAAGTCAATGGGGAAAATACATTCTCTGATTTTGTTTTTTTAAACCTCCCACTTTCCAGATTTAAAAGGTTTGGATGTGTGGGAGAGATATCTGGTTGGTGGACATTTAATGCAATGTGATGTAGTGTTCTATAAAGAGACGTGTCTTTAACTGTTTCCTAAATTGGAGCAGCATTGCAGTTTTCCTGATGGATTCAGAGATGTTGTTTCAGATCCTGGGAGCACCTGCTTTGCCACTATGAAGCTTCTTGAAACCGCCTTCCTTTGGCTTCCCGACAGTGCTAGGAAAACTCTAGTCCAGGCTCTCATCACCAGCTGCCTGGACTATAGGAATGCTCTGCTGACATCAGTAAATGACACCCCGCTGTCCAAGATGCAAGTGCTCCAGAACACTGCCGCTTGGCTCATTTGCAATCTTCACTCGTCCTCCTCCCCAGTTTTTTGGACACTTCCTTGACTGCCAATTAGAAAATATCTCATCTTTAACATTTGCTGTCTGACAAATTAGGCACTTCACAAATTCCGCCCTGCCTACTTGTCTATCTGATTGAAATCCTATCTGCCCTCCAGATGCCTTAGGTCCTCGGATAAGTCACTTCTGGCTATCCCTCTTAACCTTTTCCGCGCTGATGGCGGCACCGCTCCATCATCAGCCGCGGTGGCGCTGGGCTGACGATGGAGCGGTTCCGTCATTGCCAGCCCGACGCGCCTGCGCGGCGCATTTTATTAAGCGGGCGGGGCCATGACGGAACCGCTCCGTCATGAGCACAGTGTAGTATTATCTCCATGTTTATTATTTGTACATTCTATGGCCTTGGAATGTTCTTGTGGTGTGATTCTATTACCGGCAGTTGCCGCCTGACAGCTGATGGTTAAGGTGCTTACCAATAAACCTGACCTAAGGACTATCTACATTGTGTGATTATTGGTAACTTTTCATTGGCGACGAGGACGGGATCGAAAGAAGTTGAAGGAAGCACCTTAATGTCAAGCTAAGTACTTTGGTATGATTTAAACGGAAATCCCTTCGTGAAAATAACTTTATGTTGAAAGAAGAGAAATAAACTTCCGTTCTTGTATAGAACAAAGTGTTCCTGTAACTCGGTTGATACTTCCCCAGCGGCAGCGTGTTTAAAAAGGGAGTTTGTGTATTCCCCAGCGGCTGTGAAATATATATATTAAGGGAAGGAGTTCTTAACGTTTTCTTTTGATCACATTTCACAGTTAATTCTGCTCGAAGTTTAAAAAAAAAATCTGGAAGAGTTTGTGTTTTATATCTACATGAAGCGGAGGCTAAGCGCATGGTTCTGGCAGAGAAAAGATTTGTCAGTTACCGTTTTTCTTTGACGGTGAGATCCTTCCAGTTCAAGTCCTTTCGTCAACTGGTGACGTAGTTGAATCAACCTCGGGGATTCGGTGGAAGTCTCCCTTAGCAACGTCTTCGTGCGTGTGACGTAACAGTCTGCTCACGCATTGTCAAGGACGTTACATGACTGCGCAGCAGCAAGGATTGCCGACAGAGGTTATATTTTGAAGAAACATCATCGTGTGAAAAGGAAAGCGATGTTTATTGATATTATTTTCTGACTTACATGGTTTTTCACTTGAGGGGACTTTAAAGTTTGTTTTAGAGAAATCGGAAGAGGAGTGAATTTATTTGAAGGGTTTTTATTTTGTGCAAGTTGTAGACCAATTAGAAATGTTTTAGTCAAATTTGACACTTAGGCATAAAAAGTCGTTTTGAAGATTTAAAGGTATAATACTGCATTATTTCTTATTTACAAATCAAAAGATATTGTTTTTTTTTTTTTAAATATTAAATATTTTATTGAATTCTGTATTTTGTGAGGTTGAAACATAAGTATTAATAATGCAGAATGTGACCACGGCTCTATTTTTTTGGAGTGATCCAGGAGAACCAAAGGTAAAATGGAGTAAGTGGAAGAAGATATTTGCGCGTTATGCTAAAGTATGTGGTACTAATTTAAGTGCGGAAAGAAAACATTCCTTACTCATGCATTATCTAGGTGGGGAGGGGCAGGAAGTGCTTGAAAATTTGCCAGAGTTGTCTAAACAAGAACAAAGGGGTTTGGATGAATATGAGGTGTGTTTACTACAATTAGATAAACATTATTTACCGCGCATGAGTACCATTATGGAGAGATATCATTTTGGGAAACGTGAGCAGGGAAAAGATGAATCTGTGGAAGAGTATATTACTGCTCTAAGAAAATTGTCTTCTACTTGCAAGTATGGTGCTGTGAATGAGGAACGTATTAGGGATCAATTTGTCTTGAAGTGTAGGGAGGATAAGATCAGGGAAGAGTTGTGGCTCAAGGATGAACCTCCTTTAGAAGAGGTAATTGGGATAGCAAAAAGGGTGGAACATATGTTGAAATGTGTGAATGAATTAAAAAATGATAAAGGAAAGGTTGAGGAGAAAGTTGAAGATGTGAAAGTTGACGTAACACAAATTAAAGAGGTGAAACCTGTTGTAAAGGAGATGGGTAAAGAGGAAACTAATGTAACTGGTTTTACCTGTTATAGATGTGGAAAGTTAGGTCATAAGGCTAATTCTAAGTTTTGTCCAGCTATGAATTTTGTTTGTCATGGCTGTGGTAAAAAAGGACATTTTGTTAAATTTTGTAAAACAAAGGATAGGAAAGTGGTTAGCAAGGAGATTAAGGAAGTTATCTGTCAGATTCAAGTCAAAGATGGGCGAGATCATCCTACTGGTGTGATAAAGATAGATGACATAGAGATAGAAGTGAAGTTTGACTCTTGTGCTCGCATTACTATTATTTCAAGGGAAATTTATGAGAAATATTTTTAAAACAAAAACAAATTGAGGAGAATGGATGTGTGTCCAGGTGGATATGGAGGTGCTCCCATTACCATGATGGGATATTTTGATGCTTCCATTGAATTTGGGAAGAGAATAACTGTGGGTAAGATCTCTGTTTCTAAGGTTGGGGATTCTTTGATAGGATGGCCTCATTAGCGTGCCTTGGGTGTGGTTTTGAATCCAAACTCTGATCCTCAGGTGCAGGTCCAAGAAGTGGAGTCAAAAGCAAATGCATTTATGGAAGAATTTCCTAAACTTTTCCGTTCTGAATTAGGATGTCTAAAAGGTTATAAGCATTCTATAAAATTGAAAAAAGAAGCTCTACCCGTGATTGCTAAGGTTAGGAGAATTCCTATAGCAATTCAAGATAAAGTGGAACAAGAACTTAAGAAATTGCAAGAACAGGATATTATTACTGCAGTGGAGGCGACTGAATGGTTGGCGCCTGTAGTTGTCGCTAACAAACCCAATGGTGAGATAAGACTCTGCTGTGATTTAAGATCATTAAACAAGGAAGTAGTGGTGGATAAATTTCCCCTACCCAATATTGATGAACTGTTGGCATCTTTAGGTGATTCTAAAGTGTTCACAACTCTTGATTTAACGCAGGAATATCATCAAATAGAATTGACACAAGAATCACAAGATCTTACAGCTTTTATAACCCCTATGGGTGCTTTCAAATATAAACGTATGCCGTTTGGTCTTGTGTCGGCTTCGTCAGTCTTTCAACGAGTTATGCATTCAATTCTGAAGGGGATAAAATCTGTGAAATGTTATCAGGATGATTTATTGATATATGGTGTGAATCAACTTGAACATGACAAGACTCTAAGGTTGGTTCTGAAAAGGTTGAAAAATGCTGGTTTAACCTTGAAATATGAAAAATTTAGGTTCTCAGTAAATGAGGTGAATTATTTGGGACATCATATCTCATCTGATGGTATTACTCCTAAAAGAGATTTGGTTGACACTATCGAGAAGTTGTCATCTCCGAAAAGTAAGGAAGAGGTGGTTTCGTTTCTTGGAATGGTTGAATACTATGGAAAGTTTATAAACAATTTGGCGGGGAAAAGTGGTAATTTGAGGAATCTATTAGGAAAGAATAAGGAATTCAAGAGGACTGATGAATGTGAAAAGGAATTTTGTGACATTAAGAAAGATTTGTTTAATGCTCCGGATTTACAAGCATTTATACCCTTTGAAGAGACTTTTGTTGTGACGGATGCTAGTTCTAAGGGTGTGGGTGCTGTTTTGAAACAAAAGCGGAATGGAGAAGAGAAACTCATTGCTTGTGCTTCTAGGAGTCTGAGGGGTGCAGAATTAAACTACTCTGTCATAGAGAAAGAGGCATTAGCCATTTATTGGGCCTTGAGAAAGTTTAAGAATTTTCTATGGGGAATGAAATTCATGGTCTGCACCGATCATAAGCCATTGAGAGAGATTTTTATGTTGAAAGGTTTGGATTGTGTTTCTTCCAGGATTCGTAAATGGGTAATTGGTCTTCAGGAGTTTAATTTTGGTGTTGTATATACACCTGGAGTTGAAAATGTGTTTGCTGATTGTTTGTCACGTCTGGTGGATGAGGTTCAGGGAGTTGATCTTGAGGATGAGATTTTTGATAATGAGGTAAATGTATGTGAGATTACCTCGGGTGCCATACTTGAAGAGGAGTGGTTGGAGGAAATTGGTAAGGATTCTGAAATCGTAGGGGTAATTGCCAAGGTCAAAGGTAATGTTAATTGGGATAGCACATTTGGTAAAGTATGGCATTTGGTTGAACATGAACTTTCAGTGGAGAATGGTATCCTTTTGAGGGGTACTAAGTTAATTCCTCCTAGTTCTTTGAGGAAAAGATTGGTTGAGGAGGCGCATCAGGATCACTTAGGGATTGTTAAGACTAAGGAGAGAATTAGGTGTTCGTTTTGGTGGCCAGGAATGGATCAAGAAATTGAAAGAGAGGTTAGGGAGTGTTTGCAATGTAGGGTGAGTGATAAAATCTTGATATCACGCACCACTCCCATGGTTTGTCGTAATCTTTCATCAGGTCGTTGGGAAGATATTGCCATAGATATTGTGGTTCCCCTTACTGGTGAGCATCGTACCCCATATCTGATAGTCTTGATTGATCTTTATTCTAGGTGGGTGGAAGTGTCTTCTGTTTCTGAGGTGACTTCTTCTTGTGTTATATCTTTTCTAAAAGAAATTTTTAGAAGGGAAGGTCTTCCGAAATCTCTTTTGTCAGATAATGGTCCACAGTTTTGTTCGAGCATGATGTCTGAATTTTTAATCTCTTGTGGTGTGAAACATAAAAGATCATCTGTATATCATCCAGAAACTAATGGAACTGTGGAAAGATTCAACCGGGTGATTAAGGAGAATGTACAACTTTCTAGGGTAAATTCATTGGATTGGAGGGAGGAATTGCAAAAATGTATCTTAGCACATAGATTTTCTCCACAGATGACAACGAAAAGAACTCCTTTTGAATTATTTAAAGGGGGAATTCCGAATACGTCTTTGAGCCCTGCTTGGATGTGTTGGGGTAAAGGTTTAATAAACAATGGGATTGGTGATTGGAGGGCAAGAGAGGAGAAGGTTCAGTTGAGGAATAATATTTGTTATGATGAAAGGAAAAGAGTGAAGGAAGGTACATTTAAAGTTGGTGATTTAGTTAGAGTCAGAGCTCCTGTGGGAGCTTTGGCTTGGTCAAAATACTCTGCTCCTTTGCATGTTATAACATGTTTTAAAAACTCACTTAAATTGGAAAATGGTAAGATATGGAATTTGAATCGAGTTGCTCTTGAAAAAGACTACACAGTTTCTGAAGAATCTAATGTGAAGGATCCTGTTAATTGTGATGAAGCAAAGGTAACTCATCAAAGGTGTAGCTCACGAATTTAGAGGGTTCCAACATATCTTAAGGATTATACAAGTTAAGGATTCTATATGTTCTATCTGTGTGAATTCCATTTTGTTATATGCTGTACTTTATTTTCATGTGCAATTTTTATATTTTTAGCTATTATTCTTCAATTTGAGTTCAGTCCTATTTATAAGAAAGAGGATGTGTAGTATTATCTCCATGTTTATTATTTGTACATTCTATGGCCTTGGAATGTTCTTGTGGTGTGATTCTATTACCGGCAGTTGCCGCCTGACAGCTGATGGTTAAGGTGCTTACCAACAAACCTGACCTAAGGACTATCTACATTGTGTGATTATTGGTAACTTTTCACACAGCTCAACCGTGGCTGGTGATGGAGCGGTTCCGTCACCAGCATGGGCGCGCCGCGCGGCCCCCCCGCCCCCTTAGCGCTGCATCGGAATAGCCACAGCAGCGAAGGTGTTAAAACAGGGGGGTATATCGTTTTTTACACTGCCACCTATCACTGGAACAAACTCCCCCTTAGTCTCTGTTCTTGCTCAGAATTGATCTCTTTCAAGAAGACTTGGTTATTTTAGAGCTCTCCCCTCTCCCGGCAGTGCAGCGCTGAGATACTCATCCGGGAAAGATTTGTGCGCTATATTGAATGTTTTTATCATTTCATAGATAGAAAAGGCTTTTTTTTTACAATTCTTAGGGCCTGATTACGAGTTTGGTGGACAGGGTTACTCAGTCACAAACTGAAGTTGTTATTCGGCAGACGAAATATCCATCACATTTGTGATGGAATATTCCATCCGCCAAGATCCAAATCCAGTCTGGAGGTTTCCTGGCTGTGCCGAGAGCCACTAGAGATAATGAGCTTGCCTGAAGATAAGCAGGGGTACTGGCATATGTTTTTGCAACTTTAGAAGCAAATACAGCCCAGTTTTAGAACCCCCAAATCCTCTGACAAAGTGCAGGCTTAGCCAACTTATCAACCCAAGCCATGGAATATGATGGACTATAACCAACAAACCTCCTTCGCAATACTTGAGGCTGGTGCTCACTGATCATTCCTGTACGACTACAGGATTATTTGTTATATTAATGAGTCCTGAAACTCTTTTCAGCCATGGGTGGAAAAACAATATAAATTCACACTATATATTTAAAAGAATTTATTAAAAAATAATGTCCTTCTGTAGTGCAAATTATACTAATAGATGTAACTATAAAAATAAATTCAACAGTTGCAATAAAAGCTATTAAAAAGTTAAATATTAAAAAGAGTTACAGCATTATGATTATATTCGTTGAATTAAATGATGAAACCAATCTTTGATAACTTGCCGCACCCTTTTAGCCTCTAGGTAAACTTTCTTATCACCAAAGCTTCTTAGATGGCATGTAACCCACATACATTATCAGTTCGCTTCTGAAATTTGAGAAGCTCACTTGCCGTCTCAGTTATGGGTCCCGAGCTGATAAAGGTATACCCATGAGCAGCTGATGGCCTTCTCTACGGATGTTTGCAGCACAGCCCGCAAAAAGCCGAAGTGCTGAAAATGCCTCTCTGATGAGTAAAGATCTACACCAGGCATAAATACATTTTTCTGAATATTATGAGAAGTGATGAATTATGTAAAATGCAAGAAATAGCTTATGAAATCTGTTGCACATTCACTAAATTCTATCACACGTTTTAAAGCACAATAATACATATAAATGAATATTTGATAGGGTACCAACTTATAATAAAGCAAATGAATAGTAAATGTAGCATGCATTTATAAGAAATGCAATAGAGTCCCAAAAGTAGAAAATGCTAAGCACACCACTGGAGTCAAGCTATCCTGGCTGAAGACGGCTGATAGCCAGAAACCGTCTTAGGATGCTTCATTCCGGTCCAGGAAAGACATGGCTTGGCAGTTCGGGCTGGACTGTTCCCATGAGGCACAGGGTCAAGGCTGATTTGCATATGGCCATGTCTGAACTGGGGTGGTGTGGAGTGCAAAAAAACGATGGATTTAGGCCCAGATCTCTGTACTGGGGTGAATGTATGACATTGTTCTGCATTCTGTCCATCAACTGTTGTTTTTGAAAATGCTAAGCATACACTAGCTGGTCATAATGGCTTGCTAAATGATTCAGCTAGTTTAGAAGATGTGCAGGCTAGCAAGGGGAGCTTATGGAGTTTTTCTGAGAATGAGGGTGATGTGTTCATATTTGTTTTGGCCCTGGATGAGACCTGCTGCAGGCTTTAGATTGCCCTAACAGGGTGCCAGCATGGAGTCTGGGAGTCCATGGAACAGGGCGTTACCACTATCCAAAAGCGAGAGTACAAGGGCTTGGACAGCAGGTCTGAAGTCGCTTTCAGGAAGCTACAGTTTCACTTTCTTTAGAAGAGAGAGCTGGTGGCAGGCTGTGTTTTCATACACTATAGTCTTTGAGGGTGAGGATGTGGTCCACGGTGACTGACTTGGCATTCTGTGAAAGTTGAGGTTCAAATCCATCAATGTTCCCATTATTGATGATAAACAAGGAGAGAGCAGGATGTGGTCTTGTGGCATGTCAGACTCCATGACATCTTTTCTGCAAACTGAGAGACAGTGATGTCACAAAAAAAGGACACCTCCAGCAGGAGGAGCTGGTGTGACTTTACATCTATCATTTGACCTCCCCCTCAGCTTAGGACTAAGCCTGGGGTTCCGACGGACAGAGCGGGCCTCATTACCTGAGCGAGTGCCAGGAGAGGTGAGGCTTTTCCCCAAGCAATTTTGGGAAAGAAATCTACTCCTAGAGACAACTCTCCTACCCCTTGGAATTCGATACATGGTAGGATGAATTTTTGTTAATTTATTCACATTTGTTTTGCAGTAGTGTTGTCTATTCGGTCCTGAAGAAAGCCACAGGTCTACTTTTCGACCTTGCATGGCTGAAACATGTCGACCCCTTTTTTTCACCAGATGATAGTTACTATTTTCTATACTATTCACACGCTGTTTTTAGTCTTGACATCATGATGAACCCATAATAAAATTTGTTTTTGGCATCATAATAGTCAATTTTAGTTTCACATTTATGATTTAATATCACAATTTAAGCACTGCAAAAAAAAATTCAGCACCACCATACTACTTCCCATGGCCTTTCATCACTGGTGGATCTCTACTAGGTTTGCTCTCACGATACCAACAGGTGAGATACCTAGCAGATACCAGTTTTTCATACAAAATCCCAGATGATGATGCTCCGCCATTGGGAGGGCTGATGGGTTTTCTTTCCATCTGCGAAACAACACATTCAACTTTGATAACACACGTTGCACCACTGCATCATCATTCTTAGCCACATGTTAATAGACCAGTAGTATCCATGTACGTTTTGGTATAGATGGATTGGGGAATAGGATGCAACTAGGTCTTTAAATATATTTTTTTCCCCTTTGACCCTCTGTGAAGTTTAGTTTCATATATATTACATCTATCCACCAGCTTGAGAAGGGAGACTATAGGGAGCCACTGTACACTGCTGGCTCTGGGCGATGCTGAGCGGTGGTGCTGCTCCACTTCTGAAGATCGACCGCCATCACGCCAGTGGAGAGTAGGACGGTGACCGGCACCAATTCAGGCTCCCAAGTGGACTTTTTGCATATGGGACTGACCTATTTTAGATGCACACCCCAGTGCCAAACAAGCAGGGTACCATTAATTAGTCAGTATGACTATGACTGTCATTACTCAGTGGCTCTCCTGTGGAATAGTCTAAAACATGAATGACAGTGCCAAGAAGGTCAAGGGCTGAACCTGTCTGACCTGTTTCCCCATTCTCTGTGCTGCACATGAGCTACTTGTGGGATGATCTAGTACATTCCAAGAGAACACTGGCTCCAGCAAACTGGCCCAAAGCCCCTGTATTGTTATTATGCATTGTTTGTTTTATTACAAAAGTCTGGTAGGCAGGGAATTCTGTCTCTGGGCAAGACCGAAAAAACTATGTGACCAGCTCACAAGGGTTTAATCATTGGTAAGTCAAACTTACACCTGTGAGACTTAGTAGAGACGTGTTTTTAACATATGATTCATGATAGGGTAATCCATGCTTTTAAATGAGGTTTACATGTTCATTCTTTCGTAGATGAGAGGAGTGGTCTTAACCAGAGATGTGTCAGGGAAAGGCAATACAAACTATGCTAACAGATACAAAGTCCTTTCAAAGGCACTTTCCACACTAACATGTGTACCTACCATACAGCTAAATGGTGTGGCACGGTTACAACGAATTTTTTACAACGCACTACCATTACATCGCAACTTTTACCACGCAAACCATTACAACGCATTGCGCTGGGGGGCGCTCTAGGATAGGGAATAGGTTAATTTACTATCCAATAACCTTCCCTAGTGTCCACGGGGACTGGAGTTGGAATAGTAAATTAAACTATTCACTATCCAGCACCCCAAAGCGCTATGCGTTGTAATGGTATGCGTGGTAAAAACCGCGTTGTAAAGGCATGCGATGTAAAAGCATGCGTTGTAGTGACACCAATCCAGTTAAATTGGGCAGGTGTAAGTGGTGCAGAAATATTGGGAAGAGATCCAACCTCTCCAGTTTTTACAGTTTTTACAGAATAGGTCTACAAAGTAGTGCTATGCATGTGAAAACCATTTAGCGCACAAACTGTAATAAACAGTAATAGAAATTGAATATTTTCGTTATCCTACGGATACTTAAAATATGCAATTCAGGCAGCTGGGACAGGTTGGGTTAGTAATATAGGTAAACTATTCCACCACACTGAATGTCATTGACTTATATAAGTACACAAAAATGGGCATAACATGTATAGCAAGGGGTTATGAATGCCTTAAGAATGTACATGGCAAAGGTAAACCTCATTTTTAGGAATCCGGCCAAAAGTTCTCAGTGACCTCAATGGCAACTGCATTGGAAGAATGTTGACACGCGCCACAGTCATTCTGTGATCCACTGTGCTCAGCATATCTGTTTGCTCACAAAACATACACTTCCTCTTGTTCAGCATTTTTTCACTCTAGTCTGTATCTTGAACCCAGTGGTTGTTGATAATGTAGGGTTGTCCAACAGTAGGCCATGTGGGGCTGAACCATATTCCAGATTATGACAAAAACAACTGCCTATGTAATTAACTCCCATTTAAATTTATTGTACCAAAATGTATTTTATGTCGATACCTTGAAAGTCCGATGTTGGGAATTGGGTTACTGGTTGAGGGGGGTGAAATCCTACTCAAGCAGCAACCACAGTATCTGTCATGGTAAAGTCGCAAGCAAACCCCAAATTAACCTTTGCTTAACCCTCTGGTAGCTTGGTGCAAAGCAGTCAGGCTTAACTTAGAGGCAATGTGTAGCATATTAATGTGGCTCTTCAAATAGTAATAAAGTGAAAACAAAAGAAAAAAAATCCCTGATAATTTAGAAAAATTAAGCAGTTTTATCAAATTATTTGACACCAAAACAACAAAAATCCAATTAGTATAACCGGAGACATGCAATTTTGAAGTTGTATGTAAAGATAGTGCCTAGAAGCACAAAACACCAACTGTGGTTTTCTGGTTGTGCCGGACTGGGACTTAGGGCCATATGCATCAAGCAAATTCGCATTCGCAAAGGCCGAAATTCGCAGAATTTTGGCCTTTGCGAATGCGAATTTGCTAAATGGTATGTATAAAGCAAAATCTGGTGCAAAACAAGGAATCGCAAAATTTGCGATTCTTGATTTTGCTATTGCATTTAAGGAATCACAAATTGTGTGATTCCTTAAATGCAATGTATGAAGCAAAACATTTTTTAAATTATTCTCAATTTGCGATTAGCAAATTGCGAATCGCAAATTGCGAATAACTTCCCATTCATTCCTATGGGCCTCCCGGCCCATAGAAATGAATGGGAAAGTATTCCTTAATTGTGATTCGCAATTTGCTAATTGCAATTAAGGAATTTTAAGAAATCGCAAAAAAAAAGAGATTTTGTACATACATACCTATTTGCGATTCTCAAATAGCGATTTCTTAAAAATCGCTATTTGAGAATCGCAAATTAGGTTGATGATACATATGGCCCTTAGTCACAAGTTCTGGCTTAATGCGATGGAGCATCGGCCGCTTACAGGGATCAGTTAGGCCAGCTGAACAAAGTAACATAAACCCTGGTTGTGGAGCATTTTGAGATCCCGTGTCGAGGATGTGCCGTGCAACAGTGGTTCCAAGGAACTGCGAGGCTGCTGTGTGAGGTCCTGCGTCATCATGGAGGATGACGTTGACAAGGGGCTTGTGATCTTCAGTCCTTCGGCGAAGGTGCGTTGTGCACCGGGAGTTCAGAAGAAGCTGCGGAGCTGCTATCTGGAGTCCTGCATCATTGTCGAGGATGCCATCGACAAGTGGCTTGTGATGTGAAGGCCTGCATTGAGGATGCATCACAGAGCAGCGGTTCCGAGGAGCGTGCAGGCTGTGATGTGAAGTCCTGTATCAGGGATGCGTTGTGCCGTGGCGGTTCCGAAGCAGAGCTACAGGGAGATGCACTGTGCGCATTGGGCTCTGCCCACTGAACCATAGCTGGACTGGCAGAGTACCTTAAAACCCACATCCAAGTGTGCAGGACTGCATTGGCACCATTTGGAGGGCAAGACTCACAGCAAGCAGAGTCGAGGTGCTGGGTTTAATATGGCTTGAGCCTTGTCTGTCCCAGAGGCTCTGATCAGAAGGTCAGCCAACCAGCCCTTGGAGTCACTCTGGATGTCCTGGGATCAAGATGCAAGTAAAGACGCAGGCAGCAAGCAGAGCAGAAAAGCAGTCCTTCTGAGTCTTCCACAGGTCCAGAGGTGTACTAAAGAGTTGGGTCTGAGGCTTAATTATTTATATTTGGTGCCCACTTTGAAGTTGGAGAGGGTTGTGGAGGTTTCCGTCCCATTATGCGTTTGGAATTTCCTGTCTCCCTGTCCTGGCTTCAGTTTGTCTGGGGTCACAATAAACTGGTGTCAAACCCTTTGTGAGTGTGCTCAAGCAGAGACTTTATGATGTGATTTGTAACAGCCCCTCCCCTTCATCAAGTCAGAGATGGCTCATGGCAGTGTAAACTGCACACACAAGCTGCAATGGCAGGCCTTAGACATGTTTAAAGGGCTACTTAAGTAGGTGGCACAGTCAGTGCTCAGGCCCACTAGTAGCATTTAATTTACAGGCCCGCAGTACGTCACACCACTTTACTAAGGACTTCTAAGTAACTCAAATGTGCCAATTGATTGTAAGCCAGTTTTACCAGGTTTAGTGGAGATAGCACATGCACTTTAGCCCTGGTTAGCAGTGGTAAAGTGCACAGAGTCCTAACGCCCACAAAAACGAGATCAGCAATAATGGAGTGGCAAGGCAAACATTTTGGGGGATGATCACCCTGAGGCTGACAGGTCTAAAATCAGGCATGAATCAACAGCCAGAAGTCAGTACTGGCCAAACACTGCAGTAGTTTAGTAACTGCGTTGTTCACTGGTTAGGCTTTTCCACTCCACACCTATTTGGCATTGCTCGTGAATGAGTGCAGAGTAACGTTGGACTTACATCAAGAATTATCCATATATCTTTTCTGTAGTAGGATTTATGATACAGTTTCTAGTATCTTTTGTAATCTTGTTTATCACCTTCAGGTATCTTTTGATGGGAGCAGTAGTGGCAGAAAACAATACCAGAGGTTATCTTGTCCAAGGGCCCGAAGGTTTCTAAAGTGTGCCGATGGGCCACAGACACATTTTGATGCATAAAGAATGTTTGACCTAAGAGAATAAGGAAAGTTGTGTCATCAATCAGAGAGTCACAACAGGAAGAGACCTCGTTGGACGCAGGGAGGCCGTTTCCAACCGCTAAGGTCCATCAAGAACCTATAACCTGCGCTACAAGTATTCAACATGTTAAGTCCAGAGTCTTGGATCTAGAAGAGAAAACATATGGGGAAGTCTTATGTTCAGTCGTTATCCAGTTGCGACTCACTACCATATTAAAGGTTCCTTTTAATTAGTCTTTTTATTATACTATATGGTTGCTCCAACGAAGGTCTCCAAATTTTGGTTCTTTTTCATTCACCGGTATTAACCTTGGGTGATACTATTTATGAAATCCTATCTCCATTTCATACTGCCTACATTTATTTATAGTTAAACTGATAGTAGGCGCAATCCAATTGCGAGGTGAGAAAACTGTCCTGAAGAAGGTGAACATCTCTGTGAATCACCGAAACGCAGCGTCGACTTTGTTTTCTGTAGTGTAATCATGAAATGTTGATTGTTTTTTAATATTGTAATTATGGTATATTTTTATGTATGAACTAATTTTAAAATTTTGTGAAATAAATTGACAATTAGTATTTTACATTTTGGAATTTTTCCGTATTTTTATCATTTAGTGTTTGCTGACGATTTGTTTCTTTTGCTATATATTATCAGATAATGTTAATGTAATCTCTATTGTGGGCCACTAGGGTCGCCGGTCCACAGTCAGGGAGACCCGAAAGAAGCCTCTTCGGTAAGGTCTAGTGGCAGTTGAGAATTAGGGGGGGGGGCAGGCTTCAGCCACTTCCCCCAGGAACAGCCCCCCCAGCCGCCGCTGACCAGGGCCCCCCCGTGGCCCACGTTGCCTTTCAGGAGGTGCGAGGACTCCCAGCGTCCTGTACTGCTATGCCAATAATGTCACTGAATAGTGGGCCCGGGGGGTGGGGGGGGGGGCCGGGGAGGGCCACTACTTACAGTTGCTGCTCGCCGGGCCGGTCGCCCTACGTCTGTCCGCCTCCTACCAGGGTCTCCAGGGGATGCCAGTCACTCCTCTAGGCCGCCGGCCCCGGCCCGACACGAGGCCGCGAAAATCGAGGTCCCGGCTGCGCCAGGTCACCAGGCCGCCTCCGCTGCCACAGTCCACTCGTGGCGCCTGTGCCTCTCTCCGGCCCAGCCTGGCCCCAGGTGAAGGATCGCCTGTAGTGTCGCGGCCTCAGGGACAGCCAACACCGCGGCCGCTCCCGGGCCAGGCAGCGCACCCTGCCGCTTCGCCAAAATCGAGGCCCCGGCTGCTCCGCGACCACCAGGCCGCACCTCGCCCCTCTCTGCTCGGTTCTGTCCGGGGGCACGAGATCACCCCTGAGCCCACCGGACGACACCCGGCGCCTGTAGGAACGTCCGTCGCGGTCCGGTAGTGGGTTTGTGGGTTTGGGGACAGGATAATTCGTCGGATAATCGGCGGGCCGGCGGGAGCTCTAGCAAGCTGCGACCGCCATCTCTGCTCGCGTAGCCACCAACCAATGTAATCTCTATTGTAACCAGCTACTCTGCCTAAAACACACGCACACCTGTGCTTATACATTGGGACACTCTAGTTTTACCAATCAACCAGAGACTATCAGTGAGGCCTTATGTAGAGTATTGTTTCATGGTCTACAGTCAGTGCCATAACAACAACAGATGTCTGTGGGTCAAAGGAAATAAGGGTTCAGATGTGTGTACAAATATGTGGCACAACTAAAAGTGACAAAGAAGAAGTGATAGTGCAAGTGTGTGACAAAAAGCACTAAAATCCTTGAGTTGGGAAAAAGTACCCATCAGTTCCCACTCGGTACCGCCCTGGTCATCATTTGGGCTCTCCGTAACCCAGTTAAAGATCAAGGTCTACATCAAAAAATAAAACCAAGAGAGATGGAAGATTTTAATTGATTTTAAGGAAGGTCATCAAGTAACATTTGCAGATTCCACTGAATGCAGTAAACATCCATTTTGGGTTGACTGCAGGCAGAATTGCAGCTGAACGAACAAAAGTTGCTAGTTGCAGTAGCAGTATGGCAACAATAAATCTGAAGGTGGAATTTCAGAATCAACTTTCAATGTAAGGATTAAACATAATCACACACCTATAGACACAGCCTTGAATATACATAGTTCACAAGAGGTAAGGAAGAACATGGATATTATACAGCTCATAGATATAACTACTCTACACATCTCAGATATAAATACCGCAAGCATATTTGTGCAGAATTTGTGTGGATGACCAAAGGGCCGTGGGACAAGAACTGAAAGGAGAGAGTAAATATTAGAAATTATGAGAAATATACGCTACCACCTTCCATCCACTAAAACAGGCAAATAAATTAGTAGTCACAGAATGCCTGAAAGAGACAAATGATGTAATATAAAACCGGACTTTCAATTAACTTTCATATAAAGGTCAAGCCATTGTGAAAGGGGTTTTTCCTGTGGTGTGAGCCCCCTCAAAGGTGGAGGAGCTTTTTCCCATACTATGAGCCCCCTGGAAGGAATCAATCTGTTACAGCAATTCACCATGGCCGTCTTGTAGAGTTGCAGCTACCAAAACGGTTACATTTCCAGTGCCGTACAAGCGTCCCTGGGTGCTGAGAGTTTACAAACATAGGGGCATATTATCAAGACGGGCGATAAAATTATCGCCGTTTTAGTGGCAAAAGACTGCCGCTAAAACGGCAATAACGGGCTTGATAATATGCTCTATGGAATTCCAATTGAAGCCCATGTTAGATGTTTCATGAAAACACACCTACAGCCTTACACAAAAACACACCTACAGCCTTACACAGAAATGGTACCATCCAAAATTGTGTCGGACTAAAAATCAGGGGAAAACATATTTCTGCTTGTTACACTTCCCCTGGGAAGGTGTCGCATTCTGACGCATTCCCAGGTCTAACAGTATTTGCAAATCTGAGAATTCTTCAGAATCCATGGGGTGGATACTAGGGACCAGCCCGGTTCCACGCATGGAATGCCTTCCTGGGGCAGAGTAACACAAGGCAGCGACTTGCACTAACTTGTGTTACTCCAAATTTACCAAGTCATGCAGGGCCACAAAAGGTGGCCTTGCGTGGCTTGGTATATCCCATTCCAGGTTTAGCGTCACCCTGCATCCCCTTGCGTGGTGCAAGGGTGACACCAAACCCTTGATAAATGTGCCCGCAGTGACAGTCACTTCAGGGCCCGCCCACAAGGGCGAAGTTTCTAAACCTAGCAATCTTCTTTCCTCTCATGCTTGTGCCTACCTGATACGGGTGAAGCAGACGGGGGGTTTGGAAATGAACCTCAATGATAGATGCATACTACGCTCTCCACTATCACCGCCAAAATTATTCCACATAGTGGCAAATTCAAGACCCTTGGTTCTTCCTTCACGGTTTCCTACATAGAGGCTCTTGAGGCAAAATGTGAGCCTAATAGAAGATACTAGCAAACTTGTTAGTTCAGGAGCTCTGTATTCAAGTCTAAGCCAGCAAGTAAAATATATGTGCTTCCAGAAAGAGCCTTCCCAGGTCGAATGGTGCTCTCGAATACTACCTAAAAATTCCAAAAGAAATGTTTACTGTTGGTGAAAGGATTAACCTTTCAAATTGGGCACCCTGTGGCCCTGTTAGGAGCATAGCCGCAGAATCTGATAGACTTGACGGCTGCTATAGCCTAGTCCAATCATAAGACAGTTAGTGTTACTGACCCTGCTGGCACTTGTGCGACTGCTGGGGTTGAGGTAACCCCATCCTCGGTCAGTCTCAACTGCCGATACCTAAAACTCTGTTCCTGAACAGGTTTACATCCAGCACCATAGTTGAAACTTCTCTTCAACAATTTCTCCTACCAAAGAAATCAAAGGATGCTTATCAAATACAGAGCTTTCTTCTTCCCTGGTAGTGGATGCTTTGTGGCTGAGAGTGCATACCTTCAAGGAGGGACATAAGACATTTGGAGGTATATTTTCTATTCGCAATCTACCTTTTTGATACTAGTGTGGCTACATCCCTGTTTAAGAAGTTTTTTAATAATGCCTTCTGACATTGAGTATCATAGGCAACTGTTCAAGTGGCCTTTACCTAAGGTTGGACCTGGCTGCTACTCGGACAGTACCAAACAGGCTGGCGTTCAAAATATTTAAAATTCTAAGGGACTTATTTTATTTATTAAGGAGTTTTATATAGCGCTGGTCTGACCCAAGGGTATCGGAGCGCTTCACAACAGTTTTTGTGCAAGAGTAATACAATAGAGCAGTATTCTACATATTGGTTCGAAAGTCCAAGTGTGCTGAGCAGCATTGAGGTAGTGTGAGAGTCCTGAGATAACCTCATAGAGAGCATGTTGTCTTGGGTTGAACCTCTTGGGGGGAGCAGGTAGGGGTCAAATAGCCTGGAGGAGGTAGGTCTTAGTGATACAATGTCTGGGAGCAACGGTGAGCAGGAATTTGCCTTTAGTCGGCGGCTATCCATTTGGGAGGGAGCGGTTGAGGAAAAGGACTTTTAGGTGTTTTTTTAATTTTGTGAAGGACGAGATAGTCCTGATACCGACTGGGATGGAGTTCCAGATTTTGGTTGCGTTTCCGGTGAAGGACCGTGCAGCAGTTTTTTGTTTGCGTGTTTTCATAGGGATGAGTAGTAAGGTGCTGGATTTCCTGATGTTCCTTGTCTGACCAGCCTCTTGAGTTTAGCAGCCAGATACTCAGGTTTTCCTGTGTGCGGGGCTTTGAGCGTGAGGCAGGCAGTTCTGAAACTAGCACGCAATTCGACTGGGAGCCATTTTAGTTCTCGGACTGCTGGTGAAATGTGATCATATTTCCTAATTCCAGTGACCATTCTAGCTGCAGCATTGAGAGTGGTTTTGAGGGGAGCTAGGTGAGATTTTGTTGTACTAGTGAGGGTGGCATTCCCATAGTCTAGTCTGGATAGCACCAGTGATTGGGTGGCTTTTTTGAGGTCTTTGGTTCGGATGAATGGTTTTATTTTGTTGAGTAGCTTCAGGTTGACAAAGGCACTCTTTGCGGGGTTCTTGATGTGTTTGGCCATGTCGAATTTTGAGTCTAGGGCGATTCCTAATGATTATGAGTTGGTCAGAGTGCGATTGCGGTTGAGAGCATCCAAAGCTTTTAGCCATTCTGAAATTTAAGGGTTCTCTTCTTTGTTGGAGATGAGGATGATCTCAGTTTTGTCTTGGTTGAGTTTTAAGTGGTTAAGCGACAGCCAATGTTGGATTTCTTTTAGAGTGTCATTTAGTCTGTCATTTAGTCTGTGAATGTCATCTATGGAGGAGGTTTCTAGATAGATCTGGGTGTCATCTGCATGTAGGTGGAAAGGGATGTTGTCATTTTTGAGTAGGGTGGTGAGATGTTCCATGTATATGTTGAACCAGTTCAGGTGAGAGCACTGAACCTTGGTGGACGCCCCTGCTGATGGGGTGTAGGTCAGAAGTAAATATTTGTATCCTTTGTGAGAGGCTGTGTAAGAAGGAGGATAACCAGCGTAGGACCACCTCATCAGCACCTACCCTTTCTTGCACAGCCTTGATGAGAAGTTGGTGATCAACCATGTCAAAGGCTGCCGATACGTCCAGAAGAATGAGGAGGCAACATTGGTCGGTATCGAGGGATTTGTGGATGTCGTATATGATGTTAAGGAACGCGGTCTCGGTGCTATAGCCTTTTCTGAAACCAGATTGGTGGGGATCAAGAAGGTTGATGCTGTCCATGTGTTGAGTCAGTTGTAGGAGGACGCATTTTTCAAGGATTTTGGATAGGAGGGGGAGATTGGAGACGGGCCTGTAGTTATTCAGTTCCTTGGAGTCAAGGACTGTTTTTTTAATAGTGGCGTGACTTGGCCAACGTTGAGGCATTCAGGTATGATGCCGGTTCTCAGGGAGCTGTTTATGATCTCGCACCAGAGTTTCAGGTTTTTTTGGTCAATTGAGTGTGTATCGGGTCAAGAACGTGAGAAGCTGGTTTGGAGGTGGAGATCAGTTTGAGGATCTCGGTTTCCAGGATGGAGTTGAAGGACTTCCAGGTTATCGTGGGGTGCTTGAGCGTGCTGTCTACTGTCACTGGGGGCTGGCTTTTGCAGACGGGGTTGACGTTGATGTCCAGTGAGAGCTCAATCTTGGTGATTATTTCTTCAAAGAAGTTGGCGAAGTTTTCGCACAAGTTCTTGGAGGCCTGTGAAGAGGATTCTGGGAGCTTGGAGGTTTGTTGCCTGATGATTTTGAACAGTTAATTGGGCCTGTTTTTTGCGTTGTCCAGGGCGGCACAGAAGAAGGTGGATTTTTCGCTGCTGAAGAGTTTTTTGTGTTTCCTTCGGGCTGCTTTGAGTTGTTCGAGTAGGCTTGTGTAGGGGTTGCTCCTCTATATTCTTTCTGTAGCTCTTAGTTGTCTCCTTTTGTTGTTAATGTCCGTTTTGAACCAAGATCTGGATGGGATGTTCCTAGTCTTTTTAGTTTCAAGGGGGCTAATTGATCTAGAATGGATGTCATGTTTGTATTTTAGTGGGCGGTGAGTTCTGTTGTGGATAGATCATCAGTGGAGGCAGTGAGGAGAGAGTTAACCCTTTCCTCTAGGTCAGTTATGTTAATCTGAGTAAGGTTTCTAGTCCATTTCGGAGGGTCTTGGGTGGGGGGTTTAAGTGTGATCGGCTAAATGAGGTGGAATAGGATTAAGTGGTGGTTGGACCAATCCAAAGGCAGGGTGCGATCAATTGTGACTGTGTCATGCTGGGCGGTAATGGCATCTAGGATTGCTCCTCTGTTATGGGTTTCCTCTGAGCAGTGTTGGGTAAGGTTGTTGCTGTGTAGCAGCTCATTCAGGTTCTGGATTAGCAGGTTGTTTTTTTCATTCCAGTGTAGATTGAGGTCGCCCAGAATTAACTTGTTTGTGTCCCGGATAGACCAGTGGGCAATCAGGTCGGACAGGTGTTCAGTGAATGTGGTGGTGTTGCCTGGGGGGGGGGTAGTAAAAAAGGTGACAGATTAGTGTTTTGTTGTTGCTAGTGTTGATGTTGTCGTGTAAGCACTCAAAGGTGTTGTAGTTCAAGGAGTCTATTTCTGTCACGGATATATTGTTTTTGTGGATGATTGCTATGCCTCCACCTCTTTGGTCTTTTCTAACTTTGTTGGTGATTACAAAGCCATGGGGGACAAGAGTATCCATGAGTGGTAATGAGGAGTCATTTAGCCATGTCTCGGTGATGAATGCTATGTCTATGTCATGGGTGAGGATGGATTCCGCTAGCTCTGTCGCATGCTTGGTGGCTGAACTACAGTTTATGAGCATGCAGTTGGTGTGGGACGTCTCTGTATGGAGTTTTTTGTTTGAGGGACCGTGGGGATGTTTCGGAGGGTAATACAATCGAAGTAAGTCATGAGAGAAGCAGTTGAGTGACCACAAGGATGTTAAATTAAAAACATTCAGGGCTATTACACCTGTGAGTAATTTATACATGTAAGTTTACTCTTACAGTTTTCAGTAACTTTACGACTTTAGGCTACTCACAAAATCTGTGTGTAAAGTTACTCAAAAGTGTGGACTTATATGTCTCAACCCACTGAAAACGGAGGTAGAGCCAAACTTAAAAGTGTAAGTTCCTACTGACAAAAAGAAACCATAGTAATTCCAGCACTATACATGTCCAACCACTGATACAGAAAGACCCTCTTATCTAACATAATGGAGACATGGACTTAAAATCAATCACTAAATAAATTATATTATTTAATATGGTTAAAAATATAAATAAGTATAGTTTAATGTTAAAAAATATAGAAAGCAAACAGATATATTATTTAATTATAAGTATTCAATATTATTTAATTATGAGACTGCAGAGTCTCACTATAGTAAAGTATAGAGACAAGTAAAGACGTTTATTTACCTCAATGAACAAAAATAGTAAAAATATTTTTATGTTAAATATTATTATAAATTATTTATAAATTATAATATTATATCTTTAGACCAAAAGGAAAAATGCTTCAATACTAGTGATTGGCAATGTATGGTGCTAGAATTACTTCAGCTGAGCTGGAGTAATTTACTATGTTTGGGTCCCTTCATGACCGGAATAAATTTAGAATTGCAGTTTGCAAACACCAACGGGCTTAAGGGCACATGCATCAAGCCAGCATTTTGGGATTTTTAAATAGCGAATTTTACTGATTCGCTATTTCGAAAATGCAAAATGCAATGCATGAAGGATTCGCAAAAAAAATTTGATTCCTTAAAATTCCTTAATGGCGACTCGCAAACTGCGAGTCGCAATTAAAGAATTGATTCCCATTGATTCCTATGGGCCTAGAGGCCCATAGGAATCAAAGGG
Source organism: Lissotriton helveticus (assembly GCF_964261635.1). Lineage (NCBI taxonomy): Eukaryota > Metazoa > Chordata > Amphibia > Caudata > Salamandridae > Lissotriton > Lissotriton helveticus. Next base: position 474,132,479 of record NC_136060.1, on the reverse strand, counting down.
AATTGCAAGGTACTCGCAAATTACGCATGCAATTTCAAGGGTGCAAGGGTGCCAAAAGGACACCCTGATGCACCCCTGAAATTGTTATGTACACCTATGTGGTGCACACACATGCCGCAAGGGCCTGTGTGTGTGTAACATGTAGCTGTGAAAAATGCACTTTTGTGCATTTTTCAAGTTTTTCGCAAATTACCGTCAACTTAAAGTTGATGGTAATTTGCATTTCTTAATAGCAAAATTGTGATTTTTTTTGTTGCATTGCATTTAGGGAATCACACTTTGCGATTCCCTAAATGCGATTGCAATTTAAGTAATCGCAAATATTGCGATTACTTAAATAGCGATTTTTGTATTTGGGATGATACATCCCAAATGCAATAATTGCGGTCGCAAAGGGGCAGATTCTGAAAATCTGCCCGTTTGAGATCGCAAAAAGCAATGATGCATGTGCCCCTTACTCTTTTGTAAGTGGGTGTTTGTCCCTCCCTAACGCTCACGATACCCCTCCTTACTCCTCCCTAATACCCTCCCCTTTAGTCATAAGTATTCCCCATTTTCCAGCCCTTTCCCTCTGTCCCTTCCACATTTACTACAAAAACTTATATTTACGTGTGCAGAGACACTGCAGTCGCGATCGAAATCTTCGCACAGAAAAGATAGGCGCGGCGAAGGCAAATTTCTTTGTACGGATGGTTTGAGTGCCCCAAATTAAGTTTTAAAAAGTTCAGTTTAAGTAATACCCAAATATAAGAAATTAACAAGAAATGTGTTTTACTTTACCTTTCCAAACCAAGGATTCGTCTGTGTCTGCATACACACAAAGTAGTGGTTGTTTTGTGGGACTGGTTACGAGTCTAAAGGGAGTTTGAACGAGCCGGTACTTTTAGGATTGCTGCCGCTGCCCACTGACCGCCCCACAGGAGCCTGTTATGGCGCTATAAACATGTCAGCACTCACAGGCGCTCTGGAAGTTTCTAAAACATAGATGCCCTCGGGCTAGGCAATCCATATAACGATTCCCTTTTGTATTGTATGTATATGTACAAATACCATAAATAAATATATTTAAAAAAAAGAAAGGACACTAAACAAGAAATGCAGTCTAAGCCGGGGCGGTGGTCACTCAAGGGGTCGCCCAATTAAATGTAATTGGGACCCAGATGGATAACATGGAATCCTGCGGTCAGAAGAAGGGGGAATAAAACACGGTGACTGGAGCCAGTGAAAAACTGTAATGTTTGATGTGTTGCCGCTTTTTCCGCAGCCACACAATATCAAAGTTGAAAGTACAAAACTATCTGAAAAATATCTAACTACTAAAATAATCCTAAAGTGTGGCTATCATGGTTTGCATGTATTGTATTGTATTGTAATTGCATTTATATAGCGCTTACTACCCCATACGAGGCGCCGAAGCGCTTTTCCGGCGGGTAGCACTCTACTCCTGGACCCATAGAAGATTAGTGTTGAATTAGTATAGTGAATATTTTAAGTGGTGGATAGTTTAGTCAGTTATTTGGATTTGGAATGATAGCAGAAGGATAGAGGAGGACAAAGGTTTGTATTTATTTATCGCTCGCTTGTTGACACTTGCTATTCAGGAAGCCTATAAAGGATTAGTGGTGAATTAATATGGTGAAATATGAGGTAATTTCAGTGGTGGATATTAGTCTGTTACTTGGAGTGAGAAGGATAGCGGATGGATAAAAGAGGAAGAAAGATTTGCATTCATACAGCACTTGTTACCCCTGATGGGTGTTGAAGCGCTTTTCTGGCGAGTAGCACGCCACTCCGGAACCCATAAAGGATTAGTGTTGAAAATTAGTATAGTATAAGTACTTGGCATAGAGGACAGCCTTTCTGCTCTTAGAAAGTGTTAAGTGTGTATCATCAAATCAAGTTCTGCTTTATACTAGGACACCACCTATGTGGGACGTCCTGTAAAATCCTCCAAAATATCCGCCATGTTCAACATCTAATAAGCATTCAAAAAGTATGTTGTCATGAAGGTTTTTATGAGTAGAAGCACATCTGTACTTTATATCACGTGATTGAAATGTAACCTGAATATCTCATCCCTTATGGGCGGGGCATCTATTGTCCAAGACCTGGTTCTCTCCCATGCTTACGACAGCAAAACTCAGCTCCATTTCATCCCAGAGACCCATCTGACGCCAGTAAAGAGTGCTGTGCTTGCTGCCACCTGAATCATCAACGTACTTAGAAATATGGCCACATCACACCAATACTTCACTTGGCCCACAATTTTAAGTCAAGAGGCTGAGAGGTCACCAGAAAGATGTTTTTTTTCAGGCCCTATAGACAAAATACCATAGACTAGTAAATACACTACGGGGCATATTCTCAAGAACGTGTGATAAGCATTGCAAAAGTAACTTAACCCAACTTCCAACATCGCAGTCTATCATTGGAAAATTATGCAGTGTTAACAAAGCATTCTCAACACTGCGGTGCCATCCGATAGTCACTAGATAATGCGTCAAATTTCCACGTTAAAATCAACGCTACGCCGCAAAAATGCGAAACGCAAACAAACAAAGCTGTGATGAGGCCAATCGCTATACAAAAAGCAGAGAAAACCAGCGACAGGCCTGCAAATCCCACGTGTCTGACGGGAAAATGCACTATAAAAACTACAGAAACAACACACCAGAAAAAATCCAAAGTGCGTAGCAACATGGATGCACCCTGACCGAGTGCAGAGGCCAACGCGAACCCCACAACCCCCACAGACCACCAGCAATGAACAATGGGGACGGCCAAGGAGAAGAGGGAGAGGAAGAGGGGGTGCAGTCCCTGCAAAACCAGACCAGCGTCACGGAGGTGACAGAACACCATCAACAACTGACCCACAAGTAGACCACTGGGAATGCAGTTGGAGTGTTGAGGAGGCCAATCGAGGAGGCCAAGAGGCGCTGGCATGATGTGATAATCTAAACCAGGCACAACCCCGTTACCAACAGGAAGGCAGCAACGGCGACAGGAGGTGGGAGTCCTGTGCCACAGGAGGAGCTGGAGGAAATAGAGGCCACAGTCATCAGTGTGGAGACGGTGCAAGGAGTAGGTAGTACGGACACAGCTCGAGAGGACCTGACACAACAGCAACAGGGTGAGCAATGACCAGGGACTGGGGGGACGGGGGGGTGGCCACAATGGCACACATGCACAACGCACTGTAGCACACTGCACACCCACAATGACCCTGGATCATGTCCCTGATCCCCGTGGCACACTGCAGCACACACACATAGCAAGAACAGCACATCCACATTGACGACAATGTAGTACAATGCGCAAACCCAACACTGCAGAACAGAGGACCCAACATGCTCTGCACACCCGCAGAAACAGCCCTACTACATCTGACAGAGCTGGAAACTGTGGAACGGAAATATAAGCGAACAACTTCACATCCGTCATGTAGTCCAAATGTACACGGTCCCGCAACCAAATCCTGCACCTCCCAAACAGTCACATTGTCATACAGTCTGCATTTAAACAAGAACACTGCGCCAACATACAGGTCAACACAATGTCAACATGCATCTCCCCTTCACATTGCAGAGTGACACACAACACCTCCAGCAGAGCACAGAAGACCACACATCAGTGATGCCGGAGAAGGCCACCACACCTTTGACACAGACGCCCGACAACAGCCCATGGACATCCCACGCAACCCACCACCAGGGCAGCCAAGCTACTTAGAGGAGAACACAGACCCTGCAAGACCACACAGCAGGAATCACCCGCATGCACGGCTGGCTCACAACACTTCACCCACCCACACATGGCACCTCAATGCCCGGTGCCAGAATGCCAAAAGGAGGTGGCCGAACAGGTGCGGGTGGGGTCCGAACTCATGGAAGGCAAACTACATCACATACGTGGGTATGTATTATCCTTCAGGGACCACCTACACTCCACAAAGGAGACCCACACTGCCATAGAGACACATGCAGATGCACATTCCCAGTACAGAACCATGCCCAGGGGCACGCAAATATCAGTCACACACCCATGTTGGCTCTGCCTACGACGGCCCAGGCCACTCCCCTTACAAATTTAGTGGGTGACGACAAAGCTATATGTCCAAGCTCCAACCCGCTGCCTGCGGTGACAAGTCTGCGCCCGCTGTACACGGCACAATGTAATGCCGTAGGGCCCAGGGCCCTCATGCATACGAAAAGACCACTAGGACACACTCAGATATTATGTTGAACTGGCTACGGGCACGTGTGCCCGGCCCCTTTATTGGCAGGGCCACATGTACAGGGATGCCTGTGCTGGTTGTGTGTGGGGTAAGTGTAAGCCAGCCCACAGGGAGTGCTTGGTGCTGGCAACAACTTGAACAGAGGACACTAGTGCAACGGAAACTGAAAGCACCTGCATAAAGAGTCAACTGCTGAGCAACATGGAGTGATCTGGAGCAAGTACAGAGGTCACTCACCATGCAAACAGAAGTGTCTGTGAGTTACAGTGCACTGAGGTTGGGCCACTAGAGCTGAGCACGCTCACGTGATGAAAATTACTAGGATTGTGTCCATTCGGGATATTCCTGATGCAGATGCAGTGGGGTGTGTTAGACCTGCATCATCTTCCTCATCAACGTCCCAGGTCTCCCACACTGCCTGAGGTGACATTGCTGCGCAACCTCTACACAGCACAAAACTCAATCAGCAACAGTCCACGGGTTGCAGTGCACTGAATCAGTGGCACCTGGACTGCTGAGCAGGGGATCAGGCAGATGATGGCATCCACAACAGGTGTGAGCAACTCAGTTAGTCTGCCAGTAACACTGTTTCAACTCTGGCAGATGGTGGTTGGAGTTGGCCCTGGCGATGGTGGTGTGTGCCTCCTGCGGTGATGCCACGTCCGGGCCGGTTAGGACTCGTTTGATGTGTGGGCCCTGGTGGACCGCAGTTGAGGCCGGAGGCAGCGGACAGCGCAGGGCCACATACACATGTCGTCGATGAGCCCAAGACCACAGTCACAGAGGTCATCCAATATTCATTCGGACAGGGTCCCTGAATTGAGCACCACAGAGTTAGTGGCCCAGGATGCACTGCGGCCGGCACAAGCACCCCTGCCACGGGATGGTGACTTGTGGTCCACTGAGGTAGGGCCATGCAGACTGAGCGGGTCCTCGTCGATGTCGAAGGTGAATGTGGAGGAGGGTTGCGGGGGACAGTGGAAGTTGTCCCCCAGGGCATGATGCATAGGTCAGATGCTATCCGCAAGCAGCAGAAGGAGGAGTGGAGTGCCACAGCCTCATTGCCACCACCAATTCGGTATCAGCTACATGAGGATAAAAACTACCCCTAGTCCATAGACTCAGACACCACCAATGTTCAACCAGAGAGTGTCCATGAATGTCGGGAACAGACTTAGTGGCACCGGGACTGAGACTCAACCTACTTTCAAACATACCTCTGCAACTCACATTAGGTCTGCAATGATTCTGGTACACTGTTATGAACTCCGCAATTGCTTAATCAAGACTCTCTGGCCTACTGGACCGCAGTGTAGGCCGGAGGCATCGGTCATCAGTGGCCCACAGCCATGTGTCGTAGGCTCGCAATGCACAGAGTTAGTGACACCTGGGCAGTTTTTGGTAGTGTTTTATCACCTCCGTAACGATAATCCTTTTTGCATCCCACATGCAACGCGTCATCCTCTTACGCCTCTCCTTGCGTGCCATGATATGTACTCTGCCTTTGAAAAATCGATACTCAGTTCCAATTGTGTGACCTACTCGAGTGCAGAATCTTGCGGTTCTGATGAACTAATAAGACCTGGTGGCACCACAGCGAAGGGAGTATAGTAACATAAACGCAGCCATAATTAATGTGCTCTGCCATGTTGTAATCAAGACTCGGTTCCAAATGTGTGACCTGCTAGTCCTCTGTGTCAGCCGGTAGAGTACTTAGTTCTGCGCGCCTTGCTCACGGAGGCCATGGCGGTCGTAGCAGGTTGCCAGGGTCGCTGGCATCGGGCTTGGAGCCTGCACTGGCACGTGGTGGACCCTCTTCGCTTACGGGGGGGAATGTAACAAGCTACATTCCCGCGATCTTCCCACTGGCTGGGGTGACATGGTTGCGTCCACTGTACACTACACTCCAAACACCAGCGGGGTGTGTCGACGCGCATATGTCTGTGTTGGAGTTCTGGACTTTTTGGTTCCGTCCAGAGGTGTCAGGGATAACACCCGAAGACCCCGGAGTTCAACCTGCCTCGGTGCACAAACAAACAGAAACACGGGCTTCTCGATGGTGGCGTCAAAGACCAAAGGTTTATTACTGCAGGGACACAGAAGTCACAGAAACTACACATGGGCAGTATCTAGGAGCCTGTTCAATTTGTACAAAGAGGGTTGTTCCTTATATACTGAATATTGGGCTTCAGGCAAATTCTTTACATGTTAGAACATTCCAAAACCTTTGTATCTTAAACAATAAATATTTGGCGTTGCACAGGAATCGTCAACAATATCTGATGTCAAAACATTACGAACGAGGGGTTCCCACTATTCCATCATAATCCCATGTCAACTTTTCATTCAAGACCCGGACCGCCTCATCGTAAATTTCGTTACCTCCCCCTAATAAAGGCCCTGAAGGAAAGGAGCAGAGCCAGGTGTAGAAGATAGAAAAACAGGATAAGAGATGTTTGTGGGTCGTAAATGGGCAAGGTTACCAGCTTCGGCCACCTAATCATGATCAGGCCAACGGACACGAGAACCAGTATAGCAGGACTGGCCTCAGGCTGGGGAGGCAGCTCTTGCTGAGTCATGCTGCCACAGCGTTGCTTGCCTAAGGTGCATGTGTCACTAGCAAGGTGAATTGCCGGCTAAAGCCTACGTGTCCTTAATTGAAAGAGGTTATTGCGTGTTCATTGACTATGTGAGGGCAAAGAATACAAAATGGCTTCCGTGTTCTAAGATGGATGCCATGGGTAGAACAGAAATGTGTTTGTAACAGGAGTGCTCTTGCTCGTAGCATAGCGAAAACACCAGGATATACTAAATGGATCATTTGCGGTTCACTGATACCAAAATTATGTATTTGCGACAATATTAAAAACACGGGTTCAAATCGTCACGGAACCTCAGACCCTCCTTTTGCCCTTACATAGGCAATTACTCAGTCTATGTCAGAGTCTAACTCTATGCTCATTAGGTCAGTGACATGTTGTTGCATCATCATCTTGTCCCGTACCTTCTCTCCAAATGTAGGTGGTTTTCTGAAACAGGTTGCAGCACAGAGACTACACAAAGCGGGACCACATTGGATAATCAGGCAGCACGAGAACAGAAATACTAGGATGACACCAATGACCATCAGAACCTTCCATCCCCACGCTGATACCAGAGTCCAAAACCACTCCATGAAGGACCAGTTTCCCTTGTCTACGTGTATAGAGTCGGAAATCTTGTGTAGCTTAGAGATCGCTTCATAGACGGTTGGAGCATTATTGGGAATAAAAACACAGCAGCTCAATTGGATCATTCTGCATACCCCACCTCGATCTGCAAGTATTACGTCTAGAACCATACGGTTCTGTAACGTCATGAGACGATCCGCCTGAAGCTCAGCTGTTAAGTTACTAAGGGCACCAGCAGTTTCTGTAATAGTAGATTCAACTACCCGTGTTAGTTGACGTAGATTTCTACTATTGGCCATAGGCCCCCAAAACGGAAGGAAACCTTTGAAGAAGTCTCCAGCTTCCTGACCAGCGGTATCTTCCTTGCTGAAGACACCTCTTGCTACTCTGGTCCTGTGATAATCTGAAGAAGCAGTGTATGTCGGAGGTAACAATCGAGCAATATAACATGAACCTGAGAAGTCAGCAGGCAGCCATGTATACGCTCTGTCTTGACAGATGAAGTAAGTACCCCTAGCAGTAAGGAAGGCAGGGGAGGAGTTAAACGGAAATACGTAAGTCTCAATGCACTCACTCCTCCCTAGCTGAGCTCTCAGATTTCTCCCATTTCCTTGCAAACAGACCTGACCTCGGTGAGGCACGACCCAGACTGAAGTGGAGCTTTTACGCTTGCTTTCTCCCAAACTAAGGCGATACTCTGTAGAGTTCCAACTCAAATACACCCGTAATTCATCTCTAGGGTATGATGGGGTATTATTGACGTCTTTAATCATGTCAATAATTCCCTGGACTAAAGCTTTGTTGGCTGAATTGTATTTAGTGGACCGTGGTGGACGCGGAGGATAGGTCTCAAGGGCATAGGAAAAAATGGTCTGAAAGGCCTGAAATGATCCATTATAGCTAAAAGGCAAGACTAGATAGGGAATGCCTTTATCCATAGTGTGAGGTATCAAGCCACACACCCAGCAGTCTGTAGTATTAACTACCAGTTGGTGTTGATGCAAGAGCTGTACAAATGTATTGTTAATAAATTCTGAGCGTCGAGCTTGTTCGTGTTCAGGAAATGAGTGAAAAGAATGCATAGGAGAAACCGTAGAAGTAGTAGGATCAAGGGGAGGTACTGTAGTTACCGGCATAAAAATCAAATGCACACCAAAGATGATTCCACCCACCAACGTTATCAAAACAATTAAAAATGTAACTGCACATTGCATTAGAAAGCATTTGCTGTGAAGTATTCTGTACAGTCTATTTCTGCGCACATAAATTACATTCTTTCGTTGCAGCTCAGGAAGCTCCATCTTCTACAATCCGCTCGTGACCACTGATGATGTGTACGTAGATGAAAATGCCTCTATCAGCCCTGGGAGTTCCCAGAACTAACAGAAAGATCGACCTTGTGTCTGACCCCCGCAGATTCAACTAAGCACACAGCCACGACCCTACGGCTACCCAGACGGCAAGGCAAAATTTAAAACAACAAAATAATAGCAAACTTCCTGGCTGGAGGCAATGTATCAAAAATTCAAATGTGAAAATAGGCAGTTTCCTGCTTTATTTGTCCATATTGCGAGATCGCAAGTTGTATCTCAGTTTTGCAGGAGCTGTCTGATCTGGAAACAATGTATTTTCAGCCGACGTTGCAATGTTCACGTTCGCAGATGGCAAATGTTCTTTTGGTGCAGATGGCAAATGTTCTTTTGGTGCAGATGGCAAATGTTCAGGGTTCAAAAGAGCAGTTTCAGGAGGAGAGTCAGAGTTTGATGTATCAGTGATCAGTTCTGCATCACTGAAAGGGATGAACCTGGGTATTTGTTCTGCTTCAGAGGCACTGATTCCTTTCTTTACCCAGTTGTCGTAAGGAAGTGGCAGAGGCACACGTTTGACGTGTGTCGTATGGATCCAATTCTTCCGTCCGGCCACACGAATAGCAGTTCTCGTCGCCAATAAGACTTGGAAGGGGCCAACGAATCTGGGCTGAAGATTTTTCGTTCTTGCAAAGTTTCTAATAACTACTTGATCCCCAGGTTTCAGCTGATGACCTGGACTCTCCGGTGGCTTTGGCAATGCATCGAAAACCTGTTGGTGAATAAGGCTCAATTTAGCAGTCAAGTCGAAAAGGTAATCAATTAACATTGGGTATTCCAGCTGCTTAAATTCTTTCGGTCTAGGTACCCCCCAAACATTTGCAGGACGACCAAAAATTATTTCATATGGACTAAGCCCTACTCTAGAATGTACAGTTGCTCTTGTTGATAACAAAGCCAAAGGTAATGCATCTGGCCAGGACAAACCCGTGGACGCTTGTATCTTAGCAAGCTTCAGTTTAAGGGTGCCATTGTAACCCTCAACTAAACCCGCGGACTGGGGATGATTCGCACTGTGAAACTTTTGTCTAATCCCTAGGCCGGCACACACACTCTGCATAACTTTCCCTACGAACTCACTTCCGTTATCTGACCATACAATCCGTGGCATTCCGAATCTGGGGAAGTATTCTTTAAGAAGGATCTTGGCAGTGGACAAAGCAGTATTGTCCTTCAGTGGGTATGCTTCGATCCATATGGAGAACGCACAAACTACCACTAGGACGTACTTTAGATTATTACAACGATCCATGTAAATGAAGTCTAGCTGAATCACTTCAAAGGGGCAGGAAGGAGGAGCGAAGTGACCTGCAGGTGTGGGGATTCCCTTGCCAGGATTATGCATCAAGCATACCATACAATTTCTCACCACTCTCTCTGCACACTTACTAATCCCATCATTCTTCCAAACTGGAGCCAACATCTTACAAATCCCTTTAGAGCTGATGTGCGCTGCTCCATGTGCCATCGTTACTACTGCAAGCACATACGCATCAGGCAACATCCAACGCTGTTGTTCCGACAAGTCAATCCAACACCCACTCGAGTCCAATTTACCCGTGCTCTCTTTCCATGCAAGCTTTTCCTCCTCAGTCGCCTCTTTCTGAATTTCTTTCACGCTTTCCACTGTGTCCTCACACATTCCAGACTCAGAAATCCATCTTGCAGACGTTGCAGCATACATTCTACTCATCATATTTCTAGCTGTCTGTTTTGCAGTCTCATCGGCAAAAGCATTCCCACGACCAACGTCATCCGTGATTGCTTTATGAGCACTGCATTTCACAATCGCAACTTCAGTCGGCAAGGTTAGAGATTCCAACAAGTCATTAACTAGCTGACCATGTTGGATCTTAGTCCCATGGGACGTAATGAAACCTCTCTCTTTCCACAAACGGCCAAAACTATGGGCCACTCCGAACGCGTACTGACTATCTGTGAACACATTCACTCTCTTTCCCTTAGCTAAAACGCACGCTCTTGTTAGCGCGATCAATTCTGCAGCCTGGGCAGAATTCTGACTCACTCTCGCAGACTCCACAATCGTACTCAAAGTCGTTACTGCATAGGCAGCAGTCACGTCACCATTCTCCAATTTGAAGCAAGACCCATCAACATACAACGTGCCATCTGGATCTGATAACGGAGTGTCTTTTAAATCAATTCGTCCTTTTGTTTCTTCCTCAGTTCTGAAACAACAGTCGTGTGGTTCGGAATCACTCGACTCTTGACTAGTCGGCAACAATGTTGCTGGATTCAATACATTGCATCTTTTGATCTGAATATGACTCGCTAGCAGTGTCAGTTCGTAACCTGATAATCTAGCACTGGTAAGGTGCTGCGTCTTGGTTCGGTTCATGAGTGTATCCACAGCATGAGGAACCATAACCACTAGCATGTTGTTCATTACTAAACCAGCAGATTGTCGAATGGAGGCTGCAGCTGCGGCTGTAGCTCTCAAGCAACTAGGCAACGCTCTAGCTACCGGATCTAACGTTGATGAAAAATACGCACAAGGGCGTTGTTTATCACCAAATTTCTGTGTCAAAACACTCAACGCACAACCTTCTCTCTCATGGACATAGAGCGTGAATGGCTTACTGTAATCGGGTGTACCCAATACAGGAGCTGAACACAGTGCATTTCGTAACTCAGAAAAACTCTCCTGACATTCGGCAGACCATGGCACTGGACTCGGAACATTTTTCCCAGTCAAAGCTACCAACGGTTTCGCCAAAAGAGAAAAATTTGGGATCCATTGCCTACAATATGAGGTGATACCTAAAAAGGCACGTACTTCTCTCTGCGTGCTAGGAACATTCATCTGTGTAATTGCTTTTATTCTCTCTGGGGTCAACTTCCTTCCCTCCTTTGACAAGAGATGACCTAAGTAGGTCACTTCTTGGCAACAGTATTGCATTTTTGAAGGTGACACTTTGAGGCCCACTCTGATCTACTGGAACTGATACTACTCCCTCTCTTTGTCCATGGCTGTCCTAGTACTCCCTTGGCTGAACTTCCTCACTAGCTTCATAGTAATCTTCAACATGATACTGTTGAGACCTATTCTGTTGGGCAGATTGTCCATTTCGTTGGTCGAAATAATTAGAAGGGCGATCACTTGTCTGTGGAGGCATAGCACCTCGTCCTCGACCTCTAGAGTTTTGCATAGAACTACCACGACCTCTCTGAGCTGCTGCAACATTATTTTGTGCCCGTACCGAACACTCATGTTTGTAATGACCATCCATTTTGCAATAAGCACATTGATTCCATTGGTATTGTGGCCTCTGAGAATTATACTCCGTCCTTTGATATGACCCTTGCTGCGTATGCGAATTATCCGTGCGAGGCGGATATGCTTGCTGTAAAAGAACTTTAGTTTTTAAATCTTTCGTCTTTTTATCTGATTTTTCTTTCTCCTCTTTATCCCTATTTTCATAGTACTGGGCAGTCGCAAGTATTTGCGCAGTCGTAGAGACAGCCCACGCACTCTCAGAATTCTTTAATTTACCACTAAGTTCTGGCAACAGATTGTGCACAAATTTATCAACAAATAATCTCTGGCCTCCTTCTGTGCTCATATCCTGACCACTATGATCCACGAAAGTCTCCTCGAATCTTGTGAAAAAGTCGGAGACGCTTTCGTCTTTCTTCTGTTTGCACGCGGACAATTTGTCCCAGTTAACGCGTAATGCTGGCATTAGGGTTTTCATTAAATCGATTATTCTACCAGGCAAATTAGCAATTAAGGGTTCAGGTTTAGAACCACCTATTTGTTGACCATCCGCTGCAATTATAGCTGCCCAATCACCACCTAGGGCAACTGGATGATTCTCTTTACGAATTTTAGCCCAAATTGGTTGCGGTACTACATTACCAAATAGCAGATCTATGTCAGCTAGATTTAATACACAAGCGTCAACTGTCTGAGCCAACTCTTTGTAGTATCCTGCAGGATTTTTACGCGGATCTGGCAAGGCCTGTTTCACTGCTAATACTTCAGCTCGCTTCCATGGAATATGTATCCATACTCTCTGGAATTGGGCTGGAGCGGCTGCAATACCAAGGTTTGCATTAGCTTGCACAGCTTCACGCCAAATTGGTGGAACCTCTCTCATTGGGTATTGACGATTTTGTTTCGTACTACGTTTCTCTAACTCCCTCGATGAACGAAGGGATGGGTCATTCCTAGAACTTAAAATCAGTTCCATCGCTTCTTTTATATTTTGACCAACTATCATACCTGCAGCAAATTCTTTCTGAACATTAATTAATTCTTCTAGATGTGATTCAGGGTCATCCTCTTCCAATTCCTCACGTAGAAGGAAGCACATTTCATCGAACACATATCGTTGTGTCGGTTCGTTCCATTGCATAAATGTATCTAGTACATCTTGTACATTATATCTTCCAACTTTCGAAACCCATCTAAGAGCAGTGGAATCTAATATTCCTCGTTCTTCAGTACTGGGAAGCTGACTACGTCTCTGCACAGAGTCAGAGGTAGGAGTCTTAATCAGAGTTTTATAGAAGGGAGATAGAATATTAGAGACAGAATCAGTGATTCTCCGACGAACAGAAAGTGGAGTCATAATATTAGCAGAAGCAGTAAATAGAGTAGCAGTTGGAACAGATAGATCAGGAACAGTAGGAGTAGCAGGCAAAACAGTTTGTGAACTAGCAGGTGTGAGCGATACAGGTATAGGTAAAGAAGCCGGCAACCCTGGAAGAGGGGGTGCCGAAGGAACATTAATATTGATCACAGGAGGTACAGGAACTTGATTCAGAGGAGCAGGAACACCAGGTTGTCCAGCAACCGGTAATTGAACATTCGGTATAGGTGGAGCCGTAGCACCCTGTGCATACGGTGGGGGTGATCGTAACAAGTAAGACAACAGGGGATCCTTTTCAGGGTCCTCTACTATCTTAGCTGTACTCGATGGCAAAGCAGGATAGCACTTGTCTATCGCTAAATTACGCTCTCTATTGGCCACCTCCATCGCCTTCTCAGACTCGTTGAGTTGCAGCTGCTTAGCAGACTGTTCTAAAGTCAACTCTTGCTCTTTCTGTTCTTTCTTCAACTTTTTAATTTCTCTCTGTTTAGATTCTTTTCGCCAATAACGGAAAGAATCAAACATTGCCGGCCGGGCTTTCTTCTTGAATAATTTCATTTCTAAATTATCAAGAACTTGAGGTTCGAAACTACCATGCAGTGGCCAACTAAGGACACCATCTTTCTCTGTGTAGTGGATCCATACCTCGTTATAAGAGATCGGGCCCACACCAAATTTGCAGTATAGATCATAAAGGGGAGTTCCAATCGGAGGAACCGAACACGAGTCCTCCAACTGGGAATCACTGTTGCAACTAAAACAAGACAACATACAATTTCTCCGACTTACCATTTTATAACCCGGAACACAAAACAGACAAAACACAAACCAAAAGAAAGGTGCGCACTCGAACCAAGAACTTAGGCCTACCAGAACAGACAAACGTATCGATACCCGAACTGAACTGAATGATTATCGTAACCAGAATAACAAGTGATAATCTTATGAAACCGAACCGAAACTGAAAACTAAAAGGATTATCGAAACAGAAAACAACCCTCACGAAGTAATCAACTATCAACCACTTAATACTTAACTGAGGCACTGAAGACGTCACCAAGGAGAAACCCGTCACGTCTCGCCGTACTAAGGACTGCACCTCGGGTCCAAGACAGGGCGACGGTCAAGGCAACGAACCACTGCAGCCGTCTGAACGGGAACCCTCGTGGAAGAGAACGTCGGGCCACTTTTGCGATATGCCGGGATCGATGAAGTGGGGCGCCTCCCTCTGAAATCTTCACACGAAGCTTCTCAAACTCTTCAGGCTTTTGGACCGGTACCGAATGACGTCGCCCCATGTGGGCGCCAATTGGAGTTCTGGACTTTTTGGTTCCGTCCAGAGGTGTCAGGGATAACACCCGAAGACCCCGGAGTTCAACCTGCCTCGGTGCACAAACAAACAGAAACACGGGCTTCTCGATGGTGGCGTCAAAGACCAAAGGTTTATTACTGCAGGGACACAGAAGTCACAGAAACTACACATGGGCAGTATCTAGGAGCCTGTTCAATTTGTACAAAGAGGGTTGTTCCTTATATACTGAATATTGGGCTTCAGGCAAATTCTTTACATGTTAGAACATTCCAAAACCTTTGTATCTTAAACAATAAATATTTGGCGTTGCACAGGAATCGTCAACAATATCTGATGTCAAAACATTACGAACGAGGGGTTCCCACTATTCCATCATAATCCCATGTCAACTTTTCATTCAAGACCCGGACCGCCTCATCGTAAATTTCGTTACCTCCCCCTAATAAAGGCCCAGAAGGAAAGGAGCAGAGCCAGGTGTAGAAGATAGAAAAACAGGATAAGAGATGTTTGTGGGTCGTAAATGGGCAAGGTTACCAGCTTCGGCCACCTAATCATGATCAGGCCAACGGACACGAGAACCAGTATAGCAGGACTGGCCTCAGGCTGGGGAGGCAGCTCTTGCTGAGTCATGCTGCCACAGCGTTGCTTGCCTAAGGTGCATGTGTCACTAGCAAGGTGAATTGCCGGCTAAAGCCTACGTGTCCTTAATTGAAAGAGGTTATTGCGTGTTCATTGACTATGTGAGGGCAAAGAATACAAAATGGCTTCCGTGTTCTAAGATGGATGCCATGGGTAGAACAGAAATGTGTTTGTAACAGGAGTGCTCTTGCTCGTAGCATAGCGAAAACACCAGGATATACTAAATGGATCATTTGCGGTTCACTGATACCAAAATTATGTATTTGCGACAATATTAAAAACACGGGTTCAAATCGTCACGGAACCTCAGTGTGGTCTGCATACCTCAGTCTGGCCATCACATCCATGCCACACTTGGCATTGTGTTCATTCTCATTCTTCAGTCACTTGCCTCCTTCGCACATGCCTGGTCCCCACCTCGTCCGCCATTCTGCTATTGTGTGGCTGAGGTGCAATGCCGTTGATGGCTAATGTACATGGCTTGGCCACATTCCCATAGTGAGTTGTGCTGTCGGGTCTGGTGAGCGTGCACGTTGTTTGTGAGCTTGAGACATGTGCATTTCCTGTGTTGTGAGTTGCATGATTGTGGAGTTGAGGTGTGTGGTGTGTGCATTTGGTATTGGCCAACGAGCAGTGCATTTCCGTGGGTGCCATCAGGGTAGCGCAGGTTGATGACGGACTGTCGGAGGTGTATGAATCAAGCAACTGCCCGGGTAATTGGCAACGACATTGGTGAGGAGTCCCCTGTGGTCCACTGGTACCTGCACATTGGCGGGATACATGCGCTTTCTGTTGCGCTTATTGTGTGCAGTGTTGGCAGGGGCCACTAGTAGGACATGTGTGCAGTCAATTGCCCCTGACGCGTGCGGGAAGCCAGCTGTGGCGTAGACGCCTTGCTTGGTCTCTGGCTGTTCCTGCGCAGTGTGTGGGAAGTATAGATAGTTGGGTACCAAGCTATGGTGTCATGTATGACCGTTGTGAGGGACTTGGATTGGCCTGGTTGTATGACTCCTCCGACTTGGGCGCGGTTGTTGGTTGGAGGGTACCAGAGGCCAACAGGTGCATCACGGCCAGCAGCTTTGTCTGAGGTGGGATGTTGGTTGTCTACTGTGTTGGTACCATCAGCCTGTGGGTTGTTAGCACCAGCTTGTGAATGGGGCGATACATTTATCGCCACTTTGGCTACGATAAAGTGGCGTAAACTTGGCGATGACTCCTTGAGAATATGCCCTCAACACATTCCTCTGATAAGCACAGTGCTATACAACCTTAGTGCCATGCTTACGTCAGTGAGAGCTAATCCACCTCTCAGTGGGACACCCCCCTTACATCCTACATTATACAACCAACTCCAATGCCTCAAAATCTTGTGCAAAGTTGTGGAAATAAAAATCCACATAGCACTGCATTACAAATTTTTAATAGACTTGTGCCCAAGTCTATTGAAAACAGATGGTTTGGCCTTGCTCACAGATTTTGGAATAGGCTTTGGGTTTAAGACTCAACCTACTTTCAAACATACCTCTGCAACTCTCATTAGGTGTGTTTCTCCTTTAACATGTTTAACAGGGAGTATTTACACTTCAAACTTTAGTGATTTATGAACGGTGCACCACATACCTTTCAACATCATGCTTGCCGCCAGAGAATGCACTATTTGGATGCTATGCACCCACACATGTACACTCAGTAACACTATTCTGCATATGACTATGGATTTATCTGTAATGTCATCAATGATGTAATTTGAGATGTCATTAATGCAGTCATCAATGATTTAAAATGTCATGAGTGATGTAATATATGAGGTCATAAGCAGGGCATGATGGAGGCACAAGTTATAGTTTGCTCAGTAAACTTTAGTTCATAAATATATATATATATATATATATATATATATATATATATATATATATATATATAATATATATATATATATATATCCAAACAATGCAGGAAACCCCTTTGAAGAAGGCCACAGGAAGAGTTGATAGATATCACGTAGTTTAATGGCAGCATGCAAACAGGCGATTGAGCGGAACCCCCATCAAAAGTCCTTACGCCAGACGCGTTTTGGGAGTCATAAAGTCCCGTCTTCTGTGGCGTGGTGTTCACAGGAAATGAAAGCACTCTTGCACTGCGCACCCTTCAATTTAAACACCTGCCACAGTGGGCGTGGCCGAGCATACGGCCTTCTGGTTGTTGTAGTGCGCTGCCTGAAATCCCAAGTGGGCTCGCTGTTCATTTTCAAATTAAAACAAGTGCCGATGGGTGGTTGAAAAACTAGGAATGAAGTATGGAGCTAGCGCTGTTGCAGGACAATGCCCGCTCACCCGGATTGGCAGCCACAAATTGGGACACAAGATGACAGTTGGTTTTCTATCTACCCACTGGGAAATTAATTATGTTTTCACTTCGGAACTGTTCAGCACACCCAAATGGGTTAATCAGCAGCGCACTACAATGCCCAGGAGGCCTTGCATTTGCCACGCCCAGGAGGCAGGTATTAAATGGAGATGTGCGCGATGCTAAGTGTCTGCAGTTTCTTTAAAACTACACGCCGCAGATGAAGGGAAGTGAGTTCCCGAAACGCGTCCGGCGTTTGAACTTTGTTTGATGGATGCCGCTGATTCATTTTGTGTTTGCTGTGTGCCAATTAAATTACGGAAAGAATAATTCTTCGTGTGGCCTCATCCGTATGGGAACCTGCAGTGATGGATATATATATATATATATATATATATATATATATATATATATATATATATATATATATATATATATTGTGTGTATGAAAAAAGGTTCAAGTAACCTTATAGTTAGGTGTATTTCTCAGTGACAAGGTTAATGTTTTGAACTAAAAAACATACAGAAATTCACCAGTTATAGTTAGCAGCACTAACTAAAACTTGTGCCCCCACCATGAACTGCTTATGACTGAACATATGACATCACTCATGACCTGTTCTATGACATCATTTATTACATCACTCATGACATCTTAAATGGCATAATTGATGACATCTCTAATGACATCAGACTGAGTTCTAACTGTTATTCTGATTGATTGTACTGACATCTTTTTCTTGTGGTCAGTTATTAGTGGATGCTGATTTTTAGTAATAAAGTCAGTACAGTATGTTTATTGTATTATTTTGTTTACAAAATTACGGTTCTAATGAGGCGATCATGGGGGTTGAACACAAAATCCCCTGAGTTGAATACGAGGGGGCGGTACTTCCTGTCCAGCTCTTGTGATCTGCTCACGAGTTCGTACATTTAGAATTAAGTTCATAACAGTGTATGCTTGTCGTTTTGAAGAAAGTAAGACACAAGAAGTGTTGCTTAAAGTAGAAAAACAGTTAGTGTATTATTGCATTTGCTATATTATGAAAGTTCTCTGTTTTTACAATCTTGCGTGAGTCTTGCGAGACACCCACGAGATGCTAGGAAGAAGAAAGACATTCCAAGGAAGGATTGTTATTGGTTCATATGGATGTCTTTATTTAGCAAAACAGATTCCTTCCTTGTTGCTTCATTTACCTATTTGGTATTGCTGGGTTAGACCTTTTTGGCGAGCTCTGTGACATTGCTGATTTTCTGTCACCAGAATGTCATCCTCAGATTCCGATGAGAACCCTACTACTGTTCCTGCAACTCATTCATCTCGGCTACTCAAGGAGTCCTTGGTGTGGGCATTTTTTCAAATGAGGCCAGGTGGGAAAAAAGCATCTGAGAAATATATGATTTGTAAAATATGCAAATAAGAAGTTTAGTGGGGGCAGCAGGAACAAGCAATACATCATAAATACCACTGGGATGTGGCGACATTTGAGGGCTATGCACCCTCAACACCTTGCTCAGTTAGCCCGAGCTGCAGAGCTTGATAACTCTCTTCAAATTGGTTGCACAGTGCCTGCCCAGCTACTTACAGCTCAAGCAGATTATAACTCTGCTCATCTGAACAAAGCTGTTTTTTGCTGCTTATGCAAGGTAATTTTTTTGGGGATAAGCAGGGCTGCATGGGACAGTCTTGACCAGGATCATAAATGCCCACCTAGGCAGTAGGTTATTTTAAAATTAATTTCCTTAGTCTTTTCTCCTCTTTGTTTGGAAGGAGATATTGTTTACTTCCAATTTCATGTTTTTAGTTTTACCCTTTTTAATAAAAGAATACAAAAAAGTAAATTTTTTAGAAAAAGGCAAATAAATATAGTTGTTAAAAAATGTGTATTAAAATAAGCTCTTTACAGAGCTACCCTATACTGTCATTATGTATGTTGTTTGTACTTACTGTTATCCTTTTTTTTCCTTCTTGAAGATTTCCGCGAGTAACTCATGAGAGCCATGATGCTCTCATACATAGCGTGGCTGACTTTCGTGCGCCTCCCGTCTGAGCATAATTTTATAACAGAATTAGCTTTTTTACTGAACATACCCTGTTGTAATATAATTCATATGCACCTGATTTTCGCTATTCCTTTTTTATATACGATCCTGGGAGACTCTTGCAAGCTCGTAAAAAATACTTTAGAGGAAGAATTTACATTTTTCTTCATTGCCATACTTACCTCATAAAATACATAGTAGTAGACTACGGGGAGAGACTGGCCTCTCCGCTTAGACCTTGAATGAAGTTAACTAGTGTGTAGAATAGGGTGTTAAGAGACACTGCCACTCCATTCACTCCTTTCCCAGGCTCAGTAGTTTGCATAGTAGAGACGGGATGGTACTCACCTCACATGTAAGACCTCACTATTCCATAATAAATATACTAAGTAGTAGCCTCCCCACTGACACCTCTCCCCAGGGAAATAACCATATTTATTAGTGTGTGGGAAGGGATTTCCCTGTCTACTCACAGCTCTCCCCAGCATCACATGAATAGACAGTAGTCTGTAGGGAAACACTGTCTTCTACACTAACAACTATCTCCAGGGGAACATGGATGTACAGTACAGTGTAGTGAACCAGTGGCCTCTTTCCTCACACCTCTCCTTAGATCCACAGCGATATGCAGTGCTGTCTGGAAGGGGACTCATCTCTCTGCTAACACATCCTACCACGGTAAGATGTGTCTCTAGTAGAGTTAGAGAGAATTGTATATTTCTACTCATAATTCTCTTCTTCTTATGCTGACAGGTATGCGTGGTAAACTATGGGTAGAAACTGCCCTGTTTCCTGACATAATTCTGCTGCATGATAACTCTGTGTAGTATAGTGTGTGGAGAGACTGGCCTCTCTCCTGTGATGTGTCTCTTGGATAATGCTTGTGAAAATTAGGGTGTGAAAAGTGGCTTAACTTTCTAGCCACACCTCTCCCCAGTATAACAGAAGTACAACTAAAGAATGGAGCTGAAATTACATTTATGCTCAAAGGTTTGTCTTACATAACTGGTTCTGACTATCAAAAAGGAGAACTAGACTATTATCTGAAAACATACTGCCTCTCAGGTGAGACATCTCTCTGGAAGACATGTTCAAAGTAGGCTGTGGGTAGAAACTGTTCTATCTGCACATCTCTCTTCATACTGATATATGTCCATAGGGGAGGATAAAATGGAATATCCTCTGTTCAGATCTGTGTCTTGAATAACTTGTGTCCATATTTCATTGTGGTGATATACTTACCTGTGTTTCAAACACCTCTTAATGTCAACACCGATACTTAATAGGATGTGCACAGCAGGTGATATAAGTGTGTATTATAGTATGAACATGCACTTACCTCTGTGCGAAGATCGCTCTCTTCCCCTAAAGTTACCTATAATGCAGCATGCAACACCTACCTGTTGCATGACAGCTAACCATACCGGCATTGCAAAATAATTGACTCTTCTATTACCAACTTTCTATAGAATAAAAGAGGAGCCTAGTACAATTCACATATATAGACATGTGTAATAGGATATTCACAGTGTCTCAACATGGTACTGCCAGTTTTACTGAATCTTGCAATACTATAATAAACTTGAAATATATAATAAGTATTAAGGAAACTGATCAAAAGTAACTGTAAACTTATTTATTACAACAAAACAGTTTACCAACAACACAAAACTACAACAACTACATCAACAAACAATATAAACAACTATAACATGAAAAAAAGAACTTTCAAATACACAAAACATTTTCTGTTGTTCATAAGCACCTCCTAACCACCGCCTCCCCCCCACTCGCCCCACTCTCCTTTTTGCTTTTTTTCCCTCCTGGATTTTGATGTAGGTAGCTCTTCTTTTTCAGTCTTTTCACCACCTTAGCCTGCCAAAGAGTCTTTAGAGTTGTGCTATGTTATGAAAGCTTAGGTGGAAATAAAGTCTCAGCAACGTAACATATCTATATATACAGTTCACAAAGCCTAGCTCGTCCAGCTTTAGTTCCTGCTGCTGAAGTCCTCAACTGTTCAGGCAACTCTGCATCCTTCCAACCTAAATACATGGTGCCTAAAGACGTAGCTATTGCTGTACAACACCATAATATGCTCCTCTTAACAAGGCTCTTCTTTTCTGCTTGTGTAAGCAGATAATTATTTCCTCAGAGACAAGTTTCCATTTTCCTCCTAAAAAAAAGCCATAACCCAAAAAATAAAAGTTACATAGAAGTCAATCATTGATAACAGTGATACGTGAGTATATTTTGTAAACATTTCATCTGTTTTTCACCCACAATCACATATTTATATCTAATTCAGCCATAGCTTGTTATTCCTTTCTACTGATAATTTGTACACCCTCACCCAATGTACTTTTTTTACAAATACATTTTAGCTTCTCATCAAACTTTATTTCATAAAAGTTTACAAAGTAACACATTCCTCTTGAGACACCTTTGTTAACACCCGCCTCAGCTTTTCACTCTAGAAAAAGCGGAATCACCACTGAGACATTTTTTATAGGGCTAAAGTATATGTACAAAGAGGTTCATAACACCAGAACAGCTTGTATTATTACAATCTTAGTTTTATAATTTAAGAAACACTGCTTCCTTTACTTACAAGTAGATACAGTGTGTACATTTCATTTGTAACACAATCTGAAAACCTTGCTCACATCTCCTACTTTTTAATGTGTACCTCTCAAAACCTATATTAACACATCTACACCTCCCCAAACAAAAGTTCACTCTGTAAACATACTGTAGAATGAGTACACCAATAGCAGTACACTTATTGACACTTCACAACAAAGTTTATGAAATATTTTGCTAAGTACCTGAACTTAGAGTTCTTTCTTAAAATCAAAAGACCACAGCCTCTTTTAACTCCAGATAAATTAACTTCTGCTGAGCACAATTCAAAGAGACCTCCTTCTCCTCCAAAAAACCAAAGATAAAATGAGCTATCTCTGGTTCTGCACCTAATCAGAACATAGCATTTCTCCAACCATGTGATAAGAAGGATAACTATTGGTTAAGACTTAGCCCGTTTTTTTCTTACTTGTCCTCATACAATTTTGTGAGACTCTATTGGGATCGTAAAACACCTTGTAGCAGGCCCAGTAATTTTCCATGTGAGTCTCATGAGATGCTCGCAAGATCAAATGAACCCCATAAATAATAACCATCTACTCATCACAGACAAAGTTTCTTTCAAAAACAAGCACCACAATATGCATTTCTACTAATGGAGTGTAATGTGAACTCATTTACTCTTTTTTACTATTCACGATCCCGCGAGAGACCCGCGAGATCGTAAAAATTAGTTAAACACAATATACATCAACTTTCTCCACAGTAGGTATCCCTTAGACACCTCCTCTCTATAGCCTGCACACACACAACAGTCTCAACTAAAACCTTGCTATTTTGGGACAGATTTCTGTACCCCATTGTGTGGGAGCACCCAAATACTTGCCTTCAGCCATGCATTTCTCTGTGTCTCATGCATTTAGGGCCTGATAACGAGTACTGCCGTCCAACTCGCGGTTGCGGTCCGAACACTGTCGCACTGTGGGCCAGCCCGCAGTATTATGAGTGTGGCGATTTGGACTGCCAAAGGACTGCTACGTCCACCAGGGATCCTGGATCCTGCGGCGGTCACACAGGGGCCCCTGCCGCTCCTGGGGCTTGGGGTGCATGCTGGGGGGGTGGCACATGTTGTACCCCCCTGAAATTGAACCCCTGTTCCTGCAAGGTGTGGAATGCAAGACATGGTGCATACCACGCCATGCAGGAACGTGCTGCAGGCTCTCTCGTGACCCCGGTCTGCATGTCAGGCTGTCCTATGAGCCTAACGGACCATCTGCCGGCGAGCCGCCTATGGATATGGAATTTCTATAGCCCAGGACATGTTATTTGAGGTCAAGGTCAACAAGTTTTCAAGTTTATTTGGTTCTTGGGACACGTAGGCCCCACCCCCCCTGCAGCACAGACCTTTTGGCTGCCAGATTACAGTACCACATTATGGATCAGGGAAGGGCATTGTCTGCAGTTAAGGTAATATTTGTGTCATATGTTAATGCACGTTTGCAAAGTTTAACAATATGAGGCTACGTATAATGCTACCAGGATGCTCTCTGAATAGATGCAAATATATGCAAAAACTTGAAAGCAAGATTGATGATTCTTTGCTTTCAAAATAAAATGTTCATAAAAAAATGAAACATAAAACAAAACGTTTTGCTGAACTTCTGTGAAATGTTTGGTACCATTTCTTTGAAGCATCATTAAGTGAAATGTGTTGATGCATGCTAGTATTTCCCCAAAAATATTTACAAACGAAAATCAGTGTAACCAGTTTCAGCTAAATTATAAAAAAACATGACAATTAACAAGCATTGGCAACTCCAATAGGAAGGACATTGATGATCAGCCTTTTGGTTTTTTTCATGCATATCATGTTTTGACATGGTTTTTGTACCACTTTATTATTGTTGAAGCTGCTGGGCCCTTATCAGTATACCAAACATTGTCAAAAGCAAAAATATTTTTGGTCTAAAAAACCAAACATTGCCACAGTAGTTACTGGCGCTGAACAAAACTACTTTGCATGCCAATATGATCCTTGTGAAAAAGCAGACTGCTGTCACTCACAGTGAAGTCAGCGGTAGATAGAAAGACAGACAGAATTTTAATAAAAACAACAGGTCTTCATTAACCCCAGACCTAAATAGGGGCTCAATTCTTAAAGAAAGTCACAAAAGTGCATCCATGGTTTACGTCCTTGCATCAGTGCAGATTTACGACTTTCATGAATTCACAAGATTTTACAGGAGTTGGTTGGAAATCGTACTCCTAGAAAATATTTTTGAGCTGTATTTTAGCACTAACAAATATGCATGTGTAGATGTTCTCATGCGAAAATTTGTTGAGCAGAAAACAAGTTCACTACTTTACCAACCACTTTTTTCCCAAACCCTGGAAGAAGAGTAAATTCCCAGCCTATCTCTGTATGTTAAAATATTAGAGACAAGCTGATGAAAACCCATAAAACATGCTAGTAGATTTGCACAGACTCAAAAGGTCATTCCAACCATGGGAAACTATTGCTTACCACTACCTCCAGCCCCAGTCTGCGGACAGGTGGTGAATTAAGAGAACTGCTAGTGAAGAAACCCTACTTTGGTATGAGCTCTGGCATAATCATAGAGGCTATTATCAGAGCTCTTATATAAGGAGATTGCTGCCATAATTCTCCTCTGCAATATATGACACCAAAGGGACAAGTGGATTGTCTTACAGGACACATAGAAATTTTATTAAATTCCACACCCCTGAGCGCCGGCAGCCTGACCTGGATTACACTCGTAATCCAGCTGTTGGGAGGACTGCAGCTTTGGCGGTCCTCCAGCAGACGGCACAGTGGCAGCGCCACTGGAGGACGGCCAAACTCGTAAGAAGGCCCTTAGAGCATTTCTAATGGGCAACAGGTCTGTATCCTTAAGTGTGGATAACACAGTATTCAAACACATGACCCTGTGCACTGACACCTTTTTCAATAAACAAGTTTCTTTACTACCCCCTACATTTTCTACACGGTCTCACAAGGTTCTTGTGAGTTCGTAATTGTTTGTTTTAAATCACACTCTCCTTCATTACAGTAGTTACAACTTTGACTTCCTTCTGCTAGGACTTTAGGAAAAAGTGACCACTCCAGTCCCAGCTGTCCTCAGTATGGCAGCAGTATATAGTAAGGAGTGATGAGAGACTGGACTCTTCAAACACACCTCCCCACATGATAACCACTCTGCATAGTAGGGTAAAATAGGGACTGGCCATTTCCACTGATATCTCTCCCCAGGACAAAATGGATGTGTAATACGGTGTGGGTAAAGACTTGCCTTGACACTAAGGGACATTTTTACAAGTCCCTTTCCCCACTGGTATGTCACTTTTTTGTGACGGACCGGCGGAGCAATTTGGTGCTCCATATTTACAAGGACACGTAAAACCACCCTGCGTGGCTATTTGTGTCTTTGTAAATATGTCCCCTTTTCACGCCGCACTTGGCGTGAAAGGGCCGTTCCATGGGTGTTGCTGTGGGTGTTCCCACGCAACACCCATGGATTCTGTTGCTTTCCCAGATTTACAAGGTTTCTTAAACCTGGGAATGTGTTAAAATCCTGCGCCTCCCCAGGCGCAACAAGGAGAAATACTTTTATTTCTTATCGTTTTTTTCTCTTTCTATGTGTGCTGCATTTGGTAGCACGCATAGAAAGAGGAAAGCCCTTCATGTGATTGTTTTTGTGCAGGAAGGTGTCCCCTCCTGCATAAAAACAATCATCCTGCAACTCGGGCACCCTTGCACCATGGTACAAGGGTACCTGTGTTGGCGAATGGCAGACAATTGTGCACCAGGGCAGGGGAGAGGTCAGGGATTAATCATATTGTTGTAAATATGACGCATTCCATTGCTCTGAAAGTAACGCAGCATGGTGCAGCCTAATGGCTTGTTGCACCGCGCTGCATTACTTTCTCGTAAATAAGGCACATAGAATCCTCCCTTGGATGAAGGGTGTGTGTTGGACTTGGCCTTTCCCCCAAAAGTTTTCGCTTTTTGCCCCCCCTAATTTGAAATGTCTCCCCCATGGTAATAAACCTGTATAGGCCATGTGTGGTGTAAGACACCTTGTTAATATGTAATGCCATGCAATGGTGTGAGCACTTGTCAATTTCACCCATTGTAAACATGTACCCTGGTGAAATGCTGCATTTATGTTTTGCATTTAAAATGGCTGCCAAGGCTATGCATTGTGCCACCTTACTGCAGGAGGTTAGCAGTCTAGTTGTTAGGTACCCAGCCACCCCTGCATTTGGAGGGAAAGCCTGTCACCCAGGGTGCTCTACTCTTCCCCCTGAGCCAGTTAGAACTAGTTTGCCTGTCTGAGGTGGGTTAGCGGTCTAGTTGTCTGGTACCCAGCAATCCCAGCATTTGGAGGGACCTTCTAGAAGCTTCCAGGCTTTTCTGGTATAGGGAGAGTAGTAGAGATGTGATGTGCAGAGACAGAGCTGGGACATGAATGTGAGGGGACCTGCTGCAGGGGATACCGCCACTTGGGCCTGTGTGCTGGACCCTGCACCCATCCAGAACCCCGCTACTGTCCCCATGGCTAGTGGAGCCCCACTGCAGGAGGTCAGGCTGCTGTGTAGGAGGAGGGCACGCTGCAGTGGAGATGGTGAAAGCCTACCACCCAGCTTTGATGATGCCCCCACTACCTGCTGACCTGGCCCAGTAGTGCCTGAAGAAGGAGGGCCCTCCTAGGTCCCTGAAGCTGCTGGGACCTTGCGCCACGCAAGCGCTTCACCAAGAAGCGCCTGGAAGGGAAGGAGCACCTTGGACCCCCCAAGAGGTGAGAAAAGTTACCCTGGGGCTTGCTGCTGGGACTGTCCGCCCCCCTTTCGCTGTGTGCCTGGAAGCGCTGTGCCTAGAAGAAGCGCTGTGTGCCTGCAAAGCGCTAACCTTGCCCAGGACTGTTGCAGCCTGCTGTGCCCTTGAAAGCGCGGGCCTGCAGGAGACTGCTTGCGTCCCCAGAGCGCTGTGACCAAGACTGCCCTGCTGATTGCCTGCTAAGAGCTATAATCTGGGAGCGCTGTACTCTAAGCGCTGTATCCGGAGGACTGAGCCCCCAAAGCGCTGTGCCACCTGGAAGCGCTGTGGGGCCCCGGAAACTGTTATTGGGAAGCGCTGTGCTGAGAAGAAGCGCTGCATGCTTGCTAGCGCTGCGCAGCTGGAAGAGGCTGCCTATGTGCCCTACGTGGTGTCAAGTTAAGCGCTGTGGCTTTTAAGCGCTGTGCCCGAATCGCGCTGTCTGGAGGAAACGGAGGGGGGGCCTCGAGGCACATTGTCGGTGCCTGCCCCCTCCGCCTGAAAGTACCGGAAAACGCTTGCTGCATTAGCGCCGGGGAGAGCCTGGAGCCAGAAGGACATCACAAGGAGCCCGGTGAGTGGGGGCTCAGCTGCGTAGTGGTTGGGGCTGGAGTCGGAGCACAGGGTCGTTGCTCGCCCCCTCCCCTTCTTTTGGGAAATCTGGATTGGGCCCTGTTGGCCCCCACTGCCTTAAGGAAGAGCAGGGCCCCCTGGGAGACATTGTACTTGAGCTTGTTGGCCCTAATTGTACACCAGAGCCCCCGGACTCGGCGAGGGCTCCCAGTGAGAAGTACCTGCAGGACTGCCAGGCCTCTGAGCTGGGCCAAGACATTAGTTAACCCCTGCCTGGGGGTCCGGTTGAACGCCAGCCAGTGTAGGCCCTGGTGCTTGGGTCAGTGTGGCGTAAGGAAGTGCTTTTGCTGAATACTGGGTTAAAGGTGCCTTAATGAAATGCCCCGTTCTCTTGCCTAATGGGTTAATGTTTAGGCAGATGGTTTCGCGCCCAGTGTGCTTAGGTCCTAGTGTTAATGCCCCTGTTAATGGTGGGCATCCCCATGCGTTATGCTGCTGAGGAGACGCCCATAGGTCAGGCCGACTGCCCCTTCGCTAAGGGTTGTCCTAATGGTCGCAGTGGTGACATGCACCAGGTTACTGCGCCCCCTGTCCATGATTGGGCAGTCCTGTTGCTAATGTTTTTCGTTCCCATGATTTAATGCCTAACGTCACACCATAATGTGGATACATAATGTTTATCGCCATGCGGAGGGTGGGCTGTTGTATACACCCTGATGTTTTATACTAATGGTGTTGCCAACATGCTGGCCTGACGTGTTATTCCAGGCCCATTGTTAGGCTCCATGCTAATGAGGAAGCCTTGATGTTTTATTACAGGTGTCCCGCCCCGGGATTGAGACCAATGCCTAGTGTTGATGCCCTCATGCTTTCATGTAGGTCCCGGGCCGAGTAGTTATCCAGTACCGGTTGATTCCTAATATGCTGTTGAGGCCCTGTGTTCAATGAGTTTGTGCATAAAGTTGGATACCCACAGATTTGGGCATTACAAGTTCTGCCTAGTGTTTTGGTCCCACAGGTGGATGGTGGAGTAAACCTTAATGTGCCTTTTATGACAGGTGTTCCTGCTTGATGTCAATGCTGGGTGATCCCTATTCTTTTTGCAGGAGAGAAGTGTGGCTCAGGGGTTAGAGGCGGCAGACCCGGAATCTGAGATCGGTCCTGGACCAGGGTTCAATTCCCCACCCCGGCGGGTCTTGGGCTAAAAAAAATTCCACGGACTCGATAATTCTCGTCCCGGTGCCTCCTCGACTCACGGGTTCACACTCTGCGACTCTGGGCAATAGATTGCTTAATCTCCACAACGGCCCCTCGCGGCGGGATGCCTGACTTTCACCCTGTGGACACCCTGTCGGGGCTTCTCACAGGGGAATACCAGGACGGGTTCCCTAGGCAAGCGCCAGGATGCCCTTTGTGGTGACAGGTTGCGCTATATAAGTATACCTACATTTACACATTTACATTTACAGAAGCCAATGCCAGCTATTTTGGGGTTCTTACCCCTAGTGTTTGATTTCCTGTTTAATGAGCTCCCGCGCCTAGTGTTTTCTTCCCTCATCTGGATGTCGCTGATGTTACATGCCAAGTGCTAACCTTTTTATATTTCAGCTGGACAATTTGGACTTATCTACCGTTTCAGCCTTGTTCCCAATTCCCTTATAAATAATCCCCCGGGCATACACTGCCCGGGCGCACGCTAGCGCCTTGTTGTGATTACGGCCTATGTTATGTTTACCCTTGCAGGTTGGAGTCAATAGAGAACTTAATAATTTTCCAACTCAAGCTGGTGTCGTGCCTCTTTTGCGGTGTGCCTGGTGTGTCGGCTGAGGGTACTGCGTGAGTGCTTCACATGTCCTCCGAAGTTTGGCCTGCCCGCTTGGTTCCGTGCTACCCCCCTGGAGATTTGGTAACCCCATTTCTTACAGTGTGAATACTAGGATGTAGGAAGAAACTGGCCTCTACACTGATACCTCGCTCAGATTACAGGTGTGCGTAGTAGGGTGTGGGGAGATACTGGCCTGTGTTAGAGGTTGAAAAGCATTTGTCGCTGTATGTGTTCAAGGTGGGTATATATTTCTATATGTATGGAATGTTTATTGGAAAGAATAAGTTTGCCAAAATAGTGCAAGCACCATTACACGCCAAAGCTAAAAATATTGCAAGCACAATTACATGTGAAACCTAAAACCATACATACATTCGCATTATTTTGTTACATTTATAATGCATTCAGTATTGTCATATAAAAGACACAATCAATGCCACACCTGTTGGCTTTGTCGAAGTTTGTTTCTTTTGCCTTTAGAACTCCTTGGCTGTGTTTTCTTGCTCTCATCTCATGTGATGATTTCCCCCACACATCACCATCACCCCTCCATGCTTTGTGTTGCTAGCTTGTACTTTGTGTCCATAGTTAAGCATTTTTGACATTTTTTATTTATTTAATACCTCCCATCTTCTCCATTGCACGCCTCGCCTTGTAAAACCATGGGGCTTAGTCATAGGAGCCCTGCGTCCCTTTCGCATCTTGTAAGGTGGTAAATGGTTGATGCAGTGCTCTCATTTCGATTCATGAAGCCACGCGTGTTTTTGAGTGGCCTCATAATTCATGAGTAAGGCGGTGTTGCGCGGATCGCTGCGTCACCTCACTCTGCACCCAGGAGGCGTACCTATGGCATTGTGGGGGGTTTTCCCACACAATACACAAGGAATTTGATGCTGCCCCAGATCTACAGTGATGTAAACCTGGGGACTTACCAAATCTGTACGCCTCCTGAGGTGAGGCGTAACGAGGAGAAATATGTTTATTTCTCCTCATTTCTCCTCTTTCTTTGTGTGCAGCTTTCTGCACACAGTAAGAGGAAAACGCCTCTTAGGATTTTTTTTTGCTGGAAAGTGCCCCTTCATTCACAAATAAAAATCCTGCATGCATTAGAGACACCCTTGCACCAGGGTGCAAAGGTGCCTATGTTGGCACTAGGCTGCCGAAACAGCGCCAGCGGAGGGAATAAGCCAGGAATGCACCTTATTGCTTAATTACAGTGCATTCCTGCCCTTTGACGTTGGCAATGGGCAGCGAGCTAGGTGCCTTGCTGCGCTCTCTACGCCAAAGTCCCATAAAAATAAAAATAACGTTTTTTTAGGGATGACGCCTGCAAAAAAAGCCCACTCCTTTTATGTGCCTCTCCAAGATTGGCATCCCCATCTTGGAACAGTAAATCAAAAACAAAGAAAATGGTGGTTCCATCATAACATATGTGTGCACATGCATGCTGAAGAATGCTCATGCATATGTAATAACACTAAGCCACCAGAGCAGAACCATGCATACATGCGCATGTCTGATGATACATCATGGTGCACACATCATCTAGCTTTTTTTACGATGCTGTTTAGAATCAGCAATAAACACTTTTTTTTCCTTTTTACTTTTGCTAGGCAGCATCAGCAAACAACATTGGCAATGCCAGAAGGTCTGCATTGACAAAATCAAAAGTTGATACCTATTGGCTTTGCAAATGTTTGTTAGGACCGGTTTGACAGTGCAGCTCTCAAACAGACCTGTTCCTTACAGTAGATTTAGCCTTTTTTTGGATCAGGCTCTTTAACTCATTGAGCTGAGACTTTGTCATCCATATCTGGGGTCAGCCCAGATTCATATTTCTCTGCCTGTTAGGGTCATAGGGTGTATCTTTGCGTCTCCAATGATGTGCTTGCACAGATCTGCTTAAATGTCTGTTTCTACAGCCTCTCTCCCAGCCCTCCCTTGTGTCTTGCTCTTTGTTTCTGCCACACCCCACTCTTTCTTGTTCCACCCTTTCTTCCTACCCTCTATGCTCTATGTGCTTTTCATTACCCCACCCCTCTCCTTACTCCTGCCAGGCCTCACTCTTTCCTCTTTATGCTCCTCGTTCCCTCCTTCCACCGCCCTCTTGTTCCTTCCACCCTCTTGTTCCTTCTTCCCCTCTGTTTTCCTTTTTTTCTGCTGCACACCACCCCTCTTTTTCCCTCACCCTGCCTCTCCTGGCTGTTTCCTGTAAGTACCATAGGGGCCAGGCATTTCATTTCTTTTTCTTCTGCCTCATAAAAATAAAAGGCTTTCTATACTGAGGGCTCCCTTACTTTCTACGTGGTCCTCTTTTTGTTTGTCTGTCAAAAGAAGGTTAAGTGGCACGAGAGCCACCGACCTATCCAAGCCTGGCTCCAAAATCTTAATGCTCTAAACTGCTCCTTTGTCCTATCGGATTCAGTAAAATCTCTAGCCATTACCCTGGATAAGAACCTGTCAATGAAAGACCACATCAAGAACTCTGCAAAAGGTGCACTGTACTATCTAAAGCACCTCAAGAAAATTAAACCTTTCATTCCCCAGGATGATCTTAAGACAACTGTACAATCCCTAGTCCTTTCTAAACTAGACTACGGGAACGCCATCCTAACAGGTGCACCAAAAGCTCACCTTGCCCCACTAAGGTCAGTCCTTAATATGGCAGCTCGACTCATAACTGGTGGAAAAAGATTTGAACACATTACACCTACCCTCAAGTCTCTCAACTGGCTCCCCATGGAAGGCAGATGTATTTACAAACTGGCCTGCATCACTCACAAGGCCCTTCACACCCAATCCCCCAATTACCTGAACAACAAACTGGTTAAAGCAGGAAAATCGAGAACTCTGAGAAGCGCCAACTCACTTCTTCTCATCCCCCCGAAACTGAAAAGAAAAGCGACCCAGTGCCGATCCTTCTCTGGTAATGTTCCCAGGATATGGAACACACTCCCTACGGACCTCAGATGCAACCCCTCATCCCCTTGCTTCAAAGAGGACCTGAAACTACTGCTCCTCAACGAATACTTCCCTGACCAAGTCAACCAACCTAGACATCGATAGACTAATGGTCTCCCCTCTCACTCTGACTTTTTCTAGGAGGGCGGGTCATCTGACTGTTTCAACCACCTACGGTCTTCACTCCCCCCATGTATATTTAAGTGTGATGTATTTGCTTATATATTTTTTGATTCCTCATGTTCTACAATGTAATGCAACTTCTTATTTTCTTGTGTATGTAAAGCGCTCTGATGCCCCGGGTCTAGCTAGCGCTATATAAAACTTTATAAATAAAAATAAATAAAATTAAAGTTCCTTCTTTCTTTCGATGGCATAGAAACTAAAGAATGATTATAATGGAGGCCCTCTTGCCATGTGGCCTGTATTTAACAATAGAAACAAAAGCAGGATTTAATCAAAGGCAAGAGAGATTTCAATGTAGTACCATTTTTTTTGTCTGGCTTCTCTGTGCATACGATGCTTGATTTAATACATTAAACTGACCTGTTGGGTTTGCCAATGCCTCTTGTTTTTGTCATGTAGATCTTCAT
This sequence comes from Lissotriton helveticus, assembly GCF_964261635.1. NCBI lineage: Eukaryota > Metazoa > Chordata > Amphibia > Caudata > Salamandridae > Lissotriton > Lissotriton helveticus. The sequence goes on along the minus strand of NC_136060.1, from coordinate 474,099,383 downwards.
TCTTATCCTGCTTTATCCAGATATTTTGAGTGTATCACCATTAATGCAGTGTGCATCTAATTACTCTGCAGGAAGCCCCATCACTCCTAACTATGTGGACAACTCGACCTCGCACGTGGCACCTTGGTGCACGTGCAATGCAAGCGGAAACCGACAGGACGAATGTGAGACCTTTCTGCACCTCTTCACAAACAACGTCTGTCTCCGTAAGTACAAGAAAGCAATTCTTTACAACTGTGTCCACTGTTTGCCTTTGCAGCAGTAGAGCAGTAAGGTGGGAACAGAGAAACACTGCAAATACAAGTTTTTACAGAACATTGGGCCATATTATCAAGAAAGAGCGATACATTATCGCCGCTTTTATCGGCAGGAAATGAGCTTCATAATATGTCCTTGTGAATTCCCATTGAAGCCCAGCTTAACACCAGAACCTGGGCTGCTCTGGGAATTCACAAGGCCATATTATCAAGCCCAATATCGCTGATTTAGCGGCAGTTTCTTCAAAGTCACTGGTGTCATTTTAGCCAAGTCATATAGATGGCCGACGTGGCAAGACCTTTGACTGTCACTGACTTCACAGGAAGTTGCTTCACTCACCCTTGGACCCATATTGCCATTATTTTACATTTCTTAAATAGAAGTTACAAACTTCTAAAGGAAGGCAGCAGAACTGTAGCACTAAAGCCTTGGTAATAGACACAAAGGACAAAGACAAGGACAGCCAAAGCCCAAAGACATTTAACAGATCAGTGGTCAAATTTGTTCAATCACTGGGTCTGCAAAACAGGGAGGGCCTGATTCACTGAACTAACTTAAGACAAAATCCTAAACTTACTACTTTTGCTATTCACAGAAGGCATTTAGTAGTAGTAAAGTTAGGATTTTGTCTTAAGTCTGTCTGAAGTCTGTCTTAAGTCTGTCCTAGGTTTGTCTTAAGTTTGTCTTAAGTCTGTCGTAAGTCTCTCTTAAGTTTGTCTTAAGTCTGTCTTAAGTCTATCCTACTACTTTTGGTATTCACAGAAGGCATTTATTAGTAGTAAAGTTAGGATATTGTCTTAAGTTTGACTTAAGACAGACTTAAGACATTCTTAAGACAAACTTCAGACAAATTTAGGACAGACTTAAGACCGACATTTTTGTGCTGTTAACCACCACTGGAGACTGAAGCCTCATCTTTTACATCAGACATTGCATTGTATTGCAGCATTTGTATAGCGCTTACTACCCCTATGTGGCGTACTGAAGCACTTGTCTACATGAGTAGCATGCTACACCGTGTAGGGTGTGTGGATGGAAGGATGTTGTCTTTGTTTTGATCCTGTGTGGTAAGTCCATATCGCGCTTGATGAACATCAAGGTGCGGTCATCGTCTTATGGGTCGCAGAGAAAAGCAGCGTGTCAGATGTTGAAGTGTAAGAGACAGACAGATTTATGGTTTTCAGTATGCTGGCAGTTATGTACAGCTCTACAGACCCCTTTATAGTATTTCATATGATATAGTCCGCTTAGCTGGCTACTGCACTGGGTTGTCCAATCTGAGATTTTGTGAATAGTTGTGGTCCTGAGCTGGCTTAGTTGGAGGGGGAGAGGAGTGCAGAGATCATTTGGGATGGGCATTATTATAAACCCATATCTGAGTGTCTTCGTGAGATGTAAAGAAGTAGTCATATTCTATAGACATTAGGGACTTGCAGTGGTGGACTATTTTAAAGTCCTCCAAATTGTCCAGCAATGAATGACCGATTTCTTCAGTTATTTGGGGATGTCTGATTTTTTGGCTGGACAATATTGGTGATGGACAATCCTCATTGCAGATATATCTTATATGAATATAAGTGGTATAAATTATACTTTGTTGCTGACCGCTGCATATTATGGTTTTAGTATTATTATGGGCCATAACTAATATATATGCAAGTACATAACTATATATCTACCACGCAGCCTTTACCACGCAATACCTTTACCACGTATTTCTTTATCAGGCGTATACCTCTACCATGCATGCCTTTACAACGCAAGGAAAGTTAGATTGAGACTACACTAAACCAAATCTCTGTAAATGTAGCCAGTTTGTTCTGTTGTCAAAATATGATTAAAATTTCCCTCTATGAAATGCCAAGCTGGGCCCACAGTTCTCATAGTACCAGCTCTGATCAAGACGGGAATTCCAGACTCTCTGTACCAAGAGCTGAAAAGACTCTTTTCTCTGAAACCAGAATACTTACAGGACTAAACTTGACCATTAGAACTACTGGAGAAACCAGTTTCTGGAGTTGCTCACATGCACAGGGCAGTTCTTGGCCTCCTATTGCCTCTCAGTCAGCTTGCTGTGAAACCCCACATGCCAAGAAACTTGATTGGTCTATCAACCAATCCGATCCTACTGCAGAAAATAGAAACCTTCTCAGGGGTCTCACTGATACTTGGTCCTTTTAAACCAACAAAGAAGAAATTGGCACAGAAGCTGAAATATAAAAAGAATGCATTTATTCACCTCAGATGCGGGAGAGTACGTCACACAGAAGCCTTAGCAACTGAATGAGGCAGTCCAAGGAGTACAGAAAACTGGGGCCTTATATATGCTTAGGGTTACATAGTCAGCATAAGACCAAGGGGCAGTCCTGGCACATGTAAGCATGCAAAATGACTAATATGGGCATACAAGATCTGCTTGCTCAACAAAGTGGGAGGAGCTAACAGTTGCTAATTCTGGTGAACACATCCTGACATTTACAGACTAGGGACAGCTGCAAGGACAGCTCAACTGAGCATGTGCGAAGGTGGAAGATGCTAAATATAGTTTATTTCTAGGCAGATTACAAGAGCAGTCAACACTGAGGGAGGACAGAGCACATGGCGAGCACGTGGCAGCACATGGCAAACAAGATGGCTGCCAGAAACAGAAATACAAAATGGCTTTCAGCTCATGCTAACAAATCCCTCCAATCTTTAACACTACCATAAGAACCTATCTGCTCAAGACCTGCCTCACCTTGTACAGGATGAGAGTGAAACTTTGGTTTACACTTATGAAGTTATGAATTATGAATGTCGTTGAAGCGTATGCTGCTGCTACCATGTAAATACAATAACAAAATTATTCATTCGGTTTGTTTCTGTTTTGTTTGGTAGAGAGAGCGGTACTAGCCTTCGGCAATGGGACGTATTTGGATTTAGCGACAAATCCGTCAATAATCTCCACGACTTCAAAAGGAAAACATGAACGAAATTCAAATCGAGACGCAACAACAGTCCGAGGCTACATCTTTGATCAGGTAACTTGGACGAAAGCCTGGAATCAGCCGTCCTTGGGGTAATTTAATTGGTAGCCAAAAAGAAGGCATGTATAAAAACATTTTTTTTGCGATGCTTGGGGGGAGAGACTCTGACAGTTCATCCAGGTCATCCATGGCCCGTTTACTACTTGAAATTGTTCTAGTTAGGATGGCGTTCCCATGGGAAATACCTGTATGTGTTGCTAAGAACTTTGGCACCGTTTGACTAATCTTCACAAAACTTTCCAAAAAAGTGCTCTGTTTTGCTGGGAGCCTTCTTGGGAAGTTGTAGGGTGATCAGTCAAGCTGAGGACGAGAAAAAGAAGGGGTTCCAAAATGCAAAATCACCACTCATTTTCCATAGACTTTTTGGGAACGCAATACGGCAAAAACTGCTGAACAGACTTAGGCAGAGTTTGACAGGAGGCTAGATCTTGGTCCAGAAAGTGTGCATCTTGTGATTTGGTGTAAATCTGCCCACTAGTTGTTCAGAAATGTAAATATTTATATAGCTGGACAGTTGGGTTCCAGGGACTCTTGCGAAAGTCCAGCATGCATAACATTAAAAAAAGAGCATTTTGATTGGCCTAGGGGACCTTTTGTCCTCTTGTGCCATTTCATGCCTGCGGGAGTGAAGGTCCAATTGGCTGGCCGCAACATGAAAGGAAATGTTGTGGCAGCCATTGCAGGACTACGGGTACTTAGTCCCCTGCTCTGAAAATGTATATAAAAAACAACATAGGGTAGGGATACCCTGCCCCACTAGCCCTTTGGAGGACTCCCAGAGAATATATATTTATTTGCCAAGAGTCTGTGGACTCTTGCTGGCTTGTGTCAAAAGAAAATGGCAGCTGCTATTGATTATTTAAAATGACCACAGGGGTGGACCAGGGTCCTGGGGTCACAATGTATTTAATTATTTGGGGACTCCCTCCTTGAGCCAACTTTGGCCCCGGGGACGCCATCCTCAGGGCCTGCCGAGTTAATCAAAGGGGAGGGGGCGAGTGTCGCTCCTCCACAAGCCATGAAATGCCCTGGGGACCCCATCCCCTGGGGCTGACTCACTTCTTGTGTCCCAGGGAGCCTACCCATGGGACGCTGTTTCCCTGCCCGCAAGAGCGCAGACTGGGAAAACTTGTCTGCTCCCGCCACGTAGACATTTGTGGGCAGGGAAAGAGGGATTGCTCCCATCTGACAGGAGCATGGAAATATACGTGTTCCCACTGGGCGGAAGTAAGGCTGTCTCCTGGTCCACCTACAACGGGTGCATGTGGGCAGTGAGAGTCAGGGCAACCAACAGAGTTGCAGGGGCCCTGGGACACTCCCCGTGGTCCCATGGCCTCCACATTAGGCCCCAGGGATGAGGTCCCCGGCCCTTTACTACAGAATTGAATACACCCCTGGGGGATAGGGAACGAGGGGCCTGCAAAGGCTTGGTATGTGAGCTGCTCAACCCTTCCCCTTAAAAAAAGGATATGGCCCCGGGAGATGGGTTTCCCGGTGCCTGTAAAGCTTTAGGCAGTAAGGCAGCACGCTCCCCTCCCCAATAATTAATAATTGCTTATACTTACCAGCACTCAGGATGGGTGCTAGCAGCGGGGCCAGTGGGGCCTCGGGGGCTGTGAGGCTTCTCCTTTGACCCCCAACACAAAATAACAATTTGGGTGTCCCAGGTGGGCATCAGGACCCCTCAAATAAAAAGACAAAAAATGAATAACAAATGAGCGTCTGGAGCCGTTCAGTTATCATTCACTGATCCTTGCAAGGAGCAGCCCATAATGCCCTGCAAGGGCTTTTAAAACATATTTTTTTCAATTTGGTGGTGCTCCTAGAAGGGGTAGGAGCACCACCAAGCATTTTGTTAATATTTTGGGGAGTTTGCAGGGAGTGCAGCAGCCCCGCAGCAACGTAAAAAAAACAGTAAGTGTCCTTGGTAATTAAATTCATGACCCTAGGAGAATTTACCATATGTTTTTTTTTTTTTTTTACTTTCCTAGCTGTAGCTCTATGCTCTTCAGCTGGAGTGTGGCGCCACCTTGTGGTTGGTTCTATGACTGCCTTGTGTAGCTTGAAAAACATTAAAAAAAATTACTCAAAGGCATTTCAATGATTTTCTTTTAATAGAGATTCATTTAATTCATTCATGACAATCACTTGTATTAAACATTGAACTGTTTGTGAATAAATTAAGTATATATATCATCATAATTATTGATCATTTTCTGACAAAGACAGTACATGTAATTAATATATGATGATATTCTGACCCCTTCACATAGCCAATAGGCTCACTTTTTTATATTTTGATGCCCTGACCCTTTGACAAAGTGAGTAGCTCTGCCTTACTTAAAATAAAACCCCTTATACTCAGCTATATTTACCTATGTGCGCACACGGACGTTTGAGTTTGATGCCTTGCGCCTAAAACCCCCATACTGCACGTGGCTTGTGCGCCGTGAGGGGGTTGGGCACCAGTGGGCATTGGGCACAGGACATTGCCTGCGGCCAACTGCACTCCGCACATGACTGGAGGCCTTGTGCAGCAAAAGGTTGGCTGTCCACTAGGGTCACGGTTAACCCCACACTGTGCACGACTTTCAGTTGTTCACAGCATGGGGTTGGTTGGCCATGAAAAGTTTGTCGCAGGGCCTGGCCGCATGCAAGGCCCTGCGGCAAACCCTACGCAGTGCATGGCCAAAGGTTGTGCGCAGCATGGGGTTGGCATTATGGATGGTAATAAAATATTACTTTACTTGCGTGTCATAACTGCTTGAATGTACACAATGTGTGCGGTGCGTGCCCTTATGCCTAGTTCCACACCACTATATTGCCCCTGGTAATAGTATTTTTTGCATTTTACTGTTGCTCTCAGAAGGTTTAGTATCTTTTGTCCTTGGAAGATATTAGCATTGTGTGTTCATTGGTAGACAACCCGAAAGGAGCAACATGCCTCAGGTGTTGTCGATATTTGTGGTATAAAATAGGTGCAGTTCTCAAATTTAGACAGAATATTAGGTGATGACATGCTTGCCATCGTCATGACTTTCTTGTTCTTGCATGAGACACAAAGTCAGGACAAAAAAAGTTGATTCTTGGTGAAACGCCCAACTTACTGGAGTCATCCAATCCCACCGTTAGGGCATAACCTAGGCGCATGCTTTGACTCACAAATGATTATAAGGTCTTAACTCCTTCCACGCTCATGACGTGCTCAGCTCGTCATGAGGCACGGTGCTCGTGTGCTCTTGACGAGCTGAGCTCGCCCTGAGCCGTGGAACGCTCACACGCGGGGATAATTCCCCTGCTGTGCTGAGCGTTCCACACAAACGGGTGTGGCCGTGACGAGCTCAGCTCGTCATGAGCATGGGGGCGCTGTGCGTGCCCCCCAGCACAGCGGGGGAATTACCCCCGCTGCGAAGGGGCTAAGACGTCTCTGAAAAGTAGATTTGGAATAGCTGAAGGTGCTTTCTAATTCTTTTTTCATATAGGCTCCTAGATTGACTGGTCACCAATTCTGTGTTAACTCGTTTAGACTGCAGAAGTGATCTGGATGCAGTTACCAACTTGATTAGCCAAGGGACTCTAGCTAGCAGTTGAATGCAAGAACTTTATCTGATTAAGCGTATTAATCTTCGATTATGCATATCACTCCATCATCTATAATCAGAAAAAATTCTTTTGAATTCAAGGTTTGCAATCTGAACCGCAATTAAATTTGACTGAACATGCTTCATCCATACATGGTAGTGAGGAGAAACAGGCACACACATGGGTGGAATTTGCGTAGTCGTGCTACGCAAAGCTCTGCGAAACAGTAAAAAATCTCAGCGAGCATGCAGAGTTCCGCGAACACGCGGAATTGCTTGTTCCGCCCGTTCGTGATGCTTTTTTTGCTGTTTGTGAACGCTGTTTGCGTGCTCGTGGGGAAATATCTCACGAACACGCATTTTGAAAGCGCAAACAAGCAAAAAAAATCCGCAAAGCCGCGGATCACGGGATTTTTGGCAATTCCGCGTTCTCTGCGGAACGCGAAATTACCCAAATTCCACAAGCGGTTAGGAATTTACCGCCCAGGCCTAGAAAATACCATTGTTGGACCTATCTCTGAATTCTAGAGAGATATGGAATGTTCCCACCTAAGGATGGAATAGAATCCAAAAGCATTGTTTTCCTACCTAGGGCTTTAATTAGGCAGCCTAATGAGCATCAATTAAACTAATTGGAGTCAAGTCTGAGTTTAAAATGAATCATAGCCCTCCAGGGAGATTAAGATATTCGCATGGCTAATCTAATGAAATTACTTTACTAGACAGAGACTTAGACTTTGTTGCATGAACAGAGACACATCCCCGCCGTGTATTGGATGCAACACTGAGGAAGCAGATTTCCTCCACACAGTATGGAACTGTAAAAGTATCCAAAGTTTTTGGTTGCTGGTGGAGCAGGTATTCTGGGAAATTATGGGCCACAGAAAGCCGTCAATAGCCAACTAGCAGCCTTCCTTGAATCCAACAACTCCCTGGATCCCTCACAGAACGGCTTTCGAGCCAAACACAGCACCGAAACCGCCCTCATTGCGGCGACCGACGACATCCGAGCACTCCTGGACAACGGTGAAACAGTGGCCCTCATTCTACTCGACCTCTCCGCCGCCTTCGACACTGTCTGTCACAACACCCTCATACAACGCCTCAACAACATTGGCATACAAGGAAAAGCCTTGGACTGGATCATCTCATTCCTAGCCGGGAGAACACAGAGAGTCCGACTCCCCCCATTCTACTCCGAGCCCACCGAAGTCATCTGCGGCGTACCTCAAGGCTCCTCACTCAGTCCCACCCTCTTCAACGTCTACATGAGTCCCCTCGCCTCCATCGCACGTCAACACAACCTCAACATCATCTCCTACGCCGACGACACCCAGCTAATCCTTTCCCTCACCAAAGACCCCAACACCGCCAAAAACAACCTTCACGAAGGTATGAAAGAAGTAGCCGAATGGATGAAACAGAGCCGCTTAAAACTCAACTCAGACAAGACGGAGGTGCTCATCCTAGGATCCTCCCCCTCAGCTTGGGACGACTCCTGGTGGCCTTCCACATTGGGATCTGCGCCCACACCCACAGGCCATGCACGTAACCTTGGCTTCATTCTAGACTCCTCCCTCTCAATGTCCAGACAAGTCAACGCCGTATCGTCCTCCTGCTTCAACGTCCTTCGCATTCTCAAAAAGATCTTCCGCTGGATCCCCCTCGAAACAAGAAAGACTGTCACCCATGCACTGGTCACGAGTCGACTGGACTATGGCAACACACTCTACGCCGGAATTACAACAAAATTGCAGAAAAAACTCCAGCGCATCCAAAACGCATCAGCGAGACTCATATTAGACATCCCGCGCCAAGAGCACATCACCGGTCACTTGAAAAACCTCCACTGGCTTCCCGTCAACAAAAGAATTACTTTCCGCCTTCTTACCCACGCACACAAGGCCCTTTATAATCTAGGACCCGAATGCCTCAACACCTGACTGTCCTTCTACTATCCCACCCGCCAACTAAGATCATCCAATCAAGCCCTCGCCGCAGTCCCGCGCATCCGAAAAACCACCATGGGTGGCAGATCCTTCTCCTTCCTGGCTGCCAAGACCTGGAACTCACTCCCCACCCACCTCCGCCTTACTCAGAATCACATCTCCTTCAGAAAAGAACTGAAAACATGGCTATTCGATAAAAAGTAAACCCCTCCCTCCAGCGCCTTGAGACCCTCTGGGTGAGTAGTGCGCTTTATAAATACATGAACTTGAACTCTATGGCCTTACTAAATAAATAGACTAGACGATATTGGAACTAGTAGATGTGAAAAAAGCATGTCTTAGGCTTGGATTTGTAATGGCCAAGAGAGACATTACGGACTGCACGCATGTACACCTGTAGTCGATTGGTACTATCAATCTAGGGAGTGATAGAGAACTCTCTGTCGCCCTCTGAGAAATTACGGGATTAGAGGTGATTGGTGAGACCGAATGGCACTTTTGGAATGTTGACCTCACAGGCATTTAGGCACGCGGTAAAGGATTCGGCTATGAAAACATGCAATGGCTGGTAGAAATGGCAATCTCTAGGAAGAGGTAGCCAATAACTTTGTTTCATTGTGTTGTTGATGTAATCCAAATAGTGTTTTTGGATTATATAAGCGGTGAAGCAGATGCAGCGGAGTTTTGGTAGCATTCTAGTGTTGTTGGGGTAGCTGGTGAGAACGCCTGGGTTCCGATGGTATAACTTTAATTCTCTCACCCATGAAGTCTTCATCATTGCTGACAGTATCATCACAGTCTCATCACTAAAGGGGTTCTCCACTAGGTTAACATGCTTAGTCCAGAAGAGCTCAATGCCCCCTTTGTCCCCAGGGATCTTCCTCTCAAATATAAATTCATGCTAAATCCTTAAGTAGCCATGAACCTAAGGAATCTTTTCACCTCTGACATCGCTCCATCAATGGCACCAGATTTACTATGATTTCGCATTGCGGTAGCGTTAATTTGGCAACGCAGCCCGACCCATAATCATTTTTGGCGTTTACTAAGCCAATCAAAGCTACTTTGCATGGTTTAGTAAACACACAGGGGCAGATTGACATGCCCCTTGCGCCACCGGTGCATCACGTTGCATGACGCACCGGTGGTGCAGCCTGCTGAGTGACATTTACAAGCACAGGTAAAGTCACCCTGCGTGACTTAACCTGTGCTTGTAAATATCGCGCCTGTTCACGCAACACTTCGCGTATTAGGTGCGTGACATACGTGTTGCTGTGGGTGTTCCCACGCAACACCCAATCGTAAATCTGGAAATGTATCAGAATGCTACGCCACCCTAGGGGTGGCGTTATGAGGTGCAAAGAGGAGAAATCGTAAAGTTCGGATTTTTGCCGTGTACATAGACTGCTGCATTGCAACTGCCACTTTTTTTGGTTGCAGATTTCTATAGCGCAAACTCGACCCGCAGGTATTGGAGCGCTTTACATGAGCATCAGTTACATTACACAAGGAGGACACATTACCTGTAGGCACCGGGAGATTAAGTGATTTGCTCAGAATCACAGGATGCTGAGCCGACGCTGAGACTCAAACCTGGGGGCATATTACCAACGTTAAGCGATATTTATCGCTAACGATGCTTAGCAACAAATTTTTTAACGCTAAGCATCGTCAGAAATTATCGCAGATAAACCTTGCTATTATCAAGGTTTATCGTAAATGCGATAAAAAACGGCCGCAATGCATGAATATCGCTGAAAAGTCAGCGATATTCATGCATTACCGAGCTAATGCTCTTAGCCATGTTATCCACCTCCCATTGGATAACATGGCTAAGAACTGCTCAGGGCAGGTGTTAGTTTTTGGAGATATTCGCGCTTAGCGCGAATATCTCCAAAAGTTGGTAATAGGAGATAGCGATGTTAGCGACTGTTTCAAGTCGCTAACATCTTGGCACGCCCACTTTGCATGTCATTAGTGATAAATATCACTGACATGCAAAGTGGGGCCCAAGATGGTCGCTATCTCCTACTAGCTGTCGCTAACTGGTGTTAGCGACAGCTAGGTAATAGGGAGATAATTTTATCTCCGCTTTCTTGGCTTTTAAAGCCAAAAAAGCGGATATAAACCCCCTTGATAATATGCCCCTAGATTCCCCAGCTCCAAAGTTGGCAGCCCTGGCCGGGAGCCTGTTATTGCCTCGCTTAGAAATGTCGTAGCCACAAAGAACAGACCAGCAGTGTGGAATAACAAGGAAGTCCCACTGTGTTAAAATGCTCAGTGAAGTTAGATATGATTTTCCAAAGGAAACAAACATCCAGAAACCGCCAGTTTAAGAAGTCCAGGCGGGGATGTCAGTTGTGTTGGCACACAGCGTTGATAATACACGTGACTGCAAATCAAACTGACGTGCTTGGTAAAGAAACCTTAACTTGGTGCTTCCCCTGGTGCAATTGTTAACTAAACAACTGTGCTTACTAAAAGTAGTAATGTTTAATTTAGTTTGCGGTTAGCATGCAATCTAATGCAAGAAAAACTGAACAAAAATAGGCGGTTTAGCAGAGAGAAAGTTGTGCAGGTTTAAAGGTCACTCTTTTGAGCGAAAATATTGAAATGAAACTAACATGACCTTCGAAAATATCCAGATATCTTAATTGATAGTCTGGCGTTTTGACAAAAAGCATGCCATGCCTGTTAAAACAAGCAGTGCATAAACACGCACTTTGTACGTATAGTCCTTGCTTACGAGAAGCACGGCTGTCAGTAAAAGAGACTGACAGCTTTGCTTCCATAAGCAAGGGCTATATGTACAAAGTGCTTGTTTACGCACAGCTTGCAGGTTTTCAAACGCATAAATAAAAGGCATTGTCATTTACAATGCCAATAGCTCAAACTCTAGCAAATGCGAGACCTATTGCATTGCAAATGCTTGTTTAGAGGCTGTATGTAATAGTTCCTGTCTGTGCTGCGACTGTAATACTGCCAAAAGGATTTGTTTGTCTTCAGAGGGCGGAAGTGCCCGCCTTGTGTAATCAAGTGAATGTTTGCACTTACACACACTGCCCTCTTTGCACTGGATTGCGTCATGACCCCGACTTTTCAGTATGAGGGGTAGGTTTCCTCAGAGATTCCTACACTCCCCTTACACCTTTTGTGATGTGGTGATGGGTGTTTACAACATGTTGCTGTACACAGCCTCAAGGTTGCTGTACACTAACCGCCTGGACAAGGGGAATTCTGAATGTTTATAGTATACTAGCAACCACATAGGGATTAGTTACCATCTGGTGTACTTTGTGGACATTGGATCTGTGATCCAGCACCCAGTGTTTTCCTGGTTGGTGTGAGCATGTGAATGATGGGAAACTGGTGACAGGGTTAGTGCTAGAATAAATAGTGCCGTGGCCTGGAATATAGGGCATGCCATTCTTGCATTCACGATACTACCATAGAGGGGGCTGGTGCTGGCGCAGAGGGAGCGTCACAAATTATGTGGTAAAGGTAGTGACTGAGCAAAAACGAGAGGACAATTAAAGGGAATTAGAGCAATACATCTGATTCACTGGGAGGGAGTGGAGAGGAGAGCAGGCATAAGTCTGAGCTACTCAGCAGAGACAAAGATATCAAAGTTGAAGTCAGACTGTATGTTTAAGAAAGCAACATCATTTACCTACCGGAAATTGGTCAACAACCTGCCAGATCCCACTGGACCCCTTAGGGAAAAATGGGCTCAAGACGTGGGCGACCTTGACGAGACTGAATGGCAGGAGGCACTGGCTTCCCCACGGGTGGTGGATATACCATTGCGACTCAGACTGGTGCAACTAAAAATCTTACACCGATTTTACTATACTAGACACACCTTGCACAAGATAGGGAAAACACCACACCCGTATTGTCTACGTCATTGTGGGGACGAAGGTACCTTTTTCCATACCATATGGCAATGCTCCAAAATCATGGAATTCTGGGTAAAAGTGTTGAGGACGTTTTCACAGACGGAGGAAGTCTCACTGGTACCGGAGCCCAGACGATGTTTGTTAAATGTCTGGGAGCCCAATGGCCTCACTCACCAGGCACAGGACTGGGTCACGTTAGGGATTATGGTAGCTAAACGTAATATTGCACAAAAATGGGGCTCGGCGGAGCTACTGACACTGGCCTCATGGTGCAGGGATATGGACGCGGCCATGATTGCTGAGAGAACGGTATTCACCAATCGGGGGTGTCCCCGGAAGTGGAGTAAAGTCTGGGGGGCATGGAACAAAGTTAGGGGGGACATATGTGAACCACCAAGCGACCATGATGATGAGGGTTTGGAGGAGGAATAGCACGGAAGGGAACATTGATATTGCGATGGAAATGGGCTACGGAGGGAAGGCGAACTCTACTAATGAATTGCCTGTAACAACCATGTCCGACTGTATATTGAAGGTTGATAGTGTGCCTTTGAGAATTCTTTAACTGCTGTACTGTGATTTCATTGTTAATAAATCAATAAACATAATTTAAAAAATAAAATAAAAATTGAAGTCAGGGGTGGAGTGAAAACCAGTTAAGAGTATTATAGCACGGTGGCCATATGGTATTGGGGGCCCTAGGGCACAATTGCAATAAAATCCCCCGCTAAACAAAAACCAGCTAACTTTCCATTATCACCAGTGGCAATTTGTAGGGAAGATATATATTCAAACAAGATTGGGAATTTAGTATTGGGCACATTAGTAAAATTGTTATTATAAAAATTATATATATATATATATAACGTGAAAGAGGTTAAGGAACGATTCAAGATCATGGACAACAGAGAGCAGAAGATGAGTCTCTTTCAAAGCAGAAAATATCTGACCTCTAGGACAAATACAAGCGTTCTCAAAGTTACATAAAGGAAGTACTATGTTTTGTTGATTCTCGTGTAACAAACCCGGAAACAGTGCCCATGAATGTACCACAAACACAGATGTTATCTGTACCTGATGTCCACATCTTGCGTGATCTCTGAAGAAAGGGGTAGGGAGTTCTCGACAGTGGTCACCTAACTTCGCAGAGATTCCCTTCCTTTCCTCTGGTAAAGATGAGACTGCATTCTGCAGCACATATAGAAAGAGGAATATGCCTCGCAGTACTGTTTTTGTGCAGGAAGGTGTCCCCTCCTGCACAAAACCAATCCTGTGTTGGCGCTAGGTTGCCAAAATGGCCCCAGCCCAGTGGAAAAGGCCGCAATGTGCTGTTTTGGCTTAAATATGCTGCATTCCTGCTCTTTCCCTGTCACATAGAACAGCACAGCAAGGTGATTGTCTGCGCTGCAACGAGTGATGAGGGCCTCATTTATGAAAAGTGATGCATCGCTGCGAGGAAACAGCCACGCGTCACTTATCATTGCGCCCTCCTTGCGACATGCTGGATGCGTCACATTTACAGTATGACGTATCATGTTGCAAGGAGTTACAGATACGTCAGTATTTCTGACGTATCTGTAGGTGCAAAAATGACGCATTGCTGGAGTGTGTCACAAAAGTGACGCAACTCCATAAATGGATTATTTCGAATGTGCAAGTCCCATTTCAAATGTGCCTGTGTCAGTCTTACGCCTGCTATGAGGCAGGCGTAAGATATTGACGCATTTGCATTCTAGAAGTGATGCAGTGAAATCTCATAGATTTTGCTGCGTCACTTCTAAGAGGCTTAGTTGCGTCAGAACGCCCACCTTGCATACATTGTACCTGGTGCAGGCATAATGTGGTGCAGGGGTTTACAAAGTGACACACCTACCCAGATGCGTCACTTTGTGAATATGACGCAACATTGCGCATTTTTACCCTGCTGGTGCATCACAAAAAAGTGAGGCACAAGGGGGGCAAAAGTGACGCAAGGGCCCATGAATAAGCCCCAGGGTCCTCCCAGAGTGGGGTGCTCCACCGGGTGGTAGGTGGCGGGAACCAGAGAGCGAGGGAGGAGAGCTGAAGGTGCAGTGGATGCTGCAGAAGTACTTCCTCAAAGGAACTCTGGCAAGACCAAGGCGTATTTAGATGCTGCCAACACGAGGCAAATCACCAACAGGGTCATACTGCGAGGTGCTTATTAAAGAATAAAAAGCTTATCCTGAACTGCAAGCACTGATTTATGGAGTAAGCTGATCCGTGAAAGTGAAAGTACCTTTTCCTTCCATTTACTTGATGGATGTCCTGTGATCTGCAGGACATAAGAAAACAATCAATTAATGCTGCTTTGGCCACAGCCTACCAGGCTGTTTATCTAGCAGAGTTTTGCTGCCACTGCAGGTCTGATCTCTCTGAAGGTTGAATACCTCCACCTGCTTACGTCTCTACAAGCCTGCACATGCGCCTTACAAGTCTACTTCAAATGTTCATATAGACACGTTGACGCCATGGTCCCAAAATGTGTCTTGTAGGTGAGACAAAAGTGTATTGACTACCAGACCCCGGCCATGCCACGTCACATGACTCGAAAGGGAAGCTGGGTTCTGACCTTTGAACCATAGGCGGTTTCAGTCAGTCAGCACGGAATAGTGTGGGATACGTTGTGTTCGCAATGAGCACATAAGGGCATATTTACAAGCCCCTTGCACCACTTTTGCGTCACTTTTCCCAAGTTAAAAATGGCGCAAAAGTGGCGCAAGGGGCTTGTAAATATGCCCCTTAGTAGCTTATTCTTTTCTGCCTACCTCTTAATGGAAAATGTTCAGTAATTCACAGAGAATTAAAAAGAAAATACACTGGGGAACTGCAACAGTTAATCAAGAGTAGGTACAGAGGGGCATATTACCAACGATTAACGATATTTATCGCTAACGAGGCTTAGCAACGAATTTTTTATCGCTGAGCATCGCCGGAAATTATCGCAGAGATAACTTGCTATTAGCAAGGTTTATCTCAGAAGTGATAAAAATCCTCGCGCTAACTGCCAAATGAGAGATTATCGCTGGAAAACCAACGATAATCTCTCGAAGTTTGGGGTTAGCTTGATAATAGGGGCTCACAAACTTAGCCATGATATCCACCTTCCATAGGATATAATGGCTAAGTCAAGAAAATACCAGGTGTAAAAAAAGCAGCGCTAACCGCGGTTACCGCTGCTTTTTTTTATCACTAACAGGGTTGTCGCTTAACAACATTTCTCCTATTATTTTTCTCTGGAATGCCCCGTTTGCATCCCATTAGAGATGCAAGGGGAAGCGTAGAGAAAAAGGGTGCTAACATGCGAATTTGCGTGTTAGCACCCTGTTGCTTATAGGGAGATAATTTTATCTCCGCTTTCTTAGCTTTTAAAGGCAAAAAAGCAGAGATAAATCCCTTGCTAATATGCCCCAGAATTCTTAGTAAAGACCAAATTACAAGCACATGTGTTTTGGATAGCACTGTAAATTTGTACTGCCACAAATGTGACGTTCAAATGCAACAGCTAACTTATTGCCTTAGCTTCTTCTTGGGGAAAATATTTTCCCCAGCAAGGAGAGACCCCACTCCCCAAACCAATCAATAAAAGTTTTTTATCATTTCGATTACTTCAAACCATTTACAACCATGTTTCATCATCAATATTCAGAAATATGTTTGTCAAATTAATAATAATCATGGTCTTGAGCCTAAATATACGGAAACCTCAACAACAGTTTTGTCACTATATTTTAGGAAATGTGGATTTGTGTGAAAAGCTATGGATGTTTGTACTGTTTCTGCCCCATTATGCGTCCTTAAATTATAGGTAAAAAATGTGAAGTGGTCGGTGTAGTGTTGAATTATCAATACAACTAAACGGTGGACCATTAGTTAAATCAAAAAGATACACGTGTATTCCTATGATGGAACCTGAATTTAATTCATTCAGTAAAACATCTCAATACATACTTCTGTATCAAAAAGCAATTTTGACATCTTAAAGAGTACACTATAGTATTCCATAAAATATTTTACAGTGCTCATAAGTGCAAGAGAGGGAAGTGTAATTGGAATAGGATGGAGGTGGTTAGGTCAGTGAGGGACAGGGTAAAGGCGTTGTGGTAAAAACACAATACAGTGACATGTGATGGAACTAGCTGTGGAGCGATCGGCTGACGCTCACAGATGCGGATACCGACTAATTAGCGGTAAAGGACCTATTAATGTTCGGATTAATTATGAACCCTCTGTCTACTGGAATATAGCAACATACTACATGACACGACGTAAACAGGAAGGTTTCCTGTACATATGAACACGGCTCACCAAGGCGGCCATCAATTAAGATCGGACCCCCAGAGCCTACAAATCCTAGTGCTCATACACCAACACTTGTCCTGAGGAAGACCCCAGAATGAGGACCAATGAACCCTTTGATAACAGGGGTCGAAACGTCGACAACACTTTTCTAGCGAAATACACCATAGGATTGCGAAAGAATTCATTATTGCCCTATGTGTAATGTTTTTAATTTGGGAACTTATGATCTACTTTAGATTGTAAAGGTTCCATCACATGTCACTGTATTGTGTATTGTGTTTTTACCACAACGCCTTTACCCTGTCCCTCACTGACCTACCCACCTCCATCCTATTCCAATTACACTTCCCTCTCTTGCACTTATGAGCACTGTAAAATATTTTATGGAATAGTATAGTGTACTCTTTAAGATGTCGAAATTGCGTTTTGATACAGAAGTATGTATTGAGATGTTTTACTGAATGAATTAAATTCAGGTTCCATCATAGGAATACACGTGTATCTTTTTGATTTAACTAATGGTCCACCGTTTAGTTGTATTCATAATTCAACACTACGCCGACCACTTCACATTTTGTACCTATGATATAACCCAGGTCGGATAGTTTTAGGGACAACCCGGTTAAAACTTACTACTTGTTAAATTATAGGTGGGGGTGGTGCTTTGTGACGCAGGGTATTTTGGTGCAGCACTTGAGTCAACTTTTTAAAAAGTTGGTCCGTGTTGTCATTTGTGCCAATTACTGAAGTAAGAGGCGTCCTGCTTCACGCAAGCTCTGGTGCAAACAAGTAGCAAAGCTTGTCCTCATCACAGAACATACCGCCTTTTGCCTTGGGTGTAGGGCGACAACACAGATTTACCTGCACAGTTCACAACAGAACAAGCGCATCATGTCTTCAATAATCAACCTTTTACTTACCAGTAATCTTCATTAATCCTCATTTTGATATATAGTGCAAGAGGACTAATTGAGTCAAGTCATGTGTATCATTCAGCCCAGAATTAAAACATATTTCTACATATTCTGTTAGTTGCCAAATGATTTGGGCTGAAAAGAACTTAAGTGGGCCAGCCTGACTGTTGTGGCCTTCGTCCTCCTTTCACCGCACTCAGGGCCTGACTCACAAAGGGCTTCCCCACTCCCGCAGTCATAGTGGAGTCTCTGCACTCAGGGCGTGTTGGAAAGTGGGTTATTAGTGGTGGTAAATATGCATCTACCACTGGCAGTGAGGCCACTGACACAGTCTAGGGCTCAGTACCGGTCTCAATTCGTTATTCGAATGCTCAACCCATGGTAGCTTGGGCGCGCAGGCAGGCTTAACTTAAGAGACAGGTATGTAAAGTATTTAAAAACACAAATTCAGTAAATAATTAAGACACAATAACAATCCCAAACTATTTTATATAAATAGGAAATATTTTATGTAAAGCATTTAAAAACACCAATTCAGTAACTAATTAAGACACAACACACAACAAAAATCCAACACCACTTTATATGAATAGGAAATATTAGTATCTTTAAAATGACTCCAAAACGAAAAAATTCCAACGTAGGGAACCGGAAATATGACTTTTTAAAGATTTAGCACTATATAGCACTTGGAGAAGCGTGGCTCAGTGGTTAGAGGCGGCAGACCCGGAAGCTGAGATCGACCGTGGACCAGGGTTCGATTCCCCGCCTCGGCGGGTCTCGGGCTCAAAATTCCACGGTCTCGACAATTCTCGCTCCGGTGCCTACTCGAATCACGGGGTCACACTCTGCAACTCTGGGCAATAGCTTGCTTAATCTCCACAACGGCCCCTCGCGGCGGGATGCCTGGCTTTCACCTTGTGGACACCCTGCCGGGGTTTCTCACAGGGGAATACCAGGACGGGTTCCCTAAGCAAGCGCCAGGATGCCCTTTGGGTGACAGGTTTGCGCTATATAAGTACACCTACATTTACATTTACATAGCACTTAGAAACCTATAGCGCCACATTGGGACATTTGGTCACGCTTGACCGGGACAAAGTCAAAGTTTTAATCCAACTGCGATGGAGCCCTGCTCGGATACCCCTCGCTGTATGCCTCGGTTGAGAGTTTACCTTCTGACTTAGAAACTTTTCTGGACCTTTTTCTGCCTGGGTCCCTCAATGCTCTTCACCAGTCGAAATCGATGAGGGTTCACCAACTTGCTTTCCAGGGAGCTCCCAGTCAAACTCTAGAACTTGGACCTCCGGAGCTTTTCCGCGGGATGAACCAGCAGGGCAGGCTGGCTAGCGGTTGAAGGTCGCTGCCTTGACTCTCGTGGTTGAGTCAGTCCCCCTCAGGAGCTTTTTTCCAAAATTGCTCCAAACTTCTGGAACTTATTCCTGAAGTTCCTCTGAAGGTTCCATAGTGTCCAAAACACAATCCAAGAGTCTGGAATGTCCAAGATGGTAATTGAAAGTTTGAGACTTCAGTTCCCACAATCCACTTTGACAAAACCCTTACAAATCCACTGGACGCACTCCAGGCTGGTGATTCTTGGTGGTGATGGTCCAGGTGAGCTCTGTTAACATTTAGCTTGCAGGGAGTCCATTATTTATTACTCTTGAAGCAAAGTACATCCAAAGGGCTGTAGTCCCAGATAATGCAGTAGGTGCAGTCAGTCAGAATGCAGGGCCTGATGGTGCAAATCAAGTTTCCAGCTTGGCAGGCCTTCTTCTTCTCTGAGTTTCAAGCAGCAGTGCTGAGAGGCTCTGCACCTCTCACAAATTTATTAAGTGTTCTTTGTGGTCAAGCAAGAGAGCACTTCTGTCCAATGAGGTGCAGGGGAACACCCCAGCGCATGACCACTTCCTCCAAAGTGTGGCATAATCTTCTTCCAGAAAGCACTATTTCTCCAAAATTCAATATGGCTGAACTTGCAGTAGAGGAGCAAGAACTAGTTAAACCAACCTCCAGTATGGCTCATTTCCATAGCTCACCTCCCCCTACCATCTTCAAATTCCTTTCCTTAAGCCTGTCACCAGGGGAGCTGGTGGGTAGATGGACCTGGCATTCCCTGTCTGTCCTATCCCTGTATGAAGCTCCAGGGTTTCCATCCCCTCCTCCTGCTCTGGTATTTTCTGTGTAGCAGAGCTCTCTCTAAGAGATCACCTCTCCCTAGGCGAGCCACTTATCACTTCATGATAGCAGCCTGGCTAATCCTCTTAACTCTGACCAATCAGGGAAGACCACAGGAAGGCTGATGTTTGGCTTACAGTAAAGAAAGTCTTATAACTTCTTTTCTGTATACTTTAGGATACATTCAACAATAGCATACTGTTAGGAGACGGGTATTGATAATTCCAACAATAAATCTAAGTCCTTGAATTATATTTTTATGAATTCCTAGCAATAGTTATTCATTAATAAATTATTGCCATGTTAACTTTTGTGGTGGGGGACCTACAATGGGGAAAATAAAATGTAAAATGTTTCCAACACCAGGGCCTATAAAACAAATTTTATAAGAATCCTGCTTAGGGCTACATGACCTCCCACCCCAGGTTACCTAGGGGAGAATTTAGAGGTCCATAATATGCAACAATAGTGTTGATCCTTACTCCACAGTGCTATTAGCACAAAAAGTAGATTTTGGGAAGCACTTTAACACACTGGAGGAAGCGAAATGTGCAATTTCTCTATCCCCAAGGCATATAAAACCTATTTTATAAGGACCCTCCTTATAAGTGCCTGCCCTCACAACCCTGGGACACCTAGGGGAGACCCTGTGGGTACCTAAGATGCCACAATATTATAGTGTTTCACTTTTTTAGTGCCCATACCACCAAAGCCAAGTTTGGGCACAATTTACATTTAAAAGCAGTGCTGCGACACAGGGCTGCTTTTTAAAACGACATCAGGCTTCAGCAATGCACACATGAAAGTGCAGAAAGGGCTGCTGGCCTCTAAACTGCCATGTCCCATTATACACTAGGAACTTAACTGTAGTTTTATTCTCCCTGCCCTTTTATGTACTAGGGGCTTAATAGGGTAGATCATGCGAATTATAAGTGTTCCCTAATATACAGTGTACCCTCGTGTATGCGTGATGTTTCACTGTGCCCTTAGCACTGGCCTAGGACCTGGTTAGGCAGAGCACGGGGACAGGTAGAGTCAGTTACCACCAGTACTAGTCAACAAAAAATGCGGGTGCACAGGGCACAGGATGACTTTGCAACCGGGCGAAATCTCTGCAATAAGATTGCGAAGATTCCGCCCGAATGCGGGAACTCCCCCACGACTGTGGGGCGTCCGCGACAAGTGCGGAGGCCCTATGTGAATCAGACCCTCAGTGGTATTCATAAGGGCTGATGTCCTTTCGCAGCACTCACTGTTCTTCATGAGGGCTGATGTAACAGCACAATTAGGCAAATCCCGGTTTCTTTCGAACAAGCAGCAACTTTGGAGCACTTTTGATAGAACAACGGAAATAGCTGGGTCAGGTCCTGCTGCGCGCAAGGGTCATGCTGACAAAATAGAAGAGGGTGGAAGATTTAATGGCTTCTAAAGTTAGCTCCACTTCACAGAGCCAGGGAGACAACATGGCTGCAGCTCAGACAGCGAGGGCAGGGGAGCTGCCGAAGGCCCCAGAGTCTGGTATGGAGACGGTGCCCAAGGAGTGAAAGCTGTGGGAAACATGTGTTCAACCAATGTAGGCACTATAGTCAATAAAGTGCACTTAATGCGACAACACGTGATCTCTTCAATACGCAGACTACATGGAGCTGAGCAGAGAGTAAGGGGCCATTAACGTGGACTTAATGCTGCAATGGGTGGAATCTCCAGTATGCAGACTGCATTGGACGGTGCAGAGAGTAGGGGTCATTAATGTAACATGCAGTCCACATGAAGCTTAACAGAGAGTAGGGGGCATTAACAGGAACTTAATGCAGCAAAGGGCGGAATCTAACACGCAGACTACACGCAGCTGAGCACAGAGTACGGGGTCAATAAAGTGGATTTATGCGGCAAAGAGTGTAATCTCTAACACTCTGATCACATCTAGCTGAGCACAGATTAGGGGTCATTGATTTACCATGCAGTGCATGTGGAGCTGAGAAGAGAGTAGGGGGTCATTAAAGTGAACTTGATGCTACAAAGAGTGGACATTCTAGAATGTAGACCGCAGGAAGCTGAGCAGAAAGTAGGGGGTCATTACTCTAATATGCAGTCTACGTGAAGCTAGGCACAGATAAGAAGTCATTAATTTAACACGCAGTCCATGTGAAGCTGAGCACAGAGTAGGTGCCATTAACATGGAATTAATGCATCAGAAAGTGGAATCTCTAAAATGCACTGCATGCAGCAGAGTAGAGAGTAGGGGATGTTGACATGGATTTAATGCAGCAAAAAGTAGAATCTCTAACATGCACTACATGCAGCTGTGTAGAGAGTAGGGGTCATTAACATGGAATTAATGCAGCAGAAAGGGGAATCTCTAACATGCACTACATGCAGCCGAGTAGAGAGTAGGGGTCGTTAACATGGAATTAATGCAGCAAAAAGTAGAATCTCTAACATGCACCACATGCAGCTGAGTAGAGAGTAGGGGTCATTAACATGGAATTAATGTAGCAGAAAGTAGAATCTCTAACATGCACCACATGCAGCAGAGTAGAGAGTAGGGGTCTGTTGGACCCGTCTGCTTCTGAGAGTCCCCTCACCAATATGATTTCTTTTGTTCCCCTGAACCTCCCAAAATTTGTCGCTTTTTATTTGTCTACCAGGACCTTTTTGTGTGTTGTTTCATGGGGCTAGGTGTTCCTTGACACCCAGTTGCTCACAAGGTTTCTGGCACCTATGAACAAGGCGCCTGGCGAAACCTGTGGACATGAAAACTGAGGTTAGCAACCTGTGTGTGTTTAACCTTAAAATGGTGGACACATATTTCCCTCATGTGAGTGACTCCCATTGGAGCCTCCTTGAACCCTGACCTTTTGAGGTTTTGGCGCCCTTTCTGGTTGGCACGCTTTCCTGACAGGAATTTCATTACTTTCCTCAGGTACACAAAATGGCTGCTCCAGAGCCCCAGTACGGTGGCTCTGAGTGACCAAAAGACACCTCAAAAGTGCCATGCCATTGACACAGCCAGGGAAGGTTCTAGAACCTTCTGGCTCGTGCCAGTACCTCAGGGCACTGGCTATATAAAGCCCAGTCCCTGGCGGCCATTTTAGATGTAATTCAGATTCCAGACTTGACACCACAGTGACACCTGCCCTGCTGACCCCTGAGGTGGCTGAGAGCACAGGCAGTAGAGTGGCAAGGGTTAATAGCCTGATTCCTGACTGGCGTTCCAGTCAGGCGTGTTCCAGTAACCTTGCGCCTACAGCGCCTGCCCAGCTAGTGCCTCATTGTCCCAAAAGACTGTGGCCAAGTTTATGTGCCTCCCCCCCCCCCCCCGGTGGCAAAATCGTGAAGAAAAGGCGAGTCGCGACCTTCCACAGTGCCCCCTTCGTGAATAGCGCCTATCGTGGGGGACTCGGACGTCTCCGAGCCCCACCGGCGTTGTGCACTTCCTGGTTGTGCAGTGATCGAAGGTGAGGTGGTGCGCCGGGGCGGGGAGAGGCCGGCCTTCATTGGGCGTGATTAGCGTCCCTGCCCTTTCCCAGAGACCCGGGAAACTGTTGCCGTGGGCGGGACCAGCCCCCGTATGAGGAAGTCGGAGGGAGGTCCGTGAAGCCCCTGAGAACCCTGATGCTGGCATAGGAAGTGCTGTGCCCCGACTGAATCGCTATTCGATTGCAGCCGTAGTGAGGTGGGTCGTTTCCCCTGGAGGGGTGCCGCGTTATCAAGGAACTGTGCACCGGCGTTGATTTGAGCGAGCGCTGAGACTGAGTGACCCCGCTGGCAGCTGTTCGTTCGCCTACTGACTTCGAACTGTGCTACCCTGGTGCCTGCGATATTGCCGTAGGCTCAAGTAAACCACACCGGCAAGCGGACATCCTTCCCCGGTGGCAGCGGAGGGCCAAATGTCATATTTACCGTGTTTCCTTGTCTTTAGGTACACGCGCATGGGCCCCGCGTGAACATAAGAGTCCCCAGTGCACCATGAATCCCGCATGCATTCCCCATGATTCCACAAGTACTGTTATCCTTTTCAAAGTGGGTTTATCTTGCAAATGTAAACTTCCTGATTTATTTAATTGGTGGCAGCGATACCAGAATGAAAATGTGGTTATGCATTTAAATGAACCAGGCTTTATTACTCAATGTATTGGTGATATATAAACCTGATATTTATTTTATTTATTGATAGATCTATTCCTAATAGTTATGCAACACCAGTGTTCCTGAAGTCCTATTTACTGTATTTATTCTCAACCTGAATCCCAGAGTGCTGTAACAAATGAAATGTGAATGTGCTTCCCCAATTGATCATTATTTACAGCAGAGAACTTTTATATAAAGGAATCGTATTTTTCTACAGCAGTGGTGTGGTGTCCTTCTTTTTGGTGTGACTGTGCAGGGGGTTATTATTGGGTCAGAGCCGGCTTAGCACTACAGCCTTCACTGCCTTGACACTTGAGCCAAGCTACCCCCTTTGTTCTGGGCTTGCCCATCGCAGGTCCAACATAAAATTGGTGCTCAGCGGGTGGGATTGCGAGCCGTGCTTATTCTGTACCCCATAATAATTCAGTGTGCGTCACAGGTACACACCCGGAGTTTTCTCCCAGTGGCCCTCTGATTTAACATTTTGTTTTTTCCAAATTCTCTTCTGGAGGTGGGTGGAGGTGACCCTCAGAGTCTCATATCCTTATAACCTACTTCGTGGTGGTTGTCCACACTTTTCACTGACAAGATGGAATTCGAAATGTCAGAGCTGGTGACCTATACTGTGGCACAGCTCAAAGATTTCTGTCAGGAAAGGGGAGTGTTCGTTAGGCGAGGGGCCAAAAGAGAGGAGCTCCGTACTAGTCTGCGAGCCTGGGTGGAAGCACACCCGGAGGGAACGGTAGAGGAGGAGGAGTCAGACAGAGGTACTGTCATTGAAGGAACTGCGGAATGTCCCCTGGGGGTGGGTGAGATGTCAATCAGCCCCAAGGTAGCCTCACGGGAGGGCGGCAGTGTATCCTCAAGAGGGTTGTCAGAGACCGAGTTAGCCGACAGGAGAGAGGAGAGACAGTTCAGATGGGAGTTGGCCAAGCTGGAGATGGAAGATAGGAGAGAGAGAGAAGGGAGGAGGATGGAACATGAGCTCAAGCTACGAGAGCTCGACCTCCAGGCCCGTAACATCACTCCGGGGGGTGTCGAGTCAAAGGAATTTGTCAGGGAGCCCAGGCCTCATTTACCCAAGGACGTGGTCGCCAGTTATACCGCTGGAGACGACATAGCCAAGTGGCTGACCGCCTATGAGGTCTCCTTAAGAGCCCATGGGATCCATGAGAAGCATTGGGGTGGTGGATTATACCGGTACATGCCTCCGACAGGTAGGGATGCCCTATTGGCCCTAGACCGGGAGGAGCAGGTAGATTACCCCGCCATGAAGGTGGCGCTCATCAGAAAGTTTGGGTTGACCCCAGAGAAATACCGGCAGACGTTTAGGGGCAGCCACATACTGAGCTCACAAAATTGGGTTGACTTCCTGGATTATGCCAAGAAAGCCCTAGATGGGTGGGTCCAAGGTAGTGAGGTGGAAGACTATCGAGGGTTGTACGACCTAATACTCAAGGAACATCTACTCGAGAAATGTCTTCCCGAGCTGAGGCAACACCTGGTAGACAGCAAACTTACTTGCCCCCGTAAGCTTGCTGAGGAGGCGGACATTTGGACAAGTACCCGAGTGTCCACGAGGGGGACGGGAGGAGATTCTCAGAAGTCCGGACAGGGCGCTCCCCAGAAGAAAGAGGGGGGAGATAACAAGAAAAAGGAGTTCTCCAAAGGCCCCCAAAATAATTTTAAGGGGAAAAGTTCCTTTCCCAACTCTAAGGCTAACCCGCTAAAGAACCCTAATCCTGGCCAGAGTCAGCAGCCAAGGGTTGTCCATTGCTTTGAGTGCGGTGGTGTTGGACATTATAAAGGAGACGTGAAATGCCCAAAGAGACCACCCCCTCCCACTGGAGGAAAAGCCCCGGGAGTCGCTAGTGTAGTGCTCGGGGAGGAGATGCCCTTAGTTAAGGGGGGGAAGTGGGCGGGTGTCACCTTAGTGTCCCTGGGTGATCGGGAGATGGTTCCAAAGATGCAGGTGCCCTCAAATACTACCAAGTATGGGCAGTGGGTCACCATCAACGGCCATAGAGGGGAAGCTCTGAGAGATACAGGAGCCAGTATGACTGTGGTAAGGAGTCATTTGGTGTCTTCAGAGCAGGTGATTCCAGGCGTACTTCACCCAGCCACGATGGCTGATGGCAGAATGTGCCACTATCCCGTGGCCGAGGTTCCCTTTGAGTGGGGAGGGGTTGCAGGTTCACTTCGAGTTGCCGTAAGCCCTGCCGTGCCAGTCGACTGTCTACTGGGCAATGATATGGAGCACAATGCTTGGAAGGAGGTGAAATACCGGACTCATTATGAGATGCTGGGTACACCTGATTGGGCCTGTGTGAGTACCAGGTCTGCGGCTGCTCGGGAGGAGAAGTCGCATGGGTTGGAGCCTGGAACAATGGCCCACCCAGCTGCTGATGAGGGAGCCTCTCGAGGACAGGAGGAGCCTGCCTCGATGTCCGTGCCCCGTGAGACGGATAGGCCACCTGTGGAGGTAGACCCGGAGTCCGCGGAGGAGGACATGGTTCTGATAGAGGACCTACCTATCCCCGCTGAGTGGCGAGTGGAGGGAGGACCGTCCAGGGAGGAACTAAGCAAGGGACAGAGGGAATGTCCCACCCTCGACGGTCTGAGGCAACAGGCTGAAGCCCAGGCAGCAGGTAACGAGTCTGGGAACCATCGTGTTTACTGGGAGGAAGGTCTCCTCTATAGTGAACCCAGGGCGCCAGTGCACGGACTGTCACGGGCCCTGGTAGTCCCACAGTGTTACCGAGCCTTCCTATTAGAGTTGGCTCATGAGATTCCCTTGGCAGGACACTTGGGTCAGGACAAGACCTTTGCCCAGCTTGTCCCCCACTTTTATTAGTGGCTCACTGGTTAGAGGCGGCAGGCCTGAGAGCAGAAGTCAGCCCGGGACCAGGGTTCAATTCCCGATGCGGCAGGGTCGTGGACCTTGGTCAGCGGACTCGATAATTCTCGCTTCGGTGCTTACTCTAATCAGGGGTTCCACTTGGCAACTCTGGGCATTAGCTTGCCTAATCTCCACAACGGCCCCACCAATTCCGGGGATGCTTGGCTCCACCTTGGGGACTCCCAGCAAGGGACCATCCCACAGGGAAAGCCAGGACGGGTTCCCCAGAGTTATACAGCGCCGGGACGCCCCGTTGCTGGGGCAGCTGTGCGCTTTACAAGTATACTACATTTACATTTACATTTACATGTACATATTGGCCTCGAATGAGGGTGGCGTCCGACACATACTGTCGGTCGTGCGTGTCATGCCAAGCCAGTGGGAAAACAGGGATGAAGCTGAAGGCTCCCCTGGAACCACTTCCCGTCGTTGGCACCCCCTTTGAAAGGGTGGGTATCGACATTGCCGGGCCCCTAGATCCACCGACATCATCTGGTCACAGGTTTATCCTGGTACTGGTGGATCACGCCACAAGGTATCCAGAGGCAGTTCCTCTGAGAACCATTACTGCACCGGTAGTGGCGAAGGCCCTGATGGGGATCTTTACCCGAGTGGGATTCCCCAAAGAAGTTGTGTCTGACAGGGGGACCAACTTCATGTCAGCGTATATGCGGGCAATGTGGAAGGAGTGTGGAGTGACCTACCGGTTCACCACTCCTTATCACCCACAGGCCAATGGCCTCGTGGAGAGGTTCAACCAAACCTTAAAGGGTATGATCAGAAGTCTACCCGAAAGCCTGCGGAGGAAATGGGGCGTCCTCCTACCCTGTTTGCTCTTTTCCTACAGGGAAGTGCCACAGAAGGGAGTGGGCTCAGCCCCTTCGAGCTTTTGTACGGGCACCCTGTACGTGGACCTCTCAGCCTGGTGAGGGACTCCTGGGAAAAGTCTACCCGGAAAGTTCCCCAGGATGTGGTGAGCTACATGCTGGCCTTCCGAAGCCAAATGGCTAAGTTGTGGAAGCAAGCTTCTGACAACTTGAAAGCCAGTCAAGCAGTTATGAAAGCGTGGTATGACCACAATGCTCACCCAGTGGAGTTGGAGCCTGGACAGAAGGTGTGGCTGATGGAGCCGGGGGAGCTGAGTGCTCTCCAGGACCGTTGGACAGGCCCCTATGAGGTATTGGAGAAGATGGGCAAGTCTACCTAACTGGTGGACGTAAGGACCCCTCGGCATCCGCATCGGGTGTTACATGCCAATCGCCTCAAGCCCCACTTCGAGAGGCCCGAAGTCATGTTGGTAATGGTGACTGACGGATCGGAGGAAGAGGACACAGAGCCTCTCCCCGACCTCCTTGCGTCTCAAGAAAAGGATGGGTCAGAGGAGGGAGTAAAACTCTCACCATCCCTGACTCCTGAGCAGCAGGAGGAATGTCGCCAGGTCCTGGGGACATTCGCTCCGCTGTTCTCCCTTGTCCCGGGTAAGACCCATCTGTGTACCCACGACATGGACACAGGAGACAGCCCACCTGTGAAGTCAAAGTCTTACCGGCTGTCTGACAAGGTGAAGGCCAGCATCCGAAGCGAGGTAGCCAAGATGCTGGAGCTAGGAGTAATCGAACCTTCAAACAGCCCTCGGTCCAGCCCGGTGGTTTTGGTACCCAAAGCTGCCCCACCTGGCACCACACCAGAATTACGATTCTGTGTGGATTACCGAGGACTCAATTCGGTAACGAAAACCGATGCTCATCCGATCCCTCGGGCGGATGAATTGATTGACCGGTTGGGAGCTGCCCAATATCTCTGTACCATTGACCTCACTGCAGGGTACTGGCAGATTCCCATGACTGATGGAGCCAAGGAAAGGTCAGCCTTCTCCGCACCTGATGGACACTACCAGTTCTGCGTTATGCCTTTCGGGCTCAAGAACGCTCCTGCCACTTTCCAGCTGCTGGTGAACACGATCCTCACCGGGATGGAGTCATTCTCTGCTGCTTACTTGGATGACATAGCTGTCTTCAGTAGCAGTTGGGAGGATCACTTGCAGCACTTGCAAGCCGTTCTCCAGGCCCTGGAACGGGCTGGCTTGATGATCAAGGCCAGCAAATGTCAGATTGGACAGGGGTCGGTAGTGTACTTAGGTCACTTGGTGGGCCGGGGAACGGTGCAGCCCCTTCAGGCGAAGATTGAGGCAATCATGGCCTGGAAACCCCCCAAGACCCAGACTGAGGTCCGAGCCTTCCTGGGCCTCACAGGTTACTACAGACGGTTCGTGAAGGGGTATGGCACTATCCTGGCACCCCTTACAGAACTCACGGCCAAAAAGCAACCCAGGAGAGTCATCTGGACGGAGGCTTGCCAGCGAGCCTTCGACTCTCTGAAACAAGCATTGTGTAAAGCTCCAGTCCTGAAGGCTCCAGATTTTTCAAAAGAGTTCATTGTCCAGACAGATGCATCCGATATTGGCATTGGGGCGGTGTTATCGCAACTCAATGAAGAGGGTCTGGATCAACCCGTGGTCTTTTTGTCACGGAGACTGCTTCCCCGGGAACAGAGGTGGAGTACCATTGAGCGGGAAGCCTTTGCGGTGGTCTGGGCACTGAAGAAGCTGCGACCATACTTGTTTGGTTCACACTTCCTTGTTCAGACAGACCACCGACCCCTTCGCTGGCTCATGCAGATGAAGGGGGAAAACCCCAAACTGTTGAGGTGGTCTATCTCCCTACAGGGAATGGACTTTCGGGTGGAACTTCGGCCTGGAGTTGACCACGCCAATGCAGACGGTCTCTCCAGGTATTTCCGCCTTAGTGTTGAGGACTCCCAAGGGGTTGGGTAGTTCTCCCCACTTTCGGCTGGGGGGGACGCGTGTTGGACCCGTCTGCTTCTGAGAGTCCCCTCACCAATATGATTTCTTTTGTTCCCCTGAACCTCCCAAAATTTGTCGCTTTTTATTTGTCTACCAGGACCTTTTTGTGTGTTGTTTCATGGGGCTAGGTGTTCCTTGACACCCAGTTGCTCACAAGGTTTCTGGCACCTATGAACAAGGCGCCTGGCGAAACCTGTGGACATGAAAACTGAGGTTGGCAACCTGTGTGTGTTTAACCTTAAAATGGTGGACACATATTTCCCTCATGTGAGTGACTCCCATTGGAGCCTCCTTGAACCCTGACCTTTTGAGGTTTTGGCGCCCTTTCTGGTTGGCGCGCTTTCCTGACAGGAATTTCATAACTTTCCTCAGGTACACAAAATGGCTGCTCCAGAGCCCCAGTACGGTGGCTCTGAGTGACCAAAAGACACCTCAAAAGTGCCATGCCATTGACACAGCCAGGGAAGGTTCTAGAACCTTCTGGCTCGTGCCAGTACCTCAGGGCACTGGCTATATAAAGCCCAGTCCCTGGCGGCCATTTTAGATGTAATTCAGATTCCAGACTTGACACCAGAGTGACACCTGCCCTGCTGACCCCTGAGGTGGCTGAGAGCACAGGCAGTAGAGTGGCAAGGGTTAATAGCCTGATTCCTGACTGGCGATCCAGTCAGGCGTGTTCCAGTAACCTTGCGCCTACAGCGCCTGCCCAGCTAGTGCCTCATTGCCCCAAAAGACTGTGGCCAAGTTTATGTGCCTCCCCGCCCCCCCCCCCCCCGGTGGCGAAATCGTGAAGAAAAGGCGAGTCGCGACCTTCCACTGTGCCTCTTCGTGAATAGCGCCTATCGCGGGGGACTCGGACGTCTCCGAGCCCCACCGGCGTTGTGCGCTTCCTGGTTGTGCAGTGATCGAAGGTGAGGTGGTGCGCCGGGGCGGGGAGAGGCCGGCCTTCATTGGGCGGGATTAGCGTCCCTGCCCTTTCCCAGAGACCCGGGAAACTGTTGCCGTGGGCGGGACCAGCCCCCGTATGAGGAAGTCGGAGGGAGGTCCGTGAAGCCCCTGAGAACCCTGATGCTGGCGTAGGAAGTGCTGTGCCCCGACTGAATCGCTATTCGATTGCAGCCGTAGTGAGGTGGGTCGATTCCCCTGGAGGGGTGACGCGTTATCAAGGAACTGTGCACCGGCATTGATTTGAGCGAGCGCTGAGACTGAGTTACCCCGCTGGCAGCCGTTCGTTTGTCTACTGACTTCGAACTGTGCTACCCTGGTGCCTGCGATATTGCCGTAGGCTCAAGTAAACCACACCGGCAAGCGGACGTCCTTCCCCGGTGGCAGCGGAGGGCCAAATGTCATATTTACCGTGTTTCCTTGTCTTTAGGTTCACGCGCATGGGCCCCGCGTGAACATAAGAGTCCCCAGTGCACCGTGAATCCAGAGAAGCCCGCATGCATTCCCCATGATTACACAAGTACTGTTATCCTTTTCAAAGTGGGTTTATCTTGCAAATGTAAACTTCCTGATTTATTTAATTGGTGGCAGCGATACCAGAATGAAAATGTGGTTATGCATTTAAATGAACCAGGCTTTATTATTCCATGTATTGGTGATATATAAACCTGATATTTATTTTATTTATTGATAGAGCTATTCCTAATAGTTATGCAACACCAGTGTTCCTGAAGTCCTATTTACTGTATTTATTTTCAACCTGAATCCCAGAGTGCTGTAACAAATGAAATGTGAATGTGCTTCCCCAATTGATCCCTATTTACAGCAGAGAACTTTTATATAAAGGAATCGTATTTTTCTACAGCAGTGGTGTGGTGTCCTTCTTTTTGGTGTGACTGTGCAGGGGGTTATTATTGGGTCAGAGCCGGCTTAGCACTACAGCATTCACTGCCTTGACACTTGAGCCAAGCTACCCCCTTTGTGCTGGGCTTGCCCATCGCAGGTCCAACAGGGTCACTAACATGGAATGAATGCAGAAGCAAGTGGAATCTCTAACATGCACCACATGCAGCAGAGTAGAGAGTAGGGGTAGTTAACATGGAATTAATGCAGCAAAAAGTAGAATCTCTGACATGCACTGCATGCAGCAGAGTAGAGAGTAGGGGCCGTTAACATGGAATTAATGCAGCAAAAAGTAGAATCTCTGACATGCACTACATGCAGCTGAGTAGAGAGAAGGTGTCATTAACATGGAATTAATGCAGCAAAAAGTAGAATCTCTAACATGCACTGCATGCAGCAGAGTAGAGAGTAGGGGCCGTTAACATGGAATTAATGCAGCAAAAAGTAGAATCTCTGACATGCACTACATGCAGCTGAGTAGAGAGAAGGTGTCATTAACATGGAATTAATGCAGCAGAAAGTGGAATCTCTAACATGCACTGCATGCAGCAGAGTAGAGAGTAGGGGCCGTTAACATGGAATGAATGCTGCAGTAAGTGGAATCTCTAACATGCACTACATGCAGCAGAGTAGAGAGTAGGGGTCATTAACATGGAATTAATGCTGCAGTAAGTGGAATCTCTAACATGCACTACATGCAGCCGAGTAGGGGTCGTTAACTTGGAATTAATGCAGCGGCAAGTGGAATCTCTAACATGCACCGCATGCAGCCGAGGAGAGGGTAGGGGTCATTAACATGGAATTAATGCTGCAGTAAGTGGAATCTCTAACATGCACTGCATGCAGCTGAGTAGAGAGTGAGGGTCATGCAAGTAAACTTGATGCAACAAAGAGTGGACATTCTAGAACATAGACTGCATGAAGCGGAGCAGAAAGTAGGGGATCATTACTCTAACATGCAGTCTACGTGAAGCTGAACACAGATAAGGGGTCATTAATTTAACACGCACTTCATGTGAAGCTGAGCACAGAGTAGGGGTCATTAACATGGAATTAATGCAGCAGCAAGTGGAATCTCTAACATGCACCACATGCAGCCGAGTATAGAGTAGGGGTTGTTAACATGGAATTAATGCTGCAGTAGGTGGAATCTCTAACATGCACTACATGCAGCCGAGTAGGGGTCGTTAACATGGAATAATTGCTGCAGCAAGTGGAATCTCTAACATGCACCACATGCAGCTGAGTAGAGAGTAGGGGTCGTTAACATGGAATTAATGCTGCAGCAAGTGGAATCTCTAACAAGCACTACATGCAGCCGAGTAGAGAGTCAGGGTCGTTAACAAGGAATTAATGCTGCAGCAAGTGGAATCTCTAATATGCACTACATGCAGCCGAGTAGGGGTTGTTAACATGGAATAATTGCTGCAGCAAGTGGAATCTCTAACATGCACCACATGCAGCTGAGTAGAGAGTAGGGGTCGTTAACATGGAATTAATGCTGCAGCAAGTGGAATCTCTAATATGCACTACATGCAGCCGGGTAGGGGTCGTTAACATGGAATAATTGCTGCATCAAGTGGAATCTCTAACATGCACCACATACAGCTGAGTAGAGAGGAGGGGTCGTTAACATGGAATTAATGCTGCATCAAGTGGAATCTCTAACATGCACTACATGCAGCTGAGTAGAGAGGAGGGGTCGTTAACATGGAATTAATGAAGCAGCAAGTGGAATCTCTAACATGCACCACATGCAGCCGAGTAGAGAGTCAGGGTCGTTAACATGGAATTAATGCTGCAGCAAGTGCAATCTCTAACATGCACTGCATGCTGCTGAGTAGAGAGTAGGGGTCGTTAACATGGAATTAATGCAGCAGCAAGTGCAATCTGTAACATGCACCGCATGCAGCCGAGTAGAGATTCAGGGTCGTTAACATGGAATTAATGGTGCAGTAGGTGGAATCTCTAATATGCACTACATGCAGCCGAGTAGGGGTTGTTAACATGGAATAATTGCTGCAGCAAGTGGAATCTCTAACATGCACCACATGCAGCTGAGTAGAGAGGAGGGGTCGTTAACATGGAATTAATGCAGCAGCAAGTGGACTCTCTAACATGCACCGCATGCAGCCAAGGAGAGAGAAGGGATCTTTAACATGGAATTAAAGCAGCAAAAAGTGGAATCTCTATCATGCACTACATGCAGCTGAGGAGAGACTAGGGGTCGTTAACATGGAATTAATGCTGCAGCAAGTGGAATCTCTAACATGCACTACATGCAGCCGAGTAGAGAGTCAGGGTCGTTAACATGGAATTAATGCTGCAGCAAGTGGAATCTCTAACATGCACCACATGCAGCTGAGTAGAGAGTCAGGGTCGTTAACATGGAATTAATGCTGCAGCAAGTGGAATCTCTAACATGGACCACATGCAGCTGAGTAGAGAGGAGGGGTCGTTAACATGGAATTAATGCTGCAGCAAGTGGAATCTCTAACATGCACTACATGCAGCTGAGGAGAGAGAAGGGATCTTTAACATGGAATTAAAGCAGCAAAAAGTGGAATCTCTATCATGCACTACATGCAGCTGAGGAGAGAGTAGGTGTCGTTAACATGGAATTAATGCTGCAGCAAGTGGAATCTCTAACATGCACTGCATGCAGCCGAGTAGAGAGGAGGGGTCGTTAACATGGAATTAATGCAGCAGCAAGTGCAATCTCTAACATGCACTGCATGCTGCTGAGTAGAGAGTAGGGGTCGTTAACATGGAATTAATGCAGCAGCAAGTGGAATCTGTAACATGCACTACATGCAGCCGGGTAGGGGTCGTTAACATGGAATAATTGCTGCATCAAGTGGAATCTCTAACATGCACCACATACAGCTGAGTAGAGAGGAGGGGTCGTTAACATGGAATTAATGCTGCATCAAGTGGAATCTCTAACATGCACTACATGCAGCTGAGTAGAGAGGAGGGGTCGTTAACATGGAATTAATGAAGCAGCAAGTGGAATCTCTAACATGCACCACATGCAGCCGAGTAGAGAGTCAGGGTCGTTAACATGGAATTAATGCTGCAGCAAGTGCAATCTCTAACATGCACTGCATGCTGCTGAGTAGAGAGTAGGGGCCGTTAACATGGAATTAATGCAGCAGCAAGTGCAATCTGTAACATGCACCGCATGCAGCCGAGTAGAGATTCAGGGTCGTTAACATGGAATTAATGCTGCAGTAGGTGGAATCTCTAATATGCACTACATGCAGCGGAGTAGAGAGGAGGGGTCGTTAACATGGAATTAATGCTGCAGCAAGTGGAATCTCTAACATGCACCGCATGCAGCCAATGAGAGAGAAGGGATCTTTAACATGGAATTAAAGCAGCAAAAAGTGGAATCTCTAACATGCCCTACATGCAGCTGAGTGGGGCTCATTACCATGAAATTAATGCAGTGGAAAGTGGAATCCCTAGCATGCCCTACATGCAGCTGAGTGGGGCTCATTAACATGAAATTAATGCAGTGGAAAGTGGAATCCCTAGCATGCCCTACATGCAGCTGAGTGGGGCTCATTAACATGAAATTAATGCAGTGGAAAGTGGAATCCCTAGCATGCCCTACATGCAGCTGAGTGGGGCTCATTAACATGAAGTTAATGCAGTGGAAAGTGGAATCCCTAGCATGCCCTACATGCAGCTGAGTAGGGGACATTAACCTGAAATAATGCAGCAGAAAGTGGAATCTTTGACATGCATTAAATGCAGCTGAGTAGCAAATAGGGGTCATTGACCTCTACACCAGGAAATCATCCACTCCCCTTAATTGAAAAAGAATAGCACAACAGAGCTAAAGATCATGGTCTGAAGACAGCCCCTTAATAGCAAAAGGTCATTACAAATTTGCCTTTTATTCAGCCTTTACCTTGAGGGTGCAGCATGTTTGAGAAAGATATTCGCAAGTCAAAGATGCATTGAGTGAAAAGATGATACAACATTTGGCCAAACCAATGAAAATGTTAGCAAAAAAGGTAACCTACCTTACAGACCCAGACGCTGCAGACCAATTTGTGGAGATAATTACTTGGGTGGAGGGATGCACAACCCTTCACATTAATAGCCTCAGGCATCCACGACAAGGAAGGATTATCCATACTAGAGGGTCAGCTTCATCATGTACACTGATAACACCTAACTGATAGTATGGCTAGTGGAGATCTCCAGTCAAGCACTCATTTTCAATAATGCATTAGAACCATTTGGACGTGGGTTGAAAGCAAATGGCTTAAACATAACACAGATAAGTCAGAGGTAGTTGTAGTAAACAACCGGACTGACCTCTGGCTGGGTCTCACTGGCCTTCCAAGCGAGGTCCTGCACCTGTGCATATCAGCGCTGCCCAAAGCCTTTGGCATATTAATTGACTCCCAAAGGTTGCTAGCCAATCAGATCATTGACATATTGATTGACTCCAAAATGTTGCTAGCCAATCAGATCCTTTGTATTATTGATTGACTCCAAAATGTTGCTAGCCAATCAGATCCTTTGGCATATTGATTGACTCCAACATGTTGCTAGCCAATCAGATCATTGACATATTGATTGACTCCAAAATGTTGCTAGCCAATAAGATCCTTTGGCATATTGATTGAATCCAAAATGTTGCTAGCCAATCAGATCCTTTGGCATATTGATTGACTCCAAAATGTTGCTAGCCAATCAGATCATTGACATATTTATTGACTCCAAAATGTTGCTAGCCAATCAGATCCTTTGGCATATTGATTGACTCCAAAATGTTGCTAGTTTATCAGATCATTTGGCATATTGATTGACTCCAAAATGTTGCTAGCCAATCAGATCATTGACATATTGATTGACTCCAAAATGTTGCTAGCCAATCAGATCCTTTGGCATATTGATTGAATCCAAAATGTTGCTAGCCAATCAGATCCTTTGGCATATTGATTGACTCCAAAATGTTGCTAGCCAATCAGATCATTGACATATTGATTGACTCCAAAATGTTGCTAGCCAATCAGATCCTTTGGCATATTGATTGACTCCAAAATGTTGCTAGCCAATCAGATCCTTTGGCATATTGATTGACTCCAAAATGTTGCTAGCCAATCAGATCATTGACATATTGATTGACTCCAAAATGTTGCTAGCCAATCAGATCCTTTGGCATATTGATTGACTCCAAAATGTTGCTAGCCAATCAGATCATTGACATATTGATTGACTCCAAAATGTTGCTAGTCAATCAGATCATTTGGCATATTGATTGACTCCAAAATGTTGCTAGCCAATCAGATCCTTTGGCATATTGATTGACTCCAAAATGTTGCTAGCCAATCAGATCATTGACATATTGATTGACTCCAAAATGTTGCTAGCCAATCAGATCCTTTGGCATATTTATTGACTCTAAAATGTTGCTAGCCAAACAGATCCTTTGGCATATTGATTGACTCCAAAATGTTGCTAGCCAACCAGATTCTTTGGCATATTGACTGACTCCAAAATGTTACTAGCCAATCAGATCTCTGCTTTTGTATTTGCTTGCTCCCATCACAAGAAAATTACCTTCCTATCGAGGACAATAGATGGGATGTATCTGCCATTACCTTGTCAAGACTTGACTATGTCAATTCCCTGTATTTTGCCCTACCAGAGTGTACGATATGTTGACTACCAGTGATCCAAAATCAGACAGCCTGACTGATGATGGGTGTTCCCAGATTTATTCATGTCCACCCTCTACTAAAAACTCTAAACACGTTCTCAGTAAAGGAGTGTGTTGGCTATGTGTATCATGTACAGAACACTTTTCTGGAAACCCGGCAGGTTAATCCGGAAGTACACACATTCTTACAGTGACCCCATTCAACACCTTCTAATATATTGAGCATTCCTAAATTCAAGAGAGTAAGATAACACGAAGACCAATGATAATGCCAATATGTAAGGGATAAACTAAGAAACATCATCCTTCAAGTGTACTTAACAAAACTTAATCATCTGGGTTTGAAACGAAAAGAAAATGGATTTTGGAACTTTAAAAAGGCATGCATGGTCATGGATGATTTACTGAGATGGGCAGGGAATGATTGAGAAAGTCTTAATGATGGTGGTTCCTTCAGTGTGTGAGTAGTGAGAGGCATGCAAAATAGGATGTCCATCGATATGACGCTGTTACACGCGTGCAACAGCGCAGTAGGCAATCTGGAGCCACTAGGATAACTGGGGCCAGATTGTTTCTGATTTTCTTTATAAGTCGAGGCAGGAGAGGCAGTGAAGGAAAGTCGTACGGGCATCACAACCTTCACTCTAGCCAGAACGCATCTCGCTTTCTGTGGAACTCCGCTGTGCAAACGTTGTGACACTGCACGTTCTCGATAGTGGTGAACAGATCGAGCCAATGGTCTCCCCACTGTTAGAAGATGCCTTGCACTAACTCGGGGTATAACAGCCATTCGTGATTCGCCAGGTGCCACTGGCCGAGCATGTCTGCCCTGGCATTTAAAGAGTCTGCCTGGTGGTTCAGAATCAGGGAAATGCCCTGACGCTCCAGCAAACTCAAAAGGCATACCAGCTCCTAGCACAAGGACAGAGGACCCCACTCCACCCTGCTTGTTGCAGTACCACATGGCGGTGGTATTGTCTTTATGAACCTTCACCAGCCTTCCCTTGATGGAGGGCAGCAAAGCATTAATGACAAATAGATCGCTAGTAGCCTCACTAGATTACGGTAGAGTCAGGCTTTTGCCAGAAACCAGAGACCTCTGATCTCCTCCTCTCCCCGGTAATTGCCCCAATCGAATAGAGATACATCCATCACCCCTGTCAATTCCGGGAGGGAAAGGAATATTGGTCTGCCACTGGTCAGATTGCAGTAGTGAGCAGCCACCAATGCAGATCTTCTACAGTCTCCTCTAAAAGCTCGATGACATCCGACAGGTTTTCTTGGTTCAGGGTGCATTGAGACTTCAGGTCCCGCTGCAGTGTACACCACCTGGTGAAGGACACAACCACTGTGCATGAGGCCAACAGCCATAGAACACTCAGAGCGTCTCTCACCGAGATCTAGGATCGAAGATAAAACCCCAGGATCATGGCCTGGATGTCATGGACTGGTTGCGGTGGAGGAAAGTCCCTGAACAGCACCATGTTGAGAATGGCTTCAATAAAGGGAAGCCTGTAGAAAAGAAGTCAGGTGCAACTTTGGTTCAATGATCGAGAACCCCATTGATGTTAGGAGGTTCAGTGTCTGGAGGTGATCCATTCTGATTGTGGCAAGCCCTTCCTCAGTAGCGAGTTGTCGAGGTAGAGGAATCTGGTGTTCCGCAACATCTGAAGAAGGACTGTAACCACCACCATCAGTTTTGTGAATACCCGAAGGGCGCTGGTAAGCTTAAAGAGGAGCACCGCAACCTGAAAATGCTCCTAACTGACCTTGAACTGCAGGTACACCTTTGAAAATACATATCCTGCTGGCCTAAGGCAACCATCCGGTCACCGAGAACCAGGGCAAGCAGTACTTGGGCCAAAGTGAGAATTTCTGAATGTATTGTTCCAGGAATGCATTCAGTGGCTGGAGATGTAAAATAGGACGATGGACTTCATCCTTCTTGGCACGAGGAAGAAGCAGAAGTCCAGCCCCTTCCTACTTCTGGACACCATCCTTTCGATGGCCCCTTCTTCCAGTAGAGTCTACACCTCTTACAACAAGCTGGAAATGCACTACTCCAAAAGTCACTCTGATGTGAGTGGAAGTTGAGATGGATCAGACGGGAATGGTAGGGCATAACCCTGTTGAACAATATGGAGATCATATCTGTCGGATGTGATGGTCCTGTATGGAAATGCTTGATCTTTCCTTCCACAGGGTAAAAAAAAATCCGTATTTGTAAAGCGCAAACTACTCACCCTTACAGGTCTCAAGGCGCTGGGGGCCATCGTGGAAATTAAGTGAGCTTTTGCCCAGAGTCACAGGGTGCTGGGCTGCCGCCGGAGCCGGGGATCGAACCGTGAACCCTGTGCTCCAAAGTCAGCTGCCCTGGCCGCTGCACCACACCTCTCCACAGGGAACTAAGGAGACCGTTGTCCCTAGTAACCTGCATGATGCATGGTGGCTGGGGGGACTGCAGTGGCGGTGGTATAGCTTGGTCGCGCATATTCAACCGCCCTCTAGAGTATTCTAGAAAGGGTTGAAATTTTGAGTTTTGAGAATTTGTTTGTAATTTCAGGCCTATCTCCTTACTGCCCGCTTTTTCTAAAATACTGGAGAAGAGTATTAATAAACTGTTGTCTAATCTCCTGGAGCAGGGCTAGCTGCTGCTCCTGTCCCAGTCTGGTTTCCATCTTTGTTTTCGTATGGAAACCACCTTGGTCAAGATCACAGAATTTCTTTTTTTGAATTAATTTTTTATTAATTTTCCATAGATCTAGTACGGAAACCACAAAGAAGAGCAAAAATCAAAAGGGCGTTCAGTTACATACCCCAAGTGTGTATCAGAAACACATGGCAAACCAGGTTATTGATGTCACGCTTATGGTTCTGTAAGCTGTCCATGCCTATTGCTCGGGCGAAACCCATGAGTGAGTACTTTGCAAAAGTCATTATCCAACCATTGAAGACTCAATCCTCAACTACCCCCCACCCCTCCTCCCTCACCACCCTCCCAGGCGTGTCACGTAAGTGCTGGCTACGAAAGATCAGGAGAGCTAATGTCGCAATAGGGCAACTTATTGGAATGAGAAGAAGCTGAGTGAAAGCAAGCGTGCGTGCCAAATGCCACTACTAATCGTAAGGAGACAGAGCAAGGTTGGTGCAAAGCTGACTATGCGTTAAACTATGGCTGCCCCTGGGTCGTCTACAGTTGCATCTCCCGCATAGTCTTCGGGGGATTTGAAAGCTATAACAAGCATTTCTCAGGCTCTCGCCCTCTCCATTGCCTTTTCACTCCCCGTGCGATTTGCAATTTGTAATCTAATCACTCCCTCACACTCAGCCCATTTTAGGAAGTCTGCTTTCCACTTAGCGACACTAGGGCCCTGAGTGGTGACTGTACTGTAGTGTGGTTTTTTGCTCTTTAATTTATTATTTGTATTCCATGGTACAGACATGAGATTGTGCAAGGTCCACTCTTGAAGCAATGCTCTCAAAATGTTGCCCAAAACTAAAAAAAATGATTGATCATACCATTTATAGACACTCCCTTAATACTCATCAATTCCTTGCATCACTTTAATATAATTTTAACTGGTGCTTCTGTGTGATTTTGCATACTGATAGGGTCTCTTTTTGCAGCTTCAAGAATTATTTGACAAATTTGTACTAAAACAAATCACTTAACAAAACACAATGTTAACTGTAACCAACCTCAGCCTTTAAGCTAACCTCATTTAACTGTCCATATTCCATACACAAATGGAAAAATGCTACAAAGGTGTCATAGGATTCCACCGCATATAATTTAGCTAACTTGTAATTGATGGAATTTTGTTTTGTCTAATATCTAAAAAAGGCTAATGGGTTGAACCTGCTATAGGTTGTAAAAGCAATATTTAATGCTCATAATATACAATTTACAATGTATGTATATAATTGGTACTTACAGAATGAATACCTATAGTAATAAGGTACATCTTGAATCCACACCAATTTGAGATTATTGGATCATTATTGAATACAATGGGCGGGGATTAGAAAAAGGGATAAGTTAGAGAGTTTTTATCTGTTTCCATTTTTGTGTTCATGGGTAGACGCGTTTCGACTGCCAATTTGCTTGGTTAAAATTGTGTGGCCAGAATGGACGATGAAATAACTGTCAATGATCAGGCAACTTGTTATTTTGTTAATCGGTGGGTTGTCCGGTTGACTGTGGGATCATTTGCCTTAGCATTCATGTAAAACATTCTGAGGTGTTCAGTGGAAAATTAACTTTCAGGACGTTTTGTCACTGGAGTCAGTGGCATAAACAGTTGATTTGCAGGTGCAAGAGCTTGAAAATCCTACAAAAACACTGGGGGCATATTATCATGGACAGGCGATACATTCACATCTAACATGGGCTTCGATTGGAATTCATAGAGCATATTATCAAGGCCATTATCGCCGCTTTATCAGTAGTTTCCTGCTGATAAAAGCGGCGATAATGTATCGCCTGTCCTTGATAATATGCCCCACTTCTTTTAGAGAACTAAGATGCGAGAAATGTTTCAGATCTTTTATTAAATTTAGCATGGAAAGTGCATACGCAGAACTCAGGTGGGGGTGCCCAGATTCCCTGGGTACAACAGGGCACTACAGTACCACATTGCTTATTGAGAGAGAATGCCTCAAGATTTTAATAAACATAAACAATCCCCTCTCAATCACACATTCTTGTGCAAAATTATGAGGAGAGTTTGTTTGATGCGTTTATGAACAAAGCAGACTGCTTTGTAAATGCTCTGTGAATTAATTGATAGTAAATTGTGGGGTGGTGGCTTCACACATAATATAGTAAAAAAATGGCAGATAGCCACTTATATGGCCAGTCTGGAGGGTTCAAGATGGACTTTTGGTGACCCAGTGGCAATGCTGCCTGAAGTCTTCTTAGGTCTCTGTACCCTAATCTGCAGCTCCAGCGCCCCCAAATTGACTTGTTGTTTTCTACTGACGAGTGAATGTATCCAGAAACATGTGTCCAGAGTTACACAGCACAGGCTGCACAAGGGTGAACATGTATAGACCACGACTAAAGTGCCTGTATCATGCACTGCACTTACCATGATGAATTGGGGCAATTTGAGTGCTGGGGTGTGAGGCAATGTGCTCCCACCCTCCTTCTCTTAGTTAAGATAATTCAAAGAAATTTGGTGCAAACAGTGATGATGGGCTATACAATATTCCCCAATATGATTTGCAGAGAAAGTATCGAAAGACTATGGGGCATATTAACAAGGGCTTTATCTCTGCTTTTTTGGCTTTAAAAGCCAAAGAAGCGGAGATGAAAATATCGCCCTATCAACAACAGGGTGCTAACATGCAAAATCGCATGTTAGCACCCTTTTTCACTATGCTTCCCTTTGTATCTCTAATGAGATGCAAAGTGGGCGTTCCAGGGCAAAATAATAGGAGAAATTTCGCTACGCGACATTTCTCCTATTATCAAGCTTCACGCTAATCCTGTTAGAGACAAAAAAAGCAGTGCTAACCACGGTTAACGCTGCTTTTTTACGTCTGCTAATTTTCAGATTTAGGCATGTAATTCAATGGGAGGTGGATTACATGGCTAAATCCACCATGGGCTATCAACAAGGATATCCCTATCTTTGTAGTTTTATCGCTGCATTACCAGTGATAACCTCCCAAAATGCCGCTATCGCTGGATTTTTTATCGCCTAGGCGGTTAGCTCCGGAAGCTACTAAAAACCTGGATCTTTAATCTCCCAGACGACTATACCATGGCTGCTATCTAATTTTTTTTTTTTTCTCTTCTTTTTTCTTATGTAACTGAAAGCTTACCTTCAAAACAGCGGCAAGATGCTCATTTCGGAGCGACCGCTGCGCTTTACAAATAACACAACAAAACAAACAAAACAAAACAAAACAAAGCGTTGTTAATAACGTGATAACCAGGCGATATTATCCAGCGATAGCAGGCGTTAAAGGAATTAACGTTAAGCGCCCTTAGCGTTAATTTTCCCTGTTCCTTGTTAATATGCCCCTATATTACACTTAAATGGTTGGATTTGTTTAATGTCCAGATACCACAGGAATGCCTGTTCTTCCTTACTCATTTCTGCAATACCCTTTTCTTTTTCAGGTCCCTACGGAAGGAAGGCTCTTGGTAGACTCCACACACATGAAGTCTGGTGAAACATCTCATTCACTCCCCTTAAATCATTGCCACTGGTCAACTCTGCTCTGGAGCTCCCTCCTTCTACTTCTTATGTGAAAAGGAGCAACACCTGCACAATTCTTGCTCATTTCCTACAAAATAAACTATCTTTGGGACCTACAAGGGAGGATAGAGGAACCCCCTTGAGCTCTTTTTAAGCTGTCTGAAAAAAAGCTTGTTCATAGTAACCTTTCCAGTCCTTACCTTTTCTGTTTTTTGTCTGTAGCGGTTACACATTATCGCAGAATGTTGTGGGACCCTTACCACAATTGTGGCAGCAATGCTGACGCGATGTTAGAACAGAGACCAGGTGTGCATAGTACTGGCATGATACAGCCAGACTTAGACAAGCTGGAAAGTCTATTGGAACATGCCACCTGGAAGATGAACCGATGACAGGTGGGGATGAGACGCGTCCACCTCCTCCAATGGGACATTGTGTTTAAACTGTATACCGCTTGACTTACGCTGTGGTAGAAAGAGTGAAACTTCAAGTGTTTAGACTGAAACCCCCCCTCATCTGTCAATCCAATTACTCACAGTAATAAAGGCTGTGGTAGTAGGGGAGGAGTTTCTTTGACTAATAGATCCAAAATGAATGTTTATATATTACCGACAACTTTATTTTATTTTTTTGTACGTTTCTCACAAAAAAAAGTCTAATGTATATGGTATTATTATTATTATTCCATGCAGGGGACTATTTGTAGTTGCTTAAAACAAAGTGTAAAGCTTATCTGGATCAAAGGAATGTTCAAACTGGTGGCTGTGTGGCTTTCCTCATTCATGTTGGGGAGGGGTAAGAGAGTGGATAACCATGTATAAATACCTTTAGCACCTTCCCCTTTTATGTATCTTGACTCTCATTTGCTAAGCTGGGCTCCACAGAAGGTATTTTATGAACAAAAAATGCATTCATTCAAGACTATCATTGAACCTTTTGTGTCTACTGCACAAGGCCCTCTAA
The DNA here is from genome assembly GCF_964261635.1 of Lissotriton helveticus. Classification (NCBI taxonomy): domain Eukaryota; kingdom Metazoa; phylum Chordata; class Amphibia; order Caudata; family Salamandridae; genus Lissotriton; species Lissotriton helveticus. The sequence continues at coordinate 474,054,662 of NC_136060.1, read as the reverse complement.
AGAGTTGTAGGTAACATTTATCCTGTAGAACAAGTGATCACCCAAAACTTCACAAATACCAAATGTGTCTCCAACATAGAGTACAAGAGGTTGAAAAAATGAGTCCAAAATTTCACTGTGAGGACCACAGCCATTAAAGACCTTTGGGATATCCACTAAAGATAAATTCACATATAAAATGTGTCAATGGGAGTCATTTACACGGGGAACATCGTTTACAACGAAACTTTTATCACGCACTACCATTACAACGCAGGAATTACAACGAAAGTCGTTACAACGACTTTCGCTGGAGGGGGCTGTTGGATAGGGAATAGTTTAATTTTCTATCCAACACCTTCCCTACTATCCACGGGGACTGGAGTTGGAATAGAAAATTAAACTATTCCACTATCCAGCGCCCCCCAACGCAAGTCGTTGTAACGACTTGCGTTGTAATACCTGCGTCCCATTTACACACTTAAGTGACCGTCTTGAAATCTGAGCATGGCTTTGGTCCTCTTACACTAACATTGAAGACTAGTGCAATTCATCCTGATCATTTATTTGCTCCAAGATACATCAACATGCATTACTTTGGTAAAGAGATGCACATTGGAGGGGGAGTTTGAATTGATTGCAGGATGCGGAAGAGCTAGTTTTTAATAACGGGCGCCCATATAATTTCAACCATTTCCAAAAGCATATTGTTGAAACAAGAAATAATTATTTGGGCAACATCAAACTCTGAGCCCAGTGTTTGGCCCTACCAATCATGTTACATTCAAACATTTGATATTTTTACCAGCATACATTGAGAACTCTTTAAGCAGGAATTATTTTGCCAGCCCCGCCTTGAAGAACTGGAGTCCTTCTTGAGTTATTACATTATTCTTTAGATATTCTTTTTCCTAAAAAGGTTTGAGATGGCTTCAACATTTCCCACGCATTTTGACTGTTAAAAATCAAGACCAAAAATTTAAAAAAACATGATTTATAATAGGCTATTATTAAACAGTGCATATTATTATCTTTGAGTGATCCTAAAATGATTTATGTTAACTTTATTGTCAAAATAGTGATCTGGTGATTTATTGTGGGAATGACATGAGATGGATTCAAGTGCTGGTTCTTAGACATGGTTAATGGTTGATACAGAAGAAGGCTTCCTAGAGAAGAAGCTTGGCCTATGATCCCCTATTACAGATTTTATGGACATTCAAATGAAAACAAGTCAAGAAGGTCTGTACATTGGGCATGTGTTATTGAGGGTCGGTTTGAACATCATCCTTTTTCAAAGCAAAACAGATCTGCCTGGACATCCTTCAATAGGACACTTGGATATCCTTGTACAGAAAGATGCACACAGACTAGCCTCTGGTGGACTCTGATTTTATGTTTCAAAACCTTCCCAGTTAAGGGACTCTTTATACTCCCTTTTCTTTTTAGCAGATCTTGCAATGATTCAATTATTGAATTTGTGATGAGAAAATTATTTTACTTCTGCCAACTTTCATTTAATAAAGTCATCCCAGGTAAGCCAGGCTCCTGGTCTTTCCAGATGTGTGATTTGTACAAAATGTAAATCCCAGCTCACTCCCAGTGAGTTGACTTGTATCACCTCTTTCTCTGTTATGATTGTAAACATCCTGTGCATCATGCAGTCTGTATGCAGTAGCCTGAAAGAGGCAGAGGCCTTTTTTTCTACTTTTTTTCCAATGTGAATTGGGCAATAAAGCAAGTCTACTGTCTGTGCGGTTTTATAGAACAATATGGATTGTGTACGAGGACTGAAGTGCCATGTAATGAGGAAAGAACACGGAATAGGATTAAGTTTAATTTCAGGGGTGCAGGGAGGGGTCCTTTTGACCCCCCCCTTGCACCCTTGAAATTGCATTTTCAATTTGCGATTCGCAAATTGAAAATCGCAAATTGTAAATGCCTTCCCATTGATTCCTATGGTCCTCTTGGCCCATAGGAATCAATGGGAAGGGTTTTCCTTAATTGCGATTCGCAAATTGTGAATCGCAATTAAGGAAAATTACCGAATCGCTAAAAAAAAGCGAATTAATCATGCATTGCCGTTTGCGAATCCTTAATTGTGATTCCTTAATTTTCGCAATTAAGGATTCGCAAACGGCAACATTGATGCATGTGGCCGTAAGTAACATCTGCTGTCAGGAAGATCTTTGTGAATTAATCCTATAATGTGGCTCTGACGTTTCTTCAAAAAGAAACAAATGTGGGATAGTAGCACATAGTCTTAAAACTTGTTTGGGCACCATGGGCCAGATGTAGGAACCCTAATACCGGTCGGTAACGGCCGAAATGACCGAATTTCGGCCGTTACCGACCGGTATTAGGCATTTGGGATGTAGGTGGCTACATTTCGGATTCGGTAATTTACCGAATCGGTATTTAAGAATTCGGTAAATTACCGAATTCTTAAATACCGATTCGGTAAATTACCAAATCTGAAATGTAGGAAGCACTCAAGTGAGTGCTTTTCACCTGTAAGGATTCGTTATTTACCACCAACTACAAGTTGGTGGTAAATTACGAAAACCCTAAAAAAAAGCAATTTTGTGCTTTTTTAACAGTGCCATGTGGCAGACGTATGTGTGCCACATGTGCACCCATGCACTATTCAGGGGTGCAACAAGGTGTCAATGTGACACCCTGCCACCTTTGTAGATCTTCCCCCCTTACCGATTCGGTATTTACCGAATCGGTATTCCCCATTCATTCCTATGGGCCTGAAGGCTCATAGGAATGAATGGGGAATACCGATTCGGTAAATACCGATTCGGTATTTACCAAATTTTACAGATTCGGTTAAAATTACCGAATTAATACCTACATACCATTTACCGATTCTAAAATACCGAATCGGTAAAAATTCGGTATTTTAGAATCGGTAAATGGTATTTACCTACATCTGGCCCCATGTCCCCAAAGATTGAACAACAATAGGTCACTCGCATGTCATCAACCCTATCCCACTAGCAAATAAGGCTTAAAAGATGCATTCAGAGAACAAATTGCTTGATAGGTATTTGAGATTCTTGACCCTCCGCTCCTGTCCTGAAATCAACAATTGGCAAGTTGTTTGATCCTCAAAAAATCGCTTGATATTTGTGTATATGTTTCCATGCCTACACACCAATGTTAAGTTCTATAAAATATATGTTCTATTAGAATGTGAGAAAACATTCCTGTTGATTATGTAGATTCACATATGTGCTATTTCATAGGGTGTGTGTGTGTTTGATACATAGATGAATGCAGTATTGTCAATGTATAATTTTTAATAGCTCCTAATATTGGCAATTATATTACCAAAAACCTGGCAAAGCTAAGAGGGAGGAATTTAAGCACATTTAAGGCAGGCAAATATAAGAAGGGAAATGCGGTGTTGAAAGTACCCTTGCCGCCAATATCCTCCTGTTTTGTTTCTATTTGAAATAAAGGTCAAATAGCAAGGGAGGCTTAATTGTAGTTCTTCTATCGTGTTTTATGATAGAAAGAAGTGAGAAACTAATAAGGAGAAAAGTACCATAATCCCTTCAGACTAAGCTAAACAAAAAAAAACGGGCCATATTATCAAGAAAGGGCGATACATTATCGGCGCTTTTATCGTCAGGAAACTGCCGTTAAAGCGCCGATAATGGGCTTGACACCAGAACCTGGGCTTCTATGGGAATTCACAAGGGCATATTATCAAGCTCATTATCGCCGCTTTAGCGGCAGTTTCCTGCTGATAAAAGCGGCGATAATGTATCGCCCTTTCTTGATAATATGGCCCAATGTTCCCTAAGCACAGTATTTTGCAAAGTTTTTTTTACAAAATAAGGGACTGGCAATCTGCAGACTTAATTGGGGATCCCTTAATAACGTTTTATAAAGCTCGGCACTTGGTGTCATGATACACTTATTTTAAAAAAAACATCCACAACTTGTAAACAAAAGCAGCAGCCAGAAGTCATCTTCGCCCTTTGTGATTTGTCACAGTGTAATGTGATGCACACCTACAGTGATACACAAGAAAGTTTAATTTTGTCAGTCTGTGTCATATAAACAGCACTCAATTTCAGTTTACTCCAAAGTAAAACAGTCCACTTATAAAGCAAGAAACATGTTTTATCAAGCGAAGTGTCCGGTAACGCCACTAATTTCTGATCCAATTGAAATTTACGGAATTGGGAGCTCATCTACAAGCCCATTGTGCTGCCGTGCATCCCTTTTTTTGGCTCACCAGCGGCGCAGAGTGCAGACCAATATCTACGAGGCCACGCAAAGCCACTTCCCGCAGGATTTCATGGCATCGAAGATATGGAGTACGGCAGTGCTGCGCATGTCGCTGTGTTGTCTTACTCTGCGTCGAAGAGGTTTTCCTTGGGCGTTGCAGTGGGTGTTCCTATTCAACGCCCATGGATTTAATGCAATCCCAGATTTACAAGGACCTGTAAACCTGGAAATCTGTCAAAAACCTACGTCTTCTCGGGAGAGGCGTACCGCGGAGAAATAACTTCATTTTTTCTCAATTTTTCCTCTTTCTATGTGCAGCACACAATGAAGAAGGAAAACGCCTTCATTGATTGTTTTTGTGGAGGAAGGTGACCCTTCCTGGGCAAAAGCAATCATTTCTACAACGCAGACACAAGGCAGCCAAAACGGCTCCAGCGCAGTGGGAAAAGACAGGAATGCTGTATATTGTATTGTATTGTATTGTAAGGGGAGCTTGTAAAGCGCGCTGACACCGTGGGTTTTCTGGCGCTGGTTGAGTACTGAGGGACCAGAGGAATTTAGCCAGATTGAGGAAAGAGCCATGTTTTTAGAGATTTACGGAAAAGGGTGAGGGAGTTAGAAATTTTGAGAGAGAGGGGAAAGGAGTTCCAAAGTTTAGGGGCCAGGAATGCGAATCTCCGGCCTCCGGATCTGCAAAGTTTGACAGGAGGGATGAGTAAAAGGTGGAGGTGGGAAGATCTCAGGTTCCGTGAAGGACAATAGGTCCTGATAAGGGATTTCAGGAAGGCGGGGCAAGAGCCGGATAAAGATTTAAAAGTGAGGCAGCCGATCTTGAAGGCTGCCCTCGAGATGACAGGGAGCCAGTGCAGTTTGGACAGAAGGGGTTTGGCGGATTGCCATTTCGGAATCCCAAGGGCCAATCTCGCCGCTTGATTTTGAACAGATTGTAGTCTGGAAAGAGATGTTTTGGACAGACCGTGGTAAATAGCGTTGGAAAAATCTAAGCGGGAGAGGACAAGGGCCATGATTACTTGCAGGAGGGCTTCAGGAGTGAGGAGATAGGCCACCTTCCTGATCCTGCGCAGCTGGAACATGCAGGAGGAGACTACTGTCCCCACTTGGGGCCCGAGGGAGAGACCGGAGTCAATAGTGACCCCGAGACTTTTTACCGAGGCCACAGGGGTGGGGGGGGGGGGCAAGCACTTTCAGCCAAAAGTGCGGACCCCAGTAAGTAGAACTCCTGCCAGGAAGAAGGAGCTCCGTCTTGCCAGGATTCAGTTTGAGCTGGTTTTGGCACATCCACTGTAGGATATGGGACATAGCTGCCTGGAAGTTAGGGATAGCAGAGGGGGAGTCGAGAGGAAAGATGAGTTGTAGGTCTGCCCTTTCCGTTTGACGCAGGTGCGGCACAGCAAAGTCGCTTACTGCCCTGCGTCATAAACTTGTAAACGAGACCCTCCATTTCCTAAAATTCCTTCAGAATCTTTTCTACCTTTTTCATTCTTTTGGAGGGAAACGCTGGTGTAGTGTCATGGTGGTGGGCGGGGGCTGTGTCATGAAGTTCCAACTCGCTGGAGGGGGAAACTGTCACAATTTAACAGTGGCTAAAGAGACACACCTGTTAAATTCTAGGCTGACTTACCAAGAAAAGTACTAAGGGCCTCATTTACAATGATTTGGCGTAGGGCAACGCCGTAAGTCTTTTTGCTGCGCTGCCCGACGCCAATTCTAAGAGGCAAGAATGCGCCGTATTTACGAGATACAGAGCATTCCTGTCCTTTCAGCCGATATTCATTTTGCTTCAAATCAAAAACAGTACTGGAATGAAGGCAAGGGACCAAAGCCGGACTGGCCGTAGCAGGCATCGGGTATTTCCCCAGGACACGCAGTGCTTAATTTGAGCTGGGGCTTTCCGGTGCTAAGCACCACACTTAATTGGTTTCCGGTGCTCTGCACCGGCACCTAATTGTCAACGCCATACATAGAACAGTCTACCACATGGTGGCGCTGCTCATCTAATTTAGAGATGAGCAGAACAATGGTTGTTTATGAATACAATGTACATTAAAATAGTGCTAATACCTGTCTCCCCAGCCATTCCTTTAGCTTTGGGGACCTGGAATATTCTGAACTGTCGCATTTAAATGCAGGAGAGATGGTTAGTAGTTGTTTTGGCAGCAATGGCAAGGGCAATGGGTGGTGCAAGCTGCAGTGGCCTCCTGGCCAGAGCCCTGGCACTTAATATTTTACAAATTAAGCACTGCCCAGGAGGCTTTATGGGTGGGGCCAGTTTTCAAGTGGTGTTGCCGGTTTTGTTCCTGGGGGCTGGTTCTGCAGCAGTGCTGCAATATTGGCCCCCAGTAACAAAAGCAACAGTGCTTCACTCTTGCTCCCCCTGGAGTGCTGGTCCGACAAAATTGCCAGGGCTGCTGGTTCCCAGTACAGCCCTGCAAGTGACCCTTAACCCGTTCGCAGCGGGGGTAATTCCCCCGCTGTGCTGGTGGGAGGGAGGGCGCGCACAGCACACCGGTGCTCGTGACGAGCTCAGCTCATCACGCAGCACGGTGGCGCTGTGCTCATGACGAGCTGAGCTCGTCACGGCCACACCCGTTTCTGTGGAACGCTCAGCACAGCGGGGGAATTAGCCCCACATGCGAGCGTTGCGGCCGTTATGACGAGCTCAGCTCGTCATGAGCACATGGCCACCGTGCCTCATGACGAGCTGAGCTCGTCATGAGCATGTATGTGGTTAAGTATAAAACATTTTTGTATCTATGAAATATGAAGATGATAAAAGTGGTTTAAAGAAGAAATAGGAATATGAAAATAGCGTCCATATCATCCACTAACAAAATAGTCTTTGCACTGATGGGAAGCCACTGGAAGCACTACAAAAGAGGGTGAAGCAGGAAAGAAGAGCAAGAGAGGGAGTCATGGAGGACGAACGGCACATAGGAACGAGGGAGGTGTGGGAGAGAGCAAAAATAAACCGCTACACAGATGTAAAGTAGAAGTTGCATAAATAGGTGAAGAGGAGCTGCTAATGGGGTCGGCCGGTAGTTGTAAAGATGCCCTCATGCTTTGCAGTTCAAGCACAAAGGAAGTGGTGTATACACCCATTGGACAATAGCATGAGAGGAGAGGGTGTTACGGGGAACAGTGTTTACAACGCAACTTTTACCACGCACTACCTTTACCACGCAACTTTTACAACGCAAGTCGTTACAACGACTTGCGCTGGGGGGGGCTGTAGGATAGGGAATAGTTTAATTTGCTATCCAAAACCTTCCCTACTATCCACGGGGACTGGAGTTGGAATAGTAAATTAAACTATTCACTATCCAGCACCCCCCAACGACTTGCGTTGTAAAAGTTGCGTGGTAAAGGCATGCGTTGTAAAAGCATGCGTAGTAACGACATACATCCGGGTGTTACTGCACTGGGCTGCATCAAGTCTCTAGCCAATTGCTGAATGAGGCTGGTCTAAAAATACTTTACGGGGGTGGACCCAAAGTCTACTCACTGAGGGGCATATTAGCAAGAACTTGCGATAGTTATTTTTATCGCTGGATATTTTAGCGGAGAAAACATGCTATCAGCAACATTTATCTCCACTGTGCTAAACTATCCAGCGATATCGGCGAAATGCCTGAATATCAGTGGGAATCCAGCGATATTTACGCATTAACGCCATGGTGGACTTACCCTGAATATCCACCTCCCATTGAGGAATACAGGTAAGTCAGGTTTCCAGCAGGTGTTAAATACTAGCGATAATCGCTCTTAATGCGACTTTGTTTATCGCTTCGCCTGCATTGGTAATAGGAGGAAGTAGTGTTAGCGATTAGTGTTTTCAGTTGCTTTTAGTTGGGAACGACTACTTTGCATGTCATTAGCGATAATTATCACTGGCATGCAAGGAGGCAGGAAAAACGGCCGCTATCACCGGAAAGCTGTCTCTAACGCCTATTAGCGACAGCTTGCTGATAGGGTGATAAAAAAATCGCCGCTTTAGCGGCAAAAAGTGCTGCAAAACGGCGATAAAGCCCATGCTAATATGCCCGTGAATATTTCAAGCAATAGATCTCGATGAGTGCTGGGCCGTCAAAACCAAGATCTAAAAACAGTGGTTATTATACAGTTTAGAAGACCTCATATCTCAGCACAAACTATACATTTCAGGCCCAGTTCACACATTCAGGAGAAGGTGTGACCTACTCTTGGAAATTTTAGTGGAAGTTTAGAGAATGTCACCCTACTTACAGACAGATCTGTGTGGATCAGGCCATTTCTGTCCATGATCATGTGCCAGACGGTGGCAATGGCATTTCTTTATTCAACAATGCTAAATATTTTGTTTGCACACCAAGAACAAGTTGTGACGAAGGATCACATTAAAAAGTCATACAACTCAAATAGTTAAGAAATGTACACACTGGATAAAAGTTATATAAATAAAAAATTAATAAACGAAATAAAAAAATGTTAACCTACTGTATTAGAAGACTAAAAATACTTTCCCCAAGTGTAGGCTAGTTGACATGCATTGAGAATATGCAGAGCGAGATTAAATGGATACATATTTGAAATATTCTGAGCTGAGCTGAGTAACTGCTCTGTTTGTATTGGTGGAACCTATTCCATGTTGTTGAAGGCACATTCTATTCACAGGTGGCAATTGTAGTAAAAGGCAGGCCGTGCCAGTTTATAATTCAGTTCTTGGAATAAATGTTCCAATATCCAGAGGTCATATGTATAATTTATTTATTTCAAACCACATGATAAAGAAACAGTTGACACGTGTTTCGATCATATGGCTGGCACGTCAAGAGCTTTTTCAAGGCATATGTATAGAGGTTCCAGTTGGAGAAGATTTGTTGGTCACGATAAAACGTCTCTGTGGTCAGACATACCCCCTCCAATACACAGCAGGCATTGACATTGTTTTGTCCTTCCTGAGGCCTCAGTACATGGTATGCCATTTCTGATTAAAACTAAAAATAAACTAGTAGGAAAGACCCACAGTTCGAAAACATTGATGTTCAAGGCATGTGGGCTGCTGAATTCATATCTGTGCATAGATCGCCGCGGGATATGAATGTCAGCAGCCCTACATGCCAAGAACAGATGCATACTGGTAAGTAGCATATTCCTTCTCTGTTTTCTGAAATCCAACTCCCACTTTGTTGTTTTTTTTTCAAAAAATGGTGGTCTGCACTCCATGTCAATGAGACATGGTGGGCCAGCAGAAATTATGCATTTTCACCAAATGTGCTCCTCTCAGGTCGGCCAAAAGCCCACCTGTATGGCAGGAATCTTTAAATAAGTCCGACTGGTCGGTGTGGGCTACCGTCTCCATTACAGAAGCTGGAGGCCTCCCCACCCACAGTTACATCAGGGCATGCATCTTTTAGCATGTCGCATTTCTTGGCTGAAATCTAGAGGGTTATGGTTCCAATGGTGGTACATTAAAGTGAAATTTGGCTAGGCGGCCTCAGCAATCACTTCAACTTTAGAATCAACCCAAAAATCCAACCCGTTATCAAACATAAGAAACAGCAAAAGGAGTTATGGACGAATGCCGTCACATCATTCAAAATGTAAGTAAATAATCCATCAAAACCAGTAACTCCAAGAATACAATGGTTAGGGGGCATATTATCAAGGGGGGGCGATAGGCAATTTTCGCGCTTTAGCGGCTGTTTTCGACCGCTAAGCGGCGATAATACTATCGCCCTATTAGCAAGCTGTCACTAACAGCAGTTAGCGACAGCTTGTAGGCGATAGCGAGCGGTTTTGGGCCCGCTTTGCATGTCAGCGATATTTATCACTAATGACATGCAAAGTGAGCGTATCCAACCAGTTAGCGACTGAAAGCAGTCGCTAACATCGCTAGCGCCTATTACCAACACAGGCGTAGCGATGGAAATATTCGCACTAAGTGCGAATATCTCTAAAAACTAACACCTGCTCAGACCAGTTCTTAGCCATTATATCCAATGGGAGGTGGATATAATGTCTAAGACCCTGTTAGCGATAATGCACGTATATCGCTGTATTCTCAGCGATATTCACGGATTTTGCCGCTATCGTTGGGAATTTTATCACTTTTGAGATAAACGTTGCTAATAGTACGTTATCTCAGTGATAAAATCCCGTGATGCACGGCAATAAAAAGACTGCTGCTAACCCTACTTAGCGATAAATATCGCTATTTGTTGATAATATGCCCCTAAGTTTCTAAAACACAAGCACAAAGCCACCCTTTACATTCATCATGCGCACACCAACAGCTCTCAACATTAATCGATTCATACACTTATAACCTAACCTAAACTGACGTTGTGATCATTCAATAAGTTGCACTATCAGGTCAATAAAATCGCAAATTTCTCTAAGGCAATCCTCAGCTTATGAAAGGGTTTTCCATACCATTGAGTTGGGTAACAATACACGTGTGTTATTCAGCACCAAGAGACCCCGACAGGGTAAACGTACGATTTACAAATACACATTATGTTATGTTGTACACTATTATCACAGAATAGAGAGCTGGAGGAAAAATGCTCCAGTACGTCCCTCCAACACAAAACTGGGATATCACAAAAAAAAAGTACCGTGCCAATGAGATAAACCAAAATCTCATAAGGAAAGCAGATCCTTATGCCAGGAAAATGCTCAATCTTCAGAGAGTTATATATTTCGGGATTGTGTTTTTAAGCGGAGAGCCATCCTTTTTTGAAGAGTGTCATGCTTCATCATCGGCATCCTCTTCCCACCCGGGTAAAATAGGGCCATATGTATGAAGCAAATTCGCATTTGCAAACACCAAAATTCGCAGAATTTCAGCGTTTGCGAATGCGAACTTGCAAAATGGTATGTATAAAGGAAAATCTTATGCAAAATAAGGAATCACGAAATTTGCGATTCCTTATTTTGCAATTGCATTTAAGGAATCGCAAAAAATTGCAATTCCTTAAATGCAATGTATGAAGCAAAAAAAATGGCAAATTGTCCCCAAGGAATCGTAAATTACCACCAACTTCAAGTTGGTGGTAATTTGCGAATTCCTTGAAAAATGCCCATTTTCACGTTTTTCAGAGTGCCATGTGACGCACATACATGCCCTCAGGGCATGTATGTGCACCACATGTGCACCCATGCTTATTTCAGGGGTGCAACAGGGTGTTTTTTGGACACCCCTGTACCCTTGAAATTATTCTCAATTTGCGATTTTGGCCCATAAAAATGAATGGGAAAGTATTCCTTAATTGCGATTCTCAATTTGCTAATCGCAATTAAGGAATACTAAGAATTCGCAACAAAAATGCGAATTTGTACATACATACCAATTTGCGATTCTGAAATAGCGATTTCTTAAAAATCGCTATTTCAGAAATGCAAATGGGTTTCTTGATACATATGGCCATAGTCCCTCCCACTGCCAAGTCTTTGAGGATGTCGAGTCTACCATGATGTATAAATCGGAGGCACTGCCAAAAACGAATGCCATGCAATAGCAGGCATTAGAATGGCGAAACGAAGAAAAATACTTTTATTTCTACTCATTTTTGCATTCTGCACCACTACTAGTAGGAGCAAAACGCTATTAATGATTGTTTATGTGCAGGAAGGTGTCGTACTTTTATTTGTCCTCGTTTTTGCATTCTGCAGCACTCCTAGTAAGAGCAAAACACTATTAATGATTGCATATGTGCAAGAAGGTGTCCCTTTCTGCACATCAAGAATCATTCTCTGCAACGCAGGCACCCTCACACTATGGTGCGAGGGTGGCTGTCTTGGTGCTAGGCAGCTAACTTTAGCACCAACACTAGGGAAAACACAGGGTTGCACAATATTCTTGTAAATACGACGCCTCCCTGCATTTTGGCGCAGCTCAGAGCGCTGACATTTTCTTGTAAATATGTCCCTTAGTTTGTCTCTGGACTCTGGCCAATAGCTTGTAAGGTAGCAGTGGAATCCAAATGATTTTAGTGTATGATTTTTTGAGGGTTAGTTAATCTGTGATGAATAGCCAGAATAAAATATGTACGCCGAGGGGCCTATTCATGAGGCTGTTCGCATTGCTCTTCACCACGCATGGGTTTTCCCACGCAACTCCCGTGGTTTTTTACACATTCCTAGATATACATGAACTTGTAGGCCTGGGAATGTGCCGAAATCTTACACTTTCCCAGGGAAGGCGTAACATGGGGAAATATCTTTATTTATCCTCGTTTCTTCCTCTTTCTATTTATGCAGCACACATAGAAAAAGGAATATGCCTCCCAGGATTGTTTTTGTGCAGGATGGTGCTCTTTCACTTTTCTGCACCCTCCCTGTGACACCAAGGATGCATCATATTTACAGTATGACGCATCATGTCGCACGGAGTTGCAGATACATCAGTATTTCTGTCATATCTGTAGGTGCAAAAATGACGCATTGCTGGAGTGTGTCACAAAAGTGACGCAACTCCAGCAATGGGTCAATACACATGGGCAAGTCCCATGTTAAATGTGCCTGCGTTAGTCTTACGCCTGCTGTGAGGCAGCCATAAGAGATTGACACATTTGCGTCCCAGAAGTTGGGCAGTGCTGCGTCACTTCCACGACCCTTTCTTGCGTGGAACGCCCCCTACATAAATTATACCTGACGCAGGTATAATGTGGTGCAGGGGTTTACAAAATGACGCATCTACCAAGATTAATCACTTTGTAAATATGGTGCAATTTGCCTATTTTTTAAGCACAAAAAGTGGCGCACCGGCGGCACATAAGTGACGCAAGGACTCATAAATAAGCCCCATAGTGTTTTCAGTAAGAGGTTTAGAGGGTTACAGGGAGCTAATCACGGATTGTAGTCCTATTTCTCATTCATAATTCCAATACCACATAATGTCATAAAAAGGACCCTTTTTCTGTTATGCTGTCCAGACGTAATCTCTACTGTCAGCTCCAAGCCTTTAGAGTTAGTCATAAGTATAATGGCAAATATGTGTGTAACTATGGTCAGGGCATGTGCCAGCTCAGATCCCACACAAACCGCCAATGAAAATCCTGAGCAGAGTGATCCGGGCGCAGGACCATGGCTACAGTCAGACTGCACCATCCCCCGTACCATATCCATCCGCCCGAAGCCCACCTAAACCAGTCGTGCCTTCTGCCCAACCCTCTTGCCCACGCTGCTTGCAGAATATTGTGTTGGCTGTGCCCAGTTGGACTCTGGATTTTTTTTGTCAGGATCCTCAGGTCTAGATGCACACCAGCCACTCCAGTACTGAATCTCACAACATGTGTGTCTGCTTCTCTGGGTAACATGCAGGTCCACCTGCCAGTTCCCCCACTGGGAACACCCAGTTGGTGGATTCTGACGCTGGTAAAAATTGTTGGGCAGATTTACAAGCCCCTTGCGCCACTTTTGCATCATTTTTAACATGGGAAAAGTGACGCAAAAGTGGCGCAAGTAGCTTGTAAATCTGCATATCACTATCAAAGGAGAGAGAGAGAACTAGGTAGCTAGTCCATATCCCCAGGGTTCTATATGTGAAATCAATAAGGACTAGCCTATTTGTGAATTTGCATAGACTCAAGACTGTAAGACAGGGTACAAACCCTTTTGTTTGTTCAGTGTCCTTTGTGTAAATTATGGGAGTTCCGGAGAGTAGAGAAAACGCCTGAAAATGCCCCCCACCCCCAGCCACTGTAGTGGGAGAAAACTACCAGCATGTGTAGGAACATTAGTTGTGACTTTGGTGACATAGCTCCAGGAATGACGTGAAGGACAGTAGGTCCACCATGCCAGCATGGCACAGACGACCCACTGTTACTGCATTCTTTCAGCCAGAAGCGGCTCCCAAGATGCACACAAGAGCTCATGGGCACAATATCCTCAACCAGGGCGGATATGTTTAGATTGGACAGTCTGGTATACAGTCTGGTATAGCATAGGTGCTGTATCCGCAAAACCGGCGGCATGACAGCCAGCCAGCCTACTTAACCCCTTAGCTGCGGGGTGTTTTCCCCCCGCTGTGCGGGGGGGAGAAGGGCCGCGCGTGGCACCGCTGTGCTGGTGACAAGCTAAGCTTGTCATGAGGCACAGCGGAGCTGCCCTCATGACGAGCTGAGCTCGTCATGACCACACCCGTTTTGGAACGTTCAGCACAGTGGGGAAATTATCCCCGCGTGCGAACGTTCCAACGGCTGTGACGAGCTCAGCTCGTCATGAGGGTAGCTCAACCGTCCCTCATGACGAGCTGAGCTTGTCACTAGCACACAAGTTAAAAGAGAAGCTCCTACGCATTAGTCTAGCAATGGTTTCTGCAACACAGAATTTGAACACAGAAATATTTTTGGAGATGTTTCAACTCCTTATTTCTGCTCTTCTCTAACCAGAAGACTAGAAATAAGGATAAACAAATATTCAGTAAGTAAAAAAAAGGTGCATGTCATATTTAAGACTATTCCAATCTCTGGTCCATCCTGAGTTCTAATTTACAAAGTCAAAACTGAATTTCCTTTCACAGTTTTATTTTTAAATGTAATCTTCGACAGCGCCCACTGCCCTTCGGTATTACAAGGGCACTCAACAATTGATTTAAAAAAAAACCAGAAGATCAGATCAGAGGCATTTCATGATTTAGCTGTGGTACACCACAGATGAACATGATGTGATGATGCTGCTGGGGCCAGGCTTAGTCTTCCTGGGGTAATGATCCACCAGCCTTAACGCTTATTAGAGAATTGGAATGTTGGGAGCTCCATTGAAAACCATGGAGTGCTCTGGGCTTCTAATGGCCGGTAGAAGCCCAGAGCTCGAACATTCCAATGTGCACAAATTAGATCATTCTTCCCTCTAGGGGCGGAATGTTCTAATAGCCTTACAGCCCTCCGTGGCAGGCTCTACCGGCTGTTAAAAGCCAGCTCCCTTGTTAAAGGACCTCATCTTCGGCTCTGGCCTTTAACTCTGGAGCGGCCCTTTAATAGCAAAAAACACGAAAGGTACTAAAAGTCTAAAAATCAGAGAACTACTGGAACCTAATTGTGTCCCATATTTATGTTCAGACCACACCGTTAATCTAAACAGATGACAGTGTCATGCCAGAGAAGTGAGACAGAGAAGATACAGAGTCTAAAAGACTAGAAAAAGTACCCATCAGCCCACTCATAAGTGGAATCTCGTCATCTGGGTTGTTCAGTGTTGGAGAAAGGTGTCCTGTAGGCTCCTCCTCAGGGAGAGTCTGAGGTTGCCTAATGATGGACCCTGGGATCAAGCATCCAACCAACAGAAGACAGTATGTGAGCGGAAGGGGCAAAAAGTTGCAGTGCTCAAAAGAAGAACAGAAAAGGAAAATAATCCTAGTGATTTAAAAATACCTACTTTAATGACATAAAAAAACTTTATTGGGTCTGACCATCAAAGTGGTATTATTAAAAGCAGTATGCTGATAGCATGCAAGGAATTGCTATCTACCATGAATGTTAGTTGGTCGACATGTTTCAGCCTAGAGCGGCTTTCTTCAGGACCTATGATTTGCTACTGCAACACTTACTTATCGTGTTATAAGACGTGATTTACAACCATTCTCCAATTGATTAAGAGGAAAGATGGTATATCTTCTCCTGTGTGTACAAATGTGGGAGACAAAAGTAAAACAGTATTAGAAATATGCATATCTGTAGCATAAACTTCACAACTCTGTACAAGTGAAAAAAATAATATGAAAAATGTAGTTCTCACTCACCCTAATTATGGGGAGAAAAAATCTCACCTCACCTGGCGACAGCTCAGGTTGGAAGGAGGCCACGCACTGTAAATAAGCGCATGGATCTGAAGTTAATTTCAGGGCAACTATTATAGTCACACAAAACATTTAAAACATTTCATTAGTGATACTATTAGGCAAAAAGGCAGAACTAGATTCAGAATGTACACAGCTATGGAGAGCGTCCAACTGGAGTATTCCATAAGGCCACCTCGCTCGCTGGTCAAAGTAACCAAGTAGCCATAACACAAGGGAACCAAGACGCTTATCCGTTAGTGCTTGGGTAAATAATTAGTACTCAATGAAAAGTACCACACCTACAGTACTCTGTAAAGGTCAGAGAACAACCGCATAGTAAAGCGCCATGACTCACCTCTCCGTCATTGCCTCGGATTCAAAACTGAGCCGAGGGGGAGGTGAAGTACTGAGTTGTAAGCGGTGTTTTATCAGTTGGTAGCGGACCTTAGAGGGAACTCTCAATGTAAGCGTTTCTATTGGCTTACTATCTGCACATAACATGAGCCAATGGTGGCAGTTCAGGCCTCCGTGCTGGGCTATAGGAAGCGATGAACTGTCGGCCAATGGAGGGCCATTACGACAAAATTAAGTTCGTTAGGGTGGCGGACCTTGTTGGAAGCTCATCCGCGGAGTGTTCCCATAGGCTGGCTGTCCCGGCCAATAGGAAGTCTCAGAGCAGAATACCATTCGAATTCAGTGATTGGTTAAATGTAGACCAATCACGGAAGAGCTCAACTTCCGTAATTCTGTCCAAGGGGATGGCGGACTGTGTAGAAGACTAGTTTCAGGATGTTGTCATGCGTTCGCTTGTAGATGTGGGCCAGTGGCTAGCGCACAAACCCAGACATATAGTGAAAAATCAGAACCATACGAACCAAAGGTGACGTCTGCGGTATTACGCGGACCAATTGGGAAGGTGGAAGGGAAGAAGAGTTTAATGCCGCCTTTCCATTCGTCAGAGAGCTACATTCCCATAGTCATTTCCAAGGAAGTAGCGCATTTTGTAGAAAATTAGTAGCAGAATTGTAGTAAATCCTTCGCTTACAAATGTGGGTCACAGGCTAGCGCACAGACACGGCCCTTTAATAGCCAGAAGAGCCCGCTTTGGCTGGCTGTAAGGCCACATTAGGACATTGGGAAGTTTGCGCTTAATTGAAGACAATGGAGTAGCTCTGGGCTTATTATGGCTGGTATAAGCCCTAAGTTCCAACATTCAACTGTTTGTCTTCATGATTCTCCCATTTCATTTAGAAGATTTTACCCTTTGTGGGTAGAATGTTCTTATAGCGCTTCTGCCTTAGGCTATGCCGGTTGTTAAAGGCCCTTTCCCTCGTTATAGGCTCTTGCCTGTGACTCAAGCCTATAACTGGGGTTCAGGTCCTTTAATATCTAACCCTCAGCAATGGGCTATAAGGCTATATGAGAACACTGGAATGGTGGAAGCTCTATTGACGACTTTGAAGTGGCTCAGGGCTAATAATGGCTGGTATGAGACTTCTGCTCCAACATTCAAATTTCTGTTTCTCCCTTTTTCATTGAGAACGTTTTATCCTCAGTGGACGGAATGGTCTAATAGCTTTGTAGCCCTTCTGCCTTGGACTATAATAGCTGTTAGGCCCTCTCTCACGTTATAGGCCCTCACCTGTGGCTCGGGCCCATAACTCGGGTTCAGGGCCTTTAAAAACAGGTATAGCCCTTGGCAGCAGGCTATGAGACTACAAACATGCATAGGTAAACCCAATAAATACTTAATGCACACCGCGGTTCTCATAATAACAAATAGAAGCTTTGCTTCTGTAACCTTGCTTCCCTCTCTCGCGTGGCAGTGAGTTTTGCTTTCAAGATAAGACAAAGGAGTGGAAAAATAACTTGGCTGTGGATGAAGCAGAACCGGTGCGGTAGCTCTGGAGACCTCAGCGAAGTACGCAGAGAATTGACAAGGATGTTAAGTAATCTGCCAAGGCATGGAACCTATTACAGTTTAAGCCTCTTCTGGCAGCTCAGGGCCCAGAAATTCTCCACTGAAGTCAGCAGGAGGTCAAAGATTGAATGTTGTGTTAAAGATGTGGCCTAGTGGTAGTGGTAACAATTCTTCCTGGATATAACCTAACCCTTATGTTTGGAAATCTTCCATATGTTTCTAAAATGGCAGCACCTTGGTGTAGCTCCTAGTTGTCAGATAATTCTAGGTATAATAAGGGGTTGTGGGATGATCAGAATTCCTAGAAAGCTCATGCATAGAAGATTTACTGGAAAACATACCTTAAAGTGTACTGTTCACTAAAATCAAGTATTTTGATTTTTATTAATAAAGTGTTCATTATTTACTTACAGTCCCTACATGTTTCCCTATCGCTGTGTTGTTACACTGAGTGTCTGGGTGGTGGATGTACTGCTGTCTTGATTATCTTATTTTATTGTGGTGACAAGGCTGGCATGATGTCGACCAAGATGTCGCTCTTCGTTTAAAACAGTCTTAACACCTTCCATGCTCATGATGAGCTGAGCCGTGCTCCGGTGCTCATGACGAGCTCAGCTCGTTATGAGCCGTGGAACGCTCACACGCGGGGATAATTCCCCTGCTGTGCTGAGCGTTCCACGGGAACGGGTGCAGCTGTGACGAGCTCAGCTCGTCATGAGCACCGGAGCGCCGTGCCTCATGACGAGCTGAACTCGTCATGAGCATGGGGGCGCTGTGCGCGCCCCCCGACCCCCAGCACAGCGGGAGAATTACCCCCGCAGCGAAGGGGTTAAAGCCATTGAGTGGTAACATTTATGCCTCTGAAGTTATGTTTACAAAAACATAATGTCGTAAGTGTGACAGGTATACCCAAACGAGGGTCCCATGACTCTGTACCATAGAGCTCAAGCTATAACTCACTGATGGGAAACAGCCTTTACAACGCAGCCGTAATAAGATCACTGTTTGTATGTACTGTACCATACAAGGAAATGCTAATAAAAACAATTTACCCCCAAAAAACTACAAACCAGTCGTTGCCACACAATACCTTTATGACGCATCCATTACAACGCATATGCCTCTACCATGCATGCCTTTACCACACAAAAGTTTACCACGCATATGCCTTAACTATGAAAATGTAAGTATTTCACAGGTAAGAGTATAATATATGTAAATATTAGGGCAAGGTATTTTTAGGGTTTAGAGATGGATGATGGTATTGGATGGCTAGGGAATTTTTACAGTGTAGGGTAGGTAGGGCTATTTGGGTGGCAAGGGTATTTTTAGGATTGAGGGTGGGTGAGGTTTTTGGGTGTCAAGGGTAGTTTTAGGGTGGATAAAGTGTATTCGGGGTGGGTAGGGGTTGGTTGGCGTTGATAAGGTAATATATATATTACCAGTAGGTAGTTATAGTTATTTAATGTATGCGGTGGGCTCACGGGGCCCCCCCGCAGCCCCGGGGACCACGACCCCCGGGGCTTCTTTGAAATGGGTGGGGGTCTCCCAGCCCCGGGGACCACCACCCCCAGGACTCTAATTTAATGTATGTGGGGGGCTCACGGGGCCCCCCTGCAACACCGGGGACCGCCACCCCCGGGGCTTATTTGAAATGGGTGGGGAGCTCTCAGGCCCCCCCAGCCCTGGGGACTGCCACCCCCCGGGGCTTCAGAAAGATGTGGGAGAGGGGCCGTGCAGCCCCCCTCCTGGAGCCTTGTCTAGGCCCTGGGGACCACCACCCCCCAAGGCTGGCTCCTGCAGTGTCCCGGGGGGCCCCCACCCTGCCATTGCAAACTCTGCTTTGCTTCATTGAAGAGAGAGCAGGGAAACCTGCTCTCGCTTCAATGAAGCAAAGGAAATTGCTTTTCCATATGGGGAGCAGCATGTTAGCTGCTCCCCATATGGAAAATCAATGCCGGCTCCCGCAGGAGGCGGGGAGCCGCGGGACCGTGGGGGAATTGGGGACCCCCCACGGTTCTCAATGGTGAGGGCCAGCCCCGGGGATGGGGTCCCCGGGGCTACCAGTGGCCCGGGAGGGGGACCACGTGGCCCCCCTCCCCATTAAGAAATAAAAAAATATTTAAAATATATATATATATAAAAAAAAAAGGCTGGCCCGGAGGGATGGGGTCCCCGGGGCCTTGAAGTGGCCTGAGGAGGAGGGCTATGCAACCCTACTCCATACTACTCCATAAAAAAATTAAATGAATTGGCCATGCCCCCGGGGGATGAGGTCCCTGGGGCCCGGAATTGGCCATAAAAAAAATGAAAAAATATATATTTGGGGTCAGGCCTTGGGGAATGGGATCCCCAGGGCCCAAAAAAAGTAAAAGGAAGGGGGCCACACAGCGACCCTTTCAATTTTTTTTTTTTTAAGACGCAATCGTCCCTAGGCCCTGCCACCAAAAACACACTCTGCAAACGCGCCCTGTTGCACATTTTAAATTGGGGAATTAATCCCCCTTCAATACTGGGGGCCAACTAACCCACCAGGTACCTCCAGTAAGCGGCACAGGGCTGCGTTGCAGAGAGGTGCTCCAGGCCACGCCCCTTTTTACATCTCTCTGCAAAGCAGCCTTGTGGCGCTTATTGGAGGTACCTGGTGGGCTAATTGGACCCCAGGGACCCCCAGGATTCAAAGGGACTTAATTCCCCAACTTAAAATGCGCCACGGGGCGCGTTTCCCCAGTGGTGAAGAAAGGAGGCGTGGCCTAAGCTGATATGTCTGCAAGCACACCCAGTGGCGCGTTTTAAGTTACAGAATTCATTCCTCCTCAATCCTGTGGGTCCCTGGGGGCCAACTAGCCCACCAGGTACCTCCAGTAAGCACCACGGAGCTGTGTTGCAGAGTGTTGTAAAAAGGGGCATGGCCTCTGAACACCTCTCTGCAACGCAGCCTCGTGGCGCATACTGGAGGGACTTGGTGGGCTAGTTGGCCCCCAGGGACCCACAGGATTGAGGGTCCTTCACCACTGTGCAAAAGCGCCCTGTGGCGCATTTTAAGTTGGGGAATTAATTATTTTTCAATACTGAGGGTCCCTGAGGGCCAAATAGGCCACCAGGTATCTCCAGTATGCGCCAGGGAGCTGCGTTGCAGACAGGTGTTCAGAGGCCACTCCCCTTTTTACACCTCGTTGGAACGCAGCTCTGTGGCACTTACTGGAGGTACCTAGTGGGCTAGTTTGACCCTAGGGACCCTTAGGGTTGAAGGGGACTTAATCTCTCAACTTAGAACGGTGACAGGGCGCATTTACACAGTGGTGAAGGGAGGGGAGGGGCCTGACGTGATGTGTGCAAACACGCCCTGTGGCGCATTTTAAGTTGGGGAAAAAATTCCACTTCAAACCTGAGGGACCATGGGGGCCAAGTGGCCCACCAGGTGCTTCCAGGAAGCGCCACTGTGCTGCGTTGCAGAGAGGTGGTGCAGGCTGTGCCCCTTTTTTACATCTTTCTGCTACGCAGCTCTGTTGCGCTTACTGGATGTACTTAGAATTCCGATTTACTCACCTGTTATCAGGAGAGACCTCAGTGCAGCATCTTTAAGCCCAGTACTGATCCTGAAAAGTAATTCTAACCATACTTACCAGTAACTTGAATTTCCTTCCATAGGCTAACATTGGCTGGTTTCACTTGGAAATTCTAAGTTTAGAGTTTTGCAACTTTTAAATATTCACCTAAAATCATCCGAACAATGAATTCCGATTTACTCACCTGTTATCAGGAGATAACCCAGTGCAGCATTTTTTAGCCCAGCACTGACCCTGAAAAGTAATTCTAACCATACTTACCAGTAACTTGTATTTCCTTTCATAGGAATCCATTGTCTGGTTTTCACCAGAAAAGTTTCTGTCTATTTTCACAAACTACAAATATTCCTACAAAATTGCCTGTATGAATTAAACACATTCTTTCAACTGTTTACATGAGATGCACCAGTGCTGGATCCAGGATCCAACACTGAGTAAGAAAAAGTAACGATAACACATTGACTGGTTTCACTTGGAAATTCTTCAAAGTGTGGAGTTTTGGAACTTTTAAATATTCATCAAAAATCATCTGAACAACGAATTCCGATGTACTCACCTGTTATCAGGAGAGAACTCAGTGCTGCATCTTTTAGCCCAGCACTGGCCCTGAAAAGTAATTGTAACCATACTTACAAGTAATTTGTATTTCCTTCCATAGGAATCCATTGTCTGGTTTTCACCAGAAAAGTTCGAAGTGTCTATTTTCACAAACTACAAATATTCCTTAAAAATCGCCTGTATCACTTAAACGCATTCTTTCAACTGGTTACAGGAGATGCACCAGTGCTGGATCCAGGATCTACCACTGAGTAAGAAAAAGTAACAATAACACTACTTACTTGCTAAGTGAATTTCCTCCCATAGGATAACATTGGTGATTCTATGTGAAAAAGTTTCAAAGTGTCAACTTTGAAAATACAATAATATTCCTTAAAAATCACTACTGTAACCAAAACGCTTTTACTCAACTCTTTACAGGAGATGTCCCAGGACTGAATCTAGGATCCAGTCCGGTGGCTAGAAAAGTAATCCATAAAGTAACTAATTGCATTTAACTAGAAATTTCCATTCAGCTCAATGTTGCATTGTGTTTGAAATTGTGTTGTCCATTGCAACAACTGTATATACTGTACTTAAAACACTATTGCCTATTTGCAAAGTATTTAAACTAAAGTAATTCATTCTGAGAAAGCATATGTTGTAATGTAATGTATAATGTAATTATAATGCAATTTAAAAAATAAAATATCTCAAAATAAACGGTTTAAAAAAATGTAGTAAATCAGTATGAAAAAAAATAAATATAAGAATTAATACATTTAAAAATTGTAATTTACAAAACCTTTGGAATTCACTGAAAAAAACCATAGGTTTCAGACATGTTATAGTTAGGAATAAGCATTTAAAAAACCTTTGAAATTCACAGAAAAAAACATAGGTTTCAGACAAGTTATAGTTAGGAATTAGCATTTAAAAAACCTTAGAAATTCACTGAAAAAAACATAGGTTTTAGGGGTGTTATAGTTAGTTGGACATTTCACTCGTACAAAACCATTGAAATTCCTGCATTAAAGTTAGTTGTACTAACCATAACTCCCGCGCCCGCAATCCACTGCTGATGATGTCACATATTACATCATTCATGACATGGTCAGTGACATCACTGATGACATCTCAAATTACATCACTGATGACATCATCCAGTGAATGTGGTTTGCTTTGATATTTAAATAAGTATTATATATATATATATAGCAATCTGCCTTGAAGACTGAGTGGATGTAAGTGTAAGTGGGGCAGCTCCCAGCTCCTCCCTCCCATTCTGCCAGTGACGGCCCATCCAGGCACACAAGCTCCCTTTTGTGTGTGGCTGTCTAGGAGGAATACACAAAACCAGCTGTCAATTACACCCAGTGACTCAGAGATAGGCTGTAGGAACCAAATGGCTAAGGCAGGAAAATGCCAAAATTCTTTTGAATCATACCTCGAGGATTCCAGTTGCTGCAGAAGCACTTTTGGAGAAGGAACCCAAGTGTTTGGACCATTTTCAATTTAAGAATAACGAAGCCTGCACAAGGAGAACACACGGATGGTCATATTTTACAAGACATCTCGCCGTTTGGCGGCACATACAAGATTGAATTGTCTGCCCATTGAAAAAGATTGATTCCCTTGGTCCCCCCTTTCCCCTGACTACAAGTCCCACAAGCCTTCTCCTTCCCAGAAAAAGAGCCTGACACAAAGTATAAAAGCCCTGATGAGAGCCCAGGGACACTTGTCCTGTTCTCGAAACGCGTCGGCAGCCTTGGTGGAATAGAGCATTATCAATAAACAATAATAGGCTTGGCCAGTTCAGATATTATCAATTTTGAGTCATTCAGTTGTTCTCTATTCCCCATTCTTTTGATTTTTTCATTCATTGATTCTATATGTATGTGATATTTGTTTTCTGTTATGTATTAATTTTTTTGTAGGATGTTGGATGTTCAAATATCATTTTGACACTGTTTTGTTTCTCTGTGTATCAAACCATTTGTATATAAATTGAATGTACAGTCCTTATTTCTGTCTATTAATGTTAAAATATATTTCTAAAATTTAAAAAATGTTCTTCAAGTAAGAGTGGTTGAGGCAATTTTCATGTTGTATGCTTAATAAAGGGTCTAGCCTTAACCACGTTTTCATAGACCTATTTCCTTTGGGTTCCAAAATTCTAAAAGCGGCATTTTCAAAATTGCAATTTAAAATCACACTTCACCATAAGTTGGGATTTTTCAATACAATTCTAAAGACACCAAGCATGAACTGGTTACCTGCTCCCATTTGGAAATCATAGCTTATTAAATGTAATAAGGTAACTCTAACGTTATTCTATGGGAGAGGTAGGCCTTGCAATAGTGAAAAACAAATTTAGGAGTTTTTCACCATCAGGACATGCAAAACTTAAAAGTACATGTCCAACTTATAAATACCTTGTATCATGCGGCCTGGGCTGTCAAGGGCCTACCCCAGGGGAGAGACATATGTATCAAAAGGGAAGGTTTGGCCTGGCAAAAGGTTTATTTTGCCAGGTTGAAACAGCAGGTTACAACTAGACACACAGACTGTAATGGCAGGCCCGAGACATGTTTGAAGTGTTTCTCAAGTGGGTGGCACAATCAGTGCTGCAGGCCTACTAGTAGCATTAACAGGGACTTACAAGTACATTAAACATGCCAATTGAGTATAAGCTAATGTTACCATATTTTAAGGAATGAGTACATGCACTTTCACACTGGTTAACGTAAAGCCAGGAAAAACACAGGGGCATATTATCAAGGGCCTTATCTCCGCTTTTTTGGCTTTAAAAGCCAAAAAAGCGGAGATAATTTTTTTGCCCTATTTACAAGGCGGTGCTAACATACATAAGCGCATGTTAGCAGCCGTTTTCCCCGACGCCTCGCTTTGCATCTCTAATGAGATGCAAAGTGGGCGTCACAGGGCGTACCTCACACAAAAAGACATGTGCTAAGTGCACATTGCGATATTTACAAGGCGGCCCACAGCATTTTATCAGACATTGGTTTTTGGCGAAAACCGCGGTTTTCGCCAAGAACTACCGTCTGATAAAATGCTGACTTACCCTAGTTATCCTATGGCAGGTGGATCATAAGGCTAAGTGCACCTAGGCCTATAAACAACGATTTTGCCATCTATGTAGTAATTTTGCTGGATTTCCAGCGATATCCCCTCGATAAAGCTACTATTGCTGGAATTTTTATTGCCTCGGTGATACGCGTTGTTAATAATGCGCTAACCGGGCGATAAATTCCAGCGATAGATGGCGATAAATAAAAAAGCGCTAAGTGCTTTGCGATATTTATCGCCGTCTATTGATTTTATGCCCCAAAGTTGGCAAAACCGAAGTGCTGAAGGCAGAAAGTTTGGGGGAAAACCACTCCAAGGATGCCAGGCTTAACAGGGACAAACTGCTGGAGCCCACTGACTAAAGAGAAGCAATGAAATAAGAGTGATGATGAGGTTAACCAATGGGAAGCAATGGGCGGGCTGTAAGCCCGTTACAAGCAAATGAAATGTCTTTCAAGTAACAGGGCATGCAGTGTCTCAGGAAAGACCTAAAAAGTCAAACGGAGGTAAAGGTGACTTTTATGGAGGGGTTGAGATTGTGCGGTTAGAGGAGGGGGAAGCTAGAAAGTGAGGATGCAGATGACAGGATGAAACCACTAAAGCCCAGTAAGGAGAGTTTATATGCCCCTATAAAGAAAGACAAAGGATGGTAATATTATTATGATTATGTGTAATGCTTAGGGAAGTGATTTGAGAGGGTGGATATTTCCTGGTAGTGTTATCCCCATAGGCATGAAGAGCATGGCTTGGAAGTAAAGGCCCCTGTCTATAGATAACACAAGTGACTGAGGGGTAACTTATGATATGGTGTCTTCGATGGATAGGTACCTAATCTGAAAATCTCTCAATATTAAGTGACTGAACTCCCCTTGTAAATGACCAATGACTTTGCCTTAGAATGATAATCTGCCTTATACAAGATACTCACCCCACCTGCTTTCCCGAGAAACGTGTTGACTTAGATCCCATTACTTTCCCATACAACACACTAGATCTAAAATGAGGGGAGTATCACATGGGTTCCTAGGTTCAAGACACACTTGCTAATAAGGCAGGAGATGGTTGCTTCTGAATAGGAGACTAAGGGGCAGATTTACAATAACTGGCGCATCCCTTCATGTCAGCAGAGATGCAACAGTTATTTTGCGTGACAGTTGAAACCCCTTGCGCCACCATGGATGCGCCACATTTACAATGCGGCGTACCGTGGCGCAAGGATATATAGTTGCATGACGCAACTGACGGCGTAAAGGTGACGCAGTGCTGGAGTTGTATCACAAGCGTGATGCAACTCCAGCACTACTCAGGGGAGCCCTACTCTTGCTGTGTCGGTCCTTACGCGTGCTACAAGCAGGCGTAAGGTTTTGACGCACCGGGGACGTAAAAGTGACTCAGTGAAATCTTGTAGATTTCACTGCATCACTTTTACGGGGCTTCCATGCGACGGACTGCCCCCCCTGCATACATTATACCTGACACAGGTATACTGTAGCGCAGGGCATTATAATGTGACGCATCTCATTAGATGCGTCATGTTGTAATTATGTCGCATGGTGGCGCATTGTTTACGCTGCTGCTACGTCACAAAAATGCAACAGCGGTGTAAAAGTGTCGCAAAGGGCTTCTAAATCTGCCCCTAAGGCTGAAGCCGGCCTTGCTTGCTGTCCTGTACCCCCTAACCAGAGTCATGATCACTTTCTATGACATGCTGTACAAAAATTCCTTGATGTACGTGAGGGACCCCTCACCATAGCGGGGACTGGAACTTAGTGCTTAATAGTCCGAAAGATAAGCCAGACCACAGATATGCGAGTATGGCGGTCCTCTCTCAAATGGGCGAGTTTGATAGATGTGGCCTTATCTGAAGCATGGAAATGCAAAAAGCCACAAGAGATATATTACACACACTCCCTGCTTCCCAAAACTTATGCCAGAAGGATATGTTTTACACAGACCGCCCCCAATGTCCTCATTTGGATAAGATAGATGTCTCGATACTTTTGGGTGGATCATGACAGCATTGAAACAAAAATATTGCGTGGACAGAAACTCATGTCAAAAATATCAAGGAACAATATATTGAGAAGGTAAGTGCAAGCAGGTAAGTATAGATTTTATACTCTTAACTCTACATCTATGTATCTTGGAGATACTGATATCATCAAAGTACATATATGTGGAGTTTGATATATAGTCAAACTTCGTTTACCTACAGAAACTTACCTCCACAATATTTTTGTCCTCAGTATTCTTGGCACAATATGTTGACCTACGATATTCATGTTTACAATATTCTGTCTAACCACCTTTTGGGCAGCATCCGTATTGTGAATGCACATGCACAAATCAGAAGTCCTGACCCACAATGTATCGATAAATGAGCAATTGTGACGTGTGCAACACTCACCATTCAAGTGGAGCTCTCCCTCCATTAGATGCCCATGTGAAATTCTGAAGGATCTATTTAGATGGCATAATCTCTCCACCTCCTGGCTGGAGCACACAACCATGATCAGGATGATGGAAGTGCCTACGTCCTGACATTACAGCTCAAATGTAAAGACCTAACTCATACCCAGAACATTTGGGGCCTCATTTATGAGGCTGTGCGTCACTTTTACGCCGCCGGTGCATCACTTTTTGTGACGCACCAGCAGCGGAAAAAATGTGCCTTGTTGCACCATATTTAAAAAGTGACGCATCTAGGTAGATGCGTCACTTTGTAAACCCCTGCGCTACATGATACCTACGCCTGGTATAATGTATGCAGGGGGGGCGTTCTGACGCAAGACAGGGTCATAGAAGTGACGCAGTGAAATCTATAAGATTTCACTGCGCCACTTCAAGGACACAAATGCGTCAATTTCCTACACCTGCCTCACAGCAGGCGTAAGACTGAAGCAGGCTCTTTCACATGGGGCAAGAAGGACACATTGCACTTTTGTGACACACTCCAGCAATACGTCACTTTTGCGCCATACAGATATGTCAGAAATACTGACGTATCTGTAAATCCTTGCGTCATGATGCGTCATACTGTAAATATGACGCATCACTGGTGTCGCAAGGAGGGTGCAGTGAAAAGTGACGCATCACTGTTTTCATGCAGCGATGCGTCACTTTTCATAAATGAGGCCCTTGGTGCGATTCCGTTGAAGGGGAAAGAATTTACAATCCTTAGCCAAAGTAGGATTTGGCCAAATCAGCAGGGGAAGCCGGGGAGTGCCAGACATCATTCTTAACTACACGCCGACTGTGCTTGTCCTTGGATGGCCCAAGGCTGAAACTGTAAAAAGACTGGTGCTTCCTCGACCATTGTTTAGTGGGCAGAAGCCTATAGGAGGCGCCTTGGCTGGCACCAAAGGAAAGGCCCTCCAAATTAGAAAAGTCCCCACTTAATTCCCTGACTGTAAACTTTTGGAATCAAGCGGGAGTATACTACGGCTTCACAAGTTTCTTTTCCCCCATGACCTGTTCAGCAATTCCTACTTTTCACTGCACTTAGATAGGAAAACTTTCTGGTCTTGGCACTAGCAGGAAGCCAGGAGCATCCATCTTGGGGCCGCTTTGAAAAAAAGGAGTCATGAAGTCATTTAACCAAAATGAAAAGTGATTTTAGACTACAAGAGAATGAGGGATTTAGATACACTCTAGTAAGGCCCTGGGCTCAGGCAGGCTTTGACAAAGAGGTGGCAACTCATTGACTGAACCAGTTTGTGAAACTTCAATGGGATGTTAGGGAAGACACGAATCTATGACATAATATCGACAGACAGAATATAGACATAAAAAATATCGGGGTTCTATCTACACAAGGTAAGTACAAAAATTTCAGAAAAAAATATCGTAGTACAAAAATATCGAAGTTAAAAATATTGTTTTTTAAAATGTTTTAATAATAATGTAAAAATATTGTAAAAATACATATAATTTAACAAATTATAAATATAAACATTAAAACATTTTAAAAATAATAACTAATACATATACATTTAAAATAAATTAAAAACTCTACATATAAATGAATATATATACTTACTCCATATATTGCAACAGTAGGAAAAGCGATGGATAGCATAGGGGTAAAAATTACTATTCCCTCTCCAGAGGGTGCAACAGTAGGGAAAGCGTTGGATAGCGTAGGGGTAAAAAATTACTATTCCCACTCCAGAGAGTGCAACAATAGGGAAAGCATTGGATAGCGTAGGGGTAAAAATTACTATTCCCACTCCAAAGGGTGCAATAGTAGGGAAAGCGTTGGATAGCGTAGGGGTAAAAATTACTATTCCCACTCCAGAGGGTGCAACAGTAGAGAAAGCATTGGATAGCGTAGGGGTAAAAATTACTATTCCCACTCCAGAGAGTGCAACAGTAGGGAAAGCGTTGGATAGCGTAGGGGTAAAAATTACTATTCCCACTCCAGAGAATGCAACAGTAGGGAAAGCGTTGGATAGCGTAGGGGTAAAAATTACTATTCCCACTCCAAAGGGTGCAACAGTAGGGAAAGTGTTGGATAGCGTAGGGGTAAAAATTACTATTCCCACTCCAGAGGGTGCAACAGTACGGAAAGCGTTAGATAGCGTAGGGGTAAAAATTACTATTCCCACTCCAAAGGGTGCAACAGTAGGGAAAGCGTTGGATAGCGTTGGGGTAAAAATTACTATTCCCACTCCAGAGAGTGCAACAGTAGGGAAAGTGTTGGATAGCGCAGGGGTAAAAATTACTATTCCCACTCCAGAGGGTGCAACAGTAGGGAAAGCGTTGGATAGAATAGAGGTAAAAATTACTATTCCCACTCCAGAGGGTGCAACAGTAGGGAAAGCGTTGGATAGCGTAGGGGTAAAAATTACTTTTCCCACTCCAGAAGGTGCAACAGTAGGGAAAGCGTTGGATAGAATGGGGGTAAAAATGTCTTCCCACACTACTCCCCCTTTAACACACAACACACTACACATACAAAAAAACACAATTAATATAAATATTAATTAATCAATTAATAACAATTAATATTATTACACTGATGTAATTATAAATTAACTAATTAACACATATTAATTACCAAATAATAATTAATTCACGAGATATTTACAAGAATAAACAATATTTATTAATACATTATTTATAATTAATATTATGAAATAATTTTAAAAAACGAATTACCAATTAATTAATTAACAATTAATTAACAATAAATACCAATAAATACATACAATCTCTTTAATTAATTTAATTTAATTAGGTCACACCCTATTCCCCTATAAACACACAACCCACTACACATAAATAAATCACATAAAAAATGTAATTGTCATGTAATCACTTAATAATAATTAATGACCAATTAGTTATTAATTAACAATAACAAAAAATAATAAATATTACTACATTAACTCTAATTAATTTAATTAACTAATTAATAAGAATTAATTACCAATTAATTATTAATTAATATTAATTTATGGATAAAAAATATTTTAACAAAATATTAATTAATTATAATTAAATTACTTCCTACCCTATTCCCCTATAAACCCACAACCCTCTCTGATACTAAAACGCAAAATGTAAACAAAATTACTAATTTCTAAACATACATTAAAAAACATGTTTAACAAACATATAAACAACATAATAAAATACATAAGACTAAACAAAATGTCGATATTAGTAACATACATACCTTAATATCGATATTCTGTCTATCGATATTATTGTACATCGATATTCTATAACATCGAAATTAAAACTTCGATATTATTGTATATCAATATTTTAATTTCGATATTGTGCCTCTCTACCAATATATATGACAAATCAGATCAAAGTCATAACATTGCTAATGTCAAACTAAGTAATAAAAGCATTTTATGGGATTTTCAAGGAAAGGGGGAAAGGGGGAAGGGGAAGGGATGAAAAGATATGCTATAACCAAACAATGCTATAGGGAATAACGGCAAAGAAAGAAATGGTACATACAATAATCAAAACTGTATACTATATGTGAAACATTGCAAAAAAGAAAAACTGCAAACTGTATTAAAATACACAAGAAGGAGAGAATAAAATCTTTCAAGGGGGTTTAAAAAATTTCGGAATTGATAAGAACAGGTTTCTTTTGAGCTAATTGATCTAGATATGTGGTAAGAGGTAGCCAATAAAGGTCTACATTACGATGTGGTTTACAGGAGGAAGCAAAGGCGACATCAAGTCTATGAAAATGACATAAAGAATTCCACCAAGTTGTATGGAAATATTTGTGAGAGATTTCCAGTTAAAGGATATATTTTAAAATGCAAGTGCAAGCATGAGATCAAAAAGACCCTGTGAATGTGGGGGGAGAGCTAGAGAATCTGAGAGACTAACAAGAAAAAGAAGGGGGAGTGAGTATGGGACGGAAAGTGTGAAAACGTGAGAAATGTAATACCAAACTTGTTTCCAAAAAGCAGAAACTGTTGGACAGGAAAAGAACATATGTAGAAGATCAGCATTGGGGGTCCAACAGTTAGAGTCAGAGGAAGATGTGAAACGAGATAGAGAGAGAGGAGAAAGGTAAAGTCTGCGATATAGAAAAAATAAAGATTGAGTAAGAGATGCAGATCGAGAAACTTTCAAAGTTTTGGACCAGAGTTTGACCCAAATAGGGAAGACACTTCCAATGTCTAGGATTAATAAACATTTACAAGAAGGGGGTCCAGGGGAAAAGCCCCCCAGGAGCACACTGAGGAGAGGGACTGGGACAATGTTTCGTAAACACTCATTGGGAATGTGTAATGACTAACACGTATTAGGGGGTAACACAGGCTCAGGAATCAGCAGGGAGAGCCTGCTACAGATCTGCAGGGATCTTACGCCATGTGCATTTGTATAGCACACAACTCACCCCGGAGGGTATCCAGGTGCTCAGGCAGTAGGTGTGTGGGCCAAGCCAGGGGTAGATGAAGCTCACTGACCCACAATAAGGGTTTGTCCCTGAAAATGCCAATAAAAACGTATTGAACCCTGAAACAAACTGCAGGAACTTCAGCATAGGGAGGTCACTGTGAGTGGAAAACACTTTTCTTCTCTAAGTTCACAAACCACCCATATCTTTTATTTACATGTAGGTAGCACTATTTAAATTATGATGAGAAAGAAGAGTAATAGTCACCCAGCCACGCACATAAAAAGCAGTATACCCAAAGTGCAGAAACAGATAGCATTTGCCCTGTGTTCAATCCAAATGTTGATTCTCCTCCCTGTAAGTTTTCCTGCTCAGCAATACTCGGCAGGTCATACAGTCTTCTTCTGTTTGCATGTTTTTGCATGCGAGTGAGTGTGGATTCGACGCTGAGCACTGAAGGCGCTCTGTTTTAACATTTTAATCGTTTTAAAATTGTGACTCTTCTTTGTAATTTGCCTTTTTAAACTGTACCTGAAGCACTTAAAAAAATTACTAGCACCTTTGATTTCGTAGCGTCCTGAGGCGGAAAGCCGGGACCTGCCCCTAAGACTAGGAAGAAAGCCAAAACCGATTTTAGGGTTTTAGGGCTCTCTGTTACTCACCTCGAGTGTGGTCGAGGTAGGACTACGCGGGGCGGCCATCTTGGGTGAGGAGAAGGTTGGTGGGCGAGGATTCGATTGCTTAGCCACGCCTGCACTCCCGCCCTCGAGCACATAAAATGGCACCCTCATGCAGGCAGCGCAGCGGACGGGCGCAGCGGGGGCGCCGGCGGGGCGCCGGAGGCGCGCCAAAGGCAAGCCCGTCCGCGCCTGGCCGGGACCAGGGGCCAAGACCCCTGATCCGACACCGTGGTACTCCAGGGAAGACCTGCTTGCACTAAAGAAAAAAAACGGTCTTATTAGCCCGCAAACAATGGAGGCACTAAGGCGGGAGGAACTGCTGAAACCCTTTGCAGATCCACCTATGACTAAAACCAACATTAGGAGGGAAAGAGGAACAATAACATCTCAGAGCGTGGCCCTGCTTAATACACGCTCTCTCCAAAAACACAATTTGGAGGTGTTCTCCTTGCTCCATGAAGGCAACCTAGATATTTTAGGAGTCACAGAGACGTGGCTAGAAGATTCTTCTATGCCCGACTTAGTGGCTGCACTCCCACCCAACTTCAGTGCCACCATCCATAATAGGAAGGACGGCAGGAAAGGGGGGGAGTTGTCGTCTTCTATAAAAACTCCTTCAAATCAGACACCATTTGTGCAGAAAGTATAGAGGGTGCGGACATCTTGGGGGTTAAGCTCTGCCCTGCCACCAATTGCCTGGCGATACTTATCGTCTATCGCCCCCCTGGAACGTCCCCAGCCTTTCTTGAGCCTTTTTTGGGACTGGTCCATGATCTCCGCACAAGGTATAAGGGGCTTGTGGTAATGGGAGATTTCAATCTCCACTGGGAGAAGTCCACTAAAGATGCAATGTCCAAACAGTTAGATGAGGCTATGACCACGCTAGATCTAACCCAGATAGTGACAGGCCCGACACACAAGAAAGGTCACACACTGGATCTGATTTGGACCTCAGTCCCGGTGCTGAGCCCTGTCTCTATCTCACCTTGCATATGGTCAGACCATCACCTGCTGTAGGGTAAATTAGCATTCCCGGGGGAAGGAGAAACCCCCACCGCCGAGTGGCGGGTGGTGAGAAGATGGAACACAATCAATACTGATACTCTACTATCTTCATTAGAGAAATCCTCCCACCTTAACAGACCACCGGAGGATGACGTGGAGAGGGCCAGCCTCAAACTGTCACTAAAACTGAAAAACGCCATTGAGACAGTGGCACCTGCACGAAGGGTAAAAATCCGGGATAAAGGCAAAGGGGCTCCCTGGTTTAATGATGACCTAAGACTACTGAAACGCTCCCTGCGCCAGAGCGAGAGAGCATGGCGAAAGGGGTATGATCCTAATTTCCAAGCTTTGTATGAAAAAAAGCTCACTACCTATAAACAAGCGATTAGGACTAGGAAAGGTGCGTTTTACGAAAGCAGAATTGCGACAGCACCCAATCCCCAAAAAGAAATTGTCAAAGTCCTTACAGAACTGAGGAAAAAGAAGGAACAACCCCCTTCCTTCACGCAAGAAGACTGTCATAAATTCCAGTCATTCTTCACCACCAAGATATCTGCCCTCCTGACAGAAATCGAGTCCACCCCTAGACTGGAATGTCCAGGAATTATTCTAATACCTACCCCCACAGTCTCCCAGCCCCTAACTTCACTACCCTTACTCACTAATGAAACTTTGGAAAGAGTGATGAATCAAGTCAAATCAGGCTCACCGGCTGACCCTTGCCCTCCGAGGGTCTTCAAACAAGCATGGCCAGGCCTGGAGGATGACATATTATCACTCTTAAACAGCTCCCTCACTTCCGGACGGGTTCCTTCTAACCTCAAGGAAGTCCGATTGATCCCTCTCCTAAAAAAGGCACGGGCTGATACCAAGATCTTAAAAAACTACAGGCCCATTTCACAACTGCCTTTTTTAGCCAAAATACTGGAGCAGCATGTACTGCCTAGCCTCTCTCACCATCTTGAGATCAATTCCTTGCTGGAGCCCAACCAGGCCGGCTTTAGGGCCCACAATAGCACGGAATTGGTCATGCTTTCCGTGCTAGACGATCTGCGACTTAAAGCAGACAAAAAAGACCCGTGTGCCCTGGTGCTGCTTGACCTCTCCGCGGCATTTGATACGGTCAATCATGACCTACTACTGTCGCGGATGTGGGACTTCGGTATCCAGGGCACGGCCCATGCCTGGCTGACCTCGTTCCTTGGTGAACGGGTTCAAAGAGTACAACTGGATGATCTGATATCAGAGACAGCAAAGATCACTTGCGGAGTCCCACAAGGCTCGGCCCTGTCACCCTTGATGTTCAATGCATATCTGCAACCCCTCATTTCATCACTGAATCAGATGGACTGCAGTATATACAATTACGCTGATGATACCCAGATCATCATTCAAATTGGGAACTCTCCAACAGCAGATCAAAAATTGCAAAATATTTTAAAATTCATCGTCAATTGGATGACGGCAAACTCTTTAAAAATCAATCCTGATAAGACGGAGGTGCTTGCAATTACAACATCATCTAGCCCTTGGAGTGACCTCTTATGGCCCACTGAATTAGGAAACCCCCCTTTACCGGCAGAATCAGTTAAAAGCCTCGGCATAGTTGTAGATGCCAACCTCACCATGTCAGCCCAGGTCTCAGCTGTAGTGGGCACTTGTGTGGGTCTAATGAGACAACTACGCAAGCTGTCGCCCATCCTGACGGTGGACACCCTCAGGAGAGCAGTTTCAGCTCTAATCCTGGCACGGCTGGACTACGGCAACGTCATGTATGTCGGTATCCCGAAAAAACTAATGAATAGACTTCAGATCGTTATGAATGACGCGGCCAGGCTCATTTTTAACAAGCCAAGAAGGACCCATGCCAACCCCCTTCTTCGCAAACTTCATTGGCTGCCAATAAATCAACGGGCCAAGTTCAAGGGCCTATGCATTACGCATAAAGCCCTATATGGGCAAGCCCCTAAATACATTAAGGAACGTCTTGTCCCGTATGCCCCCCGCAGGAATCTACGGTCAGCAGAAGCCGCACTGTTGATCTGCCCACGGTTCAAAATGTCCTCTATAGGAGGTCGCACGTTCTCCCACACAATCCCCAGAGCATGGAATAAACTGCCTGAGAACCTGCGCAAGGAAACAAGATTTGATGCCTTTTAGGAAAAAGCTAAAAACCGTGCTATTCCAGGAGGCATGGGGATCCATCTAGCCTCTTCCCCTAAACAACGCTGTGTCCACTTGTATCCACCTCCCGCCAAGCGCTTAGAGACCCCTGGGTGATAAGGCGCTCTACAAATCAAAATACAAATACAAAATACAAATACAAATCCTTTGCCAGGACATAAGGTTTCATTATCTCTATGATCCAGGGAGCTCTTCTTTGGCAGCTGAGGAACCATCCGTCAAGTCAACAGGTTCTATTCACATTAAACGTGCACAACCCAGCTGTGGCAATCTGCCAAGGGTCAAAGTTCATCTCTGCTTTGAATTTGCCACACTTGTTGAGGAGTCAGGGAAGGATAATGCACATCGGTGCCAACGAGACGTAGCGAGGGTGGCAGCTTCTCCTTTGGCATCGCTGGCACTGCCCTTACTACCACTGGGCCTAGGGGCCAAGAAGACAGTGGCAGGAACGGAAAGTGAACAGTGCCCCTCTGCCAGACCCTCGACAGCCAATAGGAGGCTGATAAAAGTCTAGAATGGGACATGCGTGTAACCATGCAGCATTCGTGGGGCCCCTATTGGAGCGTTTTACCGTCCTGGGTTCATCCTACTATTGAACCCCAAACTGGATGACAATGTACTCCCCTGTAGCACCTGTCCATCAGCATCCTGAGGCTTTCTTACGAAGGTCATGATAGTTAGATACTCAGAACAATATAATATTACTAAGGGGCATATTATGAAGAACAGTGTTAAAATTATACAGAACCTGGGCTTCTATGGGAATTCACAAGGGCATATTATCAAGCCCATTATCGCCGCTTTAGCGGCAGTTTCCTGCCGCTAAAGCGGCGATAATTTTAACACCATTCTTGATAATATGCCCCTAAATAAGGCTACTTTACCAGGCACTACTGTACTTTGTAAGTAGAAAAATACTTTAGTTTACAAAACTAAATACTGCCCATAAAAAAGGATACACAAAGAAAAAACAAGAACTCTCTAGACCCTTACTAGACAGAGTTCTGACCACACTGGATATTATAGTCCTTATGCACTAAGGGACCTATTTACGAACGTAGGGTCTTATTTATGAGCCCTTCCGTCACTTTTGCACCGCCGGTGCGTCACTTTTTATGAAGCACCAGCTGCGTAAAAAATGTGCCATGTTGTGTCATATTTACACAGTGACGCATCTAGGTAGATGCCTCACCTTGTAAACCCCTGCGCCATATTATACCTCCACCAGGTATAATGTATGAAGGGAGGGCGTTCCGACACAAGTCAGCACCGTAGAAGTGATGCAGAGAAATATCACTGTGCCACTTCTAGGACTTAAATGCGTCACTATCTTACGCCTGGCTTACAGCAGGCGTAAGATGGACGCAGGGATATTTGAAATGGGACTTGCCCATGTTAAATGACCCATTGCTGGAGTTGCATCCCTTTTGTGACACACTCCAGCAATGCGTCATTTTTGCGCCTACAGATACAACAGAAATACTGACGTATCTGTAACTCCTTACAACATGATGCGTCATACTGTAAATATGACACATCCAGCATGTCGAAAGGAGGGCACAATGAAAAGTGACGCATCACTGCTTTCACACAGCGA
Source organism: Lissotriton helveticus (assembly GCF_964261635.1). Classification (NCBI taxonomy): domain Eukaryota; kingdom Metazoa; phylum Chordata; class Amphibia; order Caudata; family Salamandridae; genus Lissotriton; species Lissotriton helveticus. The sequence continues at coordinate 474,017,190 of NC_136060.1, read as the reverse complement.
TGCGTCACTTTTCATAAATGAGGCCCTTATCACTCATTGCAGCGCAGAAAGTCACCTTGCTGTGCTGCACTATTGTAGTATTGTAGTGAGGATACGGTTCTACCTGCACACATTGCTATGTTAGCATAAGTAGGTTAGTTGCTCAAACATCATTTTGCTGCTGTTGCTCATGACACTACAGGTCCCGGTTTTAGAAAGACAAACTGCTTGCTTTGTTTCACATGAGATCGGACTGTTTTTTACGTCTCTAGACTCACACTGCGACCTCAAGTTTGCACAAAGTGTTCAAGGTTAAAATAACAATGTATGCTGTTGATGCAGGTTGATCAGCCCAAGCTCTAGACACAACACGAACACAGCTGCTAATTTCTGAAACTCGGGTGCTTTTTAGGGCTCGGGCCTACGCCACCACGAAGTGGGGGGCGGAGCTTCCGAGCTCTTATGCGTTAAAAAAAAAAGAGATTTCAGAAAGGGGTCCGGCTGGCACATTCCTTAGTTTTTTATGGCATCTGCCTAGTGATTCGTCTTCGCTGTGCTGTCTATTTAGTAGCGTTGACGTGATAGGCTATATGTAATTTACGCGTGCCCGATTTGGCATATTTTCGGCGGTTTCGCGCATGGCAGACTTATTAATCTTAATTAGGAGCTGTCAGAGTGCCCGTGTAATGCAATCCAAATGGTGCGAGCGCGTTCACCATTGCATTGCATGTATCATGCGCGCGTTTAACATTTACCTTTCGCGCACGGCAGTCCATTCATTTGGCGGTATGTTCTGTGTGTTTGTATTTTCACGTGAGTCTGTGTCTACCTGTGAGTGTATTAAGACGCGTGTGTGTGTTTGCGGGTTTATGGAATCCGCCCCCGCCCCTTCCGGCATTGATTGCAGCGGAGAGCGCAGAGCCCCGGTGCCCGAGCGGGGCAGCTGGGCCTGGACAGACCCCCGTCCCCGAACGCCCCACGCCCGCCGCGGATGATGAATCGGCCCCGCTGAAGGATCAATGGCTGGTCAGCGCTGGCTCCACTCGCTCCCACACACCACAGGGCAATTAATTGCGGCCTGTCCCCTCATCCCTCACCCGCTGCTGGCACATATCGATGCAGTTTACTGCTTAGGGCCGCTTTATCACCTCAAATAAACAGCGCGCACCCCTGCTCACCTCCGGCTAGTATAGGCCGGGCCTGTGCACACCGGCAGGGGCGGCCGAGGGACCGGGACCCGCCACGAGCCGCAGGGCGCCCGCAAACCCGTGGAGGGGAAAAGATGGAGAGAGGGAGGCGTGTATGGGGAGTATCACTCTCTTTTTCACTCTCTTCCTTCTGTTCGCTGTATGTTAGTAACAAAGACGAGAGAGTTGAAAGAGGCCACGAGCACTAAGCACAGCAGACAGAGTACTTGAGAGATGCTGCATCTTTGCCTGACCCAATCACAGCTTCCACCTGTAGAGCGCGCACCATAAGTAGAGTAGTGAGTAGTGAGCAAAGTAGTGAGTAGTGAGTGCAGAGTAGTGAGTAGTGAGTAGAGTAGTGAGTAGAGTAGTGAGTAGTGAGTAGAGTAGTGAGTAGAGTAGTGAGTAGAGTAGTGAGTAGAGTAGTGAGTAGTGAGTAGAGTAGTGAGTAGTGAGTGCAGAGTAGTGAGTAGTGAGTAGAGTAGTGAGTAGAGTAGTGAGTAGAGTAGTGAGTAGTGAGTGCAGAGTAGTGAGTAGTGAGTAGAGTAGTGAGTAGTGAGTAGAGTAGTGAGTAGAATAGTGAGGTGAGTAGAGTAGAGTAGTGAGTAAAGTAGTGAGTGCAGAGTAGTGAGTAGAGAATTGAGTAGTGAGTAGAGTAGTGAGTAGTGAGTAGAGTAGTGAGTAGTGAGTAGAGTAGTGAGTAGAAAGTAGAGTAGTGAGTAGAGTAGTGAGTGGAGAGTAGTGAGTAGTGAGTAGAGTAGTGAGTGCAGAGTAGTGAGTAGTGAGTGCAGAATAGTGAGTAGTGAGTGCAGAGTAGTGAGTAGTGAGTAGTGAGTAGAGTAGTGAGTAGTGAGTAGTGAGTAGAGTAGTGAGTAGTGAGTAGAGTAGTGAGTAGAGTAGTGAGTAGAGTAGTGAGTAGTGAGTAGAGTAGTGAGTAGTGAGTGCAGAGTAGTGAGTAGTGAGTAGAGTAGTGAGTAGAGTAGTGAGGTGAGTAGAGTAGAGTAGTGAGTAAAGTAGTGAGTGCAGAGTAGTGAGTAGAGAAGTGAGTAGTGAGTAGAGTAGTGAGTAGTGAGTAGAGTAGTGAGTAGTGAGTAGAGTAGTGAGTAGTGAGTAGAGTAGTGAGTAGAAAGTAGAGTAGTGAGTAGTGAGTAGAGTAGTGAGTGGAGAGTAGTGAGTAGTGAGTAGAGTAGTGAGTGCAGAGTAGTGAGTAGTGAGTGCAGAGTAGTGAGTAGTGAGTAGAGTAGTGAGTAGAGTAGTGAGTAGAAAGTAGAGTAGTGAGTAGAGTAGTGAGTAGAGTAGTGAGTAGAGTAGTGAGTAGTGAGTGCAGAGTAGTGAGTAGTGAGTAGAGTAGTGAGTAGTGAGTGCAGAGTAGTGAGTGCAGAGTAGTGAGTAGAGTAGTGAGTAGAGTAGTGAGTAGTGAGTGCAGAGTAGTGATTAGAGTAGTGAGTAGAGTAGTGAGTAGTGATTGCAGAGTAGTGAGTAGAGTAGTGAGTAGAGTAGAGTAGTGAGTAGGACATCATAGGCAGCAGCTGTGCAAGCTTCTTACACTCACAAGGAGACCACAGGCAGCTGAGGTGCAATCTTCTCCCACTCACAAGAACGACATCACAGGCAGCAGCAGTGCAAGCTTCTTACACTCACAAGGAGACCACAGGCAGCAGAGGTGCAAGCTTCTCACACTCACAAGAAGGACATCACAGGCAGTAACGGTGCAATATTCTCACACTCACAAGGAGATCACTGGAGGTACACACCACATGAACACACTCCATAACACATAGCAACAATACATTGGCATTTACAATGCCATTAGCTCAAACTCAAATAAATCTGAGCCCGATTGCATTTCTAATGCTTGTTTAATATTGCATTGCATGCATGGGACAGGCACTTGGGAAATACCTTTCCATCGACAAAGAGATGTGCTGATCTGGGATGTGATTCACTTCGCCTGACTTTGGAGGTATGGGTTTCCCCGTTTTAACCTAGAGATCTTCTATTATTATAATACCTAGCTCCTAGCAAGGGAGGGTGGTACACTAGGCACTATATACCTGGTTCCACTATCATTATAATATGATTTCTCCCTTTGTATTTTATGGAATTGGAACAATACTGATTGTATTGATTTTATGCATCTTTTTACATATGTTAGCAAAGATATTGCATCTTAGAGCATGTAGTTGAAATAAACATTTAAACTATACTGTGTCTCTGAATACTCACGTTGTGGACTTTTATGAGAATAAACACAAAAGAGTGTTCTCGATTCCCACTATTCCTGAGGGATACCTAAGTCGCTTGTTCTAGGTTGTCAAATCATTGGTAGCTTTGCTGTAGTACGGAGAACGAATTAGACACTGATGCTAGTCGGATAGGGGTTCTGGGCACTGAGGTGGGTTTTTGGTACACCACAATACACCGAGGTCCTGGTTTCCTGCGCATAGTTCTGTGCATGAGCAGAATCCCCGCAACATGGCGCACCTAACGTTTGGTCTTATATTCGAGACACTTGATTAGTGCTTATATCTGTCCACAATACCCGCACTACTGTTTCCGGTTAACAGTCGTGACGAATTAACCTACCTGTGCGAATGTGTTATAGGTTCATTCAAGCTTGAGATTTATAAAACGGTTCACGTTTGAATTACTACCCTTTTGTGCTACGATTTATATAAATAGTTTTTCTTCTGTGTGTCCATATGGGTGATATTTATATAGCTCAACTTAGTCGTGCAGCTCTCCGGCGTCATTTAACGCAATATGGAGTGCCTGGTGATGGTATGTCAGTGATCTTTGTGGTGAATGCTGATACAGCGCTCCCCTTTGAGCTTTTCTACTCTTGGGTTAGGTGTCCTGCAGTAAATGCGAAAGATGATACGTTCCATACATACACTCACACTGCGACACCTGTGAGCTATACTCCATATAGGACACAAGAGATTCCGATTTCGCATGTCAGCATCAAATTTAGTTTAATGGCGCTCTCCCCTACACCGTAACTTCGGTTCGGTTAGGTCCCTTGTCTATTCCTGGGGCCACTTGGCCAGTCTTGCCCGGGTTCACACCACAACCACGTTATCTAACTGTCCCAATTGACGACTTGCGTTAGCTTTATACCTCTTTGGTTGGGGTACATAGGGCTTTAGTTTAATACATTTCTCACAATGTCCAGGTGGGGGCGCCTGGGGTTGCGGCGCACCAAGTTGGACTGGCCGGGATGAAGATTAGTCCCGTCATGGTTAATTCGGTAATGGGCAAGCGCCCCCAAGATAAGGACAATATGCCTTATTGGCTTGCTGAGAAATTTGACCAACTGGAAGCAGTATTTCCTAATACGACATCTGTGGAGAAACACAGGATCCTCACACTAGGTTCACACCAGAACATGGGCTTTTATGGGAAATCTCAAGGGCATATTATCAAGCCCATTATCGCGAGTGTAATGTAGAACTAAAGTTCAGAGTTTGGAGATGAGGCAGAGAGGTGTACAAACACAAAGAGGTGAACGCGAGAGGTGTAAACAGAGTTAATAAATTAGAATAGAAAAGACGGTCCAAAGAGAGATGGGAGACAGGATGGAATGACAGAGAGAAAAAGAGATAGAATAAGAGAGGTAACTAAAACAGAGTGAAGTGATGAGTATGGTAGTGAGTGGTAGAAAGAGAGAGGTCAGATATTGAGATATGGAATAGTGAGAAAAAGTTAACACATAATTAAAGAGCTATGGAGTAGAGAGACGAGGTAGTGAGAGAGAGATGTGAGGTACAGAAAAACATGAGACAAAGAGGTGAGGTAGAGAGGGATTGAGAGATGAGGTATAGAGATGAAGAAGAGAGAGAATTGGAGGAAAAATACAGCGATGATGAAAAGAACAATTTTGTGAAGCGAGAGAGATGAGTAGAGAGTTGTGGTAAAGCGAGTAAGTAGAGATGGAGATACCCACAGAGAGTGATGGAGAGACAAGTGAGGGAGAGGCAGGAACAGGTGAAAAAGCAAGAGGAGTGTGTTGAGAAAGACTTGAGGCGGACATAGCTGGGGTTGCGACAGTTGATTTAGAGAATGAGTGTGAGGGTACATAAAGCTTCAGAGCTTGGTAGATCGATAATGAGTGCAGCAGAAGATGTGAATTAAAATAAAAAGAGAGGCATATGGCTGAAAGATAGAAAGATATTAACTTACTTGCCACCAGTTTGGCAGTATGATGGTTAATGGTGGACTGGCCAGGCGTGCACACAGAGCTTCTGTTAGTCAGATATGCCCAGCCATCCAACTAAAAAAGAATTAGGGGCTTATTTGCAAGCCCCATGCGCTGCTGGAACATAACTTTTCCTATATTAAAAGTAACACATCGGCGGCGCAAGTGGCTTGTAAATAAACCCCTTAGGGGGATAGTTAAAACAAAATGTAGGAGTGCGGTGTTACGCCAAAATTGGTAACACCGCTCTCTGACATTTTTAAAATGCAGGGATGCGCAGTATTTACAAAAATACACCGCACCCATGTGTACCCTAGCGTTGGTGCTAAAGAAGCTGCCTAGCACCAGCGCAGGCACCTTGCGCCATGTTGCAAGGATGCCTGCGCAGCAGGGGCAATTTTTTATACAGGCGATTTGCTCTTTCTACATGTGCTGCAGAATACAGCACACATGGAAAGAGCAAAAAACGAGGAGAAATTAATAATTTATCCTCATACAGCCCTTTTGATGTGTAAGGGGTATTTAAGCAAACAGTGTGTGCATCCTACCATGATAGGAAACACATTCTTTTGAACCCCCTTGAAGGTGGCTCCTTTTGATTTTGTATGATTCCTGAGGAGGACGTATCCACCTCCAGTGCCCATGGAGGGCACTCCCTCTCCACTCCCTAATCTTGTTTTTTGTAAGACCAGGTATTCACAGGTCTTAGTTTTTGGCTCTGCCCCAGCCATGCAAATATGGGACAGCGTCACAAAGCTTTGGGTTTTGTGTCGGAACACCCACTGCAACACCTATTTCACGTCCCTTTCACCCTATGTAAAGTGTGTAAAAGGGCTTTATTTACAAGGCGGAGTTAAGCTACGTTAAGTGGTTTAACACCACTTGTAAACTAAGGAGAAGTGTATATCGCCACCAGAATGTCTCTAAAAGTGAAGTTCTGGTGGCAATATCCCCTTGTGAATATGCCCCTGAGTGTTTTTGCACAACATTATGACAGGAAGGCATTCTATGGGTGTTGCATCGGTGTTCCCATGCAACTCCCATTGTTTTTTACACATTCCCAGGTTTACCAGAAATGGTAGACCTGGGAATGCGCCGAAAAGATTTGCCTTCCCTAAAAGTTATAACTAGGAGAAATATATTTCTACTTGTTACTTTCTATTTCTATGTGTGCAGCACACGTGGAAAGAGGAATATGCCTCTCTGGATTGTTTTTGTGCAGGGAGGTGTCTCTTACTGAATAAAAACAATCCTGCCTACAACACAGGCACCCTTGCACCATGGTGCAGGGAGGCCTGCATTGCAGCTAAGCTGCAAAAAGCACCAACGCAGGGGAAACAGCACACACGCACCATAATGCCTTAAATATGATGCATTCCTGCCCTTTCCCTGTCACGCGATGCAGGGCCGGCTCTAGGCTCACGGAGGCCCTGAGCAGGGAGTGTAGGTAGGGGGCCCGAGGCCGCCAAATCCCTGCCAGGGGCCGCCACGCAAATATGTATCTAAGGATATATATTGGCGTGGCGGCCCCTGGGGTTTGGCGGCCCTGCGCGATGCAGTAAAGCAAGGTGACTTGCGGCGCTGCGTGACTTTTTCAAAATTAGGCTCCTGAATGTTTATTACCACTCAACAGAGCTCCACTCATCAGCCTAACAGAACCGAAAAACTGAAGCCCTGGATTAAAGTTTGGCTGAGAGGATACTCCATCTCAAGAGTTATGGGTACCATCCCCGCCGAACTGTGGGGCATATTATCAAGGGGGTTTATCTCCGCTTTTTGGCTTTAAAAGCCAAGAAAGCGGAGATAGAATTATCTCCCTATTACCAAGCTGTCGCTAACACCAGTTAGCGACAGCTAATAGGAGATAGCGACCATCTTGGGCCCCACTTTGCATGTCAGTGATATTTATCACTAATGACATGCAAAGTGGGCGTGCCAAGATGTTAGCGACTGGAAACAGTCGCTAACATCGCTATCTCCTATTACCAACTTTTGGAGATATTCGCGCTAAGCGCGAATATCTCCAAAAGCTAACACCTGCCCCTGAGCAGTTCTTAGCCATGTTATCCAATGGGAGGTGGATAACATGGCTAAGAGCATTTGCTCGATAATGCATGAATATCGCTGACTTTTCAGCGATATTCATGCATTGCGGGATGTGCGGCGATAATTTTTGTCTCTAAACAAGTTAGAGACAAAAATTATCGCTAGTTGTTGGTAATATACCCCTGTGGGTCTGCCTGACTGATTTACAGCTGGGCAGATCTTTAGCAGCAGAAGCATACTCCACAGGAAGCCGAATATCATACATTTGCTATCAAAGTTCATAAATCCAAATGTACTTCATTGTTAATAGTTCAAGATGTGCCACCATTTATTGTTAATCTACTCCATGAGTTCAAATGAATTCACCACCAAGGGGCAGATTTAAGAAAAACTCGTGCAGTGCAGCACAGCACAGCAAGTCACCTTGCTGCGCTGTCACCTTGCTGCGCTGCACGACAGAAAAAGGGCAGAATATTCCATATTTAGGGCAATACGGCGCATCCCTGTCTTTTCCCCTGTGCTGGCACCCTTTTGGCACCCTGGCATCAATGGCAAGCGTGCCTGTGTTGCACGCAGGATTATTCTTGTGGAGGAAGGGACAGCTTTTTGCACAAAAATATTTCTGAGAGGCAAATTCTTCTTTCTATGTCTGCTGCAGAATGCGGCACACATAGATAGAGGGAGTAATGAGGAGAAATAAAGCGATTTCTCCTCGTTACACCTCTCTGGGAAAGCGTATCTTTTTGGAGCATTCCCAGGTTTACCAATTCTGGTACATCTAGGAATGCATTAAACACGACAAGACTTGCGTGGGAATAACCACACAGCGCCCATGGAACGCCTCCATTTCACTCAGCAATTTGCGCTGTGTTGCTTTACTCCAGATGTATGGAGCCACTTAGGGCCATGCAAAGTGGCCTTGCGTAGCTTCATAGATCTAATTTAAGGTTTGCATTGTGAATGTGCCATGATGTGTGGTGCAAAGGTGACGCAAACCGGTTCATAAATATGGCAACACATTTCCAAAATGACAGCCAGTCAGCACGTGTTTCTGGGACCACCCCTTTCTCAACACCTAACGTTGACATGCGTCCAGTGCTTGTAAGTAGTTGCCAAATTCTTTAAAATGTAAAAGTCCCTTCTGAAGATCTCAGATACAGCTACCTTCACATATTTAATGCCAGATATGGTGATGTCTCATCATAATTTACTCAATGGGCTACTCTTTAGGGGAAGAACCCCTCAGAGACACCGGAAGCGTAGTCCCCCACTCGTCGTCATATCAGGACCAACCAGTTTCCACCAACGTAATGCGAAGTGGATGCACAAACAATGTGGTCACTCACTGCCCCTGATGTATATATTGTGGTAGCAGAAGCAAAATGTGAGTGTCTGGTGAACAGACTAATGCTGAGGACAGCTAAACAAAAGTCCATGTATAAAAAGCTGTCTCAAAGGCCAGACCTAAAAATGTGGTTGTTTGTTAAAAATATCAAACAGAGATATTGTCCAAATTAAAGCATTATTGATGGATTTCAAGGTGTAATGCTAAAATAAAGTATAAAAAAGTACATGGCTTTCCATCTTACACTTTAAATGAACAACCATGTTTTTGTATTGGGCAAGAGTTTAAGATTTATTTAAATTTTATAATATAAATTTCATGCAGAGTTAAAAATAATAGATTAAAATCTGATGAACGTAGTAATGCATCCAATAACGTGTTTATAATTTAAATAATTGTTCATCCAATATGACTTTAAATCAATGGATGACCCTCCCCTCCCCAAGCCTCCTATTTTGTACTTGAAGCTAATCTGTTTAACATAATGCTCTTTCCTCAATAACATACTGTTTTGCCTTGTTTTTGGTGATTATAAATAATGTATTGATATAACGGTTTGCACTATATAATTAGTCATTAGAATGTATAGTTCTAGGCTTTTTAAAATGCCATAGTGCCAATCTATCCATTCAGCTTCCTTGTACTCTGCAATTTCCGTTTTACTGCTTGTTTTGCCCTTTATTGCCAGTACTCAGTGAACATTTTAATTGCTTAATTTCAACTACGAGAAAATAGTTATCCACCAGGGAACACGATTAGACATCCACTTCTAACCACACTCCTTTAAAAGGCAAAATACGATAAAAGAAAAGAAAAAAGATATTTTAGAAAGAACAGTCTTGTAAATGTTTTGGGGTGTATGAATAGAAGAACAATACAACTATTTTCTGCGTAAAGAATCAGCCCTGCTCCCCTTTTGAAAGCTGTTAAAAACCCACCTGTTTAGAGTGACATTGATATCCGTCTAATCCTCCGCCCTGCAGCCATGCAGTGCCCTGCTCCTTCTCTGAAGCGCTTAGAGACCAGTGGTGATTTGCGCTATATAAAAATAACATAACATAACATAACATATAGCGCCTGTCACTGCAGTTTGCAGTGTGGTACCACTGGGGGCAGCATGTGATGGCATACACGTTTTCTCCTATTCTGAAGACTGACAGAGTTAAATAGCTCTGTCTGGATTCAAACCATGTTCTACAGGCATCTGAGCAGCATGGGCTCGATGCCACTGAGCAATCCTGCTTCTTATCTGTGTTCCACATTATGGGGCTTATTTACAAGGCCCTTGCGCCACTTTTGCGTCACTTTTCCCATGTTAAGAATGACGCAAAAGTGGCGCAAGGGCCTTGTAAATCTGCCCCTATGTATTTATGTTAGCATTATAAAAAACTGAAGGAATATGTTTAAAACCCCAGGGAATGCTTTACTGTCCACTTATTCTTTGAGGCAGAAGGTGATTGCATGGAAAGGTTGGCAGAGGCACTTGTCAGGAAGGAACAGGTGACTCTCACCCAGCCCTACCAGAAACTCCAAGGAAAAGGGTCCAGGAGGAGTGGATATGTACAGCTAGCATGTAGTTTAATGGTCGGAGGAAGGAGGTTTACAGGAGTTCACAAGTTGGCGCTCCTTACTGGGTGAACAGGAAACAACAACAGGAGAAAAAACCCATATACCCAGTTGAGATCTGGGTGGGTATAATAGCATAGGACAATGTCTCAACAGGTATTAATGTAGCAATTATTTCATAAGGTAAAGTAATTCCATAGAAACAAGAGCAAAACACCGAGGATTGATTACCGTGGTCTGTATTTATGAGTACGCATAAGAATACATTCGGACACAAATAATATTATTACTCTATGGGTGTGCAATGGATATGAAGTAGGCACTAAGGGGCAGATTTACAAGCCCCTTGTGCCACTTTTGCGTCACTTTTGCCATGTTAAAAATGACGCAAAAGTGGCGCAAGAGGCTTGTAAATATGCCCCATAGTGCTTATGAAAAACTGTGCACGGCGCATGTGAGGTACGTCGAAGAGTAACAGCGGATTTATGGCCTCTGACACTGAAATTGCTTCTGTAAAATTATTTCCTCCATTATTTCTGTTGTGTGCCATTTTAAATTAATCCCTTGGCCGCGGCGGTAATTCCGCCGCGGTGCTAGGGAGGAGGGGGGGGCACGCGGCGCCGCCATGCTCGTGACGGAACCACTCCGTCGCGAGCTACGGGCACACTGCGCTTGTGACGGAGTGGTTCCGTCACGGCCCCACACTCTCAATAAAACCGCAGCGCAAGATCGCTGCAGCGTGGGCTGAGTGGCCCACCGTGACGGAACCACTGCGTCACCAGCACAGCGCGTCCGTGGCTCGTGACGGAGTGGTTCCGTCACGAGCACGGAAGGGGTTAATGTCCTCTCCATGTTACCTTCCCTCTTCCATGTGCCTCACATGCACTGTTCGCATTTTATATCGACTGCACATCCATAGAGCAATAAAATGATTGCAGTCCAAATTTACATCACTTTCTTTTTTGATGCCCTGTGACAAGTGTGCCCAGATGTGGGTCCCGCGCTCACTGTGCCACTGGAATCATGCTAGCCTGGATGATGAGCCCATAACCAAAACCAGTCCTGGGATGCTTGTGTTGTGGTTCAGGGAGGACTTGGCCTGGCAGTTCAGGCGGAACAGGATCAAGGCTGATTTGCATATGGCTGGGTCCAAACTGAGGTGGCATGGTGGGCAATAAACAATGGCTTGGGATGAGGCCCCAGTGATTGCCAGTAGCTGAGATGAGCTCAAAGCATTCCATTCACCCCTTTGTTTTTTTTATGCCCTGATTTGGGATTTAGCAGATGGAATGAAGGCAGACCGGGTGGCGAAGGACTTTACTGCCTTTACTCCACTCACCAAATTTCGAGATCTCTATACCTTGGCAGGTACCAGCATCATGGCGGTTCCTGACAATGTAGGTAAGGTTTAATAGATGGCTCTGTAAAAAAATGATGGCCGGTGTCAAATGTTTGTATCGGTTATTTTTGGGGGGGTTTAACTCCCAAAACAAGAGTTTATTTCTGAGAAATAAAAAAAATTGAATGACCCCGCCCAACCTTGCAGCACAGTTAAGGGCAAGGTTTGGGCAACTCCCGTTCTCTGATGCTTGTTTATTTAATGTGAACTCAAGCGACCCAAAGGTGTTGAAGTGCTTTACAAAAGTGCCAGTTACATTACACAAAGTCAGTTGAATTTTCTGTGTTTTTAGGTGCACGGAGATTAAGTGATGCTGATGCAGTACCTGTTTATTAATTATTTTCCCTCTACCTAACAAATAGGAGCATTTCTCCCTACCACGTTGCTGCATGCTTGTCTCGCTCCCTCTTCCCGTCTTCCTCCTCCTCTCAGAGCTCTAATTTCAAAGCACATTCACGGCAGCTCACCAGGGCCTGTGAGACATTTTTTATTATATAATGTGAACTCGAGTGACCCGAAGGCGTTGGAGCGATTTACAAAAGCGCCAGTTACATTACACAAGGTCAGGTTAATCTTTTTGTTTTGAGGTGTCCATAGAATAAATGCTGCAGATGTCGCCGATGTTTATTCATTATTTCCCCTCTACACTGAGAAATGGGAGCATTCTGTTGTGGATGTATGTTGTTACAACGCATGCTTTTACCACGCATGCCTTTACAACGCAGGTTTTTCAACGCAGGGGGCGCTGGATAGTGAATAGTTTAATTTACTATTCCAACTCGAGTCCCCGTGGATAGTAGGGAAGGTGTTGGATAGTAAATTAAACTATTACCTATCCTACAGCGCCCCCCAGCACAATTCGTTGTAATGACTTGCATTGAAAAACCTGCGTTGTAAAGGCACTGAGTGGTAAAAGTTGCTTCGTAAAGGATGTTTTCCTTCTGTTGTTGTTGCTATGTACTGTGCTCCTATACCTAGGGGGCTGGGACTGAGGGCGTGGGGGGCGGCTTGCTGGTAAACGGATGGTGCGAGCAGCGTTTCAATGGAAAACTCTGGAGAAGGGTGTATGGTGAATAGAGGCCTGGGGGAGCAGGGATGTGACATCTTCGCCATTGAAAAGTACTTTACTGATTTTTTTCATAGGCTGTTCAATACTCTAGTGATGCAGTCACACACGGAAATGTTATAGAGCTCTTGACTTGCATCGAGGCATTTGTCTTTCTCTCTGTGCATTAAAAAGCCTTGGACTACATCCATAAATGTTTTCTGAGGCAAGCATGTATTCCTGAATCACACTGCATGACCCTGTGTGTAGTAATCATATAGCTCTTCAAGTCCTGGCAGCACAGCACCTAGGATAATGTTCTGCATGGCTCAACACTTACAAGGTCCCATAGGCGAGACCTATTGGCTATGCCAATGCTTGTAATATATATATATATAAGTGACCCCTAAAGGAGTCCCGTCGTGTCCTAAGGCAGGGTGATGTATATTAAAAGGTGGAACATGTACTTTCACATTTTCCAGCAGTAAGAACCCTAAGTTGTCATTTTATTACTATAAAAAAACAAGTAGCCCCAAGTACAGAGTGACATGCTGACATCTCAGCCCTGCTAACTACTTAAAGGGCCTGCTAAAGTTGGTACTGTAAGGTATCAAAAGAATCAGTGCAGTGAATACGATTTTGTGGTTAAATCAAATTTAATATCACTGGTGGCCAAAGTGCAACTTTACAAGCTGACACTTGAGTTGCCCAAGGTATCAAGTGCCTGTTTACAGTTGCACACCGGGACTGTCCTCACATATATCCTTCTGCCCACCTGGGGAGACGTGTGAACAACTCAGAGGAAAGGACGCAATAAAAGCCTGCTTGGGGGAGAGGTGTTACCTCTCCCTGGCAGGCGGTGACATGAGGTGTTAGCCCAAAAGGCAAGCTTCAAGGGAGAAGCTGCATCAGAAAGGTAAATGCAAGCACACGGTAAACATCACTTACAACAAAACTTTTACAACGCACTACCATTACAACGCGGTCATTACAACGCAAACTATTACAACGCATTGCGCTGGGGGGCGCTCTAGGATAGGGAATAAGTTTAATTTACTATCCAACACCTTCCCTAGTGTCCACGGGGACTGGAGTTGGAATAGTAAATTAAACTATTCACTATCCAGCACCCAAAAGCGCTATGCGTTGTAATGGTATGCGATGTAAAAACCACGTTGTAAAGGCAAGCGTTGTAATAGCCTGCGTTGTAACGTCATACATCCAAGCACACATGGGAGGGTCTGCTCTATTGTCAGGGTAGACAGGCTGGCAGAAGGGACAGAGATGGGAAGCCAATTGTCAACCCGATTTTCTCTTTTGCCTGTAGCCCACAGGCAGCCACATTTCAGGGGGGCTACTGAGCTCTAGAGACCAAGTTAGGGGGTCTACCATCTTGAGGGATAAGCATATACTACACTTTCCAAGTGCTCATCGGGGAGGGAACCTAGTAGCCCATTGGCTACTCACCGTGACCTACCCTAGGCCATTACCTCAGAATAAAAAAGGGCACTCTTGGCAACCAGAACCCAGATCTCGATGAACTGGAGAAGAGGAACGAAGAAGGACTGCACTGCTGAGCCAAGGACCCGGCGAGGAGAGGTGGCAACAGCGTGGACTACACCTATTGCACCTTGTGGCTAGCAAAGGAGAAAGGACGGTGCCTGCTCTGTCCTGCTTGTCGAGAAGTCATCACTGAGCCCAGTTCAAGCTCAGACTCCAAGGATTAGTTTGCAGACCGCGTATTCACGGCACAGGGCCAAACAGCTGAAGAAACCTGCTTGGGCGAGTTAGAAGCCCATATCTTCTAATCGCCGCTCCTCGCCGCTATGCAGCACCAAGGGCCAGGACCCCACACTCAAAGTTGACCCTGAGTCTACTGAACCCAGGAGAGTTATCAGAGTGCATCTTGGCCATCCAGAAGGCAAGTTAGCACCAAAGGAAGGATTCCGCCGAGACCCTGATACCGGGCGACTGGCAGCCCATGGCAACTGGACTTCTGCCAGGCTTAAGATGACTTTAAGGGATATCGACCCCTATGGCCAGGGCTGGCTTTCCAAATCTGTGGACTGAGGAGTATTTGCAGGAAGACCTCCCTCGACAGTATCGCACCCACAAAATTCTTGAGCATTTTCAGTATTCTACATCCCTTGCATCAGGACCAATTTCCATAGGAGTCTATAAAAAGGAGATAAAAGGGCCTGGAACTAACTGAAGACTGCTTCTTCCTTTGAGGTAATTGTTTCTGAGGACATTTCTGGTCACCCTGGCTGGCTCCCTGCTGGAGTTGGTTACCTAAAGTAACCCCATTGATTCCTACCCAGGTTTTTCTTAATAAACATTTCTAAGTAGGGGGGCGCTAGAGAGCCCGGAGCAAGATGGCCGCACATTAGTGCAGCAAAACACAGCATATGGCTGAGTCCAAACTGGAATGGCACGCTGAGCAAAAAAACGATGGATTTAGGCCCAGATCTCTGTACTGGGGTGAATGTATGACATTGTTCTGCATTCTGTCCATCAATTGGTTTTTTTGCATTTGTCACCCCGAGTGGGATGGGTATGCTCAGACGTGAGTCCCGTGCTCTCCATGCCAGTGGAGACAAGCTATCCTGGCTGAAGAGGGCTGAAATCCCGAAACTGGTCCTAGGATGCTTGTTTCCAGTCCAGGGAGGACCTGGCCTGGCAGTTCGGGCTGGACTGTTCCCATAGGGCACAGGGTCAAGACTGATTTGCATATGGCTGGGTCCAAACTGGAATGGCATGGTGAGCAAAAAAACGATGGATTTAGGCCCAGATCTCTGTACTGGGGTGAATGTATTACATTGTTCTGCATTCTGTCCATCAATTGTTCTTTTTGCATTTGTCACCCGAGTGGGACGGGTATACTCAGACGTGAGTCCCGTGCTCTCCATGCCACTGGAATCAAGCTATCCTGCTGAAGAGGGCTGAAAGCCCGAAACCGGTCCTAGGATGCTTGTTTCCAGTCCAGGGAGGGCCTGGCAAATCGGGCTGGACTGTTCCCATAGGGCACAGGGTCAAGACTGATTTGCATATGGCTGGGTCCAAACTGGAATGGCATGGTGAGCAAAAAAACGATGGATTTAGGCCCAGATCTCTGTACTGGGGTGAATGTATGACATTGTTCTGCATTCTGTATATCAATTGTTCTTTTTGCATTTGTCACCCCGAGTGGGATGGGTATGCTCAGACGTGAGTCCCATGCTCTCCACACCACTGGAATCAAGCTATCCTGCTGAAGAGGGCTGAAAGCCAGAAACCGGTCCTAGGATGCTTGTTTCCAGTCCAGGGAGGACCTGGCTTGGCAGTTTGGGCTGGACTGTTCCCATAGGGCACAGGGTCAAGACTGATTTGCATATGGCTGGGTTCAAACTGGAATGGCATGGTGAGCAAAAAAACAATGGATTTAGGCCCAGATCTCTGTACTGGGGTGAATGCATGACATTGTTCTGCAGTCTGTCCATCAATTGTTCTTTTCGCACATTAGTGCAGCTCTGCTGGTCAAGAATATCATCCGCCTAATATCCGTTATATCGGGCGTCAGTCATGGCTGACTACGCTTTACAATCGTTCCTGAGGCATAAAGGACTGCTTTGCTGCTTACAAACTGGATATTTGCCACCCCTAATGGCCTGATCTCTGCTCACACCCCCAGGACACAAGAAGGCGGCCCGGTGAGTTTTGGATGCTAATCTCCGCTTCCCGGGGTCTGGACTGCTTTGCGGGGAGCCTGCCCGGCGATAGTGGCCTCCCTAATAGATACCTAGCCCTCGGCGCGTGGCGGGACGGCTATGAGCTGTTCGCCGTTGTCCCTGCGGAGCGCTGGGCTATCGCCATTTCGCAACCCAGGCTGCTGAGGTGAGCGTTCATTGTGCGGCCCCTACCTGTCGCTGCTGCTGAGGCACTGGGATCCGCGATGGCTCTCTGGGGGCGGCGGTCCGGTGTGTGGTATACTTCTGTGCCGTTGCCCGTATTACATCATTGCACTGCCTGTAACTCCCGGATATTTGTTTACGGCAGCTCTCGTGCTGACCAGGCGCTGCCGGCTGCCACATTCCTGCTCCCAATTTGATAAGACACTTGCCCTTTTTCTCTTCTTTGCTTGCAGAACATTTATGTGTAACGTATGCTCCTGACTAGGCACATAATATGGTCGATTGATATTGACATGACGAGTACTATTTGTTTTGTTCCTTTGCCAGCTATGAGAAAGCCATGGACTGGTTAGCCTAGCTGTGGGCCGTGGGCTACTAGTGACTCACGGTATGGCAATTCGCCAAAATGTTATGTTACTTGGTTGGGCCCTGTTTGATGCCCCTACAGGGCTCTTGTTTCCCTTTTTTCCTTTCATGATAAGCGACTCATGGATGCTACTGATTACTTATTGTTTTGTTCTGTGGGGGGTGTATTTACGGCATGATTCTAATGCTGTAGTGGGTTGGGGGATTAGTTGGGGAACAATGTTTTATTGTGATAGCTTTGGTAATGGTATGCTGACAGGTACTGAACTATATGACCCATTTTTTCCTACAAAGTGACGCACTTTGTATCATCCAACTCTACAGACATTTCTGACTCAAAACATCCCACCATATCCTGGATAAGTTGGAACGTAAGGGGACTTAATAATGCTAAAAAAGTATGACAGGTAATTTCTTATTTGGATCGGCACCATATTCAAATTGCCTTGTTGCAGGAGACACATCTTACCAAACGGGCAGTCTCACACATAGCACTAAATGGGCGGGAGTACGGCTAGCTGCTTCCTACTTCTCATATGCACGTAGGGTTATGATTCTTGTGAAGAAAGGTATTTCCTTTGTACAATTGTGTGTCAATGAGGATGAGGATGGGTGCTATATCATAGTACAGGGAACACTTCATAACACACAGATAGTAATTCTGAACCTATATGGACCTAATGTAGATGACCCTGCTTTCTTTGACAGATTATGGAATACGCTCTGCAAACTATCCTCCTCAGCTCTTATTTGTGGGGGCGATTTTAATGTGGTCTTAGATCCAAAAATAGATCGGGCAATATGGCAGATCACCCTCCCCGTAAGGCCTCTCTGTCAGTGTGTGCTGGAATGTGGACGTTAGGCCTCACAGATATCTGGAGATCGTGACACCCTAACACTAGAGAGGGTACATCCCACTCATATGCACGACAATCCTGGTCACGTATAGACTACTGGCTGGGCACTCAGGATGTTTGCACATGGACTACACAAGTCAAACACTTAGGTCAAACACTTACCTCAAACACTTTCGGATCATTCTCCAGTGGTTCTTAGTATGTCTCTGCCCTCTCATATTCCTCCTCCTTTTCAATGGCGATTGCAATCGTCCTAGTTACTGGATCAGGTCTTTAGAGAAGGGATTCGAGAGGCCCTATCTGATTGCTTTTCACTTAATACCGGGTCTGTCCAAACTATAGAGACACTTTGGGAGGCTTTCAAAGTTACAATTCGAGGGGCATGTATAGGTCTCCAAGCCGAGGTTCTGAAACCTCTGCGTCGCACCATGACATCGCTTAAGCGCGAACTAGGTGACCTGGAATGCAAGTATGGCGAACAGGATGACCCCAATACTCTGGCGCTTATGAAAGAGAAAATTGTAGAATACAACGAAGTAGTTGATCAAGAGGTCAACCATCTATTGTGTCGGCACAAAGCGCGTTTTTATGGTGAGGGGGCGGCCGGGCAAAACATTAGCTAGCCGCATCTTGGAACCTGACACTCAGGCACCTATGGTTCAGGTGATCACTACTGATGAGGGTACGCACTACGGTACACCTGTTATACTGAAAATATTTGCAAATTATTACGCCGGGCTGTACGCTCATCGGCCAACGGCTGATGCGGCGGAACTCGAGCAGTATCTGGATGATATTGGTTTAGTGTGGTTATCACGCAGACAACAGGAGTTCTTGATGCAACAGCTCACGCTGGGTGAGGTGCGGCATGCAATTATCTCTTGGCCTAACGGGAAATCTGCGGGCACTGATCGGTTGCCAGCAGAATTTTATAAAGAATACATTGACCAATTGGCCCCATGCCTCCTTCAATTATATGAAGAAGCATACGAGTCTCAATGTCTATCGCCAACCTTACGAGAAGCATTAATGGTCACGCTCTTGAAACCTGAGAAACCGCCTAGCAGCTGAGATTCTTATCATCCCCTATCACTAATTAACACAGATATCAAAATATTAGCGAAAGTCTTAGCCACCAGGCTGAAACTGCTTTTGCCTGTTATGGTGCTCCCAGACCAATCAGGGTTCAATCCCTGTCGTTCTTTATCACATAATTTGCATACATTTTTTGCGACAATGCATGTGCTAGAGCCCACTCTGCCGGCAGTAGCGGTGCTTCTGGACGCCGAAAAAGCTTTTGATTCGTTTTTCGGATCCTATATGTTTACCATTTTACATCGCATGGGTATCCCATTCATTTTTACTAATTGGATAAAATTATTATATACCACCCCTGTAGCATGGGTTAGAGTTAACGGGCAGATATTGGAGAAAATTCGTTTACAATGTGGCACACGACAAGGGTGTCCGTTGTCACCTCTGTTGTTTGCTCTCATACTCGAACCCTTAGCTTGTATTTTAAGGCAGCGCCATGCTCAGACCGCGTTACAATTTTTACAACGTCCTCTTGCAGTTTCCATGTAGGCGGATGACATGGTGCTGTATGTTCGTGAACTATCTTGCACAACTTATACGGGAGTATGTCCGAATCAAACGTTTTTCAGGGTTGGGCAAAAACTGGTCTAAATCAGTTGTATTGCCCCTCACAGATTGTACACATCAATTTGACATGGAATACCCCCTAACATGGTGCATAGACACTGTAAAATACTTGGGCATATGGCTTCACAGGGATCCGCAAGCTGTTGTACAGTCCAATTATGGCACCGCCATCACGCGACTTGAGGGACAAGTAAGCCGCTGGATCAAGCTGCCTCTCTCATTTGCGGATCAAATAGCGTTGATGAAAATGGTAATCCTTCCGCGCTTCCTGTACCTTTTTTTAAACATTCCTGTACACTTAACGCTGTACTTTTTTGATAGGCTTTGCTCACTTCTAGTCACACTAGCCTGGGGAGGTAAAAAACCCTGGCTCAAATGGGAAGTTATCACCCTTCCTTACGATCAGGGAGGGTTTGCAGCACCTGACTTTCATCTGTAATATCTTTGCGCGCAGGCGCATTACGCCTACTACTGGTAGTGCGACCCAGAAAACATACCGCATGTGGCGGTGGAGGCGGATGCTGTGCACCCCATATCGCTTAGAGCCATGATCGTCAACAGGCACACAGTATTTGAAAAGGGTGAGTTCGACACTGTGCAAACTACATCTAGGGCCTGGCACGAACTAGGCAAACGTGTGCAAAAATTGCCACTATATGTGTCTGGTATGCCACTATTACATCACTCTGAGTCATACTACTACTCACGTCTTACCTACTATCGATATCTGACATCTGATGTCCATTAAGTTGTGTAAGAATGCAACACTGGACACTGCCGTAAACTGTATTTTTAATCAATGTCCTGTCTGTATGACCCTGCGCCATCGAGTTGTGGAATACTGTGATCTGTTAAATGTGATATTTTGATATGTCCATGCTGTACCAATGCTCTGATCTGGATCCTTGTCTGTTGGTCATTACTTTTGAAAATGCATAAATAAAATAAAAAAAATAAAAATAAAAGTTTCTAAGTATCACATTTGATGAATTTTCCAAGGCTTGTTCACAGTAAAGCGAAAAAGTTCATATTTGCTTTACCTTGTAAATGTTGTATCTGCAGAACTCTCTAGTGGATCTTTTTAATTTTGGTTCTAAAAATACAAATACTTTTATATATTGGTGCGGGCTTTCTTGAGTGTTGAGTGCAATTCTTCTTCAATTGTTGTGGCCCTGTTTAAATGTTTTACACTTATTCCTTTGTGCAAGTCTTGCTGCTCAGAGTCACAGCTACCCAGGGTTGAGCTAAACGTTCAACACACGAAACCTACTGGTCTTAAAGGGGGTCTCAAATGAATTACACAGTGAGGTCACACAACCACACCATATAATATACCAACGGCCGGACTGGCCATAGCGGGCACCGGACAATCCCCTGGTGCGCCGCACGGGTGGGGGCCGGTTTTGCAAAATCAGCCCTGTACCAAAATCGGCCGAAAACCGGCCCCGGCAAAGAGCTCGGCGTCACCTCCAACGACCCCGAGTGGGGAGGGGGCGCCGGCCGAGCACTTTGCCAGGGCCGGTTGTGGTTCCCAGTCCAGTCCTGAATATACCCTATTTCCTCACAGCAGAATAGGTATTTACCAGGTGCAAAATTACCACCTGAGATTGCGCACACCTTCGAATTAGGCCCAAAAGAGGGAGGGTCATACAATAGCCAACCAATCAGAGTGGCACATGAATTAAGATGTGATCTACAGAAAATACTAAAACTGCCCAGAATCTCAAGCTCTGTTGCACCATTAATAACAGCAATGTTGACCTTGAGTCTTTCAAAATAGAAAGTGTTCTCATTAGGAGGGTGAGGGGCAGGAGAAAGGGGTTCCCACTGCTTGAAAAATGACCTGATGAATTTTGGAAATAAGATGCCAGCATTATTCATAATTGACTCTGTCTCACGCCTATAAACTGTTTAAATAATTCAGTTCTTTTTCCAATTGGATTTCATGCCTGCAGGTTGGTACGTGCTCTAGACACTATCAAAATGAAAAAACAGTAAGCAATTAAATGAGACTGCTTTGTTAAATGTCCCTACTTTACCCTGCCAGCCCTTTCTACTTTCCCAAAGTGAGTGGTCAAAGTTACTGAAATATATTTAGGTAAAAGCAGAGGATGCTGAGAAAAATAATACATGTTTTATTTTTAATGGACTCTGATTAAATATGTAAAAAATATATGCTGAAAACTGTCTTTGCTGCAGCCCACTACAGCAGAACACTATTCTACCAGAGGTGAATTTCTTTTATCTGATTTATGTAGCACACTTGACCATGAGCCAGGACCTTTTTAGGTCTGACATTAGCCAAGACCTTTTGATGTTACTCAAATATGTATCATATACTTACATAAAGGGGCTTTGAGCCACCTCTATACATCCATTGTTTTTTTCTTTCTCTACTTTCTAATTTCTTTCCTTCCTTCCTTCTTTCCTTATTGCCTTCTTTTGATGTTATTTCTGTCTTTCTTTAGTCCGTGGTTGGTATCATTATGTTTTTTTCCACCCATTCCAGGACGCATTTAGGGGCCGATTAGGATGGCGGACGGACTTGCGTCCGTCCGCCATCCCAGAGGTGGAGGGACCATCCGCATGGGCTGTGGCGGTCCCTCCATGCAAATTAGGATGTGACCGCCACCCTGGTGGTCACATCCTGGATATTTAACATTGCGGCGGGTGCTGCTTCAAGCAGCACCCGCCGCAATGTTAAAAGTGCATGTTTTACATTTACATGCACAAAGCGGCAGGCACCGCGTGGTGCCTGCCGCTTTGTGCATGTAAATACTGGGGGGTACCTTAGGTACCCCCCATGTGCACCCCCCACCCGCCTACACCCTGGGGGCCCGCAACGGGCCCCCAAAATCAAAAGTACACATGCTTTTCCACGGCGGAAAAACCGCCGCGGAAAAGCATGTTTACTAATGCATCCTAATTTGGCTGGCGGTGTCTGATAGACACTGCCAGCCAAATGAGAGCTTTTCCGCCGCGGTTGTAATCCGACCGCGGCGGAAAAGCAGCGGACAGAAACCAAGACCCACCAGCCATCGTAATGCGGAGGTGGGTCTTTGGTGACTCCGCAGAGGATTTTCCGCCTCCTCCGGGCCGGCGCTGGCTTCCGCCGGCCCGGAGGAGGCGGAAAATCCTCCATCCTAATCGGCCCCTAAGTGTGGAGTGCATCAGCCTACTTCAGCCATTGACCAACTTCACTACAAGTAATGGCATGCCACCCTTTCACAAGTTTCAACTTTCACACAAAGTAGTTTCCTTTAGTGCCAGGGAGTACTGTGTATTTTTCGTTGACCAGTAGCAAATATTTTGGGGCAGATTTACAAGATTTTGCGCATCTCTGCATATTAACAGAGATACGTCAGCTAAATTTTGTGACGAAAAAAAGCCTTGCGCCGCATTTACAATGCGGTGCATCATGGCGCAAGGATAGACAGATGCGTGACACATCTTTTGGCGGAAAGGCAGCGCATTGCTTGAGTCGTGTTATAAGCACGACGCAACTCCAGCAATAGTCAGGCATGCCTATTCCCATTATGCTGCGTCACTCCTTACGCCTGCTTCAAGGTTTTGACGCGGTGGCGTCGTAAAAGTGACTCAGTAAAATCTTGTAGATTTCACAGCGTCACTTTTACAAGGCTTTCTTGCGATGGAACGCCTACCTGCATACATTATACCTGACGCAGGTATGATGCAGCTCAGGGCTTTACAACGTGACTCATCTCCCTAGATGCATTTATTTATATTTATTTATTTATTTATTTATAAAGTTTTATATAGCGCAAACTTGATCCCGAAGGATATCAGAGCGCTTTACAATACTTTTTATAACAACAGTTGAACCGCATTGTAACAGTTAGGAACATAATTCATTCTGTCCTTCCATCTGTGTGCCCATCCATATCAATATTCAACCATTTGCAAGCCTATTTATCATCTATCCTTCCATTCATCCATCATTCCACTCATCTATCCCTCCATCCACCCTTTCACCCGTCCATACCTCCATTCATCATTTCATCGTATCCATTCGTATACTCATCCATCCACTCTTCCACTCATCCATCCATTCACTCATCCATCTAACCATTTAACCTTTCACCCATCTAGCCATACTTTCACTTACTCATTCATCCACTTATGATATCTCAAATGACAATTTGTGAGAAAACTGTGCATGGTAGAGTGGTGAGTTATGGTTAATGAAGTACGACTAAAGACTTCAAAACACTGTACAGAGGTGCACGAGTTATAGTAGTCTGAATATATATTATCAAATGTCCACTCCAAAGCAAGGATCCAAAGCTTTTGGGACTGTGTGCAAATCTTTAATTGTGTGTGGCCACCATACCACGTTTCAGCTGGCAAGACAGCCTTGATCACAGAAAGAGTGCCATATTAGTAGTACTATTTATAAAACCACGTTCATTACGTTCCCAACATGAAAGAAACACTTTCTGATTCTTCGAATCAATACTTTCTCAGTATATCCATGAGGTATTCGCATATATACATTTTGCATTGCACAAAACACAATTAAAATTCATCAGCATATTAACTCATCAGAATCCACCAATCATGTTGCCCATTGCACTCTACAATATGGCCAGGGCACTCCCTGGCAGCCTGAAAGCTGTGGCAGCAACTGCTATTTCAATCAGACAATCTGCAGGACTTGTACTGGGCCACAAACTGACGGTGTTTGTTCCCCATTCAGTTGATGTATTATTGAATCGGACTAAGCACTTTGTTAGCACCACACATTATACTTAAAAGCTGCCTGACTTTGAATGTAAGTAAGTAAAGTCCACATTTGTAAAGCGCACAATCACCCGTAAGGGTCTCTAGGCGCTGGGGGGCCGTCGGGAAGATTAAGCGAGCTATTGCCCAGAGTCACATGGTGCTGGGCTAACCTGCAGCCGGAGCCGGGGATCGAACCGTGGTCCCCAGATTCCAGCGTCAGTCGCCCTGGCCGCGGCGCCACACCTCTCCCTGAATCCAGCTACTTTGTTGCCGTTGAACTCTGAGACGTCCAGTGATATACAGAACTGTACTTTTACCACTGTAGAACACACAAAAGGTAGAGTGAACCTGACTGACATGCCCCTACCTGACGATCAGGGTGAATTGTATGTAGATGGGTATTGTTTTAAGTTACCAGGTGGCACCATGACTGCAGCTTATGCTGTTACCACACGGCATACAATTGTGGAGACGGCATGGAGAGTTAGTTCAAATTTTGCTGACTGCATTAACACTACCAAAGCAAGTGGCTATTATCAAATGTAGTGCGCACCAAAAAGTAGTAGATGATGTTAATTATTAGATTCCTGATTGAGGATGTACATTATAAAATGGCCCAACAAGAGACAGCTATAGCAGAAATAACCGTTGAAAAATTACATTACGATTTCAAAGAAATAATAAACACAGAAGGGAGTTCAAAGAGAAAGATGTCAGATTAATAGAACATGCAGAACATGTCTTATTCAAATTAGAACCAGATGACATGTGTTCAAGAACACAATCAGTTACAGAAATGTTACTAATAATTGGAGATAAACTCAGTAAAGGATTTTTGATGGAATTGATTGGAAGTCCATGTAATTTTCTGATCACAGGTTCACAGAAAGTAAATGAAAAAATACAGAATAATGCAGGAGAGTAGAAGTATAACTTTTCTAGGTTGTCCTAAGGTACTGAATGCAGCCAATATATTCTTTTCACATTCCATGTGCTGAAGAATGTCTTCCTGTTATTGATTTTTGTCAAGTTCGTCTCACAGTGCTATTGCATGAGAATAGTCAGGAATACGGTCAAAAAGAAGATGAATGTCTGGGACACATAATTAGTAAAGGAGCTAGAAAGGTGTCACCGGAGAGAGAGGGAATAATTCACCAGATTAATCCACCTCAAATTAAGAAAGAAGTCAGGATGTTTTTTTGGAAATGGTTAGCTGCTGTAGAGAGTGGTTACCAAACCTTTCCCTAGTGGCTAAGCCTTTACTGAGGCTGACACACAAGGATGTTTCTGATCCACTTCCATTGGACAACAATTGCACAAAAGCATTCCTAGAGTTGAAAGAGAATAAGTGTCGCGCCCCGGCAGTAGGAGTGCAAGTTTATTTAAAAGAAAATACACCAATTTGCAGTGAGAGGGAGGGCTGGGCTCTCTCAGTGCTGGTACAAAAACATGAATGTGTTCAAAGGTCTGTGATGTATTTCCCAATGACCCTTCACCCCAACGTTACAGAAATGCCCAGCTTCCTTAATTTAGTACCTATGGTAAATGTCAGTCACGATGCATCACGTTGAAAATATGTTACATTGTTGCGCATTGTTTGCAACGCCGCTGCGTCACAGAAGTGATGCAACAGTGGCGTAAAGTTGTCACAAGGGGCTTGTAATTCTTCCCCTTTTTTTTTAGACTGATGAGTTCCTAGCATATTCCCAAATAATAAATTGTATTAAACACCATGACAAAATAAAACAAGAATTTCCTGAAGGCTGACGGCCAACGCCAGACATATTGGCTTTGCCAATGCTTGTGCTTCACTTGTATGCTTTGTATACTTGTATGTTCTTGAGGGCATCATTGAAGAGGTCTCAAAAAATAGGGTAAGTTTGAAATGTTTTAACAAAATTTTCAACTTTCAAGAATATGGTGCTATCCTCTGGGCACCAACCATGTCTAGAGTGAGATGTATCGGGTAAACCGATTAGTCGAAATATTTCACACTCTTATTGGTAGAATCAGCACACCACCTGAAGCAGCCTTTGAGTGACATGGTTCCATGATTGTTTCAACATTTGATGTATTGGAGATGGTGTTCACTGGTCCTTCGAAGGAGGGTGATCACCTAACAGGGTAGAGTGAAGCCATATTCTGCACCACCGCTTAAAGAAGTGGAACAGCCCTGTGGATCCTACCCTAGGCCCATGCAGAAGCCTGGGAGAACACCGCTGCCCTTGAGATAGATCATGAAGTGGGAAAAGACTCCATTAGGCTTTTTAGAGTTGGCTGGAAGCCTTTTGACTTTGTCAATGCTTGTTTGTTTTGCCATCGTATTTGTAAACATAATTCTTAGGGGAGTGGCCAGGCCCTCACCAATGTTAACGCCTTAACCGCGGCGGTTTTTCCGCCGCGGTGAAGGCGCTCTAAAGGGTGGGCGGGGCTGCGTCGGCCATTGGTCGTGCGTAGCACTGGGGAGGGAGTGCTCGCGACGGCCAACGGCCGACGGCAGCACGCAAAGGGTTAAAAAAAATGGTTAAAATCAAAAATATTATTGTTTCAAAAACACACAGTCCCATAGTAGTGCCTGGACGCGAAGGGAACTAGTTTGTGTGTGGATGTTGTCCTTGTGAAGAGGAAGAAATCTGTCACTCGTAGTGAAGTTAGTCAATGTTTGAAGTGGGCTCACCCATTGCCCCATGCAGAAAGCTATAGCGGGGATAAGAAAATTGTGAATGACACAACAGACTTATAAATGAAGTGAATGGCTGAAAGCTCCTAAAAGTAAGCAAATTATATATATTGTTTTAATAAAATCAAAGGGCCTCATTTATGAAAAGTGACGCATCGCTGCGAGAAAACAGCGATGCGTCACTTTTCATTGCACCCTCCTTGCGACATGCTGGATGCGTCACATTTACAATATGACGCATCATGTCGCAAAGAGTTACAGATACGTCAGTATTTCTGACGTATCTGTATGTGCAAAAATGACGCATTGCTGGAGTGTGTCACAAAAGTGACTCAACTTCAGCAATGGGTCTTTTAACATGGGCAAGTCGCATTTCAATATGCTTGCGTCAGTCTTACGCCTGCTGTGAGGCAGGCGTAAGATATTGAAGCATTTGCGCCCTAGAAGTGGCACAGTAAAATCTCATAGATTTCACTGCGTCACTTCTACGACCCTTTCTTGCGTCGGTACGCCCCCCCCTGCATACATTATACCTGGTGCAGGTATAATGTGGCACAGAGGTTTGCAAAGTAACGCATCGATCTAGATGTGTCACTTTGTAAATATGATGCAACATGGCGCATTTTTTACGCCGCCAGTGCGTCACAGAAAGTGATGCACTGGCGGCGCAAAAACGGCGGGGCAAAAGTGAAGCCAAAATGTCTTGACTCACACCAGACCTAAGAAGGAAAAATTGATGGAGGATTCAAAGTGGTTTGTTTAAGTCAAAACCCTTAAATTCACTGTCATCTTTATCCTTATTCCTAAAAAAATAGGTTTTGATTCATTCGAAAAGTTTATTAAATGAAAAGTGAATCAAAAATGTGTCACCATTTTGCTTCCACAATGGCCGACAATGATCCTGATACAAATGCACCCTCAGTGTACCCTAAGTCAAAGGTACATCAAAGTATTTTTGCAACGTTAAAGTGCCATAATGCTCCTTCACTAATTGGAACTGGGCATCTCGGCTGCCAGTATGATACCATCTCTGCAGGAATGATGTTTGTGTCTCACAAGTGTGAGCAATTTTCTCTGAGCAAATTTGGAACCCACAAAGTGCGATCTGATGAATCGGAATTCGTAACTGAGGCTGGTCAACAAATCAATACATTCATATAATGTGAAGCCCATTAGGCTCTATAAGGAAGGCAGAGTTTAATTACGTTTTCAAGCTATAAAGGTTTATTAACTATGGCTACTATACCTACTATGCAATGGATTTTTAAATGAAGAACATGAATAAAGAATATTTGATCTGAGATACTTTCGTCGGGTGTAGTGATTTACGTCGTGTATCAATGTACTTTTCAGTATAAATCATTGAAGAACATAAGCCGAATTACCATTAATTGCATATATTTTTTTACATTTTGTGAGTGCTGGATCACCAGTGATGAATGTTGTTTTTA
The DNA here is from genome assembly GCF_964261635.1 of Lissotriton helveticus. Classification (NCBI taxonomy): domain Eukaryota; kingdom Metazoa; phylum Chordata; class Amphibia; order Caudata; family Salamandridae; genus Lissotriton; species Lissotriton helveticus. The sequence continues at coordinate 473,988,776 of NC_136060.1, read as the reverse complement.
AAGTTTCTTTCAAATTGGAGTAGAGATGGCTTGTACTCCGGGTCCAGTGCACCATACATAGATTAACAATTTACCCCAATTATTTGGTTGATTAGGTGCGGTACTGTATTGCCTCAATCCCTTTGTATATAGTTGTTATATTTAACCCGTTGGCTGCTTCAAACATTCTGCTCCAGTGCTGAATGTTCGAAAGACGGGTGGGGCAGCGTCGGCCAACGGACGTGCGCAGCACTACCAAGGTAGTGCTCGAGATGACCGTTGGTCGACGGCAGCAGCCAACGGGTTAAAGGTTTATTAAATGCTTAAAATGTTTACAGAAGGCAGAACCATCAAGTTAGTGTCAATCAATAGTCAATATAAGAAAAATGTACGTGTCATGAAGCAAGATGGCAACCAAGGGTAGCCATTTTAAAAAAATATGCCTACATTAGCTATTGTCAATCTACATAAACAATACACCGTTAATGACATTTGTGTGTTTACATGTTAATGTTGATATAATGCAGAAACATTTAATTATGAAGGAACCAGTTCACAAGTTAAAGTTTGTCTGTGTGTGTTTCCCTTCTTTAGGCTCCAGTAGCATTTGCTGAACCAAAATCGCTGCATTAGCGTCTTCTCAGGTCCTCGAGTGTGAACCACTGTCTAAGGGCTTTCTTACACGTCTGGCGGTGCACCGACCGACCAGACTCGCGGAAGTGCAGTGGTGGCAGTCTTTCGACAGATGTATGTCGCTACAACGCACACTTTTACAACGCATACCTTTACAACGCATTTTTTTACAACGCAACATCCATTACAACGCATGCCATTACAACGAAAATTAAAAACCTACATTTACAACGCATTCCATTACAACGCATAATACCTTTACAACGCATACCATTACAACGCATAACATTACATTGCATGTTTGGTAAGTATTGGATAGTGGAGGGGTAAAATTTACTATTCTAACTCCAGGGGGTGCAACAGTAGGGTAAGTGTTGGATAGTGTAGGGGTAAAAATGACTATTCTAACTCCAGGGGGTGCAACAGTAGGGTAAGTGTTGTATAGTGTAGGGGTAAACATTGCTATTCTAACTCCAGGGGGTGCAACAGTAGGGTAAGTGTTGGATGGTAATGTTATGCGTTGTAATGTTATGCGTTGTAATGACTGCGTTGTAAAGACATGCGTTGTAGTGGTGTGCGTTGTAGTGTCGTGCGTTGTAATGGCATGCGTTGTAATGGATGTTGCGTTGTAAAAGTTTCTTTGTAATGGTAGTGCGTTGTAAAAGTTGCATTGTAAAGGTTGTTTCCCTCTTTCGATCGCCCCATTACGAGCAGGTCGGTGAGGCCACCCTGGGACCACTGCAACTGCAGGGCTCAAAGATCCCTGGCGGTGTTGCGGCGGTACTGAGGCCGCAATATGCATGCCGGGACCGCTGCAGTCCGGCCAAGCATATTACAAGTTTCCTCACCGCCACACTTTTCATGGAGGTGCGACCGTCAAGAAAAGTGTGGCGGTGAGGAAACAAAAGGGGCCTTGTAGGGCCCCCTTGTATCTCACGCTATGTGGATGCGCACAGGGAGGCACAACTTCAGCCCCCCTGTGTCCATGCCGTGCAGTTACTGCCTTTTATGTTCCCATTGCGGAACGCCCTGTGAATGCCAAAGAACCACCTGCCAGACAAGAGAAAACTACTAATATGGCTGGTGGGTTGTACATCGATTTAGCGGAGCGGGCGGGCCCACTGCCAAACTCATTATGAGGACCTAAGGTTCTACTCACACTCTGTAACAGAGCATTACTCAATGTCATTCCAGTACCTTTTAAACACAATCTTTGCAACTTCTGAGTTATTACCAATATGAGACCATATTGTCCTTCTTTACACAAACCATCTAGGGATCCCTTTTCAAACTGTTATCTCAGCCCTACATAGTGCACCAAATGTGACCATCTTACAAGAAAAAACAGAGTGGAGAAAGTCTGGCCTTCAGGAAATTAAGTCATTCTAACTTTTGGTGGGTTTCAGGGAGGCCATCAAGAACAGGAAGCCACTTCCCTTCTAGAAGGATTCATCCCAGATACTGGACATGATTTGCTGGCTGTTGAATACAAAATAGCCTTAAGAAGCTGTTTCTCCCCATAGTAAGACTTAATATCCAGTTCTCCCTAGAGTTAGCGAGGCCTTAACAGGAACTCTGCAAAAGGGAAAGATGGCGAAGGAAAATATATCTACTAAGCATAAAGCCCAATATGTGTCACGGGCCGCAGATTCTAGACCAAGGCCACCGACTTGTATCACAGAACTAGTCAAACTCCTAACCTGTTGAAAGAGTTGTACAGAATTATAGTGGAAATACAAACGGTGCAGGGACCCATAGAGTCCTCACTTACTGGGCCAGTCTGTGCTAGGATTTAGAAACCTTCCACTGTGCCTCATGACGAGCTGGGCACGTCATCAGCAGGCAAGGGGTTTAAAGGAGACTAGATAGTAATACAAGATCGTGTATATCTGGTAAGGTTGTATATTTCAACCAAACGATTACATTTTACAAGAACAATATATTGCATTTCCATATTTAGATTTCTTTATCGACAGGGAGATGGGACGCGTTGCACAGAATCACACAGTATTTTGAGTGCGGGACGAAGCCGGGATCAGAACCAAGGTCCACAGATTTCAAAGTCAATACTCCACATTGGATCATGATTCCTTTGCTCAGACCAAGGTCAGCTTCAAGGAGGGAAAGAAAGCCCCTTTAATTGCTTTTTTGTTTCTTATCTCTTTAATTAGAGCTGTTCTTCAGCGCCATTGTTTTGATTCTGAAAGCTATTGTTTCCTTTTCACACCAGCTTCCATTGCAAGTCTCAGAGAGACGCTCAGAGCCAGACTGTCTGAGGACAGTTTGCAACACTGTTCTTTTCTAACTTCTCCAGGGCCCTTCTGCTGATTGTCTCAGGCAGGCTCTCTTACTTGCCTCATTTCTGCATGAATTTAAGAATGCACCCTTTGCTTGTCAGTGCTGGGGAAGAGTGAAAGATTGGCCCAGGGTGTCCATTTCCCCCTCAACTCTGTCCATGCATCCATTTTTTAACTGTAACCTGCTGCCCCTTGCTGGATTTTTAGAATAATCATTGCCTATGTAAATAATTTCCACTAAGACTCTTTGGATGTAAATGTATCTTATGTTGGGTATCCTGATAATCTGCCATGGATCCGGCCCCCGTGGACCAATCTTAAAGAGCCTGGCTCTAGATGGCCGGACGAGAAGAGGACATCTGTGTGCAACATGGCTGTGATGTGACCAGCTACCTCTGGTGCAAACCAGCCACACACCTCTATTTGTGGTCTCGGCATTGGTAATATTTCAACACTAATCCTTTATGGGTTCCGGAGTAGCGTGCTAGTCGCCAAAAAAGCGCTTCAACACCCCATCAGGGGTAACAAGCGCTATATAAAGGCAACACTTTTCCCCTCTTTTAGCCTCCACTACCCTTGTAAATCCAAATAACTGACTAACATATCCACCACTCAAATTACTTCCATATTTCACTATACTAATTCACCACTAATCCTTTATGGGTTCCGGAATAGCGTGCTACTCACCAAAAAAGTGCTTCAATACACCATCATGGGTAGCAAGCGCTAGATAAATGCAAACCTTTTTCCCTCTTCTATCCCTCTGCTGTCCTTCTGAATCCAAATAACTGACTAACCTATCGACCAATCAAATTACTTTCATATTTCACTATACTAATTCAACACTAATCCTGTAGGGGTTCCGGAGTAGCATGCTACTTGCCGTAAAAGCTCTTCAACACCTCATCAGGGGTAACAAGCACTAAATAAATGCAAAATTTTTTTCCTCTTTTACCCCTCCACCCTCCTTCTGAATCCAAAAAACTGACTAACCTATCCACCACTCAAATTTCTTTCATATTTCACTATACTAATTCAATACTAATCCTTTATGGGTTCCAGAGTAGCGTGCTACACGCCGAAAAAGCTATTTGACGCCTCATCAGGGGTTGTAAGCGCTATAGACAGGCAATTACAATACAATTCAATACAATTGGTACCTGGGGGTGAGATCAAGATATGAATGGCAAGGAGACCTCCACATAAGGGCAAAGAGAGTCCCGTTGGCAAAGCATCCCGAGTCATGGAGGGAACCCTTTAGCAAACACGTCTATTCATTACACCAAGAGATTGGAGATGTCACACCTTCAAGAAACCTTTGAAGGAATGGAGTCAAATGGTGCCTTTTAAAACACATTTTCCAACTATGCTGATTTTGGATATAGTGCTGAAGGTGAGTTCTCTAAATAATACACAAATTCAAGATCTCAGAACTGTCCAGAAGCATTAGGACAGCTCAGTGGGCACAATGTGTGTTGATTGTCTTACCTGCAACATCAAATAGATGGATCATGGTGGGTCCACCAAGCACATCAGCCTTCTGCAATGACTGGTATGTGTACTACAGAGTTTGGTATAATGTGTCTCCATGGTGAATCCAGACCACCAGAGACATAACGGAACAGAACCACATACAAGCCCCACTCCTGAGTGCTGATGTCAGTTTCCTATTCTTTCTACTTCTGCACCCTCAGGCACAGAACACATAAAACAAATTATCAACGGCAGTGCGCTGATCTCTAACTTAGGAGAAGAAGCCCCTTTTACAGATCTGACTGGACAGAGGCCAATGAAGAATCTCCATTTAGAGAGAGCATCCACCAGAACGTGTTACCAAAGTAACGTGTCCGTCTGAGGAATTTTTGTAACTGCAGATTGCTCCCCTTTAGAATAGATACCATTGCAGTACTGTAGTATGCTAGTCTTTAGCCTCATCGATGCTCAGGACGGCTCCCGGCGCCTCAGTCGCGGTAGTTGTGTGCTCATGGCGGCTGGGAGCCGTCCGACCGTTGCTGCTCCGCCCATGCGGGTTAATTCCCTACCTGTGCGGGTGAATTAATTGGTGGGCGGAGTTTGGACGGCTCCCGGCCGTCATGAGCACATACCCACCGTGATTTATGACGGCCGGGAGCCGTCCTGGGTACCTGAGCGCCACGCCCAGCCCTGCCCCCCTCGCACCATGGCGGAATTTGCAGCGTGTCGAAGGGGTTAGTGTAATGCACCTTTCCTGCTTCTCTGCCTTGCTGCTCAGCCAGCGTGGATGTACTGTGGAATGCTGGTATGTGTGGTGAGGTCATGGAATGCTGGGATGCCTGTGTGTGAGTGACAGTTGAGAGGATGGGCTGAGCAGCAAGGAGGCTGCTCCTGGTGAGACTCTACTTTACTCTGTACTGAAGACCTATTCTATATTTGGTTCTGTATTGCTCAATGCTTGATACTTACCTACAACTAAGAATTGTATCAATAAAGCATTGATCTTTAATCTACACCTCGACTACATGGACGTATTACAAGAACCTCCCAAAGAAGGTGAGCCTGGGGAGTGGATTCCGATCAGAAAGTCCAGCAAGGCCAAGCAATCAGAACAGCCTTCATGGTGGACCAGACTGCCAAGGCAGTGGTACTCTGTGAGTGTGCGCACCTCTGCCCACGTTGCAGCCAAGCAGACTGTAGTGGCTTTGAGAAGTGTGCAATAGAATCACATCTATCTAAGAGGTTGGAACGTTGGCATTGTTGTGCCAGGTTCTATGTGGGGATGGGTTTTGATATTAAGGTCAGCTGCTGCCTACCTGAATGCCATCAACCGCACGCTCTGTTTGTGATCCTCAAATAAACTTACTTGAGGTACAGCTTCCAGACTCTTGTATCATTTAGCCACCACATCCTATTTGGAGATGAGCGAGCTGATGGCATTGATCCATCGCAGTGAATTATTTGCCTTTGTTCGCAGCCCATTGGTCGAGTGGGTTCCAATGTTGTCACTGTCTCCATTCATGTTGAACATTTTAATGGGACCAACAAGGCACACAGGGCATTGAGGGGTATCGAAAGAGAGGCAAAGGAGTTGCACACTGCGTAGCGGTGAGTAAGGCATTTATGCTTGAACGACATCTATTTATGGCCCTGAGGCGTATTGTGGTAATCGCAACCAAGAGTGGCTGGAATGCATGCATATGCCATATTTGCAGTGTGTGCATTGACATACACAGCAACAGCGTCTTCTACGCCTCGCTCCAAATATTGAAGCAAAAGGAACAGATGAAGGATGGAATGCTGAACAAATCAAACAGTCACCCCCAGTCACTGATCTGGGTTTAATCCATCATGTATTTACTCACCATGCTACCCCAGTTTTGATACAGCTATATGCATATCAGTCTTGACCCTGCTACCCATGGGAACAGTCCAGTCCGAACTCCCAGGCCAGGTCCTCCCTGGATCGGAAACAAGCATCCTGGGATCGATTTTGGGGTATCACCCCCTCATCAGTCAGGCTAACTTGAATCCTGTGGCACAGTGAGAACAGGACCCATGTCTGGGCATACCCTTCCCACTAAGTGCGACAAAAGCAACAACAACAAAAAAAATGGACAGAATGCTGAACTAATCAAACATTTTCCCACAGTCACAGATCTGGGGGCAGGGTCAAGATTGATTTGCATTTGGCTGGGTCCAAACTTAGGTGGCACAGTGAGCAAAAAACAATGGATTTAAGACAGATCTGTGACTTGGGGTGAATGTTTGATTTGTTCAGCATTCTGTTATTTTTGTGTTTCAAATATCGTGCAGCCATTTTAGAAGTGTGGATGGTACAGATCCGCTGATCCGCACACAGTACTGTCTCGCAGAGGGAGTGCATCACCCTTGCACAGTATCTTAGAGTGCAGGGGCTCTCTTCGGCCACTTCCCAGGGGTGTGCATTTCTCTACAGCCTAGTAAGAGACGCCACGCTTGTTCTGCCCTGGTTGACACTGTTCCTGTCTCCAGCTTCCGCATCTTGTGAGCAGGCATACACCTCTGGTTGGTAAAGGTGTGGTTACCTGAACACAGGTGTTCAGGGTCGAGTAGATCATGTCTCTGGGATCTTCCTTTGGCCTTAACACAAACCTATCACAGTGAAGACACCATCCTGGGTCAAAGTGTGCTCAAGGTACCTACAATATCATGCAGGATATTATGGCAAACATCAAGAGGCTTCTTCTGAACGAGCAGCCGAATGTGGTTGCAAATAGCGCCAAGCCTAGACAGGTGTTTCAGCTTTTAGGTGTGGAGCAGGGGAAGCAAGAACTCAAGGCCTTACCACATGTCCTGGGGGTGCAGCTCCTACCCCGATTAAGGTGATTTTGGGGCATATTAACAAGGGATTTATCTCCACCTTTTTTGGCTTTAAAAGCCAAAGAAGTGGAGATAAAAATATCGCCCTATCAACAACAGGGTGCTAACATGCAAAATCGCATGTTAGCACTCTTTTTCACTACGCTTCCCTTTGCATCTCTCATGAGATGCAAAGTGGGCGTTCCAGAGCAAATGAATAGGAAAAATGTCGCTAAGCGACATTTCTCCTATTATCAAGTTTCATGCTAACCCTGTTAGAGAGAAAAAAAGCAGTGCTAACCACAGTTAACGCTGCTTTTTTATGTCTGCTAATTTTCAGACTTAGCAATGTAATCCAATGGGAGGTGGATTACATGGCTAAGTCCACCATGGGCTATCAACAAGGATATCTCTATCTTTGTAGTTTTATCGCTTCATTACCAGCGATAACCTCCCAAAATGGCGCTATCGCTGGATTTTTTATTGCCTAGGCGGTTAGCGTTGTTAATAACGCGATAACCAGGTGATATTATCCAGTGATAGCGGGTGTTAAAAAAATTAACCCTAAGCGCCCTTAGCGTTAATTTTACCTGTTCCTTGTTAATATGCCCCAATGTTCTTTCATCCCTGGCTCCTTGCAGTCCTCCTCTCCTAGGCAGCTTTCTCGCTTGCAAAGGTATCTAAAGCAGCCCTCCTCAGCAGTCCGTCATCGCAAGGGGCGTAGCTTGGTCAGTACAATTGGGAGGGTGTGAGTTTCAGATTTTCCGAAAATCACGCTGGCATATAACCTTAAAAAACATCATACGGCAAGCATGGCCCATGACAGGGGCTTAAGGGGCAGCGGAAAGGGAGAGGAATGCAGACTGGTATGAGTACTAAGCGAGAGAAACATAGGGGCAGATTTACAAGCCCCTTGCGCCCCTTTTACCCTGCCGTTGCGCCACTTTTGTGATGCAGCGGCAGCGCAAAAGATGCGCCACGGTGAGGGGTACTTACAACGTGGCGCATTTGGGAGATGCATCACGTTGTAAAGCCCTGCGCCAGAAGGAGGCGTTCCTGCGCGGGGGCGGGGCGTTCCGGCACAGAAACGTCTCCTAAAAGTGGCTGAGTGAAATCTACAAGATTTCACTCAGTCACCTTTGGGCCCATGCTGCGTCAAAACCCTGCGCCTGCTTGAAGCAGGCGTAAGGATTGACGCAGCATTGCAAGAATAGGGCCCCTCCAGAGCATTGCTGGAGCTGCGTCGCGCTTGCAACGCAACTCCAGCAATGCGCCGCTTTTTCGGCACAGATGCGCGACGCATCTGTGCTGATTTTGCCCCATCGTGCACCGCATTGTAAATGCGGCGCATCCATGGTGGCGGAGGCATGGCGCACAATAACTGGCGCATCCCTACTGATATGCAGGGATGCGCCAGTTATTGTAAATCTGCCCCATATTATTTTGTGAAAAAAGCAACATTTGTTTTGACTTTCGAAACAAAGATGAGAGAGTGGGTTGTTGTTAGGGTGTGCATGCGAAATTCCGAGGTGAAATCCAACAGACACCTCGCCATTCCAGACTGAAAGCACCTGTGCTCCACTATTCATTAGAAAATACATTTATTAGGGGAGTGTACCACACCAAACACACCCCTGAAACTATGCCCCTGGCCATTTCCTTCATTCCTCTTTCCAAACCTGGCAAACGGGAGTACAGAAGAGTTTCTCAGACTCCACTGGTATCTACAGGTGCTAGGCCCTGAAAATCATGGCAGAAAGACTGGTTGTCTCTGCTCCAAAATTATACAAAGTCTGCATAGAGTTTGTGTTTCCCTGAGTCGTGTTCTACAACCCCTTTTTAGGTAGTTACTGACTTTTGTGTGTTCTTTCTGAACTTCTGTGCGTTCTCCGTCCCAAAGTTGCAGCAGGAAGGTGGGCTGGGGTTGAGAACTCACTGGCAGGGAAGACCCAAAACAAAGTCACAACTTGTGGAGAGGTGTAATCACTTAGCTACCTCTCACCCTGTCTGTGATAACATCACTGTGGAAGAAAGGGGGCAATGTTTGTACCTAAACTACAAAGTGGTCTTGTGTCTCCATTTCTCCACACCCTAGAGCCTGGTCCACTATAACCACTTCGCCCAGTATTTCCCGGCTGTGCTGGAGAATTCCACGCGTGCGCGGTTCGGACGGTCCCCAGCCGTCTTCCGCACACACCCACCATGACGTCAGACGGCTGTCCGACGCAGGGAAGCGGATGAAGAACCTGAGGAATGCTTTCTTCATATTGTTGTCTGACAGGCGGTAAACAACCTTTACAACGCAACTTTTACATCGCAGAGCCTTTACAACGCAACCATTACAACGCAAACTATTACAACGCATTGCTCTGGGGGGGCGCTACAGGATAGGGAATAGGTTCATTTACTATCCAATAACCTTCCCTAGTGTCCACGGGGACTGGAGTTGGAATAGTAAATTAAACTATTCACTATCCAGCACCCCAAAGCACTATGCGTTGTAATGGACTGCGTTTTAATACTTACGTTGTAAAGGCATGCGATGTAAAGGCATGCGATGTAAAAGCATGCGTTGTAATGTCATACATCCCTGACAGGCCCTCGCACTCCTCCACCTTCGGCACCACTGATGTGCGGGAAACCAAAAGGGATCCTGGGCCGCTGCAGTCATGCACTGCACATACACTTCACATAAATCCTGTGGCGATAATGAGTCTCTATGTGGAATCAATGTCCCACATGGATCCATGGGACTGACAGGCTTGTTTACAATAGGAGAAGTCAGTAGACAACTCTCCCTAGCAGGCTAGAAGTAAAAGTGCATACCTCGCTACTTTAACTAGATCCCTGGTTTGTCCAGATAGATATTTTATATAAGAACTATCATTTGTGGTGGAGTCTGCCCTGATGGTATTACCCTATCGGGTGTGGATAGGCGCCGATGATGAAGCATGTCACTATTTACTGGGTGAGGCATCTATTCCAAAATCTTAAGATTTCCCAGTATGGTCTGTTTCCCTTGTTTCATTCTTTCTAAAACCTGGTTACCTATGTGTGCATAGATATGAATCTAGGTGAATTCCTTACAGCTACAACTGCAGACAAAACATACCCATTAGTAAATTAGCCAGACCATTCTTGCCTATCAATGACTGTTAGACACAATGCCTGCCCATGGGTTACTGTGCCAGACATACCTGGCCTTTTGTTACAAGGCACAAGGGAAACCCAGTCAAGCAATTTGTCAGGGACCATGAGTACATACAGTATTTCCAAAGGCAGTGGTCCCTAGACAGCGAAGGATACACATGAAAAATAAATATAGATCAAAAGATTTCTATATTCTTTGTCCAGCTGGACAGGATTTAATATATCATATATTCTTGTAGTCAGTTTATCTATACAATATCAAGTGGGACACAGCCTGTGTCCAACTACCACATATAGACAGGTGTGACATACATAAGGGGGAGTGTCAGGCAAGGGGAGACAGTTTGCGTACAATCAAATTTTTTCAAATGTTTGCAGGCTAATAAATCGTAAATACACTATTGTGACATTTCATATAGTATAGTCAAAGACATATGGTGTATATGATGTAGACGACGTTTCGATCCCTATGCTAGGATGAAGGGATCATCCTCAGGATATTGTAATTCATGCCTGTGTTACATTTCCTTATCAACTTCAAGCCCAGATAGAAATTAAAAACACATCACATAGACGATACATACACGTGGATTGCCAGTGGGGGGAAAAAAGGAGAAAAAAAGGGGAGAAAAAGGTGTATATACATTATATAAGCATTATGTACATATGAAAAAATGTGATCGTACGCAGACTGTCTCCCCTTGCCTGACACTCCCCCTTATGTATGTCACACCTGTCTATATGTGGTAGTAGGACACAGGCTGTGTCGCACTTGATATTGTATAGATAAACTGACTACGCGAATATATGATATATTAAATCCTGTCCGTCTGGACAGAGAGTATAGAAATCATTTGATCTATATTTATTTTTCATGTGTATCCTCCGCTGTCTAGGGACCACTGTCTTTGGAAAAAAAGACATACCTGCCCATCATTTATTGCATCTGGCAGCACCTGTCCTTCAGTTACCCTGCAGGACAATGCCAACTCATCGATCAGTGTGCCAGCCAACTCCTGCTATAAGTTCTTGCGCTCTTGAATGTCTGGATATTGGGTACTGTGGCAGGCTATATACAGCTAAAGATTTTGTGCGCTTTGCACTCAGCCTGAATTTCACACATTCACCTGTTGTCACACCAAATGCCCAATTCTCAATGGGTGTAAAAGGCAACTTGGAAAGCAAACATCCGAGAGTCTCCCCAAAAGGGACATCGCTCAGGTTTTACTTGAATGCCTATTTGAATATTTCATTATAATATTTCAAATCGAATCTCTCAATTTTTAAAATGAACAAATTGGTTTCTGTTTTCTTTTCCGGTTCCTTTAGTGTGCGCGTGGCGAAATTTCTGTCAGGTGTTGGGGGGGGGGCCCAACTTCTAAAAAATTCAGCTGGGGGGGCTCAACCTACAAAAGTTTGAAGACCTCTGCTTTAACCCTTCATCAGGTGGTATATATTTAATTCAGCGGTAAATGGAAGGCAAACAGTCATTTCATCAACATTTCTACACACCCAAAACTTTAAACGATACCCAAAAACAAATAAATATTCAAGTTCATTGTTTGTTAATGAAGACTATCCATAAATTCCGGATGTATGACGTTACAACTCATACTTTTACAACGCCTACCTTTACATCGCAAGTTTTACAAAGCATACCATTACAACGCATAATGCTTTTGGGCGCTGAATAGTGAATAGTTTAATTTACTATTCCAACTTCAGTCCCCGTGGATAGTAGGGAAGGTGTTGGATAGTACATTAAACCTATTCCCTATCCTAGAGCGCCCCCCAGTGCTATGCGTTGTAATGGTTTGCGTTGTAAAAGTTGCGTTGTAATGGTAGTTCGTTGTAAAAGTTTAGTTGTAAAGGCTGTATACCATAAATTCCCTTTATTAACTAATCAAGATACACATTAGGAGGCTCTCAAAGCCTTATAAACGCACGCAACCTGGGATTCATCCTGGACTCCTCCCTCTCCATGACCAGACAAGTCAACGTCGTCTCGTCGTCGTGCTTCAACATCCTGCGCATGCTACGTAAGATCTTCCGGTGGATCCCCACCGAGACCAGGAAGACGGTCACCCAGGCCCTCGTCACCAGCCGCCTGGACTACGGCAACTCCCTCTACGCCGGAACCACCGCCAAACTACAGAAGAGACTCCAGCGGATCCAGAACGCCTCAGCACGACTCATCCTGGACATCCCCCGTCGCAGCCACATCTCCGGACACCTGAGAGACCTGCACTGGCTCACGGTCAACAAGAGAATCACCTTCCGTCTCCTCACCCACGCACACAAAGCCCTACACAACCAAGGCCCAGGGTACCTCAACAGTCGCCTCAACTTCTACGCTCCCAAACGCCAGCTCCGATCGACCGGCCACGCCCTCGCCGCCGTCCCCCGCATCCGAAGAGCCACCACAGGAGGACGGTCCTTCTCCTACCTCGCCGCCAAGACATGGAACTCCCTCCCGACCCACCTCCGCCTGACCCAGGACCACCTCGCCTTCAGGAAGCAACTCAAGACCTGGCTGTTCGAGCAGTAGCGGTCCCCCCTCCCCTAGCGCCTTGAGACCCTCTGGGTGAGTAGTGCGCTATATAAATGCTCTGATTGATTGATTGATTGATTGATTGATTCTATAGCCCACAGTGCCATCACTGCATCATTGGCATCTCTTCCACTACCAAGAACATCCTATCAATACCTGTCCCAGACAATACCAGTGCATGTGTCCTCGTGCAGCAATTGGTCTGCACATCAGCCACTGTGCTAGTAAACAATGCAACATTCCCGTAATTAAAGCAGTGCTTAATTTGTGCCGGTGCTTTCCGGTGCTTAGCACCGGCACTTAATTGACAGGGCCGGGTCTACACATCTCACACGTGCGTCACACATGCACATTGATGTTTTTTTAATTTACAGAGTCCGGCCGTAATAATACTGTGCTCAGCGTGTTTAATCATGCAGGTCACAGTGAGCGGTTAACAATAGCTGCCCTGCCTGCCCTGAGGCTGCCTGCCTGCTTGCGGTGCCGTCCATTCTTCCGGTCCAAGAGAATAAATGATGTATACAGTGTGTTGCAGTTGCTTGCATATCATCACGGCGGCCGCACCCGTGGTTACTTACTGTCACACACAATGATTTATTGGGGCACCAGGGGCGGGCTGGATTTGCTTTCTGTTTTGATAGGGGGTAGGGGCTGTACGCGCAGCGCGCGCAGATTTTTTTTTTATTTCACATGACCACGTGCGCGCGTGGCGCCACGCCCAGCATTACCACCGCAGCTCACTGCTAACCTCCTGGTTATCCGTTGAATCATCCACGGGCCTCCGGCGCTGCCAGAACTCCCCCTCCGCCCCCCCCCACACACACAGATGACGACGTTGAGGCTGAGCCTGAGGGCAGCCTGTGTGCAGCAGGGCAGGCAGGCCACCAGGCCGCCTAATCGTAAAAAAAAACTGTTATTCACTGAGCCGGACCGCCCACCACGAGTAACGGTAAGGATTAAGTTAAATCAAACATTGAATGAATTAGTTAGTAAACTACTGAGTAGAAGAAGTTTGCCCTTATGTGCCTATCCGCCGTTTGAAGGTTCAGGGACGCGTAGGCCTCGGTACCAGTTTTCAGGAATGTAATGACTAGAAATTCGCACCTTCGGGTTCATTACAGGACACACTTTGCTTTGCCAATGAAAAGAAAAGCAGGTGTAATTTTCCCCGTGAAACGTCCTCCGAATGACGAGCAAACACTTCAAAAGCGCAGTGTGAACATTTCTTTCACTGGAAATGCCTCGTTTGGAGCACTTTCAACCCAAAATACTGTGCACACTCACTGCCCTGAGGAAATACCGGTCTCGCAGTATTGGCGAGCAAAGAAGGGTAAACAGCAGCGTGAGACTCCTCTCACTCCACCCAAGCAGATTGCTGCAGCATGCGTGTTAACCCCCGAACTACCTCAAAGAGAGACTTATTTCAACAGTATTGACCCACGTGATGTGTCAGGAGTGCTCTCCGAGTCTCCGTCCTCAGATGTCAGCCCATGCACTGCTCCTTAAAGCAGAGGTCCATTGTGGGAGCTGTGTTAATGACGCACTTCTAGGGTACAAGTGTACTCTCCAGTCAGGACAGATGTGCGTCATTAGTCTGAGAGCTTATTGGGCGTCTCACCCCTGCAACATTTATGACAAGGTAGAGGGCAGCTCACAGTGCCAGCACACTGGTGCACAGCGCAGTTCAGGATTGTGGTTCTCTGTAGTGCTGCGAAGCTCAAAGAAAGGGGCCCAGTGTGCCAGCTGCAGGAGATAAGAGGTGTGCAGTGAACCTCTCGATTGGGGATGTCAGTGGGTGATGTTAGACAACAGAGACAAGAGTGACTGTCTCAGTGCATAGTGGCGGTGAGTTCAGAGGTGCCTCACAAGAGTGCTGTGCACGGCGCAGTTCAAAATAGGGGGAGACGGCAGCTCCATAAGCTACGATAATGTAATAGTGATTATTAGGACTAGTAGGATGAAAATGCTGCAATGCATGCATTCAATGCATCCATGTTTTCATTCATTCAAAGAATCAAATTCACTGAAGGCCCACCGGCCATAGTGGTATAATGTGCTGGCCCCACAGTACTGTACTGGCCTGCGCAGGCTGCGGGAATAAGTAAAACTAGGGCTAGGCCCTGCTGCCCTAGCCTACCCGCCCAGCTGCTCGCTGACTTGCCCAAACATGGCGGCTGGTGCGCGAAGCCGATCCCCATGGTTTCACTTTCTCGGGTCGGACTTGGGTGTGGTGGCTTGGCGTTGTCGTTAACAAACTGCTCTGAGTAGTAACCCCGGCCCGGGCAACACTCTCAGAGGGCAGGGAGACACTGAGGTTGCAGACGCAGAGTGTGTGTGCACGGCCCTGGTAATAGGCGGAGGGAGGGGCACGCAGCATCACTGAGGCTGCAGTGTGACTGTGTGCAACACTTGGTGGGGGGAGAGGAGCGGGGGCAGAGGGAGGGACACTATCAGACAACTGGTGCCTCGCAGCCTCAGACAGAGCGTGCTAGAAACTCGGGGTCAGAGTCAGACTGAGCATCACTGTCGAAGCCACAGTGTGTGTGAGCAGCGACATCCCTATGATCAGAACCAACCTGGTGCCATTCACTGTAAACATTTACAGCAAACGCTCTGTTTGCCTCAAGTGCCCTAGAACAACAGAACATGAGTTGCTTTTGATTGTTTGCACTTTTATAAACGCAAAACGCATCCTTCTAATTTTGCATAATCATGTTAATTTTGCACACATATAGTTATGATGCCTCTAAAAGAATCCTGGGAGCAAGCCTCTTTTATGCAAGCCCGACAGGCTATTACATTTCTCCAGCAGTACCCCAAGAAATTAACTCTGAGAGGTAAAGTCCAAAGGAGTAATGATTTTTGCTAGCAGGGAGGTAAAGATCTAGCTAATGAAAGGCCAATACTCAGCCATGCAGGAATCATGCCTTCAGTTATATTTAAATGTCAGGATTGGCATAAATGGGGCATGGGATCCTGACGTTTAACTTGATGGATACCTTTGGACTATGGGCAGGGCTTCTTGTAGGCAGTGACTATATAAACTCAGCACAGGAACTCAGTCAGTGCTTTCCAACATTTCCCAGTTGTTTTGGCTCTTCGATGTGTGCAATTCATCCATCAGCATTCCATACGCTCACCTTTGTTGTTTTGTTCCATCAGTTCCCTACCCCTCCAGACCCTCTGCCCTGCCTCCCTGTGATACATACCTCTGCTAAAATTACAACTGCTCGCCATCCTTGTAACCTCTCCATTGGCAAGTTACAACGTAAAGCAATTACATTGCATACCTTTGCTACTCCAGTGAGCCACCTTCTTCACCTCAGCAGTTCTAGGGGCTGTCCTTGGCTATTTAGCTCTAGGCCTGGTTCTGGGTAGAACAGTGGCTGGCCACAATCTATCATCGGCAAAAGTGAGGCAAGTTTTATGGTGTTGTTTGTGTAACATATGCTACAGATTGCATGGTTTGTTACAGATGTATTTCAAAGTAGGCTGAAGAACCTTTTATTCCAACAGCACTGATCCCTAGTCTAATTCCTCCAACAAACCTACCAGCACCATTCAAGGTGATGCCTCAGATCACGCTAACGAACGCAGATAACAGCATCCGGATGATTTGTTTGTGTTGACTCCCATTGCTAATTTACTTAGTATAATATCATCTGACTTGTTCATTACACTTTATCATTTCCCACCTATCAGGTCTTAGTGGTGTGTGCATACATTTCGCTCTTGTATTTGTATTTTTACACTCTCTTACCCTATTGTAACATGTCTGTACTAGGTCTGATACATGCTGTATCAAACTACAAAATATATCACTTAATAAACTGATTCAAGGGAGCAGTGCTTGAGCCCTGACAAGGAAGGAGGAGAGTGGCAGAAACCCAAACATGGAGCAGCCCTGTGAAGAGGGTAGCCACGTTTCCCAAAAATACTAGTCATTTGTTTACTTGTTAAGAGTCTGCTAGGGCCAGGACATGATACTTAAAAACAACGTTATGGAAATTCACCTGTATTCAGTTTTAATGTGGCCTGTCTATGCTTACTTTAATTATCACTCTGGGATGTTCAAGGAGCTGTAGAACACATTTTAAAGTGCTTTCTTCTCAAAGTTAGTTTTAAGTTTTTAATGATAAAAGGTAAAAATACCAGCTTTAAGGTATTTTCATAATTTTTATACCACCTGGGACAATAAAACAAATGCTATAAAAGGTGGCCAGGTGGAAACCCTTCCTGTGAATCACTTGCAATAGCCCTAACCCCAACCAGGTTCAATCAGATGGGGTCTGGGGCTGGGTGACATGAAGAGCCAGCCTGAAATTCACAGAAGTGTGGATTTATGGTTTCACAAAGGAGGAGAGGTCAGAAAGCCAGGCAAGGTTATTTCCAGTGCTGACCATGGACACCTGTACACTCTCTTCTTGTGCTACAATTGCACTGCCTGCTAAAATGTGGCATGTTTTGACTGATGTGGCCATATTACATAAATGATGCAATAGCGCAAAAAAAAATACATTATGGAGCTAATAGAGGAAGTGGGTGGAGCCAATGGAGTAAGTGGGTGGAGCCAGAGAAAAGTAGGTGTGGCCTCCAACAAAAATTTGAGCACCTGCACTTCATATTTTACAAATTAAGCACTGAATTAAAGCCATTTACAAACACGCATTGGCCAAAAAAAGGTCTTGCCTTTGCGACCTATATGCTTTGCCAATGGTCTTAGTGGTATGGTACAGCATGGCTAAAAAAAAAAAAAAAAAAAATGCCACAAAAACGTGGCTGCTGCAGCCGTGTTATTTTGTAGGTGAGCACATGCACGCACGTTTCTGCGAAATGACTCAGGGGATTTTTTTCTCTTTTTAATTACAGATTCAAAATCTACTGGCTAAGAAAAAAAAATAGTGCAAACATTTTTTTTTTTTTTATTGGTCAATGGAGGAGGGGGTTGAGGGAGTGGATGGAGGAAGCACCATGGAGGTCCGTGAGAGAGGACACAAGGGAGAACAACAAGGGACAAAGGAGAAGCGACAGAGAAGAACACAAAGAGAGCGGGGGAAACAGGCACATGAAGAAAACAGTTGCAAAGCACATGCATTCAACATGGATTGCTTAAGCTAAAAGAAAAAACAGGTTCCTAAGAGTCAGGAGTGGAAGGTATAAAAGCCAAGTGATCAGACCGATGGTAACGAGGCTATGCTCTAGGGGAGGAACAAATACAAGATTGACAGGTTGCAACACAGAAAGCCATTGGATAAGGAGCATACAAATGAGAGTGACAATAAAGCCAGCCAATGGTAAACAATGGGCAGCTGTAAGCCCAGGTAAGCCCTTGGTAAGCCCATCGTTGTAACCAGACTGCTGTGCGGTCTTGTAGGCCCGACCTAAAACGCCAACATCATCAAAGCTTTAGGAAGTGTCACTGTTCTACTCAATGATTGTATAAAAACCTTAGAACGTATTGGATCCAGAGCTTGTCACCACATAACACAACTCTGTAAAGTAATACAACCATTTATCTAAAAACCTAATGGCATCACCTAGGTATATTCAGAACAGTAAAAAATATGGGCAAGATGTAGGTAAATATCATTTACCGATTCTAAAATACCAAATTTTAGCGATTTGGTGTTTTAGAATTGGTAAATGATATGTAGCTAATGATTCTGTGAATTTTACCGAATCAGTAAAATTCGGTAAATACTGATTCGGTATTTACTGATTCGGTATTCCCCTTTCATTCCTATGGGCCTGGAGGCCCATAGGAACGAATGAGAATTACCGATTCGGTAAATACCGAATCGGTAATAGGGGTTTGACCTACAAGGGTGGCAGGGTGTCACATTGACACCCTGTTGCACCCCTGTATAGTGCATGGGTGCACATGTGGCACACATACATGCCCTAAGGGCATGTATGTCTGCCACATGGCACAGTTGAAAAAAGCACAAAATTGTTTGTTTTAAGGTGTTCGATATTTACCACCAACTATTAGTTGGTGGTAAATACTGAATCCTTAATGCACATAAGCACTCTTAATTGTGCTTGCTATATATCATCTACCGATTCGATAAATGCCGAATCGGTAACATCTGATTCGGTATTTACTGATTCGTATTTACCGAATCGGTATTTTTTGGCCTCCATCACATCACAAATTCCCAGTACCGGTCTGTAATGGCCGAAATTCAGTAATTTTGGCCGTTACCGACCGGTATTGGGCGACCTACATCTGGCCCTTAGTGAGCAACTCGTGTTATCATACATCTTCAATCGTGGTTCAGAAAAATCTGTATTTGAGGCTAAAAAGGAGAACATGAGATATGTCTTGATTATTTTGCCAACAACTTCACTTTATAAAAGAGCGGTCCATGAACTGCAACTCTTGTATTTGGCCCAGCCTTATAGTCTTGTATTTCCTCCCAGTCTAAATGCAGGCAATCGTCTTCTTATAGTGTTTTCAATATTTATGCATGGATATTCATAGATATGGACGATATTCTAAATATCCGATTGATATCCTTGGTGTCCGATCTGTTAAAAGGATTGATCCAAGAACATTATTTATGAATCATTATCCCTTGATAATTATAACTCGAGGCCTACTACAGTGGATCCTCTCACAAGAGATCCTCGTGGTCTTTTGGCAGTTAATGTTTAACTTATACTTATTGACACAGAGTCACAGTGAATTTTATGGCAAGACCGGAGGCTCCTACTATGCTTTTCCTTATCTTGCTTTATTCCACAGTAGCCAAGATAAGTGAAAACTACAGTTCCCAGGGACCCAGGTAAACAGAACTGGCCAATGGGAACACAGAAAAAAACGATTTCAGGTAACCAATCATGCAAAAGCAGGTTATATAACATCATATCTGACTACGTAGCTTCCTCTTTTCTTGCTGCTCGCAGTCAGATAAGTGACTTGCTCCCATTGTATTTCTGCCGTTATTTTGTTGTTTGGCATATGTATTTTGTATTTGTATTTATATTTGTAGAGCGCAATTATCACAAACTGGTCTCTAAGCGCTATAAAAGGAGAGAGACACGGACCTAGCTTCCAGGCACTGGGGCAGAGATTAACCCGACCCCCAGGCCTCTTGGCAAAGAACCGTTTTCAACTTCTTCCTGAAAGGAAGGATGGCATGCTCTTTACGCGCAGTCTCTGCGCGTAAAGAGCATACCCATGTTCCATAAAGGGCGAATGGCAATGGAAAAGGCTCTGCCCCCTTTGGTAACCAGCCTGAAACGCTGACACTTCAGCAGACAAGCCTCTGAGGACCAGAGCACCCGATTCGGAGTGTAGAGCGCTAGACGATCTTTAACGTACTGTGGTGCTTGGCCATAAATGGCCTTGTGTGCAATGTAGAGGCCCTTAAATTTGTCTCTCTGCTTTACCGGAAGCCAATGCAGATGTTGAAGGAGAGGGGTGGCATGGGCTTTCCTGGGCAGTTTGAAAATCAGCCTGGCCGCGCTGTTCATGGTAACCTGGAGTCTCGCAAGTAGCTTCTCCGGAAGGCAGATGTAAAGGGCATTACCGTAGTCCAGGCGAGAGATTATCATTGCTGACACGATCAATCTGAGAGTAGAAAAGCTCAAGAGAGGGGCGAGCTTACGAAACTGTCTCATCAGGCCTGCACAGGCTCCCACTACTGCGGACACCTGATGAGACATGGACAGGTCGGCGTCTATTTTAATTCCAAGGCTCTTCACGACCAAGGCTGGGACTGGGTCGACACCCAGTTCCTGCGGCCAAAAAAGGTTGCTCCATGGGTTAGAAGCAGTGTCAATGGCCAGGACTTCGGTCTTATCCGGATTGATTTTAAGAAAGTTGGATGTCATCCAGTTGGTGATAAATTTGAGGATATTCTGTGTCTTAACTTGGGCAGCTGATGAATTGTCAATCTGGATGATAAGTTGGGTATCATCCACATAATTGTAGTCCATGGAGTTCAGTGCACCTATCAGTGGCTGCAAGTAGGCATTAAAAAGAAGAGGGGACAAGGCTGATCCCTGCGGGACACCACAAGAGAGACTGCCCGAGATAGATATGTGGGATGCCAGTTGTACTCTCTGGGTCCGACAGCTAAGGAAGGATGTGAGCCATTTAAATGCTGTGCCCTGGACTCCAAGATCATATATCCGCGACAATAGAAGCTTATGGTTAACCGTGTCAAATGCCGCAGATAGATCCAGTAGAACCAGGGCACACGGCCTCTTTTTGTCCACTTGGAGCCTAAGGTCATCGAGCACTGCCAGCATCACCATTTCAGTGCTATGGTGGGCCCTGAAACCTGCCTGATTGTACTGTAGAAGATTATTTGTTTCAAAGTGGTGGGAGAGAGATTTCAGCACATGTTGCTCCAACACCTTTGACAAAAAAGGCAACTGGGAGATCGGGCTGAATTTTTTTTGATCTTTCGCATCCGCTCCCGGCTTCTTCAGAAGTGGGGTGAGTCGTGCTTCTTTAAAGCTCGCCGGAACAGTGCCGAGAGTCCGGGATTGGTTCAGAAGTGACTGCACCTCTTTCTCCATCCTGGGAAACGTCATCTTAAAAATGGTGGGTGGATATAGATCTGCCGGGGAGCCGGACTTAACCCGTTCTATTAGGTGGAACAGGGAATCCCCGGTCAGAGACGGAAAGACCGTAAGAGGTGGTGCAGACAGGGGTACCGAAGGGGTAGATGACAAAGAGCAGGGTACGATAGAGGTGGTGGTGATTACCTCTAGTAAGTCCTTGACTTTGTCAAGAAAAAAGGACTGTAACAAGTTGCAGTCCTCTGGCCTGTGTGCCGGCCTCATCGTCTCCGTTTGCCTCAGTTCAGAGAGTACCCGAAAGGTTTATTTTTGAATATCCTGAGCTGAGGCAATCCGAGTTTCATAAAATTCCCCTTTCCTGGTGAGGATAGCTTTTTTATAGGCCCCAAGCCCTAGCAGATACTCCCTACGGGAATCTGCATTATAGGATTTCCGCCATGCTCTCTCCTGTTGACGGAGACGTTGCTTCAGGGCTCTTAGGTGGTCATTGAACCAGGGGGCACCCTTGCCCTTGTCTCTAATTATAACTCTCTGCATGGGGGCAACTATGTCTAGAGCCTGCTTCAACCTAGCTGACAGGGCGATACTAGTGGCATCCGGATTGCCCTCAATGAAGTTTGAGGTGGCTGTATTCTTTAGGGTATTAATCAGATCAGCATGTTGGATTTTCTTCCAGTTTCGTGATTCTTTCCATTCAGGGGCAATGTTAGGTACATGCCTAGTCAGCGATAGCTGGCCACTAATTAGATGGTGGTCTGACCAGGCACAGGGACTAACGTCTATTGGGTGGACAAAGGGGTGTGATGTCCAAACCAGGTCCAGCGTATGTCCCTTCTCATGTGTAGGGACTTGTACCAGATGCTTAAGTTCCAGAGAGGTCAGGGCTTTGTTAAGTTGGGCGACCTGACTGTCCATGGGAGACTGTTCCCAATGGAGGTTGAAATCTCCCAGAATTAGTAAGCATTGGTAGCGTGTGCGGATATCACAAACCAGTTCAATGAAAGCCTCCACAAACTTATAGGAAATGTGCGGGGGTCGATATATAATCAAGGTGGCTAGACAAGAAACTGGCAAACAAAATGTTGCCCCCAGCACATCTACCCCCTCGATGCTTTCAGCACAGATTATTTCGGCCTTCAGCTCCTTTTTATATAGAATTGCTACTCCACCCGCCCTGGTGCCGCCCGGTCTATTATGATAGACGGCCGCATAGTTAGGCGGCAGGGAAGCAACAATGTCCGGGGTGGAGGACTCCTCAAGCCAAATTTCCGTAATGCCAAGGAGATCCAAGGTGTTATCCTGTAAGAGGGAAAATACCTCAAGGTTGTGTTTTTGTAGGGATCGGGTGTTGAGAGAGGCTACCTTAATTCCCCGTATTGCGGGGTTTCCAGGTAGCTGGGTAGGGGGAACATTCGGCTTAAGAGCAGTATTTCCCCACTGGGTTTTTAGCAGCTTATGGGATCTGAGAATGTCAATAGTGGAGCCTTTGAGGGGCACAGAGTTATGGGCCAACCTCCGCAGGTCGTCCGGGCCATATAGGAGCCGGGGGCCAGGGGTCCTGGCCCGCGGCCCCGAACGTGTGCGGACGGGCGCAGACGGGCTTGCCTTTGGAGCGCCTTCGGCGCGTCCGCTGCGAGTCCTTACCGGCCTCATCTTAAATCCCTTAGCTTGGTCATAAGACTAGAGCGCTAACCGCGCTATCCCCCAAAGCTGGCTGCCTGCGGGTAGCGGTGGCGCGTGCTTGTCCCTCCGATCCCCCCCAGCGCCTAACTCGGCTGGGATGTCGGGCGGGATTAGGCTGGAGCAGTGTTATTTGACACGTGTTTCATTATCTTATTGTAGCCGCCTCCTGGCGCTCTGTCTCGGCGCTCCGGTCTTCTTAGGCGGCCCCGTGCTACATCCTCGTTCCCCCCAACGCGCTCCGCTCCCCCCGCGCGCGGGCGCTGCTTCGGTGGTTTCTCCCATGCGCTTCACTCGCGCTGAGGAGTTCTGTGTGTGCGCTCACCTTTAACGGTCTCTTGGACAGTGCTTATACCTTTTGGCCTCATTTCCTCCTCGCTCCTTTAATGCTGCTGCTTCTAATCACCTTCAGCTCCGAAGCTCTCGATAACCAGGACACGCCCCTGGGAGTGGTTTGTCTCCTTGTTCCTCCCTCTTGGCTCCTAGTTAACCCGCTGTTGCCTCTACTTGCCGATTTTACCTTTCTATGGAGCTAGACAGTTCCCCATAGCCTGTTCAGGCCAATGAGGAAGGCAAAGCCTTCAAGCATGATTTGAATAAATGTATTAATACCTCTGTGGAGAATGCAGTAGAAGTGTCCATGAGGCGCATGTCCATGGGTATGGAGAATTCAATGTTAAGCCTCCTGTCCAAGGCTCTGGCCCAGTCTACGAGGGATGGCAAAAAAAAAAAAAAAGGCGGGGTAGAGGTTTCCGGGGTTGTGGCCAGAAGAACTATTGTAACAACACCAACAATCAACAAGGTAGGTATTTCTCCTCCGCCTCCTGTGGGAGGCCGGTTAAAACTGTTTCTGTCAAAATGGCAAACTATCAGCACAGATCCTTGGGTTCAAAATACAGTTCAAGGCTATTTTATAGAGCTCTATTCTCCGCCTCCCCAGACTATGCTCCCCCCTCGGCTGTTTTTTTCCAAAGACATAGCTCTTCTAATCTCGTCCGAGATTCAGACCCTACTCCAAAAACAAGACATACAAATTTCTCCTTTCGATCCTACAGGTTTCCTAAGTTCCATCTTACTGGTTCAGAAAAAGATCAAAAAGCTACGCCCAGTAATCAATTTAAAACGGTTTAATCAGTTTGTGGTGTACCGCCACTTAAAATGGAGACTATTCTTCATTTAAGGGATACACTTCGTCCAAGCGACTGGATGGTTCGATTGGACTTGCAGGACGCTTACTTGACTGTACCCATTCATCCCTCCCATTCCAAATGTCTACAATTCGAGTGGGAGGGCATGATGTACCACTTCACCTCTCTTCCTTTCGGTCTTTCTTCAGCACCCTGGTGCTTTACAAAAACTCCTGAAACCGGTGGTAGCTTTCCTTTGCTCCATTGGAATCAGACTCACCATCTATCTGGACGACATTCTGATCATGAATGCAGACAAACAGCTTCTTTTGTCCGAGCTAAACACCACCCAGTCTCTGCTCTTAGAGCTGGGATTTCTTCTCAATTTTGAAAAATCTATGCTAATTCCGTCTCAGAAGATGTAGTTCTTGGGTTTCCTAGTAGATTCAACCGCAGCTTCCCTTCGTCTTCCTCAAGCAAAGGTTTCCACAATCAAGGCGGAGATTGCAGCGTCCTTCGGACCTCTCTTATATCCCTGAGATCTCTTGCGAGAATAGTCGGCCTTCTCTCTTCTTCATTTCAGGCCATCTTTCCAGGTCCCCTTCACTATCGAACTCTTCAGCGCCTAAAATCAGATATCTACACCAATGCCTGGCCTACGCCGATCTTATCGTTTTGGACCAGGAATCACGCGACAAACTTCAATGGTGGATATACCATTTAGATGCGTGGAACGGGCGAACTATCTTCGCTTCGGCCCCAGATCTTGTGTTAGAATCCGATGCCAGTCTGTCGGTTTGGGGCGCCCGCTGTGGACCAATATCGACTGGCGGTACATGGTCTCACGAGGAGTTGAAATTGCACATCAATTGTTTAGAGATGCTTGCAGGCTCCTTTGCGATTCAAAGCCTCTCTAAAATCAGGGTTCACTGTGCCATTCTGCATTGCATGGACAATGTTTCTGCGGTCTGCTATAGCAATCATCTCAGAGGTATCAAATCAAAACCTCTGGCAGAGCTCGCCAAGAGCCTTTGGAAATATTGCCTGTCAAATCAGCTTTCCTTGACAGCGGAGTATCTTCTGGGAGATCTCAACTCTGTGGCGGACTGGCATTCTCAGTATCTCCGAGACTCCAGCGATTGGAAGCTGCTGCCGTCCATTTTACTATCTCTGTCTCAAAATGGGGTCCTTTTTTCACAGATCTTTTTGCATCCCGCCTCAACTCTCAGTTGCCCCGTTTCTTCAGTTGGCGTCCAGACCCTTCAGACTTAGCAATGGACGCTTTCCTTCAGGATTGGTCTCTCCATATCAATTACGCCTTTCCTCTTTTTCTCATGATAAGCCGAGTTCTTTCCCAGGTTCATCGGCAGTAGACTTCCTTGGTTCTAGTAGCCCCCTTTTGGAAATTGCAGATTTCTCAAAAGAGACGTCTCTATTGGAGACATCTCTTTTGTGACGCAGCGGCGGTGCAAAGCCAGCGCCATGCTGCGGGGTATTTACAACGTGACGCATCTGAGAGATGTGGGCGTTTCGGCGCAGGGGGGGAGGGGGGTGCATCCCTGCTGATATGCAGGGATTTGCCAGTTATTGTAAATCTGCCCCCTGGCATTTTAAATGATGCCGTACCTCATAAACATGTTCTCAGCTCGCTCTTCCAAAGGATGGTTTCAAGCAAAATGATTGTTAAGTCAGCCGCGCTTCTGCTGATATGTTTTTCTTAGGAATAAAAAAAAAAGGCTCTGTCTTGCACCTCCACAGAGCCGAGACAGGAAAACTAGAAAATTACAATTTTCGACTGATATTGACCCTGATTGTCAGGGTCTCAGTTTCCAGGGGCTTGTGTGTTGCAAGAGGTGCCTTGAAGCTGAAGGTTCTCCAAGTAGACTGGAAACAGCAGCTTAGGAAGAGACCTCAACTGGACACCTAGGCCTCTGGCCCTGGGTGCCTCCAAGGGTGACCTGCAGCCTCTAGGAGAGGGCTGCAAGAAGGGGGGCATCATCAGTGTGCTTTCTGAACGGAGGGGGGAACGAGACATCACCCCCAAAGCAGTATTATGCTAGAACGAGCCAGAGTGACGACCTCAAAGGCGCATACTGGAAGCACACTGAACTATTGGATTTGGGTCTGTGGTTTGTGTGTGCCAGGGGGCCCTAATAGCACTTATTTCAGGGACCAGGGGCCCTTTAAATCTTCCTGCATGTGGAGGCCAGCAAGGCCTTTTAGGCTGCCTTCCCTTTTGCTCCCATGCATTCATAGCGCAAACCTCGAGCGGCGCCACAAAAGATTTCATTACAAGACCGGAGGCTACATTATGCATACATCTTTAATGCAGATCCCAGCAGCCGCATCACAATATAACAGTTCCAAAACAGAACAAAGGCAACAGCTAAGAGCCATGAGCCAACAACACACAGCCTCTTTTAAATGCGGCTCCCAAGCAGATAAGTCTTACTTTAGCTTGTCTCTGTCTTATCTCTCTTTAGACTTTAGACTTGTAATTTTTATTATATTACTGTTAATATATCGCTATGCTGTTGTATTTAACTGTTTTAGTTAGCTACTGTTGTTAGCTGCTCCTTTTGGTATGGTGTGCTGATAGCGTGGTACTTTCCTTTCCCCGCAATACCTCACACCCTTTCCCACCAAATTCCAATCTATGGAAATTCCCCCTCTCGCGACCCCCCCCCCCCCTCCTCGAGTGTGTGTGGCCCCGGTCGCGTTGCGTGAGACCTTCGTTCAGAGCCTTTTATGTAGACTCTCCGTATCTTTGACTCACCCTTAACATGCCTCGCACGTCTCCTCTGGCGATGACCATCGTTTTTCTTAAGTGTCCTTAATTGTTATCCCCGTAATTCATTATTTCCGTAGTTGTTTACTCGCATTTCAGAGTCTCTCGCGCTCTTAACGAGAGACTCGGAGCCTTAGAGGAATGACCCTTGGCAACCGCGACGCCGCGTAGTCGCGTTGCCAAGGGCATTTTCTTGGAAATGCTCCGCTCCGTGAGCTTGGGGTTTCCTTGGCAACCCCTCGTCTCCGCATTTCGCTCGTTAGCACGAGTGGCGGTTTGTCTGTCGGTGAACCTTCTCCTCAAATACTTAGCCAAACAGTATATTTGGATTACTGTACCAGACTCCCTTTTTTCTGTGGATCTTACTCATTGTGCCTCAGTCAAGCACACTTCTTGTGGGTTATTTACCTACATATATCTAGCGCTGTTGCTGGAGACCATATTTTACTCCTGTTTGGACCATATTATCTTTTAGCCTCATGTCTAGCTCAGGCTCAGAAGAGGCTTCCACCCCCCCCCCCCCCAGAGCTGACCAAATTTAACAAAATGCTCCAGAGGGAGATGAAAACATGTCTGAGGGAGGGGCTCTCTCAGATCATTAGCTCCAAGCGTCCCCCTCAAGAAGACAGCTCAGCCCGGGGCAAGAGACAGAAGAAAAATAATTACAATGAATTGAGTTTGGAGGGTCTTTGCACCTCATTGGATAAAGGAGGTCCTAGCACCTCAAGGAGTGAAGGAGGTCCTTGCACCTCAAAGACTTTGGGTGTCCCTGGCGGCACAAAGAAACAAGGTGTCCGAAGCGACACACGCTTAACAGAGGCTTAACAGAGGCTCACGATAGCTATGATGATATTGGATCGGATGACTCCGAATTTCTTGACGAGTATGTCCTCGACCTTAATGATGAGGATCATGACTTCGGAGACCCTATTGAAGAGGGAACACCCCCCTCGAAAAATGTGATCTGTAACCCCTTGGGCGAGGAGATGCTCTCTCCTCAAAACTTAAAACACCCCCGAAGCTCTGAATGGTTCCCTCAGGAACACGTTGCGAAGTTTGTTAAAAAATGGATCAGATTCCCCTTGGAGAATGAGACTCGCAACATTCTACGAGCAGAATGCGCTAGACCTTCTGTGGGCGATAAGTCCTGCTACACCCCTAATCTCGACCCTGATCTAATTAAATTTCTTTTTAAACTGGGGTGCGACCCCAGGAAAGGTATGGAGAAATCCCTGAAAGTTTGCCAGGATCGTCTGCTCGACGTCCTTGGCCCCCTTACGAGGATTCTCGACTCTGCAGAACAGAGCCACATTGAAGGCACTCGCCTCGATGCCGAATTAATCAGGGGCTGGAGCCAAAGGGCCATTATCCTCTTGGGAAATGCGAACGCAAGCATCAACGCCGAAAGGCGTAGAGTGGTTCTCACTCGGATTAACCCTAAGCTCAGTGATCTTGCCGATAAAGAACCTACTAAAAACCAAAAAGGACTCCTCTTTGGGGAAGATCTAATTAAATCCCTTGGGAAATATGTCTCGACTTTTACGGCCCTCGACAGGGCACAACAAAACATGCGGAAAGTTTTTAATTCAGGCAATAACCTTTTCGGAAGGGCCGGAAGACGAGGCCAACCTTCCGGCCGCTACTTCCAGAGGCCCAACTTCAGATCACGTGGAACTGGCAGAGGATACCAGCAATTTCAGCAGTACCAACAATACTCAAGCCCGCAATTCTACCCCCAGAGAGGTAGGGGACAGCGCGGCAGAGGCTTCAGATCTCGTGGATCGAGCGTCCAGAATAATCCCTCAGGTGAGTGCTCCCCCCCTCCCTTCCCTTTCTTTCCCCTTAAAGGTGGGGGCAGACTGAAATATTTCTTAAAAAATTGGGAATGCATCACTCAAGATGCGTGGGTTCTGAGCACCGTGAAAGGTTTTACAATAGATTTCGAGTCCGAACCCGTCCAGACTTCACTCCCGATGAGTATCCCCATGTGCCCGGCTCAACAAGGCATCATCGCAGAGGAAATCTCTTCAATGATTCAGAAAGGTGCAATATTGGAGGTTCCCATGGATCTCATGGGTTTCGTAAGCAACCTTTTTTTAGTCGAAAAAAAGGACAAGGGTTGGAGGCCGGTTATAAATCTCCGCCAAGTGAACAGATTCATCTCTTACAGACATTTCAAGATGGAGGGCATTCACCTCCTGAGAGACCTTCTTCTGGAAGGGGACTGGTTGGTCAAGCTAGACCTCAAAGACGCCTATTTCACCATTCCCATGGCCAAGATTCATCAGCGTTTCCTCCAGTTTCTCTGGAAGGATCGCTTATACCAGTTTCAAGCTCTACCCTTTGGTCTTTCTTCCGCACCATGGTGCTTCACCAAGGTTATGAGGGCCGTTGTGTCTCACCTAAGATCAAGAGGCGTTCGTCTCATTATCTACCTGGACGATATCCTCATTATGGCGCAGGAAAAAGTGCATTTAATTCAGGACCTGGATTTTTCTATGAAACTCATAGAAA
Source organism: Lissotriton helveticus (assembly GCF_964261635.1). NCBI lineage: Eukaryota > Metazoa > Chordata > Amphibia > Caudata > Salamandridae > Lissotriton > Lissotriton helveticus. The sequence continues at coordinate 473,959,208 of NC_136060.1, read as the reverse complement.
GCCTAGGCTTCATCATAAACAAGGAGAAATCTTCTCTGACTCCCTTAAAATCAATAGAGTTTCTGGGCTTCACAGTCGACACCTCTCGTTGCCTCCTCCTTCTTCCCTCCAAGAAAATCTCAAAGATAAAGAAGCAAATAAAGCATGCTTTAAGCCGTCAGAATCTCTCCCTCAGGGACCTGGCCAGACTCCTGGGCCTTCTTTCATCTTCAATTCAAGCAATATTTCCAGGCCCACTCAACTATCGGGCTCTTCAGAGGGTCAAGGCAAGAGCCCTGAGATCAGGTCTCTGGTATGGGGACCTTGTTACTCTGGATTCGGATTCTCGCTCAGAATTGCTTTGGTGGCTGAACAACCTGGAGGCATGGAACGGGAAAGCCATTTTTGGCTCCTCCCCGGATTTCGTCCTGGAATCGGATGCCAGCCTGCATGGCTGGGGTGCTTGCCTCTTGAATCAAAACACAGGAGGTCTTTGGTCTCAGGAGGAATCTCTCCACCATATAAATTTCCTGGAATTGACCGCCGGTCTTTATGCTCTTATGAGCTTCAGGAATTCTCTCCAGGGGAGGTCTGTCCTTTTGAAGATGGACAACATGTCAGCGGTGGCCTATATCAATCGCCTTGGCGGCACGAAGTCTGCAGACCTCTCGGACCTAGCCAAGAAGCTTTGGATGTTCTGCCTAGAGCACAAGATTGCTCTGAGAGCAGAATACCTTCCAGGTGCTGCCAACTCCTCCGCGGACTGGAACTCACGTTTCCTTGTGGATTTCAGCGACTGGAAGCTGAATCCTTGCGTCTTCAGGACCCTGAATCAGATCTGGGGCCCTCTAGAGGTGGATCTTTTTGCAAGCAGACTCACCTCCCAGCTTCCGGATTATTTCAGCTGGATGCCCGACCCGGGTGCTCGGGCATTCAACTCCTTCCTCCAACATTGGGGCAATCTCCGGGGTTATGCCTTCCCTCCTTTTTCAATGATTCAGCGAGTACTTCAGAAGGTGAGACACGACATGTGTCTCCTCCTTTTAATAACTCCTTTCTGGCCCTCCCAGGCCTGGTTTCCCACTGCCCTGGAATTGACTTGCAGCGTTCCCTTCCTGATCCCTTCACTGGAGGATCTCCTCGTAGACTCGGACGGTCGCATTCACCCTCTTATCCTCAATCGGAGTTTATCCCTTCTTGCCTGGAAGGTGTCAGGAGATCTAACGAAATCTCAGGCCTTTCGGACTCAGCTTCAATCCTCCTCAGGGAGTCTTGGGCCCCAGGCACCCATTATAGATACAATAGAATCTGGAAACTCTGGGTTTGTTGGTGCCTGGAAAGGAACCTGGATCCCTTGGAGGCCCCTATTGTTGATGTGACCAACTTCCTGGTTGAGCAATTCGAGAAAGGTCTTAGTTACAGGTCTATTAACTGTTTTAGATCTGCAAATTCTGCAGGCCATTCCCTTGTTAATGGTAGGTCCATTGGTAAAAATGTAATTATTTGTAGGGTCATGAAGGCTATTCGTATCAAAAGGCCTCCTAGACCCAAATATGACGTCCTTTGGGACGTTGATTTGATTCTTCGTCTCTTTTCGGACTGGCCCTCTAACTCTCTCCTTAACAGGAGGAATCTTTCTTTTAAACTGGCTACCCTTCTATGCCTTGTTTCTTGCAGAAGGTCTTCAGACATTCGTTCCCTGGATATTACTTATCGCTCTTATAACCCGTTTGGCGTTAAGTTTGACGTCTACAGGAGGACAAAAACTATGTCTGACTCCATTTTTTATCCTCGTTTTGACCTTCATCCTAAACTCTGCGTTGTCGACTGCATGAAAGAGTATGACCTTAGAATGTCTGGACTTCGTCCAGTCGGCGTTAATCAATTACTTATTTCCTTTGTTAGACCTCATAGAGCTATTAGCTCCCCCACTATTGCTAGATGGATTAAATCCATTATGAGCTTAGCTGGAGTGGATTTGACCAAATTTCAAGCTCACTCCCTTAGAGGTGCTATGGCTAGCAAATCACTCTGGTCTGGAGGTAGGTTGGATGACATCTTGAAATCTGCTGACTGGTCCAATGCCGGTACCTTTGCACGTCATTATTGTAAACCTATCCAACACATGTCTGATGCTGTTTTAGGAAGCTTCCAACATGCATAATGTAGCCTCCGGTCTTGTAATGAAATTGCGATTCTCATATTTACATGACTAGAGAATCTGGATTTCATTAAAGACTCGGAGGCTGACATTATCCCCCCCTCCCTCCACCGGAGGCATTTCAATTTTTGCATTTTACCATGTACAATTTATTGTAATGTATTGCAATGCTTACTGCCTTTGTTTTTCCTCTTATGACATGTTTGGATTGGTTTCGTTTGGGCTTCTTGGACTAATTCCTTTGTCCTTTCAGATGTTGCCTGATCCTGTATTCGTCTCTCAAGAGGACTTCCTGGGGCATCCTTCCTGGATTTCTTCCTTCTACCTTCTACAGTCAAGTTTCGTGATGTTCTGCCTTCCATCGTTGTGGAGTTTCTACTCAAGCCTTTGATTTCTTCCTGAACCTTTCTACTTTTTTTCCTCATTTAAAAGAGGCTGTGTGTTGTTGGCTCATGGCTCTTAGCTGTTGCCTTTGTTCTGTTTTGGAACTGTTATATTGTGATGCGGCTGCTGGGATCTGCATTAAAGATGTATGCATAATGTCAGCCTCCGAGTCTTTAATGAAATCCAGATTCTCTAGTCATGTAAATATGAGAATCGCAATTCTCTGTGAAGGTTCTGAGGCGGGCAGTACTCGGTGCAGGTCGCGAGGCCCATCACTTGCCTCCACTAGCCTTCCATTCATTCTCAGCTGTGATGGCATAATATTTCAACAATTGGATCAACTCCTGCACGGACTCCTTGCCTCCCCTCAAACACAGCAATACAACAAGATCCGCACCCCAGGGCAGTTGGTACACGGAGGAACTCAGACTGATGAAACGTCACCGCAAACGGCTGGAGTGCAAATGGAGAATAAGCCAGGACAACACAGGAAGAAGCACACTCAAATCTGCTCTGAGATGCTACCGCTAAATGATCCGGACCATCAAACGAGCTGCTCGAGCAGACTGCATCGATGCAAGCACCAATAGAACGAAAGACATTTTCCCTATTGAGAAGAATTTCACCTCACCAGCGGCTGCCTCCAACTTGATTACACTCTCTCAGGAACTCTGCAACAATCTCTTGCAGTACTTCAGCTACAAAATCAACACTATCCTCTATTTACAGCAACTTCAACTTGCAACTGAACCAGCCAGACCTCACCAAAAGCCTCCCGTTCTTACCCAAAGAACTAATGCTAACCCCATGGCCCATCATCAGAAGAAACCACCACCATCATGAAGTCTAGAGCTACATCGGACCCCTGCCTCAATGCCTACTCCACAGGACTGAACACTTCAGCTCCATGCTCACACCCATCCTTAATGCTTCTGCTACGTTCCCAGACGCTCGGTGCGCCAGTGCTATCTGTATTACAAAAGGGGCCCAGGGTTCACAAAGCAGGCACACATGTCCGTTGCGCCCCAGGGCACTTACTGTAATACGGCTCCTGCCTACAGTTTAAAATGTGAAATTTAGCAATATTCAATCAATCAATCAATCAAATAATTTGTAAAGCACACTTCATACCCGCAAGGGTTTCAAGGCGCTAAATGGAGTGGAGGAGGGGGGTGCTGTAGCAATTGGTCGAACAGCCAGGTCTTGAGTAGTCTCCTAAAGGTTAGAAGGTCTTCGGTTTGTCGTAGGATGAGGGGGAGGGTGTTCCAGGTCTTTGCGGCGCGGTGGGAGAAGGATTTGGCTCCGGCTGTGGTTTTACAGATGCGTGGGACGGTAGCCAGGGAGAGGTCTGCGGAGCCAGGGAGGTGATGTGGTCGCTGCGCGGGACGTCGAGGATCAGGTGTACAGAGGCATTCTGGATTCTTTGCAGTCTGTTGATGAGCTTGGGCGGGGCTCCGGCATAGAGGGCATTTCCGTAGTTGAGTCTGCTGCTGACTAGGGCCTGGGTGACTGTTTTCCTTGTGTCTGTCGGGATCCATCTGTAGAACTTGAGGAGCATACAGAGGGTGTTGAAACAAGTGGAGGAGACGGCGTTGACTTGATTCGTCATGGTGAGTTTTGAGTCGAGGATGACTCCCAGATTGCGTGCATGGGTGCGGGGTGTGTCCCCAGTGATGCGGGCCACCAGGAGTCGTCCCATGCTGAGGGGTTGGGCCCGAGGATGAGGATCTCCGTCTTGTCTGTTTTCAGTTTGAGGCGGCTATGCTCCATCCATTCGGCGACGCCCTTCATTCCTTGGTAGAGGTTGGAATTGGTGGTGAGGGGGTCCTTGGTGAGGCAGAGGATCAGTTGCGTGTCATCGGCGTAGGAGATTATGTTGAGGTCGTGCTGTCGAGCGATGCGTGCGAGAGGTGCCATGTAGACGTTGAACAGCGTCGGGCTGAGGGAGGATCTCCGAGGCTTCGGATCGGAACGGGGGGAGGCGGACTCTCTGGGTTCTGCCGGAGAGGAAGGAGGAGGTCCAGCCCAGCGCCTTGTCTCGGATCCCTGAGTCGTGTGCGTAGTGTGCTGTGGCAGACAGTGTCGAAGGCGGAGGAGAGGTCAAGAAGGATGAGGGCTGCCGTATCGCCATTGTCCAACAACATCCTGATGTTGTCTGTGGCGGCGATGAGGGCGGTCTCGATGCTGTGGTTGCTGAGGAAACCTGACTGGGAGGGGTCCAGGATGCTGTTGTCTTCGAGGTAGCGGGTGAGCTGAATGTTAACTATCTTCTCGATGAACTTAGCTGGGAACGGAAGCAGGGAGATGGGCCGGAGGTTTTTCAGTTTGCCCAGGTCCGCCTTGGGTTTCTTCAGTAGGGCGTTGATTTCGGCTTATTTTCTACTCTCAGGGAAGGTCGCGGTCTCGAAGGAGAAGTTGATGATGTTGCGTAGGTGGGGGGTGATGGAGCTGCCGGCTTTGTTGAAGATGTGGTGTGGAAAAGGGTCAGACTTGAGCCGGAGTGGATTGTGCCCATGGTCTTGATTGTGTCTTCGATGCTCACGTTGGCCCAGGTTGTCAGGGGGTCGTAATCGGTGGGGTGTGGTGGTTCCTGCATGTTGGGGCCTGTAGGGGTCATCCGGGGGTTGAAGCTGTTGTGGATGTTGGCGATCTTGCGGTGGAAAAAGGTGGCGAGGGAGTCGCAGACGGCTTGCGGTGCCGGGATGTCGTTGGAGCTGGGGTTGGAGAGTTCCTTCACAACGTTGAAGAGCTCCTTACTGTTGTGTGCGTTGTTGTTGAGGCGGTCTTTGAAGGAGGTCCTCTTGGCGGTCCTGATGAGGTGGTGGTGGTTGTGGATGGCGACTTTGTGGGCTGCGCAGCTGCCGATCGACTTCTGACTGTGCCATATGTTCTCCATCTTCCGGCAGGTGCGCTTAGACGCTAGGAGTTCCGGGGTGAACCAGTTTGCTCTCTTGCTGGTTTCTTTGAGGGTTTGTTTTTCAGCGGGGCTAAGGTGTTGGCGCAGTCGTCGATCCATCGTCTGAGGGTGCGCGCGCGCCATCGTTGGGATTGGAGGGGTTGGTCAGTGAGTTGAGTGTGAAGTTTGTTTGTAGTTCTACTTCGGTGATTTTGCCCCTGCAGTGACGGGGGATCTGTAGGGTGCGGTGATGTGCGACTGGTTTCCGGAAGGTGAAGTGGATGCAGTGGTGATCGGTCCAGGTAGGTTCGGAGAGTTGGCTGAAGGAGACGTGTTGGCTTGAGGAGAAGATGGCGTCGAGCGTGTGTCTGGTGCTGTGGGTCGGCGTCGTGACGAGCTGTTCCAGTCAGAGGTTGGCGAGGTTGTCTATCAGGGTGGAGGAGTTGCTGTCGTTGTTGTTCTCCAGATGGAAGTTCAGGTCTCCGAGGAGGGTGTAGTTGGTGGAGGTCAGTGTGTGCGTGCTGATGAAGTCGGCGATGGTGTTGCAGAATTGTGGTCGGAGTCCGGGTGGTCTTGCGGTCCGTGTGGATCTGGAAGTGCATGTGTTCAGCGGTGCTGAGAGTGTCGTCGGTGTTTGTTGAGACCCTGATTGTCTTCTTGTGGGCAATGGCGAATCCTCCTCCGACTCCGTTTGTGCGGTCTCTGCGGGCGATCTTGTATCCGACGGGGATGGCTATTGCGATGTCTGGGGAGGAGGCTTCGTTCATCCAGGTCTCGGTCAGGAAAGCGACGTCTGGAGATGCAGTGTCGAGTAGGTCCCAGAGCTCGATGGCGTATTTGCGTGCGGAGTGGGTGTTAATCAGGATGCAACGGAGCTGTGTTCATCCTGGGTTGAGAGCGATATGGGTGCTGGCATCGTATCTGAGGCGGTCATCATGGCTGGTGTGGGGGTAAGGGGTTCTGGTGCTGGGCGCGGTCCAGGCGCAGACAGGCGCAGACGGGCTTGCCTTAGGCGCGCCTTTCACGCGGCCACACAGTGGCCGCCATTTTATAGGGAGGTGGGAGGGAGGAGCAGCTGGGAGGCAGGAGGTGGGTGGCAAGGGGCGAGCGAATGGGCACGGGGGTGAGACCACAGTGGCAGCAGTGGCGGGAACTGCGGCGGAGAGCAAGGGACAGAAAGAAAACTGGGCACAGTTGCCAATTTATGGGTAGGTGGATGGGAGGAGCAGGCGGGAGGTGGATGGCGGGGGCGAGCAAATTGGCGCTGGGGGCGGGCCGCAGGGGCAGCAGCAGCAGGAACTGCGGCGGGGAGCGAGGAACAGAAGGAAAATTGGGCACCAAGAAGCAAGCTGAGGCAACCGGGCACAGGGGCACTCAAGCGCTGGCGGAGCTGCAGCGGGGGGGAGCGACCTACCTGGCAAGGGCAAGATCAAGGTCAATATTCAGGGATCAGTGAGCGATTCGACCCTCTGGGTCCCAGTGCAACTGCACCTGCTACACCAATGGAAACTATGCCCCTTTATGGTGCATGCATTGTACTTTAAATGGAAATATAGAATTTCAGGTACTCACTATTTAGAGTACATGTTTGATCCTGAGAAGTGCTGGTACTCTCCCATTAAATGTAATAAATGTATTACAGCAGTGCTGAGAAGTGCAGGCACTCTACCTTTCAAATTAAAGAAGTGCGGGAGCTCTTTGCCGGACAGCACCTGCCCATTTAAAGCTCTGGGCATGCAAGTTCACAACCTTCCATGGAAAAAGCCTCCAACTGTCAGCTCCCTTGAAGAAAGCACTATGTGTGTGTGCTATCATAAATAAAAACAGCAAATGGACACTCTTTGCATGAGAATGGTCCTTGTGAGGGCTGGGTTGTCCATCGGGAAGGCCTGGTCCTTCCCCCTAGAGACAGTCCTGGCTAAGGGTTCAAAGGCCCTCCTCCTGGTTGCCAAGGAATTCCAAAGTCCACCCCTGGGAACCACCTCTCTGCAGTGAAGGTGAGAGTTTTGAGAGAGCCAGTGGAGTGATGAGTGGATAGGAGAACAGGGTAGAGGGTAAGGAGAGGACAGAGAGGAAAAAGAGTGGGGAAGACCCGGAGGGGAAAAAAAAGCAGTCCGGGGAGATCCCGTTTATGATGGCTAGAGGTGAGTCATAAAGTTGGTTTGGAGAGGAGAAACTGCACATCATTGATAGAAGTCAAGAGGAAGGAGATCAGAGGGAGAGAGGGAAACCAGAAATGGAGGGAGAGAGGGGCAAAGGACAGGGAGGGAGGCAGCAGCAGTGGTGAAAGTGGGCCACACTCCTGGCCGAAATGAGTGTCAACCTCCTTAAAATAAAGATGCCACCTATTTTTTTGCTGTATTTAATAACTTATTATTCTTTTTTGTTTTACAAATTGAGCACTAGTTTAGATTTATGTTGGTTTCGCAAACTCAACTGAAACCAAACCATTGTTAAGAGGGCTTGCTATTAAAGTGCCTCAGTCAGGACATTGTACTGACAATAGTTGCACTGGAATGCCAGGCCAAGCAAAGGCCAATCCCCCATCTCGCCTATGCTGAACCTGAAACATAGGCGCAAGCACCAGTGTCGTAGAGTGGAGTGTCGTTGAGTGGAGTGGAGTGATTTATAGCGGAGTAGCATAGATTGGAGTGGCATGGAGTCAGGGCCGGACTGAGAACCAAAACTGGCCCTGGCAAAGAGCTCGGCTGGCTCCCCTGGGAGCGGCCGAGTTGTTTGCCAGGGCCGGCTTCGGCCGATTTTGTTACAGGGGCCGATTTTGTAGCTATGCTGCAAAAACGGCCCTGTAACAAAAACGGCCTCCAGAGGCCCAAAATCTGCCCCCACCCTAGCGGCCCACCGGGGAAACGCCCGGTGTCCGCTATGGCCAGTCCGGGCCTGCATGGAGTGGTGAAGAGTGGAGTGGTAGAGTGGAGTAGAGTCCAATAGTGCGTTATAGAGTACAGTGGAAAAAAGTGGTGTGCAGTGGTATAGAGGAAGCTGCGTAGAGTAGAGTGAGTTTTGTAGAGTAAAATGTCTTAAAGTGGACTGTCATAGAGTACAGTGTCATAGAGTGTCTTAGAGTGGAGTGATAGAGTGGTGTAGAGTGGAGTGGCGTGGCGTAGAGAGAGTGGACTAGTTTGTCAGAGGATAATGGAGTTAAGTGGCATGGAGTGGCGTAGAGTTGAGTAGAGTATCACAGAGTGGCATAAAGTGGAGTAGAGTGATGTAGTGTCTCAGAATAGAGGGGCATAGAGTGTCAGAGTGGAGTGGCGGTGTAGAGTGGAGTAAAGTGTCAGAATGGAGTGGCGTAGTATCGGAGTGGAGTATCGTGTTGTAGAGTGTCATGTTGTGGAGTGGTGTGGGGTGGCGTTGAGTAGAGTGGCATAGAATGGAGGAGCATAGATAGTAACGTAACATTAGCCATTACAGACAACACATCTTCAATGAAAATTACCATGATAATGTGCGGAAATGTCATCACCTAGTGTATTGATATGTTTTGATCGTATTAAAATATCTGTTTCCACCACACTTCAGAATTACCCTCAGTAGTCAGCATGATTGTCACATAAATCCTCCCACGTTGAAGGCAGAGAAAGAAAAGTAAACACCAAGCTCCCTCGAAAGACTTAGCCTGACATTTGACCTCTGTCTATGAATGCACAGCAAATGTGATAAGATGAGAACAAGATTTAAAGGGCAGTTTACAGAAAGGGAGCAGTTGGAAGCATACAGTAAATAAGGAGAAACATAAAGCCAGCAAACAGAAAACAAGACAATGTGACTTACAAAGCCAATGGTAAGCAATGGATGGAATACATTCCCAGGGAAGCTTTCCGATAGTCCGCTAGATGTCGTAAGCAAACTAGACAGCTGCGCTGTCTGGTTGGCTTCGACCTAAAGAGGGCTACGGAAGGAGCAGCAGGCAGGGGGCCAGAGGGGGGAAGAAATTACCTGTATCACATTGGGAGCAGCGGATGGACACGGATCAAGTTGAATCAATCTGTGCTTAGTCCCTGCTCCACAACAAGCATCCGCAGTGATGTTGCGCTGCATTGGCCAATTAAGACACTGAAAAGAAGAGTGACACTGAAGGAGACAAATGGTAAGAAATGGGTAAGCCCCAAGCTCTGTCTCACAAGTAAGACGAATGCACTGGCGCATGCTCTCACAGGCTCCACCCTAAAAATGCAGTGATAGACAAAAATATTAGGAGCTGATACACATTACTGACAGCTCCTTGCTCTGGGGGCAAATCTATTTTATAGTACAGCATCACAGGCCACCAATAAATAGGACTATAAAAACCTCATATTGGCCAATCACTGCAAGTCCTCAGCTCCACAAATCTGTGATACCATTCAGTAACCCCCGTTATAACTCTGAAGAAAGGTGTCACTATTATAGCCTTATAGCCCGTCGTAGAGGACCATACCGGCTATTAAAGGGACTCTCAAGCGTTAAAGGCCCGAGCCAAAGGCTCGGGCCATTAACAAGGGAGAGGGACTTTAATAGCCGGTATATCCCGGCTACGAAGGGCTATAAGGCTCTTAGAACATTTTGCCACCAGAAGGCAGAATGTTCTAACAAAAAAGAACAAAACCTTATGGGAGCGTGAGGGGATTGGAATCCCCTCAGGCTCCCTGAAGCCTCTGTTCACAGCCAGAGCTGTGAACAAAGCAACATTGGAATGTTGGAGCTCCAGGCTTATACCAGCCATTAGAATCCCAGAGCACTCCATTGTTTTCAATGGAGCTCCCAACATTCCGTTCTAAATACATTTATTCAACATTGTTTTTCTGTAAAATCATACAAAGGGCACTCCAGCTGCATTTTTACTCATGCCAACTGCGACCATCTTCTGGTCAATTAATAACACATTTGCTTTTGAAAATAAAACAGGGCTCAACTGCGTTGCCTTTAAAAGAAGCAAGAAAAGCTGAAAGCCTCAACAGGAGAATATGTGTGCGGTGGCTTGGAGAGATTTATTGAGAAGGAGGAAATGTGAACCTAGAAACCTTCAATCCGGCCTCCCGCACCTTTAAACTTGCATCCCATCTGGCAGCGGACACATCACTATTTCTCCATCACTCCTCTCCTCAAACATAAAACATGTCTCCAGGATGCACAGAGATGCTCCTGAGGAAAGACAGGTCAATCTAGTTGGGATCAGATTAAAGGAAAACATAATAGTTTGGGCCTCGGTGGAGAGAAGTGAATTATGCGCAGGTTGCAACAGTTGTGCACCTCTAAAGGCCTTTAGATTTATGCACATCTGGAACTTTCATGGTATGAAGTTTTATAAAAAATTGCCAGAACAGATGCTGCTCTGCCCAGAGCATTCGAAGAATAAGAGATACGATGCTTAGTTAAGAGTATTTCCTCTTCCTTTACAGAAGGTGGGTCTGTAGCTGGTGTGCATGTAAGGCTTTGCGTTCTGGTACTTACGTCAACTGTGCTCTGGGCCCGAGGACACTCACCCCAAACAAGGCCCACAATGAAGCCTGCTGCGCCAGATGTTTCCACTGTAGCCAGAACAGAGCCAAGTTCGACGAAGGAGCCCTTGTCATAATAACTTCAGGTTTCCAGGAACTCTCTTTACAAAGCCCAGGTGGAGTAATTCATCTGGAATGACTTGCCATTGCTAGAAAGTTCTGTTCGTGCAAAAATACTTAACCGACGCCGCCCATGCGCTCTGAACTGAGGCAGCAACAGGCAGAGCAGCGGCCTCTGTGCCCTACACAGGTCCTGTGTGTGCCTGGTAGGCCTGCGCAGGTCCTGTGTGTGCCTGGTAGGACTCCACAGGCCCTGTGTGTGCCTGGTAGAACTACACAGGCCCTGTGTGTGCCTGGTAGGACTACACAGGCCCTGTGTGTGCCTGGTAGGACTACACAGGCCCTGTGTGTGCCTGGTAGGACTACACAGGCCCTGTGTGTGCCTGGTAGGACTACACAGGCCCTTTGTGTGCCTGGTAGGACTACACAGGCCCTGTGTGTGCCTGGTAGAACTACACAGGTCCTGTGTGTGCCTGGTAGGACTACACAGGCCCTGTGTGTGCCTGGTAGAACTACAACAGTCCTGTGTGTGCCTGGTAGGCCTACACAGGTCCTGTGTGTGCCTGGTAGGACTCCACAGGCCCTGTGTGTGCCTGGAAGGACTACACAGGCCCTTTGTGTGCCTGGTAGGACTACACAGGCCCTGTGTGTGCCTGGTAGAACTACACAGGTCCTGTGTGTGCCAGGTAGGACTACACAGGCCCTGTGTGTGCCTGGTAGGACTACACAGGCCCTGTGTGTGCCTGGTAGAACTACCACAGTCCTGTGTGTGCCTGGTAGGCCTACACAGGTTCTGTGTGTGCCTGGTAGGACTACACAGGCCCTGTGTGTGCCTGGTAGGACTACACCGGCCCTGTGTGTGCCTGATAGGCCTACACAGGTCCTGCATGTGCCTGGTAGGCCTACACAGGTCCTGTGTGTGCCTGGTAGACCTATATAGGTCCTGTGTGTGCCTGGAAGGACTACACAGGCCCTTTGTGTGCCTGGTAGGACTACACAGGCCCTGTGTGTGCCTGGTAGGACTACAATGGTCCTGTGTGTGCCTGGTAGGCCTACAACGGTCCTGTATGTGTCTGGTAGGCCTGCGCAGGTCCTGTGTGTGCCTGGTAGGACTACACAGGTCCTGTGTGTGCCTGGTAGGACTACACAGGCCCTGTGTGTGCCTGGTAGGACTACAACAGTCCTGTGTGTGCCTGGTAGGCCTACACAGGTCCTGTGTGTGCCTGGTAGGACTACACAGGTCCTGTGTGTGCCTGGTAGGACTACACAGGTCCTGTGTGTGCCTGGTAGGCCTACACAGGTCCTGTGTGTGCCTGGTAGGACTACACAGGCCCTGTGTGTGCCTGGTCGGACTATACAGGTTCTGTGTGTGCCTGGTAGACCTACAACGGTCCTGTGTGTGCCTGGTAGACCTACACAGGTCCTGTGTGTGCCTGGTAGGACTACACAGGTCCTGTGTGTGCGCCTGATAGGCCTACACAGGTCCTGCGTGTGCCTGGTAGGACTACACAGGTCCTGTGTGTGCCTGGTAGGACTACACAGGTCCTGTGTGTGCCTGGTAGGCCTACACAGGTCCTGCGTGTGCCTGGTAGGACTACACAGGTCCTGTGTGTGCCTGGTAGGACTACGCAGGCCCTGTGCATGCCTGGTAGGCCTACACAGGTCCTGTGCGTGCCTGGTAGGACTACACAGGCCCTGTGTGTGCCTGGTAGGACTATACAGGTTCTGTGTGTGCCTGGTAGACCTACAACGGTCCTGTGTGTGTCTGGTAGGACTACACAGGTCCTGTGTGTGCCTGGTAGGACTACACAGGTCCTGTGTGTGCCTGGTAGGACTACACAGGTCCTGTGTGTGCCTGGTAGGCCTACACAGGTCCTGTGTGTGCCTGGTAGGACTACACAGGTCCTGTGTGTGCCTGGTAGGACTACACAGGTCCTGTGTGTGCCTGGTAGGCCTACACAGGTTCTGTGTGTGCCTGGTAGGCCTACACAGGTCCTGTGTGTGCCTGGTAGGCCTACACAGGTCCTGTGTGTGCCTGGTAGGACTACACAGGTCCTGTGTGTACCTGGTAGGACTACACAGGTCCTGTGTGTGCCTGATAGGCCTACACAGGTCCTGCGTGTGCCTGGAAGGACTACACAGGTCCTGTGTGTGCCTGGTAGGACTACACAGGCCCTGTGTGTGCCTGGTGGAACTACACAGGCCCTGTGTGTGCCTGGTAGGACTACGCAGGCCCTGTGTGTGCCTGGTAGGACTACGCAGGCCCTGTGTGTGCCTGGTAGAACTACAACGGTCCTGTGTGTGCCTGGTAGGCCTACAACGGTCCTGTGTGTGCCTGGTAGGACTACACAGGTCCTGTGTGTGCCTAGTAGGACTACACAGGCCCTGTGTGTGCCTGGTAGGACTACACAGGCCCTGTGTGTGCCTGGTAGGACTACACAGGCCCTGTGAGTGCCTGGTAGAACTACAACGGTCCGGTGTGTGCCTGGTAGGCCTACACAGGTCCTGTGTGTGCCTGGTAGGACTACACAGGCCCTGTGTGTGCCTGATAGGCCTACACAGGTCCTGCGTGTGCCTGGTAGGACTACACATGTCCTGTGCGTGCCTGGTAGGCCTACACAGGTCCTGTGTGTGCCTGGTAGAACTACAACGGTCCTGTGTGTCCCTGGTAGGCCTACACAGGTCCTGTGTGTGCCTGGTAGGATTACACAGGTCCTGTGTGTGCCTGATAGGCCTACACAGGTCCTGCGTGTGCCTGGTAGGACTGCACATGTCCTGTGTGTGCCTGGTAGGACTACACAGGTCCTGTGTGTGCCTGGTAGGACTACACAGGTCCTGTGTGTGCCTGGTAGGCCTACACAGGTCCTGTGTGTGCCTGGTAGGCCTACACAGGTCCTGTGTGTGCCTGGTAGGATTACACAGGTCCTGTGTGTACCTGGTAGGACTACACAGGTCCTGCGTGTGCCTGGTAGGACTACACAGGTCCTGCGTGTGCCTGGTAGACCTACAACGGTCCTATGCGTGCCTGGTAGGCCTACACAGGACCTGTGTGTGCCTGCTAGGACTACACAGTTCCTGCGTGTGCCTGGTAGGACTACACAGGTCCTGTGTGTGCCTGGTAGGAATACGCAGGTCCTGTGTGCGCCTGGTAGGACTACACAGGCCCTGTGAGTGCCTGGTAGAACTACAACGGTCCTGTGTGTGCCTGGTAGGACTACACAGGTCCTGTGTGTGCCTGGTAGGACTACACAGGTCCTGTGTGTGCCTGGTAGGCCTACACAGGTCCTGTGTGTGCCTGGTAGGACTACACAGGCCCTGTGTGTGCCTGATAGGCCTACACAGGTCCTGCGTGTGCCTGGTAGGACTACACAGGTCCTGTGCGTGCCTGGTAGGCCTACACAGGTCCTGTGTGTGCCTGGTAGGACTACACAGGCCCTGTGTGTGCCTGGTAGGACTACACAGGTTCTGTGTGTGCCTGGTAGAACTACACAGGCCCTGTGTGTGCCTGGTAGGACTACACATGCCCTGTGTGTGCCTGGTAGAACTACAACGGTCCTGTGTGTCCCTGGTAGGCCTACACAGGTCCTGTGTGTGCCTGGTAGGATTACACAGGTCCTGTGTGTGCCTGATAGGCCTACACAGGTCCTGCGTGTGCCTGGTAGGACTGCACATGTCCTGTGTGTGCCTGGTAGGACTACACAGGTCCTGTGTGTGCCTGGTAGGACTACACAGGTCCTGTGTGTGCCTGGTAGGCCTACACAGGTCCTGTGTGTGCCTGGTAGGCCTACACAGGTCCTGTGTGTGCCTGGTAGGATTACACAGGTCCTGTGTGTACCTGGTAGGACTACACAGGTCCTGCGTGTGCCTGGTAGGACTACACAGGTCCTGTGTGTGCCTGGTAGACCTACAACGGTCCTACGTGTGCCTGGTAGGACTACACAGGTCCTGTGCGTGCCTGGTAGGCCTACACAGGACCTGTGTGTGCCTGCTAGGACTACACAGTTCCTGCGTGTGCCTGGTAGGACTACACAGGTCCTGTGTGTGCCTGGTAGGACTACACCGGCTCTGTGTGTGCCTGGTAGGACTACACAGGTCCTGTGTGTGCCTGGTAGGACTACACAGGTCCTGTGTGCGCCTGGTAGGCCTACACAGGTCCTGTGTGTGCCTGGTAGGCCTACAACCGTCCTGTGTGTGCCTGGTAGACCTACAACGGTGTTATGTGTGCCTGGTAGGACTACACAGGACCTGTGTGTGACTGGTAGGACTACACAGGACCTGTGTGTGACTGGTAGACCTAGAACGGTCCTACGTGTGCCTGGTAGGACGTCACAGGACATTTGTGTGCCTGGTAGGCCTACACAGGTCCTGTGTGTGCCTGGTAGGCCTACACAGGTACTGTGTGTGCCTGCTAGGACTACACAGTTCCTGCGTGTGCCTGGTAGCACTACACAGGTCCTGCGTGTGCCTGATAGGCCTACACAGGTCCTGTGTGTGCCTGGTAGGCCTACACAGGTCCTGTGTGTGCCTGATAGGCCTACACAGGTCCTACGTGTGCCTGGTAGGACTACACAGATCCTGTGTGTGCCTGGTAGGCCTACACAGGTCCTGTGTGTGCCTGGTAGGACTACACAGGCCCTGCGTGTGCCTGGTAGGACTACACAGGTTCTGTGTGTGCCTGGTAGGACTACACAGGCCCTGTGTGTGCCTGGTAGGACTACACATGCCCTGTTTGTGCCTGGTAGGACTACAACGGTCCTGTGTGTGCCTGGTAGGACTACACAGGTCCTGTGTGTGACTGGTGGACCTACAACGGTCCTGTGTGTGCCTGGTAGGACTACACAGGTCCTGTGTGTGACTGGTAGACCTACAACGGTCCTACGTGTGCCTGGTAGGACGTCACAGGACATTTGTGTGCCTGGTAGGCCTACACAGGTCCTGTGTGTGCCTGGTAGGCCTACACAGGTCGTGTGTGTGCCTGCTAGGACTACACAGGTTCTGTGTGTGCCTGGTAGTACTACACAGGTCCTGTGTGTGCCTGGTAGGACTACACAGGTTCTGTGTGTGCCTGGTAGTACTACACAGGTCCTGTGTGTGCCTGGTAGTACTACACAGGTCCTGTGTGTGCCTGGTAGGACTACACAGGTCCTGTGTGTGCCTGGTAGGACTACACAGGTCCTGTGTGTGCCTTGTAGGACTACACAGGTCCTGTGTGTACCTGGTAGGACTACACAGGTCCTGTGTGTGCCTGGTAGGACTACACAGGTCCTGTGTGTGCCTGGTAGGACTACACAGGCCCTGTGTGTGCCTGGTAGGACTACACAGGTTCTGTGTGTGCCTGGTAGTACTACACAGGTCCTGTGTGTGCCTGGTAGGACTACACAGGTCCTGTGTGTGCCTGGTAGTACTACACAGGTCCTGTGTGTGCCTGGTAGGCCTACACAGGTCCTGTGTGTGCCTGGTAGGACTACACAGGCCCTGTGTGTGCCTGGTAGGACTACACAGGTTCTGTGTGTGCCTGGTAGGACTACACAGGCCCTTTGTGTGCCTGGTAGGACTACACATGCCCTGTGTGTGCCTGGTAGAACTACAACAGTCCTGTGTGTGCCTGGTAGGACTACACAGGTCCTGTGTGTGCCTGGTAGGACTACACAGGCCCTGTGTGTGCCTGGTAG
Organism: Lissotriton helveticus; assembly: GCF_964261635.1. Taxonomy (NCBI): domain Eukaryota; kingdom Metazoa; phylum Chordata; class Amphibia; order Caudata; family Salamandridae; genus Lissotriton; species Lissotriton helveticus. The sequence continues at coordinate 473,942,558 of NC_136060.1, read as the reverse complement.
GACTACACAGGTTCTGTGTGTGCCTGGTAGGACTACACAGGCCCTTTGTGTGCCTGGTAGGACTACACATGCCCTGTGTGTGCCTGGTAGGACTACACAGGTTCTGTGTGTGCCAGGTAGGACTACACAGGCCCTTTGTGTGCCTGGTAGGACTACACAGGTCCTGTGTGTGCCTGGTAGGACTACACAGGTCCTGTGCGTGCCTGGTAGGCCTACACAGGTCCTGTGTGTGCCTGCTAGGACTACACAGTTCCTGCGTGTGCCTGGTAGGACTACAACGGTCCTGTGTGTGCCAGGTAGGCCTACACAGGTCCTGTGTGTGCCTGGTAGGCCTACACAGGTCCTGTGTGTGCCAGGTAGGCCTACACAGGTCCTGCGTGTGCCTGGTAGGACTACACAGGTCCTACGTGTGCCTGGTAGGCCTACACAGGTCCTACGTGTGCCTGGTAGGACTACACAGGTCCTGTGTGTTCCTGGTAGGCCTACACAGGTCCTGTGTGTGCCTGGTAGGACTACACAGGCCCTGTGTGTGCCTGGTAGGACTACACAGGCCCTGTGTGTGCCTGGTAGGACTACACAGGTCCTGTGTGTTCCTGGTAGGCCTACACAGGTCCTGTGTGTGCCTGGTAGGACTACACAGGCCCTGTGTGTGCCTGGTAGGACTACACAGGTTCTGTGTGTGCCTGGTAGGACTACACAGGCCCTTTGTGTGCCTGGTAGGACTACACATGCCCTGTGTGTGCCTGGTAGGACTACACAGGTTCTGTGTGTGCCAGGTAGGACTACACAGGTCCTGTGTGTGCCTGGTAGGACTACACAGGTCCTGTGCGTGCCTGGTAGGCCTACACAGGTCCTGTGTGTGCCTGCTAGGACTACACAGTTCCTGCGTGTGCCTGGTAGGACTACAACGGTCCTGTGTGTGCCAGGTAGGCCTACACAGGTCCTGTGTGTGCCTGGTAGGCCTACACAGGTCCTGTGTGTGCCAGGTAGGCCTACACAGGTCCTGCGTGTGCCTGGTAGGACTACACAGGTCCTACGTGTGCCTGGTAGGCCTACACAGGTCCTACGTGTGCCTGGTAGGACTACACAGGTCCTGTGTGTTCCTGGTAGGCCTACACAGGTCCTGTGTGTGCCTGCTAGGACTACACAGTTCCTGCGTGTGCCTGGTAGGACTACACAGGTCCTGTGTGTGCCTGGTAGGACTACAACGGTCCTGTGTGTGCCTGGTAGGCCTACAGCCGTCCTGTGTCTGCCTGGTAGACCTACAACGGTCCTATGTGTGCCTGGTAGGCCTACACAGGTCCTGTGTGTGCCTGGTAGGACTACACAGGACATTTGTGTGCCTGGTAGAACTACACAGGTCCTGTGTGTGCCTGGTAGACCTACAACGGTCCTATGTGTGCCTGGTAGGCCTACACAGTTCCTGCGTGTGCCTGGTAGGACTACACAGGTCCTGCGTGTGCCTGATAGGCCTACACAGGTCCTACGTGTGCCTGGTAGGACTACACAGGTCCTGTGCGTGCCTGGTAGGCCTACACAGGTCCTGTGTGTGCCTGGAAGGACTACAACTCCCAGATGTGGGCTCCTTCATGGGGACCTGCAGACTAGTAGACGGGTCCTGGGAGTTGGCAATCAGTTAATCAATCAGGGTTGGTAAAGCGCAACTACTCGCTCATGTGGATCTCAAGGCGCTGGGATGGAGGGCGGCTGCTCCGTTGAGTGCTGGGGTCACCCGAAAAGAAAAGTCTTGAGGTCCTTCCTAAACTGATGCAATGTGGGAGTTTGCCGGAGGTGGAGGGGGAGGGTGTTCCAGGCTTTGGCTGTGAGGTAGTCTGCAATGAGGAAGGTAAACAGAATGGGCCAGGGGGGCTGGCCTTATTTAACCCCTCCCACGCTTGTGACAGAACCGTTCCGTCACGCCCCTCGGGTGGGCTTTGCTGGTGACGGAACGGTTCTATCACGGCCCGCTCGCCACTCCTGCGCGGCGCGAATTCCGCGCCTACGCTGAGCGTTCTATTGAGCGGGCGGGGCCGTGACGGAACCGTTCCGTCACAAGCACAGCTCACCCGAGGGCCGTGACGGAGCGGTTCCGTCACAAGTGCGGGAGCGCCACGCGGCCCCCCGCCCCTTAGCACTGCGGCGGAATAGCCACCGCAGTGAAAGGGTTAATGGAAATGTTATAGAAATAAACCCAGCTGTAACCAGACATTGACAATGCGGGTTGCTCAGAGTGTGGTTGGATTTGGGGTTTCAGCACACACTATCAGTAGGGCAAAAGCGGCATCTACCAAAATCTGAAAGATGTCCTACATCTGTCAAACTCTCAATAACCGGTGAAATATTCTGTCAAAATCATCAGGTCACCTGGGAAATCCTCTGAGGTGTGTCAGGAAGTGTGGAGAAGTGTGGCTCAATGGTTAGAGCGGCAGACCCTGATGCAGAGGTCTAGCCCGGGACCAGGGTACAATTCCCCGCCTCGGCGGGTCTTGGGCTCAAAATTCCACTGACCTGATAATTCTCGCCTCGGTGCCTATTCCAATCATGGAGTCCCACTCTGCAACTCTGGGCAATAGCTTGCTTAATCTCCACAACGGCCCCCACAACGCTAAGGATGCCTGGCCTCCACCTTGGGGGTGCCCAGGAGTGGACACCTCACAGGGAAAGCCAGGATGGGTTCCGCAGCGGTATTCGTACAAGCGCCTTGAGACCCTTGCGGGTGAGTAGTGAGCTATACAAGTATCAATTTACATTTACAGGAAGTACACGTGAAAATAATCTGTGAAGAGCAAAGTCTACATTGACGCTGGGGAAGTTCCTCCATAATGTCAGTCTGTGAAAAATAAAATTATAATAAAACAATATTAACTTTTTTTTCCGTAGACTGACTGAGCTAGGGAGTCTCGGGTGGGGCCGGGCCATGACAGGGATGTGAAGTGGTGGGTGCGCTGTTAAGTGCGCATGTCTGTTTGAGCGGCCTTTTTAGGGGGCCAAACAGACCTGCGCCCTTAGGTTTATCCAACCCAGCTGTGTTGCACTGCCAGGTAGGAGAACTGCATAGACTCCCAGGCTCTGGCTGAGTGGCAAACCAGGCAGCTCAGACCAATCCTGGTGCTGCTTTCATTGCTATTGACTGGGTGTGAGTGTTTGATTGGTTCAGATGCTCCGTCCATCACCACCCCCTTTTGTACTGCTTTGTTCGCCATAAGTTGGCAGGGTATGCTCAGATGTGAGTCCCTTGCTCACTTTGCCACTGGATTCAAGCAAGCCTGGATGAAGACGGCTGGAATGCCTGAAACCGGTCCAGGGAAGCTTGTTTCCGGTCCAGGGAAGGCATGGCTTGGCAGTTCGGGCTGGACTGTTCCCATGAGGCACAGGGTCAGACTGATTTGCATATATCCATGTTTGAACTGGGGTGGCAGAGTGGGCTAAAGAACGGTGATGGATTCAACCCAGATCTTTTGACTGGGTGTGAGTGTTTGATTGGTTCAGATGCTCCGTCCATCACCACCCCCTTTTGTACCGCTTCATGCTATTGAGAGCACTGCCGGGATTGGGTGGGGAGCCTGTGTTGATGTCCTAGGGACTTCTGGGACACCATCAGGAGCGGGAGTGAAGAGGAGCACTGAGGCGACCCGCAGCCAAGAGGAAGTATGAACAATCGTCAATAGAGCCTATAAGCCTCGCCTTCATAATATGAGTGCCAAGCTATTGGCTGTGCCAGTGCTTGTTTGTAAAACATTGTTTGAAAACGAAAAGAAAAAATTTCAGAATACTCGAGGAAAAGTAAACACATATCTTAAAGTATTTTACTGTACATTAAATTCATTATTTTGACTCATTATATATGGCCTGTTTTCTTTCAAACGTTATATTCCACTCAGTATGCTGGTAACATAATTATAAAAAGATAAAAGGAAAACTCAGAATTTAAAAGAAAAAGCTTGCCAGGGCCTAATTTACTTTTTGCAAAACTCCAAAGTAACACATGCTCCAGCCATTTGCTCCTCTGCAGTAGCCCAAGGAGCAGATGTGTGGAGCTGCAGAAGCCCCCCTCAATGGCAGCTGAATGCAACACCCCCCTCCCAGCACCATAAAAGACTATGCAGAAGATAACAAGCATTGGCATAGCCAATAGGTCTCGCCTTTGGGACCTTCTAAGCCTTTAGCCATGCAGCACATTATCCTGGGTGCTGTGCTGCCAGGGATCGAAGAGCTATACAATGACTACACACTGGGTCATGCAGTGCGGTTCAGGAATACATGCTTGCCTCAGGAAACAATTATGGATACATGAAGCAGCCAGGGTTAATGCACTTTTTTTAAAAGTGCATTAGCACTGTATCACGGTATGCTATGTACGCAGAGATGCTGGCTGAATGCAGTATGGGCAGCAGCAGTGCAAGCTTCACACACATCAGTGCAAGCTGCACACCCAGCGGTGTAAGCTTCAGACACACACACACACAGCAGTGCAAGCTTAACATAACGTGTATTTGTAAAGCGCACGTTCACCCAGAGGTCCCTTGGCGCTAAATACCAGATGTTCATTGTTACCCAATTCAATGGTACTCATTTTATCGACCTCTGATAGATGAAAGGCTGAGTGGACCCGCGGGGATTTGAACCTGTGACCATGAGGTCGAACCCAGGCCCCTGCAATGGACGCATTAGTCCACTGAGCCACCAGACCCCTCACGCACACACACAACAGAGACACTGACTGAATGCAGTATGGGCAGCAGCAGTGCAAGCTTCACACACACACACACAAACACACACAGCAGTGCAAGCTGCATACCCAGCAGTGCAAGCTTCACACACACACACAGCAGCGCAATCTGCATACCCAGTAGTGCAAGCTTCACACACACACACACACATCAGTGCAAGCTTCACACACACACACAGCAGTCCAAGCTGCACACCCAGCAGTGCAAGCTTCACAAACATACACACAGCAGTGCCAGCTTCACTCACACACACAACTCCTTCAACCTGGAATTCCCTTCCCTCTCCCATCCGACTCTGCCCCGATTACATCACCTTCCGTAAACTTCATAAAACCCATCTCTTTGAGTTAGCTTATGAGTAAATCCCACTGTCTATACCCTACCGCCTTGCATCTCTGCTTTGTCTGTGAGCGCCATGAAACCAATTGGTTTCCGTGCGCGGTAACACATTTTTTAAACATAACATAACAACAGGTAGCGCGATGCAGGTTCCCTCGCAGGGACACTGACTGAATGAAGTATGGACAGCAGTAGTGCAAGCTTCACACACACACACCCAGCAGTACAACCTTCACGCACACACACACACACACCAGTGCAAGCTTCACACACACACGCACACAGCAGTGCAAGCTTCACACCCAGCAGTGCAACCTTCACACACACACACACAGCAGTGGAAGCTTCACTCACACACACACACACACACACACACAGCAGTGCCAGCTACACACGCACACACACAGACACAGCAGTGCAACTTTCACTCACACAGTCAACAGGCAGCGCAATGCAGGTTCCCTATCAGAGACACTGACTGAATGCAGTATGGGCGGCAGCAGTGCAAGCTTCACCCACACACACCCAGCAGTACAACCTTCACACACACAATCACACACACCCACACCCACACACAGCAGTGCAAGCTTCACTCACACACCCAACAGGTAGCGCGATGCAGGTTCCCTCGCAGGGACACTGACTGAATGAAGTATGGACAGCAGTAGTGCAAGCTTCACACACACACACCCAGCAGTACAACCTTCACGCACACACACACACACACCAGTGCAAGCTTCACACACACACGCACACAGCAGTGCAAGCTTCACACACACAGCAGTGCAAGCTGCACACCCAGCAGTGCAACCTTCACACACACACACACACAGCAGTGGAAGCTTCACTCACACACACACACACACAGCAGTGCCAGCTACACACGCACACACACAGACACAGCAGTGCAACTTTCACTCACACAGTCAACAGGCAGCGCAATGCAGGTTCCCTATCAGAGACACTGACTGAATGCAGTATGGGCGGCAGCAGTGCAAGCTTCACCCACACACACCCAGCAGTACAACCTTCACACACACAATCACACACACCCACACCCACACACAGCAGTGCAAGCTTCACTCACACACCCAACAGGCAGCGCAATGCAGGTTCCCTCGCAGAGACACTGACTGAATGCAGTGTGGGCGGCAACAGGGCAAGCTACACACACACGCACACATACACACGCGCACACACAGCAGTACAAGCTGCATATCCACCAGTGCAAGCTTCACACACACACAACAGTGCAAGCTTCACTCACATACACCATTGAGCCCGGTTTATACTGCCAGAAAATAAAATATAACTGCAAAACGCTCTAGATGATGCTTTCAGTCTCCAAGTGATTGTCTTTGATTCCTATAAACAGCAAGGTTGTAAAACAATGTCTGCCTTTGCGTGCCCGTGCGAGACCCATGCCATCCCACCGTAAAGCAATGTGCGCGCAGCACTGACATATTTCCATGCGTGAATGTTATGAGCTGAAGCGGATGTCGCCAGACTTTCTCCTTGCGGCTGATTACATTTTAGGTGCACCGGAAAACCTGATACGGGAGGAGAAGAGGTGATTTATTTACCTTTAGCGCCTCTGTGATAACAACCGCTCAACTTCAATACAGCCGGAATAATGGAAATCCGAGCTCTGTGCTATTGGTGAGCAGCTCGAGGCGCTACAAAAAAATCTGAAACTTCCAACCACCATTGAGCCCTGTTTACACTGCCAGAAAATAAAAAATAACTGCGAAACACTCTAGATGACGCTTTAAGTCCTCTAGTGGTTGTATTTGATTGCTATAAACAGCAAGGTTGTAAAACAATGTTTGCCTTCGCATACCCGTGCGAGACCCATGCCACCGTAAAACAATGCGCGCGGCACTGACATATTTGCATGCGTGAATGTACTTATGAGCTGAAGCGGATGTCGCCAGACTATCTCCTTGAGGCTGATTATACTTTAGGTGCATCGGAAACCCTGATACGGTAGGAGAAGAGGTGATTTATTTAACTTTAGCCCCTCTGTGATAATAACTGCTCAACTTCAATACGGCCGGAATAATGGAAATCCGAGTGCTGTGCTACTGGTGAGCTTCTCAGCCAAAAACGTGCACGCGTTCCATTGTCTTCAATGGCAACGCGTGCACGTGTGGAGATTCACTTGCGGGAGTGAGCGGCGCCATATGGTACCAAATATTGCTCCCGCAAGGGAATCGCGCAGGGCGCAGGCTCCCTCTCCCCCCCTGCTGCCGCGCGCGCTTGTTATTTTTCTAGAGGACTTTGTGTTAGCCTGTTTCCTGTTAACAAATCTCTTTGGTCTGTGACTTGCACCACTACCATTCCAATTCAGCGAGTTCCATGTTGAACAATTTGGAGGTGTACTTGATGGCAATATTGAGTCTTCAGGGTTACTTTCCAGTGGAAGTTATATTGGGGTAGAACTCTTTTGGGGGGAGGTTAGTCGAGAGTGAGGGAACTTAATAACCACACCAGTTTGGAAAAATGTGTGAGCAAGATTCCTTTATGGGACCTACCTATACAAGAGGAGTCCCCTTTTTGCAATTGATTGAGGGACCATTAGTTGTCTCTATCAACGTAAAATGGCCAGTGAGGACCGAACTAGGTCCGTAGCAGGAGCATACCAAGTGGGAAGTGAGTATGAACGTGGTTGTTATCCCCCTTCCACGCCCTGACATTAAGACTGGAACGGGCTCGTAATATTTTTACTTTCTGTGCCTTAGATACCCAGGTGTACGTTCCCCCTCCCTTTTGGACCCATGACGAATTCTACCATACGAGCGAATGTAAGCTCCCCTCTTCTCCATAATGTTGTGTTTGTTTGTGTGCCTTCTTTGCTCGTTATATGTTGTGGATACCGTCTTACTGGACGGGATTTTAACAATTTCTTATATCGAGTATTCTGGAATGTTGCATCGCTCTTCTAACTATAGCGGAGCACTTGTGAAAATGAGGCACCCATCCTAAACTGGATGTTAACAATTGATACGCTACATGTAAGTTACACTGCATTAGCGAACATAATATAAACGCTAGACTCAATTTCCACTCGTTTAGCTAACCAAGCGGCAACTCTAAAACCTGTCAATTGTGGCAAAGCTAAACACAATTTTTGTATGTTTTGGGTAACTCTTTTGATAGCAGCTGTTCAGTTGATTGATGCATTTATTAATTTTCTGAGCATAATTACAGCCCAGGCCTCATCATACTGTTACAGAATGTTTGCCTGCTGCAAAGGTTTGCGTTTATTTAATGCTAAACAAGTGTTTTCTTGATTTTTTCACTTGCAAGCTCTAATGGTCTAATGAAAACAAGAAATGATTACACCGGTATAAACTGTGAGTTGTTTACCACTGATCATTCCCCAGGTTAGGGTGCGCCTTAGGGTGCGCATACTGCTGAGGAACCACGAATAGGTCCTGATGAATGCTTAGCGATTTGCAAACAAAAGCAGAAACATGTTGACCAACTTTTCACATTTAAATCGGGTGACACTGAATACTTTATAGATTCAGTCTGCATCTGTCCACTCTTTTTAATGACGATTGGCCAGCCTTGAATAAAGTAGTGAATAGGCTAGAGCCAGTGGTCTTTTAATCTTCACTTTCCCTACACAAACAATACCTTTATTTTTTCCGCTCCGCTGTAACATCAAGCGTAGAAGCACACCAGGGAGGCTTTAGGCCCTCCTAGTGGAACCCTATGATGAAGCATGTCACCGACTAGGTCGGTGAGTGAGGGTTCTTTTAAAAACACTGGTTTGTACCCCGAGCTGCTTTGATGTGTTTTATCAGGGGTTTCCTGGTTTAACTTTAGTCGCTCCTTTGTTGTTGTTTATTGATTTACAGGGGGTTCAGGAGTGTCCTTTCCCCCTCTCTCTTGTTGTTATTGAGTCCAATATTTATACCCCAAAATCCTTTGTTCTCTGAAGGCAGAGGTAGATCAAACCAGTTCCTGAGCACTTTGTTGACATGACCCTTCTCTTCCTTTCACTGTGCAGGGCAGAGACATCAGCCGCCGCACATGAGGTGGAGCCAGCACAGGGGAGGGAAGATACAGCTCTGGAGCACTCTGTTGACAGGATTCCTCTTCTCCTTTCACTGTGCAGGGCAGAGACATCAGACAAGCCACAGGGGGTGGAGCCAGAATTGTAGAGGGAAGGCCCAGCCCTATTCAGGTCCCAGGTGCACTCCTCCCTCCCATCTGGATGTAAATCTCCCTATTCACCACTGGGCTGTCCCAGACTGTCTCCTGGAATTCCCCCAGCCCTGTCACACACAAACCCAGACAAGAAATACACAACTCAGCAGAGGAGGGCTTAAATGTTTAGGCAAGCAAATACCTGCTTTCTAAAAGTGGTATTTGCAAACACAGGATAATAAAATAAACTTTACTTAAAGATGTATTTTATTATTCTGAGTTCAGGCATACTAAATTTGAATGTCTACCATGTTCCCTGAGTCAGTTAGGATTGTAAGAATGTAACAATCTTAACTGCCCAGTCTGGCTTATGAGAACAGGTAGCCTTCAATAGTGAAAAACGAAAATGGCTGTAATTCACTATTAGAACAAGCTACACACATTAGAGCATGTTCTACCTTATACTTACAATGCACCCTGCCCTTGGGCCTACCATAGGGGTGTCTAATATGAAGCAAAGGGAAGGTTTAGGGACTGGCAAGTGGGTGCACTTGGTCAAGTCGACATGGCAGTGCTAGACTGCACACAGGCCTTGCAATGGCAGGCCTGAGACATACTTTACAAGCTGCTTCTGTGGGTGGCACAACCAGTGCTGCAAACCCACCAGCAGCATTTGATTTACAAGCCCTGGGCACACATGGTGCACTGTACTATGGGCTGAAAGTAAATCAAATAACCCAATTGTGGAATAACCAATCAGTACATCAATTTAACATAGGGAGCACTTGCCCTGTGGCACTGATTAGCAGTGGCACAGTGCCCAAAGCATAAATCCAATAAAAACATATGAAAACAGTGGAGGCAATCCGTCAAAGATGGTAGGGAGACTCACGCCAATGAGGTCAGGTCTGACACACTTGTACATTAGCGATTGCTTTAGGGAGTTGACGGGAAGTGGGAACTGTTTTCAGTGTCAGACTAGTTTTTCGTTCAAAATTGGGAGTGAGTTTGAAGGAGTTTACCATGAGCCTCTGTTTATATATAGAAGATGCTGGAAATAAACGTTATATTTCTACTTGAGGCACAATCGACTTAAGCATAGACGGAAATGGAGAAGCACCTTCGTAGATGTAAACTCGCAATGTCTGAATTTCTACGTTTGTGCATTTGTGCAAACGGGGCGTGCGTTTCTAGTTGACCTTCCTCAGCACCATCCATGTCTGTTACTCACATCAAGATGCGCTGTCAGTGTGTCTTCGTGGTGACCTGTCCACCGCGCCGGTCGACGTCAGAATGTTAATGTACAGTTATAGGCACAGGGTGTTCTAGTCTGCCAGAACATGCTGACAAAGTACGTTGATCTCAAACCGTTAAGGCAAAATTATTCATAATTAAAACACGCTTGTGCGCACAAACACACATGCATCGTGGAAAAGCAAATCATTACCAGATAAACGATAAGTAGGACAAAACTTGCACAAAAACTTATTGACTGAACATAGTGCACAGCCAATTACCGAAGGCAAAAAGCACAGAGACGAAGAATATACCCTCAGTAATGACAGCTACGTTTACCCATAGTCACCTTGGCAAATGCTCTGCTAAAACCGAGGGTAGCAAGGGACGGATTAAAATGACCGTGGAACTGCAGAGGCTTCAAGCACAGCAGAGCCTCTGCTTCCGTCCTTTCAGTTAGCATGTGCCTGGTGCGCTTGCAGCATTCCCACCTTGGATTTACATCACGACGTTATCAGCCTCGCGCAGCCATTTGCATTTACCTATAGCTCGAGTAGCTTCAATGAAAGGCATGGTGGCATCGCATCGGTTTAAAGCCTGCTGTTTTGGGACAGATTCTCGGCTGTCCTGCAGTTCCCCGGGGGCACAAGCAGGCATCCACTTCAGTCATTACAGCTGATCGCAGCAAAAAGACAGAACTGGATGCCTGCTTGTGCCGGGGGACTGACATAAAAAATCAACCGTGCACGTCTCACGCTGGCAGCATGGGGGAGGGAGAGAGGAGAAGGCATGCGCGATTCCCTTGCGGGAGCAGGCCAGGGGCACCAAGTGTTTGTAAGCTAATTACAAACATATGTTGCCAAAGCTCGCTCCCGCAAGGCTAAAATGTGCACGCGTTCCATTGCCTTCAATGGCAACGCGTACACGTTTTAGCCTGAAAAAGGCATTTGATGGCTACAGGTCTCTTTCCTATGCGGTGCATGCGCGCTGCATAGGTGAGACCTAAAAACAAACCCATGCACTCTTATGGACTGCTCAATGAAAAAAGTAGTTGCCCGAGTGTGAGCGGTGGAAGGATACAAGTCCTCCAATCAAAAGAATGGTAGAGAGTTTTTACTCCAGGCAGGGCCGGACTGGGAATCCAAAGCACACCAGGCATATTTTTTCATACCATCCCCTATACACTGAGTAGCCGGCGGGCGCAGGGAGTGAGCCTGACCATTGCAAGGAGGGTTGGGCGGAGGAGGGTGTGTTCTCCTCACAAGTAAATTTGCAGAAAGAAATGGTGCATTTTACAGCACGTTTCAATATACATTCTAGTGCATTAACTTTTAATGCATAGTAAAGATAACCTTACGGTGCCTCAGGACACCCACTCATACATTGGAAATGAAACTCACCTTTTCTGGGGTGGACAGGATGTAGCTGTTACTAGAAGATATTATGGGGCGTCAGACATCTATTGAGACTCCAAGATCAGGAAACTACAACTGGACCCAATCCAGCCTCCTTTGCACCCACAAAATAACAATCAATAAAAAAAAAAAAAACATAACTGGTCCCTTTACAGGCAAAAGAGAAAAGAGTCCACTTTGGGCTCATTGTAAATCCCATCGGTCAGATCCTGCAGATCCTCATTTTACACTGCAGGACACACGCCTTAGACAATGACTATGTCCCTGAGGACAGGGTTGGCACTGGTGCCACCGCAATGTGCTTACTGGGAAAATGCTACCTCTCATGGCACCTGTGTGCACTAGTAGAACACTTCAAAGCAGAACTTGGGGCATCACCTGCTGTAGACATTGGTATGAAATTGATTGGTGCACCCCAGAAAAGGCCAGTCCCTGTAGATGCGATCATTTTTCGACGCAGGACACTCTTCATTTCCTCATGTTCTGCGACCTTTATGCTGACTTCAGGAAAAAGTTTTTGTTACCTATCCTGAGGGAGGCAGGGTTCATACAGGTTAGGCCAGCCCTTCTGTTTCTCCAAAAATTAAGTACACATCGTATCATATTTTCTGTTGCAAGCTTTCTTGTAGCTGCTGTATGATTTAGAAACAGAAGTATTTGTGTGCCATCTGCCTCAGCTAACTAGGAATAGGATGTTTTTTTACTTCTTTCCCTGATCACGGCATTAACGCAGACAAGAGGGTTAATGGAGTTCATTGCAATCTAATCATGTTTTTATGAAATATTTATGCTATTATATTTTTATCATGTTTATGGCTATGTTGTGTAAATAATCTGTTGTATAACTGTACCATGTCTTTTTATGATATTAATTTATCGAATAAAAGTAATTTGACTGACTGATTGGTAATATAGTTATGGTAGCCAAGGTAGTTCTAAGCAGTGGAACAGGAGATGCTATACTGGTGCCAATGGGCCGAGCAGGGGGTCTACCAAAGTCGGGGTTATCCAAGAAAATACTGTAAGGTTTGGAAACAGTGGTTTGTCCACAGGGGGCTGTGAAAGGTTACTGTGGGAGGGGGGGTGGGAGGTACTAGCGGGTTATATGTGGGTACAGTGAGGAGAGTATTTCCTCTATGTCAAAATCTCAAAACTTTGATGTATTACGTTGGTTGATATTAACTGTAATGGTAATGCAATAGTGACCCATCCTTTGTAAAGCTGCAAATTATTCGCGCAAGATTGCTTCCACTTTTGTACACTGAGCAATTGTCAAATTAAAAGATTTTCACAAAAAAAGGAAATGCAACTTCAATTCAATAGGTTAGGTACAGGGCAACCCTAAAGATCAGGAAGGGGAGGGGTCATGGAAAGTTTATTCCAAGTATACTTTAGCATGGGAAGGACTATCCTCTGCATGAGACCTAAGCCCCAGTTAAAAACAGATACAGCAATCTGTCAGGTTGAGCAAAGGTCAGCCTGACAGACTCTGTTCATTTTCAGGTCAGGCAGCCTGGAGCTAGACATGTGCTAACCTCGCAGGCTGCAGGCTGCCTGAGCTCAGCTTTGCTGGGCGGAGAATGTCACAGCTCCTCTGGGCGTGACCTCCTCAGCTTAGCAAAGGTCCTTGAAGCCTTTGCCCTCGTGATGTGGGGAAGTCTCAGTCATTGCCTGGAACCTGGGCACTCCAGTTTTAACCTCTTTGACGCTCATGACGAGCTGAGGTTGTCATGAGCCACGGCGCTCCGGTGCTCATGACGAGCTCAGCTCATCATGAGCCGTGGAACGCTCAGGTGCGGGGAGAATTCCCCCGCTGTGCTGAGCGTTCCACGGGAGCCGGTGCACCTGTGACGAGCTCAGCTCGTCATGAGCACAGGAGAGCTCGTCATGAGCACAGGAGAGCTCGTCATGAGCATGGGGGCGCTGTGCACGCCCCTCTCCCCCCCAGCACAGCGGGAGAATAACCCCCGCAGCGAAGGGGTTAAGCTCTGAAGTGCCCAGGGTTGAGTGTCAAGAAGTGACACTTGGTAACAGAGTGGGGTGGGGTCAGCAGTCTCACTGACCCCATCCCAGTCTGTGACGACGTAGGGACTGCTGACTTGCCTGATTGGCTGAGCATAGGTTAGCCATTGCGGGAAGGTAGCAGTCCCAGGCCACCTGGGGTCTCCGAGGCAAAGCTGCAGGTAAGTGTGATTTAAAAAAAATTAATGTTAGGTGCGTGCGAGTATGTTTGAATATTTAGTAATGAGTGTTGTGTGAGTGCGCGCGTGCGTGTGTGAATGCATGGTTGCGAGTGTGTATGTGTGTGTCCAGTGTGCCCCCTCCCTCCTACAATTACCGGCTCCACTTCCAGGAGCGGCTCCTCCGTTTGAGGGGAGGAGCGTCGCCCCACTGAAATGCCCCCAAATACAAAAAATAGAATGGTAATGAAGTTAATTCATTACCATTTTATTTTTCATCTCCCCTTCGTGACCGGAACATCAGGATGGGGAGGGGCAGATGCTGACTGGCAGCAGCAGCAGTGAGAGCAGGGCACTTTCAGTTTAAAGTACATGTCTTTTTGGCCGACCGTCTTGCTATGGCTAGCCGTGCATGTGCACTTTAAACCTCTCTAACCCAGCTGTCTTAAAACAGCTGGGTTAGAGAAAGCTAAAGCCTCCAGTGCTTTTCTGAGCGCTGATAGAGGCCACTTGATTTGTATTGCCCAGGTTCTGAGGGATACTGGGTCGCCCCATGGTGATATATAGTACTCCCACCAATCCTGGCACGGCTCTCATGCTGGAGAGCTTGGGTGTTTGGAGCCTGCCTCAAGGAGAAAAAACCATTGAGGAGGGCCTTGCGCTCGCAGGTAAGTGCTTTAAATTTCATTATTGTTTTAATGTTGCACTTGCCTCACCACCTTTGGGACATGCCAGCCGCCACTGCCCAGAACACCAAGCATCTGGAGCACCTGGACCCCGTTTATAGTGCAGCTTTCAAAACTGGCTCAGCGCTACGGGTACTGCTTAGTGCAGTTCTGCTCAGATGTAGGGAGCGGTCGTAGTTCGGTTTGTTTCTGTTACCAGCATATTTTGCATGTAAAGTCCACAAGCTACCTGCATGGATGCAATAGTTCTGTCCCACAGGGTGAAATGATGGACACAAAGGCCCACTAACAAAGGATGACACAGACACATAAATGTGGAGTTTGTAAGTGGCCCATGGGGAGTACGTCCGGCCCCTTTTATTGGCAGGGTCACCTGACTGGGGACACCTGTGACGGATGGGCATGTGGTGGGTGTTAGTGCAGCCTATGAGCATGTTCTTGAAGCTCACTCATGTGATGAGCTGCTGTTATCACGACTAGAAGGACAGTTTTTAATATCAAGAAATGTAATTGCCACCTACACATGTTCTTAAACCCTTTACCCATCCATCCTTCCAGTTACTCACTCATCCATTAACCCATTGGCTGCTTCCGCTTTTTTGCGGCAGTGTGGCTGTTTTATAAAACGGGCGTGGTGGCGTCGGCCATTGGCCGACGGCAGCACCAGAGAGTTAGTGATGCCGTCGGCCAATGGCCGACGGCAGCAGCCAACGGGTTAAATCCGACCGGACTCAATGTTACATTCTCTTTCTGATGGATGCTTCTAACAGCAGATTACTCGCCTTGTGAATATCCGAGAAGCCAGACTAGATCTAGAAATTCAAAAGGCACTGGTAGGTGGCGTTGTGTGGCTCTGTGCTGACTTTATTCCACTCCAGAAGTGACAAACAAAGCCACATGTAAGCGTCACCCATGCGTGCTGATGCCAGTTCCTTGTTTTGCTCCTTGAGATGCAGATCTGGCTCCACTCCTTTTCTTTATCTTGGAGGACACTTTCTCACTGATCCGACTCAACCAGTGTGCAAAGGAACATATTGCCTCCTAAGACGATAGAGTTTAAACCTTGTCAGAACATTTGCAAACAGGTGTCTGTGACAGATCATTATCATTTATTGACAATGCTCTAGTGGGTTTTTACTCAGCGGTCCTTTTTACGATGAACTGATCAAGTTTTAATTTGTATTGGTTTTTAACCAAACAATAAAGAATATATATGTCTGTGACAGATCACCATGAGGTGTGCCTCAGGACTCCAAGGCCTGTGATGACTGTGCCTAAATGAACCCAAAAGCTACCTGAGAAACCAAGGCAAAGCTCTATGTTGCAAAATACAGCAAGACTCAAGGCGGGTTCTACTCAATGTCTGGAGGGCGGCCCTGCTCCCCAAGTCATTCTAGCGACAGATCTTTGTGGTCGAAGTCTTTGGGTAAGTAAGACTGACTCACTCTTCTCTCCCGAGCCGAGTAGTCGCTCCCCAGTGTCCTGACGACACGTGGTATCGTTGTGCAGCGCCTCGCTGTATTTACTTGCATTTTGCATTGCTTGGCGCATTTGTGCTCTGCTGAGATTGATTATTGCCGCTTTTGCTCTGTTTAACATTGTCATTGCTACTGTAACTTTGTTTGTGCCTGCGCGTTATCCCCCAGCGCTCCGCTGCCATTTTGATTGTTATTGTGGTCAGAGGAAACCCGCCCCGCCTCCCAGCTGAGCAGCCCTCCCACTGACTACTTCCAGCGCTCCACTCCCCCCTAACGCTGTGACTCACTCTTCTCTCCCGAGCCGAGTAGTCGCTCCCCAGTGTCCTGACGACACGTGGTATCGTTGTGCAGCGCCTCGCTGTATTTACTTGCATTTTGCATTGCTTGGCGCATTTGTGCTCTGCTGAGATTGATTATTGCCGCTTTTGCTCTGTTTAACATTGTCATTGCTACTGTAACTTTGTTTGTGCCTGCGCGTTATCCCCCAGCGCTCCGCTGCCATTTTGATTGTTATTGTGGTCAGAGGAAACCCGCCCCGCCTCCCAGCTGAGCAGCCCTCGCCCCTCCCCCTCCACCATCCATATATGACAGTAGTTCTCGCGCGCAGCGATCACGCGCAGCGACCGCGCCCAACCCGCGCCGAAGGTGCGCCAAAGGTAAGCCCGTCTACGCCCGTCCGCGCCTGGACCGCGCCCAGCGCCATACCCCCTAGCCCCCGTCTCTCCCTGCCCCCCCGCATTACCTACGATGCCGCCACCCTCCTAACCCTTAACCCCGGTCGCGCCCCCAACTGCGTCCTAGCCGCTCCTGGACACACCCATGGACCTTTCTCTTGCTACTCCTGCAAATTCATCGGCACCGACAACATCCCCGCCATGACTACAACGCAGATTCCTGACCCCAACCACCTACAATGCATCTTGCTCAACACCCGTTCGGTCCACAGGCACGCCATTGACCTATGGAACCTACTAGACACCATCTCTCCAGACGTCGCCTTCCTAACAGAAACATGGATGAACGCTTCCTCCGCCCCAGACATCACCATCGCCATCCCGGAAGGCTATAAGATCACTCGCAAGGACCGTTCCGGCCACACAGGAGGAGGCATCGCTATCGTCCATAAGAAATCCATCCGCATCTCAACCAGCTCTGACGTCAATCTCGCCAACTCTGAACACCTTCACTTCCAGATCCACATCGACCCCAAGACCACACTCAGAGGCACCCTCCTCTACAGACCACCAGGACCCCGCGCAAAATTCAGTGAAGACATCACGGACTTCATCACCCCACACGCGCTCCCCTCCAAAGACTACATCCTTCTGGGAGACCTCAACTTTCACCTTGAAAAGATCAACGACCGCAACACCGCCACCCTCTTAGACAACCTCGGCAACCTCGGACTTAAACAACTAGTCACTTCCCCCACCCACATCGCAGGTCACACACTCGACCCCATCTTCACCTCCAGCAATCATGTCTCCTTCAGCCACACTACGGATCTCCTCTGGACTGACCACAGCTGCGTTCACTTCACCTACAACAAACCAAAACCCACCATCCACCTCCAACCTACCCTGCAAAGAAACTGGAACAAAATCACCACGGACCAGATCTCCGCATCGCTCCTTCTAAACACCCCAGCCCACTCTTCTAACGCAAACGAAGCCGCCGCCAACCTCACCCTCTGGTTATCCAACACCGCCGACACCTTAGCACCACTGAAAAAACGTCAAAGCAAACCTGGCAGCAAAAAGGCCTCATGGTTCAACGATGATCTTAAGAAGTCCAAGAAACTCTGCCGCTCCCTTGAAAAGACCTGGAAAAAAGACCCAACCACTAGCACCAAGGACGCCTTCAAAAACGCCACCCGCACTCACCACCAACTAATCCGAAAGGCCAAGAAAACAGCATTTAAGGATCGACTTGACAACAACGCCCACAACAGCAAGGAACTTTTCAACAACGTCAAGGAATTTTCCAATCCCTCGGCCAACTCCAACGACATCACCCCCTCTCAAGCCCTCTGCGACTCCCTAGCCTCATTCTTCCACAACAAGATTGCAGACATCCACAACAGCTTTGACAACCAACCCGGAAACCAACCCACCCTACCATTTGCTGAACACTCTCCCCCCGTGAACACCCTTAACGACTGGAACCCAATCTCCACTGAGGACACAATCCGCCTGATGAATTCCATCCACTCAGGATCCCCCACAGACCCATGTCCTCACCACATCTTCAACAAAGCAGACTCCGTCATAGCACCGCACCTCCGAGACGTCATCAACTGCTCCTTCAACTCCGCCACCTTCCCGGAAGACTGGAAACACGCTGAACTCACCGCCCTTCTGAAAAAACCCACAGCGGACCCCACCGAACTCAAAAATTACCGCCCCATCTCGCTTCTTCCATTCCCGGCCAAAGTCATCGAGAAAGCTGTCAACAACCAGCTCGCCGCCTTCCTCGAAGCCAACAAATCCCTCGACTCCTCACAATCTGGCTTCCGAGCAAAACACAGCACTGAGACCGCCCTCATCGCAGCAACAGACGACATTCGAACTCTACTGGACAATGGAGACACAGTCGCCCTCATCCTCCTCGACCTCTCTGCAGCATTCGACACAGTCTGCCACAGCACCCTTTTACAACGCCTCAATAACATCGGAATCCACGGAAAAGCACTTGAATGGATCACCTCGTTCCTCACTGGAAGAACCCAGAGAGTCCGCCTCCCACCATTCAAGTCCGAGGCCACCGAAGTCATCTGTGGCGTACCACAAGGATCCTCACTCAGCCCCACCCTCTTCAACGTATACATGAGCCCCCTCGCGACCATCGCACGCCAACACAACCTCAACATCATCTCTTACGCGGATGACACTCAACTAATCCTCTCTCTCACCAATGACCCCAACACCGCCAAAACTAACCTACACGAAGGAATGAAAGAAGTTGCCGAATGGATGAAACAAAGCCGTCTGAAACTGAACTCAGACAAAACAGAAGTCCTCATCTTAGGTACATCCCCCTCTGCATGGGACGACTCCTGGTGGCCGGAAGCCCTCGGAAAAGCACCCATCCCGACAGACCACGCACGGAACCTAGGCGTCATCCTGGATTCCTCACTTTCAATGAACAGACAGGTCAACGCCGTCTCTTCATCCTGCTTCAACATTCTCCGCATGCTCAGAAAAACATTTCGCTGGATCCCCACCGAAACAAGGAAAACAGTCACCCACGCTCTGGTCACGAGCCGACTGGACTACGGAAACACCCTCTACGCAGGCACCACCGCTAAACTCCAGAAGAAACTCCAACGAATCCAAAACGCCTCAGCCAGGATCATATTAGACATCCCACGCTACGAACACATCTCTGGTCACCTTAAAGACCTCCACTGGCTACCCGTCAATAAGAGGATTACTTTTCGACTGCTAACCCACGCACACAAATCACTATACGACATCGGACCAGAATGCCTCAACTCACGACTATCCTTCTACACCCCCTCCCGCCAACTACGTTCTTCCAGCCAAGCCCTCGCCACTGTACCTCGCATCAACAAGACCACCATGGGAGGCAAATCCTTCTCATACCTGGCTGCTAAAACATGGAACTCACTCCCCGCTTACCTTCGCCTTACCCAGAACCACCTAGCATTCAGAAAGCAACTTAAAACGTGGATATTTGACAAGTAACCCTCCTCCCCTTCTAAGCGCCTTGAAACCCTCTGGGTATGTAGTGCGCTATATAAATTCTTTGACTTGACTTGACTTGACTAAGAGAAAAAAACACAAGTAATCCATGCAGGACTAATTTTTCAAATTATTTTTAAATTGATTTCTTTTTATTTAGTCTTTTAAATCTACTATTTGGAATCTTTTTTTTTTTGTATACAAATAATCAATTTCAAACAGGACCAAACGACAATATTTACATTATACACATATTTACATCCATATCCATCTGTACAAAGCAATCAAGTTACAAGCCCACTTTCCCACAAAAATATCAAAAAGAGAAATTATAATAGAAAGGAATCAAGAAGAGAGAATGAAAAGATTCAGAAAGAAAAATAAAGGGGGGGATAGATAACAGTTGATGGCAAAATTAGTATGAGCTTCAGGTTTAACCACTGAAATTCTTTTGATTTAAATATTATTTTAAATAAACCTGACCCCTTTATTCTGATAATACTTAAATTTGCCAAACACAAACAGGTCTTCGCGTTTCAAACCCTACATATCATTAGAGAGGTTCTCCCCAGGACCATGGGAAAAGAGCTGTAAAAATAAAACAAAAGTGCTTGTGTTACATACATCAATCCTACTCACACACCACAACTAGCTTCAGAATAAAAGTACCTCAGGTATTCCTATCAGCGCCCATCATACTCAAAATATTATGTAGACACTGCAATAAAGGCAGTGTGTCAGGACAAGGGAAGTGATGGGGCGGGTGGCAAGGGGTTCTCACAGTGTCAAAGACTGTATGTTGGGAAGGAGTAAGTGCATGTCCTGGAATGTGAAGTTGGGAATTTCAAAATTTTGTGTTCCTATTTGAAAAAAAGGTGGCTGTTTTGAGTAAATATATCTTGCTTGCGAAGATAGGCGTGTAATATAGCAATAACTTTGTTTTGCATTACGGCCATTTTTTTCAAAAGATAAGAAATGCTTTTTATTAGGGTGTACACATGCAGGGTTTGCTGTTTGTAAGTAAGTAACTTTATTGTACAGTTAATTAAAACTCACAATTTTTTTAATTCACAATTTAAAAGGAGGTATATATCAAAAGATAAAAATGATCATCAAAGATTAAAATTCATGAATCGCCATATAGGGTTTGCTGTTTATAAGCACAGCAATTAACTGGTGTTACTATTGGCCAATTTTATGGCAGTTTATTTACCAACATCGGGAAGATGAAAATCTGAGTGGGCCATCCTGCATCTAAAGCCTTGACTCCCAAGTCACTACAGATGTCAACAGCGGGCAGGGACAGACATGGAACATGAACTCACCTATACATGCTGATAAACACCTGTAAAACATATGCACACATACTTGTGCTGACGTGGCAAAAATTCTACTAAAACAGAGGAAAACACAAAAACAGCCAGGTCTGCAGCCACACAGATATTAACATATGAACACAGGCATGCCAACTCACATAGGGAAACCCAAACAAATACATGCACAGCTAAAACACATACATAATAGAAAAAGTGACTTATTTTTGGTAACTCTATTTTAGGTCTACCTAACCGCTGATTACTCGCCTTGGGAATATTCCCCAGACATCAGACTGGATCCAAAAACTCAAAAGCAGTACATCATGCAGCTCCCTACTGACATCTTGCTGCTCCAGAAGTGATGAGCAGGGTTGCATATAAGCGCCACCCAGACGTGCTGACGTCAGATGCTTTCTAAGGCTCTTCTGCACCCTCAGATGCAGAGCCCATCAGGAAATTGACCACAGTACAGATGTGTAGTTTGGGAACTTATTAGATGGAAAAAAGAGTGCATTCTTTGGAACGGGAAGGAGGTTAGGTCGGTGAGTGATTTGCAGTTCGAGTATCCACCAGAAAGAACAATACTGAAGGTAAGCAACTTGTTCTTCTGATGGATTCTTCTAACCAGATTCCTCACCTGGTGAACAGATGAAGCAGTACCTCCCTTAGGAGGTGAGTCTTTGGAATTGTTTAGACCTAAAAATCCTGTAGAGCAGAATGGGCAAAACCCCACATGACAGTAATAAATGCATACTCCTACGATGCTATCCTAGCTAGTGTACCTAGCATGTATGTAGGTGTAGAGCCAAGAATCCCTCTAGGATAAAGTCAACCCCATTGCCTGAAGTGAGAGACTGTTGGACCCGTCTTGGTTTCAAGATGGACACCCCACGAGGGATGTCAGACCACTGCGAGCTGGAGTGTCTGCGTGCAGGAACCTCAGCATCTTGCGTTAGTGTGTCAGCATGGAAGTTCTTTTTCTCCTCTCCCTGCCTCAGCAAAGATATGGTGTTTATATACCCAAAGTGTTACCCCCAGGGGGATCTACCTTGCTGTGTCATGTCGGACTTAGGATGAGGAAGGAATGACCCTTATACATAGTTATTATGCTGGAGATGGTAGTCCTGCTGAGTTTCCTAGAATCCTCATGCATAATTGATGAGTCTGGTTTGTCAGGGAAAACCCCACATCCAGTTAGCAGTACCTTAACTAGGTAAAAGACACGCCCTCACCCTGCACATCTTCAGGAAGACCCTCAAGACCTGGCCTTTCAACTGAGTGGAGCTGCTCTGTCCCCCTCTCCACCCCAGCGCCTTGAGACCCTCATGGGTGAGTAGCGCGCTTAGAATTCCCTGATTAATTGAACGGTAATTCCCTAGAACCGTTATGTAGTGCAATGGCAGATGAAATATGGGTGAGAGGTTAGGTTGCTACCTGAAACTATATTGGGGTACCTATATGGAACATAACATAAGGCGTCTGGACCGAGAGTGTCTTCAGCTCACTCTCACAAAGCGCGAATGTGATTGTCACCAGAAAGACCATTATCACGGTCAAGAGACATAGTGGACAACAGTGCATTGGCTGAAATTGGGTATACATGAGAAAGGTGAGAACCAACTTCAAGTCTCACTGTGGCATTATAGGGATTTGGCAGAAACATATGCCGTAAACCCTAAAGGAATCTCAAAACAACAAGTGATTTAAACAAAGAAGGCTGATCAAGCAACCTACAAAAAAGTGCTTGCTCAGCCAATGACAAAACTAACAGCAACACTTCCGACAGATTAACTTGTAGCGGGTCAATCTGACGTGTACCTCACCAAGCCACAAAGTTGTCCAAGTACCAGCATACACCAATTTAGTAGATGATCGCTTGCCTGGCAGAATCAAATCATTATTTCCAGAGCAACATAGAAAGAAGCCGGCTGCTGCTGCTGCTCAATCACCACACATGAAGATGGTTCAGAGGCCTAGGTGCAGGATCCTGCCCTATTCCTGAAACAGCAGATGCTCCCGAAACATCAGACTGTTTGGACGACAGATGCTCAAGCCCAGAAGTTCTGGATAACAATCCCTTGTGCACCGATCCAGTCACTAGGATGACTTGGGCCCAATCGGTCTTAACCAGAAGGGGTAGAGGCGGGAAGTCATCCAGGAGTCCGAGTCCTACTCCATGCGGAATGAGTCACAGAGAGAGGCGCTTCTTGGGAACTGTAGCCTACAAAATTGCTCACATTGCACAATTTCAATGGTGGAAAAAAGGTAGTCTTAAGCTTCTTCCCATTACTAGAAAGTGCCTGCATCACCCTTGGGTGTAGTTTTACCATTTGTGACCTGCTAAGCGTATTACTGAGTTTGTTGAACCCTGGCATTTAGAGATCCAGCCATGTGATTGACAACCGAAAAAAATTCTGGCGAGTCAGCCACTTCCAATGGTGCAGAGCACAGGGCCCATGACCCCATTCTGCCTACTTGTTGCAGTATCAAATGGCAGTAGTGTTGTCTGTGAGAACCTGTACTAGTCTCCCCTTAATGGATAGTGTGTAGGCCTTTAATGGCAAGCGGATAATCTGCAACTTCAACAAATTGATGTGCCGGCAGGTCTCTGCCGGAGACAAGAGTCCTGTGATCCCCACCTCTCCCAGATGGCCTCCCCAACCCAGTAATGATGTATCCGTGACAACTGTCAGTCCTCAGTAGGGTAAGCAGTGGGGTCTGCCACTGGGCCAATTGCAGATTAGCAGCCATCCCTGCAGATTTTTGCACACTCCTCTGAAACCTGGATGGAATCAATTAGATTCACTTGGTGCTAGATTGTGAGGAAATGGGGTGTATTATATGGTGTGGTTGTGCAACCTTACTGTGTAATATACTTACCAACCCCTTTAGGACCAAGAGGTTTCATTAGTTAAGCTCAACCCGCGGTTACTGTGGCGCTGAGCAGCAAGCCTTACGCAAAGTAAGAAGTGTAAAGCATTTAAACAGCACCAAAACAATTGAAGAAGAGGTACATGAGAGACTCAAAAAATCCGACACCAATATATAAAAATAGAGTATATTTTTAATGCATGTTTAGACACCTCAATGAAAAAGATACACCGGAGGGTTCTGGATATAAAGAAGTTACAAAGTATAGTAAATATGCAATTTTCACTTAACCACGAACAAACAATGGCAATTTAACACAAACATTTTCAAGGAAAACTTTGGGATAGTGTCTATGTGGTCACTTAAAGTTCCTTTAGGCAATCAACTCCGGCAGGTAGGTAGTCAAGGAACCAGCAAGATCCACAGAAACAGTTACCTCGAAGGTTCGAGTTGCCTTCAGTGAGTTCCAGGCACTTATCATCCCTTTTCTGTGGGTTCTTATGGAGTGGTCATGTGCAAGGGGATACCGGATGCTGAAGATGCTCAAGGATACTGTAGTTGTGGTTGACAGGGGACTTCCTGTGGCTACTCCTCGATACACGGACTTGGTGAAGTGATCCGGCTACAGAGGTTGAGAGTTTCTCAAAGTCTTCTTGTCCCTGGCAGAAGTCCAGTCACCACTGGACTACCAGTCATCCGGTATTGTGGTCACAGCAGAATTCTTCCTTGGATGATAACTCGCCTTCTGAATGACCAAGCTCTGTCTGATGTCATCTCAGGTGCAACTTTGAGCCTTGAATGCTGGTGACGGGAAGCGGCGGCTTGAAGATTTGGGCTACCAACTCACCCCAGCAGACTTTTTCAGCTGTTGTGGCCCTGTGTTGCAAACAGGAGGTCAGCCAACTGACCCTTGGAGTTCTCCTGCTTCAGATGGACTCCGGAGCAGGACGTAGCAAATGCAGTCCCTCTCCTTAGATAGCCACCGGGTTCAGCAGGTGTAGTACACACTTGTGTGGGCTCACTTTATTGGTTCCACGGTGCAGCAGGGCAGTCCTCCTTCGGTCCTTCTACCAGTCCAGGGGAGATATATTTTCAGGGTGCCAAGGGTGACCTTTTGTGCTTTAAAAATGCCCTCAGGGAAGATGTGCCTACTAGTTTCCCTCCATCTTGAGGATCACTTCCTGCGAATTGTGGCATCTGGCTATCCCAAAATGCACCATTCTGCCCACTGACAATGTGGCAGGATCCCTCTGTTGGCATGTGAAGTTCCCTAGTACAAACCAGAGGTATGCCTACCAAGGGGAATTTACACCCCTAAAAAGCCAGTTTAGCAACTGGTTTCCCTTCTCCTTCCTGAGTGCCATCCTGTCTACCTCAGCAATAGGGCAGCCCCTCTCCCAAATGTTCCCCATTTGATCTTCAAAGGCGTCTTCAACTTTAAAGCTCACCTTTTGGGCCAACACCTATGGTAGCACCTCTCTCCTGTGCAGGCTTCTATTGTTTTCTTTCCTGGAAGTCATTGGCACATCTCCCCTGGAGGGCGAAAGATGTCTCCGGGACAAACCCGGTGCAGGAGCACAGGACAGTTAAAGGCAACAAAGGAGCAACTTTATAACAGTTGCACACAGCACAAGTTGCAATAGTTTTAACATGAGAATCAAGCATGGCTTACTGTAATGAGTAGTTTGATATCTTGAGTATCAACTTTGGTCACAACGTTCCAGTTAGCACAGCTGTGGGGTCAGCTTGCAACTCTGTACCCACCAATAGAATGACCATTTTTTTGGGATGAAACACAACATGGTTTTAGGAAAAGTGTCAGCACGGAATCTTCCCTGAATATTGCAATGGAAGATATCTGTGAAATTCGCGATGGAGGAGGCTCGGCAGCTCTGGTGCTGCGCGACCTCTCGTGGCCTTTGATACGGTCAGCGATGATTTTTGCTGCAGGGATAAAAGCACAGTGCTTGAGCTTTTAAAATCATTTTTAACTGACCGACAACAAAATGTTGTAATGGGAACGGCCGTGTCTAAACAGTTCTCTCTACCATGTGGAGTCCCTCAGGGCTCGGCCCTGAGCCACACCCTTTTTAACTTATACGTAGCGCCCCTAGCATTTATTATAAAAGAAACTGGCTTCTCCCCAGCATCATATGTGGATGACACCCAAATCGTGGTGTCCCTAACTAATAGAGAGATGAACCCCGATGAGGCCTTTAGTGACTGTATGAAGAAGGTGAGTGACTGGATGGACGGAAACTGCTTGAAATCTATCTAAAACAGAGGTTATTATCTTTGGAAAAAAAAAACCTCCCTCTGGACGCCAGATTGGTGGCCGCCAGAACTGGATACATTACCCACACCTTCTGTCGAAGTAAAGGATCTTGGTATCACCCTAGACAGGGAACTTTAAATTCAAAGAACAAATCAGCAAAATAACCTCGGCTTCTTTTGGTTCTATAAAACTAATCAACAAAATTTAAAAATATATACCTGTTGATCTTTTGAAAACAGTAACCATGGCATTAGTCCTAACGTGAATTGACTATTGTAATAGTCTTTACCTCACCCTCAACTCAGGGCTGGTCAACAGGCTCCAGACCTTACAGAATGTGGCTGCTCGCCTAGTTTTTAAAATTCCGAAAAACACTTCAGAAAGAGAAGCTATGAAAAAACTGCATTGGTTGCCAGTAAGACAGAGATGTAAGTTTAAGGCACTCTGTCTGGCCTTTAAATCTCTACAGGGGATAGGGCCAGTACAATTCAGGAATAAACTGAAGTGTTCGTTCCAACAAGAACACTACGGTCAGGCTTGGCCAAGAACCAAGGCTTCTCGGGGAGGGAAGAGTTTCTTTAGATCTACGGCACGACTTTGGAATGAATTACCTATTTCCTTAAAAATAGCCCCCTCCCTGCTGAATTTAAAAAAAAGCTTTAAAACCTCGCTATTTAAACAAAATGCATAATTTAAAAAACTATAAACTATTCCTCTGCTTTCAGTCTATCTTTTAGTGTCTCCTCTGTCATACTTGCCTCCACTCTAACAGCGCTAAGACGTCTTCGGGCATTAGTTGCGCTTTACAAATCTTATTTACATTACCATGTGTTCACAGTAAAAAAGCAGTTTCATATTTTTACTGCTAGAACATGTGAACTACATGCTCTGCCGCCATCAATCAATCAAGGGAATTATAAACTCGCTACTCACCCATGATGGTATAAAGGTGCTGGGGGGAGGGAGGATGCAACTCTGGTCAGTCGAAGAGCCCGGTCTTGAGGGACTTCCTGAAGATGTGCAAGATGGGGGAGGGCATGATGTTGATCGGTAGCTTGTTCCAGGTCTTGGCCGCGATGTAAGAGAAGGTTCTTCTGCCCGTTCTTGCTCTACGGATGTGCGCGGGTTCGGGGAGAGTGAGGTCGGCAGATCGAGGTTCCTCTTGGGTGTGTGGAAGGAGATTCTGTCATTGAAGTTTTGGGGTCCAGTGTTGTGGAGACATTTGTATGCGTGAGTGAGTATCATGAAGGTTACTCTTTTCTCAACGGGGAGCCACTGGAGTTTGCGCAGGTGCTGGGTGATGTGTTCGTGTTGAGGGATGACGAGGACGCGTCCGGCTGCGTTGTTCTGTACGGTCTGGAGTTTGCGGAGTAGAGACATTGATCCCTGCGTAGAAGGCGTTTCCGTAGACCTGTCCGCTCGTTTTGAGCGCGTGATTGGCGGTCTTTCTTGATTCAGCGTGATCCATTTGAAGGTCTTTCGGAGGGTGTTGAAGCAGGTTGCGGAGATGCTGTTGACCTGTCGGATCATGGAGCGGGAGGAGTCGTGTATGATGCTGAGGTTTTGGGTGTGGTCCTTTGGGGTGGGGGGCTGCCGAATGCGGTGGGCCACCAGGAGTTGTCAAACAACAAAGGGAGGGACGGTTGGCCTGTTTGCCACTCAAAGTGGAGTGGGGAGGTCCAGCATAAAGGAGGCCTCAAATTACACATTACAACAAAGGATTTTTATGCTGTTCCTCTATAAAAGGTGCTGGTTGGAATCACAAGCGATTTGGTCCCACTGTACCCTAGAAAGAGCATAGGTGGGGATCCATATGTTGGATCATAATGCCCTCACACACCCTTGCAGGTGTCATGCTTCATCATCTGGGCTGCTCCTCGTTGGGTGCAATACCCAAAGGGCTCCATAAAAAGGGGCTCTTTGTCAGAGATCTTCTATCCAACTGCCATTTGGTGAAGTGCGGGTATGGGGCCTCGACTATGTAGATGCAGTGTTGTGATCTAAAATAGGACTGGGAGTACCTAGAAGGACACATTTTATTCTGGGGGTCTCCTGTCCTAAATAAATACAGTGTCCAAAGCACTTGTCCGAAGAGTTTTGGCGATTGGTCGTGACCTTGTCAAAATATGTGGGTCAACATGTTTCTCGCTAATGGTGTACTAACCCTGCGATTCTTCAGGACCTTGGAAATAGAAAGCTATCTACAATTAATGGTAAGTGGCATAAAGTATCACATATTCGGGTGAAGACTTCACCCAGAAGTTACCTTTCACCTACCTGGATCTACCTGTTAAGGGAGAAAGTGAGCGTTAAAGGAAAACAATGTGATATTGTATTTTGACACACGTACCAACATTGTTACATTGTGACTCCAACAACTACTAATACTAAACATGTGTGTGTGACGCAGAGGCGTACGAAGTACAGTTTAAAAACAGGTACATAATATAAACCGCTGTAGTGGTTGTTCGCAGTGAGCTATGGTGACTGTGGCCCCTGTAGAGGAACCAGAGAATTCAAAGAAAGGCAGTAGAATATTAACAAAAAGGACTCACCCACTATTTGTGGTCCCCAGGCTTCAACAGTGCCCGGTGAATCTACTTACAAGGCTTTGCTCCTGTATGTGTACTGATGGATGGGGAGATAAAAAACAAGGTATGTACAAACATTGTCAATGGCCCATCACTGGAGCTGTGGCCAGATACTACTAAACTCACAAAACTATGTAATTTAGGATTTAGTAGAGTTCCTGAAAGTTTAAAATTTCAGCATTGCTACTGAACACAGACTGGCAAGGGTGTGTGAGGGCATTATGATCCAACATAAGGATCCCCACCTATGCTCTTTCTAGGGTACAGTGGGACCAAATCACTTGTGATTCCAACCAGCACCTTTTATAGAGGAACAGCATAAAAATCCTTTGTTGTAACCACCAGGAGTTGTCCCATGTGGAGGGGGAGGGTCAGAGGACGAGGTTCGCTTGTCTTCTCAGTTGAGCTTCAGGCAGCTGTTGCTCATCAAGGAGGCAACGTCTTTCATTCCTTCCTGGAAGTTGAGTCTGGTGGTGATGGTGTCCTTGGTGAGGGAGAGGATGAGCTGGTGTCGTCAGCGTAGGATACTATGCTGAGTCTGTGCTGTCTGACGATGGCGGCGAAGGGGGCTATGTAGATGATGAAGAGCGTGGGGCTGAGCGACGATCCTTGGGGTTGATTTCCGTGGGTTCAGAGAGGAAGGGTGGAAGTCTGATTCTTTGGGTTCTCCCGGTGAAGAAGGAGCGGAGCCATTTGAGGGCGGTTTTCTGAATGCCAGCTTCATGGACTCTGG
This sequence comes from Lissotriton helveticus, assembly GCF_964261635.1. Lineage (NCBI taxonomy): Eukaryota > Metazoa > Chordata > Amphibia > Caudata > Salamandridae > Lissotriton > Lissotriton helveticus. The sequence goes on along the minus strand of NC_136060.1, from coordinate 473,912,846 downwards.
TGGTGAGTGTGCTGTGGGAGACGGTGTCGAAAGCAGCAGAGAAGTCGAGTAGGGTGCGGATGTCATCTGTGGCGGGGAGTAGAGAAGTCTCTTCGCTATGGTTGCTGCAGAATCCTTTTGGGAGGGGTTAAGGATGAAGTTTTCTTCAATGAATTTTGTTAGCTGGATGTTGACGTCTTCTCTGCGACTTTAGCTGCGAAAGGGAGGAGGGAGTTGGGTAGGTAGTTCGTCAGGTCTGTGGGGTTAGCTGATGGCTTCTTGAGTAGAGGTCTGACTTCTGCATGTTTCAAGTCATCAGGAAAGAAGCCTATTTCAAAGGTGGCGTTGATGGTGCGTTGTAGTTCTAGAGCGATGGTGGTGGCGGATCTGTGGAAGATGAGCAGGGGGCAGGGGTCCGTGGGGGCTCCTGAGTGGATGCCTTTCATGGACGATGCATTGTCTTCGGTGGTGACTGGGGTCTAGGATGAGATGGTGGGTTGGCTGGCATTGCTGGAGGATGGAGTGGTTTCGGAGTCAGGTGTATGGTCATTGAAATTGTCGTAGAGGCCCTTGATCAGATGTAAGTAGGAGCAGAGCTTGTTGCAGAGGTCCTGGGAGGGGATGATGTCGGTGGTTTCCCTGGGGGGTTTGGTGAATTCCTGGATGATGCTTAATAGTTCCTTGGAGTTGCTGGAGTTGGCGAGAATCTTGTTCTGGATAAAGGCCTTTTTGGTGGACCTGATGCGTTGGTGGTATTCTGTCATGTCGTTTTTGTAGGTGATCCTGTCTTCCAAGGACTTGCTGTTTCTCCAATTCTTCTCAAGACGTCTACAGGTGTGGCTGGATTCCTGGAGGTCAGCGGTGAACCAGGTGGCCTTCCTGGGGCGCTGTCTGCCGGGGTTACATAGGGTTACAAGCTCGTCTGCTCAGTTGGAGATCCATCTGTGGAGTTCTTTGGCTGCGAGGTTGGCATTGATCAAGGTAGTGGGGGCATTGCGGTTGAGGGCGGAGTTGAGCAGCTCCTCAGTGCCCTTGCTCCAGTTTCTTTGTAGAGGGCAGGGTGTAGGTTTGGGCGCCGTTGGATTGTCGACGTGGATGTGTACGCAGTAGTGGTCCATCTATGGGGATTGCGTGGTGTGGCTGAAGTGGATGTTGTTGCCTCCTGCAAAGATGGGGTCGAGGGTGTGTCCTGCCTTGTGGGTGGGGTTGGTGATGATTAGTTTCAGTCTGAGGTTAGCGACGTTGTCCAGGAGGGTGGCAGAGTTGGGGTTACTGAGGTTGTCGAGGTGGAAGTTGCAGCAGGTCTCCCATAATCTCTGCCTACGGTCATTGTTTTGCCACCTGTGCTTGCTTTGTGTTTTGTCTCGTGAAACTGTGCAATTATTAAGTGTGCCGCCTGTTGTTCCAGATCCTCTAAGTTTATTCTAGCCTTATTTGCTCACCTATTGTTTGTTTATCTTCCATTGTACTGTGCCATTTTAGGAGCTGCTAGCTCCTTTCCTAACTGTTCCTTTCCCGCCCATTTGCTCTCCTGCTTCCCACCACCCAGCACCCCGCCCCCTCCCAAGACCTACTTAATGGAGGCCTCTTCGCTGCTGTAATACCAGCTCGTCGAAAGCTTGGCAAAGGCAAGCTCGCCTGTGCCCATCCATGCCTGGACGGCACCCAGCACCAGAAAACCTGGCTCTCCAGCCACCCACGGATACTCCTCCACAGAACTCCGAGCCCTGGACCCCAGATGCCACAACAACAACTGCTGCCTCCCATCTCCTCGATCAACTGTAGGACCTTAACCTGCCGCCACTGTCTCTACACCTGCTGCTCAGGACCTCCCGCCCTCACAGAAACCATCACCTCACCGACCACAACCGCCCTGGAACTACTCCATTGCCTCCTGCTCAACGCTCAATCACTCTGTAAACATGCCACCGAAATCTTGGACACCATCACCACCCTTCTTTCAAACGTTATCTTCATCACAGACACTTGGCCCAACCCCTCTTCCAACCCGGATATTGCCACCACAATGCCCAGCAGCTACAAGATGAGACACCAGGACCACACCAATAAACATGGAGGCTGTGTCGACCTCATCCACAAAAAAAACATCTGTTGCACCACCACCGAAGAACACCAGCTTCCAAAATGCCATTCCCAAATTCATCATCTTTCTCACCGTTGATTACAAGCACTACACCTTCCTTTGTGATCTCAACTTCCACCTCAAGGACCTCAAAAGCACAAACACCACAACCTCCTGGAAAGAATGAGCAACATCGGCCTCACCCTACTGGTCACAAACCCCATTCCGTGCAGGACACAAGCTTGACCCAATCTTCACTGCCAGCAAAAGAGTCAAGTACAGTCATGTCACTGAACTCACCTGGACTGACCACGCCATTGTCCATTTCACCATCACAGGATCCCCATGCACCACCACCAACCCTCCCACCACAACCACAACCAACGTGAAACAGCCTGTCATGAACTTTTCTGCCTGGATCACCAACTGTGCCGACAGAGGTGCCTCGACCTAGCTCGCCAAGACCAGGGGATCTACCAAACAAGCCAGCTGGTATACACCTGAACCCAGGGTGATGAAATGTGACGAAAAACATCTGGAAAGATGATGGCGCACCAGCAAAGATCCCACAGAATGAGTCACCTTCAAGGCTGCCCTCAAAAAATACCATCAACACCTGAAAGACATGGGAAAATGCACCCTGGCAGACCACATGAAAGCCAGCTCCAACCACAGCAAGGAACTCTTCAACATCATCAGAGTTCTCGTGCCAGTCAGCCACCGAGAGCATGATCTCCCCTTCCCAGAAATTCAGCAACACACTGGCAGACTACTTCCACAACAAGATAGCCACCATCTACAGAAACGTGTAATCCAAACCCACGACCTCAACAGCCTCCTCATGCCAACACACACCTCCCACAACCATTTGCTCACTGCATGGAAACAGCTCACCACACAGAACATCACACCCATCATGAACTTAATTCCCAGACCCCTGCCCCACCTCTTGAACCTCAGGAGCAAGAAAATCAGCTCCAAACTCCATTATCAATGCATTCACCACCATAGCCACCTTCCCTGACCAATGAAAACACACAGAAGAAAGACCCTCCTCAAGAAAAACTCAGACGACCTCTGCTAACTCAAGAATTACTGCCCTATTTCTCTGCTCCCCTTCACCGCCAAAGTCCTTGAGAAGGCCATCAACTTACCAAGCACCTGGAGAGCAACAACTTGCTGGACACCTCCCACACCGCCTTCCGCTTCGATCACAGCACCAAAAGCGCCCTGAATGCTGCCACTGACAACAGCACCCTCCTTGACCAGGGAGACACAGCAGCCCTGATTCTCTTCAACCTCTTAGCAGGGTGTGGCGCCGTCCGTATCCCACCAGACCTTTATCAAGAGACTGCCACATCGGGATCCAGAGAGATGCCCTTAAATGGATCGCATCCTTCCTCACAGGACGAACCCAGAGAATCGACTACTACCCTTCACTTCGAATCCAACAGCATCATCTGTGGCATCCCTCAAGGCTCATCACTCAGCCCCACCCTGTTCCACATGGAAAGACGGCCCTGGTCAACATCGTCAGAACCCATGGCCTCAACATCATATCCTACACAGACAACAGTCAGCTCATCCTCTCGCTCTCAGCAGACCCCCCCCACCTGTAGGACCACTTCCACAACTGCATGGCGAGCATTGCCAACTGGATGAAGACCAACTGCCTAAAGCTCAACACAGACAAGAAGGAGGTGCTTATTTTTGGGAAGAATTCCTCCTCATGGAACGACACTGAAAGACCACGCCCGCAACCTTGGCATCATCCTGGATGGCAAATGCACCATAGTTCAAGTTCAGAAATTTGTATAGTGCACTACTCACCCAGAGGGTCTCAAGGCGCTTGAGGGAGGGAGGTGAATTTACTTATCGAATATCCAGGTTTTTAGTTGCTTTCTGAAAGAGAGGTGGTTCTGAGTGAGGCGGAGGTGGGTGGGGAGAGAATTCCAGGTTTTAGCAGCTAAGTAGGAGAAGGATCTTCCCCCCATGGTGGATCTGTGGATGCGCGGGATTGCGCCTAGGGCTTGATTGGACTATCGTAGTTGGCGGGAGGGGGTGTAGAAGGATAGACGCGTGTTGAGGCATTCGGGTCCTAGGTCGTAGAGGGCTTTGTGTGCGTGGGTGAGGAGACGGAACGTTATTCTCTTGTTGACAGGGAGCCAATGGAGGTCTTTCAGGTGGTCGGAAATGTGAGCTTGCCGAGGGATGTCCAAAATGAGCCTGGCTGAGGCATTTTGGATGCGTTGGAGTTTTTTCTGTAGTTTGGCTGTGGTTCCGGCGTAAAGGGTGTTGCCGTAATCCAATCGGCTTGTGACCAGTGCGTGGGTGACTGTCTTTCTTGTTTCGGTGGGGATCCAACGGAAGATTTTTTGAGCATTCGTAGGATGTTGAAGCAAGATGATGAGACGGCGTTGGCTTGTCTGGTCATTGAGAGGGAGGAGTCTAGGATGAAGCCCAGGTTACGTGCGTGGTCCGTAGGTATGGGTGCGGTTCCGAGGGCCGGTGGCCACCATGAGTTGTCCCAGGCAGAGGGGGATGGACCTAAGATGAGGACTTCTGTTTTGTCCGAGTTTAGTTTTAGACGGCTGTTCTTCACCCATTCGGCTACTTCTTTCATTCCTTCGTGTAGGTTGGTTTTGGCGGTGTTTGGGTCTTTTGTGAGGGAGAGGATCAGCTGGGTGTCGTCTGCGTAGGAGATGATGTTGAGGTTGTGTTGGCGTGCGATGGATGCGAGGGGACTCATGTATACGTTGAAGAGGGTGGGGCTGAGTGACGATCCTTGTGGTACACCGCAGATGACTTTGGTGGCCTCTGATTTGAAAGGGGGGAGGCGGACTCTCTGGGTTCTTCCGGTGAGGAACGATATTATCCAGTCCAATGCCTTTCCTTGTACTCCGATGTTGCTGAGGCGTTGTATGAGGGTGCTATGACAGACTGTGTCGAAGGCTGCGGAGAGGTCAAGTAAGATGAGAGCAACTGTTTCTCCGTTGTCCAGTAGTGTTCGGATGTCATCTGTTGCTGCGATGAGGGCGGTTTCGGTGCTGTGTTTGGCTCGGAAGCCTGATTGAGAGGAGTCGAGGGATTTGTTGGATTCTAGGAAGGCAGCGAGCTGACTGTTGACGGCTTTCTCGATGACTTTGGCGGGGAATGGGAGGAGCGAGATGGGGCGGTAGTTCTTAAGTTCGGTTGGGTCAGCCGTGGGTTTCTTCAGAAGGGCGCTGAGTTCGGCATGTTTCCAGTTTTCTGGGAAGGTGGCGGAGTTGAGGGAGCAGTTGATTACGTCTCGGAGATGGGGTGTGATGATGGAGTCTGCTTTGTTGAAGATGTGGTGGGGACAAGGGTCGGTTGGCGATCCTGAGTGGATGGAATTTATCAGGCGGATGGTGTCTTCAGTGGTGATTGGGTTCCAGGCGCAAAGGTTGTTAGAGGGGGGTTTTGGTTCGGAGGTGGGTGGAGTGGGCCGGTCTTCGGACTGGTTTTAAAAGCTGTTGTGTATTTCGGCGATTTTGTTGTGGAAGAATGATGATAGAGAGTCGCAGAGGTCTTGGGAGGGGGTGATGTCGTTAGTGCCTGCGGAGGGGTTAGTGAATTCTTTGACGATGTTGAATAGTTCCTTGCTGTTTTGGGCATTGTTGTCAAGTCGATCCTTAAATGCTGATTTCTTGGTGGATCGGATGAGTTGGTGGTGTTTGCGGGTGGCGTTTTTGAAGGGGGCTAGGTTGTCAGTGGTAGGGTTTTTTCTCCAGGTTTTCTCGAGAGTCCGACAGAGCTTCTTGGATTTCTTAAGGTCATCGTTGAACCAGGGGGCTTTTTTGTTCCCTTGCTTGATTAGCTGGTTTTTCAAGGGTGCTAGTTCGTCTGCGCTGTGGGTGATCCATTGTGTGAGGTTGGTGGCTGCTTGGTTTGGGTCCGATGAATTGGCAGGAGTGTTTTGTTGAAGCGACGAGAAGAGCTGGTCGGTGGTGATTTTGTTCCAGTTTCTTCGGGGAATAGGTTGTGGGGGGTTATGGGACGTGGCTTTTTTGTAGTGGAAGTGAACGCAGCTGTGGTCCGTCCAGTGGAGAGCTGTGGTGTGATCGAAGGAGATGTGTTTGCTGGAGGTGAAGTTGGGTCGAGCGTGTGTCGGGCGGAGTGAGTGGGGAAGTCAACGAGTTGTTTGAGTCCGAGATTGGCCATGTTGTCCAGAAGGGTGGTGGTGTTGTTGTAGTTTTTCTTGTCCAGGTGGAAGTTGAGGTCTCCCAGTAGAATGTAGTTCTCGGATGGGATGGCATGTGGGCTGATGAAGTCAGCGATGTCTTCACTGAATTGTGAGCGGGGTCCTGGGGGTCTGTAGATAAGGGTGCCTCTGAGTGTGGTTTTGGGGTCGGTGTGAATCAGGAAGTGAAGGTGTTCGGCGGTAGCGAGGTTATCGTCGGAGCTGGTCGTGATGCGGATGGTGTTCTTATGGACGATGGCGATGCCTCTTCATGTTTGGTTGATGCGGCCCTTTCGGATGATCTTGTAGGTGTCCGGGATGGCTATGGCGATGTCGGGGGCTGATGAGGCGTTCATCCAAGTTTCTGTAAGGAAGGCGACGTCCGGCGATGTAGTGTCGAGTAGGTTCCAGAGTTCGATGGAGTGTCTGTGGACTGAGCGGGTGTTGAGCAGTAAGCACTTTAGGTGGTTAGTGTCGGAGCTCTGTTCGGAGTTTGTGGATTTGGTGTGGGTCCTGATGCAGTCGAACTTGCAGAAGTGGCAGGTGAAGGGTCCATGGGTGTGTCCTGGAGCGGCTTGGTAGCAGTTAGGGAGTGGGCCGGGGATAAGTGCTGAGAGGGTTGCGGCGTCGTATGCTAAGCGGGTGGAATGGGATTTGCGTAGACCAGGGGGGCTGCGCGCGTAGGCATCTGTCATATGTGGATAGTGGAAGGGGAGGGGCGAGGGAGGACCAGCTGGGAGGCGGGAGCGGGGTGGAGATCAGGGCAGGGAGGCACAACACAACAACAAAAAACAAAATGGCAGCAAGCCAATATCACAACAGGATTGGGGCACAATTGTAAATAGCGCGATGCAAATGGCAGTGGCGCCGGCACAATCAGGCACAAATAAGTCTGCAGGCAGCCCAGCACAAGTTCAAATATCGTACAAGCGCACCTTGGCAATCAAGCGCTACGATCTAATTTACATCAGCAATTTAATAAATAATAATAAACAGGCGGGGCAATCTAGCGCTACGAACTCTAATAAATAATTATGCAGGCTAAAGCAGTTGTGGGTGCAAGGCGAGATAGGCACTCAGCAGTCTGGCGGTAAGCGCTACGATACCAGGCGAGGCAGGGAGCAGCGTGTGGAGCGACCTCTTCTGCTGGGAGCAGGACGGTCACAGCGCTACCACGGCAGAGCGGGGGTAAACAGTATCAGTGGGAGGGAGGATCAGCTGGGAGGCGGGAGCGGGGTGGAGATCAGGGCAGGGAGGCACAACACAACAACAAAATGGCAGCAAGCCAATATCGCAACAGGATTGTGGCACAATTGTAAATAGCGCAATGCAAATGGCAGTGGCGCCGGCACAATCAGGCACAAATAAGTCTGCAGGCAGCCCAGCACAAGTTCAAATATCGTACAAGCGCACCTTGGCAATCAAGCGCTACGATCTAATTTACATCAGCAATTTAATAAATAATAATAAACAGGCGGGGCAATCTAGCGCTACGAACTCTAATAAATAATTATGCAGGCTAAAGCAGTTGTGGGTGCAAGGCGAGATAGGCACTCAGCAGTCTGGCGGTAAGCGCTACGATACCAGGCGAGGCAGGGAGCAGCGTGTGGAGCGACCTCTTCTGCTGGGAGCAGGACGGTCACAGCGCTACCACGGCAGAGCGGGGGTAAACAGTATCAGTGGGAGGGAGGATCAGCTGGGAGGCGGGAGCGGGGTGGAGATCAGGGCAGGGAGGCACAACACAACAACAAAAAAACAAAATGGCAGCAAGCCAATATCGCAACAGGATTGGGGCACAATTGTAAATAGCGCGATGCAAATGGCAGTGGCGCCGGCACAATCAGGCACAAATAAGTCTGCAGGCAGCCCAGCACAAGTTCAAATATCGTACAAGCGCACCTTGGCAATCAAGCGCTACGATCTAATTTACATCAGCAATTTAATAAATAATAATAAACAGGCGGGGCAATCTAGCGCTACGAACTCTAATAAATAATTATGCAGGCTAAAGCAGTTGTGGGTGCAAGGCGAGATAGGCACTCAGCAGTCCGGCGGTAAGCGCTACGATACCAGGCGAGGCAGGGAGCAGCCTGTGGAGCGACCTCTTCTGCTGGGAGCAGGACGGTCACAGCGCTACCACGGCAGAGCGGGGGTAAATAGTATCAGTGGGAGGGAGGATCAGCTGGGAGGCGGGGTGGAGATCAGGGCAGGGAGGCACAACACAACAACAAAAAACAAAATGGCAGCAAGCCAATATCGCAACAGGATTGGGGCACAATTGTAAATAGCGCGATGCAAATGGCAGTGGCGCCGGCACAATCAGGCACAAATAAGTCTGCAGGCAGCCCAGCACAAGTTCAAATATCGTACTAGCGCATCTTGGCAATCAAGCGCTACGATCTAATTTACATCAGCAATTTAATAAATAATAATAAACAGGCGGGGCAATCTAGCGCTACGAACTCTAATAAATAATTATGCAGGCTAAAGCAGTTGTGGGTGCAAGGCGAGATAGGCACTCAGCAGTCTGGCGGTAAGCGCTACGATACGAGGCGAGGCAGGGAGCAGCGTGTGGAGCGACCTCTTCTGCTGGGAGCAGGACGGTCCATGATCAATGCAGTTGTCTATGCCTGCTGCCATACCCATTGAATGCGTTGGAAGTTCTTCAGATGGCTCCCTGTCCAAACCAGGAAAACTGTCACTCAAATCCTAGTCACCAGCCAGCTGGACTACGGCAACGCACGCTACCCAAGACTTACCACCCAACTCCTAAAGAGGCTCCTTTCAATACAGAGCTCAGCTGCCAGACTCATCCTCGACCTCCCCAATCAGACCCACATCACCTCCACTGGCTCCCCATCCAGAAAAGTTGCAATTGAAGATGTTGAAACACACCTACAAGGCTCTCCACGACCATGGATCAGCATACATCAACCACCGACTGAACTTTCACCAACCCATCAGACACCTGTGCTCCGCCTCCATGGCCCTAAACTCACAGTCCCCGCATCTGCCGAAACAGTGGAGGATGTTCCTCCTCTTATGTCGCCGCCAAGTCCTGGAACGACCTTTCCCTCCACCGTTGAACTTCATCCTCTCTCCTGAAATTCAGAAAGGGACTCAACTCCCTAACTTATATGCGCAAGGTACCATATACTAGGGGTTTACACGTAAGTTAGCCTATGCCACTCTGTTATCAGCCAATTTAACATAGATGTTTTAGGCTCAGTGGACTGTGGTCTGGTTAGCATGCCTCTGTGCACTCAGAGTCAAAAACCCAGCAGAATCAGCCCAAAAACATGAGGATAACCATACAAAAAGAGACATTTCTTACATGGGCCCTCTGGTTCTTCAGGTGCCACTGAAGAGCCTGCATGCGTCATATGGTGTGGTCGACTAGGTGGCTGTGGGAGGCCCATACTTTCAGCAGCCTTAATGCCATCAGCAATCAGATCCAGGACAGAGGCTGAAACATCAGGATGATAGCCCAAATGTCTTGAATTCTCCGCTCAGGGGGGAAGGCACAAAATGGCACCATATCCATGATAGCTCTGATGGACAGCAGCATCAGCAAAGGAGTCAGGTGTGACTTCAGCACATTGATAGGGAACCCCAACGATTGTCCCGTATGGCCTTGTGTGGTGGGATTTGCTAAAGTGGGCTGAGCCACTGACCCACACTGAATGTTCTGCCGTGCATAGGCAAAGTGTGAATAACAGTTGAGGAGGACTGGCTGAAAGCTCCTCTCGCTATAAATTTTATAGATCGATTTTTCTTAACACCTTGTGTGCTCATGACGAGCTCAGCTCGTCATGAGACACGGTGGCACTGAGCTCGACATGACCCGCGCGGCACTAACACGTGGGGATAATTCCCCTGCTGTGCTGAGCATTCCACGGAAACGGGCATGGTCATGACAAGCTCAGCTCGTGATGAGCACAGCGCCACTGTGCAGCGTGACGAGCCAAGCTCGTCACAAGTACCGCGACGCTGCGCGCGTCCCCCTCCCCCCAGCACAGCCGGGGAATTAGCCCCACGGCGAACGGGTTAAAAACATAAGTCTGGCAGGCTCATAGGCCACACCTAAAGGCAAATCAGACAGCGATTGGCACAATCAATCGGACAAAATAAGAGTGTAGGTAACGGTCATTGTCCTGAAAAAATCATTCAGGGTGTCAAGTTGAGACCTTAGTCTGGGTCGGCCATATCTACTCATTAAGGGAACAGTCATCAAAAGGGAATCTGGAATAGTGATCTTTTAATTTCACTCTTGAAGATCTTGAGTGGTGCATTCAGATGGTGATCCAAAGAAGGACTGTTGAGGTTCTGATTTCCCTACAGGCCCAGGCTTCAAGCATCATGGAATATGAGCTACATACCTCATGGCCTCCTCAAATCACCAGTTTCTTTCTCAGGTAGTTTGGAGTTTCAAGGTATATGGTTTTATGGATGGTGCAGGACAGTTTGAGTGTTTCTTGCTTTGACCAGGAGTCACTTCAGAGAGATCAGAATGGGTCGGATGAGGTCAAACTTTTTGGAACAGTGGCCGGTATAGTTTCTGCATGTAACACCACTTTCTAGCGAAGGAGATGTAGTCTAAGCATTCCATTCCATTAGGAGTGGCCATAGTCTTGTCTCAAAGGTACTAGCGATCGGACTACTTGTTTGAAATCTAGTAAGCGGTTTTATGCCATTGTTTTTGTTGTGTTAAAGGTTGAAAATTTAACATATAAGAAACATACAAATTTGGCATTGGCAATGATGGTGGGGCATCAGCGTAGGATCTTGACAGAATTTAGAATGACTTGTACTGGTGTTAAGGAATTCAGGGGAGAGATCAACAGAAATTTGGTTTTTGAAGGGTTTAAGATCAGGCGCTTTTCGAACGGTTTAATTTAAGGTGGTGATAGGTCATCCAGAATTTAAGTTTTTTTCCCCAAACCTGTAAGAGAAGAGAGATGTCTTTCTCGAGAGGCTACTCTAAGTTTAGTTGTGTGTCGTTAGCGTAGAAGGGGTATGGTATGTTGGAGTTTTTCAAGAGACCCAAGTTATTCCAAAAAGAGGTTGAATATGGTATGTAAACAACTGGAGCCTAGACGAACACCTTACAGAACGAGTGAGGGTTCATAACAGGAGTTTGAGAATTTTGTGAACGGACAGCCATTCTCTAATTATAAGGTGAACCATTTTAGGACCATTCCTGTGACACCCATTCTCTTATCAAGGATACTACGAAGAGTACAATGGCTTACCATGTTGAATGCCGCAAATAAGTCTAGAAGAGTGAGAAGGCAGGGTTCAGCCTTGTCAAGGATACGTAGAGCATCATCTACAATTTTAACCCTCGCTGTCTCAGTGCTTCAGACCGATGATTTAAAGCCAGATCGGAATTCATCAAAAAGATTGTTTCCTGCTATGAACTGTTTGAGTTGAATATCCAACCCGCTCTCTAATACTCTGGCCAAGGATTAGATTCAACACCATATGGTAGTTGCTCATGTCTTTGTGGTCGGCTTCTATTTTCTTTCCAGAAGGGGAATGACTTGGCCAATTTTTAGACCCTTAGGGATAACCCATTGAGCTAGTGATGCCTGATGAGCCAGAAAGGGCAGATGTGCTGATTTGGATCTGTGACGTGGGAGGCAGGATGTCATCTGCAAATGAGCTTTTGTTGTTCTGCTTTTGAGATTACTCTGATTTTGGACTGTGTAGAGATGCTTCTCTACTTTGGCTCGATGCAAGCGTAGGCAGTGGGTGTTTGTGACAGGGAGAGCGCAATCTTGTCTGTTTTCTCTTTTGAAGAAATGGTTGAAAGCAGTTTTCCTTTGGCATGGTATAGGCCAACCAGATTTTAGCACTGTTTACCTCTGACCAAATGAAGGAAGTTTTGACATCAAAGATTTGTTTCTTGTATCCTGTTGTAATGGAATGTGTTGCTTGTGTTGTCGGGACCAGGGGTCTCTGCTCTAAGTGCCTACCTGTTTGTAACTGGCTTTTTTATATATATTTTTATTGATTATAACACAAGAGTAAAAATGTACATATCGGGTGTCATTTGGTGGAACATATTACAGCTGCGGACGGGCAAATGAATTGAGGAAATACATTACAATCATAGGCATCTGAAAAATATCAATACCAGCTTAGAGCTGAGGCAAAACAATACGATACAGAAAACCATAAGCAAACCTTATCAGAACCCGCCCACCAGGAATACAGGATATACAAATTGGACATTCGACACCCGGATACGAGGAACAAAAAGATCAGGAGAATATGCCACATCTCTTGTGAAGAAGGGAAAAGGGAAATAGAAAGGTCATAGAACAAAATAAAGGAAAAAAAAAAAACCTCAACCCCCCACCCTGCACCCCTGCAGATGGCTATGACCTAACCCCACTAGCAGCATGCCTGTCGCCCCCTAAACTACACCCCAAGGAAGGGAAAAGCTGGAGGAGGAGATGTATTACAAGACGAATCGGGCTCCCGGACTCCCTCCCCCCCCCGCCAAAAGCAGACATCCCCTACCGTAGTATTAAGCAAGTTATAACAGACCAATAAACAAACCAAAAGGGGAGCCACAGACAGAGAAAGGACCGTCCCGCCCGCCCCCCGGCACCATAGAGGCAGCAAATCCCTTTTCGATCACAGCAGTCACACCAAACCCAGACAATCAGAATTCCATCTGGCCCTCGCTCCCACAGACACAACCCAACAGAGTCAAAAGAAAGTCATTGTACCGAATTAAAGTCAAATTCAGCCCTGGCCCTTACGATCCATTACACAGACCCCATCCAGTAGAACCAATATAGTAGCAAAAGAGTCAGAGCGTTGATGAAAAAGGAGATCAAAATAGCCTGAAAGAGTCAAAAAGGTTAAGTCTCGAAGTCTATCAGATACACGAAAGTCAATCCAAAGAATGTTAGTGGAGGTCTCCAGAAAGGAAGGAAGAAGTGAGTCCTGTGCGGGCGATGACTTTGCCGATCTTGCTAGGCGTTCAGGGGCTCCAGTAACGTACCGCTGTAATCGTGCGGGTACAATTGGCATCAGTGTCTGATCATATTCGGGGTTCTCCTCTCGAGGTAGATCAAACTTCGCGGGGGTCACCGTATGTTGCAGGTCTGACACAAGGCAGGAGTCCGGTCTCAAACAAACAGTCTCGAGGCTTGCCGTCAAAGTGTGGAGAGCAGCCTCCATTTTCAGGCGAAGAGCCCCAATGGCGGCCATCACGGTCCCCAGGGTCGGTCCACACGTCGTCCGAGCCATCTCCGCGTGAACGATAACAAAGCAGATATTCAACCCCGGAGGCCGGCTACTCCGGGGAAACCAACAGGCGCGGAGTGGACGGAAGCGGCTGGCGACTCACAGTCTTGGCAACCTTTACACCACGGCCGAGAGCGGGGGCCCACCCGCGGACCCCGAGGGCTGCAGCAGGGTCCTGGGACCTGGCCCCCCACCCACCGCGGCAACCACGTCTCGTCGCCGTTCGTCCAGTATTCGCAGGGACCAAAGACCACCACCAGGATAGAGAATATGTTCCACTCCGAGGAGACCGGACTCTGTCGGGTACCCGCGGCCGATGTTGTTCAACTGAAACCCTGCTGGGTCAGTACTCGAGGCCCCGGCTGACACACTGGAGTAGGCCCAAAAATGAAAAACGGTGTAACTTCGTCAATAAAGGAGATAAAAACACCGGGATTGCCCCCCTGGGCTCAGCAACGATTCAGACACACGGGGGTCTGGCGGGAGGTCAGGATGAAGTTCAGGATAAGTCCGCCAGCGACGGAGGTCGACGGAGCCGGGAGCTTATGCGGCCATCTTGGTTGCTTGCGTGGCTCCTCCCCCGGTATACTGGTTTTTGATTGTGGCCCTAGCCTCACACTTATCTAGTGTGTATGTGCTGAGCCATTGGCCGGCTCCTTGACATGAATGAGGTGCTATACGTGTCCTCTGACCTAGATGTGTGCAACAGATGTGCTTTTGGGTAGAGACAGTGGACTACTCTCCCAGTCGTGTGTTTAATGCGGCGATTAGTGGCAGGTGCTATGGTGATTTGAAAATCCATACTTATGACCAGACCTTTATATATGCGCCACTAGAGCGGGGCCTACTGTAAAGATCCCTAGATCCTAGCATTAACATCCCAAGTGTATGTTGTACATGCATGTGTATGTGACATGGGAGGAGATGCATGCTGTGTGAGTATACCAAAGTAATTGAGGCTCGTGGCATTCATTTCCGATACCCCAAACTATCCTTGTGCACAAGATAGAGGGGAGGTTGTTGTTTGCAGACAGTGAACGTGTATTGCTCACATTCCTCCAGCTGAAGAGATGAAACCTAGATACTGTATTAGGGAAAAAGAAGTTCGATTAGGCCTTATGCTAAGACAAACTGCAACTTAGTCCTCCTGCCATTAGATAGATGGTGGGAGTCAAAAGAGGGCTGCAGTCTGTTTTTTAACCATATGGGTGCTCATGACGAGGTGAGCTTGTCATGAGGCACGGTGGCCGTGTGCTCATCACGAGCTGAGCTTGTCATAATGGCCGCAAAGCTCGCACACGGGGCTAATTCCCCCGCTGTGCGAGCGTTCTACAGAAACGGGTGTGGCTGTGTCAAGCTCAGCGCGCGCCCCCCTCCCCCCAGCACAGCGGGGGAATTACCCCCGCTGTGAAGGGGTTAAGGTGAAAGGGAGCCATTCGGTGAGGCATAAGCATTGTATCTTTCAATGATCAGTCTTCAAGTGTGGCTGCTGACAGCTAGGTACCAAAAGTTCACACAACTTTGTGTTTCTGTTGCTTGTGCTCCTGGCTGGGGACTACCTTGCTGTGAGGAGCATCACTGCACAAAGGCTGGCTGGAGAGCAATCTGGAAAGGACACTTGAAAGGAGAACCACCCCAAAGTGCAGACAGTGGATCCACATCTCCAGTCTGGTTTGCCTGTTCAAAAAGTTGGTCCCACAGCTGAACGTTCACTATGACCAAGAGAGGGAGAGCTCTGCAGGGTGCCCAGGGGACTGCTGAGCACCGCATATGGCTTCTGGCTGGCAGCCTACTTACTAGATGTGAGTGGGCATGTGTGGTATGCTGAGATAGGCATTCTAGAATGGTAGTGCGTTGAGTTCTCCAGAATCAGATGATTCAAGCTGGGGGGGAGCTGGAAGGTGGCTTGGACCTCTGAAGGATGGGGTCTATGTATTGTACATAATTAAATAAAGGTGGAAATTCTCTAACTTTGTGAAAACCTTTGCTTTCACATTGGCGACAAGTGGAAGGGACGACCTAGCGTCTAGTACTCCAACATCTACTTGGTAAAATTGGAAACGAGAGAAAATGGAGACGAGAAGATCAGAGTTATGCATTAACTTTAAATTGGCGAGTGGTGCAACAACTTTCTTACAAGGTGAGCAGTACTTTGGCAGGTGAGTGCTGCAAATTTGGATTACCTCCATATTTCATCGCCTTGGCAGCTTGCGCACAAGCCCAGCACAGTCTTCAACTTCTGCCGTGACATCACGAAGCACCTTGGCAGCACGAGCGCAATCCCCACACCATTATCAACCCCCCTTTTGTAGGGTATCGATTGGTGATACGTATTTCATTCCACTGTTCTTGAAAAGGTGCCTCCCAGACCATAAATCTTGATCGATTTTCAAAATAGGAACCTGTACCATGTTCCTATCGGCATCCTTAAATGGAGTATCTTTCTGAAAAAGTGTCAACGGTATATTTTGCTATCCCGGATCTTTCAATTCTGAAGTGATTTTTAACACACCTGTGACCAATTGCAGTTTATCTTTTTACTTAGAGTTAAATAGATTTTTCACACACACAAATACATTAATTTGCAAGTTGCACCATAAAGACATAAGAAAACTAATTTTTACACGCCATATTTAGCACCTCCCTTCCGGAGCAGGCCCCTATTGTATCCTTTCCTGGGAGTTGTTGGCACATCTGCACAAGAGAGCAGCAAGCTGTCTCAGCCACAGGACCCTGTGTGCATCCATTATGGGCAGAGTGGACAAAGGCAACAAAGTGGCAAATTTGCTAAAGTTGCACACTGCAACTTGTTACATTAATTTCCATCTGAGAACCAAGTCGGGCTTAATGCAGTGAGCTGTTTGATACCTTGAGACCAATTCTGGCGGTACCGTTTCAGAGTAAGCACAGCTGAGGGGTGAGCATGTAGCTCGGCACTCGCGAATTGAGCGACCAAGCTTTTCCATAGCAAAAACGTCAATTTATCGATTTTACTATCAGAATATGTAAAATACATGTTCTGCCCATGCGATATGTTGCACCCCGCCCTAGGGTCGCTAGGCCTGCTGTAGGGGTGGCTTAACATATACCAGGAGGACGTCTGGCTTTGTCACTGCTTTACATGGCAAAGTCAGCCAGCAGTTAAACTGCTCTTCCCGCCAGGGTGGCACAACCAGTGCTGAAATCCCTGGGGGAACCTCTGGCTTACATGCCTTAGGTACAGATTACTAGTGACTTAGAGGTAAGCTAGCTTGGACAATTGGGTAGAAGACAATTCAACATCAGTTTAAGGGTAAAGGCACAGGAACTGTGGCCCTGTTAGCCGTCCTCAGTAAACTCAGAGTTGAAAAAACCAGCAGCATCATTCCAAAAACTTGGGAGCGACCATACCAAAAGAGGCACTTCCTGACAGTTGGTAAAGAATCTGTGACTAGATAGAAGTCTCTACCAGATAGGGTGTTACCGAAGATAAGTAACTTGTTCATCTGATAGAGACTTCTAGATACAGATTCCTTACTTTAGGATAGATACCCAAGCAATACTTCTCCAGAGGTGGGTCTGTGAACAGAGGCATACCAAGAATTTCAGGAGGACTGAACAGGCAAAGTGCCTGTCATGACGGACCCTACTATCAAGGCAATAATGTATAGTAGACATGTGCAGAGATGCCCATGTAGCAGATCGACAGATGTCCAGGACAGGGACTCTGCAAGGTAACACAGTAGTCGCGGCCTTCGCTCTGGTGGAATGAGCCCCCAAGCCCTTGGGTGGTTGCTTCTTGGCCAGTGTGTACTATTTTATTTTTTAATTTTTTTTATTTAAGAAGTTTTATATAGCGCTATCGAAGTGCTTCACATAATTACAGAGCGGAGCAAAAGAAAGCAAACAAAGCAGAGCAAAATACAGTACAGTTGAACGAGACATTCAGGATAGGAATCACAGTAGGAGGAAGAGGGAGAGCTCCATTACAGGGTTTTGGCCGTCCCCATCCGGGCGGGGTGCCGAATCTCTTAAGACACTCCAGGCTGATCCTATCTGATAGTTAAGGAGTGTGAGAAGTTGGCCTGATGTGCAGTGTTCACTATTCTAGTGATCACTATATATCAGTCCAAACAACCCTTATTGATGATTGGTTGTAAGTCAACCTTATAGACCAGCTATCCTAGTAGCATGGATACGAGCAGTCTAAGGCTAAGACTCTAGAGGGCGCGTTAAGCCAGCTGTTTTACCATCACATTACCCCTTGAACACCCAGTGAAAGGACACCACACAAGTGTTATGAAAATAAACAGTGTATTTATTAGAATCACAACAACCCTGTACTCTTTATGAGGACAGGGTGCTAGGCACACAACAAAACTCTTACGAAAATACTTAAGTTAGCACGTTATACACAAATGCCCGAGGGGCACGAAAAACCATATACTTTAAAAGTGGAATGCGAAATTACTAGCAGGTAAGTACAGTACTAATAGGCTTTGGAATCGCTAGGACTTGACTATAGAATCGTTAGATTACTTCTAGGAGACCTAGGGGACTCGGGTGCAGAGTGTGCACTCTCACGCGGGATGCGGGACAAAGTCTATGGAAGCTAGTAAAGGCAAAGTTAGTGTTCACGGGCGAACCCGACCTGGTAGGAAGAAAACGACAGTGGATCCTGACCCTAGGATAGTGAGGCTATGCTGGGACACCGAAGTGCCGAAGTTACCTAGCCCAGGGGCTGCAGCTGCATAGGTCTGAAAAGACGTCGGGAATCTCGTTGCCGGACCAGGAGCCTGGAAGAAGGAAGTTGCTGGCAGGCGACCAGTGAAGAAAAGTTCGATGGATCCAAGCCTGGATCAAGGAAGAAGAAAACCTGAAAGTAGAGGGGACCAAGTTCTTGAATCACTAGCCAGTGATTAAGTAGGCACCAGGATGGCACCGGGCGAAGTCACCTCGACTAGGTGAGTGGGCGACGCTGGCTCTGCAGATCTCACGGACCAGGAGGCGTTGTCGGCGACCAGGATGGAGAGGCGAGCTGTCCCACGATGGATGAAGCTGTCGGCGTCGAAGTTACCCAGGATTGGGCAACAAGCCTTGGCTAATTCAAGCCCACGCGGCGGACTAAAAATGGCGTCTTGAGTGGACCAGGAGGGTCCGGAGTGCTCCTCTTCTGGAAGGGAGCAAGGGCCAGTCTGGAGCAACCAGACTAGCAGCAGTGATGTCGTCGGGCGTCGTTCAGGAGGCCACAAGCCAGCGGGCTAGTAGCCAAACAACGCGGTGAGCAGCAAAAAGCAGAAGGGCCCCACGCCGATCGTGGAGATGCTGGGGGGCTACTCTTCGGTGCTGGAGCTGCTCAGGGTCGGGGCTTCTCGGACCCCAAAGCACTCACCAGGAAATTACTCGGCGGGCTTGCTGTGCAGAAGTCGTGCAGTCTTGAAGATGGCCGGTCCCTCGAGGTCTCGTCACACCCACGAATCTCAGCGTGACTGATGATGTAGGTAGAGGTCAGAGGTGCCAGGGAAGCCGGTTCTCGTCGAGCTGGGCAGTCTTGATCCGGAGAAGAGACTTGCAGCAGACCGCAGTGTTCTTAAGATGGTGCCTGCGGATGCAGGGTGACTACTCCTTAGTCACAAGGGAGAAATCTTAGGAAGAAGTCTTGAGTTCCTTTCGTGGAAAGTAGTTTCAGGATTCAAAGATGATCTGATTTGGAAGGGGGCCAGTCTCTACCTTTATCTTGGAAAAGGGGGCTGGCACGCGACTAAGTCCTGCCCTAGGGGTGGGACCAGGAGGGGGGTGGTTACACCCACTTCCTTGGCGGGCTTTCCCCAGGCCAGGGGCTGGAGTGCCCCTGGAACTGGTTTCAGCCGGCCTATGCACAGTGAGCACCGGGGTGCCACTTGCAGTCACCTTCCTCTGTAGCCCTGCCTACCTGGAATACACAAAACCCTGTCTGGGACGGTGCTGGCACCGCCCCTGGCAGGAAACCCTTTGTCCTTGCCTCCTGCTCTGGGAGGACTCCCAGCAGCAGGAGGGCAGACTTGTGTCTCGGTGACAGCATCCATTTTGTGGAGCTGAGGCTATGTCTGACTTTAACCGGGGTTAGGGGTTACATACATGTTGTGTCCCTCTAGAAGGGTGGAATGCTAACCCCGTCGCCAGAATTGGCGAGGGGTTAGTATTCCAATTCGTATGACACCTTACTCGACATGTTTTGATAAAGCGATACCAGAGTTGGCATATAACCGCGAGGATTATAATGCACTTAAGAGTATATGGTATGCGATATCATGGAAACGGCTAAGGGATGGGTCCCGAAAGCCGCAGACAGGCTCAGCTCATGCCAGAGCACCATCTCACACGATTCCAAGCACTCTGCCTTCAGGATTGTTAAGGCCTGCCATAGGAGTGACTGATAGGAGATCTGTGTGTCCATTTTTAGGGTTAGATATAGGTATACTATATCTAAAGCAAAGGGTGATTACACCACCTTGCCCCAGCTGTCAAGCAGCCAGTTGTGTCAGATTTGGATGGCCAGCCAGGGGTGGCATAATACATGCTGCAGCCCCTGGTAGGCCCTGGGTACACCTATGCCCTGGGTACCTAAGGTACACTGTACAGGGACTGGTAAGGTGACTCAGTATCCAATTTAGATATGTACCTAAGGTACATGGAATCCATTTTACAGAGAGAGCAGTAGGCCTGGGGTCCTGAATAGCAGGGCCCCAGGTCAACTAAGTCAGAAAACCAGCAAAACACCAGGCAAAAAGTTGGGGGCAACCATAGTCAGGGATCTACCTTCCTACAAGGAGCGATCAAGGAACAGGATTTTGAGCTGACTTTTGAATTTAGAGAAGGAAGGAATAGTGCTGATGTGGGGGGGGGGAGATAGAGTTCCAAATTTTGGGCGCATTACCGGCAAAGGACCGGTCCCTGGTTTTTTGTGTTCGAGTTTTTAGTGGGATCAGAAGTAAGGTGTTAGAGCTTCTAAGGTTCCTGTTCTGACCTGCTTTTTTAAGTTTGGACGGCAGATATTCAGGTTTGCCTGTGTGAAGGGCTTTGTGGGTGAGGCAGGCTGTTCTAAAGTTCGCCCACAATTCTATTGGTAACCATTTGAGTTCTTTTAGTGCCGGAGAGATGTGGTCAAATTTCTTTAGTCCAGTGACCATTCTGGCAGCCACATTGAGGGTTGTTTTCAGAGGAGCAAGATGGATTTTGGGTACTCCAGATAGGATTGCATTACCATAATCAAGTCTTGACAGCACCAATGCTTGGGTAGCTTGTTTGAGATCATTGGGTGGGATGAAAGGTTTTATTTTGCTTAGTAGCTTCAGATTAAGGAAGGCGCTCTTTGCCGAGATCTTGATGTGTTTGGTCAGGTCTAGTTTGGAGTCAAGTGTGATGCCTAGTGATTTGACGGAGTCCGCTAGGGTGAGATTCTCATTGAGCGCGTCTATATCTTTTAGCCATCCGATCATTTCTGGGTTCTCTTCTTTGTTCGAGATGAGGAGTAATTCAGTTTTCGTCAGGGTTCAACTTTAGATGGTTTCTTGACAGCCAGTGTTGGACTTCCTTTAGTGTTTCGTTGAGTCTGTGAATGTCGTTAGCGGAGATTTCCAGATAGATTTTTTTTTTTTTTTTTTTTTTTAAAACCTTTATTTGAGCAAGCAGAAACGTACAAGGATGGGCCTACAACCACACGGGCCAGCCGCTAAAAAGGAGTAGACACATATCACATAAGCCCGCAGAGGTAACCGTCAGTCAACAATGCAATACTCCACATTAAATACAGGACCAAAACAGGTTTTATATATATGAAAGAACAAACATACAAAAAGGCGAGAGTGTATCACTGAAGGTCAGCCCAAGGGACGCAAGGGTGGGACAGCAGCGGAGGTGCAGTAATAATATCCTAAGCACTAAGGAGTATGGAGCGGGGGGGGGGGAGGGGGGCAGATATCAGGAAGAAGAAGGGGGGGGAAGAGCTGGTGACACCAGCTCAGTCCCTATATGAAGATTCCGGGAACGCTAGCCTAGGGAGATAGGGTAATCTCGATAGTGTCCACAAGGGGAGGAGTACAAATGTCGCCACGGTATTCGTTCCATTGACCCCACACCTTCACCCATGCCCTGGGTCTACCCCTGGCCACATAAACAGTTTTCTCACGGAACATGGACCAGTCCATATTATCCTCCCATTGCGCGAGGGCAGGGGGCCTGGAGGCCCCCCAGAGTTGCGCAATATCTCGCTTCGCAATCATATAGCCCAGGGTGGCCCATCTAGTCTGTGCCACCGAATAGTCCGTGGGCTCCCAAACATTCAAAAGACAGCGACGAGGTTCCGGTCGCAAGGATATCCCCGTCACCACAGTCATCAGATCAAGCACGGCCACCCAATAAGCAGCCACCATCGGGCACTCCCAAAGAATATGCAGGAAAGTAGCACGCAAACCACATCCACGCTTACACAGTCCATCAGAGGAAAAGCCCATCACCATCAGTCGCGGTCCCGTCACGTACACCCGATGAAGGATCTTCAATTGGACCAGACGGAGTCGAGCCGGTATAGCCACCTCCTTCGGAGAGGAGAGGGCCGATTGCCAATCCTCATCATCAAGTTCCAACCCATCTCCCATCCACTGTTCCCGAAGTCGGGCCAATAAGTCAGTCCGATTGTTGATCAACTTTTTATAGATCAGGGAGATAGTGCTATCAGGAAGATGTCCGTCGAGGATACGGTCTTCAAGTGGGGAAGAGTCAGGCGGAATCTCACCAGGAGCAAACACCGAAACCAAAGCGTGCCTGATCTGTAAATAACGAAAGAATTCCCGACTACTCAGGCCATAGTCAGCCTGGAGGGCCTGAAACGGGCGCACAGAACCCTTAGAATATACATCTCCCACTTTAGAGATCCCAATCAAGTCCCAACGGTCAAAACCCTTGGAAGACCAAAGACCGCCCAGACGTTCCGAAGCATAAAGAGGCGTCGCCAACGTCAAGCGATCCTCCCAGCCCAGGCTCACATTCGCAGCACGCCACACTGTCAAAGCAGTCAAAGTAGGTCCCACAAGATGGCGCCCAGCGGAGCGAGAATAGAGTACTCTATTAAAGTCACCTCCCGGAAGCTGAAGTTTATCCATCTCAAACGCCGGATTACGACCCGGAGAGAACATAGCGTGATTAATAGCGGACAGATGGGAAGCCCAGTAGTATCTCTTAATATCGGGGAGCGCCATGCCCCCATCGTACCACGGGATAGAAAGTTTCGCGAGAGCAATGCGCGGTCGCCCATCCCAAATAAGTTGCCTCTGAAGGCTCTCAATCTCCCGAAAATAGGACTTGGGGATAGGATCATAATAATTCTGGAGAGCGTAGAGAAACCGCGGTAGTGACATCTTAAACAGGGCCGCCCGACCCAGTGGAGACAGGGGAAGTTTGCGCCAGCGGGCAACGTCCAAACGGAGCCTAAGCAACGGGGGAAGGAGATTACGATCAAAACGAAGGGACGGATCCAAGGTAACGAAAACCCCCAAGTATTTGAAACCATCCCGGACCACCTGAAGAGGAAGTCTACTCGGCAACGGAGGCAAGATACCAGATAAAACGTATACACAGGATTTAGACCAGTTGATGACGAGGCCTGAGTTAGCACCAAAGGACGCAAGAACGTCAAATAAAACAGATAAAGACTTGCGAGGGGAAGTAAGATACAAGAGGATGTCGTCCGCATAAAGCGAGACGCGGTCTTCGAAGTCCGGGGCCCATCGAATACCTTTAAGGGACGGTTCCCAACGGAGCCAGGCCGCCAACGGTTCAAGAGCGAGCGCGAACAACAGAGGGGACAAGGGGCAACCCTGACGGGTACCCCTGCCCAAGGAGAAGGGGGTCGACACTCTACCGTTCACTACAACTTGCGCCAGAGGTTCCGCGTACAACAGTCTAACCCAGCTAATAAACTCGCACCCGAATCCAAATTTCTCAAGTGTCGCCCATAAATAGGGCCACTCCACAGTATCAAAGGCCATGGAGGCATCCAGGGACGCCAAAATGGCCGGTTCAGTCAAAAGCCCCGCCCTCGCCAGCGCGCCGTGGAGGCGACGTAAATTCAGAGCAGTGTTGCGATGCGGGATAAAGCCAGACTGATCCGGATGGACCAACTCCCCAAGAACCGAAAGGAGACGGGTCGCCAAAAGTTTAGCCAACACCTTAGGTTCAACATTTAATAGGGATATGGGCCTATACGAGGAACAGAGGTCACGCGGTTTACCCTCTTTGGGAATGACGACGATTGTCGCCAGACGCTGATCATAGGGAAGCATGTTCCGCTCACGAGATTCTAGAAACATGGCGCGGAGATGCGGCGCCACCTTATCGGGGCATAATTTGTACAACTCAATAGGCAAACCGTTCGGGCCCAGTGCTTTGCCCGAACGGAGCGATCGAACTGCATTAGCTATCTCATCATTCGTAAAAGGGGAGTCCAAAGCAATACGGTCCAAGTCGGTGACACAGGGCAAAGTGATATCACGCAGAAGAAGGCGGGAGTCGGCAACATCCCTCACAGACACGGGAGCATATACCACACGGAAATATTCTGCAAAACGATCAACAATGGCGGTCGGATCAATCACATTCTCACCACTCGCAGACTGAATCACGGGCACCACACGATTAACTCTTTCTTTCTTGTCCAACCACGCTAGGAGTTTGCCCGCCTTGTCACCCACATCGTACAATCTGCCCTGCTGCTCACGAAACATCACCTTTGCAGCGTCAGTGACCAGAGATTTATATGCAAACTGTTTTAGACCCAGGGCATGGAGTTTGTCAGGCGTGACACCAGATTCCAACTCGTCCTCCAAAGCAGAGATCTCCCCCTCAAGGTCCACCACCTCCTTCCTCCCTGCCCTCTTAGCTTCAACAATCAAGGAAAGGGCCTGTCCACGAATCACAGTTTTAAAAGCTTCCCACAGGGACACAGCCGAAGAGACCGACCCCTCATTTTCCAGGAAATATGCATCCATGGACTTGAGCAAGAGGGTACGAGTCTCAGGGGAGGAAAGATACCAAGGGTTAATGGGAGCCACTCAGCCCGCCGCCTCTACCCCAACCTCGAAACGGAGCCAGAGCGGCGAGTGATCAGAAATACCCCTCGGCAAGTGTAAAAGCTCACGAACCGCCGATGATTGGGCTGCGGGCATCAGGAAATAATCCAGCCGGGACAGACTTCCATGGGCCCCAGAATGAAAGGTGTATTGGAGCTGAGTAGGATGCAACAGTCGCCAGCAGTCCACAAGGCCAAAGGTATCTAAAAACCCACCCAACCACTGCTGAGCCTGCGGGGTATCTCTAGGGGGATGGCGATCGTGAAGGCCGGAAAGCACCGAATTAAAATCACCGGCAAGAAAGAGAGTGCTATCAGGGAGATCCAACAGAACACGGCCCAAGTCAGTAAAAGTAGAGGCCTGCAAACCCGGGGGAACATAAACATTGAAGAGAGATAGGGTGCGGCCTTCATATCTACCCACCAGGACAGTATATCTCCCACGGTCATCATGAATCACCTCATCGATAGCCAGGGGGAGGGAGGTTCGAACAAGAATACCCACACCCCTAGATCCGGAGGTAAACCCTGAGTGCGCCACAAGGCGGTAGCCCCATCTATTCATCGCATAACAAACATTACCAATCAAATGGGTTTCTTGCATGAAAACAATGTCCGGTGACAAACGTCGTATACAGTTTAAGACCACACTGCGCTTAATACGATCTCCCAGGCCATTAACGTTCCAGGAAAGAAATTTCAACCCTCTACCCCCCATCCCAACCACCCGAGCCAAGACCCCTCGTCCATGAGCTAGACATCAGGAACAGCAGCAAAGACAGGAGCAACTCGCCTTGAAAACAACACACAGAAAAGAAAAAACTTCCCAACCCCCCTCCCCCAAACTGAAGAGAAACACCCCCCACCCTGCACCCCTGCAAAAAGCTAAAGAGCCACCCCAACCTGCAGTGTGCCTGTCGCCCAAAAACCCCTATTCTACACAAAGACCCCGGAGGAGGAAAGGTCTCCGTTCCATCCACCCCCCGACCTCAG
Organism: Lissotriton helveticus; assembly: GCF_964261635.1. Taxonomy (NCBI): domain Eukaryota; kingdom Metazoa; phylum Chordata; class Amphibia; order Caudata; family Salamandridae; genus Lissotriton; species Lissotriton helveticus. The sequence continues at coordinate 473,887,244 of NC_136060.1, read as the reverse complement.
CAAGAACAAAAAAAAACCAAACGAAAAGACAGAATGATCACAATGTAGAGGGACGCCGGCCAACACTCCTGAGAATGTATTCAAAATAAGACATAAGAGCCGAACAGTCAGATCTCCACACCACCTTCGGCACCGCCCGGGTGAGCGGCGGAGTCTGTCTCAGGAGGACAGTCAGGCAATGAGTCCAGCCAGTCATTAACAGCATCTGGCCGATCAAAGAAAAGGGTACGTTCATTGTATTCAACCCGGAGTCTAGTGGGAAAGAGCATGGCGTAACGTAGGCCCCGATCCCGGAGACGTTTCTTGGCACCACGAAACTCCATACGTTGTCTCTGAACCTGTTGGGAAAAGTCCGGGTAAAAGTTCACCGTAGCATTCTCAAAGGCCACCGGGCCCTTCGCCCGCGAGGCCTGCAGGATAGCGTCCCGGTCTCTATAATGAAAAAGCTTCGCTACAATGGGTCTCGGCGGGGCTCCCGGCTTGACTTTGCCCCCTGGAACACGATGTGCACGTTCCACCGTGAAAAATTTTGTGAGACCAGAAGGGGCCAAATGGTTCAAGACCAGATCCTCAACCAGGAGATCCACCGAGTGGGGTTCAGGGTTTTCCGGTACACCAACCAGGCGAACATTGCAGCGACGCGCCCTATTTTCAAAGTCCTCCAGGCGACGGGTCATGAAGTCGTTTCCCCGACGGAGATTTCCAATCTCTGTTTGGAGCTCCGAGACGTCATTCGTAAGGCTAGAGGATTTAATATCCAGTGATTGTACCCTCTCATTCGTCTTGCCGAGGTCAGCACGAATCAGATTCACCTCGATAGCCACGGTGTCAAGTTTGTGGGCCAAGGCCTCGTACTGTAGGCCGATGAATTCCCTCACACCCGAGATGGCGCCCATGATATCCTGTAAGGAGGGCTCCGCCGACTCTTCCAAAATTCGTTCAGACGCAATACTAGAACCAGGCAGGGCAGCTCCGGGGGACCCCTTAGAATGGGTATAACGGTCCATGACATTTGATTGAACTGGAGTTCCGCGCAGAGGTGTTTTCGTCTTGCGCGTCTCTCTGTCCCCTCTGCCCGCCATTTTGAAGATGCGTCACAGGACAAGCCACCAGGTCCGACGGGCCCGACACCCAAAGTACAGGATCAAAAGTACAGAAAAAGGGGGCACAACTCGGGTAGAGGTCGCCAAACCAGCAAATAGGTCACATGAAAGCCCAACAGCCGATCTGCCTCCAAGTCTCAGTCGCAACACGACATCCACAGCCGTGGCCCAAGTCGGAACGGAATCGAAACCGAAACTTAGGAAGGGGGGACCCACAAGGCCAGATCTCCTGCCGTTGTTGTTCAATTGCAGGACGGCTACAGTACCGCACCCCGTCCCGGGCGCACCTCAAGGGCGGAGCCCAAAAGTTCAGAGCCCCATATCTCAGGAATACGAGATCCAAATCGATTTCTGAAAAGTGCTAGGGTAATCAGCCAAACGTCCCCTACACGAATTCTTGCAAGAAATCAGGATTCAGCCAGGATAAAATGTCGGGAGCGGCGAGGGTCCGGAGAGCGCTGTGCTCAAGCGGCCATCTCAGATGCCCGCCAAGCTCCTCCTCTTCCAGATAGATTTGAGTGTCGTCCGCGTAGAGGTGGAAGGGAATGTTAGCTTTCCTGAGTAGGGTGGAGCGGGGTTCCATGTAGATGTTGAAGAGTTGAGGGGAGAGCACTGAACCTTGTGGAACTCCTCTTTTGACTGGATGAAAGTCAGATTCAAAGCTTCTCATTTTGATTCTTTGGGAGCGATTATGCAGGAAAGAAGAAAACCACTTGAGGACCACATCATCTAGACCAGCCCTTTCTTCGAGAAATGCAGAGTACTATCCTTCTAGTTATGGCTCATTCCTGCACGGCTTTCCCTGTCTTTGCTCAAACGAACGCAAATGAAGATTCAATCATCCACCCATTTTTCTTTGATATGATCAATCTAGAACAACATTGCTTTTAGGTCCAGGAGAGGGGGTATCTCCTCCTCCTTGGAAGGGCGGGGCGGAACGAAGAAAGTGGCTGACATGGTAATGTGTCACCACTTTTGGTAGGAAAGAAGCACGGGTGCGGAGAACCAGTTGTCTGGAAAGAAATGAGTGTATGGAGGGTGCATTGAAAGCACCTGAAACAAACTAACCTTCCTGCCCAATGTAATGGCAACTAAGAAGACTGTTTTGAATGGCACGAGACGTAGAGAGCAACTATGCATGGGCTCAAAGGTTGAGCAAATCAAAAATGTTAAAACCGAATTAAGGTCTCTTTGGGACTAAATAAAGTGTTTTGGAGGAAATATTCTTAAATCTGTTCAAGAAATGAGTCACAACTGGACTGAAACAGGGATGGCTGATCCAGCAATCATATTAAAACGAGTATGGCCAAATGGTAACCTTTAACTGTACAAAGGCAAAGCCTTGCCAGGCTAACAATAGAACAAATACCAATGCCGCAGACAAAGGAGCAGAGAAAGGATCAACATGCTCGTCAGTGCACCAAACCGCAAACTTGTCCCAAAAGCACGAGTGTACAGTCTTTGTAGATAGTTGCCTGGCTGCCTAAATGACTTTGCAGACTTCAAAATGCTGGTCAGAAACAGCCAGCTGTTGTCACGCAATCTTTCGCATAAAGGTGAAGTGTGTGAAGGTTCAAGTATAGAACCCTCCCTGTTGCTAGAACAGGAGATCCTTTCAAAGAGGCAGCCTGATCCGAGGACTGATGCTCATGCTCAGGATTTCGGGATACCTTACTCTCCGTGCCCAGTCCAGAGCCATTAGCCAGAAGTGGTATTGGCGAGAAGGAGATGAACGGTCTACTCCTGACAAAACGAGTCTCCAAATCAGAGCAGCCTTGGAAACTCCAGCATGCAGAAGTGTGGACACTGCGCATTCCCGGCGGTGGCAAATAGATCTAACCTAGGTTCTCCCTAGTCATAGAAGAGACCCTGCACAACCTCTTATATGGCCCATTGTTTTTTCCCCTATATGAGCCTATTTATGCACGTTGTAACCCGCTTTTGTTTTGCACAAGTTACTATCATGCTTGCTTTTGTGCCACATTGTATTTTCACATAGAACCAGCATATGTTTTCGCTTTTTATTCTTTTCCTGTGATTTAGTCTGAGTAGCCTAAACAAAATCAAACCACATTGCTCCTTGTTATTCTCTTTGGTCAGACTCTAGCACCTAGACATGATAAAAGAATGCAGCTGCTGTTTTGAATACACATATCTTGCCATAAAACTGAGGTCAGGAGTCTGAAAACACTCACACAGAGTGAAGGTCCCGAGACAAGAGTGCTGCATCAGCCAAGATGTAGGACATCCACCTGTGTATGCTAAGGTACGGTGTCCACCGCTAAACGCAGAGATCTATCATTTATAACCACATAGCTTCAATAGGGAGGGAGGGTTTAGGCAGATCTGCCAGATAACATGACAGGGCTCTTAATTGTGTATGGTTTATTAACCATGCTGATGACATTGATATGTATTTGCTGTCTAATTGTGGCACAATTATTGCATTTTAGAGGCTGATTATTTAAGTAAACATAGTAAACTTCCTGTGGGTCTCTTTTTTATTCTATTGTGGACAAGTACGAGTGAGAGAATGAAAGGGTGTGTCCTGTTACCACGGTCCCTGTGAGGGTCGGGAGTGTTGTGTTCTGGGGTGTCCAATCACTTGCCTCTCTGAAAATGTAAAGAGGGCAGGTGAGGCACTATAGCTTGTCGAAATCAGGCTCATAGATACTGATGTGGTATGGTAACTTAGTCCCCTGCATACTGATGTTCTATAGTCCCAAGCGTAGTTCTGTTCCTGAGCAGAATGCCTGCAACTTGGCGCCGCCAACATTTGGCCAGGTACTTATTTGCGGAACCCTGGGTAGTGGTTGTGCTTGTCCACAATAGCCTTGCACCTTTTATCGAGAACGTCCATAGTGTTGGAGATTAATCCTCCACAGCCAAGCTTAAATATTAAAAGGTTAGAACCCAGTTTGGGTTACGCTTTGTACCATCTTTCTTTTCTAACAGCGCAACCTGTAAGTATTGTGGCAAACTGCCGACCGGAAGTCTATGCACATTTAGCTCAGCATGGAGTCCATAATGCGAGAGCTCGTAAAATCCTGGTAGTAGAAGTGGACGCTGCATACCACTTTGAAGTATTTTATTCTTGGGTGACATTTCCATCTGTGAATGCAAATACTAATACTTTCCATGAAAATACTGTTCTGTAGTAGGGGATCTCTGTGTATAGTCATAATCTAGTGAATTGTCCCGCCCATGTGCGTGGACCCCGGAGCAATCAAAAATAATCTCTTACAGTGTCGAAAAATGCAGAATTACACAGACACTTAAGAGAGAATTTAAAGACAGATAATGCAGCCAAAAAGGCTACACTGTCCAGTACTTCAACTAGAAATTCCACCATAAAAAATCCACAAAACAGCAAAGCCTGTACAGATTTCCCTTGCTTTCACAGCAAAATCTCTCAGGAATGATAGAGAGAAGAACCTGGACAGACAAGCCCCATAGGCTGCCATTACGTGGCTCATAACAGGATACTGTGCCTTTAAGAGAACTTTCCAGAACTTCACAGTATCCCAGAATGCCTTGCAGGTCCCAGTTACTTTCAGTTCTTTTTTCCGGCTCCTGCAACCAGGACCCTGGAGCATTGAGCTCTCCCTTTTCAAGGGTTTGTTGGTGTTTTTTCACTTAAATTCGATTTTGGGTACTTTCTAAGTACTTTTGTGCCTTTCTTCTTGTTTTTTTGCACCCTTTTGATGTCAAATATGCCTGCATTATTTGACAAATGCCCGGAGTGCTCCAGGAAGAAGGCCAAATCAGACCCCCATGAGGTGTGTATCCTCTGCCTTCCCTCTTCCCACATCCCAGAGGAGTGTGAGATCTGTCAAGGCTTCTCTGGCAGGACCCTGAAGGACAGAATGAAGATCAGGCTTCAGGGACTCGAGGAAAGAAGGCTGAAGGCGCAAGGTGGGTCTGGAGGGGCTTCATCTGCCCATGCTGAGGCCTCTGGGGGGCTCCCCAGGGGCAGGAAGACCAGCAAACGTCCCCATTCTCCGTCTGGGTCGGTGGCACCCACCACGACGTCGAGAGGGAGGTCCAAGGCCAGCTCCCCGTCTCCCCAGGGCTCTGGGTCGAGGAAACGTCGCCCGTCGACGTCGAGGGACTTGCACAGGCCGCCGTTGAACCCCGTGATGGTTTCATCGTCGTCGTCTTCGGCGTCGACGTCGAGTGATCGGCATCGACGGGCCCGGCGTCGGCGCTCGCTGTCGAGGCGACACCGCCGATCGCCGTCGAGGGACAGGACTCTATCATCGTCGAGGGGATCCTCGTCGTCGAGACCGCCGTCGAAACGGAAGAGGTCGCCGGCGAGGCAGAAGAGTTCGCCGTCGAGGCGGAAGAGGTCACCATCAAGGCGGAAGAGGTCGCCGTCGAGGCGGTCGAGGTCACCGTCGAGGCGGACGAGGTCGACGTCGAGGCAGAAGAAGTCGACGCCGAGGCGGTCGAGGTCGCCGTCGAGGCGCAAGGGATCGCCGTCGAGACACAAGGGATCGTCGTCGAGATGGTCCGGTTCAACGTTGAGACATGGCAGACGTTCGACGCCGAAGCAGAGAAGACGGTCGACGCCGAAGGGGCGCTCGACGTCGAGGGACCTACGTTCGACGTCTGGTCACCGTTCGTCGGCGTCGAGGGAGCGTGATGCAAGGCCTAGGACTGTGGGGGGCTCCCCTCAGTCCGGGAAGGATGGTGGGTCACCGGGATCGGTGTACTCGGAGGTGTATACTCCAAAGAAGTCTGTTACACCTCCGCCTCCGTTGCCAAGAGGTCCACCACCGAGGGCTCCAACCCCTCCCCCGTTACCTCCGCTGCCTCTGCTTCCAACAGGACCACAGACCCCTGTGCCTGACAAGCCTCCACCAGTTCCACCGAGGTCGGTCTCGTTGCCCAGGCTTCCGACCCCTCCCAAGAAGACGCCTAAGTCTAAGGAACCTCCCAAGCCCAAGACGTCCGCCCCGGGGAAACCGGCAGAACGTCCCAGGCCCAGGAGATCGAGGTCTCACTCCAGGCGGAGAGAAAGATCGAGGAGCAGACACAGGTCCTCCACTAGATCTAGACATCGCCATAGGAGGCATAGGTCCAGGTCCCGTACTACCTCTAGGACCCGTTCCTATTCTCCTACTTTGTCGGACTCCCCGGAGACTAGGGTGTCTCCGATCGACGACATCGGTACATTCCAGGAGGTTCTCCTGAGGGGGGCTGCGAAGTTGGGTATCACGGTGACGGCTCCTACACCTACGACGTCCGTGATATTCGAGACTTTGCACAAGAAGCACCTGTCTCGCCCTCTACTGCCGTTTGGTGCCAGGACTGGTTGAGCCTGCAGAAGAGCTTTTTCTTACACCAGCGGTGGTGAAAGCAGCTCCCTCCAGACTTCTGAAGAAATACAGGGCGCCTGACTCGGACCCGGCCTTCCTACGGATGGATCCAGTGCCCGATTCAGTGATAGTGACGGCGGCCAGGAAACTACATTCTACCTCCCCGTCCTCCACCGTGCCTCCGGATAAAGAGAGCCGCTGGATTGATTCGGCGTGAAGGAAGGCGTGTGGGACTTCTTCCACTACTATGAAGGCTTCCAGCGACTCGGCGATACTGGGGCGGTACGACCGTGCGCTGTGGGATTCCATGGAACAGTTTGCGGACCTTGTCCCGCGTGACAGGAAAGAGGACTTCATGGAAATCGTCAAGGAAGGGATGCTGGTCTCGAACCAGGCCATCAGCGCCGCGGCGGATATCTCCCTGTTGGCCGCACATGGCTACTGCCACGGTATCAATCAGCGCCGCCATGCTTGGCTCAGGCTTACGTCGCTCAAGCCTGAGGCGCAACAGCGCGTGGACAATCTGCCGTTTTCCGGTGAGACTCTATTCAGGAAACATGCAGACGACGAAATGGCCCGGTTGAAGGCCGAGGCTGAAACCCTGACGGCTGTGGGCTTGGAGAAGCCCAAAGACAAGAAACCCTACCGCCAGTTCCAACGACGGTTCGGCTCGCAGGGGAAAGGAAGAGGACAGTCTTCGGGACAACAGCAGCAGCAACAACAGCAGCAGTTCCGGAGACCCTTCCAGAAACACCAGAGGGGTAGAGGTGGACAGCAGTCCTCTACCGCGAACAAGGGCCCGGCCGGGTCTCGACCCTGAGCGGTTACTTCCCCTTCATCCGTTACCCGCTCCGGTGGGGGGAAGCGTTCAATTTTTTCTGGCAGAGTGGAGAAAAATTACTCAGGACAAGTGGGTGCTGAATATTGTTTGCAATGGATAGAGTCTTCGGTTCACCAGCCCTCCTCCATCGATTCCTCCGGTCAGCTCGCAGCATCAGCTGCGCGAGCTCCAGGCGGAGGCCGATATCCTGTTAAGGAAAAGGGCGATAGAAGATGTACCTCTGTCTCAGAGAGGAAGAGGTCTGTACTCCCGGTTCTTTCTGGTCCGCAAGAAGGACAAGAACGAGTTCAGGCCCATTCTGGACTTGCGACAGGCAAACAAATGGATTCGCAGAGAAAAGTTTTGCATGCTGTTGTTGCATCAGATATATCCTCAGTTGCAACAGGGAGACTGGCTATGTGCCATAGACCTACAGGATGCGTACTTCCATGTGCCCATTGCATGCAAACACAGGAAGTTCCTGCGATTTCAAGTCGGCACAAATCACTAATAGTACACGGTACTTCCGTTCGGGCTGAAGTCTGCGCCCAGAACGTTCTCGAAGTGCATGGCAGTGGTAGCGGCACACCTGAGGAAAAACAAGGTGTTTGTCTACCCGTACCTGGACGATTGGTTGATCAAGGCCTCCTCCTTCTCGGAAGCTCAAGCACACTTCCAGAAGACGTGCGTTCTATTGAACAAGCTGGGGTTGCACATCAACATGTCCAAGTCTGTTCCGACTCCGGTCCAGTGCATCCAGTACTTGGGAGCCTCCATCGATACGCTGTCAGCAAGCGTGCCTCCTTCGGAGGAGAGACGTTTATCACTCCTTCGGAAGGCTCAGGCTCTTCTGACCGCTCCATCTACAACAGTGAGGACAGTGTCTTCTCTACTGGGATCGATAGCCTCTTGTATCTTCCTGACGCCACATGCACGGCTGCACATGAGACCGCTGCAAGAGTGCTTAGAAGATCAGTGGGACCAGAGGAGAGGATCTTGGGACGACAAGATACGACTGTCTCTACATGCTCTTCAGTCTCTGAAGTAGTGGTGTTCGGCGGAGAATCTCCTCAGAGGGGTTCCCTTCCACAAGGACATTCCCACTCAGACTATCGTGACGGATGCTTCTCTCCAGGGCTGGGGAGTGCACTCCGGAGACCTACAGATTCAAGGGAGGTGGTCCCCGACGGAGTCCACGTACCACATCAATTTCTTGGAACTCAGAGCTGTTCACTTGGCACTGAAGGCCTTTCATCCGTCCTTTCAGACCAACTCTCTGCTTGTACAGACGGACAACACGACTACGATGTATTACCTCAACAAGCAGGGGGGCTCGAGATCCCGCACTCTGTCGCAGGAGGCGCAGGCGATCTGGCACTGGCTTCTGGCCCGAGGACTGTCGATAACGGCCACCCATCTGCCAGGTGTGCAGAATGTTCAGGCGGACGAACTGAGCAGACTGATTCAGGAAAACCACGAATGGGTCATAAACGACGAAGTACTAGGAGAAGTCTTCGCAAGGTGGGGAACTCCAGACGTAGATCTGTTCTCCACCGCCGAAAACAGCAAATGCCGAGACTTCGCCTCCAGGTACTACCAGCCGGGGACGCTGGGGAACGCATTATGGATCAACTGGTCGAACAGCTTTCTGTACGCTTTTCCACCCATTCCCCTGATTCCGACGGTTCTCATCAAGCTGTCCCAATCCAGGGCGAGGATGATTCTGATTGCCTCGGAATGGCCCAGACAGTGGTGGTTCACGGACCTGCTTCACTGGTCCCTCCTTCCTCACATGAAGCTGCCGTGCAGGCCGGACCTTCTCACGAAGTTCGGGGGCGGATGGTGCACCCCAACCTCTCGTCTTTGAGTTTGGCGGCATGGCTCCTGAGATAGTGCAATATGGTCATCTGAATCTCCCAGAGGATTGTATGGACATTCTGAAGGAGGCTAAGCGACCTTCCACTAGGACTTCTTATGCTTACAAGTGGAAGAGGTTTTGCATCTGGTGCAAGTCTAAGAACTATGACCCTACGACATGCAAGGAGGATGTCATCCTTCCATATCTGCTACATCTTGCGCAGTCTGGCCTTAATGTCCATTCCATTAAGGTTCATCTGGCTGCTTTGACTGCCTACAGGAAATGCCCTTCACAGACTTCCTTCTTCCAGATCCCTGTGATCAAAGATTTTCTGGAAGGCTTGAAGAAAGTATTCCCTCCTGTCAGGCTTCCTTCGCCTTCGTGGGACTTGAATGTGGTGCTGTCCAGGTTGATGAAGGAGCCCTTTGAACCTATTCATAAGGCTTCGTTGCAGCACCTGTCCTGGAAGGCGGCGTTCCTCGTGGCCATTACATCGGCCCGCAGGGTGAGTGAAATTCAGGCGTTGTGTTGCCAAGAACCTTATACTGTATTTCATGCTGCTAAGGTTGTTATGCGTACTCACCCTAAGTTTCTTCCCTAGGTTATTTCTGATTTTCATATCAACCAGACTATAACTTTACCTACGTTCTTTCAGAATCCTTCATCTCCAGCGGAAAGGTCTTTGCATTCCCTGGATGTTAGGAGGGTGCTGAAATTTTATCTGGATAAAACCAAAGATATTCGTAGGTCAGACCAATTGTTCATCAATTATGGATCAGTCAGGACAGGTCTTGCTACCTCTAAACAGTCCATCTCGAGGTGGATTGTGTCCTGCATACAATTGTGTTACTACAAAGCTAATAAGACCTTAGGGGGCAAACCTAAGGCTCATTCCACCAGGGGCAAAGCTGCCACGACAGCTATGCTTCGTAATGTTCCCATTGCAGAGATCTGCAAGGCGGCCACTTGGAAGTCGGTCCATACCATTGCTAAGCATTACTGCCTGGACGCTGATGCCAGGGCAGACGCTCAGGTTGGGCAGGCTTCGCTGCGGAATCTGTTCGCACAATAGTGGCGTTATTTCTTCTTTCTCCACTGCCGCTTGGTGTGGGGATGGGCTTGCCATTCTATTCACTAGATTATGACTATACACAGAGATCCCCTACTACAGAAGGAGTAGTTTCTGTCCTGTAACTCCAGTTCTGTAGTAGGGGTATCTCTGTTATAGTCGTAAGCGCCCGCACTCCTCCCCGGTGGAGAGAGAGAGTTTTTCACGTAAGGAATGCTACAGGTCTGGCGTGTTCCGCCTTCAAAAAGAACTGAAAGTAACTGGGACCTGCAAGGCATTCTGGGATACTGTGAAGTTCTGGAAAGTTCTCTTAAAGGCACAGTATCCTGTTATGAGCCACATAATGGCAGACTATGGGGCTTGTCTGTCCAGGTTCTTCTCTCTATCATTCCTGAGAGATTTTGGTGTGAAAGCAAGGGAAATCTGTACAGGCTTTGCTGTTTTGTGGATTTTTTATGGTGGAATTTCTAGTTGAAGTACTGGACAGTGTAGCCTTTTTGGCTGCATTATCTGTCTTTAAATTCTCTCTTAAGTGTCTGTGCAATTCTGCATTTTTCGACACTGTAAGAGATTATTTTTGATTGCTCCGGGGTCCACGCACATGGGCGGGACTATTCACTAGATTATGACTATAACAGAGATACCCCTACTACAGAACTGGAGTTACAGGACAGAAACTACTCCTTGTGCAGGCACCTGCTCCATACAGACCTTAGGCACATTTTGAAATTCCTCTTACCGCCTGGAAACACCTGACTTGGTTTAATGGCTCCTGTAATTGTTCATTCAGTTATGGGCAAAAGACCCACTTATCACAAGGAAATTAAATTTTTGATCGCCCAAAAACAACAATCAACTTGAAGCTGTTTTTCCCCTCAGGGGACCACAAGACAAGCACTTAAGCCTGACTATGTACTTACCCACTGGAATGGTTCCCATTCTTGGAGACTGTAACACCTGGGGGACAATTTTTGTCCACTGTCTATACCATCTGTCATGGCACTCCCTCGATGTCTGTTTTACCAAATGCGCTCAAACAGATACAGAAAGAACATTGGGCAGGTCCTGCCCTAGATATGGGGATGGAATGAATGGGTAATTTTACCGTAGTCTCCGAAATGATTAATGTTAAAGGTGAAGCAGCATCTCTGTCTATACTCCAGCGACTCACTGCGATGGCAGTAGCCAACCGCGAACGTGTTTTGCCTATTATTATTGCTAATGTATACACCTCTTTGGGATGCAATAATTTGAGAACAAGACCTGCAGTGACACCACTTGCCTAATCTAGCACTGACAAGGATGCCAGACCAACCTGTGAGTTTGTTTAAAAAAAGAAACATGGGTTCTCCACCATCTAATTCCTCTGAGAAGGGATACGACTTTCGTGATCGCGCTAAAATCAACTCAGGACAGGTATCAGGTTTCCGATACGCATTCTCCTTGTTCCTTTTAGAAATCATCTGATAAGCGGTAGGACAGAGGAGAATGATCTGAACACAGACAAGAGTACGTGAAACCCAAAAAAGGAGACACAACACTCGTCTGAGGTGAAGATAAAGGAGGATCGAACTCCTCAATACTGAGCCCTATTTCAGAAATAGAAAGTTGCAGCTTTGACTGCTAAATATTCCACAGACAGTGAGAACCCTCCTCCTGAACAGAAAGAGCAAAGGAAGTCACGATAGGATGATAGAATCTCCAGAAGTTTCTGGTAGCGAAAGCAACAGATACCTTTAACTGTTGAGGCCGCGGATACACGCATGACCCCCCCAAATAGAAGGTTACATTAGACGTACTAGTAAAGCAATATTCTGGGAAAATTTTACGTTGGTGGAGGTCGATTGGCCCCCACCATTTGTGCTCGCATCCCAACAAGGAGAGGATATGATTCTTCTTTCTTTTTCTGCCCTTGGCCCTGATGAAGTCAAACAGGCTTATGCAGTCGAATGGGCACTTGCATTAGCCCCTGCATTTTACAGCAATCATGTTGGCTGGTATAAGGATTCTCCTTATCATATCATACCCATAAGATCCAGCCCGCAAGTGCTGCCACAATATCCCATTAAATGGGACACTAAAGTGTCTGTTAAAGAACTTCTCCCCCAATTGGAGTACCAGGGAGTAATTGAACCCTGTGTCTCTCAGCTGAATAATCCCGAGGAAAGAAAGAGCCTCCTTGATGAGGGCCCATGTGATGCGTCTGGAGCCGTGAGCGACCTGTGCTTCTTTCTGGCATCATATGTCTCTAAGAGACCTAACAGAAAAGGAGTGGTAGGGTTAGAACCCTGTTTCAATTTTCTGGAGGTACACAATTGTCTCATCTCCTGGAAACTGAGAGCGGCATATCTGGAAAGGACCTGTGGAGGGTCACTAACCACTAGGGGAGTCTCTGAAGTCTCTCCATGGGTAGACATGCTTTCTAGTGAGGTGTAAGTGATGCACCTACCTACACTATGGGTTTTCCTACTGATCCCTTGCTAAGAGTTGTAGTCAGGGTGTGCTAGGCCCTTTCTACTACAACAGCTGGTTCAGTAGAACTCAGAGTATTTCTAAGCTTGTTATATGTACCTAGAGTACCTTATGTGATCTTTCAAATGATATTTCAAGATTATATGTGGTAAAAACAACAGCAAGCTCAAATCCCAACCGCTGCACACCAATGTGAGAAGTTGGCCTGATATATGATGCTCACTAGTTCTAGTGATCACCTTGTATCAGTCCAAACAACCCTTATGGTGATTGGTTGTAAGTCAACCTTATAGACCAGCTATCCTAATGGTAGCATGGACAAAGCAGTCTTAGGCTAAACTCTTTTGGCATGTGAAGCCAGCTGTTTTACCACAATATAACCCCTTGAATATCAGGTGAAAGGACACCACACAGGTTGTTATGAAAATAAACAGTATATTTATTAATAACAACACCTCTGAACTCTTTATGAGGTCAGAGGGCTAAGCACATGACAATCTCTTACGAAAAATACAAGTTTGCACAAAATTACAATGGTGCCCTAGGGGCACGACAAACCATATACTAAGTAAGTGGAATGTGAGAGTCGATAAAAGGAATGGAGCTGTCCAGAGGCTGTAGGATCGATGGGACCACGCTACACTAACTTCAGGTAAGTAATAGGAGGCCCACGGAACGCGTGTGCAGAGTGTGAACTCACACGCGAGATGCGTAACAACGTCTATGGACAGTACAGTTCAAGTAAAAAGTGAGTACGGACAATCCTGACTAGGTAGGACTAAAACGACTGTGGAACTGGAACTAGGACAGTTAAACTACCCTTGAGCACCGAAATGCTCTCGTTACCTCACCCACGGGCTGCGGGTGCATAGGTGCCAAAGTGTGTCGGGTTCTCGCGTTGAAGTCAATGGAGCCTGAAAGAAAAGATGCTGCAGGCGACCAGGAGGAAGATGTCCGGTGCGATCCAAGGGTGGATCGGTGAAGAAGAGGACCTGAAAGCAGAGGGTACAGTGTTCAAAGTCACTAGCCAGTGACCGGTGTGGAACCAGGAAGGAACCAGGTGCTGTTGTCGCGATCAGGTGAAGAGTGGACGCTTGACTCTGCAGCCACGTGGACCAAGAGGTGTCTTCGACGACCAGGATGGAGGCACGAGCTGTCCCACGCAGGCTCTCGCTGTCGGCGGTGTCGGATCCGGGATTGGACTCAACAGGCCTTGTCAAAGGCAACCCACGCGGTGAGTGGAAAAGACGTCTGGTGCGGACTAGGAGATTCCGGGGTGCCCCTCTTTTGGAAGGGAGCAAGGGCCAGTCTGGAGCAACCAGACCAGCAGTGAAGATTCAAAGGTTCATCGTCTAGGAGGCCACTAGCCAGCCGGTAAGTGACCAGACAATGCGTCGAGGAGCAAACAAGCAGAATGGCCCCACGCAGATCTCGTGGCTGCTGGAGGGCTGATCTTCGGTGCAGGGGCTGCTCGGGGCTGGGGCTTCTCAGTCCCCAAAGCACTTGGTCGAGTTTACCTCGGGAGTCGTGCTGAAAGCGAAGTGCAATTTCTTCCAAGATGGCCGGTCCCACGTGTCTCGTCGCACCCACGGATCTCAGCTGTGCTGCAGATATAGGTTGAGGTCGGAGAGGTCTGGGAATCCGGGTCTCGTTGGGCTCTGAAGTCTGGATCCTCGAGGGAAGACGACAAAGGGAAGCCGCTGGACGCTTGATGGTGCCTGCAGTTGCAGGGTGGACACTCCTTGCCCACAAGGGAGATTCTTCAGTCTTCTGTGGAGCAGAACGTCGAAGGCCAGAGTTTCTTCTTGTTGAATAGTTCAGGATAATCTAATTTGGAATGGGACCAGCTCCTACCTTTATTCTCCTAAAGGGGGCTGCACTACTGACTAGGTCCCTCCCCTGGGTGGGACCAGGAAGGGGGGTGGCTACACCCCCTATCCTTTGTCCGGTTTCCCGCCAGAGCTGGGGCAGGGATGCCCCAGCAACTGGTTTGAACCGGTGTATGCACAGGGGCCCCTTGTGTGCCCCAGGCATGTCTCATTCCTTTCAGGCCTATCCTCCCCAATACACAAAATCCTGTCTGGGGTGGTGCTAGCACCTCCCAAGGCAGGAAACCCTTTGTCCAAGCCATCCTCGCTGGAAGGACTCCCAGCAGCAGGAGGTCAGACTTGTGTCTGTAGTGGCAGCATCCATTTTGTGATGCTGAGGCTCGAGTTAACTTTAACCGGGGTTCACCGTTACATACATGTCGTGTCCGTCTAGAAGGGTGGAATGCTACCCCCGTCGCCAGAATTGGCGAGGGGGTAGTATTCCAAATCGTATGACACCTTACTCGACATGTTTTGATAATGTTATACCAGAGTTAGCATTTAACCGCGAGGTTGATAATGCACTTAAGAGTATATGGTATAGCGTTATCATGGAACAGCTATTAGGACTTGGTTCCACAAGCTGCAAACAGGCTCAGCTCATGCCAGAGCACCATCTCACATAATTCCAAGCACTCTGCCTTCAGGATTGATAAGGCCTTCCATAGGAGTGACTGATAGGAATATATGTGTCCATTTTAGGGTTAGATATAGGTATACTATATATACAGCAAAGGGTGTTTACACCACCTTGCCCCAGCTGTCATGCAGCCAGTTGTGTCAGATTTAGATGGCCAGCCAGGGGTGGCATAATACATGCTTCAGCCCCTGGTAGGCCCTGGGTACACCTATGCCCTGGGTACACCTATGCCCTGGATACCTAAGGTATACTGTACAGGGACTGATAAGGTGGCCCAGTACCAATTGGTAAATGCATCTAAAGTACATGGTTGTCAATTTAGAGAGAGAACAGCTAGGCTGTGGGTCTGATTAGCAGGCCCACAGCCAGGGAAAGTCGTAAACCAGTGAAGCAAAAAGCAAAACTCTGGGGTGACCATAGGATTGCAGACCCCACCCTCCTACAGTTGTCTCGCTTTGCACTGGCACCCTATTTTACTTTGCTGTTCAGCGTTAGTTCGAGATCAGGTGGATTCCCAGTCTCAGTTTATTTGTCTTGCCATATCGGCTCCTCTGGCCAGCACGACAGTGTTACTAGAATTCAAATGGGGGGTCTCACCTCTAGGACCTTTAGCTTCCGATCCCAGGAGCCTCACCAGCCCCCAGATCCCTCCTTACTTGTGGCCAATAGTGTTTATGTCCGATTCAGCCGTCTCCGGCAGTTGAAGGAGACCGGAGCTCTCCGCCAGCCTCTCTCTTCCCAGCGACGCCTCCCTCGCAGACCAGGCCGATCTACAACAGAGCCGACACCGAGGGGAGGTTGCACTGGTTTGGTGGTTCCGCTGTATTCACCTCAGCATAGCTTTTCTTCGGGGCGCTTCCGTCGTCTCCTTGGCAAGCTGCGCCACTGGGCAGGTGCGGGAGATTAGCGGCTCTAGAGTGATGCCGCCCCCTTCTCCTCAGGCAGCCAGTGGCCCTCCTCCGGACCTACGTATACGCAGCTATTTTCCCAATGCCACTCCGCCCCCTTTTGAGGTTAGTTAACGCTCTACAGGGCCTGCGCAGAATCGCACCTTCACAGCTTCACCCTGCCTCCTACTCCGCCCTTACTTCAGCGGCTTCCGGGCGTCTCCGTCACCAGCTCCTTTCCCACCTCCACAGCCAGGAACCTCCACTGTCCCTGGTTACACTACCAGAATTGGGGCTGCGGGACAGGCGGCTCACACAACGGCGGCCACACTACCTTCCACCAGGTTTTCTAAGAGTGGAAGACGACTACCCGGCAGCGCTTCTAAGCACAGGTGAGGGGAGGACAGATGGGACAAGCGCAGGCGGTATATGGATTGGAGAGGGGTGACTAGTTCTCGCAGTCCTTTCTCTACCCTTGCGGAGCTTCTCAAGGTTCTTAGTCAGTTCTCATTCACTGGACAGCGGGACTGAACTTCCACTCAACTCCCCTATAGTCTCTCAAGTTCACCCCAGGATAGGGGTTAGTCCTTCTTGACTCGTGAGGACCTTTTGTCCAGGGACATCAGGAGCGCAATCTAAGCAGGGCCAGGTCTGCAGGAAGGGGGGCGGTGACAGCAGTAAGGTGGCAACCCTTAAAAAGAAGTCAACCCTCTGAGTATCCTAACCCCCTGGCGCCACAGCCTGTACTCCAACTGGCTCTCAGTATGACAAAATGGCCGCCCACAATTTAGCCTTTTATACCCCTAGTCCCAAGTGTCCAGAACAGGCCAGAAGGTTCTAGATCCCACATATAAGTCTATGGGCCAGTCCCTGAGGTAAAATTCTCGGTCAGTTGGCAGCCACCATTTTGTGAAGATTCACCTCCATTTTATAAGAACACCTGTGCCCCTTCATGAGGTTAAAAATAATGAGGCACCCAGAGCTCTAAGAACAACACCAAAAATTGTAGTGGACACACAAAAAAAAAAAAGAAAAATTAGGAGGCAAAAGTGAAAAATAGGAGGGACCACCCAAAGGGCCGACAGGTCCAACAAGGAGTAATTCAGTTTTGTCAGGGTTCAACTTTAGATGGTTTCTTGACAGCCAGCGTTGGACTTCCTTTAGTGTTTCGTTGAGTCTGTGAATGTCGTTAGCGGAGATTTCCAGATAGATATGGGTGTCGTCCGCGTAGAGGTGGAAGGGAATGTTAGCTTTCCTAAGTAGGGTGGAGAGGGGATCCATGTAGATGTTGAAGAGTTGAGGGGAGAGCACTGAACCTTGTGGAACTCCTCTTTTGACGGGATGAAGGTCGGATTCAAAGCTTCTCATTTTTATTCTTTGGGAGTGATTATTCAGGAATGAGGAGAACCAGTTGAGGACCACATCATCTAGACCAGCCCTTTCTTCGAGGAATGCAGAGTACTATCCTTCTGGTTATGGCCCATTTCTGCACGGCTTTTCCTGTCTTTGCTCAAACGAACCCAAATGAAGATTCAATCATCCACCCATTTTCAGAATCAGAACGACTTGCCGCTGTTGTAACCTAAGAATCGTCATTGTTTTATACTGTTGGAGGCTAGCTCCTTTTTAAACTGTTGTTGCTGCTAAAATTTGTTCACAATTGAAAATAGCCTCAGAGACCGATTTTTAGCCTGAATATTGTGTAGTGACTCCACGCTCCCCATCTCGCATTGCCTGCACCATAATTGGAAAAAAAATACTTCTCACCACTTCGGTGATTCCTTCGCCGCCTCACGCCCGTCCGCCATCTTGGGTGTGGGCTAGAGACGCTGACACCACGCTTTGGTGGTTAGCGGGCTAGTCTTTGCGAATACCTCTTAGGCAAGGCTATTTAGGAGGTCACTCGGCCAGTACGCCGATCAGAATCAGAACGACCTGCCGCTGTTGTAACCTAAGAATCGTCATTGTTTTATACTGTTGGAGGCTAGCTCCTTTTTAAACGGGCTAGTTTTTGCGAATACCTCACAGCCATATTCCATAAATATCCACTAGTATGCAGGCGCGCAACATCGCGCCGGAGGAGCGCCAGAGGAAAGCCCGTCTGTGCCCGTCCGGGCCAGGACGGGCCTAGGGGCCACAAACTCTGGTCCAACCCGCACATACTCGCCTGATGCCTTATGGGCGCTAAAGACAGACTCCATTTGTTTAGATGATGTCACATTGGACACCTTGCAAGCCGATGCCCTAGTGCAGACCACAGGTACAGGCTCCGGGACTCCCCCCACATTTACTGGCCGGCAGCTACATGGCCTAAGATTAGAGACACTTAATACGCGCTCCTTACAAAAGCATCACCTGGAAGTCTTCTCCCTATTGCTTGATGGAGAAATTGATATACTCGCCCTCTCAGAAACATGGCTTGATTCGGCATCAACGCCAGACATCTTGGCTGCCCTTCCCCCAGATTATAATGCGATCTGGTATAATCGCCCAAATGATTGCAAAGGGGGGGGTGTGGCCTTTTTGTTCAAAAAATGTCTCGTAGTGAAAGAGATTATTGCACAAAATTGTGCCTGTGCAGAGCGGTTAGGGATAAAAGTCTCGCTTAAATCTTCATGTATCGTAATACTGGTAGTTTATCACCCGCCGCAAAGCTCTCCGGATTTCAATGATACTCTTTGTGAACTTCTGACGGACTTGGCTACCAGATACAAGTCCCTTCTGGTGGTAGGCGATTTTAATTACCACTGGGACAAAGTTCCCAGAGACCCTACGGAGACTGAGTTTGAAGCCAATCTCTCGGTGCTCAACCTACAACAGCTAGTGGTGGGTCCAACTCACGTGAAAGGCCATACATTGGACCTTGTCTGGTCCTCCTTGCCTAACAGAAATAACGGAGGTTAGTCCCTGTATCTGGTCGGACCACTTCATGATAAAGTGCTGGGTCCCAGGTAACCCTGTACGGGCTGCCCCAAATAAATCACGGAGGAAAATTCGACCTTGGAACAAGGTGGAAGTCGACCCTCTAATCGCGACCCTGCTCTCCTCCACCCCCCCTAAAATGAGTGGTACAGATTTGGACCATGATGCTAGGATGCTAAAGACCTGGATGCTCGCCGCTCTGGATAAACTTGTCCCTGAGCAGTTGGAGAGCACTAGAACTAAAGGGAAGGGAGCGCCATGGTTTGATGCCTCTTTGAAACAGAAGAAGCAAGCCCTTCGCAAGGCAGAGAGAAGGTGGAGACTCCACTACTGCCAATCAGAGGCTGAAACTTTTAAAACCCTGCTTTCAAAATATAAGGCAGATATCCTGGAAAGAAAGGCTGCTTTCTATGAGGGAAGAATTAGGGAGGCAGTAAACATACAGCGTGAGACCTTTATGATATTAAGGGAACTCACACAACGAGAAGGAAAAATCTCCATGTGTGATCAACCAGACTGTGATTCCTTCCAAACTTTCTTTCTTCAGAAGGTACAGGATATCATCACTGATATTAATGCACGGCCAGCAACAACTATGTTGACTAGTCAGACTGCTCAGGTGCCATCCATGACTTTGAATAGTTTCCCCCCTATCGACGACAAGTGCCTAGCGGAACTTGTCGGACAGATCAAGTCAGGTTCAAATATAGATCCTTGTCCCCCGAAAATTTTTGAAATGGCCCTGCCAGGCATCCAGCCCCAGGTGCTGAGTTTACTGAATAACTCACTGAAAACAGGCTATTTGCCAACTCAGATGAAAGAAGCCAGGGTCTCCCCACTTTTAAAGAAAGCAGGAACAGATACGAAAGCCTTAAAAAACTACAGGCCTATTTCGCAGCTACCATTTCTAAGCAAGATCTTAGAAAAGCATGTCCTCAGCACTCTAGCTGTCCATCTGGAGGAACACCATCTCCTTCATGCCAGGCAGGCTGAGTTTCGGCCCCAACATAGCACAGAACTAGTCATGGCCTCGGTCGCCGTTGAGCTGAGAGTCAGGGCAGATAATAAACAGCCATGCGCCCTGATTCTCTTAGACTTATCGGCGGCGTTTGATACGGTCAGCCACACCATCTTGCTGGACCGTATCGCGAAATTGGGGATCACAGGCCAGGTGCTAAAGTGGCTAGAATCCTTCCTGTCAGGTCGAACCCAGAGAGTGCAGTTAGGAGACCAGCTGTCGGAGATCAGTGGGGTGACTTGGGGGGTGCCCCAGGGGTGGGCTCTATCCCCCCTGCTTTTTAAGATCCATCTACAACCGATGGTGGAGGAGCTCATGCGTATGAACTGCGAAATGTTCAACTACGCAGACGATACCCAGCTATTGGTCCAGCTGGACGACACCAAAGAGGCCCAGGAATCAGTGAGGAATCTGCTCAGCTTCACGGTCAACTGGATGACTAACAATCTGTTGAAAGTGAATGCTGACAAAACGGAGGTGCTGGTGATCAGCAACAAAGAAGATCCCTGGTGTGATCTGTTTTGGCCCCCTGAGTTGGGAACCACCCCTTCTCCCGGTGCTGTGGTAAAAAGCCTGGGCTAAGGATCGATGCGGATCTCTCAATGGCTCCTCAAGTTTCTGCTGTCGTCGGATCTTGCATAGGTGTGTTGAGGCAACTACGTAAGCTGGTTCCCATCTTATCCGCCTCCACCCTGCAATCGATCGTATCAGCCACAGTCATCTCGAGACTTGATTACGGCAACGCTCTATATCTTGGCCTGCCACAGAAGCTGCTGAGGAAGCTGCAGGTAGTTCTCAACGATGCAGCTAGGCTGATCCACTCCCTGCCTAGAAACTCGCACGCAACCCCCTTGCTTCAGAAGTTGCACTGGCTCTCAGTGAAATTTCGAGTCCAGTTCAAATGTCTCTGTGTGGCCCATAAGGCACTCTTTGGGAAAGCCCCAGAGTACATCAAGCAACGTTTGAAGAGGTATGTTCCCGGGAGATCCTTGCGCTCAGGAACAACTACCAATCTGATTCAACCCAGGTTCAAATTAAAAACCAGAGGAGGCAGGGCCCTGTCTATGCTTCTCCCGCAACTGTGGAATGAGCTTCCGTCTACCCTAAAGGAGGAATCACAGCTACTTCCCTTCAGAAAAAAACTGAAAACCCATCTATTCAGAAAGGCATTCATGACAGTCTAGGCGGTAGAACAACTGAGGGTTCTCTGGGGTATCAGTGTGTTATGTTTTCTGTTAAGCGCTTAGAGACCGGCGGTGATAGGCGCTATATAAACACTCCATAACATAACATAACATAACATAACATTTTTCTTTGATATGATCAATCTAGAACAACATGGCTTTTTGGTCCAGGAGAGGGGGTATCTCCTCCTCCTTGGAAGGGTGGGGCGGAACGAAGAAAGTGGCTGACATGGTAATGTGTCACCACTTTTGGTAGGAAAGAAGCACCTGTGCGGAGAACCAGTTGGTCTGAAAAGAAATTAGTGTATGGAGGGTGCATTGAAAGCATCTGAAACTAACTAACCTTCCTGCCCAATGTAATGGCAATTAAGAAGACTGTTTTGAATGGCACGAGACGTAGAGAGCAACTATGGATGGGCTCAAAGGTTGAGCAAATCAAAAATGTTAAAACCGAATTAAGGTCTCTTTGGGACTAAATAAAGGGCTTTGGAGGAAACATTCTTAAATCCGTTCAATAAATGAGTCACAACTGGACTGAAACAGGCAGGGCTGATCCAGCAATCATATTAAAGCGAGTATGGCCAAATGGTAACCTTTAACTGTACAAAGGCAAAGCCTTGCCAGGCTAACAATAGAACAAATACCAATGCCGCAGACAAAGGAGCAGAGAAAGGATCAACATGCTCGTCAGTGCACCAAACCACAAACTTGTCCCAAAAGCACGCGTGTACAGTCTTTGTAGATAGTTGCCTGGCTGCCTAAACGACTTCCGAATGCTGGTCAGAAACAGCCAGCTGTTGTCACGCAATCTCCATGCATAAAGGTGAAGTGTGTGAAGGTTCAAGTATAGAACCCTCCCTGTTGCTAGAACAGGAGATCCTTTCAAAGAGGCAGCCTGATCCGAGGACTGATGCTCATGCTCAGGATTTCGGGATACCTTACTCTCCGTGCCCAGTCCAGAGCCATTAGCCAGAAGTGGTATTGGCGAGAAGGAGATGAAAGTTCTACTCCTGACAAAGCGAGTCTCCAAATCAGAGCAGCCTTGGTAACTCCAGCATGCAGAAGTGTGGACACTGCGCATTCTCGGCGGTGGCAAATAGATCTAACCTAGGTTCTCCCTAGTCATAGAAGAGACCCCACACAACCTCTTGTATGGCCCATTGTTTTTTCCCCTATGTGTGCCTATTTATGCACGTTGTAACCCGCTTTTGTTTTGCACAAGTTACTATCATGCTTGCTTTTGTGCCACATTGTATTTTCACATAGAACCAGCATTTGTTTTTGCTTTTTATTCTTTTCCTGTGATTTAGTCTGAGTAGCCTAGGCAAAATCAAACCACATTGCTCCTTGTTATTCTCTTTGGTCAGACTCTAGCACCTAGACATGATAAAAGAATGCAGCTGCTGTTTTGAATACACATATCTTGCCATAAAACTGAGGTCAGGAGTCTGAAAACACTCACACAGAGTGAAGGTCCCGAGACAAGAGTGCTGCATCAGCCAAGATGTAGAACATCCACCTGTGTATGCTAAGGTACGGGCCCACCTCTAAACCCAGAGATCTATAATTTATAACCACATAGCTTCAATAGTGAGGGAGGGTTTAGGCAGATCTGCCAGATAACATGACAGGGCTCTTAATTGTGTATGGTTTATTAACCATGGTGATGACATTATTGATATGTATTTGCTTTCTAATTGTGGCAAAATTATTGCATTTTAGAGCCTGATTATTTAAATAAACATAGCAAACTTCATGTGGGTCTCTTTTTTATTCTATTGTGGACAAGTACGAGTGAGAGAATGAAAGGGTGTGTCCTGTTACCAGGGTCCCTGAGAGGGTCGGGAGTGTTGTGTTCTGGGGTGTCCAATCACTTGCCTCTCTGAAAATGTAAAGAAGGCAGTGAGGCACTATAGCTTGTCGAAATCGGGCTCATAGATACTGATGTGGTATGGTAACTTAGTCCCCTACATACTGATGTTCTATAGTCCCAAGCATAGTTCTGTTCCTGAGCAGAATGCCTGCAACATGGCGCCGCCAACGTTTGCTCAGGTACTAATTTGCGGGACCCTGGGTAGTGGTTGTGCTTGTCCACAATAGCCTCGCACCTTATATTGGGAACGTCCGTAGTGTTGGAGATTAATCCTCCACAGCCAAGCTTAAATATTAAAAGGTTATAACCCAGTTTGGGTTATGCTTTGTTCCATCTTTGTTTTCTAACAGCGCAACCTGTAAGTATTGTGGCCAACTGCCGACCGGCAGTCTATGCACATTTAGCTCAGCATGGAGTCCATAATGCAAGAGCTCGTAAAATCCTTGTAGTAGAAGTGGACGCTGCATACCACTTTGAAGTATTTTATTCTTGGGTGACATTCCCATCTGTGAATACTAATACATTCCATGAAAATACTGTTGTGCAGGCACCTGCTCCATACAGACCTTAGGCACATTTTGAAATTCCTCTTACCGCCTGGAAACACCTGACTTGGTTTAATGGCTCCTGTAATTGTTCATTCAGTTATGGGCAAAAGACCCACTTATCACAAGGAAATTCAATTTTGGATCGCCCAAAAACAACGATCAACTTGAAGCTGTTTTTCCCCTCAGAGGACCACAAGACAAGCACTTAAGCCTGACTATGTACTTACCCACTGGAATCGTTCCCATTCTTGGAGACTAACACCTGGGGGACGATTTTGTCCACTGTCTATATCATCTGTCATGGCACTCCCTTGATGTCTGTTTTACCAAACATGCTCAAACAGATACAGAATGAACATTGGTCAGGTCCTGCCCTAGATTTGAGGATGGAATTAATGGGTAATTTTACTTTAGTCTCCGAAATTATTTGTTCTAATGTTAAAGGTGAAGCAGCATCTCTGGCTATACTCCAGCGACTTACTGCGATGGCAGTAGCCAACCGCGAACGTGTTTTGCCTATAATTATTGCTAATGTATACACCTCTATGGGGATGCAATCATTTGAGAACCAGACCTGCACTGACACCACTAGGCTAATCTAGCACGGACAAGGATGCCCGACCAATCTGTGAGTTTGTTAAAAAACAAAACATGGGTTCTCCACCATCTAATTCCTCTGAGAGGTGATACGACTTTCGTGATCGCGCTAAAATCAACACTCAGGACAGGTATCAGGTTCCTGATACGCATTCTCCTTGTTCCTTTTAGAAATCACCTGATAAGCGGTAGGACAGAGCAGAATGATCTGAACACAGACAAGAGTACGTGAAACCGAAAACGGAGACACAACACTCGTCCGAGGTGAAGATAAAGGAGGATATAACTCCTCAATACTGAGCCCTATTTCAGAAATAGAAAGTTCCAGCTTTGACTGCTAAATATGCCACAGACAGTGAGACCCCTCCTCCTGAACAGAAAGAGCAACAGAAGTCACTATAGGATGGCAGAATCTCCAGGAGTTTCTGGTAGCGAAAGCAACAGATACCTTTATTACCGTTGAGGCCGCGGATACACACATGGCCCCTCCAGATAGATTATATCAGTTGGATACCCAAATAGAAGGTGACATTAGACGTACTAGTAAAGCACTATTCTGGGAAAATTTTACGTTGGTGGAGGTCGATGGCCCCCACCATTTGTGCTCGCATCCCAACAAGGAGAGGATATGATTCTTCTTTCTTTTTCTGCCCTTGGCCCTGATGAAGTCAAACAGGCTTATGCAGTCGAATGGGCACTTGCATTAGCCCCTGCATTTTACAGCAATCATGTTGGCTGGTATAAGGATTCTCTTTATCATATCATACCCATAAGATCCAGCCCGCAAGTGCTGCCACAATATCCCATTAAATGGGACACTAAAGTGTCTGTTAAAGAACTTCTCCCCCAATTAGAGTACCAGGGAGTAATTGAACCCTGTGTTTCTCAGCTGAATAATCCTGAGGAAAGAAAGAGCATCCTTGATGAGGGCCCATGTGATGCGTCTGGAGCCGTGAGCGACCTGTGCTTCTTTCTCGCATTCCACTTTATCCAAAGCACAGGTCGCTCACGGCTCCAGACGCATCACATGGGCCCTTATCAAGGAGGGTCTTTCTTTCCTTGGAGTCGCTACTCTTACGTGACCTCCCCAAAACTCGGAGATGGTCCAGTCCCACAAGGACACCTTCTTTACTTCAGATTGCCACGTTTCTTTTGATACAAACACACGCCCTGATGAATTTCAACCCTTTTGAACGAAACGCATTGACTGAGGCTCATTGCACCTATTTGTTGGATTACCTAATAAAGAACAATTTTCACAAAAAAAAGAAACATACCATTAGTTGTTACTGAAACAGTTGATTGGGGTAGTGCACCACTCAATTTGTTCATAATTTCCATATATCTTCTTGGCATTTTGCACTTTTCAACAGCAGGTGCAGGAGCAGTTTGTGCACACTAAATTCTGACTTCATCATTACTAACAATGGGAACGTAGCTAAGAGGTGCGGCCACTGGAGTCCGCTGTTGACCCTCGCCCCTTTATGTTTAAAGAGTCTGCAGCCCCACGGATGCGCAGCTCCAGTCCTAACCTCATTAGAGGGAGCTTTATTTTTTTTCCTGGGATATTCTAGTGCCCATTTATGCACCCTTCCCCAAGCAAATAGAAGAGGACTGTACGAGCATCAGAAGTGCACGCTTCCTGCACACACAAGAATTAGCATCAGACAGACATCTCCATTGCTCTCATCACTGTCTCAACCTTCTTAGATTTTAATTCCAGATAAAGAGTGAGCACAGTGGTTGACCTGACCACAATCTGCTCCCTCATGCAAAAGGTCCACCTGATCTGGGATATCTTCAACTCCACTTTAATGAAATGTAATCCTAAGTCTTGACCTCAATACATATTAGTCATCTTTTCTCTTTTTGTTATCTGCCACTGCTACCCAAAATAGCCCGATGATCCACCAGGTAGCTCACAATGGAGAGGTCAGGAAAAGCTCAAAAATAGTTCTGTGGATAGAGAAGGGACACATTACTGTCTATCCACCATACACCCCAGCCAGACACAACAGCATCTGTGTGGAAGGCTAAGGCTTTTAGTCCCGCTGGCAGTCTCCAGCGACGCCCACCAGAGCTTCGCTATCATAGCCCTACCAGCACAACTACGCAAGGCTTCTTCCATCTAAGGTGGTAACTTAACTCACATTAACTCACACACATCTTTAAAGCACCTCCAGGCCACCAAATCCTATGAGTATCAATTTGCTCACCCTCTCAGGCACAGACCTGGGCACACACATAAGCCGAATACGGAAGGGTATAATCCACAACAAAAAATTAATCGTAACACAGTTGCGGAAAAAAGGGGTAGACTGAAGACTGCAGATTGGTCACTCTATTTTGCTCAAACTCAGATTTCTCTGAATACACTGCTTCTTCTTAGGAGGCTTCATGGGTGACAGGTAGTACTAGGTTCGGTCAGGTGGGAGAAAAGGCTGGGGTCCCCAATGAACGCCCCAAGTAAACACCAAGCAATTGTGGCCCGCAGCAAACACCCCTCAATCCAAAGGGCATGCTGAATGAAGCATGAAGCAATGTCCAATTGTGCTTCACATAAAAAGATCTAAATCCGTATTATTTTCCTTCTTTGCCAATGTCGGTCATTA
The DNA here is from genome assembly GCF_964261635.1 of Lissotriton helveticus. Classification (NCBI taxonomy): domain Eukaryota; kingdom Metazoa; phylum Chordata; class Amphibia; order Caudata; family Salamandridae; genus Lissotriton; species Lissotriton helveticus. The sequence goes on along the minus strand of NC_136060.1, from coordinate 473,860,452 downwards.
TTTGCACGAAGAGCTTATACAAGCCTCAGATGAAGCTTGTAAATCTCACTCATCTACATTACTGGGCTCACCAACCCCTGGAAAAAGATAAGTGCATCAAGCCAGAGTCCATTGGCACTGCAAACCCGCTTACTGCACTCCACATTCTTCCTGCTGGGCTGGACAGTCTTACTGCAGAACTAGTGGGTGTCGTGCCAGCGAAGGTGAGTCTGGGTTATGCCATAATCACTTCCTTCTGACTGAGTGTTCAGCAAAAGTCTTGAGAAAACGTGCAGCAACCCACTAATTTTAGTGGTGCCAAGCATATAAACTAAATAAGCAACAAACCACTATTATCAATCCAAAATATAGGTCTTCAACAAAAAAATGTTGTAGCTACTAAATCTCTCAAAAGGGTTTGCTAGTGCAGATTGATTTTTAAAGTTATTAGAGTTTTTGCCGGCGTTCACCAAAACAATAAGTTAAATATGCTGGCTGCAACTTTATAAATAAATAAGGGTCTTTAGTTGGTCTCCTCCTTCAGAGAAACCGAGGGAGGCATGAATCCTTCGGGAAGCCACACTTCTTGTTTACAAGTAAGACATGAAGCTTAGCACAAGTGGTGTCAGCTATGGTTGTGGCGAGTGTGCCATTTGCTGAGCGCTCTAGCGCTTTTTGCTGCCAACAGGTGTGCCCTATTTAAGGTGAGCTTTACTGTAGCTCGGCCTTGGACAAGGGAACAGCACGCACGCGCGCTATGCTGCTGCTGTAGTAGGCTGCAGGCTGTTATTTTAAAAATTGTCGTTTTTTCATTTTCTTTATTTTAAATTGATATTGCGCTCTGTTTTACTCGCGCTTGCAGCGCCCACATACCTGCACCTTAAATTGTGCCCCTCACCGCGTTTGGAGCGGATTTGTCATCTAGGGCTAGCGTTTTCGCGCGTGGCCGCCATCTTGGGGGTGGTTGTGGCGAGTGTGCCATTTGCTGAGCGCTCTAGCGCTTTTTGCTGCCAACAGGTGTGCCCTATTTAATGCTCGCTTTACCCGCGCAGCGGTGACGCGCAGCGGTAGCGCCTGGTCAGCGCCTGAGTCAAGCCAGAGTCCTGCCCGTCTGCGCCTGTCAGCGTTCCGGAGGCGTTGCGGGTAGCGGGTGGGGCTCTGCATTTTAAGAATGTGTAAATCTGGCGCACTTTTGGTGCGGTACACATGTGAGGAGTTGCGCTCTCTGAATCATAGGGAGCTTGGCTGCCAGTCTGTCTTTCCTGGCCGCCATAGGGGTAAGTTTCGATGCCCGGGTTGTGGTTGGCGTCCTACCCGAGTTTTGTCTTCAGCCCCGTCTATTATTACAGCGGCCGCAGAGTACGCATGCATGCTGCTAAACACCAGATCAGCGTGCAGTCATGCGCAAGACATCTTTGAGCTTCTTGAGACAGAGAAGCCACTCTGTTTAATGTTGACGGAGACTTGGTGGGGAGAATCCTCCAACCCCGATGTGGCAATGGCAATCCCGCCTGAGTATAACATCTTCAGGAAGGATAGAGCGAAGGGCAGGGGCGGTGGGGTCGCTCTGGTGGTAAGGAAGGGCACGTTGTGCACCGTCTTGCCCACGGAGGATATCCGTGGATCGGAATCGCTGGCTTTTTCACTCACGCTAGCGCCGCACCAGTCAGTGAAGGGTCTGTTGGTCTATCGACCCCCTGGCCCGCTCGGAACTTTCTTTGTCGACCTTGATTCGGCGCTGCTGGGTCTGGCTCTGAGAGCAGAACACTGCTTAGTGGCAGGGGACTTTAACATCCGGATGGATGATCCGTCTGACCCTGCTGCCATAAAGCTTTCTGAAGCCATGAATCCACTGGGCCTTATACCTCATCTGCTGGGGCCGACTCATGCTAAGGGGCATACTCTCGACCAGGTTTTCTCTACATCGCCGCTGGTGGTGAAAGAGATTCTCCCGGTCTTGTGGTCGGATCACTGGCTTGCCAAATTTATGATCAGTGGCACTGCCAGGTTATCCACCCCTGTCCCACAGCAACGGGGACGAGCTTTCAGAGCATTTAGTAGAGTAACCCCTGAGATGCTGGCTCGGGCTGCTTTGAATCACCCCTGTCCTCTCTCGGGTGAGCTGGAGAGTGACTTGGAGTCCTTGCAAGATTGGCTTACGGAGAGGCTTAATGACCTGGCCCCGATGCAGCCCCCCCGCTTGACATCTAAGCGGGTGTCGGCCCCTTGGTTTACTTCTGCACTGTGGGCTACGCGGCAGCAGTGCAAGGTAGCCGAAAGGGCCTGGCGGGCTCACTATGGCAGCATGGACAGGTCTGCCTATAAGGCTGTGGTTAAGGTTTACCACCGGGACATCCGCCTCGCAAAGAAGGCCTATCTTGCGGGGAGAATTGAAGCGGCCGGGAACTCCAGCAAGGAGATTTTTACCATCGTAAGAGAATTCATTTCCCCTCGGACCACTACATCGGAAGAGGTGCCCTTAGGTTCCTGGGCGGCGGATCTTGCCTGTTTTTTTACTAGCAAGATAAAACTTATACAGGACTCTTTTTCATCTGTAGTTCCTGACAGGCCGCCGGTGCCCGAGGGTGGTATGTTTTCATCTGTTGCGCAGGGCGCCATGCTGACCGAGTTTCCATCTTTGTCAGCCCCCGCCTCTCTAGCGCTTATGGGCAATTTAAAATCTGGGTCTCCGTTGGACCCTTGCCCAGCTAAGCTCTTGGGTAAATTGGCGGAGGTGATCAACCCACTGGCGAACCCTCTTCTCAACCTTTCGTTGAGCTTGGGAGTGGTTCCGTCAGAGTGGAAGAAGGCCATGGTTATCCCGCTACTTAAAAAACCTAGCCTTGACCCAAAGGTCCCAGCTAATTATAGGCCGATTTCGTGGTTGCCGGCTTGTGTAAAAATCTTGGAGAAGCACGTTCAGTCGGTGCTCTCCAATTTTTTGGAGTCCCACGAGATTCTGCATGACTCCCAGTCAGGCTTTCGCTCTAATCGTAGCACCGAGACCGCGCTCCTTAAGGTTTTTGAAACCATCAAAGGGGTGTTGGATACCGGGGGCAAAGTCATGTTGGTGTTGTTGGATCTGTCGGCGGCTTTTGACACCGTCCCCCATGATGGCCTTCTCGCAAGACTCTTTGAGATTGGTCTTCGGGGGACGGTGCTCAAATGGTTTTCGTCCTTCTTAGCCGGCCGCCGGCAGACGGTCTGGACACCACCGGACTCTGCCGTGATGCCGCCATTGGGAGTCGGGGTCCCTCAGGGCTCTATTTTGAGCCCGACCCTTTTTAACATCTTTATGACCCCTCTGGCGGCGGTGGCGGAGTCATTTGGTGCCCGGATCGTGTCGTATGCCGACGACACCCAGCTCCTTTTCTCTTGCGAGAGAGGGGCCGACTTTGACGGGGAGAGTATCCGGAATTGCCTTGGGGCGGTGTTCACATGGTTCCAACTGAACAGCCTCAAGTGCAATTCCGACAAATCGGAGGTACTCTTCTTCGGGTGCGATGCAGAGCCGAGCTGGCAGGCATGGTGGCCCGTCAACATGTTTCCACCTTCCAGCTCTTCCCCTATGGCTAAAAACCTGGGGGTTAAGATGGACAAGGGGTTGACGTTGAAAGCCCAGATCCTTGGGGTGACCGGCACCTGCTTTGGCCTATTAAAAATGCTGCGGAGGTTTTTGCCTCTTCTGTCAGAGGAGCATAGGAGGCTGACTGTGCAGGCCCTGATAGGCTCCAGGTTGGATTATGCCAACATTCTTTACCTGGGCCTACCAGAGTACCTGCTACAGCGGCTTCAAGTTGTGCAGAATGCGGCGGCCAGGGCCATTTTTGGTCTAAATAGACGTACTAGCGTCTCTGGGCTACTGCGGACGCTGCATTGGTTACCCATTCGCAAACGGATCGCCTTTAAGGCTATGACCTTGGCCTATAAGGCGCTCCATGCGGTGGGGGCGCAGTATCTCCAAAAGAGACTGGCCTTTTACCATCCGGCTCGTTCGCTGAGGTCGGAATCCTTACTCTTGGCGGTGGTCCCTCGTGTTAAGAGGGCCCGACTGGGTGGCCGTTCTTTTAGTTTATTGGCCCCACAGATGTGGAATTCGTTGCCGCTCCCACTTCGGGGGGCTACTACTCTTCTTGAGTTTAGGAAAGGGCTCAAAACCTGGCTGTTCTCCCAGTAGGCCTCCAGGTAGTTCTTCTTTTTATCTGTTGGTTGTTTATGTTCTTTTAAACTGTGTTGTGTTATCCTACATTACTTCCCCTGACCTAAAGCGCCGGGACACTCTTTTTGAGTAACCGTTGCGCTATACAAAACAATAAATAACATAACATAACATATGGAGGAACGAGCCAAAGATGTTAAAACAAACCTCCATTGCACAAAATGAATTCACTGGGCGCCAGAAGCGAAGGCAAACTGGGCAGGCATCACACTGCATTTATCGCCTGCATCTCAGGGGAGAATGTCTGAAGCCTGTTGCAGTTGCATCTAGCCGCGAAATTGAAGGAATGTGGAGACAAACTAAAATGGCAACTATTCTAGTGTCGTTTTAGTTCTGAAAGAAAAACCATTCCAAGATGGCCACCAGTGCATGCACATGTGCTATGATGTCACAATGTATGCACATACATCTTCACTCACTAGCCATTTGGGAGATCTAGGGAAAACCAAATGAACTCCCATGCAGGATAGAAAGAAAAAGAAACCAGTATTGGCAATGCCAGTAGGTGTGGCCTTGAGATGCTGGTGCAAAGGTTAATTTTATTTTTCAATTTATTTTTAAAGCATAAGCCAGAAAACGAAAAGAAAACAGACTGCCACCTAAATGTAGCACTAAATGTTTGAAATTAAAATGTTAAGTAAAAAAAAAAAACACTATGTCCATTTTGGCTTTTTTTTTTATTTTGTTGCAAGTTTATTTTACCTTTCCAAGCTGACCAACAGCCATTTTTGAAGAGTAAATTGAATAACTAAAGAAAAAGAGCCAAACATTAGCAAAGCCAATAGGTCTAGCCTTGGCATGCTGGTGTAAAGGTTAAGTTTTCTTTTTCACATTTTGTATTGCAAGAATAATTCACAAAAAGAAATACAAAAGAAAACAGAATGTGGCCACGAAATACGTGCAATAACAATGTTAAATTTACAAAACCATTTGCTGATGTGGCAGTTTTATTAGTAGTGATTTTTTTTTTAAACATTTCAGTCGTGCCATTCACATAACAAAAACTTTAACAAGCATTCCTTCAAATTTTCAGGCACTTTTGTAAAAATCGCAGCATTTTTACAAAAGTGCCAATTTCGCTGCAAACCGCGAAATCCTGAAGGGTCTGATAGACAATGGCTGATCGACATTGTATATTGCTGGGCAACCTGAGGACTCATGGGGAGGAGATGCCAGTCTCATTGCGACCAAAAGATATATGGGACTTCCTAACTGCTTACCTACAGGAGCATCCAGACGGCATGGGAAACTACAGGTGGACTGATAATGAAGGGAGGTGAAGATATCGGTGTATTGAGAATGTAAAAACTGGTTACTATGTGAAGCGTACTTACAATATGTAACAGAAATGTAAACCTGATGGCTTGACCTTTTGTTCTGTTGTTCAGAATAAATAAAAGATTATAAAAATATTTAAAAAAATATTATGTTATTATGTACAGGTTGAAATTCCAGATCAGCAGCCAAGCCCTCCTGAAAGACTTTTTGATTTGGAAATACAAATTGAGGGTGACATACAGCATACTATTACAGTAGTATTCTGGAAGAATTTAACTAATGAATACAGTATTCTCAGGGTTGAGACCGATTGGCCACCAGAGTTTGTTAGGAAAGTCCCAAAGGGAGGATGTTGTATGTACTTTGTGGTGTTTGACTCCTCCCATCGCTGTGAATTGGCTTTTTTCTGTGTCACTTTGAAATCGTTACCTGCTAATGGTTGGTGCATGTCTCACCTTTTCTCACAAGTATTCTCACATGGAGTATTGCAGTGGAAGCGAGCAGCAGCGGCAGGACACGCTTTGCTCCGACCGCTCTTTCCTCTATGTGTATTTGTCTGGCCAGAACACGAGCGCTCGTGTTCTGAGTCGCTGTTGGTTTTTGTCCGTAACATTTTTTTATTAGGTCGAGCGTATACAGCACTTGCGCTGTCGCTTAGCGACTGACCTCTTGTGTATACTTTAGCAGTAGAACTCATTGCTGCCAGATGTTTTTTATTTGGTTGTGTTACTGTCCTTCACAGAAACGTGTTTGCCAATGGGTTATCCTCCCTTTATGTCCCTCCTTTTAGTTTCCGTTTCGGGCGGATGCAGCTCCGCCTTACTACTATATTGTTACGCCTTAGGTGTTGATGTCTTCGTCTGAGGACTTCTTTTGTTATTCTGTTTCCGTACCTCAGCTCCACACATGCTTGTTGTGCGACGCGCTTTCCATTTTTACAATTAAAAAAAAAAAAAAAACTCTTTCTTATTACACTTATACAAAGTTAATACATTTTGAGGACAATAGGGCAGCGCACGCTTATGGACGCTACTTTAAAAGTTCAGACTGGTGCCGATCACTTTAATATTATAGGCGTAGCCTTTGTGACGTTCAGGTAACGTCACTATCGAAGACAGTCTTGGCTGGCTACTGGCAAGGAGGAGAGACACCATTGCTGTCGAAGTGTTACTCAGGACTGCTGTAGGCTACATGAGTGTTTCTCTCCTACCCCTCCCTCGTTTTTCAGCTACTCTCCGGACACGTTTTTAAATCTCTGGATACTTTTTAAAAGCATATATACCCTGTGTGTTTGCTCCTTTCCCTCACCCTTTAAATATAAACTTTTGTCTTGGGTTAGTAAGCTTCGGCAATGAGAAAAAAAAAGAGTCACTTCCACGGTACTGGATGTAACCGGGTGGCAGCTAAGCTCAAAGATGTATTTCGGAAGGGAAGGCCGAGCCCTTTTGATTTGCTAAGTCAAGCAAACTGAAGCAAGTGGTGTTTTTTTAAGTGTCTCCAGGCGTGTGATTAAGTCGGCTTTCCTGATGATGGAATTGCACAGTTAGGAGTCTTGAATGTTTTTCTCCACGCCACCGCGAAAAAAGTATTTCCTGTTTTCGGGAGAATGATTGCCCCTCAAAAGCCAGGGGGATTGGGCATTGCTGCTGTGGTGTTCAGCAATATCCACCCATGGTTAGCGCCAGAACACTGATGGAAAAAAAAAGCAATCTACTTGACTAATGCCCTTTCTAAGCAGAAATGACCCTCAGCAAATGCCAAGCCGCTATTCTAACAGTCTATTTAATCACCAGCCTCCTATTTAATCACCAGCCTCCTCCTATTTAATCACCAGCCTCCTTCTATTTAATCACCAGCCTCCTTCTATTTGATCACCAGCCTCCTTCTATTTAATCACCAGCCACCTTCTGTTTAATCAACAGCCTCCTTCTATTTAATCACCAGCCGCCTTCTGTTTAATCACCAGCCTCCTTCTATTTAATCACCAGCCTCCTTCTGTTTAAACACCCACCAGCCGCCTTCTATTTAATCACCAGCCTCCTTCTATTTAATCACCAGCCTCCTTCTGTTTAATCAACAGCCTCCTTCTGTTTAATCACCAGCCACCTTCTGTTTAATCAACAGCCTCCTTCTATTTAATCACCAGCCGCCTTCTGTTTAATCAACAGCCTCCTTCTATTTAATCAACAGCCTCCTTCTATTTAATCACCAGCCGCCTTCTGTTTAATCAACAGCCTCCTTCTATTTAATCAACAGCCTCCTTCTATTTAATCACCAGCCGCCTTCTGTTTAATCAACAGCCTCCTTCTATTTAATCACCAGCCTCCTTCTATTTAATCACCAGCCTCCTTCTGTTTGATCACCAGCCTCCTTCTGTTTGATCACCAGCCTCCTTCTATTTAATCACCAGCCTCCTCCTGTTTAATCACCAGCCTCCTCCTGTTTAATCACCAGCCTCCTCCTGTTTAATCACCAGCCTCCTCCTGTTTAATCACCAGCCTCCTCCTGTTTAATCACCAGCCTCCTCCTGTTTAATCACCAGCCTCCTCCTATTTAATCACCAGCCTCCTTCTGATCATCCCTTCATGTAGAATATTAACTGTACTTGTCAAAGCACTGCGGGTCACATGCATGGGACTGGCACACAAATACATAAGCATGCCAGCTATTAAAAGCTCACAGCACTCAAACTGGGAACCTCAAGATAGGAAAATTCATGCAAATCTACCCTTGAACAGTAAACAAGCAGCAGAGCGGGGCTATCATGGTATGGAGGGTGAAGGACGTTTCCCAGCTCACCAAACATCTTTACAGTTACACACCACTCCTTGGTGCTGAAAGGAGCAGCTTTCAGTCTGATTAGCTCCATCAAACAAAACCATAACTAAACCAATAGTTTGCATTTTCGTACAGATTAAAGGGTTTCCTAAGCGTCACAAGCACACGCAGTACAGGAACAATATGTCAGCAGCAGTTCAAGGTTTCCTCTCACAAAGAATGGTACTGCAAAGACAGCAGCACACACGTGCACACACATACACTCACATGCACACCCTTCATCTACCCACCTACCCATACAGAACAAACAGAACTTACATGAAAAAGAGCAAGAGGTCTCACAAGCACAGCCCTTCTCTGGGGCTGCATGCCCAGCCAAAAATATTTTCACATTTGTCAACAAATTCTACAACCCATAGTAAATGAGAATGTCTTTTATTTATGTTTTGAAAACCTGCAAGTGGTGCGTGAACACGCACTTTATATTTATAGTCCTTGCTTACGAAAAGCAAGGCTGGCAGTAAAAGCCTTCCTTCTCTTAAGCAAGGACTACGAGTACAAAGTTTGTTGCTTGCGGGTTTTCAAAACACACAAAAAGCATTGTCATTTACAATGCCAATAGCTCAAAATCTTGCAAGTGCGAGACTATTGCATTGCAAATGCTTGTTTATATACATCTCCGCAACGCGTCCACACAACGGGAGATGCTGCAGAGTACCACAGTTTGCTTAACTTAACGCACTTTGTTTAACCTGCAGGCTGACAAAAAACTGTAATTTCGCATTACTTACTTTGCTTTTAAGAACTTTAAGAGCTTTATAGGCAGGGGCGATTAAGCAAGCCTTTACTTGTTTAAGCCACGCCCTAGTTAACGGCAAGTTAAGCATATATAAAGGATTCAAATCATTGTCTACGTGTAGTCCATGGATGGGGGAAGTCTTCATCTTATCCAATCGTAGGCTTTCTTGTAAAGCACGTGAAGAGAATTTCCCCCTCGTGTGTCCTTGTCACGGAGTACAAACCCGCTTTCTGGTTCCCACTAATAACCGCCAATAAAAAACCTGCTTGTCTCTCCCCGTGTTTGGATTCCATTCTAAATTCGATAGATAGAGGCAATCAATGAAACTGCAAGTCTGCATGGATTAACAGGCTGAACCCTGCTGGCACTACTGACCAATAACGTCTGCAATTGGTTATTAAACATAAAAGATCCGTACAATGATAAATATCCTTCCCCCCGATCGGACGTAACTGCCCACCATCCTGAAACGGACCACCCATCGCATGTGGGCTGGCACTCCAAGCACTGTGCGCCTTTGTTCTTAGCGCTGCTGCTCGAGAAGAGGTTCCCATAGAAGGCTACTGGGGTGGCGATGTCTCTGGCACCGACACAGAGCTTCCTCTCCCTGAGGAGGCAGAAGAGCACACGCAGCAAGAACCTGTCAGTGGCCGGTGAGCAGCTAGAAAAGGGCACAGGGATGGTCAGCTCAGAGGTGGGGAACGTGCTAGGTTCTCATAGTCAGGATAAGGCAGAACTGGGGCATGCCAGGTGCTGGCAGGGGCACGTCAGATACCATAGTGACAGGATGATTGTTCCTGTTCACCTTAGGCCAAGGGCAGGTAGACAGATGGACACTTGCAGCAGCATGTGAATTGCCAGAGGGTACCATAGTGATGGTGTCTCTGCTATTAGTTGTTAACCAAGCAACAGCTTGAGAGTTTTGAAAAGGTGCTAGTGACTCTCAGGTCACCCGCTTCTGAACTTCAACCAATCTCTGTTTCCGGCACAGATCTCACGTGGTAACATTATTTGGGGCATCCTGGTGATTTTATACAAATAGCTCTTATCCATCAGTATTTATCTGATAATACTCCGTTATATATAACAATACACACACTGACATATCCAGACTGAGTATATCTGGGATCATGTTTATCCTGCTATTCTTGTTCTGCACTGGCTGCCAGACTACGAACACATAACATTCAAGTCCTTATGTCTTGTAACGTAAAACCTATTTCCCATTTTTATCCAAATTTTTCCCCCAAATTCAGAAATGGTCATCCCGACAGTTGTTATTTTCAGCAGCTTAGCTGAAGGTCTCTCCCATGTATTTTACATTCTTTCAAGACCACTTTACTTTTTGAAAAAAGAGCGCAAGATGTGGCTGGGTTAACCTTGCGCAACACCACCTTTAACAGTAAAGTCTAACAGTAAATTGCTCAAGGGAACAGGGATAGACGGCCACTAACGTCCCCTAACCTCCTCTGTGAAACCATAAAAAATACCAGAAAAAAGACTTATTGTCCCCGAGCATAGTATAACAATTAAATCATCAGAGAAAAGAGAGACCAAATCATTTTCCTTGCTTTTTGGAACTCAGGGTAAACTTACCTGCTTAATGCACTTGTCAGTGGTCTGTAGATGCATTCTAGAATCAGAACTACAACCTAAGTGTTTACTTAGGCTAGTAGCCACTCATAGAGGCAATGGCTAAATTTCCCCAAAATCTATGCCCAGCTGCCAGAGCCTGAAGGAACTTGTTTGGCACTAGGAATTGGTTGTAATGTCCTGGAAGGTAGGATGGTCTGAGAGCCCAGGGAGCAATATGGTTGGCAGGTAGCCAAGAATGCAGGCAGCAGTTACCTTCAGTAACATTACATCTGTAAGAGACATATATTAGTTATAGATTCATTACCTTAGAATTACCCCCAGGCGTCAGACTGGATCCGGAGAATTTTTTCTCAGCAGTACCCCTGCGTGTCGGTCGGTGGCGTCGGTCGACTCAGTGTTAGTCATCAGCATCATGATCGACGGAATGACGTTGCGGTATTTACTTAGACGGCACCCCTGCACGCTGAAGTCAGTTCTTTTACACGATATTCCACACCAGTAGCACAGTTATGCAAGATACTGACCACTGGTGCACAAAACTCGGGCCCTGAAAGGGAGTCCCTTACTCTATAAGTCAGTTAGCAGATCAGGGAGGATGAGTGGGGCGGTAAGGAATCAATTACTAATATAAGTCCCTTACAGATGTATCGTTACTGAAGGTAAGTAACTTGTTCATCTGAAAGAGACTATTACTTATAGATTTCTTACCTTAGAATAGATACCCCAGCAATATTAAACAACGGAGGTGGGTCTGCGAACTAAGTTCCCACCAGAAAGTACTAGAGAACTGAACGGCCAAAGAAGTCGTCTCTCTGGACTTGACTATCCTGGCAGTAATGTTTAGAGAACGTGTGCAGTGATGCCCAAGTGGCTGCCTGGCAGATGTCACGGAGTGGGACTCCACGTCCCAAAGCAGTAGTGGCTGCTGTCGCCCTGGTGGAATGGGCATGCAATCCTACCGGAGGCTCCTTTTTCACCAAGGAATAACAAATCTTAATTCAAAGGACGACCCATCAAGAGATGGTCCGCTTCTGTACGGCCCGCCCTTTCTTAGAGCCAACATAGCCAACAAAGAGTTGATCGTCCACCCGGAATTGTGCGATCTAGATAAAATGATAATGCACGTTTTGGATCCAGACGGTGGAGTCTTTCATCCTCCTTGGAAGGATGCGGGGGCGGGAAGAAGGTGGGCAAAGTGATGGTGTGTCCTATGTGGAAAGAGGTAACCACTTTGGTTAGAAAAGAAGGCCTAGTTAGGAGGACAACCTTGTACGGATGGACAGCAAGGAAAGGAGGTTTAGCTCACTCACTTTGCGAGCAGAGGTAATGGCAACCAGAAAAGCAGTTTTTAAAGTCAAGAGTCTGAGAGGACCATTATATTGTGGCTCAAAAGGAGCTCAAATAAGGTGAGTTAAGACAAGATTCAAGTCCCACTGGGGCATTACGAAAGGAATAGGAGGAAAGAGGTGAGTCATGCCATTAAGAAACCTATTTACAATATGGGTCTTGAAAATAGAAGGCTGATCAGGAAGGCGAAGAAAGGCCGAAATATAGCCTTTAAGGGCACCCAGAGAAGAGCCCTGTTGGGCCAAAGTAGGTATGAAGGGGAGAACCTCAGAAAGGGGATCCACGGCCTTTGCTGCGCACCATGCCACAAATTTGTTCCATCTACATGTGTCTACTGTTTTCGTAGAGGGACGCCTGGCTGCCAAGATGAAATTACAGACTTCGGGAGGGAGGTCGAAAGCGGTCAACTGTCACCGCTCAATCTCCATGCAAGGAGGTGGAGGCTGGGCAGGTTCGGGTGAAAGACTGTCCCCTGCGACACACGATCCTCTCGAAGAGGCAGTCTGAATGGAGGATCGATGGCCATGTTCAAGTACTCGGGATACCAGACTCTTCGTGCCCAGTCCAGGACCACAAAAATGACTTGGGCCCAGTCGTGCTTGATTTTCTTCAGCACTCTGTGCAGGACTGTCATACGCGTAAAGGCGTATAGAAGACTGCAATTCCACTAACGACGAAAATGCCGCCGAGCGAGTGCCACCTTGGAAATTCCAACGCGCAGAACTGCTGACATTGAGTGTTCTCTTCATTGGCGTACAGATCTAACCAACGCTCTCCCCACTGCTGAAAGACATTACACCACCTGCGAGTAAAGACGCCATTCGTGATTCACCATGCACCGGCGGTGGAGTTCTTCCGCCCTGGCATTCAGGGAACCTGCCAGGCATGGAACCACCAGGAACATGCTCCAATGTTCCAGCCATGTTCAACGACGGAGAGTCTCCTGACATAGGGTCCACGACCCCACCCGCCCTGTTTGTTGCAGTACCTCATGGCGGAGGTGTTGTCCATGAAGATCTGCACTACTCTTCCTCTGACAGAGGGAAGGAATGCCTTCAGCGCAAGACGAATTGCCCGTAGCTCCAGAAGGTTGATGTGGAGCCCAGACTCCGCCGGAGACCAGAGGCCTCTGATCTCCACCTCTACCATGCGGCCGCCCCATCCCAGGAGTTATGTTAACATTTTTATAGCGCACAGCTGCCCCAGCCAAGGGGCGTCCCGGCGCTTCTGGTAAAGGTCATCACACGCAACACATCAAAACAGTGGGAAGGATATACTAAAGAGGAGTTTAAAAGGGATGAGGGAACAGATGAGTTTTAATAGCTTTCCTAAAGCTCAACAGTTCATCAATTTCTCGAATGCGGGAAGGTAGAGAATTCCACAGCTTAGCTGCCAGAACTCGAAAGGAACGACCTCCGGCTCTACTCAATCTGAATCGAGGGATCACAACCAGATTTTGGCCCAAAGATCTCAGAGCGCGCGAGGGAACATAGAACTTCAAGAGATTGTTAAGAATCGGCGGGGAGGCCATCCTGAGAATCTTGAATGACAAACAAAGGGTCTTAAAATAGATCCTCTGTGTAACCGGAAGCCAATGGAGCGAGCGGATGGTGCTCTCAGCAGAACAGAACCTTGGAAGCCCCACAAGGGCTCTGGCTGCTGCATTCTGGATACGTTGCATCCGCATGATTTCAGCCTGGTTGGCCCCCAAAAGTAATGAGCTGGCATAGTCAAGCCGTGATAGTATAGATGCTTGAATGACCAGCTGCCTAGTTGAGGCATCAAAAAACCTCAAGATTGGTCTTAGCCCTTGAAGAATACCAAAGCATGTGGCTGCTACTTTCTTCGTATGGCCACGAAAGCTGAAGGCAGAATCAAGCCAACACCACTGTGAACTCTGGTTGGGGAAGGGAGTGGGAACTGCCGTTGACCCAATCCTGGTCCGTTAGGTGGGCAGTGCCCTCCAAGATCTGGAATCGGAAAGATTCCCCTGGTGCTGCACCCACTGGAACTTCAGGTCCCACTGCAGAGCCCGCATATGCCTCCTGGCATGATCCACCAGCAGGATGCAGGAGGCCATGAGGAACCCCGGGACGAGTACTAGGCTCCGCCAGTGGAGTTTTACCAACTCTGCGCTCCACTGGGAATGAGACATTGCAGCAAAACTCCAACTCTGTGGCGTGGCGGAGTATGAGGCCAGCCCCCTTAATTAAATTATTTAAAAACTTTCCTTGTCTTCAGCCTGCCCTCCTCCTCGCCACGGTGTCTCCATTCTTCCGTCGTACTCCTTGCGTCCCTGTACGTATTGTCTTGCGTGAACTGCGCATGCACAGTTCACGCAAGACATCAAACGTAAGGTACTTTAACTTTTCGTTGCCCTGGTGCGGAGCGTAGTTCCACAGAACTCCATGGAACTACGCAGAGCACAACCCCGCATACTCCGCCCAGGGTTAGCCATGAGGCCCAGCAGCCCTCAGGGTCATTCTCACCGAAATCCAGGATAGAGGCTGAAACATCGGTATCAAAGCCCGAATATCCCGGACTCGCTGTTCGGGAGCATAAGCCCGAAGATGCACGGTGTCCAGAACAGCCAAGATGAGTGACAGAGAGGTTGACAGTGAACCCCAGTGAATGCATGAGGTCCGCCGTAGTCTGGAGGTGGGAGACGACAGCATGAGGCGAGCCCGCTTTCAACATTCAGTGATCAAGATAGGGGAAGACTGGAACCCGTGATCTGGGCAGATGAGCTGTGACCACCGCCATCACTTTCGTAAACACTGGAGGGGCACTGGTAAGGCCAAAGGGGAGCACCGGGAACTGAAAATGCTTGTGGCCTACCGTGAACCACAAGTAGTGTCTGTGGGCTGGCAGGACGGGAATATGGAATTAGGCGTCCTGCAAGTCCAACGCCACCATTCAAGGGGAGGGAGTAGCCCCTTCGGACTATCTGCAAAACCCACCTGTCTGACGTGATGGTTTGCCAGTGGGGGGAGGGGGGATGGCAAATCCTGCCACCCACTGGCCACTGATGGGCCTGAAAGATCAGACTAGGAGGGTTTGGAGGCTGCTGCAGGGGGTCAAAGGGTGGACTGGCTAGCCTGCTGGGTCCCACCTCCACACAGAGGTTGGCCAGCTTGCAGGGACCAGTGGCTAGACAGGGCCAGATGGAGTGGGGTGGTTCTTCCGTAGCTATGAAAGGCAGACTGTGGTGGACGGGAGGACGCCGCGAGGCCTAAGGATCTGGCAGTAAATCGGGAATCCCTATAGCTCTCCAGCGCAGTCTGCCTTGTCACCAAAAAGCGGACGGTCATCGAAGGGCATGTCCAGCAGAGTGGCTTGAACATCCCCCGAAAAGGCAGAAGTCCTTTACCAGGCATAGCACCAAAGGGCTACCAACATGGTAATCGTTCTGCCCGGTGGTATCCAGTCTACAGCGAATCTTGAATTTTGCTGCGTCCCTCCCATCTACAACGGACTCGGAGAGAATGGCCCGGGCCTCCTCCGGGCACTGAGGCAGCACTTAAACAACCGTATCCCAGACTGTATGGATGTATTGGGCCAAGAGGCACAGGGTATTCACAGACGGCAGTGCCAAGCTAGAGGAAGAGAGCATGCGCTTCCCAAGACGATCTAGCTTCTTGGATTTCCTGTCTGGGGGAGCAGAAAGGAATGAGCCCTTGGAGGAAGAAGTTTGGACCACCAAGCTTTCGGGGAAGGGGGAACCCCTGTGCTGGGTTTGGACCAAGTGCCCAGAAGGACATCCATGAGGGCATCGTTGAAGGGCAAGAGGGGTTGTGAGGAAGTTGCCGCAGGTTGATGCGCCTCTGTCAGATTAGTCTCGACTACCTCTGTAGGGAGCTCCAGGCCCAAGGCCTCGGCTGCCCCTACGCACCACCACCGCATAGGACGCTCCCTACTCCATAGCCACGGTAGGGGGAAAAAGCATGCCAAGGTCTGGTGAAGTACCTCTGATGTAACCCAAGTCCTCTCTCCAGTCCGATTCTTCCAACGGGTCTGCCAAAGAGTCCAAGGACCCCTGCCAGTCCTCATCACCACCTTCAGGGCGATAGGTAACACCTGGGATGAACAAGGGAACAAAAGTACCCTAGGGTGTCTGATTCGACGTTGGCTGATGTCGGCCCGACGCGGGTCCATCTGGGCTATGAGGATGGGGACGACGTCGGCCAGAGGAACAGCTGATGCCGGGGGAAGTTGTTGCCGTGGAAGGTCGATTAAGGTCGACCGGGGTCCACAGGGGCTCTCTGGCGCCAGAGCTACCGGTATCGTAGGCCTAGGGCCCCTGAACGACTTCGCGGGGCTCAAAGGCGTGCCAGCGGAGTCGGGCTGCCAAAAGATGCGGTGGAGGGCTTCGTAGAACATACAAAGTTGGGCAGGGGACGCCCCTGCTCCGGGAAACAGGAGGGGGGGGGGCATATGCGTGGAGTCCAGGCACCAGAGACGGAGCCTTAGAGCAACAACACTCCGGAATCCGTGTCGCGTCAGCCGACAGACTGTGAGAAGGCCAAGAGCGGTAATGCTTCTTCGCCTTCTTCTTGTGATTTGACTTACCCGAGGAGTGAGAAGACTTGGATGAGGAGTGGTGGATCTGCGAACGGTCTTGAGACCTTCCCCTCGAGCAAGACCAGGAGTGACGCAGAGCCTACTGCCGGTCCTCCAAAAGGTTTCGGGACCACTCCCAAAAAGACTTATTTATGGCCCAGCAGTCCAAGCACGACTTTGGACCGTGTCCGCGCTCCCGACACCTAAGGCACACGAGGTGCGGGTCCGTGACAGACATCAGCTTGTGACAGACCTCGCAGAGCTTGAAGCCGGTTCGACGATGGGACATTCCTCGCGCACCAGGAGTCGATGACTCGAAAAAAGAAGCTTAAAAAAAGTTGAAAGAAGCATAGTCATAAAATGTCTAAAGGGGTAAGCTCTACCCGGATTTGCGCTAGGCAGGCGCAGAAAAAGAAAGAACTGGCCTCAGCGTGCAGGGGCGGTGTCTATGTAGGCACCGCGACATCATCCCGGCGACCATGACGCCAATGACGGGTGTGGAGTTGACAGATGCCACCTTACGATGAGCAGGGGTACTGCTAAGAAAAAAAATTCATCCGGATCCAGTATGACTCGTGTGGGTAATTCTAAGGTAAGGAATCTATAACTAATAGTCACTTATAGATAGTAACATGTTGTACATGTATAAGGTGCATTGATGTGTTGAATTTATTTCTTAACTTATTTTGGGGATTTACTGGCAAACATTTCTCACTTGAGATCTTTTCCTCTTGACTGCAGTGTATGTGCAGTTTCTAGTTTTGCTTTCTGCGTTTATGCAGAATTTAGAGATGTCTTGCTCTTTAGCGCTGTCTGCTTCCCATATAAAGGTATACCCAAAAACTCTCAGTTGGACTAGTTTGGAAAAATATGAAAGCATAGTCTAGACTGGATTAATTTATAGGGCCTTTCCTGCTACTTATTTTAAGGAGAGTGTGGCTTTCAGTGTAGTGATACGTATATTGCCCAAAGCACAGCAGGAAAGCTGTGAACTAGTATAAGAACTAGTGTATGTGAAGGTGAACTCTATGCCTGTACACCTTCGCAAGGCAAGGACAGAACTAGCATTCAGGAAGGCTCTGACGACCTGGCTTTTTAGCCATCCTTAAAGGCCCCCTCTCTCACTGCTGTTTCCACTGCTTGCGCCAGGACACCTCCGTTGGAGATAGCTATACGCTGAATACATGCCCATTGATTGATTGAGAGTTCTAAAGATTTTCCTTCCACATGAGTCACCACAGTTCCCAGTTACAAGAATGTGAGAAATGGGTGCTGTGCATTCTGATGTTTGATTCTAGCTATGTACACATGCAGATGTTACACACTGTATTGAATTTATCAAATAAGAACAGCGGATGATGAGAATTAATCCCATTACCATTATTTTCAATTTGTAAGAAAACGTGCGTTTATAATTTGGACTATCACTGATCAATGGAGACATACCTCATCTTGGATCTTATTGTGCAAACATTGGGTACCCTGATCTGTAATGGTAACCTTCCTTTTGAAAAAAGGGGTTTCTCTGAACCATTTGTTTTACAATCTCAAGAATTACCAGGAAAATTTGCTTCATAGCTAAAAACTTATACTGTCCCAAAGGTGAGACCTATTGCATTGCAATGCTTGTTGTTCTTGTTCCTAAGGAAGTTAAAGCAGGGTATGCTGCAGAATGGGCTCTTGACAGGCCCCAGCATTATATCGCACTAAGGCAGGTCGGGATAAAGACTCACCTTATCATGTTATGTAGTGTATTTCCTACATTCCCAATAGGCTCTGCGCATTGGAATAATATATTCTATAGATTTGATGTAGGACTAGGTCTCTATCGGATATATTAAACTTAATAGTGAGTGCCAGCTAGCTCAGAGGTCACTAGGAACTTTCTCGAATTCACAAGAAGGGATTAGTTTCTGACAACTTTGTTTCCCCAAGAATAAACGTATCTTCAGAGTCGTGGAAACAATAGATAGATATTTTACTCAGTCAATCGTGCATGCTTCGTTTCATCATAGGTGCAGAGAAATAGAGAGACGGGCGTTGTCAATAAAAGGATTTATTGAACAGTCTTCTTTCTCATGCAAAAGAAATGAACTGCTACAATCGTAATGCAGGTTGCAAAGTATAATGCATACAGCGAGAAGAGTATTATAAAACAATACTGTAAAAGCATTGTATGGTTTTGAAGCCATAAAAATACATACATAAATAACAATGGCTAAAAGTACTCAACTGGTGCTGCTAAAATACGCCTACCCCAAGTCTAGTACAAGGGAAGAAGTAAGTAAGTGTGGTGTAGCATACGTTTAGTTTTCTTAGCCAAGAATCTATCCAAGATTTCTCTTATGGTCTAATCCGCTCCATACTTTAGTTTAGAATGAAGGAGGTCTGGTATATCTGTCTCGGAACTCGATTTCCCAACACCCCGCAAGGGGAGCTTGGAAACACTGGAGCTGGATTCTCAGTGAGAGCAAGGACAGCTTCTCGATCAGTGCGTCAGCTGGAGGGTCGGCTTCCTTCGGCACTTGCTATAGCGAGCTGCGTCGGGAAAGTAGATAGTCGAACTGCTCCAAACCACCGTGTGTTTGCTAGAGCAAGTGAAGGCATATTTATACCTTGAAGGTGCCTCGTTTGACGTAAAATCGGGCATAATAACGTCAGAAAAGAACCCCAAGGGAATGACAGTTCTTTGAAAACTCCATGAGTTCTTGGACAAATTAATATTCAAGCAAGGGGATGTCCCGGATTGCTTAAGCCGAGAAATCATTGTGACTTTTCGGTACGGGTGGAAGTAGCCATGCCTGTATTTGGACTGCACGGGCTATGTCTAAATATGGGTATGATTTCTATGCCTATATTAGGGCAATGTGAATTGTACCTATATATGGGCATGAATAAGAAAAATTTCACTCGGGTCCTAAAATGCCATACAACAGTTATACCTATAAGGTCCATGCCTAATACCATATTAAACATGATGCTTAATGCCCCGTTAGAGAGATACTATCGCAGTTAGAATATCAAGGTGTGATTGACCCGTGCGTCTCCCCAATGAATAATCCATTATTTCCTGTGCTAAAACCTAATAATTCATAAAGTATAGTCTTAGACTATCGCCATTTAAACAGTCACACATGGACTTTTGCTATACAAAATTCACAGCATAAGCTTGATAAATAATATAGCCTGTAAAAAATAGAAAACTACATTGGACATTTACATTTTTTCTTCCTTCAAAATATAGCACCTGAAAGTTACAATATAAACAGTCCAGGTCTGTTTGCTGCCCGAGTGACGTCAATTTTACAAGAATTTAACTAATTTGCACTGCCATATGTTGACGATATTTATCGAACAGATAATTTAAATACACATTTGGCCAGAGTAGATCGCATTATTTTCCATTCGCTGACTATGGCTGTAAAGTCAATTTTCCAAAATCTAGTATTGCCTCTCACTGTCCTATTCTTGGGCTACAAATTATCGAAAGAAGGCAAAAGCCTAGCACCACATTTTGTAGAGAAATGTGCTCTCCTGCAACCACGAAATACCTTATAAGAGCTCCTCAACTTTGGTAGAACATACATACTAGATTATGCACAAAAGGTTAAACCGATGTACAATTTAATTTATCCTGATATTTCCAATGAACATTGGACTACTGAATATACTACTAGTCTCAGAAACTTACATACTAGCTCGAGTCTAAACACTAAAACATACTCGTGTTAACACTATTTGTTTAGTGATGTGCATAATTGCAGTTTCCAGTGGTTACACGTTTTATTCAATGAAGGAGAAACAGTGGCGATTGCTTAAACTTACATTCCAATGCAGAAATGCGTTTTACATCAACAGAATTTTTTTTGACTGCAGTTCTGGCAGCTGTCCTGAAGGAACGTCCATTAGCTCTGGGGAAACACACGATTGTAGCGTCTCCTGTTACAGCCTTCGAGGATGGCCAGCATTCCAAACGAGAAAGCCTTACATCCATGCTAGATCCAGTGAGCCACTTCCTTGACAGCTACTGCCATAGATTGTTTTTTTACCCTACTTTGCAAATACAAGAATATCTCCAGTAGGAACAAGAATACCCCTTGTCTAGTGTAATTTCCCTTTAGATCAGTATGCTTTCACAATCTCTACTGATGGGTCCACTCAGCCCGTGGCTGGTACTGAATACAAGTACTCGACTGCATGTGCTGCAGTAAAAGGTGTCACAAATGATGCTGTATTTCAGGCACAAACACATATTCAAAACGTTTTGGGTGACTGTACTGCTCAGACTGCTGTATTGAAAGCTTTGGTTCTAGCGATGCAGAATACAGATTCAGAATTCCGCACAATTAGTGTGTGATTCCTATTACTGTGTCCAGTCCTTTAATAATAAATGGCCTTAGTCAATCATGAATTTGTGAAGCGCACTACTCACACATGAGGGTCTCAAGGGGCTGAGGTGGGGGGGGAGGGAAGGAGGGGGGGGGGGGGGGAAACGGGTTCCAGGCAGCTCCGGTCATCTGAAAAGCCAGGTTTGGGTTGCAATGTAGGAGAAGGATCTGCCTCCCTTTCTGGCTCTGTGGATGTGGGGAATTTCGGCCAAGACTAGGTCAGCGGAGTGGTGGTTTCTCTTGGGGGCATAGACGGAGATTATTTCTTTGAGGTATTGAGGTCCAGTGTTGTTGAGGGCTTTGTACGTATGTGTGAGCAGCTTGAAGATCACTCTTTTTTCGACATGGAGCCAGTGGAGGTTAGGTAGGTGCTGGGTGATGTGGTCTTGCCGTGGGATACTGAGGACAAGTCTGGCTGCGGTGTTCTGGACGGTCTAGAGTTTGTGGAGTAGAGATTTGTTGATTCCAGCATAGAGGGTGATAGAGGGCATTCCCTTAGTCCAGCCAGCTGGTGATGATGTCTTCCTGGATTCGAGGTGGATCCACTTGAAGGTCTTGCGGAGTATGCAGAGGGTGTTGAGGCATGTAGGTGATACAGCGCTGATCTGTGGGTTCATGGTGAGGGAGGAGTCGAGCATGATGCGGAGGTTGTCGGTGTGGTCCATGGGTGTAGGGGGGGGTGTCTAGGGCAGGGGGCCACCATTAAGAGTTACGCTTCAGGCAGCTGCTGCTCCTCCAGGTTACGACATCCTTCATTCCTTCTTAGGAGTAGTGCTTGGTGATGCCTGGTTCCTTGTTAATGGAGAGGATGAGCTGGGTGTCATCTGCGTTGGAGACTATGCTGAGTTCATGTTTTCTGACAAAGGTTGCGAGGGGGGCAATGCAGAAGTGGAAAAGCGTGGGATTGAGGGAGGATCCTTGAGGTACTCCACATCTGATCTCTGTGGGTTCAGAGAGGAAGGGCAGGAGTCTAATTCTTTTATTAATTATCAGCGCTTGAATGGATTCAGAGATCTTTAAGGTAAAGTTATCAAGCATAAGCTTCATAAGGATAAGGTGCTTTGTCACTGGCTCATGTGATCCACACACTGATTCATCAAAGTGTTGGCGGGAACGTTGCAGAGAATTTGTTTGCTAAAGAAGCTATCAAGGCAGATGTTCAGTACCTACCGTTACTCATTCACATATGAGGATATTGACATCATGCCAGCTGTCACAGCTTCGGCTAGTGGTGAGCCCCTACCTACAGGCTATTAAGCGAAAATAACAAGTTACTTACCTTCTGTAACGATATACCTGTAAGAGACAGACTAATTATGGATTCCTCACCTTAGAATTACCCCGGGCGTCAGAATTGATCCGGAGGTTTTCTTTAGCAGTACCCCGACGCCACCTATCGATATAGGTGGCGTCGGTGGACTCTGCGTTTGTTGTTGGCATCGAGGTCGCCGGAATGACGTTGCGGTATCTACTTAGTTGCCGCCCTCGCGCACTGTTCAGTTCTTTACACGACATTCCACGCCAGTTGTGCAGAGCCATGCAAGACATTGACCACTTGTGCACAAAACTAGGGCCCTGAAAAGGAGTCTCTTACCCTAGAAGTCAGTACGGAAAACGGAAAGGATGGGTGGGGCGGTGAGGATTCCAAAACAACTCTATGTCTCTTACGGATATATCATTACCGAAGGTAAGTAACTTGTTCATCTGAAAGAGACAACTAGTTATGGATTCCTCACCTTAGAGTAGATACCCCAGCAATATCAACCCCGTAGGTTTTTCTGCAAACAAAGTTCACATCAGAAATTCCTGGAGAACTGAACGGCCAAAGATTCCATCTCTCCGGACTTGGCTGTCCAGGCAGTAGTGTTTGGTAAACGTGTGCAGTGAAGCCCACGTAGCTGCCTGGCAGATTACAAGTAGGGGGACTCCACGTCCCAAAGCAGTAGTGGCTGCTGTCACCCTGGTGGAATGGCCGGGCAACCCCACTGGGGGTTCCTTTTTTGCTAATAAATAGCAGATTTCGATGCAAAGAACGACCCATTGGGAGATGGTTCGTTTTTGCACGGTCCGATCTTTCTTGGCGCCCACATAGCCAACAAAGAGCTGGTCATCCACTTGGAATTCTTTTGTGCGATCCAGATAGAACGAAAGTGCACGTTTTTGATCCAGACGGTGGAGCCTCTATGTCTCTTTAGACGGACGCTGGGGCGGGAAGAAGGCGGGCAAAATGATGGTCTGTCCTATGTGGAAATAGGTAACCACTTTGGGAAGGAAAGAAGGCCACGTGCGAAAGACAACTTTGTCCAGATGAACAGCCAGGAAAGGAGGTTTGGAAGAAGGAGCTTAAAGGACCCTCTCCCTGCGAGCAGAGGTGATGGCAACCTGAAAGGCAGTTTTAAGGGTCAGAAACCTGAGAGGACAGTTATAAAGCGGCTCGAAAGGAGCGCACATAAGATAGGTGAGAACTAGGTTCAAGTCCCACTGGGGCATTACAAAAGGGGTTGGAGGAAACAAGTGAGTAATGCCAATAGCAAATTTGAAAAGAAAAGGCTGGTCAGGCAGCCCAAGGAAGGCCAAAATGGCCGAAAGATAGCCTTTGAGAGTGCCCAGAGCAGAGCCCTGCTGGGCCAAATAAGGAAGGAAAAGAAGTACCTCTGAAAGGGGGGCAGAAAGGGGATCCACAGCCTTTGCTGCGCATCATGCCACAAATTTGTTCCATCTACAGGCGTATACTGTTTTGGTGGAGGGACACCTGGCTGCCAGGATAACGTTACAGACTTTGGGAGGAAGGTCGAA
Organism: Lissotriton helveticus; assembly: GCF_964261635.1. Lineage (NCBI taxonomy): Eukaryota > Metazoa > Chordata > Amphibia > Caudata > Salamandridae > Lissotriton > Lissotriton helveticus. The sequence goes on along the minus strand of NC_136060.1, from coordinate 473,836,712 downwards.
AGCTGTCAACTGTCGCCGCTCACTCTCCACGCAAGGAGGTGGAGGCTGGACAGGTTCGGGTGGAGGACCGTCCCCTGCTGCTGCGACAGAAGATCCTCCCAAAGAGGCAGTCTGATCAGAGGATCGATGGCCATGTGCAATAGCTCGGGATATCAGACTCTACGTCCCCAATTGGTGGCCCCAAGAATGACTTGGGCACGGTCATGCTTGATCTTCTTCAGCACTCTGGGCAGAAGTGGTATAGGCGGAAAAGCGTAAAACAGACCGCAATTCCACTCCACGTTGCCTAGCGAGTGCCGCCTTGGAAATTCCAATGCGCAGAACTGCTGACATTGCGAGTTCTCTTCGGTGGCGAATAGATCTGAACAAGGCTCTCCTCACTGCTGAAAGAGACCTTGCACCACCTCCGAGTGAAGACGCCATTTCTGATCCATCATGCTCGCGCTGCTGAGTTGGTCCGCCCTGGCGTTCAGGGAACCTGCCAGGTGTTGAACCACCAGGGTGACACCCTGGCGATCCAGCCATGTCCAGAGGCGCAGAGCCTCCTGACAAAGGGAACACGACCCCACCCTGCCCTGTTTGTTGCAGTACCACATAGCAGTGGTGTTGTCCGTGAACATCTGCACTACACTTCCCCGGCCAGAGGGAAGGAATGCCTTCAGTGAAAGCCGGATCACCTGCAGCTCCAGAAGGTTGATATGGAGCCGGGACTCCGCCAGAGACCAGAGGCCTCTGATCTCCGCCTCTCCCATGTGGCCCCCCCAACCCAGGAGGACGCATCCGTCACTACTACATGCTTCGGTTGGGGTAGGGAGATGGATCTGCAGTCGACCCAATCGCAGTCCGTGAGCCACCACTGCAACTGTCTCGCAGTGCCCTCCGAGATCAGGACGTGGTCGGACAGGTTGCCCTGATGCTGTTCCCACTGAAACTTCAGGTCCCACTGCAGAGCCCCCATCCGCTACCTGGCGTGATGCACCAGTAGGATGCAGGAGGCCATCAGCCCCAGGAGCCGCAGCGCCAACCTGACCGAGACCCGGGATAAAGGCTGAAAAATCGGAATCAGAGCCTGAATATCCGGAACCCGCTGCTCTGGGAATAAATCCAAAACTGTGCCGAATCCAGAACCACTCCGATGAAGACGAGGTTCTGAGAGGGGCACAGGTGCGACTTCGGTACGTTGATGGAGAACCCCAGCAGGTGCTGGATGTCAGCCGTAGTCTGGAGGTGGGAGACAACTGTGTGTGGGACACAGAGACCGCTTTCAACAACCAGTCGTCGAGATAGGGGAAAACTGGTATCCCTGATCAGCGCAGATGAGCTGCGACCACCGCCATCACTTTCGTGAACACCTGAGGGGTGCTGGTAAGGCCGAAGGGGAGCACGGCAAACTGAAAGTGCTTGTGGCCTACCATGAACCGCAGGCAGCGCCGTTGGCCCAGCAGGAAGGGGATGTGGAAATAGGCAGCCAACGCCACCATCCAGTGTCTAGGGCAGCTAAGACCTGAGCCAATGTCAGCATATTGAACTTCTCCTTCAGGAGGAAGACGTTGACGCTCCTGAGGTCCAAGATAGGGCGTAGGCCTCCTTTGCCCTTCTTGGAAACCAGTAAGTAGTGGGAACAACCACCACACCGTACTTCTGGCCCAGGAACGAGCTCGACGGCCCCCTAGGCCAAGAGGGCCGTAACGCCCTCTTGCAGAAGTTGCAAGTGATCCCCCGACATGCGGTGGTATTGCGGTGGCATGGCTGGAGGGGGCGCCTCGAAGGGGAGGGAGTAGCCCCTTTGGACGATTTGCGGCACCCACCTGTCCGACATGATGGTACGCCTGTGGAGGAGGTGATGGCGAACCCGGCCCCCCACTGGTGTCGAATGGGCCTGAAATGCCGGACTAGGAAGGCTTTGAGGCAGATGCTGCGGGAGCAGAAGTGGACTGACCCACATCGGTTACCATGTCCGCGACCGCGTTGAGACTGGTTATGCGGCCTGTGGCTGGCTGGACGTGTGGGGGCGCCCCTTCCTTGGCCACGAAAGGGGCGAAAAGCAGAAGTTTGCCAACGCTGGCCGAGGCCCAAGGACTTGGCCGTAGCCCTGGAGTCCTTAAAAAGCTCTAGCGCACTATCCGCTTTGTCGTCAAAGAGGCGACGGCCATCGAAGGGCATGTCCATGAGCGTGACCTGGACATCCCCCGAGAAGTTGGCAGACTTCAGCCAGGCGTGGCGACGAATCGCCACCGTCCTGGAAATCGCTCTGCCCAGCGAATCAGTGGTGTCAAGTCCACATCTAATCGAGTACCATACTGCATCCCGTCCCTACGCCAGGGCTTGGGCGAGCCATGTCCGGGCCTCCTCCGGACACTGTGGCAGCACCTTCGCAACCGTATCCCACAGAGAGTGGTTGTAACAGCCCAAAAGGCAGGCGGTGTTGACAGACCGCAGCCCCAAACTCAGAGAGGAGAAATCATACCTTTTGGATTTCCGATCCAGAGAAGCGGTCGGGAATGCGGTCTGGGATGTAGAGGCCTGAATCACCAGGCTCTCGGGGTGGGGTGAACGGACAAAGCAGGGGTCGCCCGAAGCCGGGTGGTGGCATCGGGCCACGTTCCGATCCACAGGGAGGCCTGTAGAGGGGTTGGACCAGGTGCCCATCAGAACGTCGTGAGGGCTTCGTTAAACAGCAGTAGAGGCTCCGAGGAGCTTGCCTGCGGTTTGAGCACCTCAGTGAGGAGGTTAGTCCTCACAGCCGCGACAGGGAGCTCAAGAGCCAAGGCCTTGGCTGCCCTGTTCAACACAACGCTATAAGTAGCCCCCTCCTCCGAAGCCATGGAGGGAGGAGAGATAAATCCAGTGTCAGGGGAAGTGTCCAGACCACTGGCCTCCCCCAGCTCATCTGCCCAGTCCTGGCTCAACTGGCACTGCTGTGCCAGAGGGTCCTCAGAACCTTTTCAGTCCTCCTTGTCATCCATCTTCTGGAAACCAGGCAAAAATGATGGAGCAGGGTCGTAGGTGAATAGTTCACCCATCGGAGACAGCGCTGGGTGTCGCCGCTCCGGCGTCGCACCCAGACCTGGGCTGAAACCGGGGATGGTGTCGTCCGAAGACGGCACCGGGAGCGACACCCTCGGGGTCGGCGCCAGCGGAGTCGTGAGGTCGACTGGCGACGATCCGGATCCAGCCTGGATCCTGTGGGGCCCTGCGGCGTCGGGACAGGAGTCGAAGACGGCGTCGGGGCCGAAGCACCCGATAGTGCCAGGGCCAGAGCCGCCGGCCCGCTAGGTCACCCAGTCGGACCCCGAAGGCGCCGTAGCAGGTTCCAACAGAGGGAAGTGAGTCTTCATGGCAGTGAGGAAAGCACTTATCTCCTCAGGCGTCACATGCAGCCCAGGGACCGGCAGATATGGAGCTGGACGCGGCGCCTGCGGCTCTGGCGGAGCCGCGCGGGCAGTGTCGTCCAAACCGCCGGCCGCATCATGATGCGTCGGGGGGAGTCGGAAGAGCGATGACGCCTCTTCAACTTCTTTTTCGAATGCCTCGACTTACCAGAGGACTTGGAGCCCGACGAGTAGTGGTGACTCGACGAGTGGCGATGACTGAGGCTACGCGACCGGTCCCTCGACTTCCGCCTCGACCGGGACCTCGAGCGGCGTGGAGCTGACTGCCGGAGCTCGAGCAGCTTACAGGACCGCTCCCGTCTAGCCTTCGAGGTTAAGGCCCGGCAGTCGGGGCACGGCTTGTCATCGTGGTTGGCCCGAGGAAGTAAAGGCACCGATGGTGGGGGTCGGTCACAGACATCAGGCGGTGACAGGCCTCACAAGGTTTAAAACCAGGCATCCCTAACGGCACCGCGAGTCGAACTCGACTCGAAAAGTGATCAAAAGAGATAAAAAAAGTTAGCCAAAAAATTACTAGAGTACTGCTCTTCCCGGATCTGCGCTTGCCGGCATGGAAAAAAGAAGAACTGATGTCAGCGCACGAGGGCGGCATCTAAGTACTCAGACGACGTCATTCCGGCGATCACGATTCCGACGACGGAAGCAGAGTCGCAGACGACGCCTACCGACGTGCAGGGGTACTGCTGACAAAAACTTTCCGAATCCAGCCTGACGCCTGGGGATGTTCTAAGGTAAGGAATCCAACACTAACCTGTTTCTTTCAGATAGGGTTTTAATAACCTTCGTTCTCCCCGTAGCACTAGGCCGCTCAATCCAATATCGTAGGAGAAAAAAGGAATATCAAATGGGCCACAAAATGTTTTATTTTTTAGTGAGAATCGGGTTGCCAGGTTTCAAGAGGATAAACAAGCTTTTGGGCACAGTGAAAAGTTGGGTAACAAATTGGCTCAATACACGTTATTGAAGTGGATTTAAACCTACTGCCAAGAATAAAATAAACCATTATTTTGCACTATATATGTCCAAGGGGACATGGCAGTAACATGAAAATGAAGCAGAGATAGCCTTTTATACGAGTAAATTACTTCCAAGAACTTAGTGATCCTACACTGTTCTGCAAAGTCTGTCCAAAAACAGGCATCCTTAATGTAGCAACCTTTGTAAAGGAGAGAAAGTCTAAATAAAGCCAGGAGCAACATCATCCAATTTACATTTGTTTAAATTACCCATACCCTTAGCAGCATACTACAGTATCCTTTAAATAATAAGTTAAATGTTGAATGCACAGAGGATGCTAAAGTAGCAGTAGCTTTGGGGGCCTTAGGGTGTGCATTTTGAATATTGATAAACCAAATCATACATCTAGGATGTTATAACAGATTTAAGAACCTTCTTACAGGTAGAGCTGACCAAATAAAAAATCGCCAAGTATGATGGTCAAAGAGGAAACATTAGATCGTGACACTGGAGCATAAGCAAGTATTTATTTAACAAAAAAATCCAAATTGCTCCTTTGAAATATGTGCTACAATTAAAAGCTTTGTCTGGATCAAGGCTCTATTCTAAAACGTAGACTTATTAGATGTACAGGTAATGGAGTAGCAACACTTTAGAGTGGTGACCATAATCCTGTCCTTATGTTAAACTTGGTAAAATATGATGCGAGGTCAAAAGAAGACAGTACTAGGATTGTGTGTTAAGTCACAACTCTTACACTCTAAACTCTGTTTCACTTGTAATATTTTACATTGTGATATAAGTGAGTTAGGTCTTTGAACCAAACCAGTGGCAGTTCTCTTTGGAGTCTTCAAACTGACTGGACTACCACTTTGACTCAATGTGAGTTCTTTGGGGGATTGATCTTGAGCCTGATCAACCTCAAACAACCAATACATATTGTTTGTTCTTAATGAGACAGTGTGAACTCGGATTTGAATGCAGAACGTGTGTTAAATATAATACAATTCACCTCAACATCCATGACTTGAAACAAACTTTGCACATTTACTTTGTCTGATGGGATCTCCAATACCTTGAATTTAAGATATGATTACAACTTCAGCAATGCAATACCTCAAAGCATCTATGCCCATACATCTATGATGTAATGTAATCAGACACTCCATCAGGGATTTAATGCTCTAAGTAAAACTATTTAAAAAACTGCAGAAATTTGGTTGAGGTATGATCAATATTATCGAATAATTTCATACATTTGTGGGATATTTGGATTCTAAACTAATATCTGTAAAGGGAAAACGATATTTTTTGTAACAGATTTTTGATGTGCAATATTAAACGAGCAAGGCCCTGAAAATGGTGGTTACCTTTACAGAGAGACAAAATAGACATTACCCAAGTTTATCAATGTGCTATATTTAACTTAACTGTATACTGGGGTAGAGGGTCACTTATATTACTCTTGCTTTTACATGAAACATGATCAATTCTGAGTATATGAAATACAAGAATCAAATGAATGGACAACAGATAAAGGATCCCTTTGCAGGTCAACTCTGAAGAAAAAAAGTCTTCAAAAACCCTAAAGGAAAGGATTACATAATACTCTAGGATAGTTTCCCGGCTACCAGTCGGGTGCAAACACAGGTGAGCAGTATACAGGGATGTTATAGGGCAAGTGTTAGCAAGGTGTGTACTCTGGTGGGGGGTAGTCAGTAACAACAAAATGTATAGCAATAACATCATCTATGCGAATGATTTATAACATCATTTTCTCCTGCAAACTATTTATCTGGTTGGAAAGGAAGCTCAAGAAAAGACTGATCACCTGCAAAATAACACAATAAAAATACAACCAGATTAAGTTTTACTTTTATTGCAAAAACATTTTGTATTTTTTATTTTGTACATGTGGTTTGCTAATGTGTTTAAATGTGGATATTCCATTATTCTATTGTTCCTTCTTAAATTAGCTGGTATCTTACAATAAAAATTATACCAAAAATTTCAGCCATAGAGGTGTATTTTACGTTAAAACTCCAACCTTCCCCCCACACAAATAGTTTACAAACTAACTCAGTATTTACAAACGGTATGAGTGCAATCAATGCAAAATTATACATATTAACAACTTTAGTAATTTGTACAGGAAACCACGGTAACGGAACCAAAGAAAATTATGAGGATGATGGTTCACAAATTAGGCAAACAGATTTTCTAGGTCAAAGAACAAACTATAAATACATTCTCTGGAAGAGTGCAGTTTCTGTAACTTTCTCAAATTAACAAATGTATTAATCCTTATCAAAAAGATATCTTTTGTCACAAATAACTGGGTTTAACTGAGGAAACGTCTTCAGAAAGAGCACAGTACCTGGAAGACGCACACAGCTGTTTGTATAACACTCAATTGTGACTCCTTCTGTTACAGAAGACAAACTACAGCATTTCTTAGAGAACATGCGAGGAAAGTGAGGTACTTAGACACTCAAGATACAGGCATTATATCTATCCGTAGTCCAATGAAAGTACAGAGTGTGTTTTAAATGACAAAGGTCAAGTGCTACCTACATTTTAAGCAGATATACCAAATGTTTCCTTGTTTTGCTTCTATGGGAAACGTGTAATAAGTTAAGAGTTTAACAAACTACAAGTCAGTACATATCATTGTAAACATCTTTGCGCCATAATCATGACAAGATGGATTGGTGTTACTGCATTTGTGGGGTTACAAACAACAACTTGTCCAAGATAAGCCTGAATTTAGATTATAATGTAAGGCCTGCCAAGTGCTGGAAATGCTTTGTTTTATCCAAGCAACCTAAACAAAAGTGTGGATAAATAGTTGCTGCTGTTGCACATTCTACAAAAATGTATTCCAAGTAGCTGTCTGCCTAAAGTGCGCAAAAGAATTGGCAAAACTAACGGCGAATATATTATATTTGACCGTTTTATATTGAGCTCTACTACACGCTTCTCTTGAAGTATATTTTATTAATTAAAATGAGCTCCAGAAGGTACGTTGCAATGGAATTTGTGTGCTTATGGGTTGAATTGCTAATATTTGGTATTCACAAGTACCATTAAAACAACTAACCTGCCTGGTATATTTTTAAAAATTACTTTGCTTATATTTCAGGACATTTATTTCAGCTAATCAATACCATTCTCAAACAAATTAAATGCTAATACTCCATTTGCTGATCACTGAAGTGCACCAACTATGTGCTTTGGCTATGCCACCTAAGCAACACAAAGTGACATATCAAGTACTCCAAAGCTATATAAAATCTCAGAATGGACTACAAATTTTATTTGAAACCAGGTATTTGATACAAGAAAAATCCAATTCAAGTATAAAATAAAGAGTTGCATTGCAATTAAAATTACCTCTTGAGCAGGCAGTGCCTAATGCAGTATGAAAAATGTTTATAGGTATTTTGGGGGTTGCACATATAACCTGCATATTAGTAGAACATAGAAGCAGGAGGGTACAGGATATAATGAAATGGAAAATCTATAAGCCCAAGATTTAAGATGTAGGAAAACTGTAGTTTCACAATTTAGCATGTGTGTTTAGTTTTGATTGAACGAGTCCAGCGTTTTGTTTATTATGAAGGAAATACATTGAAACTGAATCTTTAGCATTAGTAATTTATGTAAGGCTAACAGTGTTTTTACCAACATTTCAGCACTTCATGTAATGATTACACAGCTTTGGAAAATATTGAAACAGATTAAAGTACTTTTCATCAAAAATACATTAGACATTTTCTTTTATATGTACACTTGAACCCCCGCACAACTAAACACACCTCCTTATATCATATTTACAAGTGCAAAACTTGGCTGTTTACCTGGCTATTTACAGACTATGAAAATGTAGCCTTTATATCAATTGCAGAATATCATAATTCTCATAGCACTGGATTAGCCATTGAAATATTTTACTTTTTTAATCCATGGGTTTCAATGGGTACAGAGCAGGTGTGCCACAAGGAATACCAAAGTGGCTTTTGTCTTCATAACGGATATGAGACATTACAGTTTGCCCATTTTCCCTCAAAATCTGTAAAACAGAGAATCTAGTAATTCTAGCACTTGTATGCATTGCATTAAACTGGTTGTTGGTAAATGCTATAACGAACCTTTAAAACATTACAAATAGTAAGCAAGCTGATATATTAAGATTGATCTTCAAAACAAGTCATTTGCATTCTTTAATACATGAACTTATGACACTTCACCTCAGAGCAACTGAAGCTGAAATGCCCAATATGCTACATTGCTCACAACATTTCTGCTAATAATGCTTAGTAACGTTTTTCAGATTGAAGTTCAAAAGTAAGATCTGACAGCAGTATATGATCTATTATATTTCACTGCATTTAAAGTTCATCACATGATTTCAAAACAATCAATTCCTCAATCTAAGAGAATATTGTGCTACCCTTCGAGTAATCAACATGATCATTAATGGAGTTGTGTGTGAATTGAAGTTAAGAAAAATTCAAACCCTAATTTGTCTAGTCCAAATGAGTTTCTAGAATAGATTAACCTTAACTTGTCTGAGGTAATGTGTATATAATCTACTTAACAAATAAAAAAGTACCACAAAGTTAAAAAATTATTTTAACTTGGGATACAAAAACTAGTAATAGAGAAAATATCCAAAGAAATTACATTACAACAAAAGAAATAATGTACAGATAATCTTTACAATATGTACACAAATTTATACAAGTCTATTAACAGGACACAGCAGATTTTTCTGAACTGGTGTTTAGGAAGGTGAGGAAATGCCTTAAAGATTGTAGCATGCACTTCTCCAAGACTACATTTGGAAAGATCATTACAAGCTAACTGAAATGTAGGACTCTAAAGGATGACAGTTTAGCCATACTTTACAACTAAACAAAATTAGCAATTTGAAACAAAAGCCAGTTATGGTGAATATGAAGACATTATGAAATAGGGAGCAAGGTAAAAGATAACTGCGCATCTGTGTATTAGGTTTTAGGGATGTATACCGAAGCACATGTGAATCCTGAAAGCCAACAAATGTCTGTTTAAGAATGATTTCTCTTAGGACTATGGAAAAGAAAGTTACAAAAAGGTACAAGAAGAAGAAGAGTAGCATATGAGGGGAATAGTACCAAGGACATGCGACAGCCCATCAATCGTATGAAAAAAGACATTTCAAAGAGATTGAGCATTATGCTCTTAGGAACCAAGTCATTCATTCATAAATAAAGTTTACTCTCGTCAGTGCAACAGGGAAGAGAAACCAGTAAACCCAACCACCCTCACATTTGGAACACAGAATACGGCTTAAATAGTTTCAGCCACATCTAAATTGAATCTATTAAAATACAGTGTAAAAATAGTCTTTCTACTTATAGTTGCACTGGTAATAGATGTAATTACCAAAAATACGTATAGCTACTGTGTAACACAGTGTTGGACATTGTTTAATTCACATATACGTACTGTGGACTATTCAGTAACTTAGGAAAATATTTAGATTTGATCAAATTCCTGGAACCACTAAAATTCACATCGTGCCTTAGGGTTAACCATTAGACATCCAGCAAACACATATAAACATTTTTAACTTGCTCCAGAGCCTAACCACAAATATATATATATATACACACGTCATGGGAGCTGCCGAACGTGATAGGTATTAAAGTATTGATACAAATAAGAAGTATGGACATGGTGAAGGCCTCATGACTCCACTTTGAGTTGAACTGCCTAAAGAAGAAAAGTGCTCCCTTCCCCACAAGTGCAAAACATTTTGTTCAGATTTCCAAGGCAATTGACTAAACACAGGTTACCTGCCACCTTATTACCCAGACAGGTGCCACTACTTGGTCATCTTCACATAATGGGCGTTGAGTGTATGTGATCAAAAGACAGGAGTAAGGAATGTCACACAAGCTCCAATCCAAGCCCCACTCTTACAGACATGTGCCCAGCTATATGCATTGCTATGCTTCTGACCAATGGTGATCATTATGGAGCAAGCACAAACGAAAAATAAATCTAATATAGCAGGGAGCCAGAGTCCTGCATGTTTGTACAGTGATTATCTACCTCAAACTATGTGTGATGCCCAAAGTTATAGCAAGCCTAAACAAGCAAACGCATTCAATCTTTGATCTTGTTCTTTTCCTATATTTCGTATGGGTTCCCTGCTATCTCTCTCATGGGACTATTGATCATCTTACAGAAAGGAGAACTGCAACAAAAGATCCTATTGATGATCCGTGGGTTGAAATTATGATGTTCACTACAAGCTTATGGCTAGGCTTAAAGAATCTTAAAATGTGAATGTTTTAGATTTTCTCAATACTGAGAAAGAAGCAAAACATTAAGAATTGGAAGTGATACAACAGCCATTGCTTACTTTTCTATCTAGTTGGCTTTTGCGATGAATAATTTTGCTAAATATTCTTCAAATATTTCCCACTTCTACATCAATGAATAAGTATTACAGTTGGGAGATTCCCTGAAGATATGAATAATAATGTACTTCCATGTAATAATACACAAATACGTAGTGAGCAAACACAAGAAACAGTAAGTGTTCGAAACAGGTTACTTTTACCAGTAAACATCTGCCTACGATGTTATCATCCTCTATGAAAAGTATAGCTGAATTGCACTGCTGTAGGACTTTTAGCTGCTTCTTTAACCCCCTCCTCAAAGATGTTCTGGTGGAGGTATCTGCCAATTACAAAAGGTACATTTTGAAAACGCTAGTATACCTGCCCCTTTTTAAAGCTTGTAGACAAGAGAACCAAGGACACAACTGCAAGAAGATTATTGTTAGCTGTAGAGATATTTGGCAATGTGACGACAGAGTAAAACGTACCAATTTCCAAAAGTTCAAATGTTACACTTCTATTTTTAAAAACACCCTACTGTTTAGTTACAACTAAAATACGAAATTAAATACAGCGAGGAACAGTAAAACCTTATGACCGCTTTCCACAGTAAATCATAACTACTGCAACTGTTTTAACAATGGCAACTGAGTTATTATATTAAATAATTAATGTATGCTTGCGTGAAAAGGGCCTAAAGGTACACTCTGTAAATCTTTATACTACATAGATAGTTGGTGCATAGCTTTCTTTTGCAGGGCTAAAATCAAAAAGGATGCGTAACAACCAAAACAAAATATATATGTACTGGTAAGGGTTTGTGGATCTGATTTTGAGGGAAATACTTTGAAAGTAACATTTTCAAAATTATCGTAACAGTTGTTATAGTTGCCTTTGGAACATCTTCACTGTATAACATTGTGTAAAAAAAAAAAAATCTCAGGGATTAGAAATTGCCCCATTTAAGAAATTTGAAACAAATAATGTATTCCTTATACAATCTGTAAAGTGTCCCTCTGCACTATCTACTTGCCAAAACAACGGGCATATATTAAAGGGAGAGAATACATTAAGGGGTAATTATAGTTACTTACAGAAAGTAAACTAGGGCATGGGATTACTGGAAAAAATTATTAAGGCTGAACACGCATCAAGGATGTTGCAGAAAGAATGATCTGAAAAGCTATGGATACCTATCCTTCAATTGTACTGGTCTTTGTAAAAACAACCTCTGCTTCATAAGAAAAGATATAACAATCTTTCAAAAATAAATACCAATGTAAAGCACTGAGCTCCAACGAAATATCAACCTAAAGTCTAAATCAAGGTGATCAACCAAATGCTCTTTGAGGAGTGAAATACACATTTCTAGTGGTAGTCACTAGAGACGGAATAATATGTGTTGCTCAAACAAGCTGAAACGACAAGATACAATAAAAAGTGACTGGTGGGCCAATATCCAAAGGTTTAACAAAGCAAAATTATCAATTCTTCAGTTATATGATAATTCTTTAGGAATTTTGTTGTTATCCTTTCAAGAAGAGCTGGTGTCAGATAGGCAAACAGTGTAGCTTAAACCTCTTTCCTAAAATGATCATTAGAGCAAACGGAGGGTTCGAAATAAAAATGTTATTTCATAAATTACTACTAAATTATGCAACAAGTAGGTGGGGGAGAAATTTTAAAGAGCATCATTTTAAAGTAACATTCAAATGGGCTTGTAAGGTTTTCTTTAATGTTTCTTGATTCAGAATATGTCCTAAGCACAAGGCCTTAGTGTTCACATATTTACTGAGACAAGATCCTTAAAATACCAGAATTTCACCCCACCTCCAAAAAAAAAAACTTCAGTAGCTCATCAGGGTCTTATTGTGAGTGATTGTTGGCGTCACAGTTTCAATTAAACATTCCACAGAGATTAAAAGTTTAAGTAATTTAGCAAAAGAGTGAAAACGTAAGTGTGTCTTTAAGTGGATGTTTCAGATGCAGTCACATGGCATATCTTAATTACAGTTGAAGGTCAGTTGTTTAGAAAACTACTTGCGAGGTAAACATGAGGCAACAAGTGCCACGCAAAACACTCAAAGTGTGTGCCTAGATTTATTCCCCAGTCTTAGCCAATAAAAGCTAATACTGGCCTTTAGAGCATTGTAAACATCGAGATTTGTGTTAAAAGGCTCAACTATCACCTCCCGTGTTGGGCATGGAGTACGTTTGCAAAAATTTGCTTGATCATCATCAGAATGGTGTCAGAGGTTACAAATGTCAGTAGGGAAAATAAGGAACTGCAATATCCTTCATGGAGTTTCTTTCCATGAATATGAAATAAGTGGTTGTGAGAACCGCGGGAACTCAAGATGGCGGCACAGTGAACATCAAAAACAACTCAACTACCCTCCATCCTTATTTCTGCACAATGAACACACACACAGAAGACATTGCAATTAATAACTATCAACAATGTTTCATACTGAATTGACCATAATAGCTAAGTCTCGGCAACTAATGCATCCTTTTTCAAGGAGCAATGGTAGTGTACAAACAGATGTGTAGAGTCAAACTAACACTTGACTTGTATGCACAGCTGTAAATCTTTCACAAAATGTTAAGGCTTGTTGAAGAAGGGTGAATATGTTTTAAAATGTTTCATATGCCAGGAATTGATTTCCAAAGGAAATTCCAAAAGCTGTGATAATCAGGAAGAGTTCATCGGAGTGCAATAAAATGCATATTAACCGTCAGAAAAACATACATTAACTTGAGACTATCTTGCACTTTTAAACAATTAAAAAATATTAAGTAGACAAATTTGACGAAAACTATCCCCACAAATTCTTCTGCTTATTACTGCATCAATACTATCAGAATAGTCAACCAAACAACATAATAGTATTCCACAAGCAAAGCGTGCCAAAGTTTAACCCAAAATAAAGAAGAAAAATATTTGACCAATATTTCTTTTGGTTTCAAGTCAAGTCTTGCAAATCTCATGTTTCTGCTCTGAGTGTGCTGTGATCACTACTCAAGTATTCTGCTGATTCTCTCTCGCTTGAAGATCTACAGATCGAGCCATGGTACCAATGCACATTGCACTGTACATATCTCTTAGTACAATAATGGCACCAAACCTTACCACATAACTTCTACATTTTGCAACAATAGCCCAGAGTTCTGTGCCTTTCACCTAGATTGAATGATCATATAATTATGTGATGATTTGGTAAACAGCAGTACTGCACAGTGTAAGGCATGCCCACTTTTCATCAATGAGGCCTGTGTACCAGTAAGGTGTTTCACTGCTATAGCAAATAGAGCAGACACAATTAAGAAGCAAAGGCACCTATGCACAGCTCAATGGTCTCACTGTTTCAAAACTTAACTGGAGTATACAAGTGTGTATTTAGCAGAAAGATTAAACAATTTACAGTACACGGCACAGCACGGTAGAAGCGCTTAGGAACATACAAATCCTTAGTTTAAGGCTGATTCTAATCTGGCACAGGTCATCATCAAAGGACTTCATTGCTATTTGAATGCTCGGATGTCCTACTTCTGAGCTTATTGGTTGTATCCCCGTAGAAGAGGCAACATCTCTTCAAATCAAAAAAGAACGTAAAATACCGCATTTGACACCAACAGTGTAGCAGTCATTATCAATAAGATGGATGTCCACTGTTATGTAGGTCTTGGCAGTAGATAACTATTTGTCTAGTGTACATTTCTATACAAATGTCTTAAATTATTGGTTTACGCCTGAATTGCGCTATAACTGTTGCATAGTTTGCACAATAACTGGAAGAAATCCCTTAAGTTTCAGCAACACCGGCTTGATGTCAGTCCTCTAATATAGTATAAAGTTTTGGAACCTAAACACCGACACCTATATGTGAGCCTTCCAGACTCTTTCTTTAGTAAGCACCTTAATTTGTTCAGATAAGAAGCACATTCATGATGTTAAACATTAACTTAATCTGTAAATATTTTTGGGCTATATAAACATATTCTGGTAGCAGAATGTTCCAATAGTGGAGCAGAGTGTGGATTCCACTGCAGCAGAAAGCACCTCCTGGAGAGAAACCTGAGTGTTGTTCATTCTAGATATCACTTTGAGATTTTTATTCTGACCAACATTCAAAAGATGAGTTAAAGGTTACAGGGCCTGCGGAAAATGGCCTGACACATTTTTCAAACAAAAAGAGAGGACAAGACATTGAAAATTGGTACTCTGACAGAGGAAAGGAACCTGGAGCAATTACATTATGTCATACTTCAGTCATGCACCCCTGGAAAAAGGTTAGCTCAAGGAAGATGAAAAATGTCTCAAGGTTTTCCAGTCTTTTTGATCAGGAACTCTAAAATATTTTTCGCCTAGGCATAATTGTGTTTAAAACCCTACAGATAGTCCAGATCACCAATCATATACATGTTCCTGGTTGTGCGGAGGGATGGTGCTTTCTGTTCCGTGCTCCTCCAGACTTTTCTTTGAAGGTTATGGGCATTTGCTGTGAAATGTCCACCAAAGCACTTGCTACAGCAAGACCTGAAACAGTAAACAAGAATTAAGAACAATAATAATCATCAGCAAGAGAAACAAGTTACTTACCTGAACACCGTGGTTCTCTAGTATTGATATCTTTCATTGATTCACATGCTTGAATCTTCCCCATTGTCATAGTGGGAGTCCCACAGTAACAGCAATAGAAAAGCAATGCTAATAATAAAGGCCTTAGAAAACCAACTGAAAACAATATATTGTTAACTTACTGACTGTTTTAAAGCATCCAAACTTCAGCCAATCAGAACAGAGACCCAGACGCACTCTTCCCCTGCAGAGCACCATACCTCAGATTTCGAGCATGAGCGTAATGCCTGGAGGATAAAAGGTGACGTAATGGTGAGCCTGAAAGGGGAGGGTTGCATATGAAGCTATGAAAGATATCAATACTGGAGAACTGCAGTGTACAGGCAAGTAACTTATTTTTTCCCTAGTATTATATCTTTCATAGATTCACATGCTTGAATCAGAGTAGCAAGCAGTATCGAACGTGTTTAGGAGGTGGGTTAGGCGAACCTTCCCACTATGAAACCCGTACAACCTTTAATATGATATACTGGTGAAAGAATGTTTTCCCAAGAACCAATGTTTTATAACCGCATAAATTGGACTCTTAAAATATTGCATTTGAACATCTTCAAAACTCCTAATCATATATGAAGACCTAGACATTTCCATAAAAGAGACAGAGGAAAAAGAAATATGAAAAATGTATCTGGTTATAAAAGACAAACTTGCATACCTTATGAAAACAGGCGACATAAAGCGGCTTGTCCAAGTGCCACATGAGCCTTGTGCCATGGGTCCAGGCAGTAGTGGATCGTTAAGAATAGGCATTAACCCATGTGGCTGCCCTACATATGTCAGGGAGTAAAACCCCTGCAAACAGAGTCGAAAAAGCTGCTACTTTTCGTGTGGAATACCTTATCACTTTAGTTAACAGTGGCCTTCCTGCTTTTTCATGCAGAATGTGATGACTGCAGCAACACAACAACCTATATTGGCTCTAGAGAGGGCTTGTCCTTTTCTGGGTGAGGCCTATGAGACCAACAGTTGATCAGATTTTCTGAACTGATTCAGTTCTGTCCAGGTAGCATTTGAGATATCTTTCAATGTCTAAAGAATGAAGAAATTTTTCCACAGCCAAGGATGGATTATGGTAAAAAGTGTCTTGTTGAGATGAAAAGTGGTTGGTACATTTGGAATAAACTTGGGGCTAGTTCTCAGAATTACTATTTTCTCCTGAAACTGAAAGTATGGTTCTCGGATTGCAAGAGCCTGAATTTTGCGTATTCTTTTTGCGGAGCCAATAGTCAGGAGAAAGGCCACCTTCCAGGAAAGACATTTTAAGAAGACCTTGTGAATCGGCTTGAAAGGAGGCTTCATTAATTGCGATAAGACTGTATTGAGTTGCCAGGTCACCGACAGAGGCTTGACCGGTAGATAGGCCCAGAACTGTCCTTTCACATAAACTCTTTAGTGAGTCTGTTGGACCACAAAGATTTCCTTTCGGTCATCTGAATCTGGAGATTGCCGCCAGGTGAACCTTCACATAGACAAGCTTGACTTTGCTAGGTGCAACAAGTAAGGAAGAACTTGTTCTGGTGTTGAAGAAATAGGATGTACAGAGTGAGAAGTGCACCAAAGAGAAAGCCTTTTATCTTTACAATATAACACTTAATTGTAGATTCCGCTCGAGCTTGACACAGAACTATTCTGAAAACTTCAGACAGATTCATTGATTTGAACTCAATGTTGTAAGGAGCCAGGCAGTCAATGCAGAACTTGACCCTTCTTCAATAAAAGGAGATCCTCCCCTGGCAGGAATGTGTGAGGAGAACTAGTTGATAGACAAGAAGCTTGGTGCACCAGTACTGTCTTGGCCAAGTCAGAGATATTATAATTAGGCACGGTTCTAGCTCAATCTTCCTGGTGATTCTGGGGATGAGAGGAAAAGGCAGAAAGGCATATGCAAACATCCTTGTCCAAACTAGACTGAACGCATTCCTTAGGGATCCTGGTTGACGATATATGCTGGTAAACAGATTGCATTTCTTGTTTAGCAGGGTAGCAAACAGATCAAAGTTGGGTGATTCCTTTGATCAGGTTATAATGATTCAGCTCCCATTCGTGACCTTGTTTGTCCATCCGGCTTAGGGAGTCTGCCCATTCGGTGTATTCTCCTGGAACATGCTCCACCTTTAAGCTAATGATGTTGTTGAGCACCTATTCCCAGATCGGTTGTGCTTGAGCGGAGTGAACCTTTGATCTCGTGCCCCCTTTCGTGGAAAGGTAGAGAATGGTGGCGGTGTTGTCCATTTGAACTAACACCAAGGAATTGCATAATCTACATAATTGCATAACCTGGTTATGAGACCCATGCTTTTAGCTCCAAGAGATTGATGTGGGAGGCAGCTTTCTGCGCGGTCCACTTGCTGTGGATCTCCAAATCTTGCAAATGAGCGCCCCATCCCCCGAGAGAAGCATCTGTTGTCATCACTATGTGAGGCCTTACAGGGATAAATGAGAGGCCCTGTATGTCCACTCACCAGGAAATTGTAGATCTCATTTGACAAGTTATTGAGATGGAATCCGCAAAAGACCCTCCACTTTGAACCCAAGCGCATCAAACAGCACCTGAACTTGTGCTTCATTGACCTCCAAGCAGCATTTGACAGCGTGGAGCGGAACCTATTATGGGCTAAACTGAGAGCTTGGGCGATTCCAGAGAGCATATTAAGGGGTCTGCTGTTATTTTACTCTGATACCTGGACGCAAATAAAGCTAGGGGACGGGTCGCGATTATCGATTAAAGTGCTCACAACATCTGGCTTAAAACAGGGATGCGTCCTGGCTCCTCATCTGTTTAATCTATTCATTTCGGACCTCTCAGGAAAGTTAAACGTATGTAACGCCCACCCGCGAAAATTAGGCGACTTACAATGGACACACCTGGCATATGCTGACGATATCGTCCTCATGAGTCAGACAAAGGTTGGCCTGTCAAGATTGCTTTCGGTTCTATCAGCTTTTTTGTCAGCAAACAATTTGGTTCTTAACTTCTCAAAATCTAAAACAATGTTATTTACTAATCGGAACATAACATCACACAATGTCTGGCTAGAAGGACAACAGCTGGAAAGGGTGACAAGTTATAAATATTTGGGATACCACATAGATGACAAGCTCACCTTAAAGGCCCAGAAAACCTATTTAACTCACAGATCAAGAGCACTAACATTTGCACTTAGCACGCTATCGAAAAAGCTGGAAGGTCCTTCTTTAAAACCTTTACTTACAGTGATTGCCAACAAAGCTCTTCCAACCCATGCCTACGCCAGCGTAGCAATGAATGGCATGGACTCCTTTCTCCTAAACAGTTTAATCACCAAAATTTATAAACAGGTATTACAACTGCCAAACTCTGCTTCGCCAGCGCAAATTCGCTTAGAATTTGGATTAAAGAATGAAAGCTTGGGACGGCTTTACTCATGCCTAAAGGAGTGATATCGGATCAAAAAGAGCCACGGAAAACAATTTGAATAAATACCTATGGCAGGAACTAGAAACACAAAAAAAATCAGAAGCAAATAAATACCAGACTAGTGCATTGGAGATAACCTGTACCGCTAATCTTTGGGACAAAAACTTGCCATTTTCATCATTCAAACTGGTACTAAACAAGGCCGCAAGATTTCATTCTCTGATCATGGACAAAGACATTTTCTCACACCGCTCACATTCCTGGGCCTTGATCAATAGTTATAGATCTCTAACCCCAGCGGCTTACCTGGACGCAACATACTCTGTCTTCATCAAAAGAAAGCTGATGGCACTGAGGTTCGGTAAATTTCCAACCTTGGCCGACGAGCCAGCCTGGAAACATACAGAATCCGCCTCTTGCCGCCTCTGTGGGTATGCAAAAGAAGATCTTATTCACATAATATGTCTCTGCAAACAGCTGACAACGGAGCGGAGGCTCTTTCTAAGAAACTTATCCCTGGTAAGGAAACTACGCACTTCCAGGACTGCAGTAATTGGATGCCTGGACCCAACGTCACCACAAACAAACTGCAAGATTGTAAAGTTCTTGCTGACTTTCGAAAAACTTGTGAACGCAATGTAAATTTGTTTTTTTTTTGTTTTACTCTTATTAATTTCAGTCACTTGTTCACCTATAATTATTAGTTTTTTTTTTAAATAGATGACTACACTCAATGATCAAAATTTTAATTTAAGGTTGAGATGGTAATGGAAATTTTGTTGCGGTTGACCTTACTCAATGATCATATTTTAATTCATGTTTGAGATCGGTAATGGAAATTTTGTTATGGTTTTAATTAACTGAACAATAAATTTAAAATTCTAAAATTCCCTCCACTTTGAACCCATTGCTTGTTCGACACTTCCTGCAGCGGGCACACTTATAAAGAGGCAGTTTGGTATTAACAGGAAGCAGGATGACATAATCTCCAACATTGACTTGTACTTGCGTGCTGAAGTGTACCTTCTTGTTGACAACAGTTTTTTGTGTTGTCTTAAGCTGTTGAATTCTCTCTGAAGTAGGAAACGCCTTTGCGGTCCTTGTGTCTATCACTCCTGCTAGAAAGTATGCTGTTATTAGCAAGGACTTCCCTTTGTTCAACTGGAGACTGGAATTGTTCCAGACAGGCATGAGTCGAGTTGGTGACTGAAAGAAAGGTGGGTACTTTGATAAGCCAATCGTCCAAGTAGGAGAATACCCGGTGATCTAATCTTCTCAGAAAAGCCACCACCGGAACCATGCATTTCGTGAAGACTCTTGTGGCAGAGTAAAGACCAAAAGGAAATACCTTGAACTGATAATGGCACCCTGCAACTTCGAAGCGAATGAATTTTTGATGTTTGGGGTGGATGGGAATGTGGCAGTATGTATTCAGAAGATCTAGGGATGTCATGAAATATCCTGAATCCACCAATTGGAGAATTTCTTACAAAAAAAAATAAAGCACTCGGAAGGATTGGTTCTTGAGGAACTTGTTCAGATGCTTTAAATCCATCACCTGCCTCCATTTGCCTGTTTTCTTTCTGAGAAGGAAATAATTAGAATAGAGACCTTTGTCACGCTGATCTGGCGGGGGGTCTTCTATTGCATTCTTGGAGAGAAGTACACTGATCTCCTGGTAAATTAGGTGCCAGTGAGATGTTTCGCGTGGTGGATAATTTGGAGGCTTTTGAACAAATTCCAGGGTGTGACTATGCTTGAGCATAAGGCTGATCTCTAGCCTGTTAGTATAGCGGTCAGTTTGTGAACTTACCGTTACCCATTCGAAAGGAAGAAAAATATCTTTCTTGAAGAGGCCCTAAACAGTGGGCGATCTCAGAATCTGACTTAATGGACTGGAGAGCCTCATCCACATGTTTGCCAAAAAGGTTTTCACTGTCAAATGGCATGTCCAAGATCTTCGACGACTCCTTGGGTGGAAAGCTGTTACCTTCAGCCAGCCCTAGTGCCTCAATACTGGTGCCCTACCCATCTGACGGAAAGCAGTGGGGGCGATATCCATTGCTGTGTCAATCTCGAAGAGGCTTTCTCACCTTCTGCAAGTATCTCTCTTGCCTCTATGTTTGTCAGCAGGGACATACTCGATAAATGGAATTACAGTTGTGGTAGGGGGCGATCTCGATTCTCATTTTGAGCCACTTGCGGGCCTGTTGGACGGTGTAAGCCAGGAGGAGAATGAGCACTGGAAAATCCCTCAAGTGGTGGGTCCCCCCCAAGGTCATGGGCGCCATTTGCTGTACAGATTATGGCCCTGACTTTGAACCATTCAATCAGGGCCTGTAATGGCCGTGTAAAATCAGATATCCCCTCTAAGTGCACTTTTAATAAACCGGGGCAAGAATCACGCCTGGATTACGTTTTTGTTGAGAGTTGTGCTTGGCACAAGGTCCTTGATTTTAGGGTGGTACCTAGGGGTGAAAGTGATCACAATGCGCTGATCTTAGACTTTCTATCCCCCAGTATCCCCAAAGGTAGCTGCAGCGCAGAGTGCGGACTAGGTAACAGGGCTCTTCTATCAAACAATAGCCGCAGGGTTAGATGGGATAAACTGGTTACCCATCCGGAGCTAGTGGCAGAGCTATATGCTTGGATAATTCCGGTATTGGAAGCCGTTGGCGCCCTAAAGCTGCAGTACCCCCCGCCTGAAGTATATGTAAAGCTAGGAGAACTTAACAAGAACCTAGTCAATAGTCTAGCAGAGATTCTTAACCCCCCAGGGCCTAGAGGGAGAAGAGCCGGTAACAAACCTACCTGGTACAATAAGGCCTGTAGAAGGGCGAAAACAGAACTCCTCGAGGCCCTAAAACAAAACAATAACAGGGCACTGATAAAACAAAGGAGGGTAGTATATCGGCAGCTAATTCATCATGCCAAGGTTGAGTGGGGCAATGAGAACTGGGCTAACTTAACATCTGCTCTGTCAACAAGAGATGCTCGGAAGTTCTGGCTAATTTTGAACACGAAGTCGGCCGACCCCGTATTGGCTGTAGCACCTAACATATCTGCGGATGTGTGGGAAGAACATTTTCACACTTTGTACCAGGGGGACAATTTTACTGAGGACCTGGCACAAGGTGGATTAGTTCCTTGTTTTACTCCTGAAACGATTGAGCTTGAATTCACAGAGGGAGAAGTGAGGGCTGCTATTTCTAAACTCCGGCCTGGCAAAGCCCCTGGGCTGAATAAGGTGCATGGCGCTCTTTTAAAGCATGAACCCAGGGTCTGGGCACCTTACCTAACGGCTATCTTTAATGCTATTCTAGGAGGCATGGCGGTCCCTAGTACTTGGCTGGGAGCAGAGATAGTCCCCATCTTCAAGAAGGGCTCACCTCTGCTCCCAGCCAACTACAGGCCAATCAGCCTCATTGATGTGCCACAAAAGCTATTCACGAGGTTGATTTTAGACCGGCTTTCAGATTGGATGGAAGAATTTGACATCTTAAGCCCTTATCAAGCTGGGTTCAGAAAGAATGTATCCACTACGGAGCAGATTTTTCGCTTGACCCTGCTTTATTGGAAAACTGTCAAGATTGAGGGTGGCTCACTTTACACTGTCTTTGTGGACCTTCGTGCGGCTTTCGATTTAGTCCCACGTTGGAAATTGTGGAGTGTGCTTTCGGAATTGGGCATCCCTCCGCCTCTTCTGAACATAATAATCCAACTGCACAATGAGAATTTCGCACAGGTAAGGTGTGGGAAAAATGGTTCTTTGTCATCTAGATTATCCGTTGGCAGGGGGGTAAGACAGGGGTGCGTCTTGGCGCCCACCCTGTTTTGCCTTTATGTCAACGGGGTAATCTCCCACCTGAGCGCGGTCCCCAATAGTGATGCTCCAAAACTTGCTGGGTTCGGTATGTTCGCGGATGATACCTTATTGCTCTCCAAGACCCCTATGGGCATCCAGGGAGTCCTTGATGGTTTTGTGCTTTTCTGCCAGGACCGGGGGTTGGAAATAAACACCTTGAAAACTAAATTTATGATTTTTAACCCTCCAAGAACAACCCGTCCGAGCCCTGTGATAGGTGGAGTCCGCCTTGAAAGAGTTCAGACGTTTGAGTATCTGGGTCTCACCCTAAACGAAAATATGATATGGGGGCAACATCAAATTAAACTGCAACTCAAGCTGTCCCAAAAAGCGGGGGCCATTATTAAGCTTTTAAATAATTCCTCTCTTAAACCAATTGGCCCACCACTGGAAATTTATAAATTGCAGGCACGGGGGGCTGTAATCCATGGTGGCAAATTGTGGGGTCACAAGTGTGCACCCGCGATTGCCGTAGTGGAGAACAGATTTCTAAGACAGTTGGTAGCACTGCCACCTAGTACACCATTGCTTCGCTCAGGCTGGACCTGGGCCGTAGACCCATAAATG
The DNA here is from genome assembly GCF_964261635.1 of Lissotriton helveticus. NCBI lineage: Eukaryota > Metazoa > Chordata > Amphibia > Caudata > Salamandridae > Lissotriton > Lissotriton helveticus. Next base: position 473,813,497 of record NC_136060.1, on the reverse strand, counting down.
AGGAACTGGGCCTCAAACCTTTAACTTTCTGGAGGAGACTCTGGGTTACCCCTGAGTTAAAGAACTACAGGCAAGAGCTTTCGGATTTTTTAACACTTCCGAATGCGAGGAAACTTCCATGGATGAAGTACACAAGAGAGGAATTTGAGAGACTAGGTCTCGCGCCCATGTGGTCGGACCCGGAGCACGCTTGCAGAAACCTATTGCGCAAGTATCTGGTCAATCTGTATCATGAAAGCAATTTAACTGCTCGTTTAACGAATGTCCAAACTGGTACTCTGTCCGGCACGTTTTTAAGGACTAAAGATTTTTATAAATTTGAGTCAGTCTTCGACGATGTTAGTCCAGTTGCTTTTAGGAAGTTGTATCTTCAATGGAGACACGGATCTCTGCCAATCAGAGATTTTACGAGTAAGTGGTGTCCATCCTCACCCAAAAACTGTCCTGGTTGCACCTCAGAGCTGGAAAATGAATTGCATGTTGTGTTTTTCTGCCCTGTTTATCAAAAAGTCAGGAAGAAGTGGATTATTCCACTGTGTAAAAATCTGGGGATCATGCATGGTTTGCAAGCACACAGAATACTTAAAACGGATCTTTCTCCTCTAATTGTTTTTGCTGTAACAAAATTTCTAGCAGCCATGTGGACCATTAGAAGGAAATATGTGAACCTTGTTTGAAATAGGATCCAGTAGATACAATTGTATAGTTCCTGGGGAGCCTGATCTCGGATTCCAGAAGGGCAGGGGATTTTAGCGACCATGCATTCATCCATTTATGTCTAGTGTCATCTACTAGACTGTGATGAAATCGCTCACTGGACATGTGATGATGTAGTGTTTTTTTTTTTACCTTTTACTTTTTACTGTGCAGGTGAATGTAATGTATCAATTCTTTTAAACTGTCAAATTAAATGTGATTTCTTTTATGACAACATTGTCGAAATAAAGATGATATGATGAGGATGATAAATGCCTACAGATTGAACCACATTTGCAAGTGATATCTCCCTAGAATTACTAGGGCGTTAGAGGCTCGTATCGCAGACGTCACCATGGCCGCAAACATTTTCCTGATGTTATTGAGTCTACAGCCTACTTTATTGGGTGGAGCTGAGCATGGAGGAGATGGATTCTTAGCCCTTCTCTGTGTTGACTGCATGATAACAGAATCAGGCCTGGGATGACCAGTAAGACAAGTTGGTGTATTCTCTGGGGCTCGATATTTTTTATCAAGTTGAACTCCATCCACTCCGGATCACCGACCGACCCCTGCCCTCACCACGTCTTCAACAAAGCCGACGCTGTCATCGCACCCCACCTGCGAGACATCATCAACACCTCCTTCGACACCGCCATCTTCCCTGAAAGCTGGAAACACGCCGAGCTCAGCGCTCTTCTCAAGAAACCAACAGCGGACCCCACCGACCTCAAGAATTACCGCCCCATCTCGCTTCTCCCGTTTCCAGCCAAAGTCATCGAGAAGACCGTCAACAAGCAGATGGCCGCCTTCCTCGAGACGAACGGATCCCTCGACCCCTCACAGTCCGGATTCCGAGCCAAACACAGCACCGAGACCGCCCTCATCGCCGCCACCGATGACATCCGAGCCCTGATGGACAATGGAGAAACAGCGGCCCTCATCCTCCTAGACCTCTCCGCGGCATTCGACACGGTCTGCCACCGCACTCTAGTACGGCGCCTCAGCAACATCGGAATCCAGGACAAGGCGCTGGAATGGATCATCTCCTTCCTCGACGGAAGAACACAGAGAGTCCGCCTACCACCATACAAATCAGAGGCCTCCGAAGTCATCTGCGGCGTCCCCCAAGGATCATCCCTGAGCCCCACCCTCTTCAACGTCTACATGAGCCCCCTCGCGGCCATCGTACGCAAACACCACCTCAGCATAATCTCCTACGCCGACGACACCCAGCTGATCCTCTCCCTGACCAACGACCCCGCCGCCGCCAGAGCCAACCTGCACGAAGGGATGAAAGAGGTAGCCGAGTGGATGACGACCAGCCGCCTGAAACTGAACTCGGACAAGACGGAGGTCCTCATCCTGGGCTCCTCACCCTCCGCCTGGGACGACTCCTGGTGGCCTCCCGCCCTGGGCACCGCACCCAAACCGACGGACCACGCACGCAACCTGGGCTTCATCCTGGACTCCTCCCTCGCCATGACCAGGCAAGTCAACAGCGTCTCCTCGGCGTGCTTCAACGTCCTACGCATGCTACGGAAGATCTTCTGGTGGATCCCCACAGAGACCAGGAAGACCGTCACCCAGGCCCTCGTCACCAGCCGACTGGACTACGGCAACGCCCTCTACGCCGGGACCACCGTCAAGCTCCAGAAGAGACTCCAGCGGATCCAAAACGCCTCAGCCAGACTCATCCTCGACATCCCACGATCCAGCCACATCTCCGGACACCTGAGAGACCTTCACTGGCTCCCCGTCAACAAGAGAATCACCTTCCGCCTCCTCACCCACGCACACAAAGCCCTACACGACCAAGGCCCGAGCTACCTCAACAGCCGAGTCAACTTCTACGCTCCCAAACGCCACCTCCGATCAGCCAACCACGCCCTCGCCGCCGTCCCCCGCATCCGAAGAGCGACTACAGGAGGAAGGTCCTTCTCCTACCTGGCCGCCAAGACCTGGAACTCCCTCCCGTCCGACCTGCGCCTGACCCAAGACCACCTCTCCTTCAGGAAGAAGCTGAAGACCTGGCTGTTCGAGCAGTAGCGGCACCCCCCCCCCCCAGCGCCTTGAGACCCTACGGGTATGTAGCGCGCTTTATAAGTGTCACTGATTGATTGATTGATTGGCACCACTGCTCCTACAGATGCTGGAGTCTTTATTAACTTAAGCTCCTCTTGCCAAATATAATCCATGATTGGTATGGACCTCACTGAGAGCTGAGTCACATCTTTAAAGTCATATAAGAAACAATCTGTATGCTTAGTTGGAAGTGGTAGGTCGAAACACTTCGATGCACTCTCTACCAGATAATGAAAACCACCTTTGTGCGGGATGCGGAATTGGTGAAGCAGGTAGAGGGGCGATGTACTCATGCCGTTCAGAATATTTAATGACTGCATCAAACAGAAAGTCACCCTTTTCTGGTTGATGCTCGTTGTCACTTTCACCTAGACTATCTCTTATTGGGATGGGTAGCGGAATAGGTCTGTCTTTATGAAGCAAATCTCTGATGAGGCACAGAGTCAGAAGTATCCTTATGATCTGGAGTTTTGTGGAGCTGATGGGTTAGCATCCAGAAATCTTTTGTAATAATCATTTATCATCAAAAGTAGGTCTGTAACTAGAGAAACAGGAACTGTAATCGAGGATTCTTGTAGATGATGTTCTTCGTCTTGTTGTTCGTAGGCATAATGATCCTAAAAAGTATATTTTTGATTCTGATTCTATCCTGGAAAGATTATTCCCCTTGAAACTAAGTGGTCGAAACCTGGTCAGCCTCTTCGTCTTCCATTTCCTGGCACCTCACATTCAGTTACGAAGACTAGACGCAGGGGCAAACACCTTCATCTCGAGTCCTGAAACTGTAAGAGCTTTACAGTAGATAATGTAGACATTTTTGAGATATGCCCTGAAGAGAGACTTGCGTTCCCTTTTGTGGAGATATGGATAGTCTCTTTTGTTGTCAACGACGGGACTGTCGACGGGATGTTGGGCAGTGACGATGAAGATGTGACTGGTGCTATGCGGCTGTCGTATGAGTCTTGCTGGAGTCTTTGACGTAGAGGAGGAGGTGGCTGTTGATGTTCTAGTTGTTGACGCTGCAGTGGTAACTGACGTCGAGGCTGACTATAGTTGATCCTCTCGACAACAAAGCTGCCGCCGCCGGATCCGTAGACAGGCACATTTTTAGAGTCCTTGGCTCTTTGAAAGCTGTGACAGGAACTGAAGGAGGAGCAGATGGAGATCTTTTGGGGAGGAAGATGCTCCAGGATGATCCTGGTTACTCGACCGCCCAGTACTTGGTTACCTGGGATGGGATTTCGCCCTCTTTGGAACTTTGGCAGATACAGCAGAGTCCTAATTCTTTACACCTTTTAGAGGTTGTATGTCTTTTTTCCTTGTTGTCAGAATCAGAGTGTGACTGAGCCTTCTTCTTTATCTGGAGCTAGGGTAGTAGTCTGGCCTGCCTGTCTTTTAGAGTCTTTGCAGAAAAAGTGCAGCAGTACTTATATTCTTTTGGATTGTGTTGGGGCCACTGGTAGTATAAACACTCTTTCTGGAGATCTGAATAAAGCCTGAATTTCCCACAAGATTTGCAGAACCTAAAACACTTTTTTCTGGACTTAGACTCGACCACATTTTTGAGAAGTATTATCTCACATTGTAACGCATAAGTAGCTGGAGGTTCAAAAGTCACCAAATAGCTGAGAGGGCAAAAGGTCAAAGCTGACTGAGCAGAGCTCAGGGAGACTCCCTATCACATAATGTGCGGCAAGAAATCGGAGGTATGGTGGCTCTGCAGGGGAAGAGTGCTTTAGGGTCCGTGCTCTGACTGGCTGAAGTTTGGATGCTTTAAAACACTGTCAATAGATTAACAATTTCTATTGTGTTCAATGGGTTTTCTAAAGCCTAATTATTAGCATATCTTTTCTATTACTGTTACCGTAGGTTTCCCACAACGACGGGAGAGATTAAAGCATGTGAATTTATAAACTATATAATACTGGAGATAATATTTCATTCAAGTCACATGTTTAAAACCCCTTCCTTAGCAGTGTAATACACTGTTATAACATTTGATTAAGTGAATCTCTAAATGGCAAGTAATTACTGGATGCACAGCACTGCCACAGAAATCAACTTGCACGCTATCCCCGAGAGACCAACAACAAGCACTTACCATATTTAACACTGTTTCAGACAGCATAAGCAATGAAGTGCTGGTAATGTGTCTTACTCCTGGCATTAACTCAAAAGGGAATCTTTCTCATCAGGGTATCTGACTGCAGACAGTTATGCAGGTAAGGCTGCACTCTAAACAGGTCAAATTGGTGATAGTGGAACACCCAGGTAAAAAGACCGAAAGTACACTTCATATGTGCATATTGAGGGAAAGACCGATAGGGTACACATTGGAAGGGTAAGATAAAACCAGATTCTCCCAGCCATTGTGTACAAAGTTACTCTCAACTGTGAGGGAACTGAAGAAAGTGTCTCTGGGACAGCAGGACATGTACATGAAAGTATGTGTTCTCCAAGACCAAGGACACCATTTATCTATTCACCAGGATCTAAGGCGGAATAAATCTGGGTCAACATCTTGAACGTGCCATTCAGAATAAAGGTATTCAGAATGTCCATTTATTTATTTACAGAGATTTTCTATAGAGCTTTTACACCAGGTAGTATTAGAGCGCTGCAATATATATAAAAAATGACATTTAGTGAGATAATATATAGACAAATATTTCAAACATCAGTATAATCAAGAATGGGGGGGTGGGTATGGTTGTAGTGAGAGGTACGAGCAAGTAGGTAGATGGTGTCAATATAGTGACTAGATCCTAAACATCTGAGAAGGGAAGTGAACTGACAATTTGAAGAAGAAGTGATAAACAAATGCATTTTATCTAGTCTAGTACTGGCCGGAGTCTTTTTTTGGCACCAAAAGGTTTCAGGACTAATACCCCCTGCACTTCTATGCTTCCTTTCACCAACAGAGTGAACTTACTGGGACAGGATGGAAACATGATCTGCCAAATTCAGAACACACACATGTAGAACATGAGGGGCAAACTGCTATAAAAAGGAGGGAATAAGAATGCCAAACAACCTCCAGCACCCACTGGTTTCAGGTACTTGCACACCAGTCAAACAAGTAAATGTGAATTCTGCCCCCTACCAGCTATACATGATCAAGGCAGAATGAATCAAAGCAGCTTGGTAACAGTCAAAGTAGGCAAGAAGGACTACTACCTCCTGTGGGGGCCACACCTTGGTTGCCATCCCATCCTCGGGAGTTGGAAACGCAGGCTGTGCTGCTTGTTGTACAGGTTGCGAGGACGCTGTGTCTGATATTGTTGATGAAACTGATGTACCAGTATTGACAAACACAAAGAGCAGGACATAGCACAGATTTCGTTAAGGTGCAGCATCTGAGAGGTCAAATGGCATACCCGTAATGGAGGAATCCAGTTGTGTGCATTTAGACTGAACACTTGATCATTACACTAGCGACCATGGCATGACCCACAAAGACCCTTGAGTCCACGGCAGCTCTTAAGATATACTTAGAGGCTTCCTATTCATCTTGGATTGGGTTGCCTGTCTGACGGTGTAATAGTGAATGTGCTGTTATTCACTTTGCTGATGGTGAATTGAACTACCAAGTAGTGGGGGAATCAGATGCTGGCACTGGCGTCGTCTGCGGCTTCGTGTCCGTTGTCATTGGGATGATGTCGCCGGAGTACTTAGATGCTGCCCTCGCGCGCTGACATCAGTTCTTATATACAGCTTTTCCGTGCCAGTAACGCAGAGCCATGATAAAAACCGACACTGGTGCCATAAAACTAGGGCCCTCAAAGGGATGTACCTTAGCCCTAGATATCGGTTCGCAGAACGGGGAGGATGGGTGGGGCGGTAAGGAATCCAACACTAACTACCGTTTCTTACAGATATATCGTAACCGAAGGTAAGTAACTTGTGCATCTGAAAGAAACAGGTTAGTGTTAGATTCCTTACCTTAGAATAGATACCCCAGCAATACCAACCCCGGTGGTGGGTCTGCGAACCAATAATCATACCAGAAAGTCCTGGAGAACAGAACAGCCGAAAAAGCCGTCTCTCCGGACTTGACTGTCCAGGCAGTAGTGTCTAGCAAACGTGTGCAGCGAGGACCACGTAGCTGCCGGACAGATGTCCTGCAAGGGCAGTAGTAGCCGCTGTGGCCAGAGTGGAATAGGCCCTCAGCCCAACAGGAGGCTCCTTTTTAGCCAAAGAGTAGCATATATTGACACACAACACGACCCACCGAGAGATGGTCCGTTTGTGCACCGCCCGTCCCTTCTTAGCGCCCACGTAACCAACAAAGAGCTGGTCGTCCACCCGGAACTGGCGTGTGCGGTCCAGATAGAATGAGAGCGCACGTTTTGGCTCCAGACGGTGGAGCCTCTCTTCCTCATTCGAGGGAGGCGGAAAGAAGGTGGGCATGGTGATGGACGGCCCGATGTGGAAGGCTGTGACTACCTTGGGCAGGAAAGAGGGACGCGTTCTCAAGACAACCTTGTCCGGATGGACAGAAAGGAAAGGAGGTTTGGAAGAAAGAGCCTGGAGCTCACTCACTCTCCTGGCAGAGGTGATGGCAACCAGGAAGGCAGTCTTAAGAGTGAGAAGACTAAGAGGACAATCGTGAAGTGGCTCGAAAGGAGCGCACATCAAATAAGTAAGAACAAGGTTCAAGTCCCACTGAGCCATGACAAAAGGAACAGGAGGAAACATTTGAGTAATGCCCTTCAAGAATCTATTTACAACAGGGGACTTGAAAAGAGAAGGCTGATCAGGTAGCCTTAAAAAGGCTGAAATGGCAGGCAGGTAGCCCTTGATAGTGCCCAGAGCAGAGCCCTGCTGGGCATGAGAAAGAAGAAAGAGGAGAACCTCTGAAAGGGGGGCTGAAAGAGGATCCACAGCCTTAGCTGAGCACATGCCACAAATTTATTCCACCTGCAGGCGTATACCGATTTTGTGGAGGGACGCCTGGCTGCCAGAATCACATCACAGACTTCAGGAGGCAAGTCAAATGGCCTCAACTGTCGCCGCTTAATCTCCACACATGGAGGTGGAGACTGGACAGGTTTGGGTAGAGGACTATCCCCTGCTGCGACAGAAGGTCCTCCTGAAGAGGCAGACGAATCGGGGGATCGACTGACCTGCTGAGTAGATCGGGATACCAGTATCTTCGTGCCCAGTCTGGAGCCACAAGGATGACTTGGGCCCAGTCGCGCCTGATCTTCTTCAGAACTCTGGGCAGAAGTGGTATAGGCAGAAAGGCGTACAATAGACCGCAGCTCCACTCGTGACGAAAAGCGTCTCCGAGCGAGGGCCGCCATGGAAATTCCAACACGCAGAACTGAAGACATTGCGCGTTTTCTTCTGTGGCGAATAGATCTAACCAAGGCTCTCCCCACTGCTGAAAGTGACCTTGCGCCACGTCCGAGTTCAGACGCCATTCGTGATCCATCATGTTCCGACGGCTGAGTTCGTCCACCCTGGCGCGCAGGGAACCTGCCAGGTGTTGAACCACCAGGGTCATGCCCTGATGTTCAAGCCATTGCCAGAGGCGCAGAGCCTCCTGGCATAGAGTCGACGACCCCACCCCACCCTGTTTGTTGGAGTACCACATGGCGGTGGTGTTGTCCGTGAACACCTGCACTACACTCCCCCGGACAGAGGGGAGGAATGCTTTCAGTGCAAGTCGGATCGCCCGCAGCACCAAAAGGTTGATGTGGAGACGGGACTCCTCCGGAGACCAGAGGCCTCTGATCTCCGCCTCTCCCATATGGCCCCCCCAGCCCAGGAGGGTCGCATGAGTCACGACTACGTGCTCCGGTTGGGGTAGGGAGAGGGATCTGCCGCTGAACCAATCGCGCTCTGTGAGCCACCACTGCAACTGTCTCGCAGTGCCCTCCGAGATCAGGACGAGGTCAAACAGGTTGCCCTGATGCCAGACCCACTGAAACTTCAGGTCCCACTGCCTGGTTTCCTACTGCCGAGAGCCCGTGACTGCCACTCTCCCTGCCGCCGCCAGAAAGTCCTGCCCCGCTGTCCCGTAGTCCTCCCGCCGCCGCAATTCCCCCGAAGCGGCTGCCGAGCGGAGGACTACCATCCCCAGGGGGCTGTGCGGCGCCACGTCACCTGACGCGCCCGGAGGCGCCATAAATCAAGCTCCTCATTGGGGGAGCGTGTGTGCCTGGTATCCTGCTGCCGAGAGCCCGTGACTGCCACTCTCCCTGCCGCCGCCAGAAAGTCCTGCCCTGCTGTCCCGTAGTCCTCCCGCCGCAATTCCACTGAAGCGGCTGCCGAGCGGAGGACTACCATCCCCAGGGGGCTGTGCGGCGCCACGTCACCTGACGCGCCCGGAGGCACCATAAATCAAGCTCCTCATCGGGGGAGCGTGTGTGCCTGGTATCCTGCAACCGGAAGCCTGTGACTGCCACTCTCCCTGCCGCCGCTAGAAAGTCCTGCCCGCTGTCCCGTAGTCCTCCCGCCGCCGCAATTCCACCGAAGCGGCTGCCGAGCGGAGGACTACCATCCCCAGGGGGCTGTGCGGCGCCAAGTCACCTGATGCGCCGGAGGCGCCATAAATCAAGCTCCTCATCCGCGTCGCGGGAGCGCCCGGGGCGAAGCCCGGGCAAAGGGCGGGCCCTCTTAGGCCCTTAGAGGCCGGAAGAGTCTGGGCCGTGTTCTTTGGCTCCACAATCTAAACATTGTTTAATGTAACAACTGCTGTAGGAGTTTGAACGATCTTATTAACAGAACTGATTGAGGCAATAAGCAGAGCCATGGTTAAAAAGACTCCAATGTCCACACGAGCGACTACAAGGAAATTAATGCAGGCCAAAACCCCGCTTCCAACTTTAACAGCAATTGACAAAATGCTGCAACAAACAATCGGGGTTGTACTCACTGCTATAGAAAACACCGAAAGACGCCTCTCATTACCACCAAGTATGTGCCTGAGAACTCCGTCTACACAAGGAGCCGATTTACATGTAAATACTTCTATTGTAACAGCTTTATCTCAGGATTCAATTTTACTAGATTCTTATGCAGATTTGCCAGGGAATGAGCAGAACCTAGTTGAGGCACCACAGCAGTCACCATCTACTGTATTTGCTACCCGGGAGAGTAGGTTGTCACTAACTCCTAATTTAAAATCAAGTGAGATTCCTCACTCATTTACTGTGACCGATGTGCCCAGTGTTAGATTAGAGTCAGATGGTTGTGACACTCATGACATTAATCAAATAGTCGAGTCAACTGACACCAGTCTATTGAGTTGTAGGAGTGTTCATGGATCAGGCCGGTTCAAACGTAAATGTGCCCAAAGTAGGAAACTGGTGGTCATAAATAGACAGGGGAAAAAATATAGGAGTAAAAAGAAGAGACTAATTCAGACCACATTGAAACAAGGGAGGGAGGGAGGGACATTGCGGCCGAATACAAATCTACAGCTGAGTGAAAATCTTGCTATTGCCCAGCAAAACTTACCACCCATTAATATGGAAGGTCTTATACACCAATTAGAGTTAATGATAAAATCTCACATTACACCAATGGCCGAAAGACTGAAGGTCCTAACGGACAAAGTGGAAATTCTTGAAAAACTGGGAATAGCCAACTTAGATTTGCTAGAACATCTTAATACACAAACTAAGCCTTCCATAACTAATGTGTTAAAGGGTAAACCTGGTAACAACCTGACTGACAATGAAACAAGAGCACCTATCCCTTCAACCCGTTATAGTAGCCACTGCCCGATAAAATTACCTACCAATATCTCAACCACCGTAGCGGGGCAGAAACCTGATGTGAGGCAAAGGGAGAAAGGGGGTTCTACATTTAACAACACGGACAGGACAGCGCCAGCGCGGCATATTAACAACATAATTCCTGCAACGATTAACCTCCCACCAGAATGTAGCCCGTATGTAGCTATTCTCGCTAACGTTCCAAAGCTCAAGCCCAGCCGTTTTGAAAACCAGCAAACCCTGAAGAATAAAACCCTGCACTGGCTCGTTTAAAATTGTGGATTTCCAATGCGTGGGGCAAATCAAATTATCTCAACACAGAGAGTAGGCTGGTCGGGACCCAGCAAAAAGGAGATAAATGGGGACTGCATAGTTATCAATTTTAGGATCCCAGAATGGGCCAGAGATTCCATTTTAAATGCACCCATACCCTCTAAATACGAATATAATACAACTTTGCTTCCCCTGGACTGCTTCTATAGGAGTCAGTCAGGAAAACAAGCTATGATAAAGACTGCTGACTGCTATAGAGCTACTCACTCTAATCACTCTAATAGCCCATGAACCAGCACCTCTGCACAACCTATGGGATAATATTACAATTCCAACTTATAATAGATTCCAGGTGTTTGGCTCATTAGAAGAGAATGATTGACTGAGGGGACAAACTATAGTACCTCAACCTGAAAAAATCGTATTTGGGGGAATGGCCGTAATTGACCAAGGGCTGACACGCACAAATAGGTTAGAAAGGGACACTGCTGCGAGCTTAGCTAGTGGCGACCAGTATAAAACTGATGAAATAGTTGAATCTGTTGCTACTCCTGGCAGGGATATAACTATGAATGTGAGCCCCATGAGACCGGAAGTGACCGCACATTATGATCTATTAGCCGACAACATTGCAGAATGCTTATAGGTTATTACCTAGCGGGAATTACTTCCAAAATAACTACGCCGTTCTGGGATAACTTTATTAAACAAGGCCACGATATAATTTGTCTCCAGGAGACGTGGCATAGAACCCAAATACAAGTCTAGGGGTATACATCATACAGTGTGGATGCAATAGCTTCAGCAGGAAGAGCAGGAAGAGCAAAAGGAGGTCTACTAACCCTAGTATCCACTACCCTAACAGAATTTAGCTCTGGTGGCTATGTGAAGGTGGCCCAGTATGCATCAATTTTGCATCTAGTGCACGATAACGGTAGGGACTTAGTCATAGTAAATTTTTACAATAATATTTCTGGACCCAATCGGGGCACGATTGTACTGGACATAGAGCGGGCCATAGAGGAAGTATTAGTTCTATCAAGCAATCCCCCAGTAATAATCTGGGTGGGTGATTTTAATATTCAATCATGTAGTCATGCACAGAAGGGGATCTGTGGACATCGTGAGGAGTACTTTCATGGAGGTAGCATTGATTTTAACCACTTCCCGCACACTAATTATGGGTGTGCGCTGAATAATTTGGTGGCCAAATTAGATCTGGAATTATTAGACTGCACAAAGAACAAAGACAATGAAGAGTGTCCATCATTTAGAGAGAGAGATGCCCACTCTAATATCGATCACATTTTGGTATCTAATAGATCTGTCTATTCTAATGTTTGGGGAATAGAGCAGCCAGTGAGCGATCATAACAGCATATCGCTGGAATTAACAGGTTGGGGGAAAAAAACATGTATATGAAAGATCTGTCCAAGGGATTACAGCCGAAAGACCCAATGGTATGAGAATTAAGTGGACCAGAATTGACCCGTTTCAATTCATGGAGGACTTATTTCTAAAATGCAGCAGGGAAATAGGTTATTGCCTAGAATCAAACGTGGTCCCTGGCATTTTACTTGCCAACTTTTTAAAAATAACCAAGGTAATCGATAACTCACTTACAGCAAGGAGTCGTAAGTTGAGGAGAATTCAAGTGGTGTGGTTTGATAGGTATTGTGCCAGTCATTAAACAAACTTAAAATAACACTCGATACCAAGCCCAGGGACATAGCTAAAATTAGAGAGGAGCGCCTCAATTATAAGACCGCCCTAGCAGCCAGAAAAAAAGATCTGCAAAATGAGGCTTGGTTGAATCTGGATATGGCTGCGGAAACAAAAAGTCACAAATTATTCTGGGAAGCCGTAAATAGTCCTTTTTTAAAGAATGATAACATCCCTGAAATTACCTCCCATGTCAGTTGCTGCGCCTGGATAACCCATTTTACTGGGATTTTTAATTCTGCCTCCAACCTAGATGGGTTAATTTTAAATATATATATACAGGGTCCTGTTTCAAATCGGAAAAAATGCAGTTATCTGTGACCCTAACCGAGGTTACAGAAGCAATAAAAAATAGCAAAGGCGGTAAAGCCCCAGGGCCTGATGGGGGGTGCCTATGGACTTTTATAAATCTGAAACGACTCTATGGGCCCCAATATTGACAAGATATTTTAACGCAGCTATAGAAGACAAGCTCCCATCAACATGGGGCCAGTCTATCATCGTGCCTCTTTATAAGAAAGGCTCCAGGTCGGAGGCGCGAAATTACCGTCCCATCTCACTTCTGAACTCGTCAATTAAAATCCTCAGTCGAGTCCTTTTAGATAGACTGGAAGCCTGGGTAGAGGAAAATAACATCTTATCCCCAGTGCAGTACGGGTTCAGGAAGGGGATTGTGAGAAGTTGGCCTGATATATAGTGCTCACTATTCTAGTGATCACTGTGTATCATACCAAACAACCCTTATTGATGATTGGTTGTTAAGTCAACCGTTCAGACCAGCTATCCTAGTAGCATGGACACGAGCAGTCTTCAGGCTAAACTCTAGAGGGCGTGTTAGGCCAGCTGTTTTACCATCACATATACCCCTTGAACACCAAGTGAAAGGACACCACACAAGTTGTTATGAAAATAAAGTATATTTATTTATAACAAGACTACCCTGAACTCTTTATGAGTCAGGGAGCTAAGCACAATACAAAACTCTTATGAAAATACTTCAAGTTGCACAATTTACACAAATGCCCGAGGGGCACGAAAAACCATATACACAAAAAGTGGAATGCGAAATACTAGCAGGTAAGTAACAAGATCCAGAGGCTTCAGGATCGCTAGGACTACACTACTGAACCTTAAGATTACGAGCAGGAGGCCTAGGGAGATCGGGTGCAGAGTGTGCACTCTCACGCGGGATGCGGGAAGAAGTCTATGGATGCTAGCGTTTCTAAAGTTACTGTTTCCGGACGAATCCGACTAGATAGACTGAAAACGACAAAGGAACTGGACACTTGGATAGTGAACCTGTGCTGGAGTACCGAGATACTCAAGTTACCGAGCCCAGGGGCCGCGGCTGCATAGGGTTCAAGTGACGTCGGGAATCCTCGTTGAAGTCTATGGAGCCTGAAAGAAGAAGTTGCTGGCAGGCGACCAGTGAAGATGTTCGGTGTGATCCAAGGCTGGATCAGTGAAGGAGACGACCTGAAAGCAGAGGGGACTCAGTTCTTAATCACTAGCCAGTGATTATGTGGGCACCAGGATGGCACCGGATGAAGTCACCTCGACCAGGTGAGTGGGCGACGCTGGACTCTGCAGTCACACGGGCTAGGAAGCGTTGTCGGCGACCAGGCTGGAGGTGCGAGCTGTCCCACGAGGCTGTCGGCTGTCGGCGATGCTGGACTCAGGATTTGAGCTGGGCTGGATGATGTAGGTAGAGGTCAGAGATGGCAGGGAATCCGGGCCTCGTCGAGCTGGGCAGTCTTGATCCGGAGGATGGACTTACAGCAAACCGCAAGAGCTTCGATGGTGCCTGCTGGTGCAGGGTGGCTACTACTTAGCCACAAGGGAGAGTCTTCAGAAGAGTCAAGAGTTCCTTTCGTGGAAAGTAGTTTCAAGATTCAAGATTATCTAATTTGGGAAGGGGGCCTGCTCCTACCTTTATCCTAAGAAAAGGGGCTGGCACGCGACTAAGTCCTGCCCTATGGGTGGGACCAGGAGGTGGGTGGTTACACCCTCTCTCCTTTGTCCGGTCTCTCCCCAGCTCAGGGGCTGGTGTGCCCCAGGAACTGGTTTGAGCCGGCATATGCACAGTGAGCACCGGGGTGCCACTTGCAGTCACCTTCCTTTCAGCCCTGCCTACCTGGGATACACAAAATCCTGTCTGGGATGGTGCTGGCACCGCCCCTGACAGGAAACCCTTTGTCCAGGCCTCCGTTGCTGGAAGGACTCCCAGCAGCAGGAGGGCAGACTTGTGTCTCGGTGCAGCATCCATTTTGTGGAGCTGAGGCTGTGTTCAACCTTAACCGGGGTTACAGCTACCAACATGTCTTCTCCCTCTAGAGGGGTGGAATGCTACCCCCCCGTCGCCAGAACTGGCGAGGGGGTAGTATTCCAAAGCGTATGACACCTTACACGACATGTTTAGATAATGTCAGACCAAAGTTACCATAACCGCGAGGATTATAATGCACTTAAGAGTATATGGTCTGACGCTATCATGGAAACGGCTAAGGGATAGATTCCGAAGGCCTCAGACAGGCTCAGCTCATGCCAGAGCACTATCTCACACGATTCTAAGCACTCTGCCTCCAGGATTGTTAAGGCCTGCCATAGGAGTGACCGATAGGAGATCAGTGTGCCCATTTTAGGTTTTGATATAGGTATACTATATCTAAAGCAAAGGGTGATTACACCACCTTGCCCCAGCTGTCAAGCAGCTAGTTGTGTCAGTTTTGGATGGCCAGCCAGGGGTGGCATAATACATGCTTCAGCCCCTGGTAGGCCCTGGGTACACCTATGCCCTGGATACCTAAGGTATACTGTACAGGGACTGATAAGGTGACTCAGTATCCAATCAGATATGTACCTAGGGTACATGGAATCCATTTTAACAGAGAGAGCAGTGGGCCTGGGGTCCTGAATAGCAGGGCCCCAGGTCAACTAAGTCAGAAAACCAGCAAAACACCAGGCAAAAAGTTGGGGGCAACCATAGTCAGGGATCTACCTTCCTACAGGGATGGGAACAATGGAGCAGTGTGTGAACCTGGAACTTATAGTCAGCAAGTACACAAAAGCTAAAGAGGGCAAGCTTTTTCTGTGCTTTGCTGACTTGAGTTCAGCATTTGACCTGGTGGAACACTCACTCCTTTGGCCAGTTTTATTGGAGATGGGAGCCCCGACTGAAATTATACACTTCCTGGCCAGACTCTATGAAAACTTGTCTAGCAAAGTCAGATTCGGGCCTGATGGAGAATGCACACCCTTTTTTAGAATCAACAGAGGCATTCGTCAAGGATGCGTGCTTGCCCCACTCCTATTCTCGCTTTTTATAAACCAGATAGATTCCATTTTAAGAAGTACACAAGCAGATGCCCCTACTATTAATGGTAACTCAATTCCAATTCTTTTATACGCGGATGACGCGGTTCTTCTCTCCCGGACTCAAAATGGCCTGCAATGTTTGATTAACCAATTCCATACTTTCACTGAAAGTAGAAAGTTGATAATCAACAAAGGAAAAACCTTCACAATGTCTTGTGGTAAGAAATTTTTGTTACCTGGGCATCATATTCTCAGGAGACGGGAGGTGGGCTAACGAACAAGACAGTGTCCGCTTTAAAATGGCAAGAAATACTAGTTGCATTTTTAGATTTGCAGCAAAACTAGCCGGTCGTAGAATCCAAGAGATAATGTCAATATATAATTCTAGGTGCATATCATCAGCCCTGTATGGGGCTGGGATATGGGGATATCATTCCCAGAGTGCCAACCTAATTCAGAATGAGGAGAATGCCTTCCTGAAACGTTTGCTTTGTGCTCCGGCTTCGGCCTCTAACGAGCTAATACACAGGGAAGTTGGTTTAAATCATGTCAATGACCTAATTGCCCTATGTCATCTGTCCCTATGGCGTTCAATATGGTCAAAAGAAGAGACAAAATTTACCTAGAATGTGATTAACAATTGTTTAAAGCTCGACCATCGTTCAAAGATTCCCTGGCTATGTCACATCCAATCTTGGTATAAGACACTTTATGGCTGTGACATTTTTGAAGAACCAACATTGTGTACAGGGTTGTCAAAGAAGGAGCTTAAAATCACTTTCCTGAAACAAACAGGTAATGTTAGGATGGATAAATATGTAAAACAAAGCATGTTTAATTTTTACTTAGAATATAATATCAAGGAAGGCTTACAATCATACCTCACTGTTGTTAGCAAAAGCTCACACCGTTTTGTACTATCTCGCCTACGTTTGGGGATTGTGCACCACCTAGTTGCTTTTCCAATAATTAAGAAACCTGGTTTATGTTTATGCCCCTGTGATGGTGTATCTAAGCAGAGTGGCCTTCATTTTATGCTGTTTTGTAAATTTTATATTTCTTATAGAAAATTTTACTTGAAACCCGTCTTTTTAAAACATAACATTCGTAGTACTAAGAAAGCGATGCAACTGATCTTCAATTTAGAGAGCCCAGATATATGTTACTATGTGGCTACTTATATTTTAAAATGCATTTTTGCACGTAAATCAATCACTATATGAATTCAATACATGACCCTGACTTTTAAGCACTTTATTACTGTTAGTTTGTGTACGAATAATGGTTGTATGTACTTATATGCACTTTAACTTTGCTAATTTGCACGCGCTAGAAAATGAGCACCTTCAGCACTTACCGCACTTTATTGCTAGTTTGCACATGTACGAGTAGGCGATTGTATTAAGATACACTTTAAGATTGCTCATTTGCACACGTGCTGCTAAAGGTTTAATGTATATAGCATTGATGGTGCTTGGCAAATCAGAGTCGATGTAAATCAGATGTATTGTAATTTATTTTTGATTGTTGCTATATGGTTGTATTCATACATACCGAATAAAGCATTTTTGAATTGATCCATCATGTTCCGACGGCTGAGTTCGTCCGCCCTGGCGCGCAGGGAACCTGCCAGGTGTTGAACCACCAGGGTCACGCCCTGATGTTCCAGCCATTGCCAGAGGCGCAGAGCCTCCTGGCATAGAGTCCACGACCCCACCCCACCCTGTTTGTTGGAGTACCACATGGCGGTGGTGTTGTCCGTGAACACCTGCACTACACTCCCACGGACAGAGGGGAGGAATGCTTTCAGTGCAAGTCGGATCGCCCGCAGCTCCAGAAGGTTGATGTGGAGACGGGACTCCGCCGGAAACCAGAGGCCTCTGATCTCTGCCTCTCCCATATGGCCCCCCCAGCCCAGGAGGGTCGCATGAGTCACGACTACGTGCTCCGGTTGGGGTAGGGAGAGGGATCTGCCGCTGACACAATCGTGCTCTGTGAGCCACCACTGCAACTGTCTCGCAGTGCCCTCCGAGATCAGGACGAGGTCAGACAGGTTGCCCTGATGCTGGACCCACTGAAACTTCAGGTCCCACTGCAGAGCCCGCATCCGCCACCGGGCGTGATGCACCAGAAGGATGCAGGAGGCCATCAGTCCCAAAAGCCGCCGCGTCAACCTGACCGAGACTCGGGATAAAGGCTGAAAGATCGAAATCAGAGCCTGAATATCCCGAACCCGCTTTTCGGGAGGATAAACCCAAAACCACGCTGAGTCCAGAACTGCTCCGATGAAGAGGAGCTTCTGAGAGGGACACAGGTGTGACTTCGGCACATTGATGGAGAACCCCAGCAGGTGGAGGAGATCGGCCATAGTCTGGAGGAGGCTGACAACTGTCTGGGGCGAGCCAACCTTCAACAACCAGTCGTCGAGATAGGGGAAAACTGGCACCCCCAATCTGCGCAGATGAGCTGCGACCACCGCCATCACTTTCGTGAACACCCGAGGGGCGCTGGTAAGGCCTAAGTGGAGCACGGTAAACTGAAAGTGCTTGTGGCCTACCGTGAACCGCAGGTAGCGCCGGTGGGCCGGCAGGACGGGGATGTGAAAATAAGCGTCCTGCAAGACCAACGCCACCATCCAGTCTCCAGGGTTTAGGGCAGCTAAGACCTGAGCCAAAGTCAGCATCTTGAACTTCTCCTTCCGGAGGAAGCTGTTTATGTTCCGCAGGTCCACGATAGGACGTAGGCTCCCTTTGTCCTTCTTGGGAACCAGAAGGTACTGGAAGTAACAACCACACCCTACTTCTGGCCCAGGAACGCGCTTGATGGCCTCCTTGGCCAAGAGGGCCGTAACTACCTCTTGCAGAAGTTGCAAGTGATCCCCCGACACGTGGTGGTATTGCGGTGGCATGGCTAGAGGTGTCGCCTCGAAAGGGAGGGAGTAGCCCCTTCGGACGATTTGCAGCACCCACCTGTCCGATGTCATTGTGCGTCAGTGGAGGAGGTGATGGCGAACCCTGCCCCCCACTGGTGTCGAATGGGCCTGAAAGCTCGGACTAGGAAGGCTTTGAGGCAGATGCAGGTGGGGGGGGGGGGGGGGGGGGGGGAGGGAGGGGGGTGGATGTTGACTGGTCCGCTGGCACGGCCACAGCGGTTACCACATCCGCCGCCGCGCTGGATGTTAGTCTGCAGCCCGTGGCTGGCAGTACGTGAGGGACGGCCCTTCCTTGGCCACGAAAGGAGCGAAAGACAGTAGTTTGCTGGGGTCGGCCCGACAGGCCCAAGGACTTGCCCGTAGCCCTGGAGTCCTTGAAACGCTCAAGTGCACTGTCTGACTTGTCGCCAAAGAGGCGACGGCCATCAAACGGCATGTCCATGAGGGAATTCTGGACATCAGCCGAAAAGTTGGCGGACCTCAGCCAGGCATGGCAGCGAACCGCCACCATCGTGGAAATTGCCCTGCCCAGCGAGTACGTGGTATCCAGCCCACATCGGATAGAATACCGTGCTGCATCTCGCTCTTCCGCAAGGGCTTGAGCGAGTTTGACCCGGGCCTCCTCCGGGCAACCTGGCAGCACTTCCGCGACCGTGTCCCACAGAGAGTGGGTATAACGGCCCAAAAGGTAAGCGGTGTTGACCGACCGCAAACCCAAACTGAGTTAGGAGAACAGCTTCTTTCTGAACTGCTCATACCTTTTGGATTCCCCATCAGGTGGAGCAGTCGGGAATGCGGTCTGGGAGTTAGAGGCCTGGATGACCAGGCTCTCGGAGTGGGGTGGGTGGGCAGGAAGCTAGGGTCGCCTAGGCGGTGGCGCCTGGCCACGTTCCAATCTACAGGGGGACCTGTAGCGGGCCTGGACCAAGTGCCCAACAGAACGTCAGTAAGGGCCTCATTAAACGGCAGTAGAGGCTCCGAAGAGCTTGCCTGCGGTTTAAGGACCTCGGTGAGGAGGTTAGTCCTCACGGCGCGATGGGGAGTTCAAGAGCCAAGGCCTTGGCCGCCTTCGCCAGAACCACGCTATAAGCAGCCCCCTCCTCTGTAGCCACGGTAGGAGAGGAGACAAAGCCAGTGTCGGATGAAGTGTCCAAACCACTGGCCTCCCCTAGATCCACTGCCCAGTCCTGATACGACTGGCACTCCCGTACCAGATGGTCCTCAGACCCCTCAAAATCTCCCTCGACTCCCATCTCCTGATAATCAGGTTCAAAGGATCGGGCCGGATCATAGAAGAATTGCTCTTCTCTCGGCGTCTAATGCGGCGTCGAGCGACGCCGGTCCGACGCCGGATCCGGACCGGAGGCGACACCTTGGGAGTCGGCGCCTGTGGAGGGGTCGTAAGGCCGACCAGCGGCGACCCGGATCTGGTGGTGCCATGCGGCGTCGGGACCGAAGTTGTCGTCGGCGCCGGGCCCGAAGCACCCGACGGCACCGGGGCCGAAGCACCCGGCCCGCTTGGGCTCCCAGTCGGGGCCCGAAGGCGCCACAGCGGGACCCGACGGAGGAGAGAGCGACCGGCGTCGTGTTCAGCCCAGGGACCGGCGGGTGTGCAGCTTGCAACGGCGCCTGCGGCTCCGGCGGAGCCGCATGGGCGGTGTCGCCCGGGTCGCGTCGCGCGAGCGTAGTCAGAAGAGCGATGTCGTCTCTTCGACTTCTTGGGCCTCTTACCAGAGGACTTGGAGCCCGACGAATGGTGTCGGCTCGCCGAGCTTCGATGACTGTGGCCCCGCGACCGGTCCTTCGACCTCCTCCTCAACCTGGATCGTGAAAGGCGCGGAGCTGACTACCGGAGCTAGAGGCGCTTACGGGACCGCTCCCGCCTAGCCTTCGACGTCAAGGTCCGGCAGTCGGGGCACGACTTGTCATCATGGTCGGCCCCAAGGCAATATAGGCACTGGCGATGGGGGGTCGGTAACCGACATCAGTCGGTTGCAATCGGCACAGGGCTTGAACCCGGGCATACCTACCCGCACCGATAGTCTTACGACTCGAAAACAGGTTAAAAAAAGAACGAAAAAGTACCACTTTTTCTGGATCTTGCTGGCGCGGAAAAAAGAAGAACTGACGTCAGCGCGTGAGGTCGGCGTCTAAGGACGCGGAGCCACAGACGACGCCTAACGACGCCTACTGACACGTAGGGGTACTGATACGCAAAACTTTCCGGATCCAGTCTGACGCCTGGGGGATATTCTAAGGTAAGGAATCTAACACTAACCTGTTTCTTTCAGATCCTGAAAACACCACCTGTGCAGGAATGTGGGGCTGCAGTTAAAATGGACTTCCTTCCTCAGTGATGGAGCAATGAACTAAGTCCTGGCATTCGTGGGTTAGGAACCCAACCCCTCCAGACCTGGGATCTAGAACACATGACTTAACACAGTCAGGTGCCTGGGGAAATTCAAAAGGTGAGGGAGGAACTGTGGTTATAAAAATTCATCAGATGACTGACTTAAAAAGCATTAGGAGCAACGTGCCCGAGTAAATCAACCCCTGCCAAGCCATTCTTATGTTCAGGCTTTCAGCAGGAGACGTTTCTCAATTTTTTGACTGTGGATTTACTGCCTGCTGCAATCCATTGTTTTGTAACCTATAAAAGTTCAGTGTTCTGCAATGCTATGTAATAAAAATACATAATTTTGAGTCCCCCCAGCAACCTATCACAGTGAGTCTAAAAAAGGTATTTCCTTGTAAGACATATCATTTCCAACAGAATAACAGTCATCAATCCTGTATCTGGTGTGCTTTTTTTGTAGCCCTTTGGATGTATGGTACCAAGCCACAAATGAGCACATATTCATAGACATGTCCACATATATGTAGGTTTAGCAAACTGAACAATTCTCACCAGACTGCCCGGGTGGTGGAATACCTCCAACTCCACGTGGCAACCGAACAAATATTGAAAGGACGGCAGCTCTGTTACCAAAACAGGGCTCCAGGGCTATGGGTTTCGGAACAGTCTGTAATAAAGAAGAAGGAAAAAAAAGAGTAAATCTGAAAGGAATTAGTTACCACTTGAGGAATACTAGATTTGTGTAAATGCAACTGTGGTAAGTGAACACATTTTAACAGCTACTTATTTGCAATACATTTTTTGGTATAGAATGGTCAACATTATTAACAATTTCCAAGAACAAAGAGGTTAGCAATTAATTCTGTAACTTCCACAGCTTTCTTATTGCACAATTGTACGAAATTGGGTTATTAGTCAAGGGGGGTGATTACCTGCTTTGAGGAATAAACACAATCCTGGTGAACCCTAAAGGTCAATAAATTAAACTGAGATAAAGCCCCGGTAGCTATGGCACAGACAATACATGTTGGACTTAGGACATTTGTACAGCACCAAAACAATAATGAAGTCACAACACAATAAAAAACCCTAACCGAATAAGAAAAGTGAGTAAATATTAATAAATAAAACTCCATTAAGGGGAATCGGCGATATGACTTTTTAAAGTTATAAATAACAATATTGCTGAATAGTGTTAGGAGCAAACCGTGGTCAAGTGGTCATGATAGACCGGGACAAAGGCACAATTTGAATTTTGCGGAGACTGTGATGGAGGCAGAGTCCGATACAAAAACCAATTTCAACCCAGTCGGAGGTTTTACCCTGCAAATGAGTTTTAAAAATGGAAGATCAAAATCTCCTGGGGGCTGGAGCTGAAGATGGTTCCATGAGGTCAGGTAGCCATTGGATTCAGTCTTGGTGAAGCCATTGGTTTTGGCAGGAAAACGTTAAGTGGCAGGAATTTGAATTTCATGCCCAAGGCAGTCCTCTCACCAGCTGGATACTTTCGGTGCCTTCGCCCGGTCACGATTTCTATGTTCACACTTAGGCACTTTTGCAGAGATCAGATTTCTTCAGTGGCACGAGGCAAGGATAGGCTGTAGCCAAAGAGGTCTCCAAGAGGCCAGATACCTTCTCTACAAGATCCTGCCGGATCGCATTTGCTGCTGTGGTGAAACTTGAAGTGGGAGAAGCTGGAGTCTTTATCCCTGCGGCAACGCACCTTGGACGTATCAGCTTGGCAGGCTTGGAGTTTAAAAAGTTTTTAAGTCTCAGGTTTTCGGGGGTAGTAGCCCACTAAGACACAGCCAAGGGTCCCAAGACCTCAGGAACAGCAGTTGAGGGTAAGAACTCACACCAGCAGAGGTCAACCGGAGGGACCAGGTTAGGTCCAGTTGGAACTAGTCAGCTGGGCATTTGCAGGGAAAGGCCTCTTGTAGCTTGTTGTGTCCCTGTAGCTTGGAAAGGAGGCATCCAATGACCCTTGAAGTCAACGTCATTGTCCTGGGTATAAATAAGTGAGCAGATTCAGTCCCTCAGAGCTGCTCTTGGGTCACGGACATCAGGTGCAGTCCTCTTCAGGTCCAGAAAGTATTCCCCTTAGGATGCCAGGGGATGCCACACACATGTCTATAGGTGGGGTGACTCCTTGTGTCTCCCTATCCGAAGGGATAAAAGTTTCCAGGGGTAACCTTACCCACTTTTGCAAAAGTTCCTGTCTGCCCTACTGCAAACAATGCCTCCTAAAATCCAAATAGTAAAACCCTTCTCCCTTTGTGCAGAGCCTGTGCTCCCACCCAGAGGTGTAACCATGGCAATGAGAAGCCCCTCCTCTGTAGTCACTGTGAAGCAGTGCTGGGCGGGAGCTCTCCCTCTCTGAGCTTGGTGCCTGTCTGACTGGGAGGACAAATGAAGGGGCCTGTCCAGGTGCCATATGACATCTGCTTGCGACAGGGTAGGCCTCTTTGAAATACAATTCCTGGGCATAGTCAAAATTATCATCCTGCCAGAGAACAAAAGAAACTTTCAACACCCAGGCTATGTCTCTGCTCTAGGAGCAGATTTCACACCTCATTCAGGGCCATTCACTAACTGGGTAACAGCTGGAAGGATCATGTAAACTAGCCTTCAGGAGTTTTCGGCAGGGGATGTGAGAAGTTGGCCTGGTATATGATGTTCACTATTCTAGTGAGCACCTTGCACCAGTCCAAACAACCCTTATGGTGATGGTTGTAAGTCAACCTTATAGACCAGCTATCCTAGTGTTAGCGTGGACAGAACAGTCTTAGGCTAAAAGACTCTGGAGGGCGTGTAAAGCCAGCTGTTTTACCGTATGTAACCCCTTGAATACCAAATGAAAGGACACCACACAGGATATATATATAAAATATATATTTATTTATTCACTAACACACTCCTCTGAACTCTTTAGGAGGTCAAATGCAAAAGCACATAACAAGTTACACTTAGAAATACTTTAAATAGCACAATTTACAGTTAGGCCCTAGGGGCGCGTAAAACCATATACTAAGTAAGTGGTGTAAGGACCACGACTTGGGAAAGGAGAAGGCCTAGGGCCTAGAGAATCGCTGGGGCTACACTATCTGACCCATAGGTTAGGAGTGGGAGGCCCACAGGCGGCGCGTGCAGTGTCAGTACACTCACGCGAGAGTCAATAGAAAGTCAATGGGAACTTTAAAGGTAAGTAATCGAAGATTTAGGACACTTCCTGTCTAGCTAGGAGGAAACAACTAGTAAATCTGGACACTAGGATAGTCAATCCCCACTGGAGCACCGAAGCACTCGCGTTACCTCACCCTCGGGCTGCGGGTGCATAGGTGTCAAAGTGTGTCGGTTTTCGTCATTGTTCTCAATGGAGCCTTGAAGAAAGATGCTGCAGGCGACCAGGAGGAAGATGTCCAAGTGGATCCAAGGGTGGATCTAGGATGAAGAGGACCTGAAAGCAGAGGGGACAGAGTCTAGGTCACTAGCCAGTGACCGGGTGGAACCAGGGAGGAACCAGACATCGTCGAGGAGCAATCATGTGCGGGTGTGAAGCTTGTCGTTGCAGCCACGCGGACCAGGAGGCGTCGAGGACGACCAGGTGCTGGAGAGGAGCTGTCCCACGATGGTTCTCGCAGATGGAGGGGTCGACTTCAAGATTGGAGCCAACAAGCTTAAGTAAAGGCAACCCACGCAGGATACACATAAGGCTTCTGGTGCAGACCAGGAGGGTCTGAGGTACTTCACCTTTTCAGGGAAGCGAGGGCCAGTCTGGAGCAACCAGACCAGCGATGGATTTTCACAAGCATCGTCGTCAGAGGGCTACTAGCCAACGGGCCAGCAACCGGACAGCGCGTCGAGCAGAACACAAGCAGAAGAGCCCCACGCAGATCTCGTGGAGTGTGGAGGGCTGGTCTTCGGTGCAGGTGGAGCTCGGTGTCAGGGTGTCTCAGTCCCCAGTGCACAGCTTTGAGGATGTCTCAGGAGCTGCGCTGTTAGCAAGTTGAAGACTTTCCAAGTTGCCTGGTTCCACGGATTCAGACGCCTTCCACGGAGCTCAGCTGTGCTGGAGTCGTGCAGTGGGGTCAAAGGAGTCCTGGAGTCGAGGTCTTGTCAGGCTCTGCGCTCGAGTTCCGGCGGGAACAGGGACAAAGCAAGCCGTTGAGTTGCTGGATGGTGCCTGGTTTCCCAGGGTGGTCACTCCTTGGCCACAAGGGAGATTCTTCAGTCTTCAAGTCGGTTGAATGTCGAAGGGTCCAGAGTTTCGTTTCAAAGTTTCATCAGGATTAATCTAAAGTCTCCTGGGTCAGCTTCTACCTTTATACAACTAAAGGGGGCTGGTTTACTCACTAGGCCCCTCCTATGGGTGGGACCAGTAAGGGGGGTGGTTACACCCCCTTTCCTTTGTCCAGTTTCGTGCCAGAGCTGGGGCTTGAGTGCCCCAGGACCGGTTTGAACTGGACTATGCATGGAGCACCTAGTGTGCCCCAGGCAGAGTCTGTTTCTTTTCAGCCCTCCCTGTCCCAATACGCAAAATCCTGTCTGGGGTGGTGCTCGCACCTCTCCAGGCAGGAAACCTATTGTCCAGGCCTCCCTCGCTGGAAGGACTCCCAGCAGCAGGATGTCAGATTTGTGTCTGTGGCAGCAGCATCCATTTTGTGACGCTGGGGCTCTGGTTAACTTTAACCGGGATAGTCAGCAACAACACGTCTTCTCCCTCTAGAAGGGTGGAGTGCTACCCCCGGCGCCAGAATTGGCAAGGGGGTAGTATTCCAAAGCGTATGACACCTTACACGACATGTTTGGATAAAGCCAAACCAAAGTTAGCATTTAACCGCGAGGTTCATTATGCACTTAAGAGTATATGGTAAGGCAATATCATAGAACAGCTATAAGGACATGGTTCCGAAAGCTGCAGACAGGCTCAGCTCATGCTAGAGCACCATCTCACACATAACCAAGCACTCTGCCTCCAGGATTGTTAAGGCCTGCCATAGGAGTGACTTATAGGTTACTGTGTGTCTATATTTAAGGGTATATATAGGAATACTATACCTAAGCAAGGGGTGATTACACGACCTTGCCCCAGCTGAGTGATCAGCCAGTTGTGTCAGTTTGAGTGGCTGGCCAGCCAGGGGTGGCTGCAGCCCCTGGTAGGCCTTGGTTACACCTATGCCCTGAGTACCTAGGGTACACTTCTATAGGGGCTGATAAGGTAAGCTAATTACCAATTGTGGATGTACCTAGTGAGGTTCCGTGACGATTTTACTCGTGTTTGTAATCATTGTCGTAAATACTTAATTTTGGTATCAGTGAACCGCAAATGATCCATTTAGTATATCCTGGTGTTTTCGCTATGCTACGAGCAAGAGCACTCCTGTTACCAAAACATTTGTGATTTACCCATGGCATCCATCTTAGAACACGGAAGCCATTTTGTATTCCTTGCCCTCACATAGTCAATGGACACGCAATGACTTCTTCTTATTTAAGGACACGTAGGCTTTAACCGGCGATTCACCTTGCTAGTGACACGTGCACCTTAGGCCAGCAACGCTGTGGCAGCATGACTCGGCAAGAGCTGCCTCCCCAGCCTGAGGCCAGTCCTGCTATACTGGTTCTTGTGTTCGTTGGCCTGATCATGATTAGGCGGCCGAAGCTGGTAACCGTGCCCATTTACGACCCACAAACATTTCTTATCCTGTCTTTCTATCTTCTGCACCTGGCTCTGCTCCTTTCCTTCTGGGCCTTTATTAGGGGGAGGTAACGAAATTTACGATGAGGCGGTCCGGGTCTTGAATGAAGAATTGACATGGGATTATGATGGACTAGTGGGAACCCCTCATTCGTAATGTTTTGACATCAGATACTGTTGACGATTCCTGTGCAACGCCAAATATTTATTGTTTAAGACACGAATGTTTAGAACTGTGGTAACATGTAAAGAATTTGCCTGAAGCCCAATATTTAGTATATAAGGAGCAACCCTCTTTGTACAAATTGAACAGGCTCCTAGATACTGCCCATGTGTAGTTTCTGTGACTTCTGTGTCCCTGCAGTAATAAACCTTTGGTCTTTGACGCCACCATCGAGAAGCCCGTGTTTCTGTTTGTTTGTGCACCAAGACAGGTTGAACTCCGGGGTCTTCGGGTGTTGTCCCTGACACCTCTGGACGGAACCAAAAAGTCCAGAACTCCAATTGGCGCCCAACGTGGGGCGACGTCATTCGGTACCGGTCCAAAAGCCTGAAGAGTTCGAGGAGCTTCGTGTGAAGATTTCAGAGGGAGGCGCCCCACTTCATCGATCCCGGCATATCGCAAAAGTGGCCCCGACGTTCTCTTCCACGAGGGTTCCCGTTCAGACGGCTGCAGTGGTCCGTTGCCTTGACCGTCGCCCTGTCTTGGACCCGAGGTGCAGTCCTCAGTACGGCGAAACGTGACGGGTTTCTCCTTGGTGACGTCTTCAGTGCCTCAGTTAAGTATTCAGTGGTTGCTAGTTGGTTATTTTGTAAGGGTTGCTCCTGTTTGGATAATCCTTTTAGTTCTCAGTTCAGTTCAGTTCTGTAAGATTATCACTGGTTATTCTGGTTACGATAATCATTCTGTTCAGTTCAGGTATCGATACATTTGTCAGTTCTGGTAGGCCTAAGTTCTTGGTTCGAGTGCGCATCTTTTCTGTTTGTGTCTTGTTTGTTTTGTGTTCCGGATTATAAAATGGTAAGTCGGAAAAATTGTATGTTGTCTTGTTTTAGTTGCAACAGTGATTCCCGGTTGGAGGACTCGTGTTTGGTTCCTCCGATTGGAACTCCCCTTTATGATCTATATTGCAAATTTGGTGTGGGCCCTATCTCTTATAATGAGGTATGGATCCGCTACACAGAGAAAGATGGTGTCCTTAGTTGGCCACTACATGGTAGTTTTGAACCTGAAGTTCTCGATAATCTAGAAAGAAGGTTGTTTAAGAAGAAAGCCCGGCCGGCAATGTTTGATTCTTTCCGTTATTGGCGAAAAGAATCTAAACAGAGAGAAATTAAAAAGTTGAAGAAAGAACAGAAAGAGCAAGAGTTGACTTTAGAACATTCTGCTAGGCAGCTGCAACTCAACGAGTCTGAGAAAGCGATGGAGGTGGCCGATAGAGAGCGTAATTTAGCGATAGACAAGTGCTATCCTGCTTTGCCATCGAGTACGGCTAAGATAGTAGAGGACCCTGAAAAGGATCCCCTGTTGTCTTACTTGTTACGATCACCCCCACCGTATGCACAGGGTGCTACGGCTCCACCTATACCGAATGTTCAATTACCGGTTGCTGGACAACCTGGTGTCCCTGTTCCCGCTCCCCTGAATCAAGTTCCTGTACCTCCTGTGGTCAATATTAATGTTCCTTCGACAACCCCTCTTCTAGGGTTGCCGGCTTCTTTACCTATGCCTGTGTCGCTCACACCTGCTACTTCACAAGCTATCTTGCCTGCTACTCCTACTGTTCCTGATCTATCTGTTCCAACTGCTACTCTATTCACTGCCTCTGTTAATATTATGACTCCGCTTTCTGTTCGTCGAAGAATCACTGATTCTGTCTCTAATATTCTATCTCCCTTCTATAAAACTCTGATTACGACTCCTACCTCTGACTCTGTGCAGAGGCGTAGTCAGCTTCCCAGTACTGAAGAAAGAGGAATATTAGATTCCACTGCTCTTAGATGGGTTTCGAAAATTGGAAGATATAATGTACAAAATGTATTAGATACATTTATGCAATGGAACGAACCGACACAACGATATGTGTTCGATGAGATGTGTTTCCTTCTACGTGAGGAATTGGAAGAGGATGACCCTGAATCAAATCTAGGAGAATTAATTAATGTTCAGAAAGAGTTTGCTGCAGGTATGATAGTTGGACAAAATATAAAAGAAGCGATGGAACTGATTTTAAGTTATAGGAATGACCCATCCCTTCGTTCACCAAGAGAATTAGAGAAACGTAGTACGAAACAAAATCGTCAATATCCAATGAGAGAGGTTCCGCCAATTTGGCGTGAAGCTGTGCAAGCTAACGCAAACCTTGGTATTGCAGCCGCTCCGGCCCAATTCCAGAGAGTATGGATACATATTCCATGGAAGCGAGCTGAAGTGTTAGCAGTAAAACGGGCCTTGCCAGATCCGCGTAAAAATCCTGCAGGGTACTACAAAGAGTTGGCTCAAACAGTTGACGCTTGTGTATTGAATCTTGCTGACATAGATCTGCTATTTGGTAATGTAGTACCGCAACCAATTTGGGCTAAAATTCGTAAAGAGAATCATCCAGTTGCCCTAGGTGGTGACTGGGCAGCTATAATTGCAGCGGATGGTCAACAAATAGGTGGTTCCAAACCTGAACCTTTAATTGCTAATTTGCCTGGTAGAATAATCGATTTAATGAAAACCTTGATGCCAGCATTGCGCGTTAACTGGGACAAATTGTCCGCGTGCAAACAAAAGAAAGACGAAAGCGTCTCCGACTTTTTCACAAGATTCGAAGAGACGTTCGTGGATCATAGTGGTCAGGATATGAGCACAGAAGGAGGCCAGAGATTATTTGTTGATAAATTTGTGCACAATCTGTTGCCAGAACTTAGTAGTAAATTAAAGAATTCTGAAAGTGCGTGGGCTGTCTCTACGACTGCGCAAATACTTGCGACTGCTCAGTACTATGAAAATAGAGATAAAGAAGAGAAGGAAAAATCAGATAAAAAGACGAAAGATTTAAAAACTAAAGTACTTTTACAGCAAGCTTTTCCGCCTCGCATGAATCAGACTAATATGCAGCAAGGGTCATATCAAAGAACGGATTATAATTTTCAAAGGCCACAATACCAATGGAATCAATGTGCTTATTGCAAAAAGGAAGGTCATTACAAAAGTGAGTGTCCAGTTCGAACGCAAAATAATGCTGCGGCAGCTCAGAGAGGTCGTGGTAGTTCTATGCAAAACTCTAGAGGTCGAGGACGAGGTGCTATGCCTCCACAGACAAGTGATCGCCCCTCTAATTATTTCGACCAGCGAAATGGACAATCTGCCCAACAGAATAGGTCTCCACAATATCATGTGGAAGACTATTATGAAACTAGTGAGGAAGTTCAGCAAAGTGAATACTAGGACAGCCATGGACAAAGAGAGGGAGTAGTATCAGTACCAGTAGATCAGAGTGGGCCTTATGTCGCGGTAGCAACATCAGGTATAGTCGAACCGTTTCTGTTGGATACTGGTGCAGCAAAAAGTTCTATCATACATGCGAAACTCCCTGGCGCACCTTTGTCTGGCTCAACAAACGTTTCAGTAGGTTTTTCGGGCGCCCCTGTTCACAACCCTGTTTCTGGTCCTTTGTCTATTTCTGTTGGACCCCGTCAATTGAAAGCACCCCTGATTTTGACGACAGGTTGTAACGAAAATCTGCTTGTTTTAGATTTGTTAAAACGCCTGTACGCGACATTGTACTGTTCTCCAGCAGGAGTACAACTTACGTTGGGTAAAAGAATAATCTCCCCGATGTACTTGTCGATGGATGCGCTCCCACCAGAGCTGCGTTCACTCCCTGATGCTCTTTGGGCGACTGGCCCTAATGATGTAGGTCTCTTGGAAATTCCACCCTATGTAGTAACTTTGAAAGCAAATGTCAAACTTCCACGAATTCCACAATACAGAATCTCTAGTGGAGGTGAGCGTGCGCTCCTACTGATAGTACAAGACCTGATCAAGAAAGATGTTGTAGAAGAGACTAGAGGTAATGTCTGTAATAGTCCTGTACTGCCTATTTTGAAACGAACTGACCCAACAAAGCCTCCAGTATATAGGTTCGTAATTGATCTTAGAGAGGTTAATAAAATTGTGATCCCACAGTTTCCTGTGGTACCAGACATTACTGCATTGTTAACGTTGATTCCTGCTACAGCAGCATGGTTTTCGGTTGTCGACTTGAAAAATGCCTTTTTCAGCATTCCGATAGCCGAGGAAAGCAGAGATATCTTCGGTTTCTCTCTAGGAGGACGAAGTTTCAGATTTAAACGCGCTCCACAAGGTTATTGTGAAAGCCCATCCATTTACAGTCAAGCATTAAAAAGCCAGTTAGATTCCTTCGTACTTCCTCGTGGTTCTGCTTTAGTACAGTATGTCGATGATCTTCTAGTGGCTGCCGATGACAAGGAAACTTGCAAAACAGCTACGATTTCTTTATTGCATCACTTGTCAGATTTGAATCACAAGGTGTCACCTTCAAAAATGCAATACTGCTGCCAAGAAGTGACCTACCTAGGTCATCTCTTGTCAAAGGAGGGAAGGAAGTTGACCCCAGAGAGAATAAAAGCAATTACACAGATGAATGTTCCTAGCACGCAGAGAGAAGTACGTGCCTTTTTAGGTATTACCTCATATTGTAGGCAATGGATCCCAAATTTTTCTCTTCTAGCAAAACCATTGGTAGCCTTGACTGGGAAAGGTGTTCCGAGTCCGGTACCATGGTCTGCTGAATGTCAGCAGAGTTTTTCTGAGTTACGAAATGCACTGTGTTCAGCACCTGTATTGGGTACACCCGACTACAGTAAGCCATTCACGCTCTATGTCCACGAGAGAGAAGGTTGTGCATTGAGTGTTTTGACGCAGAAATTTGGTGATAAACAACGCCCTTGTGCGTATTTTTCATCAACATTAGATCCAGTAGCTAGAGCGTTGCCTAGTTGCTTGAGAGCTACAGCCGCAGCTGCAGCTTCCATTCGACAATCTGCTGGTTTAGTAATGAACAACATGCTAGTAGTTATGGTTCCTCATGCTGTGGATACTCTCATGAACCGAACCAAGACGCAACACCTTACCAGTGCTAGATTATCAGGTTATGAACTGACACTGTTAGCTAGTCATATTCAGATCAAAAGATGCAATGTATTGAATCCAGCAACATTGTTGCCGACTAGCCAAGAGTCGAGTGATTCCGAACCACACGACTGTTGTTTCAAAACTGAGGAAGAAACAAAAGGACGAATCGATCTAAAAAACACTCAGTTATCAGATCCAGATGGCACGTTGTATGTTGACGGGTCTTGCTTCAAATTGGAGAATGGTGATGTGACTGCTGCTTATGCAGTAACAACTTTGAGTACGATTGTGGAGACTGCAAGAGTGAGTCAGAATTCTGCCCAGGCTGCAGAATTGATCGCGCTAACAAGAGCGTGCGTTTTAGCTAAGGGAAAGAGAGTGAATGTGTTCACAGATAGTCAGTACGCGTTCGGCGTGGCCCATAATTTTGGCCGCTTGTGGAAAGAGAGAGGTTTCATTACGTCCCATGGGACTAAGATTCAACATGGTCAGCTAGTTAATGACTTGTTGGAATCTCTAACCTTACCGACTGAAGTTGCAATTGTGAAATGCAGTGCTCATAAAGCAATCACGGATGATGTTGGTCGTGGGAATGCTTTTGCTGATGAGACTGCAAAACAGACAGCTAGAAATATGATGAGTAGAATGTATGTTGCAACGTCTGCAAGATGGATTTCTGAGTCTGGAATGTGTGAAGACACAGTGGAAAGCGTGAAAGAAATTCAGAAAGAGGCGACTGAGGAGGAAAAACTTGCATGGAGAGAGAGCACGGGTAAATTGGACTCGAGTGGGTGTTGGATTGATTTGTCGGAACAACAGCGTTGGATGTTGCCTGATGCGTATGTGCTTGCAGTAGTAACGATGGCACATGGAACAGCGCACATCAGCTCAAAAGGGATTTGTAAGATGTTGGCTCCGGTCTGGAAGAATGATGGGATTAGTAAGTGTGCAGAGAGAGTGGTGAGAAATTGTATGGTATGCTTGATGCATAATCCTGGCAAGGGAATCCCCACACCTGCAGGTCACTTCGCTCCTCCTTCCTGCCCCTTTGAAGTGATCCAGCTAGACTTCATTCACATGGATCGTTGCAATAATCTGAAATACGTCCTAGTGGTAGTTTGTGCTTTCTCCAAATGGATCGAAGCATACCCACTGAAGGACAATACTGCCTTATCCACTGCCAAAATTCTTCTTAAAGAATACTTCCCCAGATACGGAATGCCACGGATTGTATGGTCAGATAACGGAAGTGAGTTCGTAGGGAAAGTTATGCAGAGTGTGTGTACCGGCCTAGGGATTAGACAGAAGTTTCATAGTGCGAATCATCCCCAGTCCGCGGGTTTAGTCGAGGGTTACAATGGCACCCTTAAACTGAAACTTGCTAAGATACAAGCATCCACGGGTTTGTCCTGGCCAGACGCATTGCCTTTGGCTTTGCTATCAACAAGAGCAACCGTACATTCCAGAGTAGGGCTTAGTCCTTATGAAATAGTTTTTGGCCGCCCTGCAAATGTTTGGGGGGTACCTAGACCGAAAGAATTTAAGCAGCTGGAATACCCGATGTTAATTGATTACCTTTTCGACTTGACTGCTAAATTGAGTCTTATTCACCAACAGGTTTTCGATGCATTGCCAAAGCCACCGGAGAGTCCAGGCCATCAGCTGAAACCGGGTGATCAGGTGGTCATCAAAAATTTTGCAAGAACAAAAAATCTTCAGCCCAGATTTATTGGCCCTTTCCAAGTCCTGCTAGCAACGAGAACTGCTATTCGTGTGGCCGGAAGAAAAAAACTGGATCCATACGACACATGCTAAACGTGTGCCTCTGCCACTTCCTTACGACAACTGGGTAAAGAAAGGAATCGGTGCCTCTGAAACGGAACAAATCCCCAGGTTCATACCTTTCAGCGATGCAGAACTGATCACGGATTCACCAAATTCTGACTCTCCTCCTGAAACTGCTCTTTTGAACAATGAACATTTGCCATCTGCACCAAAAGAACATTTGCCATCTGCGAACGTGAACATTGCAACGTCAGCTGAGAATACATTGTTTCCAGATCAGACAGCTCCTGCAAAACTGAGATACAACTTACGTTCTCGCAATATGGACAAATAAAGCAGGAAACTGCCTATTTTCAGATTTGAATTTGCTATACATTGCCTCCAGCCAGGAAGTTTGCTAATACTTTGTATTGTTTCTTTTTGTTTTAAAATTGCCTTGCCGTCTGGGTAGCCGTAGGGTCGTGGCTGTGTGCCTAGTTGAATCTGCGGGGGTCAGACACAAGGTCGATCTTTCTGTTAGTTCTGGGAACTCCTAGGGCTGATAGAGGCATTTTCATCTACGTACACATCATCAGTGGTCGCGAACGGTCGTAGAAGATGGAGCTTCCTGAGCTACAACGAGAAAATGTAATTTATGTTCGCAGAAATAGACTGTACAGAATACTTCACAGCAGATGCTTTCTAATGCAATGTGCAGTTACATTTTTAATTGTTTTGATAACGTTGGTGGGTGGAATCATCTTTGGTGTACATTTGATTTTTATGCCAGTAACTACAGTACCTCCCCTTGATCCTACTACTTCTACGGTTTCTTCTATGCATTCTTTTCACTCATTCCCTGAACACGAACAAGCTCGACGCTCAGAATTTATTAACAATACATTTGTACAGCTCTTGCATCAACACCAACTGGTAGTCAATACTACAGACTGCTGGGTGTGTGGCTTGATACCTCACACTATGGATAAAGGCATTCCCTATCTAGTCTTGCCTTTCAGCTATAATGGATCATTTCAGGCCTTTCAGACCATTTTTTTCATATGCCCTTGAAACCTATCCTCCGCGTCCACCACGGTCCACTAAATACAACTCAGCCAACAAAGCTTTAGTCCAGGGAATTATTGACATGATTAAAGACGTCAATAATACTCCATCTTATCCTAGAGATGAATTACGGG
The DNA here is from genome assembly GCF_964261635.1 of Lissotriton helveticus. NCBI lineage: Eukaryota > Metazoa > Chordata > Amphibia > Caudata > Salamandridae > Lissotriton > Lissotriton helveticus. The sequence continues at coordinate 473,778,584 of NC_136060.1, read as the reverse complement.
TGTATTTGAGTTGGAACTCTACAGAGTATCGCCTTAGTTTGGGAGAAAGCAAGCGTAAAAGCTCCACTTCAGTTTGGGTCGTGCCTCACCGAGGTCAGGTCTGTTTGCAAGGAAATGGGAGAAATCCGAGAGCTCAGCTAGGGAGGAGTGAGTGCGTTGAGACTTACGTATTTCCGTCTAACTCCTCCCCTGCCTTTCTGACTGCTAGGGGTACCTACTTCATCTGTCAGGACAGAGCATATACATGGCTGCCTGCTGACTTTTCAGGTTCATGTTATATTGCTCGATTGTTACCCCCGACATACACTGCTTCTTCAGATTTTCACAAAACCAGAGTAGCAAGAGGTGTCTTCAGCAAGGAAGATACCGCTGGTCAAGAAGCTGGAGACTTCTTCAAAGGTTTCCTTCCGTTTTGGGGGCCTATGGCCAATAGTAGAAATCTTCGTCAACTAACACGGGTAGTTGAATCTACTATTACAGAAACTGCAGGTGCCCTTAGTAACTTAACAGCTGAACTTCAGGCGGATCGTCTCATGACGTTGCAGAACCGTATGGTTCTAGACGTAATACTTGCAGATCGAGGTGGGGTATGCAGAATGATCCAATCGAGCTGCTGTGTCTTTATTCCAAATAATGCTCCAACAGTCTATGAAGCAATCTCTAAGCTACATAAGATTTCCGACTCTATACACGTAGATAAGGGAAACTGGTCCTTCATGGAGTGGTTTTGGACTCTGGTATCAGCGTGGGGATGGAAGGTTCTGATGGTTATTGGTGTCATCCTAGTATTTCTGTTCTCGTGCTGCCTTATTATCCAATGTGGTCCCGCTCTGTGTAGTCTCTGTGCTGCAGCCTGTTTCAGAAAATCACCTACATTAGGAGAAAAGGCACGAGACAGGATGATGATACAACAACATGTCACTGACCTAATGAGCATAGAATTAGACTCTGACTCTGATATAGACTGAGTAATTGCCTATGTAAGGGCAAAAGGAGGGTCTGAGGTTCCGTGACGATTTTACTCGTGTTTGTAATCATTGTCGTAAATACTTAATTTTGGTATCAGTGAACCGCAAATGATCCATTTAGTATATCCTGGTGTTTTCGCTATGCTACGAGCAAGAGCACTCCTGTTACCAAAACATTTGTGATTTACCCATGGCATCCATCTTAGAACACGGAAGCCATTTTGTATTCCTTGCCCTCACATAGTCAATGGACACGCAATGACTTCTTCTTATTTAAGGACACGTAGGCTTTAACCGGCGATTCACCTTGCTAGTGACACGTGCACCTTAGGCCAGCAACGCTGTGGCAGCATGACTCGGCAAGAGCTGCCTCCCCAGCCTGAGGCCAGTCCTGCTATACTGGTTCTTGTGTTCGTTGGCCTGATCATGATTAGGCGGCCGAAGCTGGTAACCGTGCCCATTTACGACCCACAAACATTTCTTATCCTGTCTTTCTATCTTCTGCACCTGGCTCTGCTCCTTTCCTTCTGGGCCTTTATTAGGGGGAGGTAACGAAATTTACGATGAGGCGGTCCGGGTCTTGAATGAAGAATTGACATGGGATTATGATGGACTAGTGGGAACCCCTCATTCGTAATGTTTTGACATCAGATACTGTTGACGATTCCTGTGCAACGCCAAATATTTATTGTTTAAGACACGAATGTTTAGAACTGTGGTAACATGTAAAGAATTTGCCTGAAGCCCAATATTTAGTATATAAGGAGCAACCCTCTTTGTACAAATTGAACAGGCTCCTAGATACTGCCCATGTGTAGTTTCTGTGATTTCTGTGTCCCTGCAGTAATAAACCTTTGGTCTTTGACGCCACCATCGAGAAGCCCGTGTTTCTGTTTGTTTGTGCACCAAGACAGGTTGAACTCCGGGGTCTTCGGGTGTTGTCCCTGACACCTCTGGACGGAACCAAAAAGTCCAGAACTCCACTAGAGTACATGGTGTGAATTTAGAGAGAGTGCATCTGGGCTGTGGGTCTGATTAGCAGGCCCACAGACACATCTAAGTCAAAAAACTGCAAACTCAGTCTTTAATATTGCTTCTCAGTGTTTCTCTGAGAGCCAGCCAGGTTTCCCCTAAGTGAAAAACACTTTTAGGAGCTAGTCACTGTAAGGACACATTAACATAACATTTTTACATGTACTACTTTTAAATTCCCTAGACTCTGCCTTCTGGGCTACAAGGCTTACTTAGGTGTGACTTATTCATATTTAAAAGGAAAGCGTATACCTGTCAAAAGGGTTTATTTTGACATGTTGATTTGCAGTTTGTATGCTGCTCCAGTCAGGCTACAATAGTAGGTCTGAAGCCATGTTTGCACTGCAACTGCAGTGGATGGCACAATAGGTGCTGAAGTCCACCGGTGGCATTTAACTTCCAAGTTCTGGCTTTTAGACCAGTTGAACAAGTTGCTTACCTTCGGTAACAATATGTAATATGTAAGAGACATATATTAGTTATGGATTCGGTCGCCAGGATAGTGTCCTTGGAGATAGGGCACTCTACAAATCTACTTAACATAACAGGGTTCTCCCCACTGATGGAAGACTCCCATCGCCACCTCTGGGTGTAAATGGCATTCATGATCTGCTAAATATTGGTGACTGAGTTAATCTGCTCTACAGTTTACAGAATTCGCGAGGTGGCTAACCTCAGAGAAATTCCCTGACAGTCACGCCACTTTTAAAACCGTAGCACCACCTGATACAGGGACCCAGACTACACCCCAGCCTTCCTCTGGTGGTGGACAGGACGGCCTTAAGCACCAAACCAATCACCCTCAACTCCAACAAACTGATGTGGAGTTGAGTCTTTGCCTGATATCAGAGGGTTTTGATGTCCACCTCTCCCAGATGGTCTCCAAAACTGCTGAACGATGATGTTGAGCTGCCTGCCGATCAAATGTTGGTCCCGAACATGGTTTCGTCCAAGTGCAAAAAGGATATCTGCGGAGCACATTAAATGGCAATAAAGGTTCTGTAGGAGCATGTACAGGATGGAATACCTCTCCACAGTCGGACGTTGTAGGTTTTATACTTCTCCCACCCTTTACATACCTACAGCAAAGGAGGAGTGTTCCTCAGTAGCAAGACCATGAGAACCAGTTACTTACTTTTGGCAATGCCTATTCTGATAGAATATCTCCAAGTGTCAGCCTGGATATGGAAGCTTTTGCACAGCAATATCTTCCAACATTAATAGGGGGCATTGTGCAACTTTATGGTTCCTCATGACAATCCGTCTTGTGCAGAACATGATGTTGGTTCCGGTATATACATGTGTATAGCTGTTACCTGCTCATGCTGGGGTCAGTTTTTCTGTATTCCATTTGTGCCAAAAGACATGTGGGCTTATGAAACCAATATTAAATGATGTTTGGGACAGATGTACGACTATTTCATTTTGGGAGTCGCAAATTGTGACTTTTGCGTCTAGCAAAATGGAATGTACAACGGTGGCTGAGACAGTTTGCGATTCGCAAATGGGTTGCAAGGGACGGGACTCATTAATATTCATGAGGCAGGTCGCAATTTGCAACCCATTGGGAATGGCCTGCATTCACAAGGATCGTAACCTGCTGGGGACAGCAGACCCCATGTCTGTTTGATTTTTCAATAAAGCTACTTTTTTTCTCTCAAATGCTGCCCCAATTCCTTAAAGGAAAACGGAAGGTGTTCAAATAAAAAAACATAAGAAAAGTTTTCTCTTCATTTAAGGACAGGAAGTGGTCCCTGGGACTACTGCCTGCTCTTAAACTATTTTTACACCCATTAACAAAAGGGCATGGGTCCCCTTGGGACCCCTTCCCATTTGCGAGTGGCTTACTACCTACTTGAAGTAGGCGGTAAACTACAAGTGCTTTGTGATGGCAAATGCGGTTGTAAAACAAACCTATTAGGAAGGTACCCCTTTGGCACACCCCTTCCTAATTGAGACTCGCAAACACTATTTTGCAAGTTACCTGCTGGCAAAATAGCGCGTGTATATACCACCATGCTTTTTTGCTGTCCCAAACGGGCTGTTTTCCCAATTGCGACCGCAAAAAGTGGTCATACACCTGGCCCCTTGTGTGCAGACTTTTAAAAAACGTATTCTTATGAACAGATTTTAATGAGACCAGTCCACAGAAAGGGAGCAGCTGGTGAGGAATCAGCGGTCAGGTAGAGTCTCCACCAGAAAATGTATTATTAAAGGTAACTTGTTCTTCTGATAGAGACAATATCCTGTTTAAGAGGTTTGAAAGGATTGTTCCCAGCCCTCCTTAACTGGACTCCTAAATGAATGTCCAAACAGAGGTTCAAACGGGCTGTAGCCAACCCCCTTCTGAGGAGCCTCCCTGTAGTCAAAGAGGCAAACAGAAGGCCAGGGTAAGACATTCCATTTTCACCCAAGCTTTTCTGGAATTCCCATGATCATACCCTTGAGGGTCTTGTTGAATCTTTCAAAAAGCCCATTGCGCGGTGGATGGTAAGGTGCGGTAACCTTAAAGTTTACTCCACAATCTTTCCACACTGCAGTGATGTAACTAGACATGAAGTTGGTACCTCTGTCTGTTAAGTCCTCCTTAGGGAAGCCCACACTGGGAAAGATTCCTAGGAGGGCCCTGGCCACTACAGGAGCTATAGTGGTCCTATGGGGAATTGCTTCTGGATACCTAGTGGCATGGTCCACTACAACTAGGATAAAACTGTGTCCAGATGACGTTGGAGGATTCAAGGGACCAACAATGTCAATCCCTACCCTCTCAAAGGGAACCCCAACCACTTGAAGTGGAATTAAGGGGGACGTTGTAGTGCCACCTGATTTACAACTGGCTTGGGAAGTGACACAGGAGCAACAAAACTACTTGGTGTCTTCAGACATATGGGGCCAGTAAAAGTGAGGGACAAATCTGTCCCAAATCTTACTTTGCCCAAGGTGTCCTGCAAGAAGTATGGCATGTGCCAGGGAGAGAAGAAAACCCCTGAACCTTTGAGGTATTACCAACCTCCTGGTGGCACCAGGCTTGGGGTCTCTACCTTCAGAGTACAGGAGTCCATCTTCCCAATGGATCCTATGGGACCCACTGACATTTCCTACTTCCTCAGCAGAAGCATGCTGCCTGGGTGGTTCAAGAGAGGGGCGAGTTTCGGCTCCAAAGTCAAGACTGCCCTGGAAGGGCCCCCTACCCCCAAGAACTCTGCCTGGTCACACACAAGTTCCTCTGAGACAGTTCCTTCAAAGGGACTGAGATAATCCCCCTCAGGAGACTGATTCTCACTGGGAGTTTGGGAAGAGGATAATTCCTGATCCTTCCTCCTCCTTCTCTTAGGAGCAATCTGGTCCATTGTTCCAGGATCCAGTGCTCCTTTAGTGCTGAGCTGTTTGGCCCGAGCCCACGTTAAAGCAAAGACATTGGTAGAAATGCACATCATTTCTGCACGAGTCCTGAACTCTACTTCAGACCAGACTGAATTTTCTAAGTCATGTTTTACAGTAAATATATCATAACGGAAGGTTTTCCAGTTTATCTAATTCTGGTGACTAGGCCATCCCATAAGTTTGTGCTGACCAGACTAAGGTTTGGGGTAGCACACCATTTAGTGGCCCAACCGAACCTTAAGAAACATCCGATAGGGCAGTGTTTGTGTGATGGCCTTTCTAAACAAAGCACCTTACACTTTTTATTAATTTGTAAACTGTATATGAACTTTCGAATAGCCTATTTGAAACCTATATTTGTCAAATATGGTGTACGTACAGTTAATCAGGCAATGAGTCTAATATTCAATTTGGAATTTGTCGATGTCTGTTTTTATACTGCTACATTTTTAAATCAGTCTATCAAGGCACGTAAAAGCATGTCATTTTAGGAAATTTTTATGTATTTTTATTGAATCTTTTTATTGATCTGAATTTTGTAATATTTATATCATGTATTTTTTTTTTTTCTTTGTGCTTTTATGGTCATTTTATATGTACCGAATAAAGCTTCATGAATTGAATTGAAGTCATTACCCGACAATCTATAGGCAGGTCTGGAGATACCAACACTCTCTTAGGTCCCGTTATCCCTCCCCACCTGAGATCACAACTGCCATGAAATGATCAGTCCTGACACTGCTAGCGTTGGTTACTTGGTACATTTGTGCAAGTATGACTTGTTCTGGGGACACGTGTTTCTCTGTCACCATGGTGACACTGGCCTCTGTTTCCATGAAAGCTATTGCTTCCTTTTCATTGATTAAAGGCTGTTGCCTGTACTTGCCCACGTTAGTGGGACTGACTCAAAAGGTGGCAGGATCAATGTCACCATTAAAGACTAGAACAACCTGAGCTGGAGTTCTGACTAGGACAGAACCGACCTCAGAACCCAAGGTAAATCCAACTAATCGTATGGTTGCTATACTACCACTTATACTGGTGCTAGGGGGAACAGTTTCCTTTGGGGCAGTGGTAGTAGGTTACTTGGCCTTTGGACAATCAGCAACTCTTGTCCAATGGGTCTTTACTTTACATAAATAACACCAATGTTTCTTTTTACCTTTCTTTACTCCTCCTCCAGATGCAGGTTTTTGTGGACCTTGAGAAGACTCCTTTTTATCTTTACCCTTGTTCCCACCTTTATCCTGGGAATTAGAAGAATCCTGCTTTTTCAGGTCACCTCCGTTACAGGGATGTATAATTCTTATAAGCCCGACTCCCAGGATATATTGTTAGGGGTCAAGGGCAACAAGTTTTCATGTGTATTTTTGTCCTCGGGACAAATAGGCCCACTCCCCTGCATTACAAACCCTTTGGCTGCCAGCTTGCAGTAGCACATTATGGATCAGGTAAGTGCACTGTGTGCAGTTAAGGTAATATTTTTGTCCCAATGCTAATGCTGTTCAAACTTGTATTTATGGTTCATTAATTGAAAGTCTTTATTATTAGGGTGAGCGCTCTAAGTAAATATTGTAAGCTGACTGCACTACTGACAGTGGTTCCAGTATAAAAATGTTTACACACGTTTTCAAAGCTTAGCTATATGAGGCTATGTATAATGCTCCCAGAATGCTCTCTGGTTTGATGCAAATATTTGCAGAAGCTTGAAGGCAAGATTGAGATTCTTTGCTTTCTAAATAAAATGTTGCTATAAAAATTAAAGCAGGAAAAAAACAATTTTGCTAAACTACTGTAAAATTTCAGGTACCATTTCTTTGCCACATCATTTAGTAACATGTGTTGATGCATGCTAGTATTTCCCAAAAATATTCATAACTGAAAATCAGTGGAACCCGTTGTAAATAAGTGGCTCTGTATGTACTGCATTAAAGTAAGGTTCAGTGTGCACAGAGTGCACAGTCACCAGAGGTATTGCAGAGGCTAAAGTCAGAAATAACAGATATAACCTTACTCTCTAAAGTGGTAGCTTGGTCGAGAAGTGAGGCAGTATTAGAGGACACTCAGTCAGCAAATGGTCTCACACACTCAAGAACTGAACTCTAGGCCAATTGTTTTGTATATAAAATATCTAGTTGTTTATTTTAGAACCACAAGTAGGTATCATAAATACTTTCTCAGAATGAGATGTTGCAATTGAATAATTTCAAATAGCAATAGACTTTTAAATGCAATAGATACAGTTGTTGCCATATGCAACACAAGTTAAACACAAAATAACATTGAGCTCAATGGGAAGTTTTAAGTAAATGCAATAAAATCACTTTACAAAGGTTTGTCTTACTCAGGGCTCGATCCTGGATTCAGCCCTGGTGCATTTCCTGTAAACAGTTGAAAGAAATCGTTTTTGTTACACAGTCTATTTTTAAGGAATATTTGTATGTTTTGAAAATCGACAAGAAATTTGGGTGAAAACAAGCAATGGAATCCTATGGAGGAAAATCAAGTTACCGGTATGTTAGTTATAATTACTTTTGAAGGTCAGTGCTGGGCTCAAAGATCCAGCACTTGGATCTCTCCTGATAGCAGATGACTAATTTCGTTTTCGTTGTTCGGACGATTTTTAAGGAATATTTCATAGTTGTAAAACTCGACACTTAGAAGAATTTTCAAGTGAAAACCAGCCAATGTTACTCTGTGGAGAAAATCAAGTTATTGGTCTTTGGGTAAGTTCTCGACTGGCAGAGTTAAGGTTCCAGGGTAAGACTCAGGGGTCTCCCAGGGTCAGGTAAGTACAGCAGTTACACCCTCAGCGGCACAGGGGCAGCAGAGTGAGTAAGCCCAATGTTATCCTATGGAGGATAGGGGGCCTTCGGTTGGTGGCTGCTAGCAGGCAGGCCACGCGGTTGTAGGAGCTGAACTCCTGGTCACGTACACAGGGCAAGTGGGGAAGTAAGATAGGATAGTTGCTGCAATTCCAGTGGCACTCGGGCGGCTGCGTGATGGGTGCTTTTGGGCCTTCGGGTGCCCAAAGTTATTCAATGGGAAAGCTGTAAGTTGAAAAAAAGGCTGCAGGCTCGGGGACGGAGATTCTTCAGGTGCGACCACCACTTCGAGAGGTAAGTTGGGATGTTGTAGAATAGGTAGACAGCCAGGAGTTGGGCACAGGGGGCAGTGGGGCGCCAGGTGAAGGAGTGTCTTTTAGTGTTGGGAAATCTTACCCTCAGCTGGTCGCGGTTCAAGGGGTCCCTTGTTGTGAGGCTGCAGGCCTGGTCAGGATCGAGGAGGGTCCTTGAGGGCTGGATTCGTGGTCACAGTCGCCAGGGGGACGTCCTCGTGGTCTTTGTCCACTCAGGCACGGGCCGGGCTCAGCAGGTGCAGAGTGTGCTGGATTTGCAGTTCCTGGCTGGCACCAGGGGTTGTTGCTGTTGGGAGTCCCAGTTAGAGGTGCTGGGTTGAATGCACCATATTGCCCTATACACCGACGACCTGCTAATGTTCCTCGCCGACCGCGTTGGCGAGCTCCGTGGAGCTCGAGAGCTGTTGGAGAGATTGGGAAGGGTGGCGGGACTCAGGGTTAACTGGGCCAAGACCTGTCTATTTCCGATGCGGGGTGGCCGTGATGTTCACCCTGAGGAGCTGGGTGTGAGATGGGAAGATAGCTGTCTACCGTACTTGGGGGTGTAGATTTACCATGGCGCAGCCAATTTATTTGAAGGAAACATAGGCTGGGCCCAGCGAAACACCAAGAATAACCTGGTCGGTTGAGGGACGAGTGGCACTCCTAAAAATGATAACTCTACCCAGGTTGCTCTATTACTTCGTGACGCTGCCACTTTGGATACCGGGGAGGTACTTCGCCCAACTCAACGATCTTGGGCTTCTTGTGGGGCTCTGGGAGGCACAGAGTGGCACTACCTACCCTGATGCGTCCAAGACGGGAGGGAGGCCTTGCAGTGCCTGATTTCGAGGCCTACTACCATGCGGCCCAATTTCAATGGTTGACCCAAAGATTAGCGGGGAGACTGGACTTGGAAATGGCTCAGAGAGGCTGGGACGCAGAGATGCACCAGCTGGCCAGGATTCTTCTGCGCCTCCCGCTGGGGGGAGGGGGAGGTCCCCCGGGAGCTCTGGGTCCTGAGGCTCTGCTGGAATAGGGCCCTGCGACGCCAAAAGGGTGGTTCGGCGTATTCCCCCGAGATAACGATCTGGCTTTGCATGAAACCTCCGAATGGGGGGAATTGGCAGCGGCTCCGTGAGTGGGAGGACTTCGGGATCTCCACCATTGGGGATATGTACGAAGATGACACGCTCCTCCCGTTTCCTAGCAGACAGACACAAGCTCCCTGCGCAGGACTTTCTCCTGCATGCAGCTGTGACGGCGGTGATCCGCAAACATTGGAAGGGGGGATTGGAGGAGCCGCAGGTTTCCCCCCCCTTGTCAATACGTGGTCACCTCTGCGGGGCGGATCAAGGCGGTCACGTGCCTGTATCGCAGACTGACACAGGGCTTAAGGACCCCACTAGACAGATTGTGCGCCAAGTGGGAGGTGGACCTCGGAACTCCCATTGAGCCTTAACCTTGGGAAATGCTGATGGAAAGAGCATGGAAATGTTCCCGGAACGCCAGATTTCAACTCATCCAATTCTATGTGTTCCATCGGGCATACCTCACTTCTTTAAAACTTAATGAGTTCTTTGACTCTCATGTGGCCTGTCCGCGATGCAGACTGGAGGATGCAGAGTATATGCATATGTTCTGGGATTGCCCTATACTCCGGGGGTACTGGGGAGGGATAATGACCAAATTGACTGAGGTGACAGAGAGGGACCTACAAAGTACTCCAGCGGTTTGTCTGCTGCACTGGTTCCCCCACACTGCCCGCAACAAAACTACTAGCACGTTTTTAGATTTGGGTCTGGTTCTAGCCAAGCGCGAAATCACCAGTCACTGGAAAGCGGCCGCAGGCCCTAATGCAGGCCGCTGGCTCAGAGAATTTCTTAAGTGGGCGGGCTACGAGGGCACCCTCCAACTTCAACTCGCTAGTAGAACTGACAATGACAAGCTATGGGACACAGCCAGAGCCTGGGTAGCACGGACGGACCTACTTAAGGACCCGACTGACGAAGAGGACTGATTCTCCTGATCTTGCGTGCCTGCTAGGTGGTGTGGAACCTCAGCTGCGATCAGGGTGATGACCGGGTAGACGGGGGGTGGGAACGCCTGATTGGGAGCTTTCTCTCGGATGGTGATTAGTTCATTGCCACAGGTCTCAAATGGACTGTGCGGGATACATTATGAGCGGCACACATGGCATTGGTGAGGCGGCATGTCTGCGTGGAGGGGGGGAGGATGGATTGCGGGGGGATGGGTGTGAGTCTGTTAGCGGGGAAGATGGGAGGGAAGGGGAGTTGGATGTTTTGTTACCGGCTTTCTTGAATGGAAGACGACTGTATCTAGGAAGAATGTGTTATGTTAAGCTTTTTTCTATAGCGCTCGATTTCACCTGGGGGCATCTCGGCGCTTTACTCTAAGTCACCCCAATGAGTAAGTAGCAAAGGAGAAAACAGGGACGGGCCTAAAACAAGAATGCTTTTAAATGTTTTCTAAAAGTGAGATAGCAGGGAGTTTTTCACAAGTATAATGGAAGACTGTTCCAATATTTGAGGGCAATGTAAGAAAAAGTTAAGCCCCCCGATCTGTGGCGTCTAATACGAGGTACCTGAAGCATCTGCTGCGTACCGGACCTCAGAAGGCGAGTAGGGATGTATTTTTTCAATTTGTTTTGAAGATACACTGGCCCCTGACCCTGAAGCGCACAGAAAGTGAGACAACAGATTTTGAAAAAGGCTCTCCGTTTTATCGGAAGCCAGTGCAACTTTCTCAGCGGTGGTTGCGAGGGAGTACCGGCTGGCATATTCAGGACCAGCCTGGCTGCCGTGTTCTGAATTACCTGTAGTTTCTTCAGAGATGTAGCTCCCACTTCGGCTAGCAGTGCATTCCCATAGTCCATGCGGCTCATAACTAGGGCCTGGGTTACTATTCTGCGATGTTCCGTGGGGATGAATGGTAAGATCTTTCGCAGTAATCTGAGCCTGTAAGAACATGTCCCTGATACTGTGGCCACGTGATCTTGCATGGACAGAGACTGGTTAAGTTTTATGCCCAAGTTGTTGACAAATAGTTTAGGTGTTGGAGGCGGGCCAAGTTGTACCAGCCACCAATCATTTGACCAGACTGCTTAGGCCTTCTCTAGAAGCATAACTTCCGTCTTGCTTGGATTTAACTGTAAACAGTTGTTGGTCATCCATTTGCATCAATTCCCGTAGCAAAGCGGAGTCTGGCCGCTTCGGGGTTGAGGCCGATGTTGACTAGCAGCTGGGTATGAGACTATTTCGAACCCCAGGGCTTCCACCACCTTAGCCAAAGGGGCCATATAGATATTAAAGAGGGTGGGGCTAAGGCAGGAGCCCCGGGGGATGGACGCACTTGTCAAGTGATGTTTTCTCCGATTGGTGGGGGCCCATTATGACCGTTTGTGAGCGATCTGCCAAGAAATTCCGTAGCCACTTAAGGGCAGGACCCTGGATTCCGCAGGAGCTTAGCCTCTCCGCAAGCCTAGCATGGGAGATGGTATCAAAGGCCGCGGAGAGGTCAAGCAGAATCAAAACCAGTGAGCCTCCTGCGTCCACTGTTGTTCTCAGGGAATCAGTCACAGATAGAAGGGCCGTTTCGGTGCTAAAACCCAGACGGAAACCGGACTGTGAGGGGTCCAAGATGTTGTTTGTTTCCAAATAGCTGTTTAACTGCTTGTTAATCAGACTTTCCAATATTTTTCCCTAGAGAGGGAGCAGGGAAATAGGGCGGTAATTACCCAACTCTGACGGATTAGCCGTGTGTTTTTTAAAAATGGGACGAACAAAAGCTTCCTCCCAAGGAGCTGGAATTTCCCCTTCCCTGATAGAAAGGTTAAAAATCTTTTGTACTGTACGTGCCAGAATGTGAGATAGGAGCGACATGATCTTAGGCGGCCAGAGGTCAACCGGAGAACCCGATTTGGCAGACGTTAAAGCCATTTGGGTCTCGGATAGCGTGATGGGCCTGAAGCATTGGAGCGAGCATTCGGATCCTGTATTAGCATCGTCCAGATTAACGATGCCAGGTGGAGTGGCCAGATTATCTATCGGAAAACTAGCATAAATGTTTTCAATTTTCTCGTGAAAGAACCCGGCCAGTGAATTACAGAGGTCCTTCGTCTCGGTAACAGGTTGTTTGCACATCGTGGGTTCCACAAAGTCCTTCACGATGTCAAATAGGGCCTTGGCAGAGTTCTTGGAGTGCTCAATTTGGTTTGAAATAAACACGCAACGTGCTACCTTTAGATTTCGATGGTATGTTGCCAGAGCTAATTTATAAAGTTGTTTTGATTGCGCCGTTTTATTTCGTCGCCACTGTCTTTCAAGCTTTTTGCATGAGGACTTTTCCTGACTCAGTTCAGGAGTGAACCATTTAGCTGAGTTTCGGCTTAGGGTAAATCTGGGTTTATGTTTCATAGGAATAATAACATCAAAAACTTTGTTCAACCCTTCGTCGAAACCGATCAGCATATTATCTACCCCCCAGTCTTCTAACTGTGTAATTGTCCGGAAAGCTTCCTCAAAAGCTTGAGGGGTAAGTTTATTCCACGGTCTCTGTGCAGAAGAACATCTGCCAACAGAGTGGCCGCTGGGACCCTGAACCGGTGGGGGAGATGTACATTTAATCATCAAATGGTCAGACCAGATAAGGGGCTGTGAAAGATCATATTTAAGAGCCTCAATGTTGGTAAAAACAAGGTCCAATGTGTGGCCACCATTGTGTGTGGGCCCTTGTATTCTTTGATGGAGACCCAACTGCTCCATATCTGTGAGGAGTTTGTTTACCTCTGGTAGGGAGTTCAGTTCTCCATGGAAATTGAAGTCACCTAATACCACGAATTTACTCGCTGCAAGGGCATGCGTGGCTATCAGGCCTATAAGTGTATCAGCAAAATCGGTTTTCGGACCAGGAGGCCGGTATACTAATGCTCCCGTCCAGCTCTCAGAAGCGGAGAACATCGCTTTAAAAATACCGATTTCCAAATCTTCATCCATTTGTGAGTTAGTCCAGGAGATGTTAATATGCTGTTTACAGGCAATGGCTATATCCCCCCCGTTCTTCCCGACCTATCAAGATGTATAAATTTATAATTTTCAGGGATGGCGATGTTAATAGTCGGGTGGTTCGTGGGGTTCAGCCAAGTTTCGGTCAGGAAACAGATTTCAGGGGAGTGTGAGTTTAACATATCCCAGATTTCAAACTGATGTCTGGCAAGGGACCTAACATTGCATAAGATAAAATTGTGAGCCTCTGCCGTGGTGGTCCTCAAAGTATGCCTAAATGACCTGTGACTTAAGAGTTTATCGCCCTGAAAGGAGCAACAGCTACAAGCTACTGGACCTTCTAGTTGTGCCGGGAACTTAATAGGGCAATTTAACATACCCCCCGTGAGTTTGATGCTGTCCTTCGGATATCTCGGAGTTCAGCTGACGAGTAGACTAGAGTATTTGCAAGGGTAGCATCTGTCAGCGATGGAGCTGGTGGGCTAGCCCCTGGCCCCGTCCTGCCGCGGGCGGGCTTACCTTTTGCGCACCCGCTGCCCGGGGGCATCCCCCTATTCTTTTGTATTGACGCCGCTCGTGTCAGCTGCCTGAGCCGCACCCCCATCTCCCTGCCTACGAGGTGGGCGTGGAGTGTGTCAGCAGCCTTAAGGTAAGGTGTGGTCTCCGCGCCTTGTCGTCGGAGCCTGTGGAATCCAGCACTTCAGATGTGCAAGTAAGTTTTAAAAAAGTAAGACAAGGTTTCACAATTGAAAATAACAATGTTTAAAAGTTAAAAGAAATGCAAACACAAGATTCCTAACACCCGGCTTTCCGCCTCAGGAGTGACAGAGTAGGACGACCTAAGCTTGATTGCTTCTTTTGTAGTGACGCCGCTCGCGTCAGCTGCCTGAGCTGCACCCCCACCGCCCCGCCTACGAGGTGGGCGTGGAGTGTGGAGTGTGTCAGCAGCCTTGAGGTAAGGTGTGGTCTCCGCGCCTAGTCGTTGGAGCCTGTGGAATCCAGCACTTCAGATTTGCAAGTGAGTTTTAAAAGAGCAAGACGAGGCCTCACAAATGAAAATAACGTTTAAAAGTTAAAAGAAATGCAAACACAAGATTCCTAACTCCCGGCTTTCCGCCTCAGGAGTGACAGAGTAGGTTAAATAGCTTGAGTCCCGCGGCGCTATGCTGCTCGGTGACGGAATTGAGCGCATCATACATTTAACGGTGAAGTGAAACAACTGTATTTCCTCTGAACAAAAAAGTCAATAAAATCTGTTTAAAAAAAAAAAAAAAATGGGAGTCCCAGTCTTTAGATTCGCAAGGCAGTCAGGTCCTCCTGGGTTTTCGAGGTTGCTGACTACAGGAGACGCCGGGGTTTTAGCAGGAGAAGGTTCAAGGATCAACAGGCCGGTAGGGCTGGGGCCAAGTCAGTTGGTGTCGTCCTCTTGTTAGCAGCTGCACGGCAGGTCTTTCTTCTTGTTTCAAAATCGGGATCTGAGGAAGGAAGGTTTAGGGTGCCACTAAATACTGAATTTAGGGGCGTTACGGGTAGGGCAAGGGCAGGGACCAATGGGTCCCTGTCCTGGGGTGAGTACACCCTCTAACCTGCCGCTCTCCAGTGGGAGAGGGGCAGGAACCTAGCTCGGATTGGGTAGGGCTCCCCATTCTCAAAATGGCGAGAGCCCGGAGTTGGGCTTTACCTCGCCTCCCCCACCTGAAGGGTGGGGTTAGCAGAGGCTGTCACACCCCCTTTCCTTTCCTTTATTTTTCCCGCCTGTCTTCCCGCCAGACTGGGGGTCAGAACCGGTGGGGGCCAGTTGCTGAGTACAGCAAATGACCTGGAGAAGCTCACAAAGGCAGCATGCCTTTGAAGCTTCCCCTGCCCATCCTGGGGGAGGAGACCTAGCACCTCGTCCCAGGAGAGCGGATGGCTCTCCACCCAGGGGTCCAACAACATGTCTGCATGCCACCCTAGGCAGCCTCTCAGTCAGGACACGGGTTGTTAGTTAGGTTCAGGGGGCAACTCTAAGTTGCTCTCTGTCGTGCATTTTACATTAAATCCCACACTGGCATCAGTGTGTGTTTAATGTTCTGAGAAGTTTGATACCAAACTTCTTAGTCTTCAGTGTAGCCATTATGGTGCTGTGTAGTTCGTAATGACAACCTAATGACACCATATGCTCTCCGTGGCATCACTGCACTTACAGTGCCCAGGAATGGCCAAGGGTACTGTAGGGGCACAGGGCTCATGCACCTGTGCCCACACCACTGGCATAATGCACCCAGCTAGAGGGGTGACTGAAGTATGCCAGGGCAGTGTGTTTGTGGGCATGGCACACAGGGATGTGTGCCATGTCGACTCTGTTTAGTTCTGCACAAAGACACCCAGCCTGCAAAGGCAGTGTGTGTGTGTCAGGGGACAGGGCCTCTTAGGGTGGCACAATAAGTGCTGCGGCCCTTAGGGGCCTTCTCTGGTCACAGTGCCCTGGGTACCTAGGGTACCATTTACCAGGAGCTGACATGAGGCCAGAGATGACAATTGGGTTTAGGCTTCAATGCAGTGCCCTCACCGTTATAACAAACATTGCCTACACACCTTGGCGACGGCAACAGGCGTAGAAAACTAAGAAGGTGCAGTGTCAGGGCCAGCAAGGTCTAAGTGACTCACCACGACTAGGTAAGTCAAAGCAGGACCCGAGCAAGCAGGGGAGCCCACTGGAATCAACAGAGTCCCTTGGAAGGACTCGAAGATCTCTTGAGGCAAGAGTTGCCCAGCCTTAGCAACAGCCAGCCGGCACTGTGCCCAGGGGCTCGGTTCCAACGGTGCCGATGAGGGATACTGGCCACAGACTCGGTCTGAAGACAGTGCAGGCCTCGAGGGAGTTGTAGAACTGCCATCTGTGTTACTGAACTAGTCAGTCTGTAGTAGGCCAGGAGCATTAAACCGGTCAATTACGTTGCAGTGCCTGTAGATGCAGGGGAGTGACTCCTTCACTCCAAGGGAGATTCCTTCGGGTGTCTTGGATGTCCACAGGCCCTGTAAGGAACCTATATGAAGCATGGACACTGACCGTGCAGCGGACTTGCAGGACAATGAGATCTGGAGCAGACTGACTCTACCCAGTTGCATTCTCGGTTCCCAAAGTGATGTCCGATGCGGTCAGTCCAACACAGTCAGAATACCAGACGGTTGAAGATGATGTCTAGTTGAATCGGAATTGAATCCCACGACTAATCTAAAGCCCCACCCTCAGGAAAGCCCTTAAGTAGCCTTCGGAATGGTTGAGATTCATTCAGGGGTCCCTCTCAGAGGGGGGGGGGCTGGACAGTGGGGAGGATACTCCTATGTCCATTGTTAAGTTTCGCACCAGATCAGGGCCAACGGCTTCCTGAGCTGGTTTGAACTGGAGTATGCAAGGAGGGTGTTATACTTCACATAGATGCCCTAATATAGGTAAAGTTTGAGATGCCCTAATATAGGCATAATCTTTCACCTACATTAATTAGTTACCTATTCTCCACAATAATGGGCGCTGATGGCTGACACTTATCTCGACTGGTTTGGGTACAGAAGGAGGCTTTTCCACGAACTGTGGCCTTCTATACCATCTTTGATGTGCTCATCCAGTATGATTAAATATTCATAAGAGTTCTAGGAAACCAGGCAAGGGCTAAAATCCACCTGCCTAAACATCTGCGTAAACGGTTCATCCCATACGTCATCTTCATACCCAACAATGGCTAACACAAGGGACAAAGACTATACTTTTCTGTATAAATATAGCACCTCTTGCTATCAGTAGCTAGAGGGAACAGAGACTTCCAGGCCTACACACTGACCAGAGACGCTGAGATTCCTGTATGCAGTCACTCCAGCTGACAGTGGTCTAATCATCCCTTGCGGGGTTTCAACTTGAGACCAGGATGAGGTCCCACACTTTCGTTATTCAGGTAATGGGGTATGACTAAATCCTAGTGGGATTCTTGGCTCTTTCGCACCTACTCACATGCTAGGTACACTTAGGTACATCTAGACCGGCATCGTAGGAGTATACGCTTTATTTTATAAATGCATTTAATATTCATATATATGTTCATGGCTATTGCAAAATGGTAGAACTGTATTATCCCTTTTTATTCACTGTACTGCTGATCATATATCTCTGCTACTGTTTAACAGTTGTCGCAGTACATATATATTTTACACTAGAAGAACAACTGTGCAATAAATTCCTATTGTAAACACGCTCAACTGATTTTTCTGTGTAACTCTCTGAGACCAAATGAGCAAGCACGCGTGACTGAGCGAAAAGTAGTGCATTGTTTCCACGAATCTGAGGAATCAGGGTTGTCCTGTTCTGAGGTTGCCAAAAACTAATCTCTCTGATACAAAGGAGATTCTAGTGGCAGTGTGAGCTAGCTAATGCAAACAGGCTAACATACGTGGTGGGGGTGCTCAGAATACGTCTGCCACCAGGCCCACAGCACAAGTTACTACTTGTGTAACGATATATCTGTATGAGACATTAGTTAGTATTAGATTCCTTACCTTAGAATATCCCCAGGCGTCAGACTGGATCCGGAAACTTTTGCGTAGCAGTACCCTTGCGCGTCGGTAGGCGTTGTCTGCGGCTCTGCGTCAGTCGTCGGCGTCGTGGGCGCCGTGATGACGTCGACGGAGTACTTAGACGCCGCCTCCGCGTGCTGACGTCAGTTCTTAGACACAGCTTTTCCGTGCCAGAAACGCAGAGCCAGGTCAAAAAACCAACACTGGTGCCATTCAAACTAGGGCCCTGAAAGGGGGTAACCCTAACCCTAGATATCGGTTCGCAGAACGGGGAGGATGGGTGAGTCGGTAAGGAATCTAATACTAACTAATGTCTCTTACAGATATATCATTACACAAGTAGTAACTTGTGCATCTGAAAGAGACACGTTAGTATTAGATGACTTACCTTAAAATAGATACCCCAGCAATACCAACCCCGGTGGTGGGTCTGCAAACCAATAATCACACCAGAAAGTCCTGAGGACGGAACGGCCAAAGAAGCCATCCCTCTGGACTTGGCTGTCCAGGCAGTAGTGTCTTGCAAACGTGTGCAGCGATGCCCACGTAGCTGCCTGACAGATTTCTTGTAAGGGCACTCCCCTGCCCAGGGCAGTGGTAGTCGCCGTGGCTCGGGTGGAATGAGCCCGCAATCCAGCAGGGGGCTCCTTCTTAGCCAAGGAGTAGCATGCCTGGATGCACACGATGATCCACCGGGAGATGGTCCTCTTGTGTACCGCTTTCCCCTTCTTAGTGCCCACGTAACCAACAAAGAGTTGGTCATCCACCCGGAACTGGCGTGTGCGATCCAAGTAGAATGAGAGCGCACGTTTTGGGTCCAGACGGTGGAGCCGCTCTTCCTCTTTAGAGGGATGCGGTGGCGGGAAGAAGGTTGGCAAGGTGATAGACTGCCCGATGTGGAAGGCCGTGACAACCTTGGGCAGGAAAGATGGCTTAGTACGCAACACCACTTTGTCCGGATGGACAGAAAGGAAAGGTGGAGTACAAGAAAGGGCCTGGAGCTCACTCACTCTCCTGGCAGAGGTGATGGCAACCAGGAAAGCAGTCTTCAAAGTAAGAAGGCGAAGAGGACAGTTGTGAAGTGGCTCAAAGGGAGCACACATCAGAAACGTAAGAACCAGGTTCAAGTCCCACTGAGGCATCACAAACGGAACAGGAGGGAATGTGTGAGTGATGCCCTTTAGAAATCTATTTACAATAGGAGACTTGAACAAAGAAGGTTGATCAGGCGGCCTCAGAAAGGCTGAAAGGGCAGAAAGGTAGCCCTTGATAGTGCCCAGAGCAGAGCCCTGCTGGGCAAGAGAAAGAAGGAAGAGAAGAACCTCAGAAAGAGGGGCAGCAAGAGGATCCACAGCCTTTGCTGTGCACCATGCCACAAATCTGTTTCACCTGCAGGCGTATACCGACTTTGTGGAGGGACGCCTGGCTGCCAGAATGACGTTACAGACTTCAGGTGGCAAGTCAAATGGCCTCAACTGTCGCCGCTCAATCTCCAAGCATGGAGGTTGAGACTGGACAGGTTCGGGTGGAGGACCGTCCCCTGCTGCTGCGACAGAAGGTCCTCCTGAAGAGGCAGACGAACCGGGAGATCGACTGACATACTGAGTAGCTCTGGATACCAGTACCTTCGAGCCCAGTCCGGAGCCACAAGGATGACTTGGGCCCGGTTACGCTTGATCTTCTTTAGCACTCTAGGCAGAAGTGGTATAGGCGGAAAGGCGTACAGTAGACCGCAGCTCCACTCGCGACGAAAAGCGTCTCCGAGCGAGTGCCGCCTTGGAAATTCCAACGCGCAGAACTGATGACATTGCGCGTTCTCTTCGGTGGCGAATAGATCTAAACAAGGCTCTCCCCATTGCTGAAAGAGGCATGCGCCACGTCCGAGTTCAGACGCCATTCGTGATCCATCATGCACCGACGGCTGAGCTCGTCCGCCTTGGCGTTCAGAGAACCTGCCAGGTGTTGAGCCACCAGGGTCACGCTCTGGCGTTCCAGCCATTGCCGGAGGCGCAGAGCCTCCTGGCAAAAGGTCCACGACCCCACCCAGCCCTGTTTGTTGCAGTACCACATGGCGGTGGTGTTGTCCGTGAACACCTGCACTACGCTCCCCCGGACAGAGGGGAGGAATGCTTTCAGTGCTAGACGAATCGCCCGTAACTCCAACAGGTTGATGTGGAGCCGGGCCTCCGCCGGAACCCGAGGCCTCTGATCTCCGCCTCTCCCATGTGGCCTCCCCAGCCCTGGAGGGACGCATCCGTCACAACCACGTGCTCCGGTTGGGGAAGGGAGAGGGATCTGCCGCTGACCCAATCGCGGTCCGTGAGCCACCACTGCAGCTGTCTCGCAGTGCCCTCCGAGATCAGGACGTGGTCGGATAGGTTGCCCTGATGCTGGGCCCACTGAAACTTCAGGTCCCACTGCAGAGCCCGCATCCGCCACCTGGCGTGATGCACCAGCAGGATGCAGGAGGCCATCAGCCCCAGAAGCCGCAGCGTCAACCTGACCGAGACCCGGGATAACGGCTGAAAGATGGGAATCAGAGCCTGAATATCCCGGACCCGCTGCTCGGGTGGATAAACCCGAAACAGCGCCGAGTCGAGAACCGCTCCGATGAAAAGGAGCTTCTGAGAGGGGCACAGGTGCGACTTCGGCACATTGATGGAGAACCCCAGCCGATGCAGGAGATCTGCCGTAGTCTGGAGGTGGCTGACGACTGTCTGGGGCGAGCCCGCCTTCAATAACCAGTCTTCGAGGTAGGAGAAGACTGAAACCCCTAACCTGCGCAGATGAGCTGCGACCACCGCCATCACCTTTGTGAAAACCCGTGGGGCGCTGGTAAGGCCGAAGGGGAGCACGGTATACTGAAAGTGCTCGTGGCCAACCGTGAACCGCAGGTAGCGCCGGTGGGCCGGCAGGACGGGGATGTGGAAATAAGCGTCCTGCAAGTCCAACGCTACCATCCAGTCTCCTGGGTCCAGGGCAGCTAGGACCTGAGCCAGTGTCAGCATCTTGAACTTCTCCTTCCGGAGGAAGCCGTTGACGTTCCGTAGGCCCAAGATAGGGCGTAGGCCCCCTTTGCCCTTCTTGGGTACCAGAAAGTAGTGGGAGTAGCAACCACACCCTTCTGGCCCAGGAACACGCTCGATGGCCCCCTTGGCCAAGAGGGCCGTACCTTCCTCCTGCAGAAGTCGCAAATGATCCCCCGATACACGGTAGTTCTGCGGTGGCATGGCTGGAGGAGTCGCCTCGAAGGGGAGGGAGTACCCCCTTCGGACGATCTGCAACACCCACCTGTCCGAAGTGACGGTTTCCAGTGGAGGTGGTGATGGCGAACCCTGCCCCCCACTGGCGTCACATGGGCCTGAAAGCACAGACTAGGAGGGTTTTGAGGCGGATGCTGCGGGGGAAGGTGTGGACTGACCTCGCCGTTGTCCCCGACCGCCGGTTCCCACGGCCGCCACCGCGTTGGGTATTACCCTGCGGAGCGTGGCTGGCAGCACGTGTGGGTACACCCCTTCCGTGGCCACGAAAGAAATGAAAGGCAGCCGATTGCTGGCGCGGGGCCGAGAGGCCTAAGGACTTGGCCGTAGCCCTGGAGTCCTTAAAGCGCTCGAGCGCATGGTCTGCCATGTCGCCAAAGAGGCGACGGCCATCAAACGGCATGTCCATCAAGGTGTTCTGGACATCGGCCTAAAAGTTGGCGGACCTCAACCAGGCGTGACGTCTGACCGCCACCGTCGTTGCCATCACTCTACCCAGTGAGTCGGTGGTATCCAGCCCACACCGTATAGAATACTTGGCTGCATCCCGGCCCTCCACAAGGGCTTGGCCGAGTTTGGCCCGTACCTCCAACGGACACTCTGGCAGCACTTCCGCAACCGTATCCCACAGAGAGTGGGTGTAGCGGCCCAAGAGGCATGCGGTGTTGGAAGACCGCAGTCCCAGACTAAGGGACGAAAAGATCTTTTTGCAGTACTGCTTGTACCTCTTGGATTCCCTGTCCGGCGGTGCCGATGGGAAAGCTGTCTGGGAATTGGAGGCCTGGATGACCAGGCTCTCGGGGGTAGGGTGGGTGGACAGGAAACATGGGTCGCCCGGTGCTGGGCGGTGGCGTCTGGCCACGTTCCTATCTACGGGCGAACCCGTCGCGGGCTTGGACCAAGTGCCCAGAAGAACGTCAGTCAAGGCCTCATTAAAGGGCAGCAGAGGCTCGGCCGAGCTTGACTGCGGTTTAAGGACCTCAGTGAGGAGATTAGTCCTCACGGCCGCGACGGGGAGCTCAAGGCCCAAGGCCTTGGCAGCCCTCATCAACACCACACTGTAAGTTGCCCCCTCCTCCGAAGCCACGGTAGGAGGGGAGACAAAACCAGTGTCTGGAGAGGTGTCCAGGCCACTGGCCTCCCCAAGGTCTCCTGCCCAGTCCTCATGAGACTGACACTCTCGGGTCAGAGGGTCCTCAGACCCCTCTCAATCCCCTTCATCACCCATCTCCTGAAACTCAGGGTTCTCAACTAATGGGGCCTGCTCATAGAAGTGAAACACCCCAAACGACGTCTAGAGCGGCGCCCATCGGGGCCGCCCCGACGTCGGAACAGGAATGAAGGGGGCATCGGGGACGGCGCCGCCCGAGGACGGCGCCGGAGGCGACACCTGATGGTCTGACGCCGGGGAGGTCGTAAGGTCCACCGGCGACGATCCAGATCCCGAAGAAGGTCTAGCGGCGTCCTGCGGCGCCGGGCCCGAAGGCGCCGGGACAGCTGTACCCTGCGGCGCCGGGCCCGAAGGCCCGACCCGCTAGAGGCCCCAGACGGGTCCGCTGGGCCCGAAGGCGCCGCTGAGCCCGTCGGAGGAGAGAGTTTCCTCATGGCCATGAGGAAGCGCTCGATCTCCTCCGGCGTCGCGTTGAGCCCAGGGACCGGAGGGTGTGGAGCTGAACGCGGCGCCCGCGACTCCGACGGAGCCGTGTGGGCGGTGTCACCCGAACCCCCGTCCGCATCGCGCGAGAGTCTGGTGGAGTCCGCAGAGCGATGACGCCTCTTGGACTTCTTGTGCTTCTTACCTGACGACGACTTCGACCCGGAGGAGTGCGGCCCACTCTCGGAGCTGTGGTAGCTCCGAGCCTGCGACCTGTCCCTCAACCTCCCGTGGGACCGAGACCTCTCGCGGCGCGGGACCGACTGCCGGAGTTCGAGTCGCCTGCGGGACCGCTCCCGCCTGGCTTTCGAAGAGAGGGCCCGGCAGTCGGAGCAGGCCTTGTCGTCGTGATCGACGCCTAGACAAGTTATACACAGGTGGTGAGGATCCGTGACCTACATCGTGCGGTCGCAATCCTCGCAGTGCTTAAAGCCGGGCATCCCTACGGCACCAATCGGAGTCGAAAATTGACTAGGGTTACTGCTTTTTCCAGATATGCGCATGCTGGCGCGGAAAAAAGAAGAACTGACGTCAGCACGCGGAGGCGGCGTCTAAGTACTCCGACGACGTCATCACGGCGCCCACGACGCCGACGACGGACGCGGAGCCGCAGACGACGCCTACCGACGCGCAAGGGTACTGCTACGCAAAAATTTCCGGATCCAGTCTGACGCCTGGGGATATTCTAAGGTAAGGAATCTAATACTAACGTGTCTCTTTTAGATGTGTATGTTATCCAAAAGTGCAGGTTCTGCAGGGGTACTATAGGAACTACACTACATGGCGCCACCAACATTGGTTTGGTACTTATTTAACAGTAGAATCTGAGTAGTTCAGTCGTGCTTATTCTCAGAGACCCCTACTCACAAAATACCAGAGACGTATGGAGTGGGCAGGCACAAAATCCGACACAACTTAGTAGGCAAGATATCCTATTTATTGGCTGTTGGTTGATCAAGCTTGAAGGACATTTTGTTCTCAAAATTATGTAAAACACCTTATTTCATTTCCTTGGAAAGTTATTCTGTGTTTGTACATGCAGTGATTGAAAGGGCTTTTGACCCAGTAAATACGCCATTACCTCTCTCAGACTAGGAGGAAGATGACAATGCAGTACATATTGCAGCCAATGTAATACAAACATGGTGGGGTGGTCGGAAGACGGTGCCCCAGCTATGTCTGGCCTCGAAGGCCATGACTATATGTACCCTCCAAACACACAAAACATGGACAGAGGATATAGGTGGTGAACTGAATGATACAGCATGGAAGTGGGTCATTACCCAGAACAGTACCTTGAAATGACCGGTTATAAAAGATAAAATATCACATACTGTATTGGACTACACAAGATATTCCTGTTATTGTTGGATGAATATGCTAGATGTCACTGATAAAGCCATCCTAATGCATGTTTTTGAGTTGCTCTGGCATAACACAATACTGGACAAAGGTCACACACTGATTGGTAGAATTATAATGCATGACCAGAAGATATGTCTGTTAGGGCTTACGACTCCAACCAAAAACAGCTGAGAGCAAATGTGCCGACCTGTCTCTATTGACCAAAAAGTAGACAGCCATGCAGTGAAACTCAGACATTGCTCTATAGGTGATACAACTGGAGAGAGTGCTTGGCAAATAGGTGGAGGTAGAGAACATGGCCCTATTGACATATAAAATAAAGAGCAGGAATCCTAACCAGAATACCGTTAAAAATTTGATATTCTCAAAAATGTCTGGCAGAAACTATCAACTACCATTAATGACCAAGGATGTGGGATGCTGAGCTTGTACCACATGCAATATGAAAACATCAAATAAATATGAACACTTGGTGCAGCTTACTACCAGATCATAACATCTACACACCATGGCGAGGGGACAGGCAAGCAGTATTACCGGGGCACACAAATGCACAAAGAGCTTTGTGAATAAGGAGTCGCTTTACGGTAGCACATTTTACTCTCATACTATCAGTGTGGCTTTGTGCAGATGCAATCTGCTTTATCACAGGAGATCAAACTGTTCACTAAGATCATATTTGGGAAAGCTAAATAATATGTGATTGTCTCACAAACCTTTCAATGTTCTTGTTTTGAACCAAGTTGTGGTATGATCAAACTCATGCTTCACACTACCTGTAAATCATAGAACATGCCTAATGGTTGTATGGTACAGAAAATCAATACAAATATTGAAAAACTGAACTTTGATTGTGTTTAGTGCTCAACTTCCAACATTAGCTTGCTGGTGCTTGCTTATAGTTCATTAAGCAAAATTTGGAAATTAGCAAAATGAGGTAAAGAACAACTTTTTGACTGTTAGAACATCTGTCTAAGGAAGCAAAATTAAGGAAAAGTCCTCATCATGGTTGAAGACGTGTACCCTGCCTTGACTGCCAACTGTTGTTTGGGTCCCTAATGCTGATTTTTTGGCATAGGTAAACACGTATCATTTGTGTGTGCCATGACATAGGCCTGTCTCACGGATTGCAGTCTTTTTGGACCTGGAGAGGCACCCAAAGTGCTATCCTCCTAGTTTTGGAAGGCTACCGCCTTTACCAAGACATAAGCAGAACAAGCGCAGTGGTGACCAGATACAATGTGCTCAGCAGTAGTGAATAGGACCTATTTATCGAGTGTTACTTGTGTGGGGCTTACATGCTCACTCACCTTTTTAAAAGTTCTGCTGCTGTGTGCTTAACTCACCCTTGACCTACATCGGGTAAATGTGGACTACTGCGTTGCTCACTGCATTAGCTCCTTGACCCCACTAAAGCCAACAAATAATAGTATATCTGATTTTGATTCATCAAAATAATAGGAGACTGAATGCCTGTGGAACTGTTTCCCAGGTGCATTCGGGTGAGTGGATAAGAAATATGGAAGAGACACAGACTCGCTGTTAGTGAAAGAAGGCCACCACATTTGGTAGACATGAGGAAAATGGATATAGGACCAACTTTTCATGGTAGCATAATATAGATGGTAGCCAAACCTACAGACCATGCAACTCTGATCCTACAGGCCAAAGTAACTGCCATCAAAAGAGTTCCAAGAGCATCAATTTAAATGGTGATGCTAAGTCTTAAGTATGAACCAAAAGTATGTCGACTGAGGAACAACAAAGGCGGATTTGAATAAAAACAAACATTTCAAGAAATTAGTACTAGAGGTGATCTGAACAAGGAAGAGTGGGTAGGAACACACGGAAAGAGAGCCACACACAGCCAGTTACACCTTTAAAGTAGAAACTGCCAAACCCTATTGAGCAAAGGAAATGCAGTAAACGTCTGAAAAACTGGCCTCAATTGGGGTTAAGCCTGCAACTTGCCACTAAGTGGCAAATCTGTCCCAGAGACTAGCACAACCAGACTTAGCAGTCAGTTTTCAGGCAATCTTAGTGACATGTGCCATCTTGGTAGGGGGTCGGAAAACCTTTAATTATCCTGCTCGTACGCCAAACATAGACGAAGCATCCAAGGATTGGGATGAAGACACGTTCATCCTACTGGTAAAGATCTGCTCTGCCCTGAAGAGGACCAGGAAGCCAAATACAAAGTTCCGATAGATCAGTATACCAAATACTCATTATCCAGTCCAGGGAAATGAGAATCAGCTGGCTCACCATTTTTGTACTCCTTTGTTTGAATCCTCAAAATCAGTGGAATCCTGTAACCAACTGTGAGGCATCTCCCAGAGCCACATCATGGGAAAAGCAGGATGAACAATAGAAGGCATTTTCGGCTTAGCAACAAGGCAAAAAGGTTAATGCAGCAAATTTTCAGCAGGGAGAAGACCACGCGTCCTACCTTGGGTCGGGTAGCATTTTTTTTAAATCTTTCATTAACAGACTAATCAAGACCTTTGCCCTCATAGCAAGCTGACACTGAGACACGTCTGTGCTTTAAAACTCACTGCCACAAGAACAAGCTCTCCCAGCACAGGGCCCAGTAACTGATGTCCTTAACTGCCGAGAAAGTTGATGGCCCAAGATGACCTTCTGCGCACAACATAAGATAGATTTGAGAAATGTCTCGGGCTAGACAAGCCCTGCAGATCAGGTACTGATATGTAGTTGTCGCTCCATCAAGCCCATAGCCACACAAAGTCATCTCTCCAAGATAAGCGTCCCAGCCCAACAAGGAGGTGATCGTGACAATGGAGGTCTGGCTGCAGATGGAAGAAAAGAAGGTCTGTTATCAGATTGGAGGGCCAGATTGGATCCTGAAGCTTATTCACAGAGTAGTAATTCTGCAGCGCTGCAACGTGATGCCATGTAACTCCCCACAGAGGCTCAGCCTGCCCAAGCAGTGACACTATCAGCATACATGTGTTGATGCCTTTTCCAGTTTTTATGCATCTACTAATACATGTTTGGGGCTCTCCTTCAGTTTTCTCCAGATTCTTCAAAATTCTGGTGATGCTTGTTCAGCACACAACACCAAATGTCACCTCCTAAGGTGTCGGGGTTCAAACCCTCCTGATGTTCTTACAAACACATGTCCCGGTTTGGCTCCAATGCCAGTTTCCAGAAGCTCAGCAGCTGTTGGAAGTACTGCTGTCTGAAGCACCACTCAAGGGACCTAATACTCCAAAGGATATGTGGAACTGGAATGTATACAGCCATCAATGCTAAAAAGCAGAGGACTTTCAGAAGTGGAACCGACAATGGAGCCTGAAACATCAGGATCAATCTCAAATGGTCAAGATGCTCTAGGAAGGAGAAATCAGGCAATGCAGATGGGGCCATGATGTGCCCCAAATGGTCAGAGGCACGGCTGGTCAACCTTCCTTCACAACCCAGTAAACTTTTACCAAAATGTAACTTTAGTCATTTTTGTATCTCAAAAGAAGAATCCAAGTTCTAATGTTCCCCTGCTTTTTGGTCAGTAAACTCCTAAGTAGAAGTGTGAATGGAAACTAAGTTTTTCAGGGTATGAGTAATCTGTATCAAAAAGCAAAAAGTCATCAGTGCCTTATCACTGGGATCTTTATGAGACAATGCATTTGGAGTACTTCTGTGCTACTGCTATGATGTCAGAGAAATATCCCAACTAGGATCGTTTTCAATATATTAGTTGAGTATAAGTTAGTGGAAGAATTTTAGGTGGCAGATATATGTGGCAACTTTTGGAACGTTAACTTGGTCAAACAGATGACACTGGCAATTCAGTTAGTACAATTTCAGAAACATCAAAAGAGCATGATAAGCCCAATTTTTCAGTATAAATAAGGAATAAACTCAAGAATAAATAACTACTTCTAGAAGGCAGTTCACAGCAAACTGAAATTCAGAAAGATCATAGGAGGACCAGAAGCAGTACCTCTGGCATAAGTACAAATAAGTAACAAAGACTCACTTGTACAAGGCAGCGAATAACATAGTGAGATTTCAGAAGAGTAATAAGCCCTAATCAAGCTAAAACATTGACCCTCTGAGCATCATGGGGACCCTGAAACACATCTTGTATGTGTCCTACAGAGCAAGTAATCGTTCACAATAAAGTGCCCAAAATAATGTGCCTATTAATGGCAATTATTCAATTTCCAGTCCCTCAACTGCACTTGCCAACCAAGGTGATTCCTTCACCAACAGAGTAACTATAGAGTACACTATCAACAAAATTAACCCACCTTTATGCTTCCACCAATTAGATCAGGAGGCTCCTCATCCATCTCCAATGCAACATTAATTGAAGCAAACGGGCGACTTGCCATCTGCTGCATCTCACGAAGAAGTTGCTAATAAAACAAAATTAATGCAGAATCATGGTTAATCTGTTCTCATTTGATGCAAGAGCAAGTAACACCATACATAACTTTGGTAACATTTTCTATGGCATGTCTCCAACTTGCAGAATTATTATATGAAATACCTTCAAGGCGCAGACTGCATATGGGAAGCTTTGCACAGCCATGGAGGAGGGGGGGGGGAGCAGGGAGGGGATTTGTGAGTGTTTCATATGTCAATTAAAGGATAAGCAATAAAAGAAAGGTACTCACCATCTGTATTAATGTTTCTGATGGATGTTTTATCTTCCTGCAGATTCATCACCTTATGACTCACTCAACCCTCAGATTGAATCTGGATTTTATTTTTGGCTAGCATCAGCTCTAGCATGATCAGGATATGCCGTGAGGCTTTACCTGCCCAAGCTATGATGACAGGAGATCTAAACAGCCAGTTGGCATCGGTTTTAGGCGCTTTTTCCACACTACATGAAAGCAGGTGGAAAAGGAGCGAGAGCGTAAATGGCAGCAACAATAACAATCGACAACACTTTAAATACCGCAGGATCTTATTAGCACAGGCACTAACGGGGGATGGGGAGGTGAAGAATCGGTATATATATATATATATATATATATATATATATATATATATATATATATATATATATATATATATATATATATATATATATATTACGCTCCATGGGGTTGTCCAAGTAGCGGGTAGCACCCGAGCCTGCGTGCGCCTTCCCCAAAGCGTTAGTTGGTATGGGCAGTTGCGTGTTTGAAATAGGCCCGACGCGTTTCGGAAATTTATTTTCCTCATCAGGGGCCAGCAGTAAAGTGCATGACGTCTACCATCTCCCTGTATGAAAACACATATTGTGCTTGTGGGAGATGTAGTCCATATATCCTGGATGGATGCACTCTCAAATTACTGCTCGTTCCAAGGCTCTACCATGAGCCCCAAACATCACTCCTGTCCTCATCCATCACGCAGCTCCACATACGAGACTCCTTGGATAGCGAGTCTCGTGGCCCCCGTTTCTTCGGGGTGGTGCAACCCAGCGGCAGGACCGCCGCTAATGTATTACGCTCCATGGGGTTGTCCAAGTAGCGGGTAGCACCCGAGCCTGCGTGCGCCTTCCCCAAAGCGTTAGTTGGTATGGGCAGTTGCGTGTTTGAAATAGGCCCGACGCGTTTCGGAAATTTATTTTCCTCATCAGGGGCCAGCAGTAAAGTGCATGACGTCTACCATCTCCCTGTATGAAAACACATATTGTGCTTGTGGGAGATGTAGTCCATATATCCTGGATGGATGCACTCTCAAATTACTGCTCGTTCCAAGGCTCTACCATGAGCCCCAAACATCACTCCTGTCCTCATCCATCACGCAGCTCCACAAGGCGCACGCAGGCTCGGGTGCTACCCGCTACTTGGACAACCCCATGGAGCGTAATACATTAGCGGCGGTCCTGCCGCTGGGTTGCACCACCCCGAAGAAACGGGGGCCACGAGACTCGCTATCCAAGGAGTCTCGTATGTGGAGCTGCGTGATGGATGAGGACAGGAGTGATGTTTGGGGCTCATGGTAGAGCCTTGGAACGAGCAGTAATTTGAGAGTGCATCCATCCAGGATATATGGACTACATCTCCCACAAGCACAATATGTGTTTTCATACAGGGAGATGGTAGACGTCATGCACTTTACTGCTGGCCCCTGATGAGGAAAATAAATTTCCGAAACGCGTCGGGCCTATTTCAAACACGCAACTGCCCATACCAACTAACGCTTTGGGGAAGGCGCACGCAGGCTCGGGTGCTACCCGCTACTTGGACAACCCCATGGAGCGTAATACATTAGCGGCGGTCCTGCCGCTGGGTTGCACCACCCCGAAGAAACGGGGGCCACGAGACTCGCTATCCAAGGAGTCTCGTATGTGGAGCTGCGTGATGGATGAGGACAGGAGTGATGTTTGGGGCTCATGGTAGAGCCTTGGAACGAGCAGTAATTTGAGAGTGCATCCATCCAGGATATATGGACTACATCTCCCACAAGCACAATATGTGTTTTCATACAGGGAGATGGTAGACGTCATGCACTTTACTGCTGGCCCCTGATGAGGAAAATAAATTTCCGAAACGCGTCGGGCCTATTTCAAACACGCAACTGCCCATACCAACTAACGCTTTGGGGAAGGCGCACGCAGGCTCGGGTGCTACCCGCTACTTGGACAACCCCATGGAGCGTAATACATTAGCGGCGGTCCTGCCGCTGGGTTGCACCACCCCGAAGAAACGGGGGCCACGAGACTCGCTATCCAAGGAGTCTCGTATGTGGAGCTGCGTGATGGATGAGGACAGGAGTGATGTTTGGGGCTCATGGTAGAGCCTTGGAACGAGCAGTAATTTGAGAGTGCATCCATCCAGGATATATGGACTACATCTCCCACAAGCACAATATGTGTTTTCATACAGGGAGATGGTAGACGTCATGCACTTTACTGCTGGCCCCTGATGAGGAAAATAAATTTCCGAAACGCGTCGGGCCTATTTCAAACACGCAACTGCCCATACCAACTAACGCTTTGGGGAAGGCGCACGCAGGCTCGGGTGCTACCCGCTACTTGGACAACCCCATGGAGCGTAATACATTAGCGGCGGTCCTGCCGCTGGGTTGCACCACCCCGAAGAAACGGGGGCCACGAGACTCGCTATCCAAGGAGTCTCGTATGTGGAGCTGCGTGATGGATGAGGACAGGAGTGATGTTTGGGGCTCATGGTAGAGCCTTGGAACGAGCAGTAATTTGAGAGTGCATCCATCCAGGATATATGGACTACATCTCCCACAAGCACAATATGTGTTTTCATACAGGGAGATGGTAGACGTCATGCACTTTACTGCTGGCCCCTGATGAGGAAAATAAATTTCCGAAACGCGTCGGGCCTATTTCAAACACGCAACTGCCCATACCAACTAACGCTTTGGGGAAGGCGCACGCAGGCTCGGGTGCTACCCGCTACTTGGACAACCCCATGGAGCGTAATATATATATATATATATATATATCCATACATACACATATATATATATGAATGAATCAATGTCCACATTTTTTTTTACTTAATATGCAATTTCTGCTTTTGATGCATACTTCATCCCACAGGTTCTTATGAATGGGTCCCAAATCAATGCCCTTAGGAAAATGGAATGGAGTATTGACAATCAAGCAAGTCATGCAGTGCATTCGTGGTAAAGTAACCATCACTGTAAGCCTAAATAGTGAGGCAATAATGCTCAGCAAAAGTATGCAAGGCTGAGCAGATCGCGACCCACAAATTTTAGTTGTTGGGACACCCTACTAATGACTGCAGTGGAAATGAATGCCAGCCATATGGTCTTTGTCGTCCCAGAGAGATAAGATAATACCAAAAGTAAGCCAACATAAGATCATGCGTATCGTTACCACTGCCTTTCTTTGCTCCAGTGGAGACCGCAGGTAGCTGATCGCCCACTCTATGTGTCTATCTATGCTGTAGTTATATAGCGTGAACCTTTGGCAGGGTTCACGCAGAGCACTGCACGGAGTCAAATACAAGAGTAAAGTCAGAGTGATAGAAGAGAGAAGTGGCTTGTTAACTGTCAATGAGTTATGATGTAGTGTTTTTCAAGACTTGTATCTTCAACTCCTTCCTAAATTGAAGCAATGCTGGGGTGATCTTGATAGATAGGAGATTATGCTCCATATCCCGAGGGCACAGATGGAAAGGGTCTGCTGCCTTTGTTTTGGTCTTTTTTACACTTCTTAGTTTGCAATCTGAAGGCATCCTGGCTGCAGGTGTGCTGAGACCCACTAGGACATGATGGCTTTATAAATGATGTAGCTGGTTTTGAAGATGGTGCGTGCTGGCAAGGGGAGCCAAAAGAGTTCAATCAGGATGGGGGTAATGTGATCATACTTCTGCAGGTCTTCGATGAGATGTGCAGCAGCATGAGGATGCCCTTAAGAGGAAGGCTGTGTGGAGTCTGGGAGGCCATGGAGCAGAGCGTTATCACCATACAAAGGCAAATACAACAGTTCTGAAGGTGTTTTCTAGAATGGTTTCACTTTTTGTAGAAGTGAGATCTTTGCTTTAAAAATGAGGTTTTAGCTTTTTTTTTTACTCAATCTGGTTCTCAAGGGTAAATCAAAATTACTTGACGTTTGATGAAAGCTGTGGTTACTAATCGTCTAGGTTCATGTCATGTTGAGCCAGGTTTATAAAGTTTCTTGTGGGTGTTCTTGGCAGAAATGAATAAGCTACTTACCAGTATGCATCTGTTCTTGGCATGTAGGGCTGCTGACATTCATATCTATAGCATAGATCACCGCCTAGTGTTGGGTCCGGATGATTGCACATTGTTGTCCTGGAAGAGTCTTCGAAGTATCATGAGATAGGTGGCTCCTCCCCTGATCTACAGTGCGCATGGGCATCGACTCCATCCCCAGATTGTTTTTAGCCATTGTGGCAAAGATGGAGTGTAAGAGTGTAAGCGATGGCCATGCTAAGAGCAAATGTTAAATAGTCTGCAGCCGCTACAGGCGTCGGGGAGGAGGGCGGGCGATATGAATGTCAGCAGCCCTACATGCCAAGAACAGATGCATACTGGTAAGTAGCATATTCAGTTCGAGGCATGTGGGCTGCTGAATTCATATATGTAGCATAGAATGTATAGCAGTCCCTCCATTAACGGCGGCCGCCTGTGCCAGCTGCAGAAGTTTGAAAAAGTGTTTTAAGAACAGCCTGCCCTACAGCTGCCTGCTGCTTGGAGTGCACATCTACACAGTAATGTTTAGTAAATGTGTGTGGTGTAGACCATGTGGCTGCTCTACAAATATCTTCCAAAGGGATATTACCAAGGAAAGCCATAGAGGCACCCAACTTCCGGGTGGAGTGGGCTCTTGGAGGGACCTTCAAAGTGCGCTTAGCCTTGTGATAGCAAATCTGAATGCACTTAACGATCCACCTGGCTATACCTGCTTTGGAAATGGGGTTGCCTTTGTGCTGGGCTGAGAAGGCAACAAAGAGTTGTTGTGTTTTCCTAAAGTGTTTGGTCCTATCGATGTAGTACATCAAGGCTCGTTTGACATCAAGAGTGTGGAGCATTCTTTCGGCAACTGTTTCTGGGTTCTGAAAGAATGCGGGCAGTTCAATGGTCGGATTGACATGGAACTGCGAAACCACTTTAGGAAGAAATTTAGGGTTAGTGCACAGCACCACCCTGTTGGAGTGAATTTGAATGAATGACTCTTGTACAGTGAGCGCCTGTAGCTCACTAACACGTCGCAGAGACGTAATGGCAATGAGAAAAGCCACTTTCCATGTCAAGAACTGAATCTCACATGAATGCAGAGGCTCAAAAGGTGGGCCCATCAACCTGGTGAGGACCACATTGAGGTTCCATA
The DNA here is from genome assembly GCF_964261635.1 of Lissotriton helveticus. NCBI lineage: Eukaryota > Metazoa > Chordata > Amphibia > Caudata > Salamandridae > Lissotriton > Lissotriton helveticus. The sequence goes on along the minus strand of NC_136060.1, from coordinate 473,744,411 downwards.
CAGGAGCTGGCGGGGTCCTGGTAGGGATGACCCGCTTCAGGCCTTCCAGGAAGGCTTTAATGGCAGGCACTCTGAAAACTGAGAGATGCTGCCTGTTCTGGAGATAAGCCGCTATGGCGGATAAGTGTATCCTGATGGAAGCGAATGCCAGATTGCATCTTTAAAGATGTAACAAATAGCAGATGATGTTGGGAGTGGATGCATTTAGCGGGTTGATGTTGTGTTTTGCACAGTAAATGACAAACCGCTTCCATTTTGCTGCATAGCAAGCTCTGGTAGTGGGCTTCCTTGCCTCCCGTATGATATCCATGCATTCAGAAGGCAAGTTAAGGTAGCCAAACTCTAAGACTTCAGGAGCCAGATCGTCAGGTTGAGCTGTTGCGGATCCGGATGCTGAATGTCGCCACGGCTCTGCGTCAAAAGCCTGGGCGTGAGGTGTAGCCTTTGATGCTGTACCACGGAGAGTTCTAGAAACGTGGTGTACCATGGCTGGCGTGCCCACGTTGGAGCAACTAGGATAAGTGTCATCGAGTGTTGCTTTAGCTTTCTTGCCACCAGCGGTATGAGAGGTGCTGGGGGAAAAGCGTACGCAAATCTGCCTGACCAGTTCATCCATATCGCATTGCCTTGCGACTGTGGGTGAGGGAACCTGGCGGCAAAGCTTTGGCATTTTGCGTTTTCCCTTGTGGCGAACAGGTCTATCTGTGGATGACCCCACTGCTGGAAGTACGGGCGGAGTACTGATGGATGTAACTCCCACTCGTGCATCTGGTGGCTGTACCTGCTGAGCAGATCCGCCATTTGATTCTCTGTGCCTGGGAGGTGTTCCGCCATGAGGAAGATGTTCCTCTGAATGGCCCACTTCCACATGCTCTGAGCCCGATGAGACAACTGTGGAGAGTGTGTACCCCCCTGCTTCTGGATGTAGTACATGGCTGTCATGTTGTCCGTCGGGATCAACACGACCTTGCTGCACAGATGTACTTTGAATGCTTTCAGTGCCATGAAGATTGCCATCAGTTCTAGGTAGTTGATGTGCATCTTCTTTTGCTGTATGGTCCATAGTCCCTGCACTGTGTAGTGGAGCACGTGAGCTCCCCATCCCTGGAGAGACGCGTCCGCCGTCAGGATGATCTGTGGGACAGGCTCTTGGAACGGTCGGCCCTTGCAAAGGTTGTGTGGATTCCACCAATGCAGAGAGTTGTATGCCCGACCGGTGACCAACACTAGGTCTTTCAACTGCCCCTGAGCCTGATTCCACTGATGCGCTAAGCATTCCTGGAGCGGACGCATATGTAACCTCGCGTGCGGGACTATGAAAATGCAGGAGGCCATCATGCCTATCAACTGCATGAACACTCTCGCAGGAAGCGAGTGTTGCGGTCTGAACTGTTGGATTAGCGACTGGATGTTGTTGATCCGCGCTAAAGTTGGCTGAGCCGTGGCTGCCAGAGTATTGATTGTTGCACCCAGATATTGCCGCACATGGGCCGGCTGAAGGTGCGACTTTGGATAGTTTAGGCAGACCGTGAAGAAGGTGAATGGTGTGGGACATGTCGGCGGCGCACTGCTGGGTCGACTTTGCCTGAACCAGCCAGTTGTCCAGATAAGGGTAGACATGGATGTGTTGCCTCCTGAGGTGCGCCGCCACTGTCGCCAGACATTTGGTGAACACCCTGGGGGCTGTGGTCACTCCGAAAGGAAGGACCTTGAATTGATAATGCCGATTTTGAATGGTGAACCTGAGGTATTTTTTGTGTGATGGATGGAGTGGAATGTGGAAGTAAGCATCCTTGAGGTCCAAGGTTGCGAGGAAGTCCCCCTGAGTGAGTAACGGAAGAACTTGCTGCAGCGTAAGCATGTGGAAGTGTTCCGAGAGAATGTATTGGTTCAGGGGCCGGAGGTCGAGAATAGGCCTGAGGGACCCGTCCTTTTTCGGGATTAAAGTAAAGTAAAGTCCACATTTGTAAAGCGCACAATCACCCGTAAGGGTCTCTAGGCGCTGGGGGCCGTCGGGAAGATTAAGCGAGCTATTGCCCAGAGTCACATGGTGCTGGGCTAATCTGCCGCCGGAGCCGGGGATCGAACCGTGATCCCCAGATTCTAGCGTCAGTCGCCCTGGCTGCGGCGCCACACCTCTCCCAGGGATTAAGAAGTACAGGGAGTACACTCCTGTGCCCTTTTCCTCCACCGGCACGAGCTCTATAGCGCCCTTTTGCAGCATGACAAAAACTTCCTGCTGCAATAAGTGCAAATGCTCTGCGGACATAGGACGGTGTTTTGGTGGTATGTTGGGTGGAGTGGATGTGAGCTCCAACCAATAACCGTACTGGATAAGTTTCCTGACTCACCTGTCTGTGGTGATGGATTACCAGACTGGCAGGAACTGCTGGAGTCTCCCCCCGACAGGTGTGGAATGGTCGGGGGGCAGTGACAGGGCGTCACTGTTTGTTGGAGGCGGAGGAACGGGAGTTGTTGTTGCCCCTGCCTCTGCCCTTGGTGTTGTTGCCACGATAACCTCCTCTATTTTGCTTGGGGTAAGAGGATTGCGCCCCACCTTTATTGAATTGTGTTTGCTGGGACATTTGGCCTCTGGAAACACCCCTATTGCCTGAGCGACGAAAAGTGCTCCCCCGAAACTGTTGGGATTGGAGAGCGCCCATAGACTTCGCAGTCTCGGTATCCTTTTTTTATTTTTTCCAAGGTGGTATCCACCTCTGGACCAAATAATCTGTCAGGGTTAACTGGCTGATTGAGGATGGTAGTTTGGATCTCAGGCTTAAATCCGGAGATTCTGAGCCATGCTTGACGCCTTAACATCACGCTGGTGTTAATTGCCCTGGCCGCAGTGTCCGCAACGTCTAGTGCACACTTAATTGAAGCGTTGGAGATGAGCTTCCCTTCCTGGATAAGCATCTCCGCAGCCTCCTTATATTGGTCGGGGAGATGTTGCAACAGGGTCTCTAGTGTGTCGTAGTGTGCCCTGTCGTACCGAGCCAAGAGTGCCTGCGTGTTAGAGATACGCCAGATATTGGCCGCTTGAGCTGCTACTCTCTTCCCCGATGCCTCTAGCACTTTGGACTCTTTGTCCGGGGGAGGAGCTTCACCAGTGGTCTGCGAATTCGCCCTTTTGCGGGCATTAGAAACGACCAGGGAGTCCAATGGCAACTGGCCTTTAATGTAGGTGGGGTCGCCAGGTGCCGGTCGGTATTTTTTTTCAATTCTAGGGTTGACCACCCTTGCCCGTGTGGGCTCTTTAAAGATGTCCGCAGCATGTTTGAGGACCCCTTTGAGCATTGGGAGTGTTTTTACAGTCTTTTCAGCTGTTGAAAGAGTGTCAAAGAGGAAGTCCACCTCCACAGGGTCAGCATGCAGTTCAACGTCGTGGTTTTTTGCCGCCCTTTCAATTAAGGCATTGAATGCCGCAGAATCCTCAGTGGGAGAGGTTTTGACATTGTATATCTGAGGATCAAGGGTGGGTTGCTGATCCCCTTGGTCCCCTGTGTCCAACCATGCGTCCTGTTGTTCATCAGGATCTGTGTGGGTCGGGAAGCTGTATTCCTCGTCCTGGTCCCCAGCATCCTCGGCATCCGAATAAGTTTGCGAGGGTGTGGCAACCCTGTGAGTCCGAGGAGTCAGTGGTTCGACCAAGACCGGTGAATCTGATGCAGGCTTTTTGCGCTTTAGAGGAATGGTGTATGACTCCAAAGGCGTTGTCGCAGTAATTTTCCGCTTGTAAAGCGTAAGCTTCCCAGTGTAACGTTCCGACTGTTCCTCCATCAATGGTGGTCGATACGTCAAGCCCCCAGCCGGGAGAGTGGCCTTCGACCCCGCAGCACTCAGCAAGTTCGCATCGGGCGCCGCCCGTGGTGCGAAGGCCTTCAGTGCCACCTTCGGCAGCAACGTGAAGAGGATTGGCGTCGATGACTTGGAGGTGGGGACCGACTGCTTCGGTGCGAAGGTGTTTTGGGGTCCTCCGCCGAAGCCTTGTCCCTGATACGCTTCAGGGAGTCCGAGACCTGCTTCGTGAAGGAAGCGGACGGCTTCGTCGACACGACAGACGATCTTGGTCCACCAACGTGTGAAGATTCGAGCGTCGATGCCTTGGGCTGTTCGGTCCGAGGCTTGATTGTGTCGGCGGCCTGGGCAACCGCTTTCGGGGCACCAGGCTTCGGCTCGATGCCCTTGCTGGTCTTCGGCTCGACGACTTTTGCGGCCCTCGGCTCTACGCCTTTGCTTGGCTCCGTCTCGACGGCCTTCTTGGACTTCTGCTCGACGCCCTTGGTCTGCTTCGGCTGGACGGATTTTACCGACTTCGCCGGGTCAACAGGCTTTTTCGGCCTGGGCTGTTCCGACACCCCGGAGGACGAGGCTGTGGACGGTGGAGCAGAAGGTTTCGGTTTCGAAAGTGATTGAACCACTTTAGGTAGTGTGGACACCGAAGGTTTCACTTTCGGTTTCGTTTTCGGTAATGGCGGCTCCGAAGTGTCCGTAGCCGGGCCGGGAGGCGGGGCTGTGGATTTCGATAGAAGGTCTTGGGTAAGGCCGATAGGCGATCCCTCGACCTGAGCCTTCGTAAGAGTTTGAACGGGGCGTTTGTAAATACAGAAAAAGAGAAAAAAGACCTATATAAAGTTCCATATACTGTCTTTACCTACAACCGGTGTCCATTGTTCTGGTCTCAAACTACTTTACCACTAATTCTGTTTCTATTACACGTGTGCCCAGTACCTGCTGTACATAGACTGAAACACATGCAGTTCATCAACCCCATGGCCAAAGTAATTGTGGCCAAGAAAATAATTATCATTAGAAAGAGACCCAGAAAACTGTGCATTAGTTCAAATGGAGACACGAGGAACATTAAAAGCAAATTCAAATCCTGCAGTAGAATAATGAACAGATCCATAAGAGACCAGTAAAGCAAAGCTTTCAGAAAATGTGCCTTAATTGTCAGCATAAATAAGGCTGTTCATGAAGGCAAGTAGCCTTTAACAGTAGTAACTGCGAAGCCCTGTTAGAACCATAGAACACCAGAAAGGTGGGACCAAAAAGGATGAAAACCTGCCAGCTTACATCACTCAACGAAAGTACGCCAGTAGCCTACATAATTATATTTTGTTTCGTGTTTGCTGACGGGTTAGATGATGTCTGCTACCATCTCCAAATCTCCACCAATGCAGACACAAAGTCAGATGACTGGGATAGAGCATCCAACCCAACCACCATTCTCTGAAAGCAGGTCTGCACACTGCAGGAGACAATTGGGCACAGTGCTGATTTCCAAGAGTATTGGGCATCAAATCATCCTCACCGAAACTGGGACCATCAGTTGGGCTTCATCCCCCCCTCAAGCTTTCAGGACTTTCAGCAGACATGTAATCAGCAGGAATGCCTTAAGCAGACATTGAGAATGACTGAAGTAGAAGACATTGATGTGGAAGTGCGTGGAAGAAAACAGAGGACACTTCCATGGCTATGGCAAAGACATCCCTGCAAGGTCACACCAAACTGGAGCGGATTAGGTCCGTTACTTGGGCGCAAAGCTCTCACTCGTATTCCTGTAAGGAGATATCAGTCAGAGTGCTCGCCATCACAATGAGGGTGCCTGCAATAATGGGACTCAACTGAAAAAATGCCACACTGCAGAACTACAGCTCTATCACTTACCACATTCAGACACAACAGCATCTTGAGAGTGAGTGTACGTGTACACACGTGCGTTTTTTGAACAGTGGCTCCCGCCGAAGTCTCATGCACCCCCTACAAGCAGCACTGGAGAAGTTCATGGGGTAAAAAAAACCACCAAAAAAACAAGAACTGGGAACGCCAATAGGTTTCGCCTATACAAGGCCTATTGGTGTTCTCATGTGTTTTTTAAAGATGGTCATGGCTTTTTTCGGTTTACTTTAAGCCTGTGCTGCTGTGCAACATCTTGAAAAAAATTGACAATGCCAATAGGTCTCACATAGGTCTGCATTAATTACAAGAGATCTTGCAAGTGCTGTGTAGACAACAACTTATAATTACAAGAGGTTTTACAAGTTTTCGCAAGCACAGGCAAAACCTAATGAAGAACCACTCCTTTAAAGAACTGATTTGGTAAAAAAGAAAATAACTTCAAAACAGCTGCAATTAAATGTGACCAGTACAGGGCGGACATGAGCCATTTTCTTCTATATTCTGTTAACAATCTATGGTTCATTTAAATTCACCTGAAAATAATTTTTATGTTTTGTTATAAAGTTCTCTGCAATTTCCAAAACGCGCTCCACAGGTTGATAAAAGAGTAAGATGCAGATGCACAAATAGCAACAATAAACCTCAAGCAACACCTGTCTTACGTTATGAAGAAATCCCTAGTAAATCAGATGGCGGCTGTCTGTTTCAGAGTTTCCTTGAATACACAGTCACTGTTATTCCCAACCACAGACACAGCTGCAGACGAATACTTTGGCGATGGTTCCCTATTGCCATTTAAATCTAATCCAGTCCAGCAGTGAGAGCTTCCCTTTCCACAACACGTGATTACCATCAAAGTATTTTCAGTGGCAAAAAGGGACTGTAAACCACAGAACCATGTGCGCTGGACTGTTGTATGTTTACTTAATACGTGGTGCAAGCAACAACATGGCGGAAGGGGCTCTGGGTGCAAGAAATGACATTCAAGGGGTGCGGGGTGAAGGGGAGACCATCAGAAAAAAACGTGCACTCTTATGGAGTGCTAGAACTTAACTAAAGAAGAATATATACATAGTAACTGGAGGAGCATGTGGACAGTGGAAGGACATCAGCTGCTGGCTGGAAACTGTACTTGGTCCATGCTTCAGGAAACAGCCGAACATCAGGAAGAGGAAAGATGAAGTTAGGACCAGCACCGATGACACCCAAATCAACCCCTTGCTCACCTGGACCAACAAACGACGACAACACCATCAAAATCATGAACACCATCCACTCGAGCTCTCCGTCAGACCCATGCTGTAGGAAGGTAGATCCCTGACTATGGTTGCCCCCAACTTTTTGCCTGGTGTTTTGCTGGTTTTCTGACTTAGTTGACCTGGGGCCCTGCTATTCAGGACCCCAGGCCCACTGCTCTCTCTGTTAAAATGGATTCCATGTACCTTAGGTACATATCTAATTGGATACTGAGTCACCTTATCAGTCCCTGTACAGTGTACCTTAGGTACCCAGGGCATAGGTGTACCCAGGGCCTACCAGGGGCTGCAGCATGTATTATGCCACCCCTGGCTGGCCATCCAAATCTGACAACTGGCTGCACGACAGCTGGGGCAAGGTGGTGTAATCACCCTTTGCTTTAGATATAGTATACCTATATCTAACCCTAAAATGGACACCTGTATTCCTATCAGTCACTCCTATGGCAGGCCTTAACAATCCTGAAGGCAGAGTGCGTGGAATAAGGTGAAAAGGTGCTCTGGCATGAGCTGAGCCCGTTTGCAGCTTGTGGAACCAAGTCATAATAGCTGTTCCATGATATCGCATACCATATACTCTTAAGTGCATTATAATCCTCGCGGTTATATGCCAACTCTGGTATCGCTTTATCAAAACATGCCGAGTAAGGTGTCATACGAATTGGAATACTAACCCCTCGCCAATTCTGGCGACGGGGTTAGCATTCCACCCTTCTAGAGGGACACGACATGTGTGTAACCTGTAACCCCGGTTAAAGTCAGACAGAGCCTTAGCTCCACAAAATGGATGCTGCCACCGAGACACAAGTCTGCCCTCCTGCTGCTGGGAGTCCTCCCAGCCCAGGAGGCAAGGACAAAGGGTTTCCTGCCAGGGGCGGTGCCAGCACCGTCCCAGACAGGATTTTGTGTATCCTAGGTAGGCAGGGCTTTAGAGGAAGGTGACTGCAATGGCCCCCCCGGTGCTCACTGTGCATAGGCCGGCTTGAACCAGTTCCAGGGGCCCTCCAGCCCCTGATCTGGGGAAAGCCCGCCAAAGGAGAGGGGCGTAACCACCCCCCTCCTAGTCCCACCCATAGGGCAGGACTTAGTCGCGTGCCAGCCCCTTTTTGCAGGATAAAGGTAGGAACTGGCCCCCTTCCAAATTAGATCAATCTTTGAATCCTGAACCTACCTTCTACACGAAGAACTCAAGACTCTTCTCAAGATTTCTCCCTTGTGACTAAGGAGTAGTCACCCTGCAGCAGCAGGCACCAACCAAGTATCGCGGTTTGTTGCCAGTCTCTCCTCCAGATCAAGACTGCTCCAGCACGACGAGAACCGGCTTCCCTGGCACCTCTGACCTCAACCTACATCATCAGCCCAGCTGTGATCCGTGGGTGCGACGAGACCTCGAGGGACCGGCCATCTTCAGAACTGCACGACGCTTGTCCAGCACGACCACCGAGTGACCCTCGACTGAATGCTTTGGGGTAAGAGAAGCCCCGACCCTGAGCAGCTCCAGCACCGAAGTTCAGCCCCCCTGCATCCACGGGATCTGCGTGGGGCCCTTCTGCTTTTTGCTGCTCACCGCGTTGTCCAGGTCACTTGCCCGTTGGCTAGTGACCCTCTGACGAAGAACTCTAACGACAAACACCGCTGGTCTGGTTGCTCCAGACTGGCCCTTGCTTCCCTTCTTCAGAGAAGCACCCTGGACCCTCCTGGTCCACTCAAGACGCCATTTTAGGTCCACCGCGTGGGCCTTGCATTTGCCAAGACTTGTTGCCCCAATCCTGGGTCCAGCGACGTCGACAGCAAGTACCTTCGTGGGACAGCTCGCACCTCCATCCTGGTCGCCGACAACGCCTCCTGGTCCGAGAGACTGCAGAGCCCAGCAGCGCCCACTCACCTGGCTGAGGTGACTTCGTCCGGTGCCATCCTGGTGCCCACCTAAATCACTGGCTAGTGATTCAGAACTTGGTCCCCTCTGCTTACAGGTTTCTTCTTCCCTGATCCAGGCTTGGATCACCACGAACTCCTTCACTGGCCGCCTGCCAGCAACTTCTTTCTTCAGGCTCCTGGATCTTCAACGAGGGTTTCCGACGCAACTTGAACCCTATGCAGCCGCAGCCCCTGGAGTACTCCGGTGCTCCAGCATAGTCCAACACCCTAAGTGTTCGGATCCACCCTTGTTTTCGACCCACCTAGTCGGGTTCGCCCGAGAACAGTAACTTTGCAATTGCTAGTATCCATAGACTTGTTCCCGCATTACGCGTGAGAGTTCCCACTCTGCACACGGCGTCCCTAGGCCTCCTGCTTCTAATCTAAGGGTTCAGCATTGTAGGCCTAGCGTTTCTACAGTCTAGAAAAGTATTACTTACCTGCTAGTAACTTCGCATTCCACTTCTTGTGTATATGGTTTTTCGTGCCCCTCGGGCATTTGTGTAAATTGTGCGACTTTCAGTAATTCTTTAAGAGTTTTGTTGTGTGCTTAGCTCCCTGTCTCATAAAGAGCCAGGGTAGTCTTGTTATAAATAAATATACTTTATTTTTGATAACTTGTGTGGTGTCCTTTCACTTGGTGTTCAAGGGGTAATGTGATGGTAAAACAGCTGGCTTAACACGCCCTCTAGAGTCTTAGCCTTAGACTGCTCGTATCCATGCTACTAGGATAGCTGGTCTATAAGGTTGACTTACAACCAATCATCAATAAGGGTTGTTTGGACTGATACATAGTGTTCACTAGAATAGTGAGCACTGCATATCAGGCCAACTTCTCACACATGCCCACACCACATCTTCAACAAAGCTAGCGCCACCATCGCACCCCATCTCCACAAGGCCATCAACATCTCCTTAGAGACTGCGACCTTCCCGGAGAGCTGGAAGCACGCTGAGATCAACGCCTTACTCAAGAAACCCAAGGTGGATCCGAGGGACCTCAAGAACTTCCAGCCCATCTCCCTGCTCGTTTTCTCGGCGAAGATCATCGAGAAAAACGTCAATCGACAGCTGACCCGCTATCTCGAGGAGAAAAACATCCTGGACCCATCCACGTCCGGGTTCCGCAGCAACCACAGTACCGAAACTGCCCTCATCGTCGCCACCGATGACATCAGGGCCCTGCTGGACAGTATCCCTGTGAGTTGGTAGGCGTCGTCGTGCGGCTACGCGTACGTCGCTGGCATCATGGTCACCGAGATGCCTTCCCTGGAGCTAGTTAGACGCGCCCACGTCACTTCTGTACACGACTTTCCGCGCCAGGAACGCAGAGCCATGCAAGATACTGACCACTGGTGTATTGAAACTAGGGCCCTTAAAGGGATGACCTTAACCCTAGAAATCAGTTCTCAGGACGGGGAGGATGGGTGGGGCGGGGAGGAATCTATCACTAACTAATGTTTATTACAGATATATCGTTACCGAAGGTAAGTAACTTGTTCATCTGAGAGAAACACGTTAGTAATAGATTCCTTACCTTAGAATAGATACCCCAGGAATACCAACCCCGGTGGTGGGTCTGCGAACTAAGATCAAACCAGGAAGTCAAGGAGAACAGAACGGCCAAAGAAGCAGTCTCTCCGGACTTGACTGTCAAGGCAATAATGCTTAGTAAAAGTGTGCAGCGAGGCCCACGGGGCTGCCTGACAGATGTCTTGCAGGGGGACACCATGTTCCAATGCAGTAGTAGCTGCTGTTGCCCTGGTAGAATGGGCACGCAACCCCACCGGAGGTTCCTTGTTAGCCAGAGAATAACAGGCTTTGATACACAAGACAACACAGTGGGAGATAGTACTCTTGTGTACAGCCTGGCCTTTCTTGGCGACTACGTAGCCAACAAAGAGCTGGTCATCCACCTGGAACTGTTGTGTGCGATTGAGGTAAAAAGAAAGCGCACGTTTTGGGTCAAGACAGTGGAGCCTCTCTTCCTCTCTGGAATGGGGCGGTGGTGTGAAGAAAGTGGGCAAGGTGATAGTTTGCCCAATGTGGAAGGCAGTAACAACCTTTGGCAAGAAGGAAGGACAAGTGCAAAGCACAACCTTGTCCGGATGAACCAAGAGAAAAGGAGGCTTACAGGACAGAGCCTGGAGCTCACCCACACGCCTAGTGGAGGTGATGGCAACAAGGAAAGCAGTCTTCAAAGTCAATAAACGAAGAGGAATGTTGTGAAGCGGCTCAAAAGGAGTGCACATCAGATAAGTAAGAACAAGATACAAGTCCCACTGCGGCATTACAAACGGAATAGGAGTGAAAAGGTGAGTAATGCCTTTGAGAAATCTATTAACAACAGGGTACATGAACAGAGGGGGCTGATCAGGGAGCCTCAGAAAGGCTGAAATCGCAGAAAGGTAGCCCTTAATAGTAACCAGAGCAGAGTCCTGCTGGGCCAGAGAAAGAAGGAACAAAAGGACTTCTGAAAGAGGGGCAGAAAGGGGATCTACAGCCTTTGCTGTGCACCATGCCACAAATTTGTTCCACCTGCAGGCATATACCGATTTAGTGGAGGGACGCCTGGCTGCCAGAATGATATCACAGGCTTCAGGAGGCAAGTCAAATGGAATCAGGTGTCGCCGCTCAATCTCCACGCATGTAGGTGTAGGCTGGACAGGTTCCGGTGGAGGATCGTCCCCTGCTGCTGCGACAGAAGATCCTCCCGAAGAAGCAGACGGATCGGGGGATCCACGCTCATACTGAGTAGCTCGGGATACCAAACTCTTCGAGCCCAGTCCGGGGCCACAAGAATGACTTGGGCCCGGTCGCACCGGATCTTCAGCACTCTGGGTAGAAGTGGTATAGGTGGAAAGGCGTTCAATATACCGCAACTCCACAGACGACAAAACGCGTCGCAATGCGAGTGCCGCCTTGGAAATTCCAACGCGCAGAACTTATGACATTTCGCGTTCTCTTCGGTGGCAAATAGATCTAACCAAGGCTCTCCCCACTGTTGAAAGAGGCCTTGCACCACCTCCGAGTGAAGACGCCATTCGTGAACCATCATGTACCTGCGGCTGTGTTCATTCGCCCTGGCGTTCAAAGAACCTGCCAAGTGTTAAACCATCGAGGAAATGTCTTGACGTTCCAGCCATGTCCAGAGATGCAGAGCCTCCTGACATAGGGTCCACGACCCCACCCTGCCTTGCTTGTTGCAATACTACATGGCGGTGGTGTTGTTTGTGAACACCTGCACTACACTCCCCTTGACAGAGAGAAGGAAAGCCTTCAGTGCAAGTCGGATCGCCCAAAGCTTCAGAAGGTTGATATGGAATCTGGACTCCGCCGGAGACCAGAGGCCTCTGATCTCCGCATCTCCCATGTAGCCGCCCCATCCCAGGAGGGACGCATCCGTCACCACTGTGTGCTCCCGTTGGGAAAGGTAGAGGGATCTTCTGCTGACCCAATGCTGGTTCGTAAGCCACCACTGCAACTGTTGTGCAGTGCCCTCCGAGATCATGATGTAGTCGGGCAGGTTCCCCTGATGCTGCACCCACTGGAACTTCAGGTCCCACTGCAGAGCCCATATATGCGATCTGGTATGATTGGTCAGCAGGATGCAGGAGGACATGAGGCCCAGCAGGCTCAAGGTCATGCTGACCGAAACCCAGGACAAGGGCTGAAAGATCGGAATCATAGCCCGAATGTCCCAGACTCGCTGCTCGGGAGGTTAGACCCGAAACTGCGCCGTGTCCAGAACCGCTCTGATGAAGAGTGTGAGAAATTGGCCTGATATATGATGCTCACTAGTTCTAGTGATCACCTTGTATCAGTCCAAACAACCCTTATGGTGATTGGTTGTAAGTCAAACTTATAGACCAGCTATCCTAATGGTAGCATGGACAAAGCAGTCTTAGGCTAAACTCTTTTGGCATGTGAAGCCAGCTGTTTTACCACATATAACCCCTTGAATACCAGATGAAAGGACACCACACAGGTTGTTATGAAAATAAACAGTATATTTATTAATAACAAACACCTCTGAACTCTTTATGAGATCAGAGGGCTAAGCACATGACAATCTCTTAGGAAAAATACGATAAGTTGCACAAAATTACAATGGTGCCCTAGGGGCACGACAAACCATATACTAGTAAATGGTATAAGGAAATCGATTTAGGAATTGAAGATGCCCAGAGGCTGTAGGTTCGCTGGGACTACCCTGCCCTAACCTTAGGTAAGTAAAGGGAGGCCCACGGGACACGTGTGCAGAGTGTGAACTCACACGCGAGATGCGGAACAAAGTCAATGGGCAGAACAAATTACGAAAAGGTAAGTAAAAGACAGTTCCTACTAGTTACGACTAAAACGACAGGATACCTGGACACTAGGAGAGTCAATCTACCTATGAGCACCGAAATGCTCTCGTTACCTCACCCACGGGCTGCGGGTGCATAGGTGTGAAAGTGTGTCGGGTTTCTGCGTTGAAGTCAATGGAGCCTTGAAGAAAAGATGCTGCAGGCGACCAGGAGGAAGATGTCCGGTGCGATCCACGGGTGGATTGAGGAAGAAGAGGACCTGAAAGCAGAGGGGACAGTGTTCAAAGTCACTAGCCAGTGACCAGTGTGGAACCAGATGCTGTCGTCGCGATCAGGTGAAGAGTGGACGCTTGTCTCTGCAGCCACGTGGACCAGGAGGTGTCTTCGACGACCAGGATGGAGGCACAAGCTGTCCCACGCAGGCTCTCGCTGTCGGCGGTGTCGGATCCGGATTTGGAGTCAACAGGCCTTGGCAAAGGCAACCCACGCGGTGAGTGGAAACGGCGTCTGGAGTGGACCAGGAGGGTCCGGGATGCCCCTCTTTTGGAAGGGAGCAAGAGCCAGTCTGGAGCAACCAGACCAGCAGTGTAGATTTCGTGGATCGTCATCTAGGGGGTCACTAGCCAGCCGGCAAGTGACCAGACAACGCGTCGAGCAGCAATCAAGCAAAAGGGCCCCACGCAGATCTCGTGAATGCTGGAGGGCTGGTCTTTGGTGCAGGAGCTGCTCAGGGCTGGGGCTTCTCAATCCCCAAAGCACTTACTCGAGGATGCCTCAGAAGTCGTGCTGGAAGCGAAGTGCAGTCTCTTCAAGATGGGCGGTCCCACGTGTCTTGTCGCACCCACGGGTCTTAGCTGTGCTGCAGATGTGGGTAGAGGTCGGAGAGGTCTGGGAGTCCGGGTCTCGTCGGGCTCTGAAGTCTGGATCCGGCAGGATGGACGACAAAATGGACCGCTAGGACGCTTGATGGTGCCTGCAGTTGCAGGGTGGACACTCCTTGCCCACAAGGGAGATTATTCAGTCTTCTGTGGAGCAGAACGTCGAAGTCCAGAGTTTCTTCTTGTAAAGTTGTTCAGGACAATCTAATTTGGAATGGGACCAGCTCCTACCTTTATCCTGCTAAAGGGGGCTGTACTGCTGACTAGGTCCCTCCCCTGGGTGGGACCAGGAAGGGGGGTGGTTACACCCCCTATCTTTTGTCCGGTTTCGCGCCAGAGCTGGGGCTGGAGTGCCCCAGCAACTGGTTTTAACCGGGGTATGCACAGGGACACCTTGTGTGCCCCAGGCATGTCTCATTCCTTTCAGCCCTCCCTACCTCAATACACAAAATCCTGTCTGGGGTGGTGCTAGCACCTCCCAAGGCAGGAAACCCTTTGTCCAGGCCTCCCTCGCTGGAAGGACTCCCAGCAGCAGGAGGTCAAACTTGTGTCTGTGGTGGCAGCATCCATTTTGTGATGATGAGGCTCGAGTTAACTTTAACCGGGGTTCACAGTTACATACATGTCGTGTCCCTCTAAAAGGGTGGAATGCTACCCCCGCCGCCAGAACTGGCGAGGGGGTAGTATTCCAATTCGTATGACACCTTACTCTACATGTTTTGATAATGTTATACCAAAGTTAGCATTCAACCGCGAGGATTATAATGCACTTAAGAGTATATGGTATAGCGTTATCATGGAACAGCAATAAGGACTTGGTTCCGCAAGCTGCAGACAGGCTCAGCTCATGCTAGAGCCCCATCTCACATAATTCCAAGCACTCTGCCTTCAGCATTGATAAGGCCTGCCATAGGAGTGATTGATAGGAATATATATGTCAATTTTAGGGTTAGATATAGGTATACTATATCTATAGCAAAGGGTGTTTACACCACCTTGCCCCAGCTGTCTTACCAGCCAGTTGTGTCTGCAAAGATGGCCAGCCAGGGGTGGCATAATACATGCTGCAGCCCCTGGTAGGCCTTGGGTTCACCTATGCCCTGGGTACCTAAGGTACACTGTACAGGGGCTGATAAGGTGTCCCAATACCAATTGGTAAATGCACCTAAAGTACATGGATGTCAATTTAGAGAGAGAACAGCTAGGCTGTGGGTCTGATTAGCAGGCCCACAGCCAGGGAAAGTCATAAACCAGTGAAGCAAAAAGCACAAATCAGGGGTGACCATAGGATTACAGACCCTACTCTTCTACAAAGAGGAGCCTCAGAGGGAATCAGGTGTGACCCTGGCACGTTGATGGAGAACCCCAGCAAATGCAGGAGGTCGGCCGTAGTCTGGAGGTGGGAGATGACTGCAAGGGGGGAGCCCTCCTTCAACAACCAGTCGTCGAGATAGGGGAAAACTGAACCCCCCGATCTGCGCAGATGAGCTGCGACCACCGCCATCACTTTCGTGAACACCCGAGGGGCGCTGGTAAAGCCAAAAGGGAGCACGGTGAACTGAAAGTGAATGTGGCCTACCGTGAACCGCAGGTAACGCCGGCAGGACGGGTATATGAAAGTAAGCGTCCTGCAAGCCAACCGCTACCAACCAGTCTTGCTGGACTAGGGCAGACAAGACCTGAGCAAGTGTGAGCATCTTGAACTTCTTCCGGAGGAAGCGATAGACATACTGAAGGTCTAGGATAGGATGCAGGCCCTTGTCCTCCTTCGGACCCAGGAAGTAGTGGGAGTAACAACCACGACCTACTTCTGGCGTCTGAACGCGCTCTATGGCCTCCTTGCTCATGAGGGCCGCTACTTCCTGCTGGAGAAGTGCCAAGTGATTCCCCGACATGCGGTGGTACTGAGGTGGCATGGCCGGAGTGGTAGTCTCGAAGGGGAGGGAGTAGCCCCTTCGGACTATCTGTAAACCCACCTGTCTGAAGTGATGGTGTGCCAGTGGGGGAGGTGATGGCGAATCCTGCCACCCACTGGAGTTTAGTGGGCCTGAAACACTGGACTAGGAATATTTGGAGGCAGTGACGGCAGGGGAGGTGGTGGGCTGACCCGCCTACTGGCCCCTTGACCCACCTCTGCGGGTCCCACGTCCGCGACTGTGCTGAGACTATTGCTGCGCAGGCCTGTGGCTCTGAAAAAAATGTGTTTCGGAGCCCCTTCCTTGGCCATGAAAGGAGAGAAAAGCAGAAGCGGGAGTGCGCATGGCGAAAGGCCTAAGGACTTGGGTGTGGCCCGCGAGTCCTTAAAACGCTCCAACGCAGTATCTGCCAAAAAGGCGAGTGCCATCAAAGGGCATGCCCATCAGAGTGTTCTAGACATCCCCGGAAAAGCCAGTTGTCCTCAGCCAGGCGTGGCGGCGTAGCGCCACTGTCGTGGAAATCGCTCTGCCCAGCTAGTTGGCGGTATCAAGGCCACAACGAATTGTGAACTTGGCTGCGTCTCTCCCCTCAGCAATAGCTTGTGAGAGCACCGTCCGGGCCTCCTCCGGACACTGAGGGAGCATTTGCACAACCATATCCCACACAGAGTGGGAATAACGGCCCAAGAGGCATGCGGTGTTCACAGACCGCAGCCCTTAACTGGTGGAAGTGAAAATTGCCTGTCCAAACTGATCCAGTTTCTTGGATTCCCTGAGCAGAAAATGGGGTCGCCCGGGGCCGGGCAATGGCGTCGGGCCATGTTCCTATCCACATGAGCCCCTGTGTTGGGCCTGAACCAGGTGCCCAAAAGGATGTCTGAAAGTTCATTGTTTAACGGCAGCAGCAGCTCCATAGGGGATGACGTCGGCCAAAGCACTTGTGTCAGGAGGTTAGTCCTGACGGCCACCGTAGGGAGCTTGAGGTAGAGAGCCTCAGCTGCCTTGCGCAACACCACAGAATATGTACCACCCTCCTCCAGATGGGCCGGAGTCACCAATGGACCCGGGATGGGTGGGTAGGCTTTTGGCAATTGCGCAGGCTCCACCGGAGCCGCGGGGTGGCACCACCCGCATCCTCAGCCATGTCACGCGACAGGCTAGGGGAAGGCGAAGAGTGACAACGCTTCTTCGACTTCTTGTGCTTCGACTTACCTGACTCTGAGTGCGAATACTTCGTCGAAAGATGGTGGAGGTGGCTCCGTGCCCGGTCCCTCAACCTCCCATGGGACCGGGACCTTGAACGGCATGGAGCAGACTCTGGGGCCTCTAGCAACTTTCGGGACCGCTCCAGCAAAGTTTTCGGAGCCATGGCTCGGCATTCGGGGCACGACTGAGTCGTGGTCGCTCCCCAGGCTACTAGCCAAGAGGTTCAAACTGAGAGACTCATCACCTTTGAGGAATCTGCAGTGCGAAAAGAAGGACTATGCAACATAGCCATGGAACTTGTACCTCTTGAGACCCAAATAACAGTTCCTCAAGAAATGCCTGTCTACAATGAAATAGCATCTGACTATACTAATATGAGAAGTTATGAGGTAGCTCCAGCGATTTCAAATAATCCTGATGCAATCCCTACAATTGACAGAACTACCTCTGGTTATTTCATTAACTTTGATACGTTTTCCGAGGATCCTAGAGAACCTGAAATAACACCAGCAAATAAAACTTTCAAAGAACAAGCAACAGAACTTTTTCATCAACTGGAAAAAACTTATCTGGCTTCACCATGGGTTGAATTTTGGATTGTGCTAGGCCTGCTCTTTTTCCTACTTTGGCTAATTCTTGTATTAACTTTGGGAATGCTGATAAATGGAAGATATAGTAAAATGAACACAGCAAGTAAGATCATCAACTTACTCCTCAAGCCACACAAATCATCCCATTGTGAACAAAGAGACCGGTCATCAGTAAACATCACAGCCGTTCCTATACCTAGTGGTATAGTTTGGGACAGAACTGATTATGACATCTTTGTTTCTGCAGAGCTGTTGAAGATTCCACATCAATTCAAGGTTTCCTTGAGTGACTTTGTTCCACCCAGCACATTTCCTGATGATTGGGACTTAGAGACTGTTAATATGATGTTAGACTTAGAGATGCCTGCAAAATTTACAAAACATGAATACTTAGAAGGTTCATCAGATTATGAACAAATGTACTGTTATAATCACTATGGTCATCATTACTTGCATAGATCTGCAAGCCCTAGAAATGTTTATACTTATAATCAATGGGAACATTGTCCAACGCCACGAAAGGGTAGCTCAAAAAACATTCGATGAAAAATGTCCATACTTTAAAGGTTTTAATGTTTCAAATCCAGAAACATTTTATTTTAAAAATGTTTCTAAGACAGGAATGAAAAGTATGTTAACTAATACAAAGCAAATATATTCTGCGGCCTTTTATGCTCAGCTGTCCACATTAGGTTTTGACTTTTTGGAAAGACAACAGTGAGACAATAACTGTCTGGAGCACAAAAGACTGGCAGGTGGAAGGAATAGAAGCTTTGTTTCGAGCCTGCATTATCCCTTAACAAATAATGTTTATGAACGACAGTGTCCAACAGATATCCTGTCTTGGCCTAGCCAAGATTAAATGTTAAAACAAATTTTTCATGACGTCGAAGCACCAGTGGAATAAAAGTATTTCCATATTCATCGTCCATACCTACACCCACACCGGATAGTAAGAACACTACAGAGGGGGTGGTCGACGTAAAAACAATTTTACTTGAAAACAAAACTAATCCTGATTGGAAAAAATGGTTAATCTGGCCCACAGACACAAACCGCTGTCAAGATAGATTCCTGAATAAAACACAAGGGTTCACATTCACTAGGCCAGATGAAAGATATGTCCAGAGACAACATCCAGGGATAGTAACATCATATAGTGTAGGAAAACTGTGCCTGGAGTGGCTACAAAAGTCCACACTAACAGAGGTAAAACAACACTTTCTCTTAAAGATGATGTTGATTTAAGGGACTTCTTACAAGGACCTGCAAAACCGCTTCATAAATGTTTTATATACGATGGTGTATATGCCATTTATAATGAAGCTTGGAAAGCGACACAAGCAGAACGAATACGAGAAATTGATCATATTAATTTAGAGAAATCTCTCTGTAGTTGACAATGGACAGCATAGTATCCTCTGCCATAGACATAATGGAACAGGACTTGCTCATGCTACAGCATTGACAGTCACAATTACGTTCTAAAATGCTTTTAGGCTGGACGTTACAAAATCTTTGTTCTGGATATGTGCCATGGCGTCTAATCAACACCACGTCATTGTTTTCTGTATTTAACCTTACAGATAAACAAATCACTTTGGCACAAAGAGGAGCAGACTATACAGTGCCGAGCACTGAAAAAATGGAAAGATTACCATTACCTGTTTCGGAAAAACCGGCAACAGAATGGCTAATACATGGAACAATCACTCTGTATGTCACAATTTTCCATTTTCAATATTGTTTGAAACATATAACAGCTGGCGTGTATGAAAGGTTAGGTAAAGAACACATCAAGTCAACCTGGGATTTACCATATACTCACAGATGTTGGAGTGGGGGAAAAGAAGTATTTCTCAGTGATACAAACTGCAAAAGCACACAAAGAGTTACACTATTATGTCAGGGTATTAACTAACACGGAGCCTGCGATGGTTCTTCGACCAACTTACCCTGCCACCTGCAAGG
This sequence comes from Lissotriton helveticus, assembly GCF_964261635.1. NCBI lineage: Eukaryota > Metazoa > Chordata > Amphibia > Caudata > Salamandridae > Lissotriton > Lissotriton helveticus. The sequence continues at coordinate 473,724,685 of NC_136060.1, read as the reverse complement.
TTCTCCAGCTGCAGTGATAGATCCAATTTTTTAGGCAGCTTTCGAGTGGAAGCTACATAATGTTGAATGATCACAGCCGCTGTGGCATGTTGCCAGGAATAGCCTATTTCGAAACTGTGTCAGCCACGGTCACTTGTTGTATGCAAGTATTGTTTCCTAAAACTAAGACAGACGGAGAGTTGCCGTTATGGCCTACACTGAACATCTCTTCTAAACGAATTGATACATTAAGCAGAATGAACGCCATTCTTTTACAAAAAACTGTGCCACTGACCTCGTCCAAAGAAACGTATGAACTACAAGTTGCATGGTCTTCAGCAGAGATACATGCCCTTTTATCCACAAACTGCCCTGTACATTTCGCAGAAATGTTAGGTCGAATCTTAAACATGTCTGATACCAGTGGTATGGAACATGTATTTAAGACAGTTTTTTCGGGACTGTTCGCACCTTTTGAAGCAGTCCTCGGCATATTTCCAAACTTTGTGCACTCTGTGTTTGGAGGTCTGACTCTCACTTTGGGACTCGTAGCAGGAATACTATTCTTGTTCCTTCTGCTCCGATATGGCAAGTCCGGTCTCCAGCGACAGCCAGATTACCTTAGAGAACACTCTCCTGGCAATGAAATGTCGTGAGCGCATGATACAGATTCTGGGCTTGGCTCGTTTAAGAGATCTGAATACCACGTGGTTTCTATCATTCCGACCAATCTGGCAAGATTGCATCTTACCTGTTCTACGATGCCTGCTATGTGGAGAAGAATGCGTGCTAGACATCTGTCTGACACTCCCATCAGCACTGCCAATGGATGTTGATACTTTGCTTGGTTCGGTAACGGCTCATGCATTGTGTTGTCCCCAGCGGCTACCAATCCTGATGACGGCATTCATTGAGGTCTCACAGACGCAAACTGCTGACGGTGAGATACGTGGATCGACAGGCACACAGGTACCATCTACATCTCACATTGCTAATGTGGCTGACGGCGATGTTTCAATTTTTTGTGCAATCGGTCTACTTAACGAAGTGGTCCAACTTTCACCTACTGTGGTAGACAAATTCTTTACCAGCTTAGAAGATTTGATGTTTTCACCAAACAATGAGACTGACTTTTGAAATTAGCACACAGCGTTCTAAGGACTCTGTATTTGACCTTCATTTTTCAAAACAAAACTTTAAAACTATTTTTCTACGATTTGATTTTTTTCAAAATTGAATTTTGTCTTTTTTTTTGGCACAAAGTAATCTGCTTGAAGTAGAACTATTCATAGAGAACAATAATTCTTTGAACACTTCCAAGAAACAATATTTGCCCTTGTTCACAAACAAAACAATTTGTATATTCTGCCATGAAATTGTCTCGAACTTTTTCTTCTGTATGAAGAGCCATTTCATAAATGTAATTTCATGCTTCATTCGGATAGCATTTCCAACGTCATACTATATGCTTTGAATGAAAACATTGCTTTTAAAATGCGTGCAGCACAAATGCTAATTTTTCGTGTACAACCATTTCAAATGCATATTATGTATTTTGAGTGGGGTTAATAACACATTATGCTTTAGATATGTTTCAGATGCTTAGAAATGTAGTACATAATAAAGTAGAGTGGGTGTTGTATGGCGTTGTAGGACTCGAGTGAAATTTTCCCGATTCATGCCCCTATATAGGTACAATTCACATTGCTCTAATATCGGTATATAAATCATACCCATATTTAGACATAGCTCAGGCAGTCCAAATACAGGCATGGCTACTTCCACTTGTTCCAAAAAACCACGACGATTTCTTGGAAAACTCTTGCTTCAGCAGACAGGAACATCACCTTGCTTGAATATTGATTTGTCCTAGAAATCATGGAGCTTTCAAAGAACTACAATTCCCTTGCGGTTCTTTGATGACGTTATTATGTCCGTCTTTACGTCAAACTAGGCACCTTCAAGGTATAAATGTGCCTTCACTTGCTCTAACGAACACACGGTGGTTTGGAGCAGTTCAACTATCTACTTGCCAGACGCAGCTCGCTACAGCAAGTGCCGAAGGAAGCCGACCCTTCAGCTGACGCACTGATCGAGAAGCTGTCCTTTCTCTCGCTGAGAATCCAGCTCCAGTGTTTCCAAGCTCCAATTGCGTGGTGTTGGGAAATCGAGTCCAAGACAGAGATACCAGACCTCCCTCATTCTAAAACCAAGGTACAGAGCTGATTAGAACCTAAGAGAAATCTTGGATAGATTCTTGGCAAAGAAAACTAAACCTATGCTACACCACACTTTCTTCTTCCCGCGTACTAGACTTAGGTTAGGTACATTGGTGTAGGCGTATTTTAGAAGCACCAGTTGAGTACTTTTAGCCATTGTTATTTATGTGTGTATTTTTATGGCTTAGAAACCATACAATGCTTTTACAATATTATTTTATAATACTCTTCTCGCTGTATGCATAATACTTTGCAACCTGCATTACGATTGTAGCAGTTCATTTCTTTTGTATGAGAAAGACGACTGTTCAATAAATCTTTTTATTGAAAACGCCCTTCTCTCTATTTCTCTACAACTCCGTAGAAACGAAGCATGCACGATTGACTGAGTAAATATCTATATATTGTTTCCACGACTCTGAAGATACGTTTATTCTTGGGGAAACAAAGTTGTCATGTTTATGCGGTTGTCAGAAACTAATCCCTTCTTGTGAATTCGAGAAAGTTTCTAGTGACCTCTGAGCTAGCTGGCACTCACTATTAAGTTTAATATATAAGATAGAGACCTAGTCGACCTCAGTCCTACGTCAAATCTATAGGATATATTATTCCAATGCGCAGAGCCTATTAGGAATATAGGAACTACACTACACAGCCACACAATAGTTCGACCGTAGTTTAGTCGCCACACCTCCTGCGTATCAAGACTGATCCAGACCCCTAAACATTTGACCTCAACAGCCTCCCAGCGCAAGAGGAATTCCGACATCACCGGGGGGTACCATCCGTTAACGGGAATATCCCAGACTTGGCCCAATTGATAAAGCCACCTGAAAGTCCACCAAAGCGTATGAACTCCACCAGTAACGGGTCCAGATTCTCTTCGGGGGTTATAATGTAGAGCGTGACATAGAGCGTGACATAGTCTGCATATAAAGAGATGAGCAAAGTGCGAGAGCTGAAACCAATACCCTGTGCAGTATGGTGTTGCCTGATACGGGAAGCCAGGGGCTCCATTGAAATTACATAGGGGATAATGGGGACCCCCGTCTAGTACCCCGTGAGATCGAAAAGGGGTCAGAGAGCAAGCCATTCACCTGAACGCACGCTGTGGGTGAGGTGTACAGCAGTCTGATGCAGTTTATAAAAAGCGAACTGAATCCCATGCGCCCTAGAATGGATAAGAGGTAGGACCACTCAAGCGTATCAAACGCTTTAGTAGCGTCCAAAAACACCACCGCAGCTTTATCGTCTGGGTGGAGGTAGTGTAGTACCGAAAATATTGTTTGAAAATTATGGGACGTCGATCTCCCCGGGATAAATCCTGACTGATCCGGCAGTGCTATCATTGGCAGGAGCGGCTGCAATCTGTTAGCAATCAGTTTCGCTAGGATTTTGACATCCACATTGATCATAGAGAGTAGATGGTAGGAGTCCAGCTCCTCCTCCGATTTCCCAGGTTTTAGGAGCGTGAGAATCGTCGCCTGAGGCAGACACCCTTCCTCCAGCGCCTCCTCATATACCGCTAACAGCCTAGGCGCCAATTCCTCGACATGGGTTTTATAGAATAACGTAGTCAGGCCGTCAGGTCCAGGAGCTTAACCTAAGGGCAAGCTTTTAATAACCTGAGCTACATCCTCCACTGTTAATGGGAGGTCCATATATACGCAATGGTTATCGTTAAACCAGACCAGTGCCAGTGTGTTGAGGAACGACTTCAGCTCTTCTGTACATGCCCCCGGAGTAGTCGTGTACAACCGTGAATAAAATGCAGAGAACTCGCCAGACACCCCCACGTGGCCACTAACCAGGTCACCCTGCGGATTTCATATCTCATGGACAAACGTTGCTGATTTAGTTGGTCTAATCATGCCAGCTAGAGTGCGACCCGGGCTGTCCCCTTTGCCGTATCTACGGGCTGTCCCCTTTGCCGTATCCATATTTGCCTAGGAATTTCGTTTCACACTGTGCCTCCTCCGTGTAATGTAACAGTAGAGATTTTAATTCCTGAGTTGCGTGGGGATCATTTCTGGAGTAAAAAGTGTCCTATAGTGCCTTAATCTGGGTCTCCAAGGAGGTGAGCTTGCCCCGAATTCCCTTCAGCACCCCTGCCTGCCTCGCAATGCACTGACCTCTAAGCACCACCTTAAAAGCCTCCCAGAGTGATGCTTCAGTATCCACAGATCCCACATTGTTAGCAAAATAGTCAGTGATAGCCCCCCATATCTTTTCCTTAAAGGCCTCATCTAGCATAGCATGTGGTGGGAGTCGCCAGGTAAACACACTGGGGAGTGACCCCCGGAGTAATATCTGCAGCAAACATGGGGCGTAGTCTGACAGTGTGCGCGGCAAGTGCGAGATGTCAACAGTCCAGGCTGCAGCGTCCCTGGAGACCAACCAAAAGCACAGGCGGGACCACGCAAGTGATGGTCTGATATACATGTACCTTCCCTCACAAGGGGTGTCTGTTGCACCATATGTCTACTAGGTTCTCATCTGTAACTATGGGCTGCAGAACGGCACTTGCAGCCGGGTGTAAGGAGCGAGCTACCTCCTTCCTGTCCATGGCATCATCCAATATGGCACTAAAATACCCATATCCAGTCGCCTTAATTCTGGACCATACATCTTGAAAGAAATCGGGGGAGTCAGCATTCGGACCATAAATCGCTGCAATCACCAGGGAGAGCCCCCACAAACTCCACATATGATGACAAACCTCCCATCAGGATCCCTGTGTACTTCCCTCTCTCGCCAGTCTATCCCCTGTCAAACCAGCAAAGCTACACCTCTGGCGTAATTAGAGTAAATGGGCGAGTACATGTGTCCCCATCTGCGATGTCGCAGCCTCTGAGACGTCAATATTATGTCTGGATAAATAAGCATGTACAAGCCTCGACCATCATTAAGCCCTCTAATGTTCCACGTTAGCAAGTTCAGTGGTTTTGTGTGTGCGTATCTATACAGAACCCTTCAGTGTGGAGTAGGCATTCAGTAAGCATAAAAGTCAAAACACAGGGTGTGTACAGTGACCAACATCTAGTATGCGTACTGGCAACCAACAAACAATGATTCAGAAAAGGGGGTGGGATGAACAGAGTGCCTGAATTAAGCAGACCACTCTTACCCAGTCCAAAGATCAGGGCTTGATCCATCACCGTTTTTTAGCTCACTGCACCATCCCAGCTCAGAACTTGGCTATATGCAAATTAGTCTGTTCCTGTCCCAGTGCATGATGGGAACAGGGCAAACCAAACTACCAAGCCAATTCTTGTACTGGGAAGGAAACAAGCTTCCGGGGACCGGTTTCTGCCATTTCAGGCGGCGTCGGCCCGGCTTGCTTGAATCCTGATGGTGCAATGAGCAAGGGACTCACATCTGAGTATACCCTTCCATGCTTGTGGTGGACAAAATGATTCAGAAAAGGGGGTGGTGATGAACAGAGTGCCTGAATTAAGCAGACCACTCTTACCCAGTCCAAAGATCAGGGCTTGATCCATCACCGTTTTTTAGCTCACTGCACCATCCCAGCTCAGAACTTGGCTATAAACGGTGATGGATCAAGCCCTGATCTGTTGACTGGGTAGGAGTGTTCTGATTAACTCAGATACTCTGTCCATCACCACCCCCTTTTTGAAATTAACCAACAAACAATCCCCGCCACCCACCCACTCCAACCCCCCCAATCAGGTTGCAGAATATCCCCACTAGCAAACTAAAACATAACTGTCTCCTTAAAATGAAAGGGAGACTTCCCATGGGGGCGTAGTGGCATCAGCAGTCACCCCTGAGTTAACAGGGTGGCTGGGAGTTCTGCAGTGTACGTTACAAGCCCTCCCGGACAACCCTAGGCGAGTCTACTAAATGGATAAGGTACAACTTGAAAAACCACAGTCACATCTATAGGAATTACCACACAGCTCGGCATCTTGTTGAAAAGGCACTTAGGTCAGCAGAAATAGTATCACATTGTCGCAAAGAAGGCCATTCGTCGATGCGGCTGCTCCACGAGGGTCTCTGCCTTTCTTCCCCCTGATGTGCTTGGCGAATTTCAGGGCAGATTTTGCATCGGTGAAGTAATCCGCGGTACCATCATACGAAACTTTCAACTTGGCAGGGTAGAGCAAGGAGTAGGGGATCTGCGCCTGAAGAAGTATTCGCTTGGCCTGTAGAAATTCGCGTCTCGCCGCCTGTCTGGCCGGGGTAAAGTCCGGATAAAACAATATGTTGTTACCTTGATAGGACAGCTGACCTTTTTTCCTCGCCATTCTCAATATATTATCCCGGTCCTGATAGTTCAGCAATTTGGCCAATGTCGGTCTAGGCGACGCCCCCACCGGAGGTTTTTGACCCAGGGATCTGTGCGCTCTTTCCACCATGAAGACAGGGGACAGATGAGGGTCAAATAGCGCATGCAGAAGGTCCGTCACAAAGGTTTCCATCTTGTTGAATTGCAGTGGTCTCCGGAATGCCAATAATACGTAGGTTATTTCTACGTGACCTCGCCTCCAAATAGTCATTCTTGCGCGAATGACCCCCAGAAGTTTATCCATATGCAACAGCTGTTCATTGGTTTCCACTTGAAATTCGTGGAATTCGGTTTGCCGGTTTTCCAAGACATCCAGGCGAGTTTCATGGACAGTGACTTGGGCCTTGACCGAGTCCAGCTTCGTAGTCAGGGTGTCTAATTTAGAGTCGATGTTTCTAACATGAGGGTGCGCAAGACCTCTCCTTAGTCTTCAGACTGCATCTCCTGTTGCTCATCCGTTTGCGTATCAGAAGGCGACTCAGTTTGGCACGTAGAGCGTTTATCAAAATTGAGCTTTGGCTGTTTGGCATTTTGTTTGCCCATGTCAAAGCGATCCGGTAATGTGCGACTGAGACTTAAACAAATTAGAGTCCTTGGCCTCAAGCAAGTGTCCGGGCTCCCCAGCCGCCAACCCTCTCCCTGCAATTATCTCAACTCGGGGTATGCAGTACAGCTTGTCCCAGCTCAGGATCGCCTCAACTCCCCAATGTCGCGTTCCACCTGTATCTGCTCGCTCACCTGCGACTAAGGCACCAGTGCCGACCAGGTATGGTAGGGGAGGTAGGCCAGCATAAAGCTTCACAACTTGGGGTACAGATGGGGGAACTCCGCCAAGGCCGCACCGGGAAACAGAAGTAGCATCACAGGGAAGCAGACCCAGCGCAGGCGTCAGTGGGCAGACTCGTTCCAGGGCACCACTCAGGCAGCCAAGAGATCGCAGATGCACTGTAGCGCCTCCGGAGGCTTCACTGTCAAGACGCCTCGAGGTCTGTATGTTGTAGCCCTGCGCCCGCACCAGCAATGTCTATCTCCCAGCAGTGGAGGGATCGGGCGGTAGGGTAGTCACACAGCCGCCGTTTCTGGGACCAAGGCGCCGCGGCACCACAAAGCGCTGTTCAGGGCACAGTAAGTGAAGGGAATGGCTAAGGGTGCTCAGGTACTCCTCAGGGGTATGTCTCCTTGAGCCTCACTCTCATCGCAGATGTCTTAAAATGTCTCCACGCCCACAGCAGTAATTACCATCTCCCCGCAGTTAGAGAATCAGGCGCAATGGCAGACTCGCACCTACCACGTCGCGCGCCTCAGCTCCACAAAGCACTCTGCAAGGCACGTCAGCTATGAGCATTTGCCGAGGGGGGGTAGGGGGGGGGGTCGAGATATCCTCCTGGTGTGCGTCCGCTATCACCTCCCCTCTGACCTTAGTGTTCTTAAAATGGCGGCGGCAGGCATCCTCAGTCGCACTGAAGCTCCCCCTCTCCGCAATCAAAGTCGTCCACCAGCGCCAGATGGGGGCAAACACTACGAAGTTCAAGTGCCCATCTAGCGCTGGCGGACGACTTTGATTGCGGAGAGGGGGAGCTTCCGTGCGACCGAGGATGCCTGCCGCCGCCATTTTAAGAACTCTAAGGTCGGAGGGGAGGTGACAGCTGGCGCACACCAGGAGGATATCTCGACTTACGCTAATGGCGCATCCAACTTCAATAGTGAGGCTAGTTGTCACAGGGACTGTAGCAAAGTAGAAAGTCTGCAAAAGCATTTTTTAAGAGTAGGCAGTGGTCACAGGGACCACTGCCTGCTCTTAAAAAATAAAAGGAAAACTTTTTTGTAAAGCATCCTGTTTTCCTTTAACACCTTAGGAGCTTCGTAAATAAACCTCCCCAGTGCTGCGCTGTCCATTATCCAGTGCTTAACTGGACGTCCAGCGGTCGCACGCAGCACTGGGGAGGTAGTGCCCGTGACGACCGTTGGCCGACGGCAGCACTTAAAGGGTTAAGGAAAACGGGATGCTTTACAAAAACAAAGATCGCTTGATTTAAAAGGAATCACGGACATGGTGGTCTGCTGAGCCCAGCAGGCCACCATCTCTGTGATTTTTGTGATTCCTAGGGGGTTGCAAAGTGCGACTTACCTCATTAATATTCATGAGGTAGGTCGTTTGCAATCCCCTAGGATTCTAATAAAGTGCTCAATACACTTTCAAGCATGCCATTTTGCGATTTCCAAATTGCGAATCGCAATCATTCGCAATTAGGTAATTGAAAAACGGTATATTGATGCATCTGGCCCTCAGTGTTGCAAGTCCTTGAAACTTTGGGCAACTCTCAATTTGAAGCACAAGCCTCTAGGGAACTACGGAAAGAGAAAAACAGTGTAATGGTTTAACAACTGCTAACTTTGTCTGAGTTTTCTATGATAGGAATCTAATTTTTTTTTATATGTTTTGTGCACATGGAGAACCAGAAAATTTCAACTATATGTAAGACGGGGAAACATAAGATAAAGAAGGTCAGGACTAACTTTGTTCTATGTGACCAGTTCTCCAAAGCGATGCTAGTTATGGCAGGCAGCGGGGAATAACCAGGGAAAGTGAAGTGCAATGAGGCTACAAGTGTAACTGAAATTCTAGAACTCGTATTCTACCTGGAAAATGGCTAATAAGGAAGAATGGAATAACTTAAGGATAAACAACAAAGGATGATGCTAGGAGACTGATAAAGTCGAACTTTTAAGGACATGCTTTGCCCACCTATCCCCACATTCCATTTTTTCTCATCTCCTGTTTACCATCACTTGCCGTGTGTTGAAAACTTCACTGTAGCATTCCACAACACAACAATTCCCTAGATATTTTCTTGAGAAGAAGGAATCGAACAAGCCAGTTAAAAGTGGTGTTGAGGGATGCCCGTGTACTCTGGTAATAATGATGGTCAAGTAAAGCACGCCACCAACTAGTCTTCAATGTCACAAAGCTATAAGATAATTAGATTTGGCTAGCAAACAACGATCACATAGTATTTATAAATACATTACATGATCAGTAGTTATGAGGTAGCACTGTTTTGCTAGTTGGTGCATGGAATATAATCAGAAATACTGAAAGTAGCCATTATTTCTGTTTCTTTTCAAATGACATAACACTTTTTTTCCAGCATTTAGCTATTTAATGGGTTACACATTATAACAGTACATATATCTCACGATTTGCAAATGGAGACCTGTAAACAGTATGTAAATGGAAACCTATAAAAGACAGTTATATTAAAATTCTCCAGAATCTGTGGCTTTATTTTAACTGAGAATTCTGTTGGCCGCATGATTTCTACCAAACATGCCATAGACCTGGAGTCCTTAAAGCACTCAAGCGTATTGTCTGCTTTGTTGTCAAACAAGCGACTGCAATCAAAGGGCATGTCCAAAAGTGTAGCTTGGACATCACCGGAAAAGCCAGTGGACCTCAGCTAGGCGTAGCGTCTCAGGGCTACTGACGCTGAAATTGTCCTGCCCGGTGAGTTGGCAGTGTCCAGTCCACTTCGTATGGTGAACTTCGCTGCTTCCCTCCCTTCGGCAACTGCACAGGAGAGCACGCCCTGGGCCTCCTAAGGGCACTGTGGCAGCACCTGCGTGACCGTGTCCCACACAGAATGGGAGTAGCGGCCCAAGAGACATGCGGTGTTCACCGACTGCAGTCCTAAGCTGGAGGAAGAAAACATTTTCTTCCCAAGATGGTACAGCTTCTTGGATTCCCTAACAGGTGGAGCGGTAGGGAATGCGTTCTTGGAGGTCGAGGCTTGGACCACCAAGCTCTTGGGGTAGGGTGTAGGGAGAGGAAAACGGGGTCGCCCAAGGCCAGGCGGTGGCGTTGGGCAATCATCCTATCCACAGGGACCCCTGTGTTGGGCTTGGACCAAGTGCCCAGAAGGATGTCCGTGAGGGCCTCATTGAACAGCAGCAGGGGCTCCGAAGAGGCACCCGCCGGGTGGAGCACCTTGGTCAGGTTAGTCCTGACCGACACCGTAGGAAGCTCAAGGTTTGAGGCCTCAGCCGCCCTACTCAACACCACTGCGTATGATGCATCCTCCTCCATAGCTAAGGTAGGAGGAGATAGCATGCCAGAGGTGTCAAGACCACTGGCCTCACCCACCTCCTCTCTCTGTCTGGTTCTTCTAACTGAACTGCCAGAGGGTCCACAGATCCATCGCAGTCCTCCTCCTCCCCCTCCCCCTCTCCCTCCTCTGGTAGCCACTCAAAGCAATAGGGAACCCCAGGGGATAACAGGGGTACAAAAGTACCGGTCGGCGCCGGTACAGCCGTCGGTCCGAATCCGTGTCCACGGTGAGGGGGAGGTCGGGGTCGATGTCAGTTGGGGATACAACTGGTTTTGGAGGGGGCAGAGGTGTCGCCAATGGATTTGGCACCGGAGGAGGTGCCGTAAGGTCGAACGGTGCTGATTCGGATCCAGGCCTGGATTCCTGGGGGCCCTGTGGTGCTGAGGCCGCCGGCATCGAAGGCCTAGAGCCCCCAGCCGAGTCAGCGGGGCCAGAAGGCGTGCCGGCTACCCAAAGATGGATTGGAGGGCTTCGTAAAAGCTACAAAGTTGGGCAAGGGTTGCTCTGGCTCCCGGAAAGGGAGGGATGCTCGGAGCGACTCAACAGGCTCCGCAGGCTCCGTCGGACAACTACCTTCCGCATACCGCGCCGCAACGGCCGACTGATAGGGGGAACGTAAAGAGCAACGGTGCTTCTTCGCCTTCCTTTTGTGCTTCGACTTACCCGAAGAGGATGACTTCGACTAGGAGTGGTGGTGATGGCTACGTGACCGGTTACCTCGAGCAGCGCAAAGCCGACTGTTGGGCCTCCAGAAGCTTTCGGGACCGCTCCCGCAAAGACTTCAGGACTATGGCCGGCAGTCAGAGCACGACTTTGGTTCGTGGTCGCGCGCCAGATTCCAGAGGCACACGAGATGAGGGTCGGTCACCGACATAAGCCCATGGCAGGAGCCACAAGGCTTGAAGCCGGTTCGCCGAGATGCCATCCCTCTGCATCAGGAGTCGTAAGACTTGAAAAGATGTCAACAAAAAGTAAAAAAAAGAGTCAAAACATTCTTCAGATCTAGGATGACGCCTGGGGGTAATTCTAAGGTGAGGAATCCATAACTAATAGTCTCTTTCAGATAGTATCATTATCTGAGTTAATTTTGCGAGTATGAATAAAGCATACGGTTAAAGATTTTGAGGTAAGCTCTTTTAGTACTTCAAAGGAGCTTAATTTCAATTTGTGCTGACGGTTTAATGTGTCATGGAGGCCTTCTGACTTATACGAGGATGTAAAATCTATTATACACTCGTCACCAGTGGACAACTTCACGTTTTGACTGTGAATAGCCTAGTTCAAATTGTTTGTGGTCGCAGTCTGTTCTTGGTTGCTATTTAATTGTTGCAAATAAGGAGCATTTCTTCTTGATTAGGTATTCAAACAGGGAGCTTCACTTGATATTAGTGTTTCACGGGCAAGGTTTGGATTTGCTGAAACAAATATACTTGAAGGAGGAACTACTAGTGAATTGGCTACGCTGTCCATAATATGTTTGAGCATCTCTCAATAGTTAATCTGTATTGGAGTCAAAGTTGCATTGATTTGATTTTTGCCATTAGCAGACTCAATTTCACCATGTCAGGAGGAGTGGAAAGAAAATAATTTGGCTTCACTCTACTAATGGAGGCCTGTACTACAAAGCATACAAGAAGTGGATGTTGCGTCAAAAGCTTTGCATTTCTGGCCAGAGAGGTCTTGCAATGGGTTGACTCTCAGCTAGAGCAGAAAATGGTTTCAACCAGGCAGCCAGCGCCGAGTCAGTCACTGCACTGTTGAAAGGCAACAAGGGCTCAAACCTCAGAGGCCCAGGTTGCAAAATTTCTGGGAGGTTAGCCTTAGTCTCCTTGGTGGTAAGTGCTGGTCCCAAACCTCAGCAGCCCTCCAAACCACAATAACAAACAATGCTCTTTTTTTGGTAGGAGGCTTCAGGGCAAACAAGTAATGATTTCAGAGAGGTATCCAAGTCTCTGAAAATGTGCAAATCAAGCTATAGGCCAGCATTTGTACGAGTTGGTAGCAAATTATTTGCCTCAAAATAATTTTCATAATGTATAACAAGTTACAGGCCTCCGAAACTACATCTGAAGCCAACAGAAAACATGTCCTTCCGCCTACAGAAATACTAATGCCAAGGCAGGGGACACAAGAGGACAGCCCTCATCATCAGCTGTGGTAACGGTGTACCTTGAGATTGGGTAGGCTCAATCAAAAGATAGTTACACATCGGAGACTGGAGCCAGTGAGGGATCGGTCAACACCAGAATCGTAGCCAGCATCAATAGAGAAGAAGTTGGGACCAACTATGTAAGAGTAGAATCACAGCCAGGAAGCAGACCAGACAAGGCTGGCTTTGACAGAGATCAGTCAGGGAAGGACTTGCCTGCTGAAGGACGAATGTAGGCCCTGATTGGTCCAAGAAGGCCAGAAGGCACACTAGGGCAAACCCAAAGAAGCTTAAATATTTGCAGCATGGTTTCTTTAAAGCTTGGGAGTGGTTACTACTTATATAACCTTGACGAATCAATCAATGAGTCTTCAGGTGGGAAGTAAGAAGTGTCCACATCGTAATCAGTCACTCATAGGTAGCAAGTCCTAAGCCCATAGATCAAGTGAATGTTAACAGAGGCAGCCAAAGGGAACACGACACATAGGGGCTCCATTGCATCCATAGACACACTGTAGCACTGCCAATGGTAGAATCCTATACAGCGGTCATCATTTAAAGGAAGGGCTCCAACTCTCCCTTCCAAAAGGAAGAGAGCTTAACAACTTCAGTAACGCATTATCAGGTAGAGATAATATCTAGCTGCAGATTCCTTACCTTTTAATTGTCCAGGTGTCCAACTGGATCCGGAAACTTTTGCGTGAGCAGTACCCCTCCGTGCCATTGGATGGCTTAGTTTGGTTCTGCGCAGCATCGTCAGCGCCGGAAGTGACGTTGTGGTCACCTATGTAAGCACCACCCAAGTAAGATAAGGAATCTGCAACTAGAAGTCTCTTTCAGATGTTCTACTCCAGAAGCAAAGAATGGATATTCATAGTGGCCTTTCAAAGCCACAAGAGCCACTTCAGTAATTTCCATACAAGGGTACTATTAATCAGACTATGGGGCCTGCAATGAGACCTATAATAAGAGGGGTGTAGGATGGAATTTCAAATCCAGTCAAACCTTCCAGAAAATGGGGCCCTATTTAAGGCACAAAGTTTAATAAAAAAGGATATCACCACATAAATGAAAGCCAGATATTGACAGTCAACAGCCTATCCTTGAGCACACTTCATCCATGGACGTAGCATGGAGAGTACACCACTGTGACCACAATTAGTTTAAGAGCTTTTCCCATGATTCGGTAAGGCGCAGACTACCAAAACACAATTTAGGGAAAGCCCCAGCCCATGCTCTGAAAGGAGATCGTCACAGGTACAGTTTTATTGGACCTGTAAGGGGCCAGCTACACCACTGCCCTTTTACAGTAGATGGATCAGATACAATGGACTTCACAGCAGTAACTGACCAGTGTTATTAGCCACTGAATTAAGTGGTTAATAAGTACAGCTGAACACTGCATGTAACTAGCAGCATTGCAGACTGACAGATACTACAGAGGGCTCTGACCTCGTTGGCATAGATCACACATGAGAAATAAGTAAGGTCCTGCAGAAAATGTTACTTAGCTTTGGTAACAATATTTCTGGTGAATGCTAGATCTTCCTGCACATTTGTCACCTTATAAGTATTCCCTAGGACTACATCTGGACAATTTTCCCATGCAAGAGCTCTTCTCAGCAACAAAATCTGCCAAATGAAAAAGGTTAAGAGATGAAGATCCAGGATGGGTCTCAGGTCCTAGTCTTGTTTGGGGTGCAAGAAGTAAAGGAAGAAAAATCCTTTGCCCATCTCCCTCAAAAGTACCACTTCGATTGCACCTTTGAATAGAACAGCAAGAACCCTCTGCTTACAAGATTTAGGCTTCTCCCAGGGAGCACAGGTTTGCAAAAGGAGGGGGTCTGGGCAAAGGTAGGGAAGGGTGCAGACCTGGAGGATAAGTTGGAGCAGCCAGCAATCTATTGTCATCTTCCAAATGGTGACAACGCAGAATAGCCATTCCCTATCCAAGACGGAAGCAGAGGAGGGAGTCGAAGTGGTAGATCCAGCTGAAGATGGATAGGAGTGGAGCTGTTGCTGATAATGGCATCTTTCAAAACAATCCCTGCCCCTAAAGGAGATTTGAAGCTGCATGGGCCCTGATTCTGGTTGGAAAGGTTACTACTGTTGTGAGGGATGCCCCTCTGGAAAACCCCAAATGCCATGGCATTGCTAGTGGAATCATTTTGCTGGAAGGCTAGGCCAAGAGAGCACACCAACGCATGTGGAGAAGTGTGGCTCACTGGTTAGAGGAGGCAGACCTGGAAGCAGAGGTCAGCCCGGGACCAGGGTTCAATTCCCGGCTCGGCTGGGTCTTGAGCCCTAAAATGTCCATGGACTCGACAATTCTCGCTCCGGTGCCTACTCGATTCACGGGTTCACACTCTGCGACTCTGGGCAATAGCTTGTTTAATCTCCACAACGGCCCCTCGCGGTGGGATGCCTGGCTTTCACCTTGCGGATACCCTGCCGGGGTTATCTCACAGGGGAATACCAGGACGGGTTCCCTAAGCAAGCGCTTAGAAACCACTCGGTGATTTGCGCTATATAAATTCCTGTACATTTACATTTATATTTTCATCATCTCCCACAAAGTATGGACAAATGGCCGAGAAGGCATGTAGCATTGGCAATGCAGAGGGATAGACCTACAGAAGCAATTTTTTATCTCCTTAGTCACGCTTTTTCAGTTTCTGGTCTGGGAGAGCTGTAGGGTCCACTCAGTATTTCATCCATCTGAGGTCGATAAAATGAGTACCATTGAGTTGGGCAACAATAAACATTTGTTATTCAGCGCCAAGAGACCTCTTTGGGGTGAACGTGCGCATTACAAACTCACGTTATGTTATGGAAAAGTATTTGCTTTTTTTAAAAAAAAATAATAATATTTTTCATTTAATTACACAAGCCAAAGAAGGCATTACAGTCACCTGCAACGTGCACCACTGTGCACATAAATCTGAGGAAAGTACACCTTGTCACATTAAGATTAAGGCTGGACATTGCATCTGGGCCTCCTTCTGAGGAGCACAGACCATAATAGGCTTTACACGGCCCCCAGGACCTTATAAAACATACAGGGACAACCTCTGCTACGATATGTCACCTTCCCTGCTGCCATATAGAGATCCATCCCCCATCTCCATTTCTGTGTGGAAGGTATATGTGGCTCTCCCAAATATTTAGCCACATCTCTTTTGGCCACCACTAAGCATAAGGCACTAAAGACAAGTTAAAAGTGTGGAATATCAACATCATTTGGGATCCCCAAAAAAACAAATCGCAACTGCAAAAGGAGGGGTCAAGAAGAGCACAATCCTTAAGAACAAATGAGCTTAAGTGACTTATTGCACAAGTTACTACTTGTGTAACGATATATCTGTAAAAGACATTAGTTAGTATTAGATTCCTTACCGACCCACCCATCCTCCCCGTTCTGAGAACCAATATCTAGGGTTAGGGTTGTCCCCTTTCAGGGCCCTAGTTTCAATGGCACCAGTATTGGTTTTTAACATGGCTCTGTGTTTCTGGCGCGGAAAAGCTGTGTCTAAGAACTGACGTCAGCACGCGGAGGCGGCGTCTAAGTACTCCGACGACGTCATCACGGCGCCGACTACGGACGCGGAGCCGCAGACAACGCCTACCGACGCGCAAGGGTACTGCTACGCAAAAGTTTCCGGATCCAGTCTGACGCCTGGGGATATTCTAAGGTAAGGAATCTAATACTAACTAATGCCTCTTACAGATATATCGTTACACAAGTAGTAACTTGTGCAATAAGTCACTTAAGCTGAAAGAGACACGTTAGTATTAGATTCCTTACCCTAGAATAGATACCCCAGCAATACCAACCCCGGTGGTGGTTCTGCGAACCAATAATCACACCAGAAAGTCCTGGAGGACGGAACGGCCAAAGAAGCCATCCCTCCGGACTTGGCTGTCCAGGCAGTAGTGTCTTGCGAACGTGTGCAGCGATGCCCACGTAGCTGCCTGACAGATGTCTTGTAAGGGCACCTCCCGGCCCAGGGCAGTTGTAGTCGCCATGGCTCGGGTGGAATGAGCCCGTAATCCAACAGGGGGCTCCTTTCTAGCCAAGGAGTAGCATGCCTGGATACACAAGATGATCCACCGGGAGATGGTCCTCTTGTGCACCGCTTTCCCCTTCTTAGCGCCCACGTAACCAACAAAGAGTTGGTCATCCACCCGGAACTGGCGTGTGCGATCCAAGTAAAATGAGAGCGCACGTTTTGGGTCCAGACGGTGGAGCCGCTCTTCCTCTTTAGAGGGATGCGGAGGCGGGAAGAAGGTTGGCAAGGTGATAGACTGCCCGATGTGGAAGGCCGTGACAACCTTGGGCAGGAAAGAAGGTTTGGTACGCAGCACCACTTTGTCTGGATGGACAGAAAGGAAAGGCGGAGTACAAGAAAGGGCCTGGAGCTCACTCACTCTCCTGGCAGAGGTGATGGCAACCAGGAAAGCAGTCTTCAAAGTAAGAAGGCGAAGAGGACAGTAGTGAAGTGGCTCAAAGGGAGCGCACATCAGAAACGGAAGAACCAGGTTCAAGTCCCACTGAGGCATCACAAACGGAACAGGAGGAAACGTGTGTGTGATGCCCTTAAGAAAGCGATTTACAATAGGGGACTTGAATAAAGAAGGTTGATCAGGCAGCCTGAGAAAGGCTGAAAGGGCAGAAAGGTAGCCCTTGATAGTGCCCAGAGCAGAGCCCTGCTGGGCAAGAGAAAGAAGGAAGAGAAGGACCTCAGAAAGAGGGGCATTGAGGGGATCCACAGCCTTTGCTGTGCACCATGCCACAAATCTGTTCCACCTGCAGGCGTATACCGACTTTGTGGAGGGACGCCTGGCTGCCAGAATGATGTTACAAACTTCAGGAGGCAAGTCAAATGGCCTCAACTGTCGCCGCTCAATCTCCAAGCATGGAGGTGGAGACTGGACAGGTTCGGGTGGAGGACCGTCCCCTGCTGCTGCGACAGAAGGTCCTCCTGAAGAGGCAGACGAACTGGGGGATCGACTGACATACTGAGTAGCTCTGGATACCAGTACCTTCGAGCCCAGTCCGGAGCCACAAGGATGACTTGGGCCCGGTCGCGCTTGATCTTCTTCAGCACTCTGGGCAGAAGTGGTATAGGCGGAAAGGCGTACAACAGACTGCAACTCCACTCGTGACGAAAAGCGTCTCCGAGCGAGTGCCGCCTTGGAAATTCCAACACGCAGAACTGAGGACATTGCGCGTTCTCTTCGGTGGCGAATAGATCTAACCAAGGCTCTCCCCATCGCTGAAAGAGGCCTTGCGCCACGTCCGAGTTCAGACGCCATTCGTGATCCATCATGCACCGACGGCTGAGCTCGTCCGCCCTGGCGTTCAGAGAACCCTTCAGCCTTCAGTGCCAGACGAATCGCCCGGAGCTCCAACAGGTTGATGTGGAGCCGGGCCTCCGCCGGAGACCAGAGGCCTCTGATCTCCGCCTCTCCCATGTGGCCTCCCCAGCCCTGGAGGGACGCGTTCGTCACAACTACGTGCTCCGGTTGGGGAAGGGAGAGGGATCTGCCGCTGACCCAATCGCGGTCCGTGAGCCACCACTGCAGCTGTCTCGCAGTGCCCTCCGAGATCAGGACATGGTCGGATAGGTTGCCCTGATGCTGGGCCCACTGAAACTTCAGGTCCCACTGCAGAGCCCGCATCCGCCACCTGGCGTGATGCACCAGTAAGATGCAGGAGGCAATCAGCCTCAGAAGCCGTAGCGTCAACCTGACCGAGACCCGGGATAACAGCTGAAAGATGGGAATCAGAGCCTGAATATCCCGGACCCGCTGTTCGGGTGGATAAACCCGAAACCGCACCGAGTCCAGAACTGCTCCGATGAAGAGGAGCTGCTGAGAGGGGCACAGGTGTGACTTCGGCACATTGATGGAGAACCCCAGCTGGTGCAGGAGGTCTGCCGTAGTCTGGAGGTGGCTGACGACTGTCTGGGGCGAGCCCGCCTTCAATAACCAGTCGTCGAGGTAGGGAAGACTGAAACCCCTAACCTGCGCAGATGAGCTGCGACCACCGCCATCACCTTTGTGAACACCCGTGGGGCGCTGGTAAGGCCGAAGGGGAGGACGGTGAACTCAAAGTGCTCGTGGCCAACCATGAACCGCGGGTAGCGCCGGTGGGCAGGCAAGACGGGGATGTGGAAATAAGCGGCCTGCAAGTCCAACGCTACCATCCAGTCTCCTGGGTCCAGGGCAGCTAAGACCTGAGCCAGTGTCAGCATTTTGAACTTCTCCTTCCGGAGGAAGCCGTTGACGTTCCGTAGATCCAAGATAGGGCGTAGACCCCCTTTGCCCTTCTTGGGTACCAGAAAGTAGTGGGAGTAGCAACCACACCCTACTTTTGGCCCAGGAACGCGCTCGATGGCCCCCCTTGGCCAAGAGGGCCGTAACTTCCTCCTGCAGAAGTCGCAAATGATCCCCCGATACTCGGTGGTTCTGCGGTGGCATGGCTGGAGGAGTCGCCTCGAAGGGGAGGGAGTAGCCCCTTCGGACGATCTGCAGCACCCACCTGTCCGATGTCACAGTGCGCCAGTGGAGGTGGTGATGGCGAACCCTGCACCCCACTGGCGTCACATGGGCCCGAAAGCACGGACTAGGAGGGTTTGAGGCGGATGCTGCGGGGGGAAGGTGTGGACTGACCTCGCCGTTGCCCACGACCGCCCGGACGGCGGTTCCCACGGCCGCCACCGCGTTGGGTATTGCCCTGCGGAGCGTGGCTGGCGGCACGTGTGGGTGCACCCCTTCCGTGGCAACGAAAGGAGTGAAAAGCAGCCGATTGCTGGCGCGGAGCAGAGAGGCCCAAGGACTTGGCCGTAGCCCTGGAGTCCTTAAAGCGCTCAAGCGCATGGTCTGCTTTGTCGCCAAAGAGGCGACGGCCGTCGAACGGCATGTCCATGAGTGTGTTCTGGACATCTGCCGAGAAGTTGGCGGACCTCAGCCAGGCGTGGCATCTGACCGCCACCGTCGTTGCCATCGCTCTACCTAGCGAGTCGGTGGTATCCTGCCCACACCTGATGGAATATTTGGCTGCATCCCGGCCCTCCACAAGGGCTTGGCCGAGTTTGGCCCGTACCTCCAACGGACACTCTGGCAGCACATCCGCTACCCTATCCCACAGAGAGTGGGTGTAACGGCCCAAGAGGCACGCGGTGTTGGAAGACCCAGACTAAGGGATGAGAAGATCTTTTTTCCATACTGCTCATACCTCTTGGATTCCCTGTCCGGCGGGGCCGACGGGAACGAGGTCTGGGAATTGGAGGCCTGGATGACCAGGCTCTCGGGGTGGGGTGGGTGGACAGGAAACATGGGTCGCCCAGGGCTGGGCGGTGGCGTCTGGCCACGTTCCTATCTACGGGCGAACCCGTAGCGGGCTTGGACCAAGTGCCCAGAAGAACGTCGGTCAAGGCCTCATTAAAGGGCAGCAGAGGCTTGGCCGAGCTTGACTGCGGTTTAAGGACCTCAGTGAGGAGATTAGTCCTCACGGCCGCGACGGGGAGCCCCAGGCCCAAGGCCTTGGCAACCCTCATCAGCAGCACACTGTAGGTTGCCCCCTCCTCCGAAGCCACGGTAGGAGGGGAGACAAAACCAGTGTCTGGAGAGGTGTCCAGGCCACTGGCCTCCCCAAGGTCTCCTGCCCAGTCCTCATGAGACTGACACTCTCTGGTCAGAGGGTCCTCAGACCCCTCCCAGTCCTCTTCAGCACCCATCTCCTGAAATTCAGGGTTCTCAACTAATGGGGCCTGTTCATAGAAGTGAAACTCACCAAACGACGTCTGGAGTGGCGCCCATCGGGGCCGTCCCGGTGCCTGAACAGGAACGAAGGTGGGACCGGGGACGGCGCCGCCCGAGGACGGCGCCGAAGGCGACACCTGAGGGTCCGACGCCGGGGAGGTCGTAAGGTCCACCGGCGACGAACCAGAACCCGAAGGAGGTCCAGCGGCGTCCCGCGGCGCCGGGCCCGAAGGCGCCGGCGGCGCCGGAACAACTGAACCCCGAAGGCGCCGGGCCCGAAGGCGTCGGGATAGCAGGAACCTGCGGCGCCGGGCCCGATCCCCCCGACCCGCTAGGGGTCCCAGACGGGCCCGCTGGGCCCGAAGGCGCCGCAGAGCCCGTCGGAGGAGAGAGTTTCCTCATGGCCATGAGGAAGCGCTCGATCTCCTCCGGCGTCGCGTTGAGCCCAGGGACCGGAGGGTGTGGGGCTGAACGCGGGGCCCGTGACTCCGTCGGAGCTGCGTGGGTGGTGTCACCCGAACCCCCGGCCGCATCGCGTGAGCGTCGGAGGGAGTCCGAAGAGCGATGACGCCGCTTGGACTTCTTGTGCCGCTTACCTGACGACGACTTTGACCCGGAGGAGTGCGGCCTACTCTCGGAGCTGTGGTGACTCCGAGCCTGCGACCTGTCCCTCGACCTCCCATGGGACCGAGACCTCTCGAGGTGCGGGACCGACTGCCGGAGTTCGAGTCGCCTGCGGGACCGCTCCCGCCTGGCTTTCGAAGAGAGGGCCCGGCAGTCTGAGCAGGCCTTGTCGTCGTGATCGACGCAGAGACAAGTTAAACACCGGCGGTGAGGATCCGTGACCGACATCAGACGGTCGCAATCCTTGCAGTGCTTAAATCCGGGCATCCCTACGGCACCGTCGGAGTCGAAGACTTCGAGGAAAGATCAAAAGCAATCAAAAAGTTAGTCAAAAAATGACTAGGGTTACTGCTTTTTCCAGATCTGCGCTTGCTGGCGCGGAAAAAAGAAGAACTGACGTCAGCACGCGGAGGCGGCGTATAAGTACTCCGACGACGTCATCACGGCGCCCACGACGCAGACGACGGACGCAGAGCCGCAGACGACGCCTACTGACGCGCAAGGGTACTGCTACGCAAAAGTTTCCGGATCCAGTCTGACGCCTGGGGATATTCTAAGGTAAGGAATCTAATACTAACGTGTCTCTTTCAGAAAGTCACAGTACATAAGAACACCAGTCCAATTTCAAGCATCATACAGTCTTCATATTTAGACAGGATAGCAGAGCAAAAAGTTCATATTGTAATTTTCTTTATTTGAAGTTCAGTCATGAAAATAGATGAAGAATTAACAGAAACAGCCGACACGTGTTTCGTCAGTACCATGACTTTCTCAAGGCTATGAAATAGAAAATAAATTATACTACATAAGTGTTTGAATATATAAAATCAATATGATTGAAACAACATTACAGGCCTAAAGCAAAGAAAGTGACAAAAAGAGTTTATTAAAAGAGTTAAAGAACAAGTAAAATCAGAAAGAAAAAGAAAAAGTGGAACAATAAATGAAATAAAACACCCAAGTGTGAAAGTATAGATGAAGAACAGAGAGCAGAGAACAGGATATCACCTAAATATGTGATCAAGAGTCAAAAAGAAGATCCGTGCAAAGGAGATGAAAATGATATGTGAACATGCCCACATTAAAAAACTGTCCTATGATCCAAGTGAAGAAAATATACAAGTTTTTCTAAGTGGAAATTACTGCCTGACACAGTGCGACAAGGATAGCGCCGCCAAAAATTGAATAACTGATCAAAAATTAATAGGTGTGCACGAAGATAACATTGTTGCGATCAATTCAATTCTCCAGTCAAACCGATCTTCCGGTGCACCCAACAATATCATCATGCAATTTGACGACATTGCACAAATCACCACCAAACAAGCTGAACTTTTAGCATTCTCACCAGAATCAGCCCAAGAAATTTATGAACTCATCCAGGAGACCAGAGCATTTAGCCCTAATGTATCAACAACAGCTCAACTCATCAGGCAATTTGAATTTCTAAGCAAGAAGGAAATCAATCAAAGGCTACATGCCACCACACTAATCCATTACCACAAAAATAAAAGGATACCGAGGGGGCTTAGAATCGCCCTAAAACCGATGCTGTACAAGAATAACAAATCATTCATAGAAAAATGGTACCAGATTCTTAACAAATGTTCATTGGATTTAATTTTGCTAATAATACAAGAATTATCCAAAGTGTTGAAAGAAATTGAAGCTGAACTAGAAGGTATGAAAAAGGAACTAGATAAACTTCCGGATTTACAGACAATACTACAGGATGTGAATGCTAGATTAGACAAATACGCTAAAGAAGTGAATGATCGAAAAGTCAGGAAATACAAAAGAGACACAATTGATTATAAATACGATGAAGTGTATACCTGGGCGGAGATTTATAACCAAAAGAAATGGCAACAACCTAAACCAAAAGCATCTGCAACTTCATCACAAGAAAGCATTGTCTCAGAATCAGACATCGCTCAATCTAGACAACCCATTGAACAACCACAACAACCAGGACCATCTAAGAAACAGGCTTTTTTAGATGTAAGCCCGGCCGCCAATGCACCACCTATCATCGCCACAGGAGAGGCAGAAGAAACGGACGAGGAAATAGCCAAAAGAACCAGGAGTCAAAAAACACCGAAAACGAACTAGTGATTAACATCTCATCGAAAATTCTGACAAAAGCACAAACGGCGGTCTTAAATAAAGGAACCTCTTTTGTTCCCACATATCATACAAATTTGGCAGAGACAGAAATCGCTTTATTTAAATTTTTCAGGATACTTAAACTCAAGTATTTTTTCAAAGATACATCTACTACCACATCAACTACTACTAGATCATTTAAACCCAAAAGCACATTCTGCGCACCTTGTTCACATAAGACTATTGAGGCATTTTAAAGATCTGTCATTTCGGATATACAAAAAATCAATTTCAACAAAACTAACAAAAAGAATTTATCTAAAACAGAATGGAGCATTTTGAAAAACCTATCAAATGATTGTGATCTAACCTTCCAAAGAGCCGACAAAGGAGGAGCTCTTATAATTATGGACACCACCTTCTATGAAAACAGCGTTGATGAACATGTTAAGGATGAGAATATCTATATTCCACTTGACTCTGATCCCACAGAGGATTATCAAAAAATCTTGACATTAATTCTTCAACACACTTTGACCATGAAATGGATTGACGAAAAAACCTATAAATTCTTGGAAACGAAATATCCACGGCGACCTAAACTGTATATGTTGCCAAAGATACATAAAAATCCCTTGAAACCACCTTTCAGACCCATTGTATCAGCTTGTGGGTCAATATCTGAGAGTATTGGCAAATACGTTGATTGTTACCTACAGCCTATCGTTCAAAAAAGTTCAACTTACATAAAAGACACCACAGCGTTCCTTAATCTACTCAATACCATTCAACTTGATTCTAACACAAAGTATTGGTTATGTACAGTGGATGTTGTATCGCTATACACCTCAATCCCACACAACGAAGGCTTAGATGCTCTAGAATGGAACCTTTTAAGAGAAGAAGATTGTGAAGCCAACAGAATATTCTTGATCGAACTTATGCATTTCTCACTTTTCCACAGTTACTTTGTATGGAAAAACCAGTTCTATAACCAATGCAACGGTACCTCAATGGGCTTCGGGGGGCACACCCGTATGCAAACTTGTTTATGATCAAATTTGAGAATGATCACATTTTGAACAACAACGACTGGATCTCCAATCTGGTCATTTTTAAGAGGTACATCAACGATATATTTTTAATTTGGAGAGGCCAAAAAGATCAACTCATCAGTAACTTATCCGCATTGAATTCAATAAATCCTCGCATCAAGTTCACTTACACCATACATAATAATCCACATTTGTATAGCGCACAATCACCCGTAAGGGTCTCTAGGCGCTGGGGGGCCGTCTGGAAGATTAAGCAAGCTATTGCCCAGAGTCGCATGGTGCTGGGCTAACCTGCCGCCGGAGCCGGGGATCGAACCCTGATCCCCAGATTCCAGCGTCAGTCGCCCTGGCCGCGGCGCCACACCTCTCCCATGAGGAAACCATATCCTTTCTGGATGTTCAAATCACCTTAGCCAATCAACAGATTCAGACTAAAGTTTTCAAAAAAGCCACAGACCGGAACTCAAGCTTACAATTTCAAAGGTTTCATCCTGAAACTCTCAAAAAACATTTACCTACTTTACAATTTATTCGTCTCAAACTAATTACCTCTGATTAGAATATTTTGAAAGATTCACTTCTTGAGCAAAAAGAACAGTATTTAGCAAGAGGATACCCTAAGGAAATTCTGGATGAATCCTTAAAAAGAGTATCTAAACTACCAAGAGCTAACCTTCTGAAACCTGCCATACAATCAACCGACAAAAAACAGTGTGTGTGCTTAAATTT
Organism: Lissotriton helveticus; assembly: GCF_964261635.1. Taxonomy (NCBI): domain Eukaryota; kingdom Metazoa; phylum Chordata; class Amphibia; order Caudata; family Salamandridae; genus Lissotriton; species Lissotriton helveticus. Next base: position 473,699,642 of record NC_136060.1, on the reverse strand, counting down.
TCCACTGATTCACAGAAAATCAAAAAAGCCATTAATCGCCACTGGTCTCTAACTCAAGCTGAACCAGACCTCCAGAATTTATACAGTGAAAACGTGACCTTCGCATTTAAAAGATCAAAAAACCTAAAAGAAATTCTTGCTGAAAAAAGTCAACCTAAACTGGCTCACAAAGGGATGGCAAAATGTCATAATTGCATTCATTGCAATAACGTTATAACAGGTAACATATTTATGCATCCCACGAAAGGCCACAAAATCAACTTAGAATACACAGGAACATGTGATTCTAAAAACGTAATCTATGCGATCAAATGTCCATGTGGCAAGATATACGTAGGACAAACTAAACGTAAAGTCAAAATCAGAATGACTGAGCATAAGAGCAACATACGTAATAAGAACAACAAGTCCACCATAGCTATGCATTGGCTTGAAGCCAAGCACCAAATCTCACAATTAAGATTTACAATATTCGAGATACTCTCACAACGCTGTGACATGGATCCAGTAAAACAAAGACTACAAGCTGAATACTTCTGGATCAAAAAGCTACATTCCCTTCATCCAGCTGGAATGAATGACAGAATTGAACTATCATGTTTTTTATGAGCTATAATGATTGTCCCACAGCTTAGGCACAACGGCCCTTCTACCCCCCTTCAATTTGTAATTATCTATTCACAATCCAGCCAGTATATATACCCCTCCTCTTGAGAAAATCCGTACTCATTTGCATTGAAATATTGTTGTTCCTTTTCACTTTCACGTTATTGCAATGTTTATTTCAACTTCATTATTCTACTGCAATTTCATAGAATCAATGACTGTCTTGGAGTTATACATTTTTATTTTATTTTGTTATTTCGTCAGTTCGAACACACATTTGCCACACGAGGTATGCCACTTGTTACCGCAATTTCCATGCACTCATAAGATTCTAGCTTTATTTTCAATTTCACTTTATTACCCTCCGTTGTTATGAACACACTTGACACGTGATCGGAACTTCGCCCAATCACTGACCATGGTTTTGAGTTTCCATGGCTACCGCCCGTATCGCCACGTTACATTAATCTTTTTTAATGTTTTAATTTTTTTGTATTTTCTATCTTGCTCTGGGTTCTTTGGAACCCGTCACGCTCCGGTTTTCTATTTTTCCACATTAAATGATTTTCGTACGCTCCTTACGAGACATCCTCATGTGACCGCATCCACACTCCTTAAGCCTCTCTATTGGTTCCGCAATCACCCACGTGATGCGGACCAGATCTGTTGGATTTTGCAGTTGCATGTAAGTTTGTCTCCGAGCTCTCGCACCCACGCTAGCATGCATCTTTAGAGCTTGCACACTTTAAGCTCATTGTCACATCTTCCGATACGATGTATTTTGTTATAATTTCGTCCTTTGGCACAGTGACGCAAACTTTCCATAGTTCGTGTTTGAACATCGACCTTCCGTTTTTTAAACCACACACCACCTTTGCCTCTATTGGTTAGACTTTTATGATCATATATCCATCACTAGTCCTTTCTATTTTTGCATTTACAACAGTGAAAGTAACACATTATCATTTTGTAGCCTGATTTATGTCCTGCTTGTGATCATGTTAAATGCTTATATGCACTCGTATTGTGCTAAATGTTAAGGTCCTGTTTGTTTTCTTGTTACCTCCTCGACAGGCCCCTGACGAAGGGTTAGTTCTTCTCTACCCGAAATGCATTGGGCATAATTTGAACTGCTGAATTCTCATGAATGTAATGAATTTTCAGCAATACTTGTGAATTATCATCAAAAGATATGAACCATTATAAGAATAAAAGAATACATGTATACAACGAATATATTGGATACAGTCTCATGACTACATGGTATGAAGAAATATCAACTAATTAGTATGAGAGAGTGAAGCAACTCTTGTGTTTCATTTGAAAGGAGCGCATCCTGAGTGGTTTGCTGACCACATTGTGAACAATCTACATTGTGGTACGGCACACCGGCCAGGGTGTGACCTCCAATTTGTCAAGACTATTGTATTGGATTCCGACTACCTTTGGTGTTCATCTTAACTGTATACATTTATGGTGAGCATCTGTTTTGTCTACATATTCCCTTATCTTGACCAATTCTGGTAGCCACTAGGGGTAATAGGTACAATCAATTTGGTTGTATCTCCCCTTTTTATATATCTATAATTACTTAGACATCTTTGGTCACATATATTTATATTTGACTTGTATTTGTCTGATGTGTTATAGAGTTTACATGTTAATTTTTCATGTAACTGATAATATTTCACTTTTAGGTATTAGGTTTTTTACTCTAAAGTCATATCTTATCTCACAGAAAAGACCCTGACGCATCTTGGTTATTTTCGTTCGCATAGGTCAGTTTGTTTGCTTCATCTTTCACGCTCTAAATGATCTTGGTTACAGTAATTTCCACTTAGAAAACCTTGAATATTTTCTTCACTTGGATCATAGGACCGTTTTTTAATGTGGGCCTGTTCACATATCATTTTCATCTCCTTTGCACGGATCTCCTTTTTGACTCTTGATCACATATTTAGGTGGTATCCTGTTCTCTGCTCTCTGTTCTTCATCTATACTTTCACACTTGGGTGTTTTATTTCATTTATTGTTCCCACTTTTTCTTTTTCTTTCTGATTTTACTTGTTCTTTAACTCTTAATAAACTCTTTTTGTCACTTTTTTTTGCTTTAGGCCTATAATGTTGTTTCAATCATATTGATTTGATATATTCAAACACTTATGTAGTATAATTTTGTTTCTATTTCACAGCCTTGAGAAAGTCATGGTACTGATTGATGGTACCGACGAAACACGTGTCGGCTGTTTCTGTTAATTCTACATCTATTTTCATGACGGAACTTCAAATAAAGAAAATTACAATATGAACTTTTTGCTCTGCTATCCTGTCTAAATATGAAGACTGTATGATGCTTGAAATTGGACTGGTGTTCTTATGTACTGTGACTAATAAGTCACTTAAGCTCATTTGTTCTTAAGGATTGTGCTCTTCTTGACCCTTCCTTTTGCAGTTATATAATTGTCAATCTTTGATGGGCAGTAGCCACTCTTGGTAGTGAGTGACAGTGACCTATGCAGCACTACGTCTTAAATTTAAGATTCTATTTCCCATTATAAATCCAGTACTATTGTCCAACTAAAGAGAGCTAGTGCATGTGCGGTTCTTTCCGTATGGGAAGCACCACTACCGATCTTCTTGTTAAAACAAATTGCAAGTCGACCTGGAGTGTCCCCCGAAGAATGTTTGAGACTTACTGGATGATTGTTAGTAAGTAATGTTTTTCTAAAGCGCGTTAATGCCGAGACGCCTTAGTGCTAACAATGCTATCACTGATCAGGTAAGAGAGGAGACTTACTTAACACTAGAGACAAAGAGCCAGGTCTTCTAGGATTTTCTAAAACAGCCTATTTGTTTGAGACCTCAAAGAAAAAGGCATGAAATTCAACAGCTTAAACGCCAAATGGAATAAGCTTCTGCCACCCCAATTTGCCTTTTTACTTTTGAAACAGCCATCAACTGGGCGGTAGATCTTAAATTACATCAAGGGACATGCCACCTAAGGGACTTCTGGAAAATGGAAGGTCCAGATCGGTGCTGAGGCTTATGTACAATGCATAACACCTTGAACTTTACCCTGTCCGGAAAAGGTAACCAGTGGAGGTCCCTAATGCTCTTTGATATGGAACTAAATTTTGGAATTTTTAAGAGTAAGCAGGCTGAAGAATTCTGCAGACTGAATATTTTACTGCAGACGCTTCTAGAAGTGTTCCCAAATGAAGAGCATTACAATATTCTATCTTTGACAGAACTAAGGCAACTATTGCCATTTTTTGTATATCTGATGGAATGAATGGAAAGAACTTTTTTTGTTTCTTCATAAGATAAAAACATGAAGATTAAATATTACTGATCTGTTCTGAGAAACAGAGTTGGTCGAACATGACTCCAAAATGTTTCACTTTTCGAACTGGAGATTGACACGGACCTGAAGCAGAACGTCACCAAGAATCATTCCAAAAAAAAGTGTCGTTTTCAAAAAGTATCACCTCTGTTTTCTCAATATTTAACTTGAGAAAGTTTTGCTGCATCCAGCTTGTGATGTGTGCTAGTCAGTTGTTAAATGCTTTGGACACACTGTCTACCTCAGATGTAATTGATACCACTATCTGGGTATCATCTGCATAGGATATTGCAGAAAAAACGTGAGATCGAATGAGTTGTGCCAAGGGGGTCACATAGATGTTAAATAATGTTGGGGGATAATGATAATCCCTGAGGCACACCACACATTTTAAGAGAAGGGGTTGGAGGTATGCACTCTAAAACCCACGGTCTGCTCTCCATTTGATAAAAAGTGAACAGAGTAAGGTCGATTCTGCACCCTTAATCCCCAGTTTCTCCAGTCAGTTGACAAGCACTGGATGGCTGACTGTGCCAAAAGCGGCAGAGAGATCTAGCAATATGAGTGCAGCCCTCCCTCCCTTATCCACCTGCCTTTGAAACTCCTCAGAAGCTGCAATTAATGTGAATTCATCTGTACACTGCTGTGGCCCAAAGCTGTGTTGCGATGGATCCTAAAGATTATTTGCCTCCATCAGATCTTCATTCACTGCTTTATCTAAGTTCTTTATAGGGAGCGGTAGGCAGTATATAGGCCGGTAGGTCTGAACATCTGCAGGATCTTGGGATGGCTTTAAGATGGGGCATACCAGTGCTATTTTCCATGCTTTTGGAAAGTGCCATGAGGTAAGTACTTTATTTAGAAATACAACGCCGCAATCGTGGGACCAAAAAGGATTAAAACCGCTAAAATCAAATACTTTACCGCCCGTATTGAGGCATCAAACAACAATCAAAAGGAAATTTTTAAGGTTGTTAACAGCTTCACTAAGCCCAAAATTCTTACCAAAGAGATCCCATCCCGCCCTCCCAGACCCTGTGTAATGATATAGCCAATTATTGTACCCAAAAAATAGACACTCTCACTAAAGGTTTTCCCCAATTTGAAAAAGAAAAGCTTGAGGAAGAAATTTACCCGAATCTGCTCCAACCCAGATGGGAAAGTTTCTGCCATATCAGCTTAGAAGAATCCCTTCGGGGAACATCTGCCCTTAAATCAGGATCGCCTTTTGACCCCTGCCCCCCTGTACTGATCAAATCTATAAAACACGAGGTTAATCCATGTATAAACTCCATCATTAAGTCGTCTTTTCAATCAGGGGAGATTCCTCCACAATGGAAGGTGGCAGCAGTGAGACCACTGCAAAAAAAAGCTTTACAAGACCCTACAACCTTGTCCAACCTACGGCCCATTTCTCTTCTTCCTGCCATTTGCAAAATCACCGAAACACTGGTCAATAAACAACTGACAACATTCTTGGATGAAAATGACATCTTGCACCCATGTCAAGCAGGTTTCAGAACCAACAATTCCACCGAAGAACAAGTTACTTACCTTCGGTAACGCTTTTTCTGGTAGATACTATATCTGCCTGTGGATTCCTCACCTTGTGAATATCCCCTTGCGTCAGCAACATTCGGAAATTCTTTTTGTAGCTTCGCGCCGACGTGGATCCGGACGTCACAGAGGCACGGCATCGCACGCGACTCCGCTGACGTCACCGACGCCTATAATAGGCCCACGCCGGCGTGGTGACATCAGTTCCGCCCTTTTTTCCGTGCCTTCGAGACACACGGACGGACCGATGACAGTAGACATATACACAGTATAAGCAGTATAGAAATCAAGGTAACACACACAGTGTGAAGCAAATGCAATAAAACATTTGAAATAAACAACTCATTGACCATAAAATAATACATTATAGAAACTTCTGGCATAGAAGAGTGGACAACGGGGAGGCGGGTGGGTCAGTGAGGAATCCACAGGCAGATATAGTATCTACCAGAAAAAGCGTTACCGAAGGTAAGTAACTTGTTCTTCTGATAGATACATCTGCCGTGTGGATTCCTCACCTTGTGAATAGAGTCCCACAGCAGTCCCCACTCCCGTAGGAGGGTGTCCACTCTTCTTAGACCAGGAAATCCTGGAGAACAGAGCGCACAAAGTGGCCCTCCCTCCTCACTTCGGAATCCAAGCAGTAATGCTTCGCGAAAGTGTGAAGGGAAGACCAAGTTGCCGCTCTACAAATATCTTCAACAGGCACACCTCTAGCCAACGCTGAGGTTGATGACTTAGCTCTCGTAGAATGAGCCCTTATACCCTCTGGAGGTTCCTTACCGGCCAAAGAGTAGCAGATCTTAATGCAGAGGACGATCCACCTCGACAAAGTCCTCTTATGGACCGCTCTTCCTTTCTTGCAGCCAGCAAAGCCAATAAAGAGCTGGTCATCCAAACGACAGTCTTTAGTCCTGTCCAAGTAAAAAGACACCGCCCTCTTGGGGTCAAGACGGTGTAATCTCTCCTCCTCCTTGGAAGGGTGTGGGGGAGGATAAAAGGTAGGAAGGGTAATGGATTGACCAAGGTGGAAAGAAGTCACCACCTTTGGCAGAAAAGCAGCCCTGGTCCTAAGAACCATTCGATCAGCATGAAGGGACAAGAAAGGGGGCTTGTGACTAAGAGCTTGAAGCTCACTTACCCCCCTTGCCGAGGTTATTGCAACGAGGAAAACCGTCTTGAAAGTCAGAAGCCTCATAGGACATTTGTGAAGAGGCTCAAAAGGAGCACCCATTAAAAATGTCAACACAAGATTTAAGTCCCACTGAGGCACAATAAAAGGGGTAGGAAGGAACTTATTCGTGAGGCCCTTCAAAAACCTTAAAACTATAGGAGATTTAAAAAGAGAAGGCTGGTCAAGCAAACAGATAAAAGCCGACAGCGCAGAAAGATAACCCTTCACCGTGGCCACCGCAAGCCCTTGCTGTGCCAGAGAAAGGGCAAACTGGAGAACATCAGATAAATGGGCCCTCAAAGGGTCTAAAGACTTCTCCCTGCACCAAGTAACAAATTTAGACCACCTATAAGAATAGATGGACTTAGTGGAGTCACGCCTGGCTGACAAAATGACATCCACCACATCGTGAGGGAGAGAAAAAGAAATCAGGTTGCCCCGTTCAATCTCCAGGCATGAAGGTGTAAGGTCTGGAGGTGGGGGTGTAGAACCTGCCCCTCCATCTGAGAGAGGAGATCTGCCCTGTGAGGGAGACGGAGCGGCGGGTGAGAGGAGAGGTGGAGAAGGTCTGAATACCACACCCTTCTTGGCCAATCCGGGGCGATCAATATGACTTGGGCCCGGTCTTGGCGAATTTTCCTCAGAACCCGAGGAATCAATGGTATGGGAGGAAACGCGTAAAGGAGTTGCGATCTCCAACTCAACTGAAACGCGTCCCCCAAGGCTCCTTGCATCGGATACTGGAGACTGCAGAATGACAGGCAGTGAGCATTCTTGCGAGTGGCGAACAGGTCCAACCGAGGAGTCCCCCACATCTGAAAGATGTTGTGAACTACCCCCGGATGGAGCCTCCACTCGTGATCGGCAGAGAACTGCCGACTGAGACTGTCTGCACGAACGTTCTGAACTCCGGCCAGATGATTTGCCATCAGACAAATCCGATGGTCCTGAACCCAGGACCAGAGACGCAGAGCCTCTCTGCAGAGACACTGCGACCCTACTCCTCCCTGCTTGTTGATGTACCACATCGCGGTCGTGTTGTCCGTCAGGACCTGAACAGACTGACCGCGAAGGGAAGGGAGGAAGGCCTTGAGCGCCAGACGTATCGCCCGCAACTCTAGAAGGTTGATATGAAGCAACCTTTCCTCTGGAGACCAAAGACCCTTGACCTCCAGGTCCCCCAGATGAGCACCCCACCCGAGAGTGGACGCATCCGATATCACTGTGGCAACCGATGGAGGAATCTGAAAAGGCTTCCCTTGAGACAGATTGCCTTCCACGCTCCACCAAGACAGATCCGCTGCAGTTTCTCTGGAGATCTTCACTGACTCCCTGAGATCTCCGTTGTGCTGATACCACTGCCTGCGGAGGCACCACTGGAGCGCCCTCATATGCCAGCGTGCATGGTTGACCAACAGAATGCATGAAGCCATCAGACCGAGCAGGCGAAGGACCTTCAGGACTGGAACGACCGCTCCATTGTAAAACAAAGGAATCATCTCCTGTATGTCGCGAATCCTTTGAGGAGGAGGGAATGCACGACACACAGTAGTGTCCAGTACCGCACCTATGAACAGGTTGCGCTGTGAGGGCACCAGGTGAGACTTGGGTACATTTATCGAAAAACCCAACCTGTGCAACAACTGAGTTGTCTCTTGCAGATGATGGAGCACCTTCTCGGCGACTCCGCTTTGATCAGCCAGTCGTCTAGATACGGAAACACATGTATCCCCGTTCTCCTGAGATGAGCTGCCACCACTGCCATCACCTTGGTGAAGACCCGAGGCGCAGTAGTAAGACCAAACGGAAGGACCACAAACTGGTAGTGTTGTGACCCAACCGTAAAACGGAGATACTTTCTGTGCGACTTCAAGATGGGAATTTGAAAATACGCATCCTGCAAGTCGATCGACGCCATCCAGTCTTCTTTTAGCAGCGCTTGAAGAACCTGCGCAAGAGTGAGCATCTTGAACTTTTCCTGTTTCCGGTAAAGGTTCAAAATCCTGAGGTCCAGGATTGGCCGAAGCCTGCCATCTTTCTTGGGGATCAGGAAATACCGGGAGTAGCATCCCTGACCCCTTTCCTGCTCTGGAACCACCTCTATCGCACCTTTTCGGAATAAAGCCAGGACTTCTTCCTGCAGGAGAAGCAGGTGGTCCTCCGAACAATAACCCTGGCAAGGAGGGTAATTGGGAGGGAATTCCTGGAAAGGAAGTGCATACCCATTCTGTACAAGATTGAGAACCCAAAGATCCGATGTTATTAATTCCCAATCTTGTAGAAAATGTGTAAGCCGACCCCCCACTGGACCCACATGATCCGGAATGGCGGATCTAGGGCTGCTTTGCTGCATTGGCCGGGGGTTGGGAAGGGGAGGAGGAAGAGGAAGCTTGACGCCCTCTAGGGCGGGATCTTTGCCTGCCCCTGTACGACTTGTACAGCGTATTCTGCTGCTGTTGTGGCTGCTGCTGAGATGGCCTGTAAGAACGAAAGGAAGATCTTCCAAAACCCCTGAAGCATCTTCCAGTAGAACCTCTGGACTGGAGACCCAAAGATTTTGCAGTGGCCCTACTGTCCTTAAAACGTTCCAAGGCAGCATCAGCCTTCTTGCCAAACAATCCTGAGCAATCAAAAGGCAAGTCCATCAAAACAGACTGAACGTCTGCAGAGAACTCCGATGATTTAAGCCAGGCAGCCCTCCTAGTGGCCACGGAAGAGCCCATTGTAGGAAGGTAGATCCAGGACTATGGTTGCCCCCAACTTTTTGCCTGGTGTTTTGCTGGTTTTCTGACTTAGTTGACCTGGGGCCCTGCTATTCAGGACCCCAGGCCTACTGCTCACTCTGTAAAATGGATTCCATGTACCTTAGGTACATATCTAATTGGATACTGAGTCACCTTATCAGTCCCTGTACAGTGTACCTTAGGTACCCAGGGCATAGGTGTGCCCAGGGCCTACCAGGGGCTGCAGCATGTATTATGCCACCCCTGGCTGGCCATCCAAATCTGACACAACTGGCTGCACGACAGCTGGGGCAAGGTGGTGTAATCACCCTTTGCTTTAGATATAGTATTCCTATATCTAACCCTAAAATGGACACATATATTCCTATCAGTCACTCCTATGGCAGGCCTTAACAATCCTGAAGGCAGAGTGCTTGGAATAATGTGAAATGGTGCTCTGGCATGAGCTGAGCCCATTTGCAGCTTGCGGAACCAAGTCCTAATAGCTGTTCCATGATAACGCATACCATATACTCTTAAGTGCATTATAATCCTCGCGGTTATATGCCAACTCTGGTATCGCTTTATCAAAACATGTCGAGTAAGGTGTCATACGAATTGGAATACTAACCCCTCGCCAATTCTGGCGACGGGGTTAGCATTCCACCCTTCTAGAGGGACACGACATGTTGGTAACCTGTAACCCCGGTTAAAGTCAGACATAGCCTCAGCTCCACAAGATGGATGCTGCCACCGAGACACAAGTCTGCCCTCCTGCTGCTGGGAGTCCTCCCAGCCCAGGAGGCAAGGACAAAGGGTTTCCTGCCAGGGGCGGTGCCAGCACCGTCCCAGACAGGATTTTGTGTATCCTAGGTAGGCAGGGCTTTAGAGGAAGGTGACTGCAAGTGGCACCCCGGTGCTCACTGTGCATAGGCCGGCTTGAACCAGTTCCAGGGGCACTCCAGCCCCTGATCTGGGGAAAGCCCGCCAAAGGAGAGGGGTGTAACCACCCCCCTCCTAGTCCCACCCATAGGGCAGGACTTAGTCGCATGCCAGCCCCTTTTTGCAGGAAAGGTAGGAACTGGCCCCCTTCCAAATCAGATCAATCTTTGAATCCTGAACCGACTTTCTACGAGAGGAACTCAAGACTCTTCCTAAGATTTCTCCCTTGTGACTAAGGAGTAGTCACCCTGCAGCAGCAGGCACCAACCAAGCATCGCGGTCTGCTGCAAGTCTCTCCTCCGGATCAAGACTGCCCAGCACGACGAGAACCGGCTTCCCTGGCACCTCTGACCTCAACCTGCATCATCAGCCCAGCTGTGATCCGTGGGTGTGACGAGACCTCGAGGGACCGGCCATCTTTAAAGACTGCACGACGCTTGTCCAGCACGACCACCGAGTGACCCTCGACTGAGTGCTTTGGGGTAAGAGAAGCCCCGACCCTGAGCAGCTCCAGCACCGAAGTGCAGCCCCCCTGCATCCACGAGATCTGCGTGGGGCCCTTCTGCTCTTTGCTGCTCACCGCGTTGTCCAGGTCACTTGCCCGTTGGCTAGTGGCCCTCTTACGACGCTTCACGACGACAAACACCGCTGGTTTGGTTGCTCCAGACTAGCCCTTGCTCCCCTCCAAAAGAGGAGCACCCTGGACCCTCCTGGTCCACTCCAGACTCCATTTTAAGTCCACCGCATGGGCTTGCATTTGCCAAGACTTGTTGCCCCAATCCTGGGTCCAGCGACGTCGACAGCAGAGACCATCGTGGGACAGCTCGCACCTCCATCCTGGTCGCCGACAACGCCTCCTGGTCCGAGAGACTGCAGAGCCCAGCAGCGCCCACTCACCTGGTCGAGGTGACTTCGTCCGGTGCCATCCTGGTGCCCACCTAAATCACTGGCTAGTGATTCAGAACTTGGTCCCCTCTGCTTACAGGTCTTCTTCTTCCCTGATCCAGGCTTGGATCACCACGAACTTCTTCACTGGCCGCCTGCCAGCAACTTCTTTCTTCAGGCTCCTGGTTCTTCAACGAGGGTTTCCGACGCCACTTGAACCCTATGCAGCCGCAGCCCCTGGGCTAGGTAAACTGAGTACTCCGGTGCTCCAGCATAGTCCAACACCCTAAGTGTTCGGATCCACTCTTGTTTTCGACCCACCTAGTCGGGTTCGCCCGAGAACAGTAACTTTGTGACTGCTAGTATCCATAGACTTGTTCCCGCATTACGCGTGAGAGTTCCCACTCTGCACACGGCGTCCCTAGGCCTCCTGCTTCTAATCCAAGGGTTCAGCATTGTAGGCCTAGCGTTTCTACAGTCTACAAAAGTATTACTTACCTGCTAGTAACTTCGCATTCCACTTCTTGTGTATAGGGTTTTTCGTGCCCCTCGGGCATTTGTGTAAATTGTGCGACTAAGTATTTTCGTAAGAGTTTTGTTGTGTGCTTAGCTCCCTGTCTCATAAAGAGCCAGGGTAGTCTTGTTATAAATAAATATACTTTATTTTTGATGACAACTCGTGTGGTGTCCTTTCACTTGGTGTTCAAGGGGTAATGTGATGGTAAAACAGCTGGCTTAACACGCCCTCTAGAGTCTTAGCCTTAGACTGCTCGTATCCATGCTACTAGGATAGCTGGTCTATAAGGTTGACTTACAACGAATCATCAATAAGGGTTGTTTGGACTGATACATAGTGATCACTAGAATAGTGAGCACTGGATATCAGGCCAACTTCTCACACCCATGACCCTCGCCACCGAATCAGCAGTGTCCAGACCACTCTGAATCACCTGTCTCGCAGCTGCTTGTGTGTCCGATATCACCTCCTGAAAATCCTTTCTGTCATCCTCAGGGATTTTCGGAATCAACTGTTTGACAGAATCCATCAAGGCATGGATATACCTTCCCATCATACACGTTGCGTTGGTTGATTTTAACGCCATACTGGCTGAGGAGAAAACCTTCTTGGCAGTTTGATCCTGCTTTCTGGATTCTTTATCCCCATGAACCTGTGGAAAAGCACCAGCAGATCTCTTTGAGCAGGCAGCCTGCACAACCAAACTCTCAGGTAGGGGATGTGTCGATAAAAATTCAGGGTCCCCAGGTGCAACTCTGTATCTCCTCGCCACTGTTCTAGAAACGGCTGGAGCAGACAAAGGTTTCTTCCAAACCTCATAGATGGGCTCAGATAAGGCATCATTGAAGGGTAACATAGGTTCAATAACAGATGTAGGTGAATGAAGAACCTCAGTTAAAATATTAGGTTTATAATCAGCAGTGGGCAGAGTAATATTCAATAAACTCGCTGCCTTTTTTATAACGGTGTGATAAGGCACCACATCCTTTGATGGTACATTTGACACCGAAGCCAAATCCCACTCAGGAGATAGTTCAAGTCCACTGGCTTCACCCAAGTCCTCAAAAGAATCCTGTAACTCCCCTTCTTCAGTATCTGAATATTGACATCTTTCTTCTTCCAGAAGTCTCTGGGCCTCCCTCCGAGATCTTTCCTTCACAATAGAAGCCAATGGATTCGGAATCGACTCCGACGGGGTCGGTGCCGGCGTCGAACCCGAAGTCGGATGAGGTCTTTTTATACGAAGTCGAGCAGAATCCTGCTTCAGAGTCGTAGGTATCGGCGTCGATGGAACCGGCGTCGACGGAGTTGGCGTTGTGCGCTTCGGCGTCGACGACACCGGTGGTGTCGGAAAATGCCAATGCGGTGATATAGCCGGCATAAAAGGCATGAAGGGCGCAGGGGCATAAGCCTGGGGAACACCCAAGTTAAAAGCCATAGGACCCGTGGGACCAACAGCTGCACCAGACGGGAACATTGCCCTGGAATAGACACCAAACATGGCGTTCAGGAATTGAGAAGGATCCTGACCTGGAGTTGGGAAATTAGTATATGGACCTCTGGGTTGTTCCTGAGGAGGCGGAGTCGATACGACGTCGACCTCTTCATCGAGTCCAGGAACCGGGGTCGACGAACCCGCAGGCACCGGAACTTCGACTTCACCAGCCCCCCTGCTCCTCACCTTCATCCTCCTGAACAGAAGGATTGGATGGAACCGGAGAATGGACCTGCTTCTGCGATTCGGGTGAATTCGGATGTGAAGCCTCAGCAACAGAGTTATGATCTTCCGACTCTGAAACCTCCACTTCCTTACTCAGAGGCTTGGTCTCGAACTAGAGTCCTTTCCAGAGTGATGACATGACTCATGGCTCCTCTTCTTGTGCTTCTTCCTCGAAGACTTCGAAGCGTGAGCCGAAGACGACTCCGAGCGTGACCTCGAACGAGACCTCGACTTCGAAGACTTTTTAACTTTCTTATTTTTAAGTCTTGCCACGAGGAGTTTTGTCTCTCTCTCTCTCTTAAAGCATCTTCTTGCAGTAAGGACAATCCTCGACGTCATGGTCGGAACTTAAGCACCAGACACAGCATTCATGAGGATCGGTGATAGACATAGTCTTGCCACATTCGCCGCAAGCTTTAAATCCAGTTTTCTTCGACGACATCTCGAAAAATATCAAGATAGACACAATAACAGGATAATAGAAACAAAGTTACTGTAAAGCTAGAGTACGATGCCAGAAAACCGTTAGCGTCGACGTAGAAAAAAGGGAACTGATGTCATCACGCCGGCGTGGGCCTATTATAGGCGTCGGTGACGTCAGCGGAGTCGCGTGCGATGCCGTGCCTCTGTGACGTCCAGGTCCACGTCGGCGCGAAGCTACAAAAAGAATTTCCGAATGTTGCTGACGCAAGGGGATATTCACACGGTGAGGAATGCACACGGCAGATGTATCTATCAGAATCTGCCCTTCTGTCATCCACTGAAACCATTCGTGCTGCACTGGATCAGGGAAAGATGGCTGTCCTGATCCTATTAGATCTTTCCGCAGCATTCGACACGGTTTCCCATGCTATCCTTTTACACGGCCTTGCTACGGCAGGCATAGCAGGAACCGTGTACGAATGGTTTAAGAACTACCTGGCACACAGGTGTCAGATTGTCATGCTGGGCAATTTCTGTTCAGAAGAAAAAAACTATGATAACAGGGGTCCCACAGGGCTCAAGCTTGAGCCCCACTTTGTTCAACATATATATGGTCCCCCTGTTAAAATTAATTTCTTCATTTAACATCAACACTATTGCCTATGCAGATGACACTCAGTTGGTCCCGACACTTGATAAAAATCAATCTAATGCGGAAGTGACATTAAGAGAATGCTTGGCAGCAACCTTTGAGTGGATGACACACAACCACTTAAAATGTAACTCTGCCAAAACAGAGATTGTACCTTTTGGCCCCAACAACTGTTTTTCTCCACAAGACTGGTGGCCTGAAAAAGTAGAAGCCCCTCCAAATACTATTAAGGCTGCGCGTAACCTGGGCATCAAATTTGACAGCACCCTGTCCTTTAACCAACAAGCTAAAGAAGTAGCAGGGGTCTGTTTTAATATCATTAGAGGTCTCAGAAGGTTTTTTGACCTCCTTCCTCTAAGTGCCAGACGGACGGTCGCTGTAGCATTAGTAACATCTAGGCTGGATTATTCTAACAGTCTTTATGCAGGGCTAAATAAGCCCTGCAGACTTCAAATGGTCCAGCATGCAGCTGCCAGGCTAGTCCTTAGATTGCCCAGAAAATCCTCGGCCGCCCTAGATGCCTTACACTGGCTCCCAGTTTATAAACGTATCTTGTTTAAGGTTCTCACCATTACATACCGTGCCTTTCATCATCAAGGCCCACTGTATTTGCGTAAGTACTTTAAACCATACCATCCTGCAAGGGCACTCAGGTCATCCACGGCAAATCTGCTTCATGTTCCCAGGTTTCGGATGACGACCAGAGGAGGAAAATCCATAGCAGGAGTTTGGCCCCAAGGCATGGAACAAACTGCCTCTACCCCTGCGTCAATCTATTACAGAGAAAAACTTCAGAAAACTATTAAAAACATGGATACATTCCTTATCAGACTCTGGATGCTTAGCACTTATCTGATTTCCTCATTGCAGACTGCTAGCTTGACCATGGACTCTCCGCTGCATACTGTAACAAGGTTTTTGAAGCACCAAGATACTCCTTGGAGTGGTGACTTCTGCAAAGTTTATAATGAAACCCAGCAAAAGCAGGAGGTTCCTCATAGTCTGAAGGTGATAGACGACAACCTGGGACAAGCCTACCTTAAACAGCCAGTCATTTAGACAGGGGAAGACAGGCTACCCTGATCTCCACAAATGAGCTAACATATCTGCGGGCCTCCTTTTTCCCCCTCTCAGCGCCTTGAGACCCTCACGGGTGAGTAGCGCGCTTACAATTCCCAGATTGATTGATTGAGCTGCGACCACTGCCATCAGTTTAGTCAATACCCATGGGGAGCTTGTAAGGCCAAAAGAGAGCACAATGAATTGAATATGTTTGTGACCTACAGTAAACTGTAGACAATGCTTATGGGCAGGCAGGACGGGGATGTGAAAATAGGCGCCCTGCAAGTCCAGCGCTACCATTCAATCTCCTGGGTCCAGAAAAGACCAAACCTGAGCCAGTGTGAGAATATTGAACTTCTCCTTTTCAAGGAAGAGGTTGAGGGCTCTCAGATCTAAGATAGGGTAAAGCCCTTTGTTCTTTTTGGGAGCGACCTCCCTCTCGATTGGAACAGAGGTCTCCGAGGAGTCACGTGACACAGTGTCGCCTGCGAGGCCCCTATCATCTTCAGGGACCGCTCCCTCAAAGAGTTCGGTTTCATGGCCCGGCAGCCTCAGCGCGATTTGGAGGTGTGGTCGCGTTTGAGACACCACAGACAATGAGGCTTGGGTCTGTAACCGACATGGTGCAGTGACAGCCGCCACATGGTTTAAACCCGGTCTTCCTCCAAGACATCCTCAACACAACCAGGGTGAAGAATTCCTCAAAAAAAACTTGACAAAAAGTCGAAAAAACTCTGCTAGCAACCACCAGAGGGGTAGCTCTTTCTCCATATCAGTGCTAACTGGCGCAGAAAGAAAAAAACTACCGTCAGCGCACCAAGGTTGTGCCTATATAGGTGACATGGACGTCACTTCTGAGATGGATGCAGCCGCACAGAGGTAATCGACGACACTTAACGGTGCACAGGGGTACTGCTCAGGCAAAAATCTTTCGGATCCAGTCTGACACATGGGAAATTCAAAGGTAAGGAATCTGTGGCTAATAGTCTCTAGCAGATAATTGGAATTAACATTACAACTATTTTATCAACATAAATATTCAATTTGAGAGGAATGCCCAAAATGAAGCCAGTGGATTTTGTTGACTAATGGCGGATTTAATATTCAGAATATTGAGTGATGAAGTCAGACATAGTGTAAGGAATACATTTGTGTGTCATTGGTGGAACATATTCAAAAACATACAGACTGAATAGAGGAGTTTCCAAATGAGAAGGTCTGAGACAAAAGAAGGCATTGATTTTGACTAACCTCTCTCCTTCGTGATGCCCAACAGCTTTGCTTGATCTTCCAAACCACAGCAGCAACAAGAAGCAAAGAGAGAAAACAACTGGAGGAAAAAAAAACAATCCTTTAATGTCAGTGCATATATTTTTGATTATTTCCAGTTTACAGGATACTTTGAACGTGTTCTGGAGCGCAGAAAGAGTACAAATCACATTAAATCAGACTAGATTAACTGTACATACAAACAGACATACTTGTTGAACAACTTTCTTATCTGCGATAATCTTTCTTGTGCAAATTACCCAGGCGCTACCCTGGATTTACAATTTTTCATACTAACCACTTCAGTGCACTGGCAGGTAGCAAAACAGGACACCACTGCTATCTTTTTTTGTGATCTTGCATGCCTCTGGAAGTGACATCATGGAGCAGTATATAGACACAGTCCCTACGTGCGGACATCAGTTCATCTCCATCTCTTGAACTGACGCCCTCAGACATACCAATGAAAGCCAAATGCCAGAGTATCTGTTTTTGAAGTAATTACAATATCAGACAATAACATACCGGGCTTTCTGAAGCTTGGCAGTTCCAATACAAGCCTGTTAAATTTTAAGGAAAAATTAACTGTCATCATAGTTCTTCTCCAGGAAAATGCTCATCAAAGTCATGAGCAGTGAATGGTTCCAGCCGTATGAGAGATCTCAGAGCACTTTACCAAAATAAATATGTCTTTGCAGACCAATAACAGGATGAAATTGATTGGCTGAATTTCATTTACTTATTTTCATTTGAAACAATATAAGACAATCAAACCAAATACACATTAACTAAACAAAAGTTTATCAGAAAAATCTTTCACAAACCTTTTCTAAAAAGTGAAAGACAGAGGGGGAAGTTCACATATAGGCTGTCATAAGACAAGTAAAAAAACTGGGGATCCTTATCAATAGTCATAAGACCTGAATAGAATATCATGCCCACCCGACTAGAATAATGTGCTTTAGGCCTACCAGGAAGAGACTAGTCTGCTAACTCCTAAATTAAAATTCAAGACACTATTCACTCGCGAGCTTTGTGGTAGGTAGACTGGCTCTTACAAAACCAAAGTTTTTAAACAGATAATCAGATTGCCCAACATATCTTGTCCTTCCCTCCAACAATGTTAAAATCCACTTCAAGTCTAACTGTGAAGGACTCTTCCTACTGGAGTTGAAGGGTTCACAAGAAAAGTATGCAAGTAAATGGTCTGATTAAAATTAAAATCTGAAATCAGCCAAGGTAGGAAACTCGGATGAGTTCTTAGCACAGCCCTGTTTGTATAGAAAATAGCATAATGTTCCTGGGAACAAAATACCTGAAGCTCTCTCACTCTGTGGACTGACATAACAGCTACTAAAACGGCAGTGCTCCAAGTCAAATGCTAAAGGTTGCCTTAAGAATATGTGTCCCTTTCTCCGAGACCCTGCACCTGCATGGAGAAAAGAGAAAGATCACTGGTACTAAGGGGTCGTAGGACCGCCTGAACTGGAGCAGGTGAGAATGAGAAGCTGAGAACCAGGGTGTACTCCAGCCCCTGATAACTTTGACAGGCTGAAGCATTTGAACTGTGCATTATACCTTACTTAGTGCCTCACCCAAACACCAACTGTAATCAAGGGGACATATGAGCAGGTATTAGCGCAAAGCAGTTTAGTGTAGGGGGGCTGGAGCTATGGCAAAGGAGTCCAATGTAGGGGGCTACTCCAATACCATGTATCTCCCCCAGGGAATCCCTGACCATACCACCCTGATTAAGGCATCTGGAATGCACATCTCCTGCATTGAAGACAACTGAGTAGGCACGCTGGCAGCCTTTAACAATGGCTTGACCTAAAATGAACAGCCTTGAGGTCGCACAAAACCTACAATGGGGCTGCATCCTCAGGAACAAGAGGAACCCCCTCCTAAACCACGGGTGGGGCTGGCCCCTCAGGATCAAAAGACTGCTTGAGCCACGATCGCTGGCCATGGCCGGGAATAGCCTCACCCTACAGGAGACTGGGGGGTCACTTTCCAACCCTACTGCTGTCATCCAGACACCAGCACTGCAGACTGATGTGGTTCGAGGCACTAAAGGATACCAGCGCAATCCAGACTGTGTGGCAGGTGCAAAGGAAGCCTATTTCAAATAATTTCCAAATCACTGGGACCCCTTTTAGAGCATTTGATGCACTCAGGGGGATCCCAATTGCCTCTCCTTCCATTTTACAGCTCCTGTAGATCATGTTGGACTGCAACGTGGGTAAGCCACGAAGTTTTGGTTTCCCCCGCAGAGTATCGAGAACTCTCCAGCGGTGGAACCAGACAGAGATTGGCCTAATGGCTAGAGCGCTCAACCTCGAAGCTGGGGAACTGGGTTCGAGTCTCAGTAGAGATGCTCAACATCTGTGATTCTGGGCAAATCAAGTAATCTCCCCATACAAAATAATAATGTGTCCGACTAACGCAACTGGTGCTCATGTAAAGCGCTCCGATACGTTGGGTCAAGTTTGTGCTATAAAAACTACAAAATAAAAATAGAAGATCTTGACATGATCCTTGAGGCCATAAAATTGACAAAGACAGCCTCTGAAACGAAGAACGATGCAACTGCCATAGATGTCTGCCTACGGCGGGATGACCACAAAAAAAGACAAATTGAATCAGAGCTGAAGAAGGCATAACAGGACTTACAGACCCGAGCATACAGCAGCAAGATAAAAACCTCACAAAGAGCATTCTCTTCCTCGAGGGCAGCGCGTAGAACGCCAAGGCTCACAGACAACCAAGCAAAATCAGAATGGTAGGCATGCCTGAGGGCTCCAAAGTACAATACGCTGTTATCTTTCTTAAAACATGTTCATGAGGTTTGTGGCAGCTCATGCCATCTATCATTGATTCTACTGAAAGATCAAATAGAGTCTTGGACGGCCACCTGATGCCTGGTGCTCAGCCAAGGCTGAGAATGCTAAAATCCTCAACTAGATAAACCATGATTGAAATCCTGTGAGCGGCCCGACAGGCAGGATGTCTTAAGCTTGACAACTATCTCATATTTCCAGACTACACCTTGGCTGTGCAGCACCAAAGAGCCTACTTCCTGATCTCAAGACGAAACTTAGAAAAATGGGGATAAGGTACTGCAAAGTGATGGTCTGCCCGATGTGGAAGGGCATAACAACCTTAGGTAAGAAGGAAGGACGGGTCCTTAGAACCACCTTGTCCAGATAAACAGAAAGGAAAGGAGGTTTAGAAGAAAGGGGCTGGAGCTCACTCACTCTTCTGGCAGAGGTGATAGCTACCAGGAAAGCCGTCTTTAGAGTAAGAAGCCGCAAAGGACAGTTATGAAGAGGCTCAACGGGAGCGCACATCAGATATGTCAAGACAAGGCTTAAGTCCCATTGAGACATTATGAACGGCACAGGAGGAAACGTGTGCGTGATGCCTTCCAGGAAACGGTTAACAACCGGGGACTTAAAAAGAGAAAGCTGATCAGGAAGCCGCAGAAAGGCGCAGATGGCAGAAAGATAACCCTTGATAGTGCCCAGAGCAGAGCCCTGCTGGGCCAAAGAAAGAAGGAATAGAAGAACTTCGGAAAGAGGGGCAGACAGGGATCCACAGACTTATCTGTGCCCCATGTCACAAACTTGTTCCACCTGCAGGCGTACACCGTTTTCATGGAGGGACGCCTGGCTGCCAGAATGACATCACAGACTTCAGGAGGAAGATCAAAAGCTGTCAACTATCGCCACTCAATCTCCACGCATGGAGGTGGAGGCTGGACAGGTTCGGGTGGAGGGCCATCGCCTGCTGCTGCGACAGAAGATCCTCCCGAAGAGGCAGTTGGATCGGGGGACCGATCACCATGTTGAGTAGCTCAGGATACCAGTATCTTCGTGCCCAATCCAGAGCCACAAGAATGACTTGTGCCCAGTCGCTCCTGATGATCTTCAGCACTCTGGGCTTAAGTGGTATAGGCGGAAAGGCGTACAACAGACCACAGCTCCACTCGCGACGAAAAGCGTCGCCGAGCCAGTTTTGCCTGACAGAGGGTTCAGGGCCCCATCCCGCCCTGCTTGTTGCAATACCACATGGCAGTGTTGTTGTCCGTGAACACCTGCACTACACTTCCTCGGACAGAGGGAAGGAATGCTTTCAGAGCCAGTTGGATCGCCCAAAGCTCCAAAAGATTGATGTGGAGCCGGGACTCCGCCGGAGACCAGAGGCCTCTGATTTCCACCTGAAGGTGGGTGATGACTGCCTGGGTCGAGCCCGCCTTCAACAACCAGTCATCGAGGTAGGGGAAGACTAACGCCCCTGACCTGCGCAGATGAGCTGCGACCACAGTCATCACTTTCGTGAACACCAGAGGGGCACTTGTAAGGCCAAAGGGGAGCACAGCAAACTGAAAATGCTCCTGGCCTACTGTGAACCGCAGGTAACGCCAGCAGTCAGTCAGGACGGGGATGTGAAAATATGTGTCCTGCAAGTCCAACGCTACCATCCAGTTTTCAGGGTCGAGGGCAGAAAAGAAAACAAGGAACTCCCTCATGACCTAAATACTTATACAGCGAAATTAATCCAATACATACAATGAGCACCCTATCCAAATTTTTAAGCCCACTAGACAAAAAGTTCCAACATTTATAATAATGATTCTTTCATTTCTTTTATCAAAACTTTTTTCATTATTATTTCTTTATATTTTCAGCATTTGTTATATATACATAAATAATCACCAACTAAAGAGACAATATATACAACTAAATCATATACAATCAACCCCGGTAGAGAGGAATACAAATACACAACTCATTCAAACCCTACTCACACACACACACACCCATCCAAACCTTCACATTCATAACATAACTGGGGAACACAAGTACAAGATGACAGTGTAATTGGGATGATTAAAGACAAGAATTGCAGATGGCAGGATTTTTCAGGGCAGTGGTCGACGCGTATCGGTGGGTGAAAGATGCTAGAGTGCCACCTTCATCAGGAACTGCCAGATATAATGCCCACTCAAGGGCCACTCCACCCGGGGAAAAAGACAGAAATCAAACTGCAAGAATTGTATCACAATCCTCTATTTCAGAACAACCAGATGTTGCAAAGATTTAATGTCAGAAGACTGGACACTCCTCAAACCGCTGCCAGCAAGCAACACTCAATAACTTACGCGACTCAATACCATATGACGTCGTTTAGAGATGTCTGTAGATGCTCCAAAAAACATTCTTCTGTTTGAGATTCTTTTAACACAATGCGTACACAGCCGGTCCAAGCACATCTGAGGAGGTATTCATGCGCAGGATATTCGGTATCCACGCCACAAAGGTAATCAAATATCCCTACAATCTTTCCATGACGTCCCTAGGGCTTCCTCCTCCTATCTTACCAAATATTGTATACTTCATTCTATAACTGGCCTTAAATAAATAGACGTGGAGAGCCACAGCAATTGCAGCAAGTCGTGTCGCATCCTCAGAATAGTCGAGGGCAGCCAAGACCTGAGCCAGAGTCAGCATCTTGAACTTCTCCTTCTGGAGAAAGCGATTTACATCCCTGAGGTCCAAGATGGGGCGCAAGCCCCCTTTGTCCTACTTGGGGACCAGAAAGTAGTGGGAACAACCACCACGTCTTACTTCCGGCCCAGTAACGCGCTCAATGGCCCCCTTGGCCAAGAGGGCATTGACTTCCTGTTGGAGAAGCGCAAAGTGATCCCCGACATGCGGTGGAACTAACGTGGCATGGTAGACTCGTAGAGGGGGGTCAGGGGGTGAGGGAGGAGCTCCTCCAGACGAGCTGCAATACCCACTTGTCGTAAGTGACAGAACGCTAATGGGGAAGATGATGACGACTCCTGCCACCCACTGGCGTGAGGTGCAACCTGAAGCTCAGACTAGGAAAGCTTCGAGGTAGACGTCGCGGGGTGGATGTGGACTGAACCTCACACCGGCCCGCAGAGCCACCTCGCCGGCCTCCACGCCGATTCTGGTTCTGCGCAGGCTTTTGACCGAACGAACGGGCAGGGGCGCCTCTGCCATGGCCACGAAAGGAATGAAACGTAGACGTGGCCGGGTGTGTGGCGGGAAGGCCCAAGGACTTGGCCGTAGCTCGAGAGTCTTTAAAATGCTCCAGTGCCGTGTCGGCCTTATCACCAAACAGGCGAGTGCCATCAAAGGGCATGTCCATGAGTGAGCTCTGGACGTCCAGGGAGAACCCAGTGGACCACAACGAGGCGTGGCGCCGAAGCGCCACGGTCATGGAAATAGCCCTACCGAGGGAGTCCGTGGCGTCCAAGCCACAACGAATGGCAAATCTAGTCGTGTGTTAACCCTTAGCCACAGCCTGAGACAGCATAGTCTGGACCTCCTCTGGGCACTGAAGCAACACCTCAGCCACGGAATCCCACACCGCGTGGGAATAGCGGCCCAGGAGGCATGCGGTGTTTACTGACCGCAGTCCTAAGCTGGCCTGAAGAGAAAAACCGCTTGCCAAAATGCTCCAATTTTTTTGGAGTCCTAATCCGGCAGAGCCGTGGAAAAGGCACTCTGAGATGTAGAAGCTTGAATGACCAGACTTTTGGGTGTAGGATGAGCGGTCAGAAAGGCAGGGTCACCTGGCGCCGGGCGTGGACGCCTGGTGACGTTCTTATCCACAGGGGCGTCTGTGGAGGGCCGTGACCAAGTGCCCAACAAGACTTCGGTGAGGGCATCATTAAACGGCAGCAGCGGCTCCGATGAAGTGGACGCCGGCTGGAGCATCTCAGTGAGGAGATTTGTCTTCAGGGTCACCGTGGGGCGATCGAGGCTAAGGACCTCAGCAGCCCGACGGAGAACCACCATATACAAGGCACCTTCCTCCACAGTGGGCGGAGGAGAGGAAAACCCCGGATCAGAGGAGACCTCTAGGCCACCGGCCTCCTCCAAGTAGTCCACGCAGTCCTGCTCAGAATCACACTGACGAGCAAGCGGGACCTCAGACCCTTTCCAGTCATCCTCCTCCGCCGGCGCCGTAGGCACAGGCCTCAGCGGCGGGGCTGGGACCGGTGAGGTAATAACTGGGGCCGGGAACGGCGCCGGTTCCCAATCGGATCCCAGGCGGGGACGAAGCCATCCGGGAACCGGGGGCAGAGGCGGAACCAGCGGTATCCACTCCGCTGCCAGAGCCAAGGGCGACACTGGGGCTGGCAGCCAGGGACCTCTTGGCGCCGAGGCCGGAGCCAGGGGCGCAGGATCCTGTGGCGCCGGAGCTGCTGGCGGCGCCAGGGCTGGATTCGCCGGAGGAGTCGACGGACCAGCAGAATTCAGACACGGGACCGCGGGGCCCGAGGACTAAACAGGCGGTCCATGGCAGCAAGGAATTCTTGCATTTGTGCGGGAGTCGCTGACAGACCCGGGTAAGGCGGGTAGGCCGTGGGACTCCCAGGCTTTAAAGAACCCGCCGGGGCGGAGCCCCTGTCCCCCTCAGCTGCATCCGAGGACCGACGTCAGAGAGCGAAAACGCTTCTTTAACTTCTTTTTGTGCCGTCTCTTACTCGAATCAGAGTGTGAAGACTTGGAACCCGAGAAGTGGGGATGACGGCTCCATTTGCGGTCACGGGAACGACCCCTGGATCTCGAACGGTGTGGGACGAGTGCCAAACTTCAAGCAACTTCCGGTGCCGCTCCCTCAAGGCCTTCGGGCCAAAGCCCTACAGCCCAGACAGGAGCGGGGAGTCATAGTCGTGCTCCAGGCAGGAGAGACAGACGTCATGAGGGTTCGCCACCGACATATTGCGACGGCAGGTCCCGCAAGACTTAAAACCAGGCATCCCTACCTGCACCAGAGAGAAGAACCAACACGAGACAAAAGTCTAAAAAAAGATAATAAAAAAATTACTGAGGTACGTGCTCTAACCGGATCTGCGCTTACAGTAGCGGAAAAAGGAAGAACTGACGCCAGCATACATGGGAGGTGCCTAAGTAGTCTCCGTGTTGTCATCTTGGTGCATATGACACCAGCGACGGACGCGGAGCCGCAGGACACCACCTACTGATGCGCAGGGGTACTGCTAAGCAAAATTTCCGGATCCAGTATGACGCCAGGGGATATTCTAAAGGTAAGGAATCGATCACTAACGTGTCTCTTTCAATGATGCCTCATTCCCCCAGACCCATTATTGTGCAGGAGTCACCCCTCCCACCAGCAGGGACTCCACAAACAGATGGCACTATCTAACAGGGGAACTCCTCTACACTTCCCCTCCACAGGTCATTTCCAGAGCGTAACGACGTCAGTGGGGAGCCACACAGTGCTACCTAACGGTGTGCAGAGGTCTGCTAAAAGGCTTCTGAATTCATTAGGACACCAGCAGAATATTCAAAAGGTGAGGAATCTGCAGTCAGAAGTCTCAAATGATAGCAGGGGTAGCCCAGCCAGGGGCTGGCCCTAATATGTACAGTTTAAATTTAGGGCTGGGAAGGAAGGACCTAGCTGGATCCAAGCCGATGCGAGGGCCATTACACCTCATTAGGTTAACTTCCTGCAGGTTTGGGTAGGAGAGTGAAGGAGAAATAGTTCTCTGGATGTCAATCCTGCCAATAACTCCTATATATTTATTACTGACGGACACTGTAGTTTATGATGATGTTGGTTATGGTTAACCAAAGCATCTTCATTTGCATGTATTTGAAAGTTCGTATTGATTTTGTATTTCTGGGACGATACATCACAGAGTTTTGAGATAAAGATAAGAGCTCAGACTTACCACCCCCTCTTTCAAATACTCTTCCTTCATGTAGTGTGACAAAGTCTCTAGTGTGAGTTTAGCCCTCCACCTTGCTCCATTTTAAGCATTGTCAAATTTGACCTCCGTATGGAAACAAGTAATATATTTGATGTTCCTGCCATACAGCTTCCTCAAAACTCTGGTGGTGACATGGTTCTTCTATTTGCCGTTTAGGATGCCAGACATTCAGGAGTATCAATTGAGATACCCTTAAAAGAGTTTTAAGTCTGGTAGGGCTATTACCCCTTAATAGTGGATAATTTGGGTGTATTGAATGCTATACTGGGAGGCCCTGGTCACACCGTACACCCTAGCAAAGAAGTTGTGGTGAACCTTGTGAAGGGTATTTTGTAGCACAAACAAGTACATAGGGAGAGTAATCATTTTCTGGAGTGCTGCCTTAGCCAGGACAGATAATGGGAGCTTTCTTCAGTTCTCAGTATCAATCTAGTACTTGTCTAGGATTCTACTTAAGTTGTTTCTCATGAACACCCTCGTGCAAGTCGTTACGTAGATACCAAGTGTAACAATCAAAGAAGACTCGCAGACAGCTCTTCTAGTTGGTAGTTCATTCATCAAGTTACAGCTTAATAAGTTTCAATATACGCCCCACCAGGAGCAGTCTCCTGGACTCTCAGCCCACCTTCTCCAACTGCTATCGCACAAGTTACTACTTGTGTAACGATATATCTGTAAGAGACATTAGTTAGTGATAGATTCCTTACCTTAGAATATCCCCAGGGGTCAGACTGGATCCGGAAATTTTTGCGTAGCAGTACCCTTGCGCGTCGGTAGGCGTCGTCTGCGGCTCTGCGTCAGTCGTCGGCATCTTGGGCGCCGTGATGACGTCATCGGAGTACTTAGACGCCGCCTCCACATGCTGACGTCAGTTCTTAGACACAGCTTTTCCGCGCCAGAAGCGCAGAGCCATGTTAAAAACCAACACTGGTTCCATTGAAACTAGGGCCCTGAAAGGGGATGACCGTAACCCTAGATATCGGTTCGCAGAACGGGGAGGATGGGTGAGTCGGTAAGGAATCTATCACTAACTAATGTCTCTTACAGATATATCGTTACACAAGTAGTAACTTGTGCATCTGAAAGAGACACAATAGTGATAGATTCCTTACCTTAGAATAGATACCCCAGCAATACCAACCCCGGTGGTGGGTCTGCGAACCAATAATCACACCAGAAAGTCCTGGAGAACGGAACGGCCAAAGAAGCCATCCCTCCGGACTTGGCTGTCCAGGCAGTAGTGTCTTGCAAACGTGTGCAGCTAGGCCCACGTAGCCTCTTGGCAAATGTCCTGCAAGGGCACTCCCCGGCCCAGGGCAGTTGTAGTCGCAATGGCCCGGGTGGAATGAGCCCGCAATCCAACAGGGGGCTCCTTTTTAGCCAAGGAGTAACATGCCTGGATACACAAGATGATACACCGAGAGATGGTCCGCTTGTGCACCGCTTTTCCCTTCTTAGCGCCCACGTAACCAACAAAGAGTTGGTCATCCACCCGGAACTGGCATGTACGATCCAAGTAGAATGAAGGCGCCCGTTTTGGGTCCAGACGGTGGAGCCGCTCTTCCTCTTTAGAGGGATGCGGTGGCGGAAAGAAGGTGGGCAAGGTAATTGACTGCCCGATATGGAAGGCCGTGACCACCTTGGGCAGGAAAGATGGCTTAGTACGCAACACAATCTTGTCAGGATGGACAGAAAGGAAAGGGGGTGTACATGAAAGAGCCTGGAGCTCACTCACTCTCCTGGCAGAGGTGACGGCAACCAGGAAAGCTGTCTTTAAAGTAAGAAGACGGAGAGGACAGTTGTGAAGTGGCTCAAAGGGAGCGCACATCAGAAACGTAAGAACAAGGTTCAAGTCCCACTGAGGCATCACAAATGGAACAGGAGGGAACATGTGTGTGATGCCCTTCAGAAAACGAGTTACAATAGGGGACTTGAACAAAGAAGGTTGATCAGGCAGCCTTAGAAAGGCTGAAAGGGCAGAAAGGTAGCCCTTGATAGTGCCCAGAGCAGAGCCCTGCTGGGCAAGAGAAAGAAGGAAGAGAAGAACCTCAGAGAGAGGGACAGCAAGAGGATCCACAGCATTTGCTGTGCACCATGCCACAAATCTGTTCCACCTGCAGGCGTATACCGACTTTGTGGAGGGACGCCTGGCTGCCAGAATGACATTACAGACTTCAGGAGGCAAGTCAAATGGCCTCAACTGTCGCCGCTCAATCTCCAAGCATGGAGGTGGAGACTGGACAGGTTCGGGTGGAGGACCGTCCCCTGCTGCTGCGACAGAAGGTCCGCCTGAAGAGGCAGACGAACCGGGGGATCGACTGACATAGCTCTGGATACCAGTACCTTCGTGCCCAGTCCGGAGCCACAAGGATGACTTGGGCCCGGTCGCGCTTGATCTTCTTCAGCACTCTGGGCAGAAGTGGTAGAGGCGGAAAAGCGTACAATAGACCGCAACTCCACGCGCGACTAAAAGCGTTTCCGAGCGAGTGCCGCCTTGGAAATTCCAACGCGCAGAACTGATGACATTGCGCGTTCTCTTCGGTGGCGAATAGATCTAACCAAGGCTCTCCCCACTGCAGAAAGAGGCCTTGCGCCACGTGCAAGTTCAGACGCCATTCATGATCCATCATACACAGACGGCTGAGCTCGTCCGCCCTGGCGTTCAGAGAACCTGCCAGGTGTTGAACCACCAGGGTCACGCCCTGATGTTCCAGCCACTGCCAGAGGTGCAGAGCCTCCTGGCAAAGGGTCCACGACCCCACCCCGCCCTGTTTGTTGCAGTACCACATGGCGGTGGTGTTGTCCGTGAACAACCTGCACTACACACCCCCGAACAGATGGGAGGAATGCCTTCAGTGCTAGACGAATCGCTCGCAGCTCCAAAAGGTTGATATGGAGCCGGGACTCCGCCGGAGACCAGAGGCCTCTGATCTCCGTCTCTCCCATGTGGCCTCCCCAGCCCTGGAGGGACGCGTCCGTCACAACTACGTGCTCCGGTTGGGGAAGGGAGAGCGATCTGCTGCTGACCCAATCATGGTCCGTGAACCACCACTGCAGCTGTCTCGCAGTGCCCTCCGAGATCAGGACATGGTAGAATAGGTTGCCCTGATGCTAGGCCCACTGAAACTTCAGGTCCCACTGCAGAGCCCGCATCAGACACCGGGGGTGATGCACCAGAAGGATGCAGGAGGCCATCAGCCCCAGCGTCAACCTGACCGAGACCCGGGACAAAGGCTGAAAGAGTGTAATCAGAGCCTGAATGTCCCGAACCCGCTGTTCTGGAGGATAAACCCGAAACTGCGCAGAGTCGACAACCGCTCCGATGAAGAGGAGCTTCTGAGAGGGGCACAGGTGTGACTTCGGCACATTGATGGAAAACCCCAGCAGGTGCAGGAGGTTTGCCGTTGTCTGGAGGTGGCTGACGACTGCTTGGGGCGAGCCCGCCTTCAACAACCAGTCTTCGAGGTAGGGGAAGACTGAAACCCCTAACCTGCGCAGATGAGCTGCAACCACCGCCATCACCTTCGTGAACACCCGTGGGGCACTGGTAAGGCCAGAGGGGAGCACGGTAAACTGAAAGTGCTCGTGGCCTACTGTGAACCGCATCTAACGCCGGTGGGCCTGCAGGACGGGGATGTGGAAATAAGCGTCCTGCAAGTCCAACGCTACCATCCAGTCTCCTGGGTCTAGGGCAGCTAAGACCTGAGCCAGTGTCAGCATTTTGAACTTCTTCTTCCGGAGGAAGTCGTTGACGTTCCGTAGGTCCAAGATAGGGCATAGGCCCCCTTTTCCCTTCTTGGGTACCAGAAAGTAGTGGGAGTAGCAACCACACCCTACTTCTGGCCCAGGAACGTGCTTGATGGCCCCCTTGGCCAAGAAAACCGTAACTTCCTCATGCAGAAGTCGCAAATGATCCCCCAATACATGGTGTTTCCGCGGTGGCATGGCTGGAGGGGTCGCCTCGAAGGGAAGGCAGTAGCCCCTTCGGACGATTTCCAGCATCAACCTGTCCGATGTGACAGTGCGCCAGTGGAAGAGGTGATGGCGAACACTGCCCCCCACTGGCAACACATGGGCCTGAAAGCACGGACTAGGAGGGTTTTGAGGCGTATGCTGCGGGGGAAGGTGTGGACTGTCCTCGCCGTTGTCCCCGACCGCCGCCACGGCGCCAGATCGAGGGAGGTATCGGGGACGGCGCCGGGGATGACATCTGAGGGACCGGCGCCGGGGAGGTCGTTAGGTCCACCGGCGATGACCCGGATCCGGATGCAGTGGGGGCCTGCGGCGCCGTGCCCTAAGGTGCCGGCGCCGAAGCACCCGACGGCGCGGGGCTGAAGCCCCCGACCCGCTAGGGCCCCCAGACGGGTCCGCTGGGCCCGAAGGCGCCACAGAGCCCGCCGGGGGAGTGAGGGACCTCATGGCCATGAGGAACCGCTCGATCTCCTCCGGCGTCGCGTGCGGCCCAGGGACTGGAGGGTATGGGGCGGGACACGATGCCTGCAACTCCGACGGAGCCGCGTGGGCGGTGCCACCAGAACCCCCGGCCGCGTCATGAAAGCGTCGGGGGGGGGGGGGGGGGGAGTCTGAAGAGCGATGGCGTCTCTTCGACTTCTTGTGCTTACCTGACGACTTCGACCCTGAGAAGTGATGTCGACTCCCGGAGCTACGATGGCTCCGCTCCCGCGACCGGTCCCTCGACCTCCATCCCGACCGGGACCTCTCCTGGCGCGGGGCCAACTGCCGGAGTTCGAGACGCTTGCGGGACCGCTCCCGCCTAGCTTTCGAACTCGGGGCCCGGCAGTCGGAACAGGTCTTGTCGTCGTGGTCGACACCGAGACAGTGGAGACACCGACGGTGAGGGTCGGTGACCGACATCAGTCGGTCGCAGTCCTCACAGGGCTTAAAACCTGGCATCCCTATCGGCACCTTTCGGAGTCGAAGACTCGAAAAAGAAATGATCAAAAGAGATCAAAAAAAGTTTAGTCAAAAAAGACTAAGGTACCACTTTTTCCGGATCTGCGCTGCTGGCGCGGAAAAAAGAAGAACTGACGTCAGCAGGCAGAGGCGGCGTCTAAGTACTCCGACGACGTCATCACGGCGCCCACGACAGACGCGGAGCTGCAGACGACGCCTACCGACGCGCAAGGGTACTGCTACGCAAAAATTTCCGGATCCAGTCTGACGCCTGGGGATATTCTAAGGTCAGGAATCTATCACTAACGTGTCTCTTTCAGATTCATCAGTACAAACATTCATCACATTCCAAATGACATCATATTGCTAGAGTATCAGGCAGAGAACAAGGACAGGGAAGATGCATTACTTATCAAGCAGATTACTACACATCTTCCCCCTTATAAAGATTAAACAAAATCAAACAGTATACACATATATAAACATAGGAAAAGAAGATAAACATTCCAGAAATAAACTAAATAGAACACAGTACTAATATGGGAAGAAACTCTCCTCAAGTAATAATAATGTAAAATGTAATAGTAATATAAGTAATACATTGCCTTCCCTATGTAATAATAATAATAATAATAGTAATGCAATAATAATAATAGTAATGCAGTTATAATAATGTAAGTAATAAACAGTAAAATAGAAATATTAAACAAACAAATAGCAGGACCAGGGAATATCACATGCCTTCTACTGCACGCACTGTAATATACCGTATACTTACCCCTACTGCATACTTTTGCAAGAACAGGGACTCATTCTCCCACAATAATACTCTGTTCACATACTGCATTCCCAATAATACCCTGTTCACATATTGATTACTATGTAGTACCAGTAACTTTATAAAACACTAATAATAATAATAGTAATGCAGTAATATTATTGTGAAGGGGGAATCCATCTCCCTATAAACCACACACCACAGTAACCTCCCAAATCATTATAAAGGGGAATCCACCTCCCTATAACGCCACATATGCAGTAACCTCCCAAATCATTGTAAAGAGGGAATCCACCTCCCTATAAACCACACACCACAGTAACCTCCCAAATCATTGTAAAGAGGGAATCCACCTCCCTATAAACCACACACCACAGTAACCTCCCAAATCATTGTAAAGAGGGAATCCACCTCCCTATAAACCACACACCACAGTAACCTCCCAAATCATTGTAAAGAGGGAATCCACCTCCCTATAAACCACACACCACAGTAACCTCCCAAATCATTGTAAAGAGGGAATCCACCTCCCTATAAACCACACACCACAGTAACCTCCCAAATCATTGTAAAGGGGGAATCCACCTCCCTATAAACCACACATATGCAGCAACCTCCCAAATCATTGTAAAGAGGGAATCCACCTCCCTATAAACCACACACACGCAGTAACCTCTAAAAGGGGAAATCCACCTCCCTATAATACACTGTAAAATGAAAACACACATCAAATTAATGAATGACATAGAACTTCACAGTCATCTCAATACGCCATTGAACCGATGAGTGGACTAGCATCTCACATCAACTCATATGCAACAATCCTCTGCTTCTGGAACATTTGTCCCCGTTTAGGGATGTTGCGGTTCAAGCTCTTGGACCTTAATCCCCACAAGGGCTGTTCGACCCCGTTTTTTGGACTCTTCGTCGTGGTTCAAATTCTGGAACCATTGTCCCCAACTTGGGCTCTCAGACCCGCTTCGGAAATCGCTGTTCCGATTCTGGGCACACTCTGAACTATGCCTCCCGACATCAGCTTCAAGAACAACTGTCTCGGTTCTGGGCTCTATGTCCCTTTTCTCTCTAGTCAGGCTCTCTGACTCACTGTTGAGCTCTTCAACAAAACACAGTTCCACAACTGGTGCTCTATATTTCACAGTGTATTAAACGAGTGAACTGTTTATTTCCTTGCCCAGGTGCAGTGGTGCTAAATAGCCACAAGATGGTGCTGTTATACAAGTTCTTAATTGTCTTAAATGACAGTACCTGTGGCCCCGTGACGATCTTCAGACAGCGACGCTCACAGCAATCCTCTCTTTAAAATTATCTTTTTAGTCAGTGCGTGGCTCACGAAATTAACTTAATTGGTAATACTTGGTCCTAAAGAAACAAAATGGAGGCACGCATATTGACGGCACGAACATGCAGCAAACATTGTCACACAGAAGTACAGACGTGGATGAAGTGAGGAGGTGTCACAGAAGAGGTGTTGGCATGATGGCGCTGCAGGTCTACGTGAGAAGGTAAAGCGGGGCATGTATTGCCCATCTCATGCTAGGCATTTAAAAAATAAACCGTAAAAGTTGATCCGCTATTGAGAAAACAGAGCAATCTGTTGATCTTTGCACTCCGATTAACAAAACCATCTGGTGACCCTTGACCCTGTTCGCAGGGCCAGTCGCTCCACTCACCGCACGGCCCCCGTGTGCCCTGGCTACTGCTGCTGCCGCATCTCTCGCCGCCTCTCCTGCTGCCCTTAAACCCTGTGATTCTCCCTGCCTCCGTGCCCTCTCTGCTTGGGCCACCACTTTTGTTTGCTGAATTGTGTTGTGCCTCTGTCCTCGAGGCTCGCCCCCTCGCCGCTACCCCCGTGACTGGTTTTCCCGCTCTTGTCTCTCCCTGCTCCCCACCGCTGCTCCCCTGCGGCCCGCCCCTTTTCCTGCTCTTCCCGATCCCGCTCCCCATTCGCCGCCCCGCTCCCGCCTCCCAGCTGCTCCTCCCTCCCACTTCGCCATATATGGCGGGGACCGCGCGTACGCGCAGCGGGCACGCCAAAGGCAAGCCCGTCTACGCCTGGACCGCACCCAGCGCCAGAACCCCGCCGGAGCCAGCCCACCCGACGGAGATACAATGCCACCACCCTCCACGCACTCAACACCAGCCGACAACCAGCCTGCTACCGAGGAACCCCGAAACGCACCCACGGAGCATTCACCTGCAAGTTCACCTGCCCTCGGTCCGGCACCGCACCCGCCAGTATCGGCGCCAACCACAACCACCTCGAATGCATCCTGCTCAACACCCGCTCCGTCCACAAACACGCCGCTGAACTCTGGGACCTCCTTGACTCCACAGCGCCGGACGTCGCCTTCCTCACGGAAACCTGGAAGAATGCCTCCTCAGCCCCCGACATCGACAGAGCCATCCCGGACTACAAGATCATCCGGAGGGACCGCGTCAACCAAGCTGGAGGGGGCATCCCCACTGTCCACAGAAACACCATCCGCATCACGACTGACAACAACGACGCCATCACCACCGCCGAGCACCTTCACTTCAAGATACACACCGACCCCAAGACCACCCTCAGAGGTACCCTCATCTACAGACCCCCGGGACCACGCACCCACTTCAGCGAAGCCATCGCAGACTTCATCAGCCCGCTCGCTCTCGCCTCCTCAGACTACATCCTCCTAGGGGAACTCAACTTCCACCTGGAGAACAACAAGGACAACAACACCACCTCCCTGCTAGACAACCTCGCCAACCTCTGACTCAAGCAACTGGTCAACACCCCCACCGACCGAGCCGGCCACACGCTCGACCCCTTCTCCTCCAGCAACCACATGATGAACACAATCCACCCAGGCTCCCCAGCCGACCCCTGCCCACACCACATCTTCAACAAAGCGGACTCCATCATCGCACCCCAACTCCGGGACATCATGAACAACTCCTTCGCATCCGCCACCTTCCCGGAGGGCTGGAAGCACGCGGAGATCAACGCCCTCCTGAAGAAACCCACCGCAGACCCCACTGACCTCAAGAACTTCCGCCCCATCTCGCTCCTCCCCTTCCCCGCAAAAGTCATCGAGAAAACCATCAACATGCAGCTGACTGCCTTCCTCGAGACGAACGGCTCCCTCGACCCATCGCAGTCCGGATTCCGAGCGAACCACAGCACCGAGACCGCCCTCATCGCAGCCATCGACGACATCAGGACTCTGCTGGACAACGGGGAAACTGCCACCCTCATCCTCCTCGACCTATCGGCTGCTTTCGACACGGTCTGCCACCGCACCCTGACAACCCGCCTCCACCACGCCGGAATCCAAGGAAAGGCCCTGGAATGGATCACCTCCTTCCTCTCCGACAGAACCCAAAGAGCCCGTCTCCCGCCTTCCGCGCAGCAGCCACCAAGGTAATCTGCGGCGTACCCCAAGGCTCCTCGCTCAGCCCCACCCTCTTCAATGTCTACATGAGCCCCCTCGCAGCCATCGCAAGCAAGCACAACCTCAACATCGTCTCCTACGCTGACGATACCCAACTGATCCTCTCCCTCACCAACGACCCTGCCACCGCCAAGGCCAGCTTCCAGGAAGGTATGAAAGACGTCGCAGAATGGATGAAGCTCAGCTGGCTGAAACTGAACTCAGACAAGACGGAAGTTCTCATCCTCGGCCCATCCATCTCCTCCTGGGACGACTACTGGTGGCCCCCGGCTCTGGGCACCCCCCCAAGCCCACGGACCATGCACGCAACCTGGGTTTCATCCTCTACTCCTCCCTCACGATGACCAGGGAAGTCAACGCCGTCACCTCTTCCTGCTTCAACACCCTCCGCATGCTCCGAAAGTTCTTCCGTTGGATCCCCACTGGAACCAGGAAGACTGTCACCCAGGCCCTCGTCACCAGCTGACTGGACTACGGGAACGCTCTCTACGCAGGGACCACTGCCAAACTTCAGAAAACACTCCAGCGCATACAGAACGCATCCGCACGGCTCGTCCTGGACATCCCCCGACACAGCCACATCTCCGCCCACCTGAGAGACCTGCACTGCCTCCCCGTCAGCAAGAGGATCACATTCAGACTCCTCACCCACGCACACAAATCTCTCCACAACATGGGTCCCGAATACCTCAACAACCACCTCACGTTCTACACACCTACCCGCCAGCTCCGCTCCGCCAGCCTCGCCCTCGCCGCCCCACGTATCCGCAGAACCACCACCAGAGGAAGATCCTTCACCTACCTAGCGGCCAAGACGAGGACAACCCTCCCCACCCACCTATGACTGACCCAGGACCATCTCTCCTTCAGGAAACAACTCAAGACCTGGCAGTTCAATCAGTAGCGCCCCTCCCCCCCTCCTAGCACCTTGTTGAGACCCTCCTGGGAGAGTAGTGCGCTCTATAAATTTCGTGATTGTTCGATTGATCTTTGCACTCCGATTAACAAAACCATCTGTTGATCTTTGCCCTCACTCCATATTTTATTATGTGAAAACAAAATACAGCAGGACTCAATTTTCGCCCACACTTCACACCAAGACAATGTACACGAGATCAGTACTTTTAAACTGGGATACAATCTTTTCATGAGATGAATTCATTTCATGGTGTTTAACATCCCAGCAAAACACCATCAGATAACTATCACTGTTCCCAATAAGCACATTTGAAATGTGAATCTTGAGAGTGCTCTGTGCTTAACCACTTCATACCGGGGCTCGATGCTTGACCCCCGACAACCACATTTCAAGGGACAGCACAACACCGTGGCACGCTGTTAGTCCCGGATACATCTTTATGGTCATAGCCTTCAACATGGGTTTAACACTCACTTCGTTGTTGCCTTAATTACTTTTTACATGGCATATTTTCAGATCGTCATACTTTCAAAACAGGACTGCAGTTACTCTTTACAGTCTCACACACAGGTGGATCTGGCACCTTGAATTTGTTAGGGCAACAGTTATCAGGGTCACTGGGGGGAAGGTGCCAGACAGCTTAAATAGTTCAATGTCTTTAGTAATATTAGTACCTTAAGTCCAAGTACCCGTCAAATAGCCTTCTTTTCTCCATGCATAAGTTCTTTTCCTTTTAAATCATCGCCAATGTAACAATCAAAGAAGTCTCGTAGACAACTCTTGTAGTTGGTAGTTTATTCATCAAGTTACAGCTTAATAAGTTTCAATATACGCCCGACCAGGAGCAGCCTCCTGGCTGCTCAGCCCATTTTCTCCAACTGCTATCTCATCAGTACAAACATTCCTCACATTCCAAATGACATCATATTGCTAGAGCATCAGGCAGAGAACAAGGACAGGGAAGGTGCATTACTTAACAAGCATATTACTACACCAAGGTATTGTAAAAACTGATTTTATTTGCCAATTGACGTGTGTACCCAAATATGCAAAGAGATGTGAAATACCCTCGTTATGGACTACTGGAGGTCTGCCAAATACAAAAAGTATACGGTACAAAAGGGGGTGGTGATGGACGGGCTGGACTGTTTCCATGGGGCACATGGTCAAGACTGATTTGCATATAGCTGGGTTCAAACTGGAAAGGCATGCTGAGCAAAAAAACAATGGATTTAGGCCCAGATCTCTGTACTGGGGTGAATGTATGACATTGTTCTGCATTCTGTCCATCACCGGTTGTTTTGCATTTGTCACCCCGAGTGGGATGGGTACGCTCAGACGTGAGTCCCGTGCTCTCCATGCCACTGGAATCAAGCTATCCAGGCTGAAGAGGGCTGAAAGCCCGAAACCGGTCCTTGGATGCTTGTTTCCAGTCCAGGGAGAACCTGGCTGAGCAGTTCGGGCTGGACTGTTCCCATGGGGCACAGGGTCAAGACTGATTTGCATATAGCTGGGATCCAACTGGAAAGGCATGGTGAGCAAAAAACGATAGATTTAGGCCCAGATCTCTGTACTGGGGTGAATGTATGACATTGTTCTGCATTCTATCCATCACCTGTTTTGCATTTGTCACCCCGAGTGGGACGGGTATGCTCAGACGCGAGTCCCGTGCTCTCCATGCCACTGGAATCAAGCTATCCAGGCTGAAGAGGGCTGAAAGCCCGAAACCGGTGCTTGGATGCTTGTTTCCACTCCAGGAAGGACCTGGCTTAGCAGTTCGGGCTGGACTGTTTCCATGGGGCACAGGGTCAAGACTGATTTGCATATAACTGGGTTCAAACTGGAAAGGCGTGGTGAGCAAAAAAACGATGGATTTAGGCCCAGATCTCTGTACTGGGGTGAATGTGAGAACGCGCGATGTGACGCGGTCGCCTCGCAAGAGGTTAAACCTAAGGCATACAACAGCCAGCCTTGTAACAGCTTCAGAGCAGGATTTCTGAATTGTAGATCTATGATAAAGCATGCAAATGACATCTGGCTGTTATTAGAGAGTCAGGAATGGGATGCTTTGTTCCTGACCGAAACTTGGCTGAATGAGCATAATATAACTGCCATTGCCCTAGCAGTACCTGACGGTTTTAAAATGTGTTTCTACAACCGGGAGGATGGCAGGAGAGGCGGGGGGTGGCCCTCATTTTTAAGGAGTGTCACACCCTTACATCAGCCCTACCTATCTCGATTTTGGGGGTAGAGGGCTTGCATTTTTGCCTGCTAGTTAGCCCCCAAGTGGCTCTAGCTGGGATAGTTATCTACCGCCCCCCAGATTGCACAGAAGGTCGTACAAAGGCATTAATGGACATTATTGTCCAAAGTTCTCTCTTGGATAATCATTTTATGGTTGTCGGGGACTTTAATATGCAT
This sequence comes from Lissotriton helveticus, assembly GCF_964261635.1. Lineage (NCBI taxonomy): Eukaryota > Metazoa > Chordata > Amphibia > Caudata > Salamandridae > Lissotriton > Lissotriton helveticus. The sequence goes on along the minus strand of NC_136060.1, from coordinate 473,661,509 downwards.
GTTGATAGATCGGATAACTTACAGGCGGAGCATCTAGTTGCCTCACTGAGTGCGGCGAATTTGGTCCTATCCACTAGGGGAACGACGCATAGGGCTGGTCATATGCTCGATCTGATCTTCTCGAATATAAATGGCCTGTCAGTGGAAGATGTACAGCCACTGCTGTGGTCAGATCATGCATTAATCCCTTTTGTGGTAGTGCTAGAAGGGATTGGGACAGCTAAGGGGAAACGGTCCTTTTTTCAGAGGCAGTGGAAAAAGCTCACTCCAGAGATTATGGGCCCAGTTTTGGCGCACAACCCCCCACAGCTAACCACAAATGCCAGTAAGGATGCTATGGCGCTGAATCAATGGATAGGGGACATGATGTCACAGATTGCTCCTGCCAAGCGGGCAATGTCGCAGAGGGAGTCGCCCTCGGCCCCTTGGTTTTCTGTCGAACTTAGGTCAGAAAAATCAGACTGCAAGATGTTGGAGCGCATTTGGAGGACAGATTACTGCCCTTTAGCCAAAGTCCAATACAAAGAAGCCATGAATAAATTTCATACGTTTATAAAAAGGGCCAAGAAAATGTTTTTTGCCACCGCTGTCCAACAAGCAGAACACTCAAGTAAAGAGGTCTTCAGGAAACGCATCAAGACCTGGCTTTTCCCCTAATCCTCCACCCGCCCGCTAGCTACTCCGGTCTACCCTCAGCAGAACATTCACCAGCGCCAGGAAGCCTGCAAGGTATCAGCCGCGCTTTATAAATATTTAAAATAAATAAAATAATTTAAAATTGTACAGTCATTCTTTAAACCACGATGTATAGAGAGGGAGGTTCTCCCGTCCATGGCACTCTGTGATGACATATCAACTTTTTTTGACAATAAAATACAAAAATTTTACGATTCCTTTGTTCCTTCGAGACCCACTGTAATGGCTGATTCAACCGCCAACGATCTACGCTCAGTGCCCCTTAGTCGATTTCAGCCAATATCATTGGATATGGCGAAGCAGGAACTTAAACGCTGTAAATCAGTTTCACCAGACGACCCCTGCCCCCCAAAGCTCTGGGGGCTGATGGCGGATTCAGTCGCGCCTACCCTGCAGCATATTTGGAACACCTCCATCAGTACGGGAGAGTTCCCGGAGGGCTGGAAGCATGCGACGCTTCTTCCCTTGGAAAAAAAAGCCTAACGGGGACCCGGAGGACCTGAACAACCTCTGCCCAATTTCCTTACTGGCGGCGCCGGGCAAAATGATGGAGAAATTGATTCAGCGACAGTTAAATAGCTATATCGAGGCCAATAATATACTACATGAGATCCAATCGGGGTTTAGACTCGGTTTCAGTACTGAGACAGCTCTGATTGAGGAGGCAGAGTCAGTGAGGTGGACGATGGATTCAGGGGACTCAGCTATGCTGATGCTCCTGGATCTGTTGGCCGCTTTTGACATGGTCGACCATGGCAGATTATTACAGCGTCTCGCAGTGATTGGGCTTCAGGATCAGGCTCTCGGGTGGCTACATTCTTACCTATCTAATAGATCGCAGAAGGTGGCACTGGGGGCGTGTTCCTCTAAGTCCAGGGGCCTGAGATGTGGCGTCCCGCAGGGGTCGGCACTAAGCCCTTTACTATTCAACATTTATTTGGCCCCGCTTTTCACATTAATTGCCAACTGGGGGGTCACTGCAATATCTTATGCAGATGACACCCAGTTGGTTTTTCCCTACTCAGAAGTGTCAGAGGCAGCCTTCGCCAGCTTTAAGGGCTGTCTCGGTGACGTGGCAACCTGGATGAACACGAATAAACTGAGGTTAAATCTGAATAAAACTGAGGTGATCTCTTTCGGGAAAGGCACTCCTCCAGCGGCAGAACTATGGTGGCCCGCGGAGTTGGGTCCTGCTCCGCTACCTAGCCATTTAGCAAAACATTTAGGGGTTAAATGGGATGATAGTCTATCCTTTTCTTCCCATATTCAGCAGGTGACGGGGTGCTGCCTTAGCAAATGGAGGAACCTGCGGAAAATTCTCAAGCTATTGCCAGAGCAGTGTAGGAAAACGGTGATCCATGCCACCATTACATCTAGGCTGGATTATGCGAATGGCCTATACTTGGGGCTGCCGAAATACTTGATCCAGCGCTTGCAAACTGCGCAGAATGCAGGGGCTAGGCTTCTAAAGCATATACCGTTTAAAGACCACGTTACTCCACACCTCCGCTCCTTGCACTGGCTGCCGGTGACCAGTAGAATAAAATTTAAGGCTCTCACGCTGGCGTTTCGAGCTTTGCATGGAAACTGTCCACATTATCTAAGATCTCGGCTGCCCAGATACTCCCAGGCCCGCTCTCTCCGTTCGAGCTGCCGGGTCCTGTTGCTCGAACCTCGAGTGAGAAGGGCTCGACTGGGGAGGTCGGACGTTTTCGGCCAACACGGCTCGGCTCTGGAATACTTTGCCTTCGGGCCTCCAGAGCGCCCCCTCGGAATCCAGTTTTAGAAAGCAGTTAAAAACCTGGCTTTTCACACGGGAAAGTTAGATATTCTTCCTCCAGGGTTCTTAGATCTGCTCTGCTCTTACAGCGCCGGGACACCTCCTAGTTGAGGTAGCTGTTCGCGCTATACAAAAGTCTGTATTATTATTATTATTAATGTATGACTAGGCTGTCCGGTTTTCGGTTTAAATCGACTCTGCCCGAGATTACACCACTGATTGCAAATCAGCTGACTCGGTTTAAACCGAGTATCGCTGTATTTTTCATATTAGAATCATCACTTGGCCATTTGCAACTTTTGGCCACTTGAGGGCGCCAAAGTAGTACAAACTCAGCATCCGAGCTTCAGTCCTGGAGCCGAGGGTGGGGTGGGGGGGGTAAAATGTGGGAATAGCAGTATTTCAGCTTTCCCGAGCTGACTGACCGCCAGAGAAAGGCAGGCGAGGGGGGACGCTGCAGCCGCGAGCTCCCTGACAGCCGTACAAATCATCAGCCGAGAGTGGCGCCGGGGGAGAGTGGCGCCGGGGGAGGCCATGCAGAGCAGATGGTCCGCCCTGCTGTGTTTTTAATTGGAAAGGAGGGGTGACATTTGCAGCCACTCAGGTGTGTTTGAAGATACTGACCCTCATTCAGTGCGGGCAGAGTGTGACAAAGGAGCTACAGAGACAGCAACTTCTCTTTTCGAAGCCAGCAGCCGGGGGCGTGAAGAGTGAGCAGACTTTTTAATGGTGCCAGAGGCAAAGCCTTTCAAGGGGTTTTGTCGACCAGGAGGTCCTTGTGCTGCTACTGGGGGGGAAACACCAATGACATCGATGTGAATATTGTGGCGCGATGGCATTAACATCGCATGCACTTAAAACGCATGCAATGTTAAAATGCCATTACAACGCAAGGGAATGCGACTTTAATAAAAACGGAAACAGTTACAAAACAAACAGGAAAGGGTTGCCACAATACAAAAAACACGGGCTAACATATATTTTATATACATGACGGAAAAAGGGGTGCCACAAAAAACAGCTACTCGGGTGCACTATCAGTTTAGCACGCACACGCTAAAGATAACAGAGACCCCAATAAAGCAATACATTTGCCAGGCCATTTACCAGGCCCGACGAGAAGCTGCATTTAAAAAACAATATATTTGTATGGTTCTTTGGCAGACGTTGGGGCATTAGGCACGCGCGCACACACAAACAAACCAGGGATGTTTACACTCCTACCTCTTAAAATCCGCATTATCTTGTTTGAATTTGTACTGCTCTCTTCAGATACCTCTCTGGCTGCTCAGAGGCCAAGACACGTGAGTCACTCTGTGGCAGAAAGGTCAGAGGACACATTGCCATAAGTGCTTCGGGACCCTGTCGGGCGTATGAAGCGCTGTGTAAATCGGTGTCAAAGACATCACGAGACCTAGTGACAAACAACTAGCTCCTAGACATATAAACTAAGCAAGAGCGGCTATTTAAAAACTCACACATGCACAGTTACAGATGTAACGTGTAAATGCTAGTATATTAGTATGACCTTGCTCCTCATACTGCCGCCAGCAAAAGAAGAAAGACGGAAGACGTGCATTTCTTTAAGAAATAATAACACCTGTTGCCCACGGAAATCAGGAGTTGCATGATTTTTGCTGAATTGCAAGTAGCTGGTCTAGATAATGTACATAAATCATTATTCTACGTATGATATTCAAGGATTTAATTATGCCAGCCAGCTATTAGTTGCCCCATTAAGTTGATAATCAGAGTGTTCAAAGCATGCAATAGTCCATTCTGGCCATCTGTGGGGTATCTCTGCCATTGGCCCGTTCAAATGTCTTTTGATGCTATCAGTATTCTCCCCGGGATATGGCATGGATTATGACACTGATACTGAAAATTCATTTATCAAAGTGCCATGATAATATTACTGAAGGTCATGGCCATTACAAGGCAATTTTATTCATATATTTATTTATGCATTTTTATATAGCGCGGACTTTACCCGAAGGCATCAGAGCGCTTCACAATAGGAACAAAAATGATACATGATGAGAGCATTACACGAGAACAGATTACAAGAGCAGACGTTAAGTTACATAAGGTAAAAGTGACAATTGTGAGCAAACAAAAATACATGAGGTAGTAAAAATTGAAAGAGATGAATGTGCTTCCAATCTAATATGCTATAACTGTACTGAGCCTTTATGGAGTTTGTACAGGCGGATAATCTGTCCACATACTCTTGCGATATGGTGATGGCATTTCGTTTTTGAGCATTACAGCTGAATTCGTTCTTAGGGAATGCATGCAGTCCTTCAAACTAGCCAGTGTTACCCGCGCCAGCAAGTGGGAAGTGTTGATACAGACAGTACTGGGATTGTCTGAAGGGCAGCTATTCTAGTGAATCAGCAATTAGAGCCAGTAACTGCTCTAACATTTGGGCGCATCTCCCCAGCTGCACTTGTACGTAACGTAGGGTTGCACTGGAATACCTGAGATTGTAGGACAGAAGGAGGGGGTCACATTAACTAAAATTAGGGCAGCAATCCCATTATCTCTGGTTGTTGCTGCGTGTGATATTTATAAAAGCAAAACAATCTGGACAGTGTTGCCTAGAACATCTGACTGCAGTGCACTGGCAGTTCATGTGACATATCAGGGTGCAGTGCGCGATGGCACCTATAACACGTCTAACTGGTGGCACATGTAAGATCTCAAAGTGCAGTACATTGGTACTGAGTATGGCGTTACGCTACAAAACATTGTTTTTAAAGTGCTGAGATGATACAGGGAACTTCCTTTCCAGTTTTTGTTTTTAAAACATAAAAGGCTACGTCATTTACAATGCCAATAGCTTAAACTCACATAAATGCGAGACCTATTGCATTGCAAATGCTTGTTAAATCTGAGCTGCAGAATCAAAGGACAATAGAAAGTATTTCATGACTTTACTAAGCTTCTGGAATGTAGAGCAGTATACAGTTTCTGAGGAAAAATTGAAAAAGCAATCATAAAAGCAAAGCGTTCCATAAACACCGACAAAACACCGTTTCAGTTGTTTTTTATGGCGCGAAAATTTGAAATCACTGAAAAGCACTGTTTTTTTCAGGTATTGAAATCACTGGAAAACACTGACAAAACACCACCAGAATTTACCCAAAATAGAAACTGAAAACAGGGAAGCCTATGTATGACATTGTTCTGCATTCTGTCCATCACCTGTTGTTTTGCATTTGTCACCCCGAGTGGGACGGGTATGCTCAGACGTGAGTCCCGTGCTCTCCATGCCACTGGAATCAAGCTATCCAGGCTGAAGAGGGCTAAAAGCCCGAAACCGGTCCTTGGATGCTTGTTTCCAGTCCAGGGAGGACCTGGCTTAGCAGTTCGGGCTGGACTGTTCCCATGGGGCACAGGGTCAAGACTGATTTGCATATAGCTGGGTTCAAACTGGAAAGGCATGGTGAGCAAAACAACGATGGATTTAGGCCCAGATCTCTGTACAGGGGTGAATGTATGACATTGTTCTGCATTCTGTCCATCACCTGTTGTTTTGCATTTGTCACCCCGAGTGGGACGGGTATGCTCAGACGTGAGTCCCGTGCTCTCCATGCCACTGGAATCAAGCTATCCACGCTGAAGAGGGCTGAAAGCCCGAAACCGGTCCTTGGATGCTTGTTTCCAGTCCAGGGAGGACCTGGATTAGCAATTCGGGCTGGACTGTTCCTATGGGGCACAGGGTCAAGACTGATTTGCATATAGCTGGGTTCAAACTGGAAAGGCATGGTGAGCAAAAAACGATGGATTTAGGCCCAGATCTCTGTACTGGGGTGAATGTATGACATTGTTCTGCATTCTGTCCATCACCTGTTGTTTTGCAAATACAAAAAGTATTGCATCTGCACAAAGGGATAACTTGTCCTCCTAATATCGGTCCCATCAGGGTGCTCATATCTGCATGTCACACAGTATCCACCCAGCCAATGGCTCAATTGCCAGGGCAAGCAGCAAATGGGATAGCAGACAGCCCTGTCTTGTCCATCTAACGAACGAAAATTCCTGTGACAAAGTCCAATTCACCCTGACTAGAGCAATAGAGGTCATGAAGTCAGGTTCAAAACCCATTTTCCGCAAGATATTCATCACGTATGGCCATTCAAGAAAATCAAAGGCCTTTCTGGCATCTAAAAAGAGCATCACAGCATATTTCTTTGAAGTATTTGCTCTAGCTAGGGCAACATGTTAGCGTTGCAGGAAAGGACGTGTTGATTTGTGTGGTATAAAACCAGACTGGTCGGCGATATCAGTTTTTCTACCATAACAGAGATGGTTAGCCAATACCATAGCCAATATTTTGGCCTCCACACGAGAGATGGGTCTTCAGGAGGTGCAGTATTCCAATGCTTTACGTTTTTTATGTTTTAAAACAATAGTTGCTGTTCGTAAATCGGAATATTTCCCTTCCTTTGGTTCTAGTAGAACAACTGTGTGAGGGTATATGCATAGCTTTCTGCTTAAGGCATTTATAAAATTCAGGAGGCAGGCTGTTATGACCAGGGATCCTCTAACATGAATATGTTTGATGGTTTAAGTCACATTTGCGGTCTCTATCTTTTTGTCCAGCATTGCCCTATCCTCCGCTGATATACTCAGATTAGGATTACAGTCTGCAAACTGCCACAACTCTCCTTGGTGCCTCCCACCTCTTGGGCAATATAAGTTCTACAAGTATCTAAAAGGTTTCTGCAACTTCATTTATAGTGGTGGCTTCATTGCTTTATGCTGTCCACATCCCTTACAACCACCTCCATCTGTTAGACATGCCAGCAGTTTCCAGTCTCGTTGCACACCTTAAAGTTTGAATTGTCGCACCGGGTGGTGTGCTTTAACTTCATCTTCTACTACCTGCTTGCATTCCGCTCTGACTAGGATTCTTTTATGAGGGAGTTCATTGTTGGGGTCTTGCAGGATCTTAGTTGTGAGCATTTTAATTGTATTTGTATGTTCTTCCAGGGTACATTCGGCTTAGTTGACCCTGGCTGACATTTTGTGGAAATCCAGTCTTAGTAGATTAATATCTAGTGCAACCGTGTATTTTATTTTTCAGGGTGTACCTCTACTCTCTGACCGCTAAAGGCAATTCTTTCAGTGTTTCATCTTGCTTGACTTGGCTGAAGTACTGATTAGGCTCCTCCTAGGCAGGGGACATTCCTAAATTCATATGTTTCAAATCTATATTGGGCTTGGTTTGTTTCTGTGGTTTATCTCTGCCCATGAAGTCATATGTGAGATGGAAAGTACGTTGCTCACAGATATCAAGTAGGTCTTGCTGTTAGACGTTGGACTCCTTCAAAAGTCTGTTTGCACAGTATCCCTATTGTGGTGCATTTTCACTGTATGATTCAAAAAAAGGAGTTGGGCCAAGCGCATCAGAAACCCCAGCCTGTGCCCCCAAAAGATAGTCCACTACTTCATTCATTCAATGGGACTTCCCAGAGCTGAGGCAGATCAGGTTCCTAATATTAGGCCCCTCTAATACATATTCCAAGTACTCACCATGCGTTTCTAACAAATAGCATACTCGCATCATGGAGATCCAGCGTCCTTCAGCCAATTTTCAAAATCGGTAGTAGATCAGCTCTGGCAAATTACAGATTGATTGCTCTCGTAGACATAGAAGCCAAATTATATGTCTCCAATCTTCTCATAGACCTTGAAGAGTGGGTCACTTCCAGCAAGATCCTTCCAATTTCACAAACAGGCTTCAGACCAGCACAATGAGCAATCTCCTTCCTTTGAACCTCCTAGCTGAAAAAGCTCTACAAAAGTCTAACAAATTGTACACCTTCTTTGTGGATTTAAAAGCAGCTTTTGACATGGTACCAAGAGAGCTCCTATGGTTAAAGATGCCAAATGGGGCGTCCAGCCAAAGTTACTAAAAGAGATAACAAACTTGTACTCATACACTTGGGTCCAGGCAAGGCTAGGCAATAGAGAGAGAACCACAGTAAAGATTCCAATACATAGAGGCTTAAAACAAGAATGTGTGCTAGTCCCTAGTTTTTTTTGTATCTTTACAGCCAATTTAGACGCCAGGCTATCAGAAGTCCAGAGCGACCCTCCCAAGCTAGCAAACAACAAAGTCAGAAGTCTACAATATGCAGACAACATAGTTTTATGTAGCTAGACCCCAATTGGCCTCTAGCGATTGATCACCAAACTGTGGAATACACAGAGGCGCTCGGACTACTCAAACTATAATAAAACAAAGGTCATCTGTTTTTCCGTAAACACCAACAGCCACAACAAAAAACAAGTAGTTCGCAGCAGAGAACAGAACAGCGCAGGTCAGCTCATACAAACATTTAGGGGTGGTGGTAGACTCCAAATTAACATTTAAAGACCATCTAACCAAAAGACGAGCCAGGCGAACAAACTGTTCTTTGCACTATAACACACTACGATCAAAACTAAGGTGCCTGTCCAATTACCACCTTCTGCATGTAATTGCTGCCAAGTTTCTCTCAACACTCACTTATGGCTCTGACCGTTTTAAGGGCAAAGATGTAAATTTCATTAATTTACAACACTCCAGTTTTTTTTAAACACATTTTTAGAATCGTGCAATCTAGCTCCCAGGCGCAGCTCTGACTGAAATTTGGGCTATTCAATAAACTGCCAGTAAGGTCAGCAGCAATAATCAAACTGTACTGAAGGATGAGAGCGGCACAAGAAGAATCCCTGGTAGGTCTCTGCTGGTCGGAACTAAAGAACCAGCCTAAAGAACAAGTTACTTACCTTCGGTAACGATATAGCTGTAAGAAACAGTAGTTAGTATTAGATTCCTTACCTTAGAATATCCCCAGGCGTCAGACTGGATCCGGACATTTTTGCGTAGCAGTTCCCTTGCGCGTCGGTAGGCGTCGTCTGCGGCTCCGCGTCCGTCGTTGGCGTCGGGATGACGTCGCCGGAGTACTTAGACACCGCCCTCGCCCGCTGACGTCAGTTCTTATACACAGCTTTTCCGCGCCAGAAACGCAGTGCCATGTTAAAAACCAACACTGGTGCTATTGAAACTAGGGCCCTGAAAGGGGGTGACCTTAACCCTACATATCGGTTCGCAGAACGGTAGGATGGGTGGGGCGGTAAGGAATCTAATACTAACTACTGTTTCTTACAGATATATCGTTACCGAAGGTAAGTAACTTGTTCATCTGAAAGAAACAGGTTAGTAATAGATTCCTAGATTCCTTACCTTAGAATAGATACCCCAGCAATACCAACCCCGCTGGTGGGTCTGCGAACCAATAATCTCACCAGAAAGTCCTGGAGGACGGAACGGCCAAAGAAGCCATCCCTCCGGACTTGGCTGTCCAGGCAGTAGTGTCTTGCGAACGTGTGCAGCGAGGCCCACGTAGCTGCCTGACAGATGTCCTGCAAGTGGACTCCCCGGCCCAGGCAGTGGAAGCCGCCGTGGCCCGAGTGGAGTGGGCCCTCGGCCCAACAGGAGGTTCCTTCTTAGCCAAGGAGTAGCATGCCTTGATACACAACACGACCCACCGAGAGATGGTCCGCTTGTGCACCGCCCATCCCTTCTTAGCACCCACGTAACCAACAAAGAGTTGGTCATCCACCCGGTACTGGCGTGTGCGATCCAGATAAAACGAGAGCGCACTTTTTGGGTCAAGACGGTGGAGCCGCTCTTCCTCCTTTGAGGGATGCGGAGGCTAAAGAAGATGGGCAAGGTGATGGACTGCCCAATGTGGAAGGCTGCGACTACCTTGGGCAGAAAAGAGGGTCTTGTCCGCAACACAACCTTGTCCGGATGGACAAAAATGAAAGGAGGTTTGAAAGAGCCTGGAGCTCACTCACTCTCCTGGCAGAGGTGATGGCAACCAGGAAAGCAGTCTTCAGAGTAAGATGGCGGAGAGGACAGTTATGAAGTGGCTCAAAGGGAGCGCACATCAGATAAGTACACGGTTCAAGTCCCACTGAGGCATCACAAATGGAACAGGAGGGAACATGTGTGTGATGCCCTTCAAAAACCTATTTACAATTGGGGACTTGAACAAAGATGGCTGATCAGGTAGCCTTAAGAAGGCTGAAAGGGCAGAAAGGTAGCCCTTGATAGTGCCCAGTTGGGGTAGGGAGAGGGATCTGCCGCTGACCCAATCGCGGTCCGCGAGCCACCACTGCAGCGGTCTCGCAGTGCCCTCCGAGATCAGGACATGGTCGGACAGGTTGCCCTGATCCTGGGTCCACTGAAACTTCAGGTCCCACTGCAGAGCCCGCATCCGCCACCTGGCGGGATGCACCAGAAGGATGCAGGTGGTCATCAGCCCCAGAAGCCGCAGCGTCAACCTGACCGAGACCTGGGATAAAGGCCGAAAAATTGGAATCAGAGCCTGAATATCCCGGACCCGCTGTTCGGGAGGATAAACCCAAAACTGCGCCGAGTCAAAAACCACTCCGATGAAGAGGAGCTTCTGAGAGGGACACAGGTGTGACTTCGGCACATTAATGGAAAGCCCCAGCTGGTGCAGGAGGTCTGCCGTCGTCTGGAGGTGGCTGACGACTGTCTGGGGTGAGCCCGCCTTCAACAACCAGTCGTCGAGGTAGGGGAAGATTGAAACCCCTAAACCTGCGCAGATGAGCTGCGACCACCGCCATCACCTTCGTGAACACCGGTGGGGCGCTGGTAAGGTCGAAGGGGAGCACTGTAAACTGAAAGTGCTCGTGAACCGCAGGTAGCGCCGGTGGGCCGGCAAGACTGGAATGTGAAAATAAGCATCCTGCAAGTCCAACGCTACCATCCAGTCTCCTGGGTCCAGGGCAGCTAAGACCTGAGTCAGTGTCAGCATCTTGAACTTCTCTTTCCGGAGGAAGCCGTTGACGTTCCGTAGGTCCAAGATAGGGCGTAGGCCCCCTTTGCCCTTCTTGGGTACCAGAAAGTAGTGGGAGTAACAACCACACCCTACTTCTGGCCCAGGAACGCGCTCGATGGCCCCCTTGGCCTAGAGGGCCGTAACTTCCTCTTGTAGAAGTTTCAAGTGATCCCCGACACGCGGTGGTATTACGGTGGCATGGCTGGAGGGGTCGTCTCGAAGGGGAGGGAGTAGAGTGAAAGTGGTGATGGCGAACCCTGCCCCCCACTGGCGTCACATGGGCCTGAAAGCACAGACTAGGAGGGCTTAGAGGCGTATGCTGCAGGGGAAGGTGTGGACTGGCCTCGCCGTTGTCCCCGACCGCCGCCGCAGCGGTTTCCGCGGCCGCCACCGCGCTGGATGTTAGGCTGCGGTGCGTGGCTGGCAGCACGTGTGGGAGCGCCCCTTCCTTGGCCACGAAAGGAGTGAAAGGCACCCGTTTGCTGGCGCGGGGCCGAGAGGCCCAAGGACTTGGCCGTAGCCCTGGAGTCCTTAAAGCGCTCAAGCGCATGGCCTGCCTTGTCGCCAAAGAGGCGACGGCCATCAAACCGCATGTCCATAAGGGTGTTTTGGACATCAGCCGAAAAGTTGGCGGACCTCAACCAGGTGTGGCGACGAATCGCCACCGTCGTTGCAATCGCTCTGCCCAGTGAGTCCGTGGTATCCAGCCCACACCGGATAGAAAACCGTGCCGCATCTCGACCCTCCGCAAGGGCTTGGGCGAGTTTAGTCTGGACCTCCGCCGGACATTGTGGCAGCACGTCCGCAACCGTGTCCCACAGAGAGTGGGTGTAGCAGCCCAAGAGGCATGCGGTGTTGGCTGACCGCAGTTCCAAACGCATGGAGGAGAATACCTTTTTACCGTATTGCTCATACCACTTGGATTCCCGATCGAGCGGAGACGCCGGGAATGCGGTCTGGGAGTTAGAGGCCTGGATGACCAGACTCTCGGGGGTAGGGTGGGAGGACAGGTAGCAAGGGTCACCCAGAGCCGGGCGGTGGTGTCTGGCCACGTTCCTATCTACAGGCTGACCTATAGCGGGCCTGGACCAAGTGCCCAAAAGAACGTCCGTCAAGGCCTCATTAAACGGCAGTAGATGCTTAGCCGAGCTTGACTGCGGTTTAAGGACCTCAGTGAGGAAGTTAGTCCTCACGGCCGCGACGGTGAGCTCAAGGGCCAAGACCTTGGCTGCCCTCATCAGCACCACACTGTAGGTAGCCCCCTCCTCCGAAGCCACGGTAAGAGGGGAGACCATACCAGTGTCTGGCGAAGTGTCCAGATCACTGGCATCCCCAAGCTCACCTGCCCAGTCCAGCTGAGACTGATACTCTCGTGTCAGAGGGTCCTCAGACCCCTCCCAATACTCCTCGTCAACCATCTCCTGATAGCCAGGGTTGTCAAAGGATGGGGCCAGTTCATTGAAGTAGAAATCTCCAAGTGACGTCGAGAGTGGCGCCGGAACCGAATCGAGGGAGGCATCGGGGGAGGCGCCGCCCGGAGGTGGCGCCGGAGGTGACACTCTAGGGGTCAGCGCCGGTGAGGTCGTCGGGTGCGACCGGCGACGACCCGGATCCAGTGGTGCCTAGCGACCTCATGGCCATGAGGAAGCCCTCGATCTCCTCCGGCGTCGCGTGATGCCCAGGGACCGGTGGGTATGAAGCAGGCCGCCACGCCTGCGACTCCAACGGAGCCCCGTGGGCGGTGTCACCCGAACCCCCGGCCACATTGCGCGAGCATCGGGGGGGAGTTTATTTTTTATTTTTTAGGAAGAGCGATGATGCCTCTTTGACTTCTAGTGCTTAACTGAGGACTTCGAGCCCGAAGACCGATGATGACTCCCGGAGCTTTGGTGGCTCTGACCCCGCGACCGGTCCCTCGACCTCCGTCCGGACCGGGACCTAGAGCGGCGCGGGGCCGACCGCTGGAGCTCGAGCCGCTTGCGGGACTGCTCCCTCCTAGCTTTGGACGTCAGGGCTCGGCAGTCGGGGCAGGCCTTGTCGTCGTGGTCGAAGCCCAGACAGTGAAGGCACCGGCGATGGGGGTCGGTTACCGACATCAGTCGGTCACAGTCTTCGCAGGGTTTAAACACGGGCATCCCTACCGGCACCGTCGGAGTCGTGTAGACTTCGAAAAGGATCAAAAATGATCGAAAAAGATAAGTAAAAAATTGACTAAGGGTTTTTCCGCATCGGCGCTTGCTGAAGAAGTGACGTCAGCGCGCGAGGGCGGCGTCTAAGTACTCTGGCGACGTCATCCCGGCGCCAACGGACGCGGAGTCGCAGACGACACCTACCGACGCGCAGGGGTACTGCTACGCAAAAATTTCCGGATCCAGTCTGACGCCTGGGGATATTCTAAGGTAAGGAATCTAATACTAACCTTTCTTTCAGATAGTAAGAATGATTGGCCAACAGCGCTTCAGTAAGCGTTAACCGCCCTCAATATGCGGCATAAATACCAGCTTCCCCGCAGTAAAAAAAATTGCAAATAAAGCGGCTAAACAGAATGCTTGGTTATTGGATAAAGCAGCACTCGCTAAGAAAAAGCATGGATGTATGGTTTTATCTTCGTATGGGGTCTGGTTGCAGAAGTCTCATCTCGTACATCATATATCTCCAATACAGCATTCATTACTCCTTATTCGATTGGGAGCTTTTTCCTCAAAAGATCATGTTCCAACATGGAGATAAACCTGGCCAACTAATCTGTGCTGACTGGGAGAGTGCGGAAGAGACAGTCCACATTTTTTTGTGTATTTGTCGAGCCGTCACTTAATGGAGATGGCAACTTCTACTTCCAGCTCTTCGATCTCTCCAGATAATATCCTTTCAACCTGCTGTAATGGACTTACTAAATAGCCAGTAGCTGCAGCTCTCATGCAGAAAACAAAATTTCTCCAACAAGTTAGCAAAATGTTACAAACACAGCAGGGTAGAGGCGACCAGTACAAACTAATTCCACAACTCAGATTTTCCTGAGTCAGAAGAAACAAAGAATGTAACACGATTTGACGGCCCATATATTCAACTTAACTTAGTCAAACATCAAAGGGTCGCATAGTCTAAAGATGTTCTCTTGTATTTGCATGCACTCTAGGATCAACCATGTGCAATAACGAGCAAATGCACTGTTCCCATATCGCATACTCAAAATGAATAGCAGGGATGTATATAGTATTGAATGCTTAACTTTGCACATTAAACCCCAGCTTTGTGGCAGGTTTAGATAGCACAATGCACTTTCACAATCTTCGGAAAAGAGGACAGTGTATACTTTACATATTTTACACATTGAATCAACTAACCTGTTAGATGTAATACGTATAATGTCTCATTTCGATTCTCAAAATCAATAGTAGGGATGTTTATAGTTTTGAATCCTTCATTTTGAACACTGAACCCCAGCATTGTGGCAGCTCCAGATAGCACAGTGCACTTTTATAATCCTCGGAAAATAGGACAGTATTTTTGCAGTTAGAATCAACTTCGCTGTTTTTAGATGTAATATGTATTATGCCTCATTTTAAGATTGATGTCTCAATTTTCCAGCTTTGGCCAGCATCATGTATTTCATTTTTTTAAATAATAAAACGGCGTGGAATATTCCAACACAAGGAATTAATGGTTTACAAGATCTTAAGTCCAATTTTTAATTGAGAGCTCTGTTGGATTTGGCTTATTCTATGCTAAATTGTAATGGTTTTAATTAACTACACAATAAATAAATACTCCAAATATACCAAGTACTAGATCTTTGGCTCACTGGCGCCATTTACTGCTTGCTGTCCTGGTCGTTGTTGCTTTGGCCAGTGTGCATGGCATATTTTTTGCCAATATAGATTTGTCCATGTTCTTTTCAAACCTGCTCCTGGCCCAGTCCACTCGCCTAAGCCTGTGGTGACGCGCCGTGTTCCAGTAGAATGAGTGTGCCCAAGGAGACTCAAGGGTGCTCATAAACTTGGTCTCTGCTCTCCGTATTGGATGTTAAGCATTGATTCTAGCGGTCCTTCCACGTGCACAACTGGGTCCTTGCTGATTTAAAAACTTTTCTTTGTATGGCCGCCCCCAAGTTCTTTGATTGATGCTGCTGGTTTTTCCACTCAGAGTGCACAGAGGCTGCTGACCAGACCGCAAGTGCCAGTGCCCTAACCTTAAAGTGTGTGTCGAATTGGCTGTGCGCAGGGGGCAGAGAAGGCTTCATTTACTTATTTCTAAACTGTGAGTGGACTTTCGGCATGGCATCTTTTTTCCTCTTCTCCCTAGAGGATTTTAACTAAGGAGAGGAACAGCCTTGTGAAGGACCACGACTAGGTCGACACAGGCCATAAAAATTTGGCCTCACACTTTTTTATGGCCTTGGAATGCTTGAGGTGCCCCAGTACACACAACAAAGCACAGGGAAGTCCTGATAATGGTCTTGCAGCATGTACCGGAAATAGAGATAGTCTGCATACCCCATGGGCAGCTGGTAGTTTGGCAAGTCTTCGTACTTGTGCTGATCACTCTATTTAAGAAGGAACTATGGAGGTTTGTCATAATGGAGTTCTTCCCTGCGGCTAAAGTTCATAGGAAGCGTTTCTTCCTTCTATAACTTCCTTTGTTCTAGGAAATGTATATTCAGCTCATAAGGCTCAGGGACCTCTTGAATTTTGGGACCATCACTGACAGAGCTTTGGACAGCTTTGTCAATTACCAGACTGCAACACAGATCTTCTAGGATCTCTTCAGGTGGATGTAGCGTAGTCTAAAATGAAGCAAGATGCAATAAATGCAGATGTATTGTGGCTGTCTCGGCCAAGGCCATGGAAAGCCCACTAGTTGGGCATCAAAAGGATATGTGCTGAAGGGGGGAGGGGAAGGGTACCGATTGTAGGCAAGACAACAGTGTAGCTGCAGATGATGGACCTGCTGAGGAGGCAGGAACCACCAACAAGATGCTTTGATAGGGACCAAGTAGATGAGACACTAGCCTTCACTAGCGCAAACTGTAGGTTTGCTGTTGATATGGTCTTGAAAAAGTCCACTGACTAGGACTTCATTAGACAAGAGGTATTCTTGAGAAGACAGCCAATGGCACAAAACTCAAAAAGTGTATCTTAGGCAGGATCACTGATAGGGAGGAGGTAGACGGGTCGAGATGTCACAGGAGCATCAAGCTGCTGGTGCTGAAACTATGGATGCGAAACCAGGACTTTTCACCAGGGAGTTAATTTTTTTAAAGTAAGCCTTTACAACGTCTGTGAAACAAACTGCCTGTGGAATCACCAGCTTCCAGTTCCACTTAAATATTTAGAAGCTTACAAGGTACAGGCCAACCTTCTCACAGTGTCCTGGCACAAAATGTGTGACTTGCATCACATTTCTAAAGTTTATGCTTCTAGTGCAGACTAGACAATGCTTGTGTAGATTAAAAAATCTCTTTCTACACATGTGAAAAGCTCTAAAAAAGGATGCCTTAGAGGCCAAATCTGCCTCAGACATAGAGACAAAAGTTTAAGTACTCCCTAAGGAAATTAAAAAATATATTAAGGTTCATTACCTGTTCTTAGGAAATATTTTAAACCCCATGAAGATAAATTGTAAAAGAGCCCAAACAGGAGATTCCCTCACATCTGACAAGTGGGAAAATACCAGAGCTCTGAAGGCTGTAAAAGTTAAATAAAAATATCCTACAGTTTGCAAAACAAGGCATTTAATTTACAAACTGAAATATAGGCACATCTCATTCAAGATAATGTAATGTACTATCATGTAGAACAGCGTTTCCCAAACTGTGGTCCGCGGACCCCAGGGGTCCGTGACACATTCCCAGGGGGTCCGCCGGACTGGAGAGCCTTCCATCATCAATACTGAAGCGCTAAGTGAATCCTTTTGTTTCACGTGCAAGCTTTCAACTGAAATAAAGGTACTTCACCTTTAAATCTGCACGTCTCCTCTGCATAATTTCTTCGAAAACACCTTTCAAGCGCCCATGCGCTGCTACAAACCTTGTGAATGACAGCGAGGGGCTCTGGCTGTACAGTGCGCAGAGGCTGTGTGTGGGACTGTAGCAGGCAGCTCAGATTCAGAGCTCCGGTCTCAGGAATTCAAGCATAGCAAACCGGTAAGTTTCTTGGAAGTTGTTAAAAAAAATCCTTCCTGAAACTTTGGATTCCAGAGGCTGCAAGCAGTGTTTGTCTCGATGCGCAGTGACGCCTCTGCCAGCAAAAGCGATACCAGACCAAGGTATTGGCGGACGTGGCGATTACAAGTATAACATAATGGTGTTTGCAGCATTTTACCTCGAAACCGCCAAATCACAGGCTGAGCCTTCCTCGCCACTCTTACGTGTCTGAGAATAAAAGTGCATTTCCCAATCTCTCCTGCTCTGCTTATTTCTAACTTGCAGCTCCTCATCCCCAGAGAGCGCTGGTAGAATGAGTCTACCCCGCCATAGGGCAGTGCTTCTGATTATGTTATGTTTGGTTTTGTCTTACAGTGGAATGTATTCATGTCCCACACATTAGTAAAGCCATCTCAGGAGCGTACGGGGCCGCTGCCAGCGCTCTCTCTGCTCGAGGTATCCCAGATTCTTGAGGCCTTCATTGGTGACACATTAACCCTTTTCAGAGTGTATAGACAACATTCTTGGAAAGAGGCCATTGCAGCTAGGCAGGCTTTGAGTGACAAACCTTATCTCTGGTTTCAAGCACAGTTAGTCCTTATTGGACAGCATCTTCGGGTAGTATTGTCGTCACCACTCATGGCCTGAGGCTTGTGGAATTATTTCACTCCTAGTTATGTTCTCTTCGTGCTTGACTTTACAAGGGTACTGAGGAAGTGTAGTCAAGACTTGCACTCCGGTGATCTTCAGTATTTGGAACTCTGATATGGTGTGACAGAAATAATTACATTCGATAGTCTTATGTACAGCCAGGCCTGTATCTTTGAAAAAGGGGAGGGATTTTATTTACAGGTAGGAGAGTACCTCTTTGTAAAAACTGAACTGTACACACCGGGTTACGTGCACCGATACTTCTGAGTAACTTAGACGTTATAGAGATAAATCAATGTCTACCAAGTGGCGTTGAATGTTGAGTTTTTTTTATTATTTCTATTTATGTAAATCTTTTTTTTAATTGTATATATACTTTTTATCAAAACTTATTTCCTTTATATTTTTTATACACACTAGTTATTTCTATACATCAATTTTTTCCATTTAATACATGACAATTATTACACACTGTCTAATTCTTAAAATATCTACACAATTACAAACTTCAAATTATTAACACAGAATATATTCCTTTCCGACGCGTTTCGGCCATTCGCCTTCCTCAGGAATTCTGTGGTTTCCTTTGATACATCAACAGTGGCTATTCTTGTATTGTTCATCTGTAAAGCCAAATGATGGAAGTTTGGCCATTTTTGATAAAATTTGTTATAAACTAATTAAAAGTTGGATTATAAAAAGGCGAATATATTGTTTATCAGGTAGATGCGTCTTGCAACTTCGCAGGGGGGTAGGAGAGTACTGCAGTTAAAATAATTTCACAAAATCAACAGTCAGTAAAACACAATAATATCACTTATCTGGTACATTGATCACCTGGGCACCATATCTAATGTCATCTAATGAGTGTGTCAGCTTTTCTTGGAAACTCAATGTTTTGCTGCGTTTCTACAACTGTTCAAAGGGGGCACAGGTGGGTGCTTCAATGTATGGTTTGGACTATAAATTATCATGTTTCCTAGTTTGCTGTCCCAGAATATTTCCTCTGCTTCATAGACCAGTCTGAAGTTGGATCATCAGTTCTGAGGTGGCAACAGGGTACCTGTGGGTTCTGGATGGCTCATTTATTTTTGACAATCTCATGCAGGCTGCAGTCCACAAGCCTTCCTTTCTGGATCTTGGCAGATAGGGCCCTCTGTTTCTTCACACTGGTCCATAGAGCTTCAAGGTTACTATAGAGGCGATTTTTCCAGTATTTATGTCAGGTCCTTGCAGATAAAATCCCTTTTAAACATCTCTCTGGGCACAGCTTTCTTATAAGTCCAGATGAAGTACATCTATTGGCTGGATGGGGCTTTGGGAGACTGGTTGGATCTTGGTGCCAGACAGAACCCACTTTCCTTATCTGGGCCCAGTGCATGTTTCCTGGCTTGCTTCCAAGACTCGCTGGGAGGCAGGTTGTGAGGCTGGTATTGATTCCTAAAGTTACGTGAGTTAGATTGACCTAAACCGGATACTCTCAGCCATGGACTCTGGTTGCTAGATTATGGCCAACACTAAACGAAGGGGATGGGGGTGCACAGAGTTTGTTTGGTGCAGCAACAGAGATGCTTCTGTGCAGGGTCTGGATTGTATTTGCACTTAGCTCAACAAAGACTATAAGGTCCCAGAGCTCAGATTTCGTGAACTGTTTGGTAAGCAATTTGTTATGGCAGCAAGATTAGTAAAGATATCCTGAAAGTGAACAAGATTTTTGTGCTGCTTCATCCTGTTTTCCATATTACACCTATCATCTTGTATACACAGTCTTCCTGCAGTATCACAACACTCGTATGAGATCACTGATTTTATTCTTACTAACATGAACAAAAATGAATGTGTGTCCTCATGTAACGTAGCTGGTGCTATGTAAAGCGTTCTGATACCCGATTCGGGTCAAGTTCGCGCTATATAAAACTCTGCAAAAAAAAAAAAGGCAAAACACCAGCATTCCGGCACCTCAGACCAGGAGGAGCACTTGAGTGTTTAATTAACATTGAAAAGTTAGTCGCCGAGATGCAGCACCATCCTTCCCATTAAAATGTTTTTATTTGTGCATACTTTTCAAGATAAAATAATAAAAGCTTTAGTAATGCAAGTATTTGTTTGGTGTGTACTTGTTTGTGTATTTTTTGCGAATTACTGTTTTAATTATTTGAAATTTAAATTGTAAAAATTGCTTGGGGGTCCCCGGCCTCCAGTAGTGATTCAGTGGGGGTCCTCAGGAGACAAAAGTTTGGGAACCACTGATGTAGAAGACCTAGTAACATTTTGACAGTACTACACTAATTACAATAAAGTAGGCTTTTAAAAAAAAAAAAATCATATAATTAGTTCTTTGATTATCAAAACACATTTTGTAACTCATCAGGGAGATTGAACATGATTGTAATTCATAACAAAGAACCAAAATATTAAAGAGATTTGATACACACCTGAAAAATGTTACAAAGAACTGTACAAGGTCCATAAAGTTGCTGTGCTGTGAAAATGCAATCTGGAAGACAAAATAAAAACACTTTATGAGTATACCTCTCAAATTTGTAGAAGTAACAAAAACTTGACTAAACCATGATTTCTGGGATTTGGTCATACATATTTGACATGCTTAACTTGATGGGTTTTTTTTATTAAAAAAAGGTTATGCGTTTCTATGTAGTTATAAACAATAAGTGTTTCTAATAGAGTTAATTGTGCTTGTGTTGGCAGACTTGTAAACTAAATTGATCTACATCTGAAGCAATCAGTGGAAAGATCCACTCAGCTATCACATATCTGAATGCATCTTAGAAATTCATGTGTTAGGAAGTACCTTGTAAGGGTATAATGCAGCTCACCATATACTGTAAATGTTCTCGCAACTGAAATCCTTAAATCTTTTTTACACTTGTGCAAAAGATATAGTCAATTATATTTAGTAGTAATTTGAAGCTAGATCTTACTTTTTGCTTAAGGTGTTAAGGTGTGGTCAAATATTAGGACTAAGATAAGTGGTCTGGGGTGGTCTGCCTCAGATTTCTCCAGTGCCACTCCTACCATGGCTGGGAAAAGTACAACCCCTTCAGAACTTGATACTCTGTGAGAGCACACACAGGCTTATCAGGAGAGTAAGGTAAGGCCAAGTAAGCTCGACAAACAGACCAGCAGCACAATAACTATGTTCAATCTAGTGCTTTTCTTAGATAAGAAAAGTGCTATAATACACACACTTGAAATAGAACACCACACAGATAATAACATTAGAAACAACTTTATACTGGTACTATGATTACTGCTCCTGCTACTACCCTTAATTCCCCCCTCTCATTTTAGTCTCCTTATAAACAATTTCAACCACATGCAGGTCTTCATGTCAGTTTCAACAGTCATCCTCAGCAACATGTGCCTTGACCCTCTCCCGCTTCTGTGTGGAAGCATACTAGCGGCAGACACAGCCTTTGCATCAGGCAGGTCGCACTATGATGGGGCAGAGAATGCTGCTGTCTGGAGGCTTTGTGCATTGTTAAGTACTGAATATAAGTCGAGGCTCTCAGCAGACATCAGACCTGCTTTTGGGTCAATCGGCGATAGACAGCAAGTCAGACGCCCCACAGATGGGATGCATTGGGTGTCAGGTCACACCAGCACAAAGGCAGACATGGGACACACTTCTCAGAGGCGACCACCACACGCTCTCTCTCAAATTTGGTAGCAATGACTATTACAGGTACAGTTCATGATTCTGGTGGCAATGTTCACCACATACATAATTCTTAGCGGCAATATCAACCGCGGGCACAGCTCTGGTCTTCAGAGGTGAAATCCACCAATGGTATGAGCAGCACGAATAGCAGTGAATAGTCTTTTTTTGCATAAAAATAAGCTTAGTCATTGATCTGTGATTACTGTGGGAAACACATTCCTAGAGAGATTATGTTTAAGATCCTAGGGCTCACATTATTAATTGCCACAGTGTTCATAGGCTTAACAGACCCAAACCACTGTAATTTGCCTGGTTCTGGTACAGACACGTCCTGCAGGTTTCCCGCTCTCAGGAGGCAGGTTGGATTCCATGCACTTTAGGTCAGTGGCACAGCAAAAGGCTTAATCAAATTCTTAAATGAGCTCTGTCTCCTCACTCCTCAGTTCAGGGTCTAGGTCTCCACGTTTGGGACACTTGCTGAAATTTTGCCAGCTGTCCCAGAACAATTTAGCACAGACCATTCAGGATGCGGCTAAATGTGTCATGCGTTCAGGACTAGACAACTGACTCCTAGGCAGGGCAGTAGGCAAAAGGGTGGTGCAGCATCGCCATGAGTGGATAAGATAAAAGCATCACTTATGGATATACCCTTTGAGCCTAGTCTCTTTGTTCAAAAAGCAGACTCCAACACAGAGCTTTAAAGACAGTAGAGCAACTCCCTCTTCTTTTCTAGGCCTCAAGGCAATACCCCAACCCATTTAGCTCCTTTTAAGAAATCACTAGAGGGTTCTTATTCAGACAATGCCAAGATCCCACACAGCAAGAGCAAGTGACCCAGTCATTTCGAGGCAGAGGGAGGTGGTCCAGCAGGCAAAGTCCAGGACAGCAGGGACAATGAACGTCTCAGTTCCCCAGCACCTCCCAGTAACAGCCTCACAGCTGCTGCAGTTTGCCCTTAGCTGCCCACGGTCACCCTGTTGGAGGCAGGATCACGCATTTTCTCCATAAGTAGCCAGCATTAATATCCTACAAGTGAGTCCTGCTGGTCGTCCAGCAAGATTACGAAGTGCTATTCCTTTATATCCCCCCTGCCTATTCCACTTACACCAGAGCTGCTGTCTGAGGATCATTTGTTCATTTTGCTGCAGGAATTCCAGGCTCTTTTGGCCAAAGGAGCCATTGAGAGAAAGTTCTGACCTCAGTAACTAGATGTTATTTCCACTATTTGTTAGTACAGAGGAAGGGCAGAAGCATTCGCCCACCTTAGATGTTTGCCCTCTCACCTTCTTCCAGGGGAAAGGAGAAATTCAAGATAATCTCCTTAGTCCAGGTTCTTTCTGCCCTGGACCCCGGAGACAGGATGGTGGCGTTGGAACTGCAGGAGGTGTACTGCTTTTGAACTGCTTTGGTATCTATTCACTAGGTGAGGAATCTACGTCTTGAAGTCTCTATTAGAAAAACATGATATTTAACTTCGGTAACGTCATTTTTGGTAGAGACTGTCTAACCGGAGAATACTCACCAAGTCGCCCGCCTCCCCATTCTGAGTAGTTGACCATTATTTCCTTTAATAAGATGCCAAATGTAAATGATCTGACCACTGTACTATCTGATTTTCATGGCTCTTTGTCCGATGGCATGAATAGACATCAGAAAGAAACTGAGGAGGTGGTGAATATATAGGGGTATGACATCACAGAGGCAACGGAGCCACACAATGCCGCCTACTGATGTGCAATGGAATTGCTGTAAAGTTTCCAGAGACAGTCTGGGGCTTGAGGAAATTTACAAGGTGAGGAATCTGGGGTTAGACAGTCTCTCTCCCTGAAAAGACTTTATTGAAGGTAAGTAACGTGTTCTTCTGAGGGATGGAAAAGACTTGTCTCAGCTGTTATCACTCACTCATGAAGCCTCAGAGGCTGAAGTGGAGTAGTTTCAATAGTCACAATTGTATAATATTGCATTTGGTGTTTGCGTAAGGTTCAATTTGAATCTACATTATGCTTTTCCAGAAAAAATTGTTGACAAAGCTAAATTGCTTGTTTTTCATGTTTCCCTCATTCTTATGCTGCACTATGAAAGGAATACTCCAGCGTTTTGTGAAGTGTATAACATGCCTGTTCAGCCCCTATAGCACACAACTGCCGTTTTGCTTTTTGATAACAAGTTTTTCAAATACATAGTTTGTATTATTTAGTAATGCTTGTCCAAGCCATGCTTGCTAAAGTATAAGTTAATGGCCAAATGATTTTGTTCCTCTTGAGATCCTTGATGTTCAGATCTAGGTAGGCAGGTTAAACAGTGGCACATCAGTCAGCATAGAAGTGTGGGATGCCAAAACGTTTACGAGGAAGAGTAGGAGGTTTCACTTAGATGGAGTTCAGGGACAAGCAATCATAATTGTTACAATAGGAGAATAAAACAAAGTATTGTACGCAATGTGGGGCTACCCACTTGCAATTTATAGAATATATCACACAGTTATCACATAATCAATGGCAAGTTTGTGTAATTTGTAGAACTAACCCCTGACCTGACAGTTGCTGTGGGTTGAATCACTGATACAAAGAGAGCCTATTTCCCTTATAGAAAAGCGCCATAGTGAAAATGTGCCTTAACTTATCATGTCTCCAGCACCAGGTGTATTGATTCATATCTTTTGCAAGTGCCTATCTTCAAATAATCTTTAGAACAGGTAGAAGGATACAATAGCGTACCCGTGATTTTAGGATCAAGTATTAACCTTCATACTGGAAAAAACAAGATCTGAGGCCTGTGATTACATGAGAACAGTTCATCAGGTCACTAGAAGGAGGAACAAGAAATACACCTACTGTGACATAATGAAAGACCAGCATTGTGTGATTTCTTGTAATTGAATACTAAAGATTATATCAAACACAACCAAGACCTCTCTTGCAGGGGAAGATGGCTGCTTGAATGGTAATGTACAATCCACTACAAAGCATAGGACATCTTCAGCATCACAGGAACCATAGCAGCAGTTTGACTGGTTATATCAGGCAAGCCTTACTTGAATAAAAAAACGTTGCAGGGAATTCACTATAAAATGTAGCAACCAAAGGAGGCAGCCATATAAGTATGTAAGCCAGATATGGATCAGTGGATGTTAACAATTAATATGGAAAGAGGAGGTAAAGGGATGCCCAGATCAATTACTTAAAAACATTGGCAAAGTATAGAGGCCTGTGGGTTTTATTTTGTAATCCCCTAGTCTGTTCTGTGCACAAGATGGAGGTGAGATTGTTTCCCCCATACAGTGGAAGTGTATTGCTCACATTACGCACATTTTAGGACACTGGTCTGTCCCTAAATGTGTGGGAGTAGTGTCTCCGCAACCAGCTGGCGTTGACGGATCCAAGGGCAAGGCTGGGCTGTCAGAAGAGAACATTCTCATCCGGAAAGCCTCCATTCTCTTCAACTTCTTATCTGGCAGGGTCATGAGGAAGGAGTTTGGGTTGATCCTGCTGGTGGAGGCCTGTACAATCAGGCTTTCTGGGGTTGGATGCTGGGACAAAAAAGCTGGGGCACCTGAAGTTCGTCTGTGGCGATGTGCGAATTGTCTGCAAGGTTTCACCCAACTTTCCAATGAGTATGTCAATAAATGTCTCATTAAAAGGAAACAGAGGCTTTGAGGAGGATTGCCCTGGTTGTAAAACCTCTACAAGTACATTCGTTTTTACTTCAACTTAAGGAAGTTACAGGTCTAGCACCTTAGCAACATTTCTAAGGACCATGGCAAAATGCAGACTCTTCAGTGGAATGACTGGATTAGGAGGGGCGGGGAGCCCAGTATCAGGTGACGTGTCTAGGCCACTGACCTCTTGCAGGTCAGTGTAGGAAATATCAATCATCCTGATCCAAATGCAGGCTGACACTGGTCAGAGTCCAGATAGCTGTTGAAGTGAGCAACTTCTAGGGAGAGGCATTGTCTTATTGGAGTCAGAAGGGATTGGCACCAGGTACTGAACACGTGTGCTGCATTGTACCAGGGAGGGATGGATTTGGTTCAGAGTGAAAGGATTTGGTTCAGAGTCAGACAGCGCTATGTGCGCGAAATTCTCCCCTAGAGTCGTTGGGGGTCGGTTTTAACTCTGCAAAAACTGACATGCATCATGGCTCCGGGTGAGGAATCTGCTCTGGATACGGAGCTGAGCCTGAAGCAGATTCAGAAGGCACGGCTGGCAATTGGGCGGACATGGCCGAGGTAGCCCAGCTGGAGGCCTTAGCGGAATTCCAGGTGGATCTTGTTCCATCCTCGCCACTCTCTCTCAATAGAGTCACAAAGACATCAGAATGCTCTGCGGTCTAGTTCCTTGTTGTCAACCACTGACTGATTAAAGCAGTGGTTAGAAGAATCCATTAGAAATAGGTCTGTTGTGAATAGTTTTCTTTTTTACAGAAAATTAATGTCGGCAATAAATGTAAGCCTCCGCTCACACCTTGCATACAATTTGAGTAGAGTACACCGTAAGCTGCCACCAATACCATGTACAGTAGCCATGCACATTTTGAAGCTCAACAAATAATAAGGTGCCTGGGACGAGGCAGGCTTATAATTTTTTCTGTTAAGATGTAGCTT
Organism: Lissotriton helveticus; assembly: GCF_964261635.1. Classification (NCBI taxonomy): domain Eukaryota; kingdom Metazoa; phylum Chordata; class Amphibia; order Caudata; family Salamandridae; genus Lissotriton; species Lissotriton helveticus. Next base: position 473,635,085 of record NC_136060.1, on the reverse strand, counting down.
TAAATTCCTTGTTCAATATGTTGGTCATGTATGTAATCAGCTGGATCTGTATATACTATACCAAAGCAAGGTATAGTGTGCACAGCGTCCAGTAGATCCCCTGAGGCTTTACAGAGGTTAAAGTAGATATTACTAATGCTCTCCTTTGAAGAAGTATGGGCAAGCAGTTAGGCCTAATAGGGGGGAGTGCTAGCATTTGTTGTACACACATAGGTAAGAAATGATTACACACACTCAATGACTAAATCCGAGATCAATTGATTGTAAAAAGAACTGACGTCTGTGTGCCTATGTGGCGCCTATATAGGAATACGTGACGTCATAACTAATGACGCCGACATCACGCGGAGCCGAATGGAGCCACCCGATGGCATGCGCAAGAGATATTGCTCCAGCAAATGTTTTCAGACCCAGCCTGACTCCAGGGAAATTCAAAGGTAAGGAATCTGCACCTAGAAGTCTCTATCAGATACTTTATTACTAGAACCAAAGAAACTTAGTTGCAGGTAAGTATGGATTTCAAATTGGCAATCCTTTTCAATGCAGGAAATGAATACTTAATGCAAGACTTCAGTTCAGCAAGGTAGATACAGTTTTAGAAATAGCAATACTTTGCAATGCAGAAAAATGTTCACTTAGTGCAATATTTCAATCGAGCAATGTTATCCTATGGGAGGAAACCAAGAATGCAATTTCACAGGAAAGTTCTTTACTTACAAACCCTGTCTTCAGGGTTTTAGGTCCGCACAGGGCAAGGTTCAAGTGAGCATCAAGACTGCACCACCGCACTGGGGCAGCTGAGTGCAGAGGTCAAATTCTGAGTTGGGTGCCAAATGTTAACCTATGTAGACTGGGGGCACTTCAAGTTGTGCAACTTAAAGATAAGTTAGCAGAGTTGGAGGTCAACCTCCAGGGTTTGATACAAGCACTGAGGGTCACGAGGCACCACCAAACATATACCCTCAGAGGCACAAAAACATCCGGGTGCAGAGTGCCAACACAGCGTCTGGCGCCCAATACAAGTCAATGGTTGAAGACTGTTTCAAACAAAGGCTGCAGGCACGGAACTGGAAGCTGGACGAAGGAAACCGGTGGCTGTGGAGGTAGGTTCTGAGGTTGAGGGTCACCGGGACATTGTTGGTTGGGCTACCAAAGACCTGAGGCCTGCGTGTGCAGGGGTGTCCTTTGACATCCCAGCCGGTCGCGTCTTGAGGCTGCAGGCGTCAGTGTGGAGTCCAGGAGGGATCAGCCAACAATGGACTCGGGCTCTGAATTGCTGGGGAATCTCGCTGGGACCGGTGGTCCACTTGGACTCGGGGGTGGAGGCATCAGGTGCAGTGGTGGATCTGGAGTGGGATTTCAAAGTTCCGCAGGTCACAGAGGCCTTTCTTGGAGATTCTTGTTGAACAGGGGCGCTGTTCTCAGAAGTTCTGGTCTTTGTTTAAGGCAGCAGTCCTTCTGGAGGCTTTTGGAGGTTGTTGGGTTGCAGAATTTTTGAGGACTGTAGGCAGGCTGGTAGGGCTAGGTCAAGTCAGTGGGTGTCTTCGGTCTTCTTCTGCTAAACATCCAGGGGATGTCCTCTTCCTTTGTAGGCCTTAAAAGAACTCTGAGGATTAAGTGTCAGGGGTGCCTCATAAGACTTAATTTAGGAGCGTTATGGGGTGAAAAGGTAGTAGATAGTGGGCTACTTACCTTTGTATGTCTACTTCCTCTGGGGGTGGGGAGTATTACCCCAAACCCTGCTGGTGGAACTACTCCAAAACAATATGGAGGATTTTCAAAGGAGGGGGTCACTTTAGCTCGGGCACCTTAGGGGTGGTCTTGGATGAGAGGGGACACAAGTCTCTTGTTTACTAGTTTTACCACCAACCTTGAAGCCAAAAGTGGAGCTTGGTCGGGGGTGGGCATTTCCACTAGCTGGAGAGGCCCTGGTCAACATAAAGGATGGGAAGCCTTTGAGGATCACCGCCTTTCTAAGCTGTTCCTAGTTGCGGGGTAAGGTGTGAAGCACCTCCAACCACAGCAGGCTTTGTTTCTGACCCACACGATCAAAAGGCTCCCACCTCAAGGGGTCAGAAACACGTCTATAGGTGGCAGGCTGATGCAGAGCAATCAGGCACATATTAGTGGTTTGTACTCAGTAAGGCTTCACAGTGCACTCTAAGAATGGAATTAGACACTATAAGGGAATATCTACTCATGCAGTTATACCCTCACAGGAGGTATAGTGTACCCTGACTTAGGACTCTAATGCCTGCTGAAAGGGTGACTTACCTATGCCTCTTGCAGTGCTGGTATGCCTGGAACACAAGGATGGGTGCCAGGTCGACTCTTCACTTTTATCTGCACCAAAACATGCAGGCGGAGGTGGCAGTGTGCATGTGTTTGGTGAGGGGCAATACATGCTGCAGCCCAGAGAGACCCTCTCTGGTCACAGGGTCCTTGGTCCCACCGGTGCCTTTTACAAGAGACTTGTATGCAAGCCAGAGGTGTGCCAATTGTGGAAACAATGGTACAGTTTTGTAAAAGAACACAGGCACTGGGAACTTGGTTAACAGGAACCCAGTGCACACTGAATCAAAGATGCATCCGAGCCAGGCACAAATTAGGGGGTTCAGCAACACAATCCCACTTTCCTACAAGATATATGTGCTGGGTAGGTTCACTTCAAGCCTCTGATAATACAAGGTTCCATAGTGACGGTCTGGCAAAAGTAGTATTAAAAGAGAAACAAAATATTGAGACCTTTTAAATTAAAGAGTGGTCACAAAAAAGGATAGGTTTAGACTTGCAATTGTTTTTGCCTGGGGTACCTTCTCACGACCAAAACTAACAAAAGAAAATTTGAATAGAAGAGAAACCAAAAGGTCATAATAGGATATTATATGGTTAACTGGTTGCAAACTATTGCACATTGGCAAAGACAGCCCTCGCCACAGACTGAACGTATCTAATAGATGCTTGTAAAGGTGCTTTTGGAACTAAACAAGGATGGTTTGTTTTTGCCTAAACTTCACTGTGGCATATTTGTACAATGACACAACACGCTCAGTGTTTGAGAACTAAAGAATCTCTTTATGGTCCTGAAAACAGTCTTTTGCTACGATAAGACCATGTAAAATTCTCTTCTGTATGCCTTTAGGAGCACTAAGTAGTCACCAAGGAGATGCTGGAGACACTATTTATAGACACACACACACACCAACAACACACACACTGCTGCATATGTGTACACACACACACACACACACAGGTTTGCAACTCAGAAACGTACCTTTAGCGGTTCACTCGCTCACTGTGCACTGCCAGCAACACCCTTCTTCCTCATAGCAAATCTAATACAGACAGTGTTGGAAAGCTGTTTACTCAAAATATTCCCAAACGTGAAATGAGAAACTGCTCTGAGGGAGAATAAAACTACTGCCAAAGAAAATAAGACTGGGTAAGTGGAAAGGAAGTCACTGTTTCATGTGAAAAAGTCTTGTTTAACTAGCCAGCTTAAACTCCATCTCCAACCTGTTTTCGCCTAACTGAGGTTGTGAAAGGTGCTTTCTTTGCAACCTACACTGAATCTTTGGTTTAAAACTAAAATCAACTACACGTTGCTGTTACACATTACTGTTACACATTAGAAACTACCATACAGTGCTAATATTAACAAAAATTGACATTCAATCACAATTAATACCTTTATGTAACAGCGAGTAGTGACAAAATTAGCAATTTTGTATAACACACACAACGGTGTCCACTGACATTTACATAATCAGTATTATTATCCAGCAAGAGCGAATTTACTATTCATGCGCCAGAGTTGCGGGAATGTGGGGGTTAGGGTGTAGGTGTTGAAGATACCCCACAGGATCACTAGACTTCTGCAGATTCTTTGCCACCATAAAACACTCTAAATGGGGAAACTGTGAATCTTTACATTTGATTACACTTGGCATTGGGAATAAGGGATGCACCACAAGGGGAAATGATCGTGCAGGGAGCGAACTCTTCTTGGGTGAAACTGAACCATGCCACCGATGACCTTTAATTTTTTTTTATAATTTCATTGCACCACATATACAAGAAACACATCTCACATTGGTCAGAGTTTTAAGAATCTTCTGAACAAAGTAAAAATAAGGCAAATAATATTCTAGCGGATGTTTCTTTATAATATTAGATTTTGAATCAATCTTAAAAACGTTATTCAAGACTTATATCACCTCTGTTCAGTATAAAAAAGTTAAAAACAAAAAGCATGGCAGAGGCCAAAAATCAGTATTCCACACTAAAAATATCAATTCATGAGAGTTTCCTACTTGCAATCGAATCTTCGGCCACCCTTTGCCCAACTACTGTGAAAGAGGCACTTTCTTCCATTGGCGGCCTAGGTGGCGAGTCTAGCTCAGTCTCTGGGGATGTAGCCAGCCTATTGGTATTTTGTAAGTTCAGGTTTAGTTATTCTTCAGTATAGTGGGGGGAGCAAATGTCCACCTCCTCGTCAATGTCAGTTTTACAAGGAACATTTTGAAATTCCTGAACTGTGTGAGTCACAGTCAAATAAGGGCTCTGGCCTCTGACAGTACTTGCGATGAGGTAGAGGTTGGGGATCAGTCTTGTTGGAAACTGAGTGGTGGCTCTTCTGTACTTTTATAACATGACATAGATCAAGCCAAAGATGGTTGAGGCAGGAGACTGGCATCAGAATCAAAGCCTGGAGTGGTGTTGTCAGCAACTGAACAGAAAGGACAGGTGTGGACCCTGTGGCTGGAATGGAAATTTGAACCAGCATTGGAACAGTCCCGAGAAAAGTTCCAATGGGGTGAGTGGGTGCGGAGATAGTGCTTGACAGGGAATTTCAACTGGAGTCTCTCTCATTTCTCTGGGGCTTGAATACTAACCACATGGACCCTGAAAGAGCTGCAGCATTGCGATGGCCTAGGAAATTCCAAGTGTGTTGGAGCTCGAAGTCAGAATAAACTTAAGGGGTATGACCCTACAACTGCCACTCTTGTACACTCATTAAATTTAAAATGGCGAGATGGGGGAAGAGTGCCACATGCCTTCTTGCATTAATGGCACGTCTTCAACTCAAATGAAAAATCTGAGGGGGAACAGGACTTTGCACAGGACCAACTCCTTGAGCAGGATTATGAACGGCCCCACAACTTGGAAAGGCAGTAACATCTACATGAAGACTGCAAAGAATACCTATTGTGTTTGGTGACATAGAGCTTTGTTTCGGCTTCACAAGGTTGTATTTATCGAAAGGAACAAACACCCACTAAAATGGGTGACTACTATATAAGGTTACACTCCATTACTTCCAGGTCAATACATAGTCATTGTTAAAACACACAGTGCCACCAATCAGTGCATAGGAGCATACCTGGGAAAATTCTCCAGATACAGCCTGGCACCTGAGAATTTTCTTAATTTTCTTAAGGTGAGGAATTTGTGGTTATAATTATCCATGAGAAGCTAACTTTAGAAATGAACAGGTCAGTCTTCCAACGTCCAAACTTCTGGCACACACCGCAATCTTGAGTTTCTTATGCAACCTCAGCATCATCCTAGACAACAAACTCTCCCTTATTATTAATATTATCATTAGCGTTTATTGAGCACATGGCTACCCTAAGGCATCCCAGCGCTAGCAGCAAAAACAGGCAAAGAGAGGCAGTTACCAGTTAATCTTCTGGAAAAGCCAGGTTTTAAGCCCCCGAAACGCCAGGTCAATGCTGTCTTCTCAGCCTGCTTCCACTCCCTCTGCATGCTCTACCAAATCTTTAAGTGGCTTCCCATCAGCACCAGGAAAACTGACGCAGACCCTCATCACCAGCCGACTGGACTACAGCAACGCACTCTATGCGGACACCACCACCGAACTCATAGAAGACTCCAAACTATCCACAACGCTGCAGCCAGGCTGATCCTCTACCTGCCAAGAGAACCCCCATCCCCCAAAACCTAAAAGACTTCCACGGACTCCCCATCCACAAGAGATGTCAATTCAAGCCCTCGACCCATGCCTACTATCCTTGCCGTCAAGTTCTGGAACGCCCTTCCCCTCCACGCGGTACCCTCGTTGACTGACTTCAGGAAGGGACACAAGACCTGGCTCTTTGAAAGATACCCATATCACCGCATCTGGATACCCTACCGGGTGATAAGCCGTGCTATGCAAGTCCTGCCTAATTGATTGTTATATCAATATATCAATTTGTTGAGCTGAGGGTATCCACACACTAGGCAGGAGTGAACTTTTTTTTTTTTTTTATTATTTTTATTCAAAAAAAAAATTACAACGTTTATTCCCCTAACTCCATCACTCCCCCCCCCGCACAGGACATGAAAAATGCAACAAAAAAATACATTCAAATTTCTTTTTTTCCACAACATTTCTATATCTCAGGTTACAAGAATTCTGCCTGGCAAATTATACTGGGTAAGCTAGAGCATCAAGCAAAACAGCTGGAGAAAAAAAGAGAAAAAAAAACAAAAAACATGTAAGGCGAACAGCTAAACATAACCCCATGGATACAGCTTGATTAGTATTCCTGATTTTCATTACACACCCGACTTGAGACCCTATGGAAATTCTATGTTTCCTGCCACCCTATTCTTCCAATCTGTTATTGGTTTCCAGATCTGCAGACCAAGGGATCTGCCCTTCTTCCCTTTTCTGGCGTATAACGCTTTTTCCATGTTGTATATATATAAAAGCCTGGCCAACCATTGCTGCATAGTGGGGGGGGGGGGTGCGGGGGGGTGCTTATCTCGCCATGCTGAAGCTATACGTAGACAAAATACTGCCATGGCTACAAACAAAAAGTTCTCAAACTGTGATTGCTCTCCAGTCCCGTCCAGTCCCATTAATATTACTTTGGGTGTCATCGTTAACTTACAATTCAGCGATCGATCTAAAAAACCTTCGATTTCTTTTATCAGACACACTAGGCAGGAGTGAACTAAAGAATAAATGTCTTGTAGAGTGTGAACTTTACCCAAGGGCATCAAGGCACTAGTGATAGAGACCATCAGTCGGGAGTGGTAGGTATAAGACTTTCAGATATTAAAGTGCGAAAAGCCAGGTCTTTAAAGTCTTGTGAAAGAGCAGATGCGACTCTTGGCAAGAAATCATTAGAGGGAGTGTGTTCAAAAGCTTGGAAGCGGCAGCAGCAAAGGCTCTCCCCAACACCTAGCCATGGGGACTAGCAGCCATTTTTCATTGGCAGACCTCAGCTGTTTGGTGGGGACGTACCATTGGAAAAGCCTTTTGATTCCTTCAGGACCAGAATTATGAAGAACCCTATGAACAATGCACAGGGCCTTAAACAGAATTCTCTTTTCTAGAAGAAGTTAATTTGCAAATTTCCACGGAGACTGAGTGAAATTTAGGAAGATCCATAACGAGTTTCGCTGCCCCATGCTGGACAAGTTGCCGTTTATGGATGGATCCTTTGTTAATGTCCAGGTAGAGAGCGTTACAATAGTCTAGCCTGGACAAAATCAGGGCAACAGCTGCCTGCTTTCGAGAGGAAAGAGAGAGCCATGGGAAGATCTTCCTCAGGATCCTGAGAACGCCGAAACAGGTTGAAACAGTTCTGTTGACCTGGGGGTCAAAAGAGCGAGTTGCCCCCTATAGGACCAAGATTCCTTGCTGATACGGCAGGACAGAGGCATGGTTCGAGCATTTCTGGCCACCAGGAGTGAGACCATATGGATTATTGACTGCCACAGACCAGAACCTTTGCTTTGTCCCCATTGAGTCGCAAATAGTTGTTTACCATCCAGGCGGCCACGACCCGCATGCAGCTGTTAAAATTTGCAGAGGAGGCTTCAATGCTGTTTGTGATGGACACCATTATTTATGTGTCATCAGCATTGGACAGGGCCTCCAGCCTGAAGGATCTGATGATCTTGGCCAACGGGGAGACATGAATGCTGAAAAAGGTAGGACTAAATGAGGAACCCTGTGAGACTCCACAGAAGGTGGGAATGGACTCAGAATAAAATTGGTCCATCTTTACTTTTTGTGACAGGTCTGTGAGAAATGAGGACAGAAGCTCCAGAGCGGAGTTTGATACCGCAATTTCCTGAAGACGCTGGTTCATCCTTGTTAAAAACCCAGATGATGGACAGAATGTAGAACAATGTCATACATTCACCCCAGTACAAGGATCTGGGCCTAAATCCATCGTTTTTTTGCACTCCACACCACCCTGGGTTAGACACTGGCTATATGCAAATCAGCTCGGACCCTGTGCCTCATGGGAACAGTCCAGTCCGAACTACCAAGCCATGTCTTTCCCAGACCGGAATCAAGCATCCAAGGACCGGTTTCTGGCTATCAGCCTTCATCAGCCTGGATAGCTTGACTCCAGTGGTGTGGAGAGCTTGGGACTCACGTCTGAGCATCCCCAGCCCACTCTGGTTGTACCGGTTCACCCTTGTTGGCGTGATGGTATCAAAGGCTGCAGATAGGTCCAAAAGTATTAACAAAGAGGTATTCCCAGCATCTACTTGGGTATGTATGTTGTTTACTGCAGATATTAATGCAGTCTCAGAGCCATGGCCACTTCTGAAGCCATGTTGCAAGCGGTCAAGCAGATGTTGCTCCAAGTAGAAGCGAAGTTGGGTATTTAGAGGCTTCTCCAGGATTTTGGCAGGAAAAAGGGCCAATAGTTTCGAGATCTGAGGGTTCAGGTTAATTTTCTACAGTAGAGGCTTGACGTCCGAAGAGATGGCCAGATTAAGTGTGAACGTTAGGTGAGAGACAATCATCTCCCTTCCTAATTTCATGATCTTCAAGGTGCAGAGTTCCAAGGGGAAGCCTGCTGTAATTCCCCCAAGGAGATGATCTGTCTGCTCGTGAGACAGGGTAAGAGAAGCAGACAGTGGGTCTTCTCTCCTAACTGGTTTAAGAGGGTTGTAAGATTTGAGCCGTATTGGAAGGCTTCCGAGTTAAGGTTGTCCAGAGAGGAATACATTTCTATAAGTTTTTAGTGAAAATATTTGCCCATCTTGTCACAAAAATCCAGAGAACTGTTATTGTATAGTGGACGAGAAGGAAAAGAAAGAAGATTGATGCGGGGACTCATACTCAACATCCCCTGCAATGCACACATCCACCCCCACCTCATGGAGCTACACTGTTTACCAATCCAGCAGCAGTGCCAAAAGTCCTCCACAACATTAGACCTGCCCACTTCAACAACCGGCTTAACTTCCACATACCTACCAGGCAACTGGGCTCAGCCTCACTCCACCGTGTGCAAATACCCAGTATCCTCAGTAGCAACTCAGGAGGGCGGTCCTTTTCCTACATTGTTGCAAAATCCTGAAGCAACCTTCCACTCCTTATCAGGCAATGAAACTCTTAAGTCATGGGTGCTGAATTCCTTTGATAAGTATTGAACATGCTAGCACAAGTTGGTAATGCACCTATTTTAAGTGACTGATGTCGTAATTCAAACTTTTTAACATCTTCCGAGTAAGGTATCTAACTAGGCCTGGTTATTTACCAACTTCTTGAATGGATGGTATGAACCGTGATTGTTAGCGACATTGATCCAAGGGAAAACTCTTCCTTACACTGTTTAAGATGGTATGAGCCAGCACTTACTTCTGGGATTTCTGCAGTCTGCATCCAGAAGGTTATCTTAAAAAAATTACTGGCAAGTTTGTCATTCAACTTCAAATGCTCTACTCAATTGTAGGCAGATTGTGTGAACTGCATCACCTATCCCTAGCAGAGTAACATTTTTTCTTCAAAATGCAGTAACCAGATTAGTCTATTTTCACAACTTCATCGTGGTTATTAAAAATATTGCCCAGACTACATTCAAACAAAATTCTATATGTATCAACATTTAAGGTCACCAAATATGTTTCACCCTTTTACGGTCTGGCAGCGGCCAAGAGGTTTTGATTTTACTAAAATGATATGTATAATATGCATACTTGAGGGAGGTTTCAGCCAGCCCTCTTCATCCACTGGTCTGTTGTCATTCACATGTTTACTCTGCCCACTACAGCATTCGGCATGGGTCACGGGGAGTAGAACCACACACCAAGACACTCCCTTCAGTGCCACGAATTACAAACACAATGTGATTGAGAGTGAAAACATATTTTTGTTTTTAGGCAATCCTTTTTTATATGTTCACAAAGACCCCAGCAATATGTTTTGCAAAAAACATGACAAAACATGCATGAACAAAGCCAAAAAAAGGTTGGCAGATAACACTGACTGGCCTTGTCAACGCTTGTTAAACACAGGAAACAGCACAAGCTCTATACATTTTCAAAATGACGAATGGTTTTGGCTTTTGCTGCAGTCTTTAAAATATTGTTTTAGTTCCGGGTGGTGCGTCTTCACAAATGGACTCCGTGTCTCTCAAGTCATTTTGAAAAATAAATGAGACAGACAGAAGAGAACTTAATGTGCTGTGGATATCCACTGAGCTCTTTAGAGACAGATAGAAAAGAAATGAATGTGCTGTGGGTATCCCACGAAGAGACAGAAGAGAAATGAATGTGCTGAGGGTATCCCATGAAGAGACAGAAGAGAAATGAATGTGCTGTGGGAATCCCATGAAGAGACAGAAGAGAAATAAATGTGCTGTGGGTATCCCATGAAGAGACAGAAGAGAAATGAATGTGCTGTTGGTATCCCATGAAGAGACAGAAGAGAAATGAATGTGCTGTTGGTATCCCATGAAGAGACAGAAGAGAAATGAATGTGCTGTGGGAATCCCATGAAGAGACAGAAGAGAAATAAATGTGCTGTGGGTATCCCATGAAGAGACCGAAGAGAAATGAATGTGCTGCGGGTATCCCATGAAGAGACCGAAGAGAAATTAATGTGCTGCGGGTATCCCATGAAGAGACAGAAGAGAAATGAATGTGCTGTGGGTATCCCATGAAGAGACAGAAGAGAAATGAATGTGCTGTGGGTATCCCATGAAGAGACAGAAGAGAAATGAATGTGCTGTGGGAATCCCATGAAGAGACAGAAGAGAAATAAATGTGCTGTGGGTATCCCATGAAGAGACAGAAGAGAAATAAATGTGCTGTGGGTATCCCATGAAGAGACAGAAGAGAAATGAATGTGCTGTGGGAATCCCATGAAGAGACAGAAGAGACAGAAGAGAAATGAATGTGCTGTTGGTATCCCATGAACAGACAGAAGAGAAATGAATGTGCTGTGGGAATCCCATGAAGAGACAGAAGAGAAATGAATGTGCTGCGGGAATCCCATGAAGAGACAGAAGAGAAATGAATGTGCTGTGGGAATCCCATGAAGAGACAGAAGAGACAGAAGAGAAATGAATGTGCTGCGGGTATCCCATGAAGAGACAGAAGAGAAATGAATGTGCTGTGGGAATCCCATGAAGAGACAGAAGAGACAGAAGAGAAATGAATGTGCTGTTGGTATCCCATGAACAGACAGAAGAGAAATGAATGTGCTGTGGGAATCCCATGAAGAGACAGAAGAGAAATGAATGTGCTGCGGGAATCCCATGAAGAGACAGAAGAGAAATGAATGTGCTGTGGGAATCCCATGAAGAGACAGAAGAGAAATGAATGTGCTGTGGGAATCCCATGAAGAGACAGAAGAGACAGAAGAGAAATGAATGTGCTGCGGGTATCCCATGAAGAGACAGAAGAGACAGAAGAGAAATGAATGTGCTGCGGGAATCCCATGAAGAGACAGAAGAGAAATGAAAGTGCTGTGGGAATCCCATGAAGAGACAGAAGAGACAGAAGAGAAATGAATGTGCTGCGGGTATCCCATGAAGAGACAGAAGAGACAGAAGAGAAATGAATGTGCTGCGGGAATCCCATGAAGAGACAGAAGAGAAATGAAAGTGCTGTGGGAATCCCATGAAGAGACAGAAGAGAAATGAATGTGCTGTGGGAATCCCATGAAGAGACAGAAGAGACAGAAGAGAAATGAATGTGCTGTGGGAATCCCATGAAGAGACAGAAGAGAAATGAATGTGCTGTGGGTATCCCATGAAGACACAGAACAGAAATGAATGTGCTGTGGGAATCCCATGAAGAGACAGAAGAGACAGAAGAGAAATGAATGTGCTGTGGGTATCCCATGAAGAGACAGAAGAGACAGAAGAGAAATGAATGTGCTGCGGGAATCCCATGAAGAGACAGAAGAGACAGAAGAGAAATGAATGTGCTGCGGGAATCCCATGAAGAGACAGAAGAGAAATGAAAGTGCTGTGGGAATCCCATGAAGAGACAGAAGAGAAATGAATGTGCTGTGGGAATCCCATGAAGAGACAGAAGAGACAGAAGAGAAATGAATGTGCTGTTGGTATCCCATCAAGACACAGAACAGAAATGAATGTGCTGTGGGAATCCCATGAAGAGACAGAAGAGACAGAAGAGAAATGAATGTGCTGTGGGAATCCCATGAAGAGACAGAAGAGAAATGAATGTGCTGTGGGTATCCCATGAAGACACAGAACAGAAATGAATGTGCTGTGGGAATCCCATGAAGAGACAGAAGAGAAATGAATGTGCTGTTGGTATCCCATGAAGAGACAGAAGAGACAGAAGAGAAATGAATGTGCTGTGGGTATCCCATCAAGACACAGAACAGAAATGAATGTGCTGTGGGAATCCCATGAAGAGACAGAAGAGAAATGAATGTGCTGTGGGTATCCCATGAAGAGACAGAAGAGACAGAAGAGAAATGAATGTGCTGTGGGAATCCCATGAAGAGACAGAAGAGAAATGAATGTGCTGTTGGTATCCCATGAAGAGACAGAAGAGACAGAAGAGAAATGAATGTGCTGTGGGAATCCCATGAAGAGACAGAACAGAAATGAATGTGCTGCGGGAATCCCATGAAGAGGCAGAAGAGAAATGAATGTGCTGTGGGAATCCCATCAAGACACAGAACAGAAATGAATGTGCTGTGGGAATCCCATGAAGAGACAGAAGAGAAATGAATGTGCTGTGGGAATCCCATGAAGAGACAGAAGAGAAATGAATGTGCTGTGGGAATCCCATGAAGAGACAGAAGAGAAATGAATGTGCTGTGGGTATCCCATGAAGAGACAGAAGAGAAATGAATGTGCTGTGGGAATCCCATGAAGAGACAGAAGAGACAGAAGAGAAATGAATGTGCTGTGGGTATCCCATCAAGACACAGAAGAGAAATGAATGTGCTGTGGGTATCCCATGAAGAGACAGAAGAGAAATGAATGTGCTGTGGGAATCCCATGAAGAGACAGAAGAGACAGAAGAGAAATGAATGTGCTGTGGGTATGCCATGAAGAGACCGAAGGGAAATGAATGTGCTGTGGGAATCCCATGAAGAGACAGAAGAGAAATGAATGTGCTGTGAGAATCCCATGAAGAGACAGAAGAGAAATGAATGTGCTGTGGGTATCCCATGAAGAGACAGAAGAGAAATGAATGTGCTGTGGGAATCCCGTGAAGAGACAGAAGAGACAGAAGAGAAATGAATGTGCTGTTGGTATCCCATGAAGAGACAGAAGAGAAATACATGTGCTGTGGGTATCCCATGAAGAGACAGAAGAGAAATGAATGTGCTGTTGGTATCCCATGAAGAGACAGAAGAGAAATACATGTGCTGTGGGTATCCCATGAAGAGACAGAAGAGAAATGAATGTGCTGTTGGTATCCCATGAAGAGACAGAAGAGAAATGAATGTGCTGTGGGAATCCCATGAAGAGACAGAAGAGACAGAAGAGAAATGAATGTGCTGTGGGAATCCTATGAAGAGACAGAAGAGAAATGAATGTGCTGTGGGAATCCCATGAAGAGACAGAAGAGACAGAAGAGAAATGAATGTGCTGTGGGTATCCCATGAAGAGACAGAAGAGAAATGAATGTGCTGTGGGAATCCTATGAAGAGACAGAAGAGAAATGAATGTGCTGTGGGAATCCTATGAAGAGACAGAAGAGAAATGAATGTGCTGTGGGTATCCCATGAAGAGACAGAAGAGAAATGAATGTGCTGTGGGAATCCCATGAAGAGACAGAAGAGACAGAAGAGAAATGAATGTGCTGTGGGTATCCCATCAAGACACAGAAGAGAAATGAATGTGCTGTGGGTATCCCATGAAGAGACAGAAGAGAAATGAATGTGCTGTGGGAATCCCATGAAGAGACAGAAGAGACAGAAGAGAAATGAATGTGCTGTGGGTATCCCATGAAGAGACCGAAGGGAAATGAATGTGCTGTGGGAATCCCATGAAGAGACAGAAGAGAAATGAATGTGCTGTGGGTATCCCATGAAGAGACAGAAGAGAAATGAATGTGCTGTGAGAATCCCATGAAGAGACAGAAGAGAAATGAATGTGCTGTGGGTATCCCATGAAGAGACAGAAGAGAAATGAATGTGCTGTGGGTATCCCATGAAGAGACAGAAGAGAAATGAATGTGCTGTGGGAATCCCATGAAGAGACAGAAGAGACAGAAGAGAAATGAATGTGCTGTGGGTATCCCATGAAGAGACAGAAGAGAAATACATGTGCTGTGGGTATCCCATGAAGAGACAGAAGAGACAGAAGAGAAATGAATGTGCTGTGGGAATCCCATGAAGAGACAGAAGAGACAGAAGAGAAATGAATGTGCTGTGGGTATCCCATGAAGAGACAGAAGAGACAGAAGAGAAATGAATGTGCTGTGGGAATCCCATGAAGAGACAGAAGAGAAATGAATGTGCTGTTGGTATCCCATGAAGAGACAGAAGAGACAGAAGAGAAATGAATGTGCTGTTGGTATCCCATGAAGAGACAGAAGAGAAATGAATGTGCTGTGGGAATCCCATGAAGAGACAGAAGAGAAATGAATGTGCTGTGGGAATCCCATGAAGAGACAGAAGAGACAGAAGAGAAATGAATGTGCTGTGGGAATCCCATGAAGAGACAGAAGAGAAATGAATGTGCTGTGGGAATCCCATGAAGAGACAGAAGAGAAATGAATGTGCTGCGGGAATCCCATGAAGAGGAAGAAGAGAAATGAATGTGCTGTTGGTATCCCATCAAGACACAGAACAGAAATGAATGTGCTCCGGGAATCCCATGAAGAGACAGAAGAGAAATGAATGTGCTGCGGGTATCCCATGAAGAGACAGAAGAGAAATGAATGTGCTGCGGGAATCCCATGAAGAGACAGAAGAGAAATGAATGTGCTGCGGGTATCCCATGAAGAGACAGAAGAGACAGAAGAGAAATGAATGTGCTGTGGGAATCCCATGAAGAGACAGAAGAGACAGAAGAGAAATGAATGTGCTGTTGGTATCCCATCAAGACACAGAACAGAAATGAATGTGCTGTGGGAATCCCATGAAGAGACAGAAGAGAAATGAATGTGCTGTGGGAATCCCATGAAGAGACAGAAGAGAAATGAATGTGCTGTTGGTATCATCCCATGAAGAGACAGAAGAGAAATGAATGTGCTGTGGGAATCCCATGAAGACACAGAACAGAAATGAATGTGCTGTGGGAATCCCATGAAGAGACAGAAGAGACAGAAGAGAAATGAATGTGCTGTGGGAATCCCATGAAGAGACAGAAGAGAAATGAATGTGCTGTTGGTATCCCATCAAGACACAGAACAGAAATGAATGTGCTGTGGGAATCCCATGAAGAGACAGAAGAGACAGAAGAGAAATGAATGTGCTGTGGGTATCCCATCAAGACACAGAACAGAAATGAATGTGCTGTGGGAATCCCATGAAGAGACAGAAGAGACAGAAGAGAAATGAATGTGCTGTGGGAATCCCATGAAGAGACAGAAGAGAAATGAATGTGCTGTTGGTATCATCCCATGAAGAGACAGAAGAGAAATGAATGTGCTGTGGGAATCCCATGAAGAGACAGAAGAGAAATGAATGTGCTGTTGGTATCATCCCATGAAGAGACAGAAGAGAAATGAATGTGCTGTGGGAATCCCATGAAGACACAGAACAGAAATGAATGTGCTGTGGGAATCCCATGAAGAGACAGAAGAGACAGAAGAGAAATGAATGTGCTGTTGGTATCCCATGAAGAGACAGAAGAGAAATGAATGTGCTGTGGGAATCCCATGAAGAGACAGAAGAGAAATGAATGTGCTGTGGGAATCCCATGAAGAGACAGAACAGAAATGAATGTGCTGCGGGAATCCCATGAAGAGACAGAAGAGAAATGAATGTGCTGTTGGTATCCCATCAAGACACAGAACAGAAATGAATGTGCTGTGGGAATCCCATGAAGAGACAGAAGAGACAGAAGAGAAATGAATGTGCTGTTGGTATCCCATGAAGAGACAGAAGAGACAGAAGAGAAATGAATGTGCTGTGGGTATCCCATGAAGAGACAGAAGAGACAGAAGAGAAATGAATGTGCTGTGGGAATCCCATGAACAGACAGAAGAGAAATGAATGTGCTGTCGGTATCCCATGAAGAGACCGAAGAGAAATGAATGTGCTGTGGGAATCCCATGAAGACACAGAACAGAAATGAATGTGCTGTGGGAATCCCATGAAGAGACAGAAGAGACAGAAGAGAAATGAATGTGCTGTGGGTATCCCATCAAGACACAGAACAGAAATGAATGTGCTGTGGGAATCCCATGAAGAGACAGAAGAGACAGAAGAGAAATGAATGTGCTGTGGGAATCCCATGAAGAGACAGAAGAGAAATGAATGTGCTGTTGGTATCATCCCATGAAGAGACAGAAGAGAAATGAATGTGCTGCGGGAATCCCATGAAGAGACAGAAGAGAAATGAATGTGCTGAGGGTATCCCATGAAGAGACAGAAGAGACAGAAGAGAAATGAATGTGCTGTTGGTATCCCATGAAGAGACAGAAGAGACAGAAGAGAAATGAATGTGCTGTTGGTATCCCATGAAGAGACAGAAGAGACAGAAGAGAAATGAATGTGCTGTGGGTATCCCATGAAGAGACAGAAGAGACAGAAGAGAAATGAATGTGCTGTGGGTATCCCATGAAGAGACAGAAGAGACAGAAGAGAAATGAATGTGCTGTTGGTATCCCATCAAGACACAGAACAGAAATGAATGTGCTGTGGGAATCCCATGAAGAGACAGAAGAGACAGAAGAGAAATGAATGTGCTGTGGGTATCCCATGAAGAGACAGAAGAGACAGAAGAGAAATGAATGTGCTGCGGGGATCCCATGAAGAGACAGAAGAGAAATGAATGTGCTGTGGGAATCCCATGAAGAGACAGAAGAGAAATGAATGTGCTGTGGGAATCCCATGAAGAGACAGAAGAGAAATGAATGTGCTGTGGGTATCCCATGAAGAGACAGAAGAGAAATGAATGTGCTGTGGGAATCCCATGAAGAGACAGAAGAGAAATGAATGTGCTGTGGGAATCCCATGAAGAGACAGAAGAGAAATGAATGTGCTGTGGGAATCCCATGAAGAGACAGAAGAGAAATGAATGTGCTGTGGGAATCCCATGAAGAGACAGAAGAGAAATGAATGTGCTGTGGGAATCCCATGAAGAGACAGAAGAGAAATGAATGTGCTGTGGGAATCCCATGAAGAGACAGAAGAGACAGAAGAGAAATGAATGTGCTGAGGGTATCCCATGAAGAGACAGAAGAGAAATGAATGTGCTGTGGGTATGCCATGAAGAGACAGAAGAGAAATGAATGTGCTGTTGGTATCCCATGAAGAGACAGAAGAGACAGAAGAGAAATGAATGTGCTGAGGGTATCCCATGAAGAGACAGAAGAGAAATGAATGTGCTGTGGGTATGCCATGAAGAGACAGAAGAGAAATGAATGTGCTGTGGGTATCCCATGAAGAGACAGAAGAGAAATGAATGTGCTGTGGGAATCCCATGAAGAGACAGAAGAGACAGAAGAGAAATGAATGTGCTGTGGGAATCCCATGAAGAGACAGAAGAGAAATGAATGTGCTGTGGGAATCCCATGAAGAGACAGAAGAGAAATGAATGTGCTGTGGGAATCCCATGAAGAGACAGAAGAGAAATGAATGTGCTGTGGGAATCCCATGAAGAGACAGAAGAGAAATGAATGTGCTGTGGGAATCCCATGAAGAGACAGAAGAGAAATGAATGTGCTGTGGGAATCCCATGAAGAGACAGAAGAGAAATGAATGTGCTGAGGGTATCCCATGAAGAGACAGAAGAGAAATGAATGTGCTGTGGGTATGCCATGAAGAGACAGAAGAGAAATGAATGTGCTGTTGGTATCCCATGAAGAGACAGAAGAGACAGAAGAGAAATGAATGTGCTGTGGGAATCCCATGAAGAGACAGAAGAGAAATGAATGTGCTGTGGGAATCCCATGAAGAGACAGAAGAGAAATGAATGTGCTGTGAGAATCCCATGAAGAGACAGAAGAGAAATGAATGTGCTGTGGGTATCCCATGAAGAGACAGAAGAGAAATGAATGTGCTGTGGGTATCCCATGAAGAGACAGAAGAGTAATGAATGTGCTGTGGGTATCCCATGAAGAGACAGAAGAGAAATGAATGTGCTGTGGGAATCCCATGAAGAGACAGAAGAGACAGAAGAGAAATGAATGTGCTGTGGGAATCCCATGAAGAGACAGAAGAGAAATGAATGTGCTGTGGGAATCCCATGAAGAGACAGAAGAGAAATGAATGTGCTGTGGGAATCCCATGAAGAGACAGAAGAGAAATGAATGTGCTGTGGGAATCCCATGAAGAGACAGAACAGAAATGAATGTGCTGTGGGAATCCCATGAAGAGACAGAAGAGAAATGAATGTGCTGTGGGTATCCCATGAAGACACAGAACAGAAATGAATGTGCTGTGGGAATCCCATGAAGAGACAGAAGAGACAGAAGAGAAATGAATGTGCTGTGGGAATCCCATGAAGAGACAGAAGAGAAATGAATGTGCTGTGGGAATCCCATGAAGAGACAGAAGAGAAATGAATGTGCTGTGGGTATCCCATGAAGAGACAGAAGAGAAATGAATGTGCTGTGGGTATCCCATGAAGAGACAGAAGAGTAATGAATGTGCTGTGGGTATCCCATGAAGAGACAGAAGAGAAATGAATGTGCTGTGGGAATCCCATGAAGAGACAGAAGAGACAGAAGAGAAATGAATGTGCTGTGGGAATCCCATGAAGAGACAGAAGAGAAATGAATGTGCTGTGGGAATCCCATGAAGAGACAGAAGAGAAATGAATGTGCTGTGAGAATCCCATGAAGAGACAGAAGAGAAATGAATGTGCTGTTGGTATCCCATGAAGAGACAGAAGAGAAATGAATGTGCTGTGGGAATCCCATGAAGAGACAGAAGAGAAATGAATGTGCTGTGGGAATCCCATGAAGAGACAGAAGAGAAATGAATGTGCTGTGGGAATCCCATGAAGAGACAGAAGAGAAATGAATGTGCTGTGGGAATCCCATGAAGAGACAGAAGAGAAATGAATGTGCTGTGGGAATCCCATGAAGAGACAGAAGAGAAATGAATGTGCTGTGGGTATCCCATGAAGACACAGAACAGAAATGAATGTGCTGTGGGAATCCCATGAAGAGACAGAAGAGAAATGAATGTGCTGTGGGAATCCCATGAAGAGACAGAAGAGAAATGAATGTGCTGTGGGTATCCCATGAAGACACAGAACAGAAATGAATGTGCTGTGGGAATCCCATGAAGAGACAGAAGAGACAGAAGAGAAATGAATGTGCTGTGGGAATCCCATGAAGAGACAGAAGAGAAATGAATGTGCTGTGGGAATCCCATGAAGAGACAGAAGAGAAATGAATGTGCTGTGGGTATCCCATGAAGACACAGAACAGAAATGAATGTGCTGTGGGAATCCCATGAAGAGACAGAAGAGACAGAAGAGAAATGAATGTGCTGTGGGTATCCCATGAAGACACAGAACAGAAATGAATGTGCTGTGGGAATCCCATGAAGAGACAGAAGAGACAGAAGAGAAATGAATGTGCTGTGGGTATCCCATCAAGACACAGAACAGAAATGAATGTGCTGTGGGTATCCCATGAAGAGACAGAAGAGAAATGAATGTGCTGTGGGAATCCCATGAAGAGACAGAAGAGACAGAAGAGAAATGAATGTGCTGTGGGTATCCCATGAAGAGACAGAAGAGAAATGAATGTGCTGTTGGTATCCCATGAAGAGACAGAACAGAAATGAATGTGCTGCGGGAATCCCATGAAGAGGAAGAAGAGAAATGAATGTGCTGTGGGTATCCCATGAAGAGACAGAAGAGAAATGAATGTGCTGTGGGAATCCCATGAAGAGACAGAAGAGAAATGAATGTGCTGTTGGTATCCCATGAAGAGACAGAACAGAAATGAATGTGCTGCGGGAATCCCATGAAGAGGAAGAAGAGAAATGAATGTGCTGTGGGTATCCCATGAAGAGACAGAAGAGAAATGAATGTGCTGTTGGTATCCCATCAAGACACAGAACAGAAATGAATGTGCTGTGGGAATCCCATGAAGAGACAGAAGAGAAATGAATGTGCTGTTGGTATCCCATGAAGAGACAGAACAGAAATGAATGTGCTGCGGGAATCCCATGAAGAGGCAGAAGAGAAATGAATGTGCTGTGGGTATCCCATGAAGACACAGAACAGAAATGAATGTGCTGTGGGAATCCCATGAAGAGACAGAAGAGACAGAAGAGAAATGAATGTGCTGTGGGAATCCCATGAAGAGACAGAAGAGACAGAAGAGAAATGAATGTGCTGTGGGTATGCCATGAAGAGACAGAAGAGAAATGAATGTGCTGTTGGTATCCCATGAAGAGACAGAAGAGAAATGAATGTGCTGTTGGTATCCCATGAAGAGACAGAAGAAAAATGAATGTGCTGTTGGTATCCCATGAAGAGACAGAACAGAAATGAATGTGCTGTGGGAATCCCATGAAGAGACAGAAAAGAAATGAATGTGCTGTGGGAATCCCATGAAGAGACAGAAGAGACAGAAGAGAAATGAATGTGCTGTGGGAATCCTATGAAGAGACAGAAGAGAAATGAATGTGCTGTGGGTATGCCATGAAGAGACAGAAGAGAAATGAATGTGCTGTTGGTATCCCATGAAGAGACAGAAGAGAAATGAATGTGCTGTGGGTATCCCATGAAGAGACAGAAGAGACAGAAGAGAAATGAATGTGCTGCGGGAATCCCATGAAGAGGAAGAAGAGAAATGAATGTGCTGTTGGTATCCCATCAAGACACAGAACAGAAATGAATGTGCTGTGGGAATCCCATGAAGAGACAGAAGAGAAATGAATGTGCTGTTGGTATCCCATGAAGAGACAGAACAGAAATGAATGTGCTGCGGGAATCCCATGAAGAGGAAGAAGAGAAATGAATGTGCTGTGGGTATCCCATGAAGAGACAGAAGAGAAATGAATGTGCTGTTGGTATCCCATCAAGACACAGAACAGAAATGAATGTGCTGTGGGAATCCCATGAAGAGACAGAAGAGAAATGAATGTGCTGTTGGTATCCCATGAAGAGACAGAACAGAAATGAATGTGCTGCGGGAATCCCATGAAGAGGCAGAAGAGAAATGAATGTGCTGTGGGTATCCCATGAAGACACAGAACAGAAATGAATGTGCTGTGGGAATCCCATGAAGAGACAGAAGAGACAGAAGAGAAATGAATGTGCTGTGGGAATCCCATGAAGAGACAGAAGAGACAGAAGAGAAATGAATGTGCTGTGGGTATGCCATGAAGAGACAGAAGAGAAATGAATGTGCTGTTGGTATCCCATGAAGAGACAGAAGAGAAATGAATGTGCTGTTGGTATCCCATGAAGAGACAGAAGAAAAATGAATGTGCTGTTGGTATCCCATGAAGAGACAGAACAGAAATGAATGTGCTGTGGGAATCCCATGAAGAGACAGAAAAGAAATGAATGTGCTGTGGGAATCCCATGAAGAGACAGAAGAGACAGAAGAGAAATGAATGTGCTGTGGGAATCCTATGAAGAGACAGAAGAGAAATGAATGTGCTGTGGGTATGCCATGAAGAGACAGAAGAGAAATGAATGTGCTGTTGGTATCCCATGAAGAGACAGAAGAGAAATGAATGTGCTGTGGGTATCCCATGAAGAGACAGAAGAGACAGAAGAGAAATGAATGTGCTGTGGGAATCCTATGAAGAGACAGAAGAGAAATGAATGTGCTGTGGGAATCCTATGAAGAGACAGAAGAGAAATGAATGTGCTGTGGGTATGCCATGAAGAGACAGAAGAGAAATGAATGTGCTGTTGGTATCCCATGAAGAGACAGAAGAGACAGAAGAGAAATGAATGTGCTGTGGGAATCCCATGAAGAGACAGAAGAGAAATGAATGTGCTGTGGGAATCCCATGAAGAGACAGAAGAGACAGAAGAGAAATGAATGTGCTGTTGGTATCCCATGAAGAGACAGAAGAGACAGAAGAGAAATGAATGTGCTGTTGGTATCCCATCAAGACACAGAACAGAAATGAATGTGCTGTGGGTATCCCATGAAGAGACAGAAGAGAAATGAATGTGCTGTGGGAATCCCATGAAGAGACAGAAGAGAAATGAATGTGCTGTTGGTATCCCATGAAGAGACAGAAGAGAAATGAATGTGCTGTTGGTATCCCATCAAGAGACAGAAGAGAAATGAATGTGCTGTGGGAATCCCACGAAGAGACAGAAGAGACAGAAGAGAAATGAATGTGCTGTGGGTATCCCATGAAGAGACAGAAGAGAAATGAATGTGCTGTGGGTATCCCATCAAGAGACAGAAGAGAAATGAATGTGCTGTGGGAATCCCACGAAGAGACAGAAGAGACAGAAGAGAAATGAATGTGCTGTGGGTATCCCATGAAGAGACAGAAGAGAAATGAATGTGCTGTTGGTATCCCATGAAGAGACAGAAGAGAAATGAATGTGCTGTTGGTATCCCATCAAGAGACAGAAGAGAAATGAATGTGCTGTGGGAATCCCACGAAGAGACAGAAGAGACAGAAGAGAAATGAATGTGCTGTGGGTATCCCATGAAGAGACAGAAGAGAAATGAATGTGCTGTGGGTATCCCATGAAGAGACAGAAGAGAAATGAATGTGCTGTGGGTATCCCATGAAGAGACAGAAGAGAAATGAATGTGCTGTGGGAATCCCATGAAGAGACAGAAGAGACAGAAGAGAAATGAATGTGCTGCGGGTATCCCATGAAGAGACAGAAGAGAAATTAATGTGCTGTGGGTATCCCATGAAGAGACAGAAGAGAAATAAATGTGCTGTGGGAATCCCATGAAGAGACAGAAGAGAAATGAATGTGCTGTGGGTATCCCATGAAGAGACAGAAGAGACAGAAGAGAAATGAATGTGCTGTTGGTATCCCATGAAGAGACAGAAGAGACAGAAGAGAAATGAATGTGCTGTGGGAATCCCATGAAGAGACAGAAGAGAAATGAATGTGCTGTGGGTATCCCATTGTAGGAAGGTGGCTACCTGACTATGGTTACCCCGGATTTTTTGCCTGTGTTTAGCTGGTTTTTGACTTAGTTGACCTGGTTCCCTGCTAATCAGGGCCCCAGGCCATCTGCTCTCTCTGTAAAATGGATTCCATGTACCCTAGGTACATACCACAAATTGGAAATGGACTCCTTGTCAGCCCCTGTATAATGCACTATAGGTGCCCAGGGCATAGGAGCCACCAAGGCCTACCAGGGGCTGCAGCATATCTTTTGCCACCCCTGGCTGGTTCTTAAATTGACACAACTGGCTGATCACTCAGCTGGGGTAAGGTGGTGTAAACACCCCTTGCTTAGATATAGTATACCTATATCTAAACCTATATCTGGACACACATTAACCTGTGAGCCACTCCTATGGAAGGCCTCATCAATCCTGGAGGCAGAGTGCGTGGTTTCATGTGAGATGGAGCTCTAGCATGAGCTGAGCCTGTCTGCAGCTGTCGGGAACAAATCCCTAAGCTGTTTCAGGATAATGCCATACCATATACTATTAAGTGCCTTATAATCCTCGCGGTTATTTAGCAACTTTGGTTTGGCTTTATCAAAACATGTCGTGTAAGGTGTCATACGCTTTGGAATACCATCCCCTCGCCAGTTCTGGCGACGGGGATGGCATTCCACCCCTCTAGAGGGGTAAGACATGTTACTTTGCTTTAATGCGGTTGATTTCTCCAAAGACCTTAAGATCCACAAAATGGATGCCTCTGCCACAGACAAATGTCTGGACCCCTGCAGTTGACTGAAACTCGACCAAATGGGTCCTGGACAAAGGGTTTCCTGTCACAGGAGGGTGTCACCGCCCTCCAGACAGGAGATAGTGTATTGTAGCAGGGAGCTTTGAAAGAAACCAGACAGTGCCTGGGGAGCACAAGGCTTCCCCTTGCATAATCCGGTCAAACCGGTTCTGGGGCAACCCAGCCCCAGCTCCAGTGAGACCTGGACAAAGGAAAGGGGGTGTAACCACCCCCCTTCCTGGTCCCACCCATAGGGAGGGACCTAGCAGGAGATCCACCCCTCAGATTGGAATAAGAGTGGGAGCAGTGCCCTAGCACAGCAGATCATCCTGAAATCACCTTTAAACTAAGAAGACGACTGGACTTCGACATTCTGATGAACAGAAGACTGAAGAGCATCTCCCTTGTGGCCTAGGAGGGGCCACCCTGTGAACACAGGCACCACCCAGCACCTCGACGTCTGCTTTGCCGCCGCCTCCCGCCGGAGCCAGAGTGCAGAGCCTGACAAGACCCAGCTTCCCAGACTTCTCCCAGCCCGATCCACAGTCCCTGCAAAGAAGGGACCCGTGGAGGCACCGAGAGACGTGGGAGCGGACATCTTGAAAGACCCCCGAGACGCTGACTGCGCAGCACCCGAGGCACCCTCGACTCTGTGCTTTGGGGTTTGAGAAGCCCCACAATCGAGCAGCATTTGCACCAAAGATCAGCCCTCCAGCATCTCCACGATCTGCGTGGGGCCCTTTTGCTTTGTGCCACTCGACTTGCCATCCCGGCCGCTTGTCACGTGGTCAGCGGCCATCTTGGCGACGAAACCTACGATTTACACTGTGGGTCTGGTTGCTCCAGACCTGCCCTCGCTCCTGTAGAAAGGAGTACCCGCTCTGACCTTGCTGGTCCGAGTAATAAGCCTTTTTCACTTTCCCCGTGGCTTGCATTAGCCAAGGCTTGTTTGCTTCAATCGAGTTGCCGACACCGCCATCAGCTAGAGCCTTCGAGGGACAGCTCGTGATCGACTCCTGGACGTCCTTGACCTCTTCGTGTCCACGTGGCTGCAGAGAGAAGCAACCCCTCATCACCTGTTTGCACCCGACTTTGCCTGGTTCCAATCTGGTTCCACGGTGGTCACTGGCCAGTGACTTTGAACACTGTCCCCTCTGCTTTCAGGTCTTCACCACTTCAGATCCACCCTTGGATCCACCGGACACTTCTCCTTCACATCGCCTGCAGCGTCTTCAGCTTCAAGCGCCAAGAACCTGCGTGTCAAAACCCGACGCCACTTCGACCCTGTGCACCCGCTTCCTGTGGGTGAGGTAACTTTGCTCCGCCGGTGTTCCCACACTGGTGCACACCTCTAGGGTCTGTGTGTTAAGTTTTGTTCCTCTAGGTTCAGCGGAAGTGTCCTTAAACTTTAACTCTATGACTTTTACGCACCATTGGTTAACATTGGTGCATGCGTGCGCTTTCCGCACATCTCCCGAATCCCGAGGGCCATTCCTGACTTCAGCATTGCTTGTCCTGACTGCTCCCAGCGATTCCCTAGGCCCTAGGCCTAACCACTGCTCGAGTGGCATCTCTTATACCACTTGTTTAGTATATGGTTTGAGTGGCCACCCGCCCTCATCCATAATTGTGCAACTTTGTATGTTTAAACAGTGCTTTTGATTTAACGCTTGTGCCCCTTTATTCATAAAGAATACTGGGGATTGTTTTTAGTAATAAACACATATATTTTTATAATATATACTTGTGTGGTGTCCTTTCATTTGGTATTACAGGATTGTATGTGGTAAAACAGCTCGCTTAACACGACCTCTTAAGTTAAGCCTTTAGGCTGCTTAGTCCATGCTACCCCTAGGATAGCTTGTCTAATAAGGTTGACTTACAACCAGACACCATAAGGGATTGTTTGGTCAGGTAGTAGGTGGTTCCAGAATTGGAAACATCCCCTACCAGGCCAACTTCTCACACCCATGAAGAGACAGAAGAGAAATGAATGTGCTGTGGGTATCCCATGAAGAGACAGAAGAGAAATGAATGTGCTGTGGGTATCCCATGAAGAGACAGAAGAGAAATGAATGTGCTGTGGGTATCCACTGAGCTCTTTAGAGACAGGCAGAAGAGAAATGGATGTGCTGTGGGTTTTCATTGAGCTTCTTATTATTCTGAAATCTGGTGTGACCTGAAGCCTCCGAATTTGAGTCCTGTAGTAGCAGATACAGCATTTCATCCTTACGAAGTGGATAAACGAATGCTATTAAAGTAAACTGTAATAACTGATTATTTTAGTGTAACAATAAATCACGAACACGGCTATATGAATCTCCGTTTAAAAGGTACACTTTTATTCAACGGGTGCCCTTTATGTAAGTGGACGAGTGTCAGACTTTAGCTGCTGGGCAAAGTTGGACAGACAAAGCAAACAGCGCACCCATCTGTGCACTGACCACAAACGAATGCTGTAATGTGCTTACAAGCATGCAATGCAAGGCAACATTTCCAGAATAAGAGCGTGCACCGCACCGCCGCGTGCCACCAGGACTTCTAACGACCTTCCAGCTGTGCAGACAGCGGTGCAGGACAAAGCCCAGCAGTGCAGCCGTAGAGCGCATCGATGGGCGGCTGACGCACCGATACTCGGACACTACGAGCTTTCACTTACACACCTGCCTCCGACGAGGGCCGCGCCTGCTCGGCAAGCGACCCCCGCCCTGCCGCTATTGGCGGTGCGTCCATTGGGGCGTTGCCCCACTAACCATGTGGACGACCGTCATGCTGCTCATACACACTATTCACACTATTTCATTTTAAAACTTATTTCTGACTGAGAGCGCACTCGTGACTCGCCTGGAGAGAGCTCTGCCGACTGCCGGGACAAGCCTGACTGAAACGGGGACATCGCGCCGCGGAAGGAGTGTGGGGTCGGGGCTGCGGCGGTGAGTGACAGCGCAGCAGAATGGAGATTTAGCAATAGCCAGCAACTGCAGCAGTGAGTGTGCGCATGTCAATTGTAGGCCTAGTAGTTTTTAAGTACGGGCCCGCACACGCAGTACTGCCAGTGTCATCCCTAAATTGTAACTCGGAGACTGGCAGGGACCCGGGCCCCCGGGTCTTATTATGGGCAGGAATCACCCTGCTCTTAGCCAATCCTGGTGCAGTAGCGCTGCTAATGCTGCGCCAGGATTGGCTGGAATCACCGCACTGACTGTAGATGGTGCCCCCGGCGTGGGTGTGGTGGGTGGCTGCTCATGCCGCACTGCATGGCCAATCACCATGGCGTATGCGAAGCCATGCAGTGGATTGGCCATTTCCTCTAGTGTTGTTGGTACTAGTGGCTAAACTAATCCTTGCGCTGCTGGCAGCCGGGATTGG
The DNA here is from genome assembly GCF_964261635.1 of Lissotriton helveticus. Classification (NCBI taxonomy): domain Eukaryota; kingdom Metazoa; phylum Chordata; class Amphibia; order Caudata; family Salamandridae; genus Lissotriton; species Lissotriton helveticus. The sequence goes on along the minus strand of NC_136060.1, from coordinate 473,607,480 downwards.
CTGAGAGAGGCTGCCAGTCCGGACTCCACTCCAGGGCCGTTTGGAAAGGCGCCAAGACAGGGGAGCAGAGGTGGCGCGGACCGGCTAAAGTAAGTTTTTTTTTTACTTTCATATTTTATTCCCTGGCACACCCCCCCCACCCCCTCCCCCGAGCCACGACTGCTTGTCTGCACGGACGTGATGCTATTTTCGACTGTGGGGTTAGGCAATGCATGTTGTCTAGTAAATATTATAAAGTGTTCTTTAATTTACACATTTCCGACTCCCACGATATATTTTTGTTTATTTTGTTACTTATGGTACAGTTACGAGATGCCACCAGTCCTGGGCTTCATATTACAATTGCCTGTGTAACCCTTTAGGTTTGCCTGGTTCAGTCAATTGTGGACGAGAACCACAACTCCCATAATGCACCAGCCTGCTACCTGATCATGCATTTTGTTCTCCTTGATACGGAGTAATTTGCTAACTCAGTACTCGCACCTCTCCCCTGTGCTGCCACATTTGTGGCCCTCGCCCCACACCCTGCTTAGTTGATATTTAAGAATGCCGCCTTCATCACGTAGGTGAGCCCCAAACACGATGACCTGTGTCTGTGATAAATAAACATCCATGAGTAGGGTCCGGCGGACGGCCACGTTTAGATTGCCTTGGTATGAGTGTATTCTTGTGAGATGTGGCTTATTTACTATAAAATAAGTCTGCTGACAGCTTGAATTTTCGCCTTTAATCTGTGGTAAAGCTGGTTGCTTGTGTGTAAGGGGGAGGGATGTGTGCAAACAACGTTTTGTCCTAAAATCAGGGAGCTCTGTAGTGCTTGACTGAGTTAGTGGAAACCGTAAAGAAGCGCTCCAAATCCAACCTCAATAAACAGTCTCTTGGCGCTGGAGTGAGGTTGCTCCCTCAAATCAGAGTTCTTTGAAATTCAACAGACGATGGTCATCCACAGTGGAAAATATTAATGTTTCTATTTTGAAGGTACAGCTTGAACAATTTTGCAATGTTGAATTGTTAAATGAAAGATATTCTGCTACTGATCGTAGTTTTGGTGAAGCCTCTTTCAAATTATCACCCTCTCACCAGAAGTATGATCTGGCAGGTCAGAGACAGATGCAAGATGCAGATGGGTTGAGTGCCTAGTGGGGCAGAAATAGCACCGGGTGCTGGTGCACTCAGCCCGCCTGCTGCACCAACAGGTCCTGTACGCAAGTTGCGGGAGCTGCGATACGTGTTTTGCACTCTTGTGTGAGTGACAGTCACAGGACAAGGCAGACAGACATACTGGCTAGTGTGTGCATAGATGATAGATCACATCGGTGGGTAATGTGCAGGCAGCAGGCGCCAGCTGTGCACTGCAGGCTTGCGCAGTCTCACAGCCCTGTGCGGGCACCAGCGCAGTACTGCAGTCTGTGCCCAGGCCTCATGTTCGTGTCTCCCTGCGCTGTTTGCTGCAAGGCCGGTCTCTGGCAGTCACAGCCAGGTCAGGAGAGGCGAATGATTCCAGTGCATGAGTTAGGCCATAGCGCTTAGAGGCCGCTTTTTAAAGAGTGTGTGCAGCATGGTGCTTTAGACCCCAGCAGTGTGACCGGACGCATGTGCTTTCCTCAACACACCTGGATGGGAGGTGATTGTTTATTATCTGGTGGAGGTGGCTGTGGCTTAGAAAAACACACAACTAGATCTGATTAAATAGTAACTTGCAAATAAGCGAAGCGCGCCTTGTCAGCTCCTTTACTCTACTTTGGACCTTCCAGTCACTGAATATATTGATTCCTTGTTTTCCTAAAAATGATAACGCTCATTAAGAACAGTGTGCGGTTGCGAAGACGATAAATCATGAAACTTGTGTTGAAAGTACCCTTGCATAGTTTAACCCATTTACTTTTCTGAGAATGCGTTTTCATGGAGTCGAGCTAAAAGACAGAGTTAATAAGAAAGACACCATATGCAATTCATGCAGCGATGCTCTGAGCACCACAGAGGTAATATCTTTGGAGAGCTGTAATCTTTCTTGTGTCATTTTAGTTTAACTAGATGCGGAAGCTAATCACTCTATTCTGGACCCCATGCTGATTGCTGACCATGGTGTTACTGAAAGCCCGATAGGGGTAGTCAGCGTGAAGCCATAAACAATTTAAAAAAAACAGTGTCTCAGTTAAAATTGCAATTAATGTGTTCAAACCTTTGTAGGGTGACCAGACGTCCCCGTTTTCCCAGGACGGTCCCCGTTTTTAGGTCTCGCCTGTCGATGCGCATGCGCATCGAGCTTGCGAGCCTATTGCGGCTTCAACAACCTTTAACTAAGAAGCAAGGAATCGTGGCGATTCCTTGCAGTGCCCGTGACTTTTAAGCTCAATGCGCATGTGCATTGAGCTTAAAAGAGCGTGCACATCAGTTCCCTCAGCCGCAATCGCCGTCTGTTCCCTCAGCCGCATTCCTCCCGACACCTTTTGAAGTGAAGCTTAGCTTCACTTCAAAGGCCCCGGCTTCTTCACACCCACATGCCGCTCTCCCCGCTCCGCCCCCTCCCCTGCCCGCCGTGTGCATTTCTCCTCCACCCCCTCCCCACAGCAATGCCCTCCGTCTTGTTTGTTAATTTCCTCCAACTGCCCATCTCCTTTCAATACGTTTCCATTTAATCGCCTACCTCTCGATGTCCCTCATCCTCATCTCAACTCATCTATCACTCCAGCTATCTCCTCTTACACGTTATACGAATATCTCTCTCTTCACCTCCGTCCCACGATCTCTCATCTCTCTTCCTTTCGCCCTCTAATCACGATCGTCTATTCTGTTGCTCTCCCCTCGCTAGCCCTCTCCCCCACCTATTAATCTTTTCTGTTTTCTACGCATTTTCACCCTCTTACGTCTTCCTTTTCTCCCTCGTGCTTCCTTCATCTTTCCTTCTCTAACCATTTTCCTCGTCCGCCTCCCGCCATCTCTATACACCTCTCCCCTTCTGTGACCGTCACTCTCCTTCCCTGCATCTCCGTCGCTCTAAGCACCCCTATATCTCAGCCCTCTTACCCCCGTCGCACCTATTTAATCTCTAACTTCTGTCATGTCTCCCCAGTACCCATCTACTCCTGTTGGGTCACCTCGTGCTCTTCTCCTCTGTCCCACATGTCCTTTCATTTTCCCTCTCGCATTCCCATTTTACAGCTGCTCTTCTGATGTGTTCTCTCCATTGCTGCATGTTTCCTGTTTCTACTTTTTCCTATTGTCTGTTTCCCTACCCTCGCTCTCCCCAGCCCCCGCCTCCATTTGTCTCCGCTCACTCTCTATCCATTTCTCTGCACGTTTCCATCTCCCGGTTAAATAATATTTTATTGGCAAGACAAATCAGCTAGACATTCACGGAAGAGAACAGGACGAGCTGCCAGCCCTCCAGCCCTCGACCCTGTTCAATATGCCCTGTTCAGTGACGAGGGAAGGCACATGCTGAGGTGCCATTTCTGACAGGGTGGAAATAAGCCGTTCTGCAGGCCTGTGCGCGTTTCCCTCAGGGGAAAGAGTCCGAGTTTTTGTGCCGCGCTATGTTGCCGTTTGTGGGAGACGTTCGCTTGCTGTGGAGCACGATGCCATGGTGTAAATCTACATGATGTCACCCCGTCCTTCCGAATCCCCCCCCCCTCACCAGTTTCTCACAACTCAGGGATAGTCGTAGAAATTGAGTTCAAGGGGTACCCCAGCCTGTCCCAGCCTCCCCCTGCAGGAGCCTGCGCTACGCCCCAGGCTCCATACGATTTTTTTGCTACTCGCAATCACTCACCCTCACTCACCCTCACTCACCCTCACCCTCACTCACCCTCAACGCCTCACCCTCACTCACTCTCAACCCCTCACCCTCACTCACCCTCAACCGTTCACCCTCAACCCCTCACTCACCCTCACTCTCACTCACCCTCACTTACCCTCAACCCCTCTGCCTCACCCTCACTCACCCTCACTTACCCTCAACCCCTCTGCCTCACCCTCACTCACCCTCACTTACCCTCAACCCCTCAGCCTCACCCTCACTCACCCTCAACCCCTCACCCTCACTCACCCTCAACCCCTCACACTCACTCACCCTCACCCTCACTCACCCTCAACTCCTCACCCTCACTCACCCTCACTCACCCCCACCCTCACTCACACTCACTCACCCTCACCCTCACTCACCCACACTCACCCTCAACCCCTCACCCTCAATCAGCCTCAACCCCTTACCCTCAATCACCCTCACCCTCACTCAGCCTCAACCCCTCACCCTCACCCACCCTCAACCCCTCATCCTCACTCACCCTCAACCCCTCACCCTCACTCACCCTCAACCCCTCACCCTCACTCACCCTCAACCCCTCACCCTCACTCAGCCTCACCCTCACTCACCCTCACTCACCCTCACCCACACTCACCCTCACTCACCCTCAACGCCTCACCCTCACTCACTCTCAACCCCTCACCCTCACTCACCCTCAACACCTCACCCTCACTCACCCTCAACCCCTCACCCTCACCCTCAATCAGCCTCAACCCCTTACCCTCAATCACCCTCACCCTCACTCAGCCTCAACCCCTCACCCTCACCCCCTCATCCTCACTCACCCTCAACCCCTCACCCTCACTCACCCTCAACCCCTCACCCTCACCCTCACTCAGCCTCACTCAGCCTCACCCTCACTCACCCTCACTCACCCTCACCCACACTCACCCTCAACGCCTCACCCTCACTCACTCTCAACCCCTCACCCTCACTCACCCTCAACACCTCACCCTCACCCTCACTCACCCTCAACCGTTCACCCTCAACCCCTCACTCACCCTCACTCTCACTCACCCTCACTTACCCTCAACCCCTCAGCCTCACCTTCACTCACCCTCACTTACCCTCAACCCCTCAGCCTCACCCTCACTCACCCTCAACCCCTCACCCTCACTCATCCTCACCCTCACTCACCCACAACCCCTCACACTCACTCACCCTCAACTCCTCACCCTCACTCACCCTCATCCCCTCACCCTCACAACACATATTGTGTTACAATAGGTGTCACACTTGCGGAAGATAAAACTATCTAGAGATGTAGCATAACGACCAGAGCTGCCATATAAGTCACGTAAATACTAAACATGTTGCATTCCAAATGCTATAGGTGTCACATTTGCAAAAGTTATAACTATTGGCATTGTAAATGACAAAGCCATCAATATAGCAATTTTAACATCGCAAAAAAAAAAATTTATGTCATTTACAAGACCAATAACTACAACTTTTCTAATGCGATACTTATTGCATTCCAACACCACTCATCCACGCAACGCCACTCACACACGCAACGCCACTCACACACGCAACGCCACTCACACACGCAACGCCACTCACACACGCAACGCCACTCACACACGCAACGCCACTCACACACGCTACGCCACTCACATACGCAACGCCACTCACACACGCAACGCCACTCACACACGCCACTCATCCACGCAACGCCACTCATCCACGCAATGCTACTCATCCACGCAACGCCACTCTTCCATTTGCAAAAAGAAAAATGTCTAACTAGTCTATTGCGAGACCTATTGCATTTCCAATGCTTGTTGGAGATTGGTCCCCGTGTCCCGACACTTTTCTCCAAGTGACCCAAATGTCCCTGTTTTCGAACAGTATCCCTGTTAAACACAGAAATGTCCCTGTTTTTCATTGTTCCGGTTGAGCATGCGCGCCCTTGCTCTCTTTTTTTGCAACTATATGCTATAGTCCTTAAAAGTGTAACTGTAATAAAAAGTACTAATGCTGCTGCATAAAGGAGAGGGGTGCCAATAAAAGACCTCGGATTTGTTATCTGTAATGCTTTATCTCGGTCTGTGGAGGGAGCTGTCGTAGTCCTTTTTCTATGTCTGACAGCTAATCAATTATTTTGATAGTTACTGCAAAACATAGTCCTATGTCTATGACCTGTCCCCGATTTTTGTTTTGAGAATCTGGTCACCCTAAACCTTTGTCGTGTTTTATTAAAAACATAGGCACAGCCAGGAAGGTGTTTTACTGCTGTGCCTTTGTATTTTTTCCTCATTGAAGCAAACAATGTTATTTACAGCTTGACACTTCTAGGCAGCATCTACCTCTTTAGAGAGCCCCAGTGGGGGATTTATTCACGTTCCTTTTTTTAATGCAAACAGCACACTGTGTTGTTATGGCATCTGCCAAGGTGGCATAAATGATAAGGAAATCTGTGAGGTACTCAGCATTGCTATCTCACAGTCTGTTATGAAGTTCTGTGATTATGATGAATAAGCAGCTAACTCCATCATTATCATAGGAAATCTCTTTATTGATGTCATAACTACTCTTTTACAATTGTCTTAATAACCTTCTCGATTTCTCAAATTTGCTTAAAAATGCACTATTTGCCCACAATTTTTCAAAATTTTCTCAGGGGAGAACCCTCCCCCAAAGCCCCAATATAAGGGTCAGGCTCGCTTGCCACAGGTCACTCATTCCCAACTTTTACGCCTCACAACTTTCAAATGTCACCAGCCGCCACTGGTCACAGTCAGCATCATTTAGGAGCACTAACTTCGAAGGGAGATTCCCACGGCCATTTTTAGAAGATAAACAAGCCTTGTTTGGGTCAAAAAGTCGAATCGGTTTTGTCTCTCGATATGTGTAAGAAGTTACATTCCATTTTACAACTCGAATAAGCATCGACCAATACAGGGCTATTTTAAATACGAACTGCTCCCAGGGTAGAGAGGGAAACTTGACAACGCACTCACTCCTCCGCAGCTGGAGCGGGAACTGAGTACAAGAATCAAAATAAACTCCGAGTTTTCGGGTAGAAATCGCTTCCACAGTTTGAAAAACATCCATGAATTAGTGGAGAATGACAAACGTTGGATAATAAAAGAAAGAAGCAGGTTATTAGACAGGTGAGTACTGGTAAAAACCGGCGAACACCCGGGCCATTTATGACACGAAGAAAGAAAAGACTTACTTCTGCGATCCTGCTAGTCACAGGATGAAAGGCTGCGCGTGGGGTTTCGCCATTCATAAACACAGGACTTTATACATTTCTAACCCGTAGGAAACGCCCCACACGACTATCCCCGACATTTTCGCCTTCTAGTTACCTAAAGTGGCGAAATGATCATTTTCCAGAACCAGCACAAACATCCTACAGCCATATAACTTTAAAAACAAACTTAGCGAGATGTAAGAGGCGGAGCGAGGTAGGAAAAAAGACACGAACGCGGCATTGGCAAAACCCACCGCTGCCCAGGGCACAAACGACCATTCATACTCCCGGGATCCTGCTCCAACGTGGAGGACGGGTCAGAAAACCGAGGGTCTGGGGGACTTACAGTAACACCTAGCGTTTCAATGATGCAAAAAGTTTACTCATACTAGTATCGCAAAAATAAAGATTTCATTTTACTTTCAATCGAAATGTTCTACCCGATACGCAGGAAAATAAACAGGTGATACAATGGATGCCCTGAAAACGGTCACTGAATTCAAGGAATTCTACTGATGGCAACTGAAATGCACGTTCCTGCTGTAAATCAATGTTGCAGCTTCAGGGGCAGGAGCCCAGAGCAGAAAGCAGAGGATGGACGAGCTACAGAAAGACACTCTCCCTCCCTGAGAGGAGCTGATGAGAAGGGTCTGTGGGAAGGAAGCCCCCAGGCTGCCAGCGAGGGGTCCAGCTTCAACGAGGAACCGGACCCCGCTGGGCAGAGGTTGAAGGCTAATTCATGGTTTAAAGTTTTCCCAGATTTTTTTCTGATCTCAAATGTCTGTCTGAATGAATTCTTTGCATTTTTACAACACAAGTAAAGCCATCCCCTGCAGATTTCGTTGGCTAAAGAGGGTGTCGGAGACCTGCAAGGAATGGGGAGGGATGATACGGACATGGACAGCCAGGAGGGCTCGCACAATCAATATCAGGCTCTGAAAGGGACAGCTCTTTGGTTTAAATCATTTTTATTGAATTTTGTTGCATCAAATAGATGACAATTCGGCAAATATAAATTGCATAGATCACCCATCTTCTCTACCCAGCTCTCACCCTTTCCCCTTGAAGGGCGGACCCAGTGTCGATTTAAGATGATGTGTCCATGAGAGTGGGTATGGGCCCGTTGCCGTCCGTCAATGCCGTCAACAACCCCAACAATCAACTTTCCCTCCCACCCAACCCCCCCCCCCGCCCCTCTGCCTCCCGGATCCCTCCCCCCGGTGTGGCCATTATACAACTACAAAGCGTTGTGTGGTGTGTGTCCATTGTGGGCTTTAGTTCGAGGCTTTCGTGTTCTGCTTGAATTCGTCTGCCAGGCGGAGCACCTTGAGATCTTTCGGACACGTGAGCTCATTAAATTCTTCGGACAAAAGAGAGACCATGGATTGCCACATATCCAGGAAAGGGTACCCAGTCTGTGTGAGGGAGGCTTGTATCCGCTCCATGCCCATTGTGTACCACAGCCTGTGGAGCCAACCCGTCAGTGTGTGAGTGTTCGCTTGGTGCCCCATAGCGATAAGATATGGTGTGTCGCTGCCCCCATTGCCAACCCCTTCTGCTTCCCTCTGAGTGACTTGAGTGGGAATGTGATTTTGTTGGGTAGGCCCAGTAGTGCGTAGGCCGGGAATCGGGGAACCTCTGTGTCAAAGTGTTTGTCTATGTCATTAAGCACCTGTTCCCAGTACCCCTTTACTTCTGCACACTCCCATAGTATGTGAGTTAGTGTTCCTATCTGTCCGCACCCTCTCCGACATGTTGGGTCGCAGCGTGGGTTACTTTGGTGGAGCCGTGCTGGTGTTAGGTGCCAATAGTAGGCTATCTTCACTGCTGATTCTTTGTTAGCCACATTCCGAGCAGTGTGGTGGGCTCTGAATTATATGTCTTGCCACTCCTTATCTGTAAAGGAGCGCCCCAGTTCACACTCCCAACGCCTCTGGCCCGCAGAGCGAGTGGTGGGAGGGAGCGAGCTCACCAGTTTGTATAGTTCTGTGACCACCTGTCTATCTGTCCGTTTCGTGTGAAGCCACTTTTCATAAGCCATCAGGTGTCTGCTCACATGTGGTAGCACCTCTCTTGTGGTAAGCCAATGCCTGAGCTGGAAGTATTAGAAGCTTTGGATCTCGGGCAATGCATAGAAGTCTTGCAAGGTGTGTATTTGCATAAAAACTTCTAGGTCGAAGAGATGGCCTGCCGACTTGAACTCCGATGACTTCGATTGTGGGAACGACCCCGGGACCGTTCCCAGCTCAAAGGCAGGGTTGTCAAACAGGGGTGTCATCGGCAATGGGAAGGTGGTGAGGCCTTTTTTAACCGCTACCTTGTCCCACACTTGCATCACCGTTCGTGTGATGGGCGATTTCTTGAGGTATGAGGGTCTGTCAGTACGTTTCAGGAAGGGGACCTTCCATAAGGACATTTGGGCCATTGCTCGGTCTTGGAACAACCATCGTTTTTCTGATTCCGGTCGGTTCCATTCCAGAAGGTATCGGAGTTGTGATGTTTGGAAGTATCGAAGTAAGTCAGGAACCCCTAGGCAGCCTTCCGAAGTGGCACGCATGGTCAGATCTCTGCGGAGTCGCGGTCGTTTGCCTGCCCAGACGAATTGTCGTATGTTGTCCTGTAGTGTTTTGATCATTCCTATCGGTGGTGCCACCGGTATGGTCTGAAATAAGTACAGGACCTTTGGCAGCAGCGACATTTTGATCGCTGCCACGCGCCCCAACCAAGAAAGTGGTTGCTGACGCCATCGTGTCAGATCCCCCTGCAATTGAGTAAGCAGTGTCGTATAATTCTTTTCGACCGTTTGAGCTGTGTTGGGTGTTAGTGATATGCCAAGGTATGGCAATGACAGACGAGATGAAAGGCCCCCGTAGCTCCGAGGGCTGCGCTTCACTGAGCGGGAGTTGCGCCCCAGTGGTAAAATTACTGCAAAAATGGCATCTAGAGCCATGTTAAAATCTTCACCCACGACTGTACGTGTCAATCGGAATTCTGTCAAGTCCATACATACATGGGTGTGACAAGAGCTGTGTTTTAGAAACATTGGGAGCAAAGACCGAACCGACAGTTGAAGGTTCTTGCAAAAGAGGAATTTTAGCAAATGCATAGATCGTATTCAGGTTAATCTAGGTCCTAAAGCATATATAGTTCTTTCCACTTGATGAAGTGATTAACGCCATTAACATTCAATGAAGTGATATTAAGGGATTTATGAGCAGATTTAGATTGAGTCACGTCTGAGCCTCAGGTCAGTCAGCCAATGGGATGGCAAAAGAGGAGGATGCGATTTACAGCGGGGGGAACAGGGAAGGGGTCGAGGTGTACCGACATCATGCCAGGCTCTGTAGCATATGCGCCATTAGAGATAACAATGTCCCAAAATGGAGCAGTGTATGGTGGAGCATTGCTGAGCAATGTAGAAAGGTTCAATATGAATAATCTGAGAAAACTACATCCGAACACCAACAACCCGCCAAATAAAAATGTTTGCAACCAGTCGAGAACCCCCACGCAGTTTTCCACAGGATCTTACAATGGATGGACATAAGATATTTATAAGGCAACAGTAGCTCATCTATCGATAACTTCGAACAGGGGATACATCAACTAGTCCAGTGAAGCGAAAAGAAAACTGAATACACTGCAGTGGCTCATTAGCAATAGGCCATCAATGTATCTGTGCTAAAGGAAAGCATTGGGAGAGAATATCAGACTTCAGCTCATTCCACTGGTGTTTGATGTGGATTGGAATATAGATTTAGTTCACTCTTTCATCATCCACTTCAAGCACTTTAGAAGAGCCTTATAAGATGGTCTACATACTTGTCTGTTTGCAGATGAATATAGACGGTCCTCTGCTTGGTAGCTGTGGACCTGGTACTTCGTGGTCCCAGATTGTGTGTGTAGGAGACTGGCTTAGTATGTGGTACACACTTATTTAAGTGATGCACCTTGCACTAATCCAGGCAACCCTTATGGTGGTTTTAGTGGTCTTTGGTAACCACAGAAAGCTCTCAAAGTGGAAACTGTGGAGAGCAGCCTTCAGCCTTATCTTGAAGGAGTGTTAATCAGCTTGTTTTATCCATATGTCATTATTGGACAGTATTGATCAGACCATTGAGTCGGTTCTACAGCAGTTAAGAACTCCATCAATCCCTCAGAGGGATAGTGACTCCCCCCGGCCATCTGGGACCACTAATAACTTCTCTTTTCCGGTCAACACGGGAATAGTCTTGCAGGAAGTGGGACAGGATGCCCGGCTCACAGAGCAGGCAGGTAGTGGAGTGGAACAACCACCAAAAAGGAAAAGGTCCAGGAAATCAAAGAAGGCAAAAAGGGCCAAAGTTGATACAATTGAGCTAAATCTGGATGTCAGCACAGACATTTCGGCCTCCCCTGAGCTTATTTCACCAGGGGCTAGGTCGGATCATATAGGCTCTCCAGTATCCACGGCCTTACCATTGCACTCGGGTCCGTTTATATTCGGTGGGGCAACTTTCAACAGCACTGACATGATAATCAACTCACTTGCAGACACCCTTAAGAACTTGTTAATCCCCATTTCAGACAAACTGGACGCCATAGAGACTAGACTCAAGGCTTTGGAAAACATTCACAAAAGGAACAGCCCTGGGTCAGCTACAAATGCTCCTTTAGTCCCCCGGGATCCACCTGGGAACAGACCGTCGTCTTCCGCGTTGACCCAGGTCTCAATTTTGGTCCCGCCGAGTACAAATGGTGCGCTTGCTTCTCAAACGCACCCTTTGCTAGCTCCAACGCCTAGGCCCCCGGTTCCGGCCCCTAGGAGATCTAAGCCACTTCCTGCTCCCCAACCGAGGGGAGTTGAGAATTCTACTAATGGTCCCACTGGTAACACTTCTTCCCCCCCATGACAGGCGTAGGGTGGTTAATCTGCCCCCAGAAGCAGTTCCATACACAGCAATCATGGTGGGAGTACCCGAGCTAACTGGTGACACAAGGGAGCCTCAGGACTCTTTACGCAACAAGGTCATAAGTTGGCTTAGTATTAATAGGCCGCTGCCCCCAAACTTGAAAGGTGAGGTTCTGATGGTCAGGAGGATCCCATGGATCGGCCTTACCCCAAAGAACAGGGCAGGGGATTGCATCATTGTAAGTTTCAAAAGCCCACATGTCGCCAACTACATCTGCAATTGGCTTGTAAGGCCTGATAAGTCCAACATTGAATTAGTACCCCTCTCACACTTCTACCCAAATGCTTGCAATACGGAGGTGGGGAGGGAGAAGGGGTGGACTAGAGTAGGCTTTGCTGTAGATGGCTCACATTATAGACCAAGGCATCACTTACCACCTGTTCCGGCCAATATCATACATCACAATAGATTTTCCTGCCTAGACCAGGTCGACTGACCACAAACTGGGGAGATTCTCCTCAGCTATGGAAAGCCGGTGGGTGAGGCGCAAAGCTGGGTGGGATTGAGTGCTGCCCCAATAACTGAAAGTGGCCCACAGGATACCGTTAAAGAACGAACGGTTATCCTGGATGATAGTCCGGGCCAACAAGGGCTTCCACCGAACATTGGGTCTGACCATAGTTTACAACCTGAGGAGGCGGAGGTGGATGGTCCACCCATAACATTGCTCTGTCAGACACTTACCCACCGATAGTTACCGTGCAACCTCCTACTGGAGGTCAAGGTACACTACTACCAGATCCAGGGTTGAGAATTCTCTCCTGGAATGTGGCAGGAATCGGAAATAAGGAAGGCACATCGGAGTGGGATCAACTATTGGGTATCAGTGATATCCTCCTTTTCCAGGAAACATGGGCGAGGGAACCCCAAACCAGGAGAGGGTTCGAAATATTTGAAATTCCTGCAAAATGGAGTGGGAAGGGGAGGCCGGCAGGAGGCTTGGCAATCTGGATTGCGAGTCACACTGGGTGCCAGGCGGAACAGGTGCATACGTTTTCGCAGGACATCCAGTGTGTACTGCTCAAATGGCCTGGCAAACCATCGTGGGCTATTGTTAATGTCTACTCGCGACCAGTTGCCGCGCCAAACGAATCGCCCACCCTAAATGATTTGTCCTCCTTCCTGGGTCAACTGCCAGGAGACTGCAAGGTAGTGCTGGGAGGAGACTTTAATTGTCATTTTGAACCCTTGAAAGGCCTACTGGAGGGTGCCACCACTGCCGAGGATGACTTCTGGGGGGTTCCTCCCTCGTCCTCGCCCCACCCTAAAGCCTGGTCCCCTCTAGCAATACAACTCATGTCCCTCACCTTGAACTTCGCACTGAGGGCTTGTAATGGTCGTACCCCTTCCGATACCCCCTCAGTGTGTACTTTCAACAGAAGGGGCCATGAGTCGAGGCTAGATTACATCATGATAGATATCACGCTTTGGCCAAAAGTCCTCGACTTCAGGGTAATAAATAGGTCAGACAGTGACCACAACGCCCTTTGCTTAAACATCCAGCAGCCCCTGCCTCCAGCGGGTCTGTCCGCAGTAAATGGAGGTGAAGATATGGGGGAGCTGCTTCTTACAACAAATAGGCGTCGGGTTAAGTGGGGAAAGCTTGTGAGCTCAGAAGATGCCATTAATAAGCTATACGAGTTGGCACTCCCAAGGTTTATGGAGGTGGACGTGCTCTTAAATGAACCAGGAATCCCAGAATTTAACGAGAAACTGGGTAGCATACACCAGGAATTAGTGAGGGATCTGGCGGAGGTACTTCACCCTGTGGTACCAACCCGAAAGAAAAAGACCCACGTTCCCACCTGGTACACCTCCTCCTGCAGGGCAGCCAAATCTGAGCTTATTGCCGCAATTAAGGAGGGGTCAAATAAGACCAAGGTACGTGACCTTAGGAAGGAGTATAAATCAGTGATGGCAAATGCTAGGACCGAGTGGGACTGGAACCACTGGCAGGACCTTCATGATGCCCTAAAAGCCAGGGATTCCCGGAAATTCTGGGCCCTGGTAAATAATGGGATGGGGGAACTTAAGGAAGCAATTGAACCCAACATTGCCCCCGCGGTTTGGGAGGATCACTTTGGGGCACTCTATCAAGACACTAACACCTGCCCTGACATAGCCCTGTCAGTGCCCATAGGCTCCCAGGACTCTGCCTTGGAATTATCCCTAGGGGAGGTGGAGGCTGCTCTGGAGCATTTATCGTTGGGGAAGGCGCCGGGTTTGGATAAGCTACCCGGGGATCTTTTTAGGCATCACCCGGACATCTGGGGTCCGTACCTCCTTATTCTTTTTAACGCCATTTTAGGAGGTATGGCAATCCCCGGGTCTTGGCTGGGGGCAGAGATTGTACCGATTCACAAGAAGGGGTCCACTCTGCTCCCGGCCAATTACAGGCCTATTAGCCTAATAGATGTACCCCAAAAGCTCTTTGCGCGCCTTATCCTTAACCATCTGCTGGATTGGGTGGAGGACAATGACATCATGAGCCCCCTCCAGGCTGGCTTCAGAAAGAACACGTCGACCATGGACCAGATCTTCCGCCTCCTCCTCCTTTATTGGAAGACGGTGACGTTAGAGGGGGGGAAGACTGTACATGGTCTTCGTGGATCTGAGGTCAGCCTTCGATCTGGTCCCTCGAAGGAAATTATGGGAGGTTTTGCAAAAGCTAGGAGTACCCCCTCAGTTACTCAGCATTATCATCAGGTTGCATGAGAACAACTATGCACAAGTGAGGTGTGGGAGGGAGGGCAAGCTCTCGTCCAGATTTCCGGTCCATCGAGGAGTCAGACAGGGCTGTGTCTTGGCGCCGACCCTGTTCTGTCTTTTCATCAATAGCGTCATATCACATCTTGATAACGTTAAGGATAATGATGCCCCGCTCCTGGCAGGCAGGAGGGTCCCGGCAATAATGTTTGCTGACGATACCCTCCTGCTTTCCAAATCCCCCATGGGGATTCAGAGGATCGTGAACGGTTTTGGCCTTTTCTGTCGCCAACATGGGCTGGAGGTGAACACGGAAAAGACCAAGTTCATGATCTTCAATCCCCCGACCAAAACTAGACCAAATCCCACACTGGGGGAAGTTGGTCTTGAGAGGGTCTCGACCTTTGTATATTTGGGGGTAACACTCCAGGAAAACCTCTCATGGGACTGTCAGATAGCTAGATCCAGGCTAAAACTGTCCCAGTTATCGGGTGCAATGCTGAAGGTGGCCAACAAGTCCACCTTTAAGCCTGTAAGCCCGGCCCTGGAAACATACGGGTCCCAAGCCAAGGCAGCAGCCATGTATGGTAGCGAGTTATGGGGACACAAAGCAGGGAAGGCTTTGGCAGGAGTGGAAAATAGTTTTCTAAGACGCCTACTTGGTCTCCCGCAAGGCACGCCACTTCTGCCCTTAAGACTAGATATGGGTCTTCCCTCCATTGCTGAAGATCTTCTGTCAAAACCTGTGAAGTTTTGGCACCGGATATGGACTACTGAGGAACTGCACCATTACAGACAGGACCTTATTCATGTAATGAGCCTGAATGGTAACAACAAAATTCCCTGGCTGGCTTTTATCAAGACGGAATTGCTTAGTATGAACTTGCCAGACTTATGGGATGATCCAGCTCAGGGCTGCCAAAGGTTTACACGTAAAACTCTGGCCCAGTTGTACAAGAATAAAAACTTGTCTCACTTGGAAAATGCTTATAATAGTGGCACCCTGACGGCATGTTTTATGGAATCCAAAAATTCTTATGTTTTCGAACCTTTTATGGATTTTATCTTTCCGGTCCTGGCGAGGAAATTGTTTGTGCAATGGAGGTTCGATACACTTCCTACCAAAGTATTTACCTGCAAATGGTCCATAGGGGGTGACAAACTTTGCCCATGCTGTAAAGCCCAGGACGAAGATGACCTACATATAATGTTTATATGCCATGCTCACCAGAGACCCAGGAAGCGCTGGATTGCACCGCTCTGTCGGAACCTGGGGTTCAGGAATTACTTACAGGCTTACAGGGTCATGAAAACTAATACTCTGGGCCATATTGTGTTTGCTGTTTCAAAATTCCTAATGGCAGCGTGGATAATTAGGAAGAAAATGTCCCCCTGAACTGGTACTACCTTGCACCCCCTATCCTCCGCTGGTCCAGTAGAGACTTTTTTATATGTAAAAATACTGTGTTTTAAATGTATGTATTGTATTTTACTGTATCTTTTATGGCCTATATGGCCGAAATAAAGAATTTTTGGAATTGGCTTGTTTTATCAGTTTAATTAGGTAGTGTAGGTTAAATGAAAAAGTACCACACAGTGTATATACAAACATATGTCTATTTATTGCACAACACTCACATTGGTATCTATTACCTGGAGATATCAACACAAATACACAATACTTTAATTGCAATCAAGTAAGTAAGCACAATTACAATGGTCTCAAGGAGGATACCAAACCATATATTGAGAAACTGGAATGCAAACTCAAAAAGACAGGACTTGGACCAGGAGACTTAGAGGAGCTGGGGACACAAGGAAACTCCCAAGGTAAGTACCCAGGAACCTCATGGAGGCTGTGTGCAGAGTAGAAACATAGTCGTTGTAGGAGAGTAGGGTCTGCTTCCTATGGTCACCCCCACTGTTTGCTTTTGCTTTACTGGTTTTCGACTCAGATGTGGCTGTGGGCCTGCAAATCAGACCCACAGCCCAGATGCACTCTCTCTAAATTCACACAATGTACTCTAGGTACATCCAATTGGGAATTGGTTCACCTTGTCAGCCCCTGTAGAAGTGTACCCTAGGTACTCTGGGCATAGGTGTAACCAAGGCCTACCAGGGGCTGCAGCATGTATTATGCCACCCCTGGCTGGCCACTCAAACTGACACAACTGGCTGATCACTCAGCTGGGGCAAGGTCGTGTAATCACCCCTTGCTTAGGTATAGTATTCCTATATCTACCCTTAAATATAGACACACAGTAACCTATAAGTCACTCCTATGGCAGGCCTTAACAATCCTGGAGGCAGAGTGCTTGGTTATGTGTGAGATGGTGCTCTAGCATGAGCTGGGCCTGTCTGCAGCTTCCGGAACCATGTCCTTATAGCTGTTCTATGATATTGCCATACCATAGACTCTTAAGTGCATTATGAACCTCGCGGTTAAATGCTAACTCTGGTTTGGCTTTATCAAAACATGTCGTGTAAGGTGTCAAACACTGTGGAATACTACCTCCTCGCCAATTCTGGCGGCGGGGGTAGCATTCCAACCTTCCAGAGGTACCCAGGGCATTGTGACCAGGGAAGATTCCGAAGGGCTACCACCCTTACACCCAAACACTGCCTTGCAGGCTGAGTGTCCTGGTGCAGAACTAAAAAAATAGTCGACATGGCACACATCCTTGTGTGCCATGCCTACAACCCCACTGCCCTGGCATACATCAGTCACCCCTCTAGCTGGGTGCCCTATGCCAGTGGTGTGGGCACAGGTGCATGAGCCCTGTGCCCCTACAGTACCCAGGGCCATTCGTGGGCACTGTAAGTGCAGTGATGCCATTAAGAGTATATAGTACTGAGAGGTTGTCATTACGAACTCCCCAGCACCATAATGGCTACACTGAAGACTGACAAGTTTGATAAGCTTCTCAGCACATTAAACCCACACTGATGCCAGTGTGAGATTTAATGTAAAATGCACAACAGAGGGCATCTTAGAGATGCCCCCTGAAACCTAACCTACAAGCCACGTTTTTTCTGAGAGGCTGCCTAGGCTGCCACACAGCAGACATATTGCTGGACCCCTGGGTGGAGAGCCCCCCGCTCTCCTGGGCCTGCAACAATGCCCATTTCGGGCGAGGTGCTAGGTCTCCTCCCACAGGATGGGCAGGGGGATTCTTCAAAGGAATGCCGCCTTTGTGAGCTTCCCCAGGCCACTTGCTGTACTCAGCAACTGGCCTCCACCAGTTCTGACCCCCACACTGGCGTGAAGAATGGCAGGAAACCTTACGTCAGGAAAGGGGGTGTGCAAGCCTGTGCCAACTCTACCCCTCATGTGGAGAAGGCGAGGTGAAGCACCACTCCAGGCTACTGCCATCTTGAGAATGGGGAGCCCTACCCACAAACAGCTAGGCTCCTACTCCCCTCCCACAGGAGAGGAGCAGGTTCGGGGGTGTACCCACCCAAGACAGGGACCTATTGGTCCCTGCCCTCACCCTACCTATAACGCCCATAAATTTAGTATTTTGGGGCACCATGAACCTTCCTTCCTCAAATCCCGATACGAAAACAAGAAAGAAGATCAATAAGACCCGTCGTGCAGCTGCTAACAAAAGGACGACACCAACTGACTAGGCCCCAGCGCTACAGGCCAGTCGATCCTTGAACCTGCTCCTGCTAAATCCCGGTGACTCCTGCGAGCGGCAACCTTAAAAACCACAGAGGACCTGCCTGCCTTGACCCTCTGAAAGACTGGGGCTCCCATGAGCAGTGGTTCTGCTCCAACAGCAATACTCCTGGTGCCAACCTGGAACCGCGACTCCATCACACTCTGCACCCGCCAAGCCCGGCCCGTGTGACCGAAGACCACGAGGACGTCCCCCAGGCGACTGGGACCCGAAGTCCAGTGCCTAAAGACCCTCCTCGACGAACCAGATGATGCCTGCAGCCTCACAACCAGGGACCCCTCCAACCGCGACCAGCTGAGGGTAAGATTTCCCGACATCAAAAGACACCCCTGCACCCGGCGCCCCACGGCCCCCTGTGCCCAACTCCTGGGTGCCTACCTATCCTCCAAGATCCCAACTTACCTCTCGAAGTGTTGGTCGCCCCTGAAGAATCTCCATCCCCGAGCCTGCAGCCTTTTTCCACTTTCCAAGATCTCCATTGAGTAACATTGAGCGTCCGACGGCTCAAAAGCACCCTGCATCCTGCCGCCTGAGTGCCCCTGGCAGTGCAACTGTTGCCCTATTCTACTTCCCCATTTGCGCTGAGCAAGTGACCAGGAGCCCAGCTCCCACAGCCACGTGGCCTGCTAGCCAGCAGCCACCAACCGAAAGCCCCCTGCCTCTCATTGGATAACATTGGGCCTAACTACCTCTGCACCCGGCAGCCCCTGTGTCGCTGAGGGTGTACCAACTGTGCCTACCTGACCCTGGGAGACCCCTGAGTCTATTCCCAGAACCGTAACTCTGCCAGTCGAGTACTTACCTAAAAGCCGATAACACACTTTTCTTCCATAGGCTAACATTGACTGGTTTCACTCAGAAGTGTGGAGTTTTGGAACTTTAAAATATTCACCTAAAATCAGCCGAACAACGAATTCCGACGTACTCACCTGTGATCAGTGTTGATTTCTGCAAACTACAGATATTCTTTAAAAATCGTACCGACTACAAAAAAATAACTGCTTACCTGTTTTTTTTTTTTTTATTTCAAGAATATTTTATTTATAAAGAAGTGACCAAGAAAATAAGTAGCAAAATACAATAAAAGTGATACAATTGAAGCAAGATAATTACCCAATCAGGGGCTAAAAATGAGGTGTAAACAAAGTAATTGCGTATAAAAATAAAAGTAACCTATTATATAATACAGAAATCGATTAGGTAAAAGTTAGCATCAAAGCAATAAACAAGAGTATCACTATCAAAATGTGAAATAGAGACAAGGGAGGAAGTAGAAGAAAAGAAAGAAGTAAGAAAGAGAGAGCACTAGGAAAGAAGAAAAGGGATAGAGGAAGAGAAGAGAAGAAGAAAGAAAGAAGGATTCCCACAGGAGTAACCCATCATACAAAATCATAGGACACCAAGGAAACAGACAAATCAAAAAGGAAACTGAGCAATCAACCCTTTTGACGACAGATCCATATAATCATCCAAAGCTTTCCAAACCCCACTAGAGATAGAAGGAGAGAGATGAGCATGATCAATCGAAACGTGAGCGCTGCGCAAAAAGGAGACCCACGCCCACCATGTGTGATAGGAAATCGAAGAAAAGGATTTCCACTCCATAAGGATAATTTTCACCGCAACAGTCAGAAGAAGGTCCATCAACTGTATTTATATGGGATCTAAGGGGAGAGGAGTAGGGGCAGCCAGTGGTCCCAATAAAATTAAAGGGAAAGAGAGTTGGAACTCAATACCAAAGATAAGAGAAAGATGTTTATGGATAAGGTTCCAATAAGGCTGAAGCAGGGAACAACCAAAAAACATATGTTGAAAATCGCCCGCCAACAATTTACAACTCCAACATAAGTTGTCATCTTTAAGATTGAGCGAATGTAGACGCACAGGCGTCCAATGAAGGAGATTGAGAGAGAAAAATTTAGACTGCATTAAAGATGGAGCGATTTTATTGCGAAGAGAGAGTTTACCCATCAATTGCCAAGTATCTGAGTAAATATGATCCGTAATGTCATGATCAAAATGGTGTAGCCATTTTTGTTGAGCGACCGTCCGTGCGGGAATTGAAGCAGATGATAAAAATGTATATATCTTAGAGGCTACATGACCAGATTTAATCCAGATATGAAAAAGTGAAATAGTAGAAGAGGTAGGATGAAGACGTACCTTAGCAAGGGCCACTTTAATTTTAAGAAAAGTATAAAAATCAAGGTTCGTTAAAGAGTGTTTCGTAGCCAAGGTGGAAAACGGTAATGGCTCATCAGAAGCGCCATAAAGATGTTTAACAAGAGAAATCCCTTTAGCTGCCCAGTATGACATGAGGACGGGAGTAATGTTGAGTTTAATTTTAGAATTCCGCCAAATAGACGACCACCTAGTTTTATGTAAAGGGATTGCCACTTTATCTATTTTCCTGACCGCAGCAATTGTATCTAGAATGATAGAACGAGAAAACAGGATATGCAAATTAGATGTGGTACAAAAAGAGGCAAGAGGCAAAGGAGATGCTAAGTCTTGCTCTATGAGCAGCCAAGAAGGAACATGAGGAGATGGAGGAGAGAACCACAAGGCACCTTGAGAGGCCAAAAAGGCAGTTTGGTACTTGTCCCAATCAGGAAAATTGCAGCCTCCCATATCGCAGGGCCGGCGCAAAAATTTGTATGCAAGTCTAGCACGTTTGTTGTTCCATAGAAATTTAGATGTAAGAACATCAATTTCGCGAAAAAAGGAATCTGATAACTTAACCGGAAGCATGGATGAAACAAAATTAATAATAGGGGTGATCATCATTTTGAGAGTTTGGAGGCGACCCCACCAGGAAATATGTTTCGGAGACCATGTATCCAAAAGACGACGCACTTTAAGGAGAGTCTGGGATTCATTATAGGCAGTAGTGGCATAAAGGGTAGAGCAGAAATAAATCCCTAAGTATTTCAGGTGCGAAGACTGCCACTTAAAACCCGCAGATCCCATATGAGAAGGGAAACAGTAGGCATTCAGAGGGAACATTTCCGTCTTATCCCTATTGAGGGTATAGCCTGAGACCGATGAGAAGAGGGAAATGGTATTTGAAATAGCAGGTATTGCCAGGGGAATATTATCGGAAAAAATAAGAACATCATCTGCATAAGCAGCAGTCTTAAGACAGTGAGGCCCGAATGAAAAGCCTGTAATATCTGGGTGTAAGTCAATTAATCGAAGAAGAGGATCAATAGATAATAAAAATAGAAGTGGGGATAAAGGACAACCTTGTCTAGTGCCCTGACGAAGATTAAAAAATGACGACGTAGCACCATTAACTCTAATGTTAGCTCTAGGTTGAGAATATAAGGACATTACCATGTTAATGAAAGAGTCGCCAAGATTGTGTGCGCATAAAACAGCCCGAAGAAACGGCCAAGAGACCTTGTCGAAGGCCTTTTCCGCGTCAAGGGCCAAGGCCGCGGCAGGGAGTTGAGATCGTTTAGCTGCACCAAGAATATGACAAAAGGTGCGTATATTATCTCGCGCAAGACGACCCTTTACAAAACCGGTTTGAGAAGGATGAACAAGATGAGGGATAAGGGATTCCAATCGTGTGGCCAGGAGTTTAGCGAAGATCTTAGCTTCCATGTTAAGAAGAGAGATAGGACGGAAGTTTTTGGGATCCGAATGGTCTTTCCCTTCTTTCAGAATCACTACTATAGTTGCTTCAGCAGCAGTACCAGAAACAGACCCATCCTTAAGAAAAGAATCAAACACAGATTGCAATTTGGGAACAAGTTCAGGGAGAAAAGTTTTATAAAATAAAATAGGATAACCATCAGGGCCTGGGGCCTTACCAGAACGAGTAGCTTTAATTGCGGTAACAATTTCCTCCGGGGAGATTGGTCTATTTAATAAAATGCGATCATCCTCAGAGACCGTCTGAACCGGAACCGATTTCAAAAAATCCCGACACTGGTCAAAAGAGGATTGATTAGAAGGGGTATATAATTTGTTATAAAAATCACGAAAAACTTCAAGTATTTCATCAGTTTGGAATTTTTTAGAACCCGAGTGGTCAGTAATAGAAGAAATTTGCGAAGACTTAAAGGAGCAATCTTGGAATTTCAGTGTAGCCGCCAGAATCTTCCCAGCTCGATTTTTTAACAATAATTTTTTGGATTTTTGCGCTTGTACTCCAATATGGGCTCTTTTAGTAACGATAGTATTATATTTGTATTTCAGTTGTTTTATTAGCTGTAAACAGGATGAATCCTTAGAGTGTCTAAAAGTGGCTTCTAGAGTTTTAATTTCAGAGGATAAATCTGTAAGCTCCTTTTTAATAGCAGAATTCCTTTTGGACATACATTTAATAACTTGACCCCGGAAAGTGCATTTAAACGAATCCCAGAGGACGATTGGGGAAGAAACAGAGCCGTCGTCTCATGGAAAAAAGTTTCTATAGCCTTAGAAAATTCAGTAACCTGAGAGACATCATGCAAAACTTCGGTATTCAATCTCCAGGAACGAGCACGCGATTTAGGGGCAAAGGATGATAACGTAAAAGTAACCGCAGCGTGATCAGAAATCAAAATAGGATGTATAAGCGGAGAAGAGGAAGATGAAACAAGAGAAGAATGAACAAGGAGATAATCAATACGAGAGAAGGAAGAATGAGGCGAAGAAAAGAAAGAAAAGTCACTACCCGTGGGATTGTGAAGACGCCATATATCTTGCAGGTGAGTAAAGGAGCACATGTTAAGCATTTGTTTGTGAGATTTAGGGGGGCGAAACTGAAATGCAGAATTCCTATCTAGAAGAGGATCCATTGGTAAATTAAAATCTCCGCCAACAATAAGATTACCAGAATGCGGGGTGTCATTCAGTTTCTTGGTAACCGATTTCCAAAAGGACGGATCATCAACGTTAGGAGCATAAATATTCATCACATAAAGATCATGATGTCCATCCGACAGTTTAGATAGCAACCAACGACCCTCAGAATCATGATCAGAAGAGAGTATAGACAAGCCAGAATTCTTTGAAATTAATGTAACGACCCCATTCCGTTTGCCGGAGGCATCCAAACAGCAAACATCCGAAACCCACTCTTTCTTCAAAAACACCGCCTCCCTGGCAGTGACCTTGGTTTCCTGAAAAAGGACCAGATCAGAAGATAACGATTTACAATAATCTAAGATTTTCGACCTCTTCACCGGATGATTCAAACCCTTAACATTAAGGGATAATACATTTAAACCCAGCATGGAAGTACAGAAAGATAGAAAAAAGACGCTATGGACAACAGAGAAACAGCCAACCTCACAGATACAAGGGACCAACCGGAAAACAGAAGGAACAAAAAGGGAGAATCCATGTGGGGAAACCGAAGAAGAAAAAAAGAAAGAAAAGAAGAAAAGAGAGAAGGGAGAGATGAAGCAGGAAGGGAGGCCTAAAAGAGACCAATTTCATACTAGGGAGAACGTGGAAAGGCGAGCAAGGGACCCGTACAAGGAGGAAAAGTAATGAATATCAATAGCCCCAATAAAATACCAAGCTGATGGCATGTAAACGAGAGCTGGGAACAAGCAAAAGTAGCAACGAATATCAACAGTAATATTATGAACTATCATAGTGTAAATAAGAAATAATACAGTCTCAATGAATTATTACTCCAATAACAAGAGATTTAGTTATACTAAGAATAATATTAGACGATCTGATAGGGAAACAAAACAATATGATAAAGCATGAACAGTAGGTGAATGCATGCAGATAAACATGTATAGCCTAGCAATATAAATGTAGTTAATGAACAGTCTATAACTGTATAAAGTTAACAGTACGTAACAATAATTGAGAATGCAGGAACATATAAGCATATAAGAGAAGAGAGGAAGAAAACAGGAAAATAGAAACACAGAAGATAGAAAAAGACACATAACAGGAAAAAACAACAAGGTAACTATTAGGATTAGATAAGAATCAGGAAAAGAAAAACGGACCTGAAATGAATCTTGAGATGAAATATAAACAACAAGGGCAGAAAACAAGATAAAGAGAAGAGAAAACTAACATGTAGAAAAAGAGTAAACAACATAAGTATGAAAGAAAAGAGAGTATAGAAAGGAGAAATGGGAGAGAGAGGAATAAAATAGAAGATCGGGACAATTACAGAAAAATAAATAAGAGAAATAATTGAAAGAGAAACAGAAGGACAACAAAAAAAAACAAATCCAAGAAAGAGGGACATCCAAAGAAGACATTGCGGACACAAGGAGAAGAGAGAAAGTTCAGCAGCGAAGTGGAAGGCCAAGACCAAAATAGAAACTCAACAGGAGAGAGGAGAAAACCCAGGCATACAGAAAACCATCACCAAGAAAAAAACAAGGAAACAGTTCAAGTGCCCGAGGCACCTGGATCTTGCGAAGTCGCTCTTTGAATCTCCATCTCTATCTCCAATTGGTTGTCCAGGAAGGTAGCTAAGTCGGCCGGCTCATCGAAAATTCTGGAACGTCCTTTGTAAGTGATGCGTAACTTCGACGGGCCAGAAAACGAAAAGGGAATGTTCATCTCAGAAAGACGTTTTAGAAGATTAAGGAAGCCCTTCCTTCTTATAACCGTATCTCTAGCAAAGTCCTGTGAAATTGAAATTCGATGACCTTCCCAGACGACCTGTTTAGCTTTCCGCATATGAGAGAGAATCTGTTCAGTATGTTGATGCCGCAGCGGCTTGAAAATTACTGCTCTTGGCTGGGTTGCCGATTTAGACCGAAACGTTGGAACACGATGTGCTCTTTCTATCTCAAATTCTCTCTGGAATGAGACTTGTAAGGTGTCCAGAAGCCAATGAGATAAGAACTCAATCATAGACGAAGATGATTTCTCTGCATCTTCCGGCAGACCAAAAATGCGTAGGTTAGATCTACGGTTACGGTCCTCCTGCTCAGTGAGATCTCTTCGCAATGCCGCCATTGAACGCTCTAAGTGGCTGAGGGATCTGGATTGTTTCTGCATACCATCCTCTGCAGAACTGATTCGTGATTCCGTGGCAGATACACGAAGAGAGAGGGCTTTGAAGTCAGATCTAATAGCAGACACCCCCACTTGCAGTAAATCCGTATTAGTTTTCGTTGACTGCGCAATATCATGCAGATCATTAAGGCGCGTTAATATTGTGTCCAGAGTGGAGTTAGTGTCTGACTGAACAGACTCAGGCGTAGGGGACACTGCCTTAGGCCTCTTAAGCGAAGTACCAGCATCCTTCGAATCTTTGGTGTTCGAGGAACGACCCATATTTGCAGCCATGAAGGAGCAACCACCAAGAAAAAATACACAGCCACTTGAGGAGAAGAAAAAAAACAAAAATAAAAGAAAAACTGCGGAGTCTGTACCCAGATAAAGAAATACAGTAGCCTGAGCGCAGTGGGCGCTAAGTAAGTAATATCGGCGGGCTTATATGCAGGGCAGGCAGACACCAAAGTAATGACAGAGCCACAAATAGAGCAGGAGGGCACAGCAATGTCTTCGTGAGAAAAAGGTCTACGTCAGCAAGGGATGGCAGCACTGAAAAAAACAGCGCATGGGCAACTAAATAACCAGCCAAGCAGCAAAAGAGCATAAAAAAGGAAGGAATGTTACCAACTTGAGGCGTCTTAGAAGAAATGTCCTGGACAGCCACCAAAACCGGCAATAATGTATCCAAGGCGGCACTTCTGAAGAGAAAAGCGCCAGCTGTGTCAAAAGCGGGAAAATGGCGGCCGCCCGTGAGAGAAACAGGCGTCACAGGCACTCAGCAAAGAAAGGCATTCAGGTGATGGCAGAAAGCTCCAGAAACGCCGTCAAACAGATCCCAGCATGTTCCGCTACAGAAGGATGCCGTTTCCGCACACAGGGGCAGTCAGGAAGCGGAGAAATTAATCCGACGGGACACTCTCGCCACGGAGCTCAAGCGCGACACGCCATGTTGCAGCGGCGCGCAAGCCACGCCCCTGCTTACCTGTTTTAGATAGATATCACAGTGCTGAACCTAGGAGTCCAGTACTGGATTACAAAAGTAACGTGAACATACTTTACCTGCAACTTGAATTTCCTTCCATAGTATAACATTGGTAATTTCAACTGAAAAAGTTTTTAAGTATCAACTTTTAAAATACAATATTATTCCTGAAAAATCACTACTATAACCAAAACGCTTTTACTTAACTGTTTACAGCTCATGTCCCAGGACTGAATCCAGGATCCAGTCCTGTGGTTAGAAAAGTAATCTACAAAATAATTAATTGCATTTGACTGAAAATTCCCATTGAGCTCAATGTTGCATTGTTTTTTTTTTAGTTTTATTTTAATTTCTGTTAATTGATTTTCCAAACAAACAAAACAATAGCCATCTTTTCATTGCAGTCATATATAGTATGCTAACATCAATCCTGTATATACGGTAGTTGTTACAAGTACGTCCACTTTACATAGTACAGAATAACATTATCCAACTTCTTTTTATCAAAGGGTAGGGGAAAATATCACTTGTATAAATAAGTGTCACTGAATGTTCCTAGTCGGTGAATTGCAGCACATTGAATGGAGAAGTTACTATCAGCTTTTCTTATATTAAGTTCCAGTACCTCTACCAAGAGGTGAGCATCACATAGACTACATCACTATTCTCCATATTATGTTGCACTCCACTATTCCTTCTTACTCAGGGAGGACACCCCTCACTCAGTATGTACATCTCTGCATCGTTAGTGTATGGTAATCTCCATGCTTTCTGTCCCTTCTTCCCGTGTGTGTTCTAGTAGAAACTCAAAAAGAGTAGAGTCATCCCATCCAGATCATGGTCCTAAAACTCAAAAAGAGTAGAGTCATCCCATCCAGATCATGGTCCTAAAACTCAAAAAGAGTAGAGTCATCCCATCCAGATCATGGTTCAACTCCGAACTTAACTCCGAAAGAAGATTCCTAAGAGCCAAAGAAAGAAAGTGGAGAAATAACCCTTCTTCTATTCTTCGTGACCAACTCAAATCAGCGCGCAGGAAGTACAACAATTACATAAAAAACAAAAAATCCAGCTTTTTCCGCTCAGCACTGGACAGTGCCAAAAACAGACCCAAGGAGCTATATAGCATCATCAGACAACAAACCTCCAAGCCCATACCCTCCTCGGTGCAGGCGTCCAAAGAACTATGCAACAAGTTCGCCAAATTTTTCAAGGACAAGATTACAAAAATCGAGCTCTCACTGGCCGATTTCAACACGCAGCACGCAAAGAGCAATGCGGCTCGGTCACCAGACCTCCCACCTGTTCTCTCTCCTGGTCCCTACCCCAATTCCTGGCTCAGTTTCCATCCTATCCAAGAAACTGAGATAATCACGCTGATCGCCACCTCCAAACCCTCAGCCCATATCCTTGATCCCATTCCTCCCCTACTGACCAAAAAAATGAAGCACGCTCTAGCCCCGCTCTGGAGCACAATCATAAATAGCTCCCTGAAAAGCGGAGTGGTCCCTGATTGCCTCAAAATGGGCCAAGTCTCACCCCTGTTGAAAAAACCCGGACTAGATGGGACAGATCTAAACAACTATAGACCTGTGTCGAACCTCCCCCTTCTCTCAAAAACACTTGAAAGATGCGTACTACATCAACTGACCCAGCACCTGGACAACATCAACCTCCTGGACCCCCACCAGTCTGGCTTCAGAAAAGGCTGCAGCACAGAAACGGCGATCCTCAATATCATCGACGATATACATGGATCTCTAGACTCCGACCAATGCTGCCTCCTCATTCTCCTTGACCTCTCGGCAGCATTTGATACTGTTGATCACAAACTCCTCTTAAGGACTCTCCAAGAAAGAGCCGGCCTTGGTGAGGTTGTCCTCAAATGGTTCTCCTCCTTCCTCCACAACCGCACACAAAAAATAAAAATAAAAAACTTTACCTCCGACCTCCAACAAGTCAACAGGGGAGTCCCTCAAGGCTCGGTGCTTTCACCGCAACTCTTTAATATCTACATGGAACCTCTTTCCAAACTACTCAGAAAAGCCAACATTCACTTCCATCTCTATGCAGATGATACCCAGATCTATCTGGAAACAACCTCTCTCAAAGTCATACAAAGACTCAATGATGTCTTGAAAGATGTCCAACGTTGGCTCACAAGCAATCACTTAAAACTTAACCCTGACAAGGCAGAGACACTCCTCATCTCAAATAAGGAAGACAACCCACAAATTGCCGAGTGGTTAAAAGCCATTGATGCACTTAATGGAAATCTGATTCTAGCGGACTCTGTCAAATCCCTAGGCATTACTCTCGATCCAAAACTGAATATGACGAGACACATCAAGAATTCGGCCAAAAACGCGTTCCTTAGCCTAAGACGACTGAACAAATTAAAACCCTACATTCCGCCCAATGACCTCAAACAGGCCACCCAATCTCTGGTTCTGTCAAGACTGGACTATGGGAACGCAGTCCTCTCAGGAATTCCCAAATCACACTTGGCTCCCATCAAAACAACGCTACATGCGGCTGCTAGAATGATCACCGGTATCAAGAAATATGATCATATATCCCCCGCACTCAAGGAACTGAAATGGCTCCCAGCAGAAATGCGGATTAGCTTCAGAACAGCTTGCCTCACCCATAAAGCCCTTCACACCGGCAAACCAGATTACCTGGCAAAAAAACTCATAAAAGCAGGTCAGTCCAGGAACCTAGGAAGCTCTAACTCCCTTCTACTCATCCCAGCTAAGACCAGAAAGAAAAAAAACTGCTGACCGATCTTTCACTGGAAGCGCTCCCAGAATCTGGAATGCCATCCCCCCGCATATCAGAATCATTCCCTCTTATGTAGAATTCAAACGCCAACTCAAAGACCTGTTCCTCAACCGCTCCTTTGGAAATTGATAGTGGGGAGCAATTAACAATGATCGAGCTCCGCTCCAGCTCTAAGACTGAAGATCCTTGAAAATGTCATTTACTTCAATGTGTTTTTTTTTTTTTTTTTTTCGCTCCTCTGTGGATATGTCTCCCCTCTATTCTTTATCTGTTGATTATCTGTGCTGTACCTACTGTAAAGCGCTCTGATACCCTGGGGTCTGGCTAGCGCTATAGAAAACTTCTTAAATAAAAAAAAATAAAATAAAATAGTAGATAGCAGGTCAGTGGGGCCCAAATGTTCCTAGGCCGTGAAGCACTAGGTAGCAGCTCAGCGTATGTAGTAAGGCGCTCCTGGCATTGCACCAGATCAGTAATCCAGTCCTTAAATTTGGGCGCCCGCCCCCTGCCCCATCTGCAAGCTATCCGCCTCTTAGTAATGAGCAGAGCGAGTGCCGCATACTTGCGGTGCACTGCCAGCACCGGCTGGACATAACCAAGCACGGCCATCAATGGTATGGGTTCCAAGCGCGTTTGTCATTAATGTCAACGCTACAAACACTTTTGCCCAATATTCTCCCACTCCTGGGCAGGCCCAGGCTATATGTAGAAAATCTGCCCGTGGTGCTTTGCACCTGTCACATCTATCTGAGTCCCACAAGTGATATCTATGTAGCCTAGCAGGTGTAAAATATAGCCTATGTAGAAATGTATAATGTATGATACGAAGTCTACTACTGGACGACACTCTGTTTGTAGTCAACAATATTCCCATTGGTCGTCTGACATGCCTACACCCAGTTCCTCCCCCCATCGTGCGCGAGCAGGGGCAGCCGGCAACTCCCTCCCTGTGTGGACTGTCCTATATTACAGGGAGACAAGACGCCTAGCCGTCGTACTCTTGAGTAACAATTGTAGTGGGGTTAGCTCCTGTGGTTCCTCAGGGAAGTTCGAGGTGAGAGATTAGATACCCTGCCTAAGTCTGATATGCAAAAAGATGTCAAGAGGGGATTGTCCCAGTCCCTGAAATATCTGTTCTATCGAGCGGAACTGTCCGTCGCAATATAGGTGCCCCATGTGTGAATATGGGTGCGCTTCCTGAAATCGTGGAACAGTGTCTCCTGGAGAAGGGGCATATTCGGGTGGTATGTAAGTGGCAGCAATGAGGAATATAGTAAAGGTGATTGTAGTATGCGCCCAATACGATGCCACGCCATCACTGTGCTTGTAACAGTGGTCGGCCTGTGCTCCCTAGGGCTGGGTGGTTCATGAATCTCTCCATCCAAGGGAAGGAGGTGTGCAAGCCAATGCTCTGCCGCAACTTGTGGCTTATACCTCGGCTGTTTAACCCAGAACCATGCATAATGTGCCTGTGCGCTGATGTAGTATAATTCGAAGTTTGGAATTCCGAACCCTCCCTGGGCATATGATCTGGTGAGGATGTCCCATTGTAACCTCGGCTGTTTCCCTCCCCAGACTAGGCGCGTCATTTCCGATATAAGCGTCTTGAAAAAAAATTCCCAGGGTAATAGGGAATATTTAAAAACAGATAAAGTAGTTGTGGCAAGACCACCATTTTAATCAATGAGGCCCGGCCTGCCATAGACAAGGGCAACGCTATCCAACGGGTCACAGAGTCTGCTACTCGGGTCATTTGCAGTGCCATAATTCAAACACATAAGTTCCTCCCTGTCCCTGGTCAGCTGTATCCCCAAGTAGCGCAGTTCGTCCTCGCACCACTACAGGGGGTAATCCAGCGGGAACTAGAGACGCAGTCAGCGGAAAAATACAAGATTTCCCCCAATTTATTTGGATTCCCGACAGTTTACCAAATATAAACAACTCCAGCAGGATCGGATTTAGATTGTCTTGTGGATTCCGGATGTAGAGCGGGATATCATCCGCATAGAGGGACACGAGCACCTGCCGCATGTTACACTGCAGGGCCTTGTCATTGTGGCATTGCCTTAGTCTTGCCGCAAGAGGTTCGACTGCTATTGCGAAAAGCAGCGGGGAGAGAGGGCACCCCCTGTCGAGTTCCCAGAGTGATAGGAAACGCCAGTGATGTTCTTCCATTAACTGACACTTTGGCCACAGGCATTTGATAGAACAACCAAATCCATGAGAGGAAGAGGGGGGGGAACCCCATTCTCAGCAGCACTCCAAATATGAAATCCCATTCAATGGAGTCAAAAGCTTTAGTGGCGTCTAGAAAAAATAGCTGCCATAGGCAGTTCGGGTGATACATTATTAAGAATCGTAAAAAACGTCCTTAGGTTGTGGGATGTAGCTCTTCCAAGCACTAAAAAGTCCGACTGATCAGGAAGGATCAGGTTTTCCATTAGCAGGTTCAGCCAGGTGGCGACCAGCTTAGTTAAGATCTTGGCGACGCAATTTAGGAGGGAGAGGGGCCTATAGGAATCGCAGTGCTGGAGCAGTTTCCCTGGCTTCAATAATGAAATAATCAAAGCTTCTCGCATAGATGCAGGGAGGAGACCAACTTCTAGAAACTCCTCATACACCTCTTTTGGAATGGGGGCCATGAAGTCAATATATGTTTTGTAAAATTGCATCGGGATTCCATCTGTTCCCGTGGCCTTCCCTGATTGCAGCCCCATGATTGCTTCTCTGACCTCGTCCAGCTCAAACAGGGCACTTAAAGTTCGCTGTACATCACTGAGCCATCCCAGGGCCACATCCCCCAGATATTCCTCTAAATCTAATTCGCCCACCCTTTGGCTTGTGTATAAGCATTGATAGTGCTGTGTAAAGGCATTTAGTATATTTGCTGTGTCCTGATATAGTGCCCCCTCCAGATCCTCTATTTCCAGTATAAAGTTTGCATATCTAGGGCTCCTGACCATGTGCGCCAGCATTTTACCCGGCTGCTCCCCTTCTCCATAGTTTCGCGCCACCCAGTGTTTGCCCCGGAATCTCGTTTCTCTCTGGGCTGCGTCCATGTATTCTGTAGGTGTCTCTCGGAACTTAACGCACAAGTTACTACTTGTGTAACGATAGATCTGTAAGAGACATTAGTTAGTATTAGATTCCTTACCTTAGAATATCCCCAGGCGTCAGACTGGATCCGGAAATTTTTTGCGTAGCAGTACCCTTGCGCGTCGGTAGGCGTCGTCTGCGGCTCCGCGTCCGTCGTCGGCGTCGTGATGATGTCGTCGGAGTACTTAGACGCCGCCTCCGCGTGCTGACGTCAGTTCTTAGACACAGCTTTTCCGCGCCAGAAACGCAGAGCCATGTTAAAAACCAACACTGGTGCCATTGAAACTAGGGCCCTGAAAGGGGACAACCCTAACCCTAGATATTGGTTCGCAGAACGGGGAGGATGGGTGGGTCGGTAAGGAATCTAATACTAACCAATGTCTCTTACAGATATATTGTTACACAAGTAGTAACTTGTGCATCTGAAAGAGACACGTTAGTATTAGATTCCTTACCTTAGAATAGATACCCCAGCGAACCAATAATCACACCAGAAAGTCCTGGAGGACGGAACGGCCAAAGAAGCCATCCCTCCGGATTTGGCTGTCCAGGCAGTAGTGTCTTGCAAACGTGTGCAGCGATGCCCACTTAGCTGCCTGACAAATGTCTTGTAAGGGCACTCCCCTGCCCAGGGCAGTGGTAGTCGCCGTGGCTCGGGTAGAATGAGCCCGCAATCCAGCAGGAGGCTCCTTTCTAGCCAAGGAGTAGCATGCCTGGATACACAGGATGATCCACCGGGAGATGGTCCTCTTGTGCACCGCTTTTCCCTTCTTCGCGCCCGCGTAACCAACAAAGAGTTGGTCATCCACCCGGAACTGGCGTGTGCGATCCAAGTAGAATGAGAGCGCACGTTTTGGGTCCAGACGGTGGAGCCGCTCTTCCTCTTTAGAGGGATGCGGTGGCGGGAAGAAGGTTGGCAAGGTGATAGACTGCCCGATGTGGAAGGCCGTGACAACCTTGGGCAGGAAAGAAGGTTTGGTACGCAGCACCACTTTGTCCGGATGGACAGAAAGGAAAGGTGGAGTACAAGAAAGGGCCTGGAGCTCACTCACTCTCCTGGCAGAGGTGATGGCAACCAGGAAAGCATTCTTCAGAGTAAGAAGGCGGAGAGGACAGTTGTGAAGTGGCTCAAAGGGAGCGCACATCAGAAATGTAAGAACCAGGTTCAAGTCCCACTGAGGCATCACAAACGGAACAGGAGGAAACGTGTGTGTGATGCCCTTAAGAAATCTATTAACAATAGGGGACTTGAACAAAGAAGGTTGATCAGGCAGCCTGAGACAGGCTGAAAGGGCAGAAAGGTAGCCCTTGATAGTGCCCAGAGCAGAGCCCTGCTGGGCAAGAGAAAGAAGGAAGAGAAGGACCTCAGAAAGAGGGGCATTGAGGGGATCCACAGCCTTTGCTGTGCACCATGCCACAAATCTGTTCCACCTGCAGGCGTATACCGACTTTGTGGAGGGACGCCTGGCTGCCAGAATGATGTTACAAACTTCAGGAGGCAAGTCAAATGGCCTCAACTGTCGCCGCTCAATCTCCAAGCATGGAGGTGGAGACTGGACAGGTTCGGGTGGAGGACCGTCCCCTGCTGCTGCGACAGAAGGTCCTCCTGAAGAGGCAGACGAACCGGGGGATCGACTGACATACTGAGTAGCTCTGGATACCAGTACCTTCTCGCCCAGTCCGGAGCCACAAGGATGACTTGGCCCCGGTCGCGCTTGATCTTCTTCAGCACTCTGGGCAGAAGTGGTATAGGCGGAAAGGCGTACAACAGACCGCAACTCCACTCGCGACGAAAAGCGTCTCCGAGCGAGTGCCGCCTTGGAAATTCCAACGCGCAGAACTGATGACATTGCGCGTTCTATTCGGTGGCGAATATATCTAACCAAGGCTCTCCCCATCGCTGAAAGAGGCCTTGCGCCACGTCCGAGTTCAGACGCCATTCGTGATCCATCATGCACCGACGGCTGAGATCGTCCGCCCTGGCGTTCAGAGAACCTGCCAGGTGTTGAGCCACCAGGGTCACGCCCTGGCGTTCCAGACATTGCCAAAGGCGAAGAGCCTCTTGACAAAGGATCCACAACCCCACCCCGCCTTGTTTGTTGCAGTACCACATGGCGGTGGTGTTGTCCGTGAACACCTGCACTATACTCCCCCGGACAGAGGGGAGGAATGCCTTCAGTGCCAGACGAATCGCCCTGAGCTCCAACAGGTTGATGTGGAGCCGGGTCTCCGCCGGAGACCAGAGGCCTCGGATCTCCGCCTCTCCCATGTGGCCTCCCCAGCCCTGGAAGGACGCGTCCGTCACAACTACGTGCTCCGGTTGGGGGAGGGAGAGGGATCTGCCGCTGACCCAATCGCGGTCCATAAGCCACCACTGCAGCTGTCTCGCAGTGCCCTCCGAGATCAGGACGTGGTCGGATAGGTTGCCCTGATGCTGGGCCCACTGAAACTTCAGGTCCCACTGCAGAGCCCGCATCCGCCACCTGGCGTGATGCACCAGTAGGATGCAGGAGGCCATCAGCCCCAGAAGCCGCAGCATCAACCCGACCGAAACCTGGGATAACGGCTGAAAGATGGGAATCAGAGCCTGAATATCCCGGATCCGCTGTTCGGGCGGATAAACCCGAAACCGCGCCGAGTCCAGAACCGTTCCGATGAAGAGGAGCTTCTGAGAGGGGCACAGGTGTGACTTCGGCACATTGATGGAGAACCCCAGCTGGTGCAGGAGGTCCGCCGTCGTCTGGAGGTGGCTGACGACTGACTGGGGCGAGCCCGCCTTCAATAACCAGTCGTCGAGGTAGGGGAAGACTGAAACCCCTAACCTGCGCAGATGAGCTGCGACCACCGCCATCACCTTCGTGAACATCTGTGGGGCGCTGGTAAGGCCGAAGGGGAGCACGGTAAATTGAAAGTGCTCGTGGCCAACCATGAACCGCAGGTAGCGCCGGTGGGCAGGCAGGACGGGGATATGAAAGTAAGCGTCCTGCAAGTCCAACGCTACCATCCAGTCTCCTGGGTCCAGGGCAGCCAGGACCTGAGCCAGTGTCAGCATCTTGAACTTCTCCTTCCGGAGGAAGCCGTTGACGTTCCTCAGGTCCAAGATAGGGGGTAGGCCCCCCCTTTGCCCTTCTTGGGTACCAGAAAGTAGTGGGAGTAGCAACCACACCCTACTTCTGGCCCAGGAACGCGCTCGATGGCCCCCTTGGCCAAGAGGGCCGTAACTTCCTCCTGCAGAAGTCGCAAATGATCCCCCGACACACGGTGGTTCTGCGGTGGCATGGCTGGAGGAGTCGCCTCGAAGGGGAGGGAGTAGCCCCTTCGGACGATTTGCAGCACCCACCTGTCCGACGTGACAGTGCGCCAGTGGAGGTGGTGATGGCGAACCCTGCCCCCCACTGGCGTCACATGGGCCTGAAAGCACAGACTAGGAGGGTTTTGAGGCGGATGCTGAGGGGGAAGGTGTGGACTGACCTCGCCGCTGCCCCCGACCGCCCGGACGGCGGTTCCCACGGCCGCCACTGCGTTGGGTATTGCCCTGCGGAGCGTGGCTGGCGGCGCGTGTGGGCGCACCCCTTTCGTGGCCACGATAGGAGTGAAAGGCAGCCGATTGCTGGCGCTGTCCCGAGAGGCCCAAGGACTTGGCCGTAGCCCTGGAGTCCTTAAAGCGCTCAAGCGCATGGTCTGACTTGTCGCCAAAGAGGCGACAGCCATCGAACGGCATGTCCATGAGTGTGCTCTGGACATCTGCTGAGAAGTTGACGGACCTCAGCCAGGCGTGGCGTCTGACCGCCACAGTCGTTGCCATCGCTCTACCTAGCGAGTCGGTGGTATCCAGCCCACACCTGATAGAATACTTGGCTGCATCCCGGCCCTCCACAAGGGCTTGGCCGAGTTTGGCCCGTACCTCCAAAGGACACTCTGGCAGCACTTCCGCGACCTTATCCCACACAGAGTGGGTGTAACATCCCAAGAGGCAGGCGGTGTTGGAAGACCGCAGGCCTAGACTAAGGGATGAGAAGATCTTCTTCCCATACTGGTCATACCTCTTGGATTCCCTGTCCGGCGGGGCCGACGGGAATGCGGTCTGGGAATTGGAGGCCTGGATGACCAGGCTTTCGGGGGTAGGGTGGGAGGACAGGAAACATGGGTCGCCCGGGGCTGAACGGTGGCGTCTGGCCACGTTCCTATCTACGGGCGAGCCCGTAGCGGGCTTGGACCAAGTGCCCAGAAGAACGTCGGTCAAGGCCTCATTAAAGGGCAGCAGAGGCTCGGCCGAGCTTGACTGCGGTTTAAGGACCTCAGTGAGGAGGTTAGTCCTCACGGCCGCGACGGGGAGCTCAAGGCCCAAGGCCTTGGCAGCCCTCATCAGCACCACACTATATGTTGCCCCCTCCTCCGAAGCCACGGTAGGAGGGGAGACAAAACCAGTGTCTGGAGAGGTGTCCAGGCCACTGGCCTCCCCAAGGTCAGAGGGTCCTCAGACCCCTCCCAGTCCTCTTCATCACCCATCTCCTGAAACTCAGGGTTCTCAGCTAATGGGGCCTGTTCATAGAAGTGAAACTCCCCAAACGACGTCTGGAGCAGAACCCATCGGGGCCGTCCCGGCGCCGGAACAGGAACGAAGGTGGAACCGGGGACGGCGCCGCCCGAGGACGGCGCCGGAGGCGACACCTGAGGGTCCGACGCCGGGGAGGTCGTAAGGTCCACCGGCGACGAACCAGATCCCTAAGGAGGTCAGCGGCGTCGGGCCCGAAGGCGCCGGCGGCGTCAGGATAACGGGAACCTGCGGCGCCGGGCCCGAAGGCGTCGGCGGCGCCAGGGCTGAAGCACCCGACGGCGTCAGGGCAGAACCCGACCCGCTAGGGGTCCCAGACGGGTCCGCTGGGCCCGAAGGCGCCGCGGAGCCCGTCGGAGGAGAGAGTTTCCTCATGGCCATGAGGAAGCACTCGATCTCCTCCGGCGTCGCGTTGAGCCCAGGGACCGTAGGGTATGGGGCTGGACGCGGCGCCTGCGACTCAGTCGAAGCTGCGTGGGTGGTGTCACCCGAACCCCCGGCCGCATCGCGCGAGCGTGGGGGGGAGTCCGAGGAGCGATGATGCCGCTTGGACTTCTTGTGCCGCTTACCTGACGACGACTTCGACCCGGAGGAGTGCGGCCTACCCTCGGAATTGTGGTGGCTCCGAGCCCGCGACCTGTCCCTCGACCTCCCATGGGATCGGGACCTCTCGCGGCGCGGGACCGACTACCGGAGTTCGAGCCGCCTGCGGGACCGCTCCCGTCTGGCCTTCGAAGAGAGGGCCTGGCAGTCGGAGCAGGCCTTGTCGTCGTGGTCGACGCCGAGACAAGATAAACACACGCAGTGAGGATCCGTGACCGACATCAGGCGGTCGCAATCATCGCAGTGCTTAAATCCGGGCATCCCTACGGCACCGTCGGAGTCGATAGACTTCGAGAACAAGTTCTAGTTCTAGGACACCCCCGCGCCGCACGGCCACCAGCTGCTGCGTGTGCCCACCCTGCCTGCCTGCCTCGCTACCGCCGCTAACCCCGCCCCTTTTGCCTTCTGTACCCTCCCCGCTCCCGCCTCCCAGCTGCTCCGCCCCCCCGCGCACTTGGCCATATATGGCGACCGTGCGACGCAGGTGAGTGTGACCTAGTTCTAGGACACCCCCGCGCCGCACGGCCACCAGCTGCTGCGTGTGCCCACCCTGCCTGCCTGCCTCGCTACCGCCGCGTGACCACGCCCCCCTGCCTTCGAGCGGCGTGGTCCGTGCTCGCCTGACCGGCCCCTGTTGTCTTTGCCGTTTTGTAACTTATTTTGTCATTCTATATTGCCTGTTTCTTCTGTCTAGTGTATTTTCCTGTTTGTATTGCCGTTGCTTAGCTGCCCCGCGTCCTCCCTCCCCGCTTCCCGCCTCCGCCGCTAACCCCGCCCCTTTTGCCTTCTGTACCCTCCCCGCTCCCGCCTCCCAGCTGCTCCGCCCCCCCCGCGCACTTGGCCATATATGGCGACCGTGCGACGCAGGTGAGTGTGACCTAGTTCTAGGACACCCCCGCGCCGCACGGCCACCAGCTGCTGCGTGTGCCCACCCTGCCTGCCTGCCTCGCTACCGCCGCGTGACCACGCCCCCCTGCCTTCGAGCGGCGTGGTCCGTGCTCGCCTGACCGGCCCCTGTTGTCTTTGCCGTTTTGTAACTTATTTTGTCATTCTACATTGCCTGTTTCTTCTGTCTAGTGTATTTTCCTGTTTGTATTGCCGTTGCTTAGCTGCCCCGCGTCCTCCCTCCCCGCTTCCCGCCTCTGCCGCTAACCCCGCCCCTTTTGCCTTCTGTACCCTCCCCGCTCCCGCCTCCCAGCTGCTCCGCCCCCCCGCGCACTTCGCCATATATGGCGACCGTGCGAACGCGCAGCGTTGACGCGCAGCGGGCGCGCCGATTGTGCGCCGAAGGCGCGCCAAAGGTAAGCCCGTCTGCGCCCGTCCGCGCCTGGACCGCGCCCAGTGCCAGGACCCCTGGCCCCCACCGACGGAATCTGACCCGACGAACCTACAACGCCGCCGATCTCATCGCACTCAACGCCGGCGGCATCCCGGGATGTCACCGAGCCACCCCGAAGCACACCCACGGACCCTTCAGCTGCCACGCCTGCAAGTTCACCTGCACCCGGACCTACCCTGCACCAGCACCCGCCAAGCCGAACACCAGCAGCAACCACCTCAAGTGCATCCTGCTCAACACCCGCTCCGTCCACAGACACGCCATCGAACTCTGGAACCTCCTCGACACCACAGCCCCTGACGTCGCCTTCCTCACGGAGACCTGGATGAACGCCTCCTCAGCGCCCGACATCGCCATCGCCATCCCAGAGGGCTACAAGATCACCCGGAGGGACCGCACCGCCAACCAGATGGGAGGAGGCATCGCCATCATCCACAGGGACACCATCCGCATCACGACCAACACCGACGACACCCTAACCACCGCCGAACACCTGCACTTCCAGATCCACACCGACCCGAAGACCACCCTCAGAGGCACCCTGATCTACCGACCCCCGGGACCACGCACACGATTCAGCGAGGACATCGCCGACTTCATCAGCCCGCATGCCCTCCCCTCCGCCGACTACATCCTCCTGGGGGACCTCAACTTCCACCTGGAGAACAACAGCGACCACAACACCATCACCCTGCTCGACAACCTCTCCAACCTCGGACTCAAGCAGCTGGTGTCCACCCCCACCCACCTCGCCGGACACACACTCGACACCGTCTTCTCATCCAGCAAAGACATCGCCTTCAGCCACGCAACAGGACTCCACTGGACGGACCACAGCTGCGTCCACTTCACCTTCAAAAGAACGACGATCCACCAGCAACAGGTTGCCCGAAGAAGCTGGAACAAGATCACAGCCGACCAGCTCACCGCCTCCCTGAGCCAACACCCTCCTGCCGGCTCAGCGAACCCCAGCCAGGCCGCCGACAACCTCACGAAGTGGATCAGCAACTGCGCGGACGAACTCGCCCCTCTGAGGGCCCCGCCCAGCAGACCCGGCAGCAGGAAAACCCCATGGTTCACCGACGAACTCAAGAGCTCCAAGAAGAACTGCCGAGCCCTCGAGAAAGTATGGAGAAGGGAACCTACAATGGACAACATGACCACCCTCAAGCTCGCCACCCGGAAACACCACCAACTGATCCGCGCCAACAAGAAAAATGCATTCAAGGACCGGCTGGACAACAACGCACACAACTGCAAGGAACTCTTCAACATCGTGAAAGAGCTCTCCAACCCCAACGCCGGAAACAACGACATCACCCCGTCGCAAGACCTCTGCAACTCCCTCGCCTCCTACTTCCACAACAAGATCGCGGACATACACAACAGCTTCAGCATCCAACCGACGCACGCCACAACCACAGCAACACCACCCACCACCACCCTCCGCGCCTGGACTCCGATCAGCACCGAAGAAACCATCCTCACTATGAACTCCGTCCACTCCGGATCTCCGACCGACCCCTGCCCTCACCACGTCTTCAACAAGGCCGACGCTGTCATCGCACCCCACCTGCGGGACATTATCAACACCTCCTTCGACACCGCCACCTTCCCGGAGAGCTGGAAGCACGCAGAACTCAGCGCTCTACTCAAGAAACCTACAGCGGACCCCACCGAACTCAAGAACTACCGTCCCATCTCGCTCCTCCCGTTCCCGGCCAAAGTCATCGAAAAGACCGTCAACAAACAGCTGGCCGCCTTCCTCGAGACGAATGGATCCCTCGACCCCTCACAGTCTGGCTTCCGAGCCAACCACAGCACCGAGACCGCCCTCATCGCTGCCACCGATGATATCCGAACCCTGATGGACAACGGAGAAACAGCGGCCCTCATCCTCCTGGACCTCTCCGCGGCATTCGACACTGTCTGCCACCGCACCCTAGTGCAGCGCCTCGGCAACATCGGAATCCAGGAGAAGGCACTGGACTGGATCACCTCCTTCCTCGACGGAAGAACACAGAGAGTCCGCCTACCACCGTACAAATCAGAGGCCACTGAAGTCATCTGCGGCGTACCTCAAGGATCCTCGTTGAGTCCCACCCTCTTCAACGTCTACATGAGCCCCCTCGCGGCCATCGCACGCCAACACAACCTCAACATAATCTCCTACGCCGACGACACCCAGCTGATCCTCTCCCTGACCAACGACCCCGCCGCCGCCAGAGCCAGCCTGCACGAAGGGATGAGAGATGTAGCCGAGTGGATGACGACCAGCCGCCTGAAACTGAACTCAAACAAGACGGAGGTCCTCATCCTGGGCTCCTCGCCCTCCGCCTGGGACGACTCCTGGTGGCCCCCCGCCCTGGGCACCGCACCCAAACCGACGGACCACGCACGCAACCTGGGCTTTATCCTGGACTCCTCCCTCTCCATGACCAGACAAGTCAACGCCGTCTCCTCGTCATGCTTCAACATCCTACGCATGCTACGGAAGATCTTCTGGTGGATCCCCACCGAGACCAGGAAGACTGTCCCCCAGGCCCTCGTCACCAGCCGACTGGACTACGGCAACGCCCTCTACGCCGGAACCACCGCCAAGCTCCAGAAGAGACTCCAGCGGATCCAGAACGCCTCAGCCAGACTCATCCTCGACATCCCACGAAACAGCCACATCTCCGGACATCTGAGAGACCTGCACTGGCTCCCCGTCAACAAAAGAATCACCTTCCGTCTCCTCACCCACGCACACAAAGCCCTACACGACCAAGGCCCGAGCTACCTCAACAACCGAATCAACTTCTACGCTCCCAAGCGCCACCTCAGATCAACCAGCCACGCCCTCGCCGCCGTCCCACACATCCGAAGAGCGACAACAGGAGGAAGGTCCTTCTCCTACCTGGCCGCCAAGACCTGGAACTCCCTCCCGACCGACCTGCGCCTGACCCAAGACCACCTCTCCTTCAGGAAGAAGCTCAAGACCTGGCTGTTCGAGCAGTAGCGGCACCCCCCCCTCCTAGCGCCTTGAGACCCTACGGGGGAGTAGTGCGCTCTATAAATGTACTGATTGATTGATTGAACAATCAAAAGTGATCAAAAAGTTAGTCAAAAAATGACTAGGGTTACTGCTTTTTCCAGATCTGCGCTTGCTGGCGCGGAAAAAAGAAGAATTGACGTCAGCACGCGGAGGCGGCGTCTAAGTACTCCGACGACGTCATCACGGCGCCGCCGACAACGGACGCGGAGCCGCAGACGACGCCTACCGACGCGCAAGGGTACTGCTACGCAAAAAAATTCCGGATCCAGTCTGACGCCTGGGGATATTCTAAGGTAAGGAATCTAATACTAACGTGTCTCTTTCAGATTTGGGTAGCATTGTTCGGTGCAGTCGCCAGATCAGCATCCAGCAATTTAAGTTCTGTCTCCAACTTACGTATCTGGTTGGTGATGTCCTTAAGCACTCCCGACCCTTTAGCAATACAGAAACCGTGGAGATTAACCTTGAAAGCCTCCTAAATGGTTTCTACACTATTCACTGAACCCTTGCTGCACGGCACCGGGTCTCAGGCGCTCTACGCCGGAGGCTCTCCACCATTTGCCGTCCGTCTCCGCCGATTTCACCAGCAACGGCTCCTCGTACAAGCACCCTAACAACCATTAAGATCTGCCGCAGCCCCCGCCATTCGCTCTTATTGTCCGTGAGGGGGGGGGAGCAGGGCTGCCACGTCTCCCTCCGCCTCCGATGTTTCCCTTGCGGCCTAGGCGCCTCGAGGTCAGCCTCGGTCTAAAGTGGGCACAACAGCCGATCCCGGCTCATGCACAGCACCATTTCGCCTCCCGGGCCCGGCAATGATAGTGTAGAGCAGGCGAAAACGGTGTCCGATGCTCCTGATTTTTTGTAGGGAGCTGCAGTCAGGTTAGTACTTGCAGTTGGCGCACTCAAGTACCGTAGATGGCACAATATGGCAGGATAATTGTAGGATATTAACACCGGGTGGCAGGAGCCTCACATCAGCGTGGCCATTTTGCACGTGCGCCACCTAGCGCTCCCCTGTCCTCAATGTTGCATTGTGTTTGAAATTGTGTTGCCTACTGCAACCAACTGTAACTATTGTATTCAAAGAAACTATTGCCTATTTGAAAGGTATTTAACTGAAGTAATCTAAGCTGAGAAAGTATATTTTGATACCTTGTTGGTTCTAAAAATAAAAGACCTATATCTTTTGATACAAAACAATTGGCCTAGATTTCAGTTCTTGAGTGTGTGAAACCTTTTGCTGACTGAGTGTGTACAACAAATGCTTTGCACTGTCCTCTGGTACTGACTTACTGCTCAACCAAGCTACCACTTTGGAGAGTAAGGCTATATCCGGTTTTAGCCTCTGAAATACCTCTGGAGACTGGGGACTCTGTGCACACTGTACCTTACTTTGGTCCAGTATACACAGAGCCACTTTCTTACAGACTAAGCCAATGCTTGTAATTAATTTACATTCTGAAATGTCATGTTTGCACTACCTCATCGATTCTGAAAACATAAAAAATACTACAGAATAAAGATGACGAGTCCCACAGCTTTCAACACTTGTGAATGTACTTAAACATCTAATGCAGCTTACAAATATTAGTGTAACCATATTATATCCAGTTTCAAAATGGCAGCCCCAAGTGAAGTGCACCAGATGTAACCGTAAGTTCTCGGCAGGCATTTAAAAATGATATATAAGCAACAAACTCTAAATTCCACAATGCAAAGCATTTTGCTACGATAAATACCAAGGAGACCTACACTGGAAACAGGAAAGGAGTGATGTCTGAGTGGGGGCAATCTACTGTTTGCAGTGACTATACTTTTATAGGACAATTAACAGTTGTCTTAATTAATAAATAAAATCAGAATTTACCTGTATTTTGATTGGCCAGGTGAAATTGCTGACATACACAAAAAATGTGATGTTAGGGTTATTGTGAAACTCAAATTTCTCATTTGAGAAGCTGTCCTTATACTCCTTAATATTGGTCCTTGATACAACAGGAATCTCTTCTCCAGCCTGTGTACCAGCTGAGGAGAAAACAATGGGGAAAGGGAAAATGAAAATGTAGTTGGAATCACAGCATGCATAAATTATTATCTCCATATGATAGGATTTAAAAACACAAAAGAACATCAATTTTAAGAGAGGGAATGACGGCAAATCATTTGAAACTTAGGTGTGAAGCAAATGACGTGTTTTTAATTATTAGCGTCAACCAAAGAGTTACCTCCTATTTCTTCTATTCAAAAACATGATCAGGACCAATAAAACAAGTGTACTTTTCAAGTAAGAGGACTCTTGTGTGCGATATGTACAGCTTTTTTCTTGTACAAATTGGAGGTACAAGGGTACATTTTTGTTCAGCATAAAAGGTTTTAAAAGGAAGAGTAGGAGGAAAGTCCGCCATGGTTCAACCCACCTCCTTCCTTCACATGCAAGGCTTTCATCTCTCAGTGCCTACTTCATCAGTTTAAACAAAAGTATTCGCGAATCTGAAATGACAATTAGTCTTCTGGATGACTGTGGTCACAATCAGGAGCAAAACAAGTGTAACAGTAAGCAATCTCTATAAAATACTGCATCCAACGTCCAAGGTCTTCCATAATCTGGGAAAATTTAGTAACATATAAAGATTCTATTTTGGGGTAATGGCCAAAAGCATCAGACCCAAAGAAGAGTATTTCTCAACAAGATCTGATCACTTTCAGCATTAACTGCAGTTCACTTCCAAGACATGATGATTGTGAATAACAATCTGATAGAGACTTCTAGCTACAGATTCCTTAACTTTGAATTCCAAAGGAGTCAGGCTGGATCCTGAACCGTTTTTCGTTAGCAGTACCACTCTGGTGGCTCCATTCGGCTCCATGTGACGTCGTTAGCATCAGTTATGACGTCGCGGTCATCTATATGGGCACCACCCAGGGGGCGCGGCCGTCGTTCTTTTCTTTCCACACCATTTAAGCGCCAATCTGGAGAAGAGCAACCCCTCTGTCTCTTTTTGACATAATTTGTTCTACTTTTTGTTGAACAAAATGTTTTTCTAGTGTGTTGAGGATGTCTTTTAGAAAGACAGGGTTTAAACCGTGTGGTACCTGTCACCATGCCATGTCGGTAACTGATCCCCTACTTGTCT
The DNA here is from genome assembly GCF_964261635.1 of Lissotriton helveticus. Taxonomy (NCBI): domain Eukaryota; kingdom Metazoa; phylum Chordata; class Amphibia; order Caudata; family Salamandridae; genus Lissotriton; species Lissotriton helveticus. The sequence goes on along the minus strand of NC_136060.1, from coordinate 473,562,624 downwards.
GTCTCTAATGTCTCGAGTGCCACCATGCCTCTAAATCCTGCTGGGACTGTCGGGCCATGGCTCCGAAGGCCTTATGGGAGCGAGCTGTGAAGCTCCTTACGGCCCAGCAGTTGACATCGGCTGGCAAGATTCCGTGGAGATCTCAGTCCCGATCGGAAAAAGGGGACGTTGCGGGACTGCTTCCAGAACCCTAAGTCCTCTTCCTCCCACTCAAGGTCTTCTGAACACTTGGAGAAGAGGCACAAGAAAAAGAATAAGTCTAAGCGGACCTCATCTTCGCCTCAGCAGTCGTCCGAATAAGGTAAAGAGCAGCAATGCTCTAGGCATGGTTCTGAGGAGCTGGAGTAGACGCTGCCCTTACCTCCATTTCCGGGAGCTGGAGCAACCTCTGCTCAAATAAAATAATATTACGAGTTCATGTGTATTTGAGAGGGCAGACCCCCCTGTTGAGCCTTAGGGCCTTGCCGGGTCGGAGGGGGCCCATCGGATTCAACACCATTGGCTTCGGCCATAGCACGGGTGGAGCGTCATGGATCTGATTCAGGAACGACGCAGGTCATGCCTAAACGACCTTACCCTGCATTGGACCTGAAGTCAGTGCCTACTTTTAAACACTCAAACAAACCTTTAATTTTTTTTTTGAAATGCATCCCGTTTTCCTTTAAAGAAAACGGGCTGTCATTTTTTTTTTTAAGTTGCTTTATTTGAAATCAAACAGACATGCTGATCTGCTGTCCCCAGCAGGCCACCATCCCTGTGTTATTGCCCATTCTGAAAAGGGTTGCCTCATGAATATTGAGGTAGCTCCATTGCGACCCCAGTTAGAATCACTAATGTGGACATTAGTATATTTCATTTTGAAAGACTCGAATTGTGATTTGCAAAAATTGCAATTTCCTGTAAAATGAAATGGTCGTACATGTGTCCCATGGTCCCCAACAGAAACATCTACACAAAAGAAGCCGAAAGTGTGTAGGGAGATACCACTAAGAGCAGAAAAAGAGTGTGTGTGTAAGTGTGAGTGTGCGTGTGCGTGTTAGAAAAGGGTGCTCGTGCTGAAGATGGGGTTTAAGTTAAATGCATGTATGCCAATAGCACCATGTGAAGCCATGGCCAATGGCATCACAATGGTGAACACCTTCAGCATGGCCCGTTGAAAGAGGTAAGCTGTTACGCCTCATATTGTGCAAACAGAGCATGGCCTTTTAGAAGAGATACCCTGATGTGGCTAATACTGCTCAATTGGAGAAGTTATCAACTGCTATTTTTAATTAATAATGTCATGTTGATTTTGCTCAAGTCCTACTTTTCCAATAGCTCTTTGGGGTTTGTTAGTTTAAGTGCAATCGATCCATTCGATGTAACTGGGGAAGGGGAGGCAGATGGGCTTTCGCCAGGTTGCATCAGTTGTGCAGTTAATACCTCTGAAGGACATGTCACCATTTGTATGGAAAACTAATGGTTCTCTAAATCCATGCCAGCTGACTTTAGCATATCGACTCTTCTAGCTGACACAGCAGCAGCATTGAAGGCTTTGCTGCCGTAAAAACACTGTACCACAGCACAATACTGGATGACAACATGCAGGAGAATATTAGAGGCTCATGAGACAAGTCTCATCCATGACTGCGAGAATTTGTACAGGCTGTAGTCAAAGCACCGCTGTGTGCGGTCAACAAAGAGCACTCGCATAGCCTCCAATGACGCTACTCTCTCAACAAAGGTACTTACGAGGACCACTGCTGCCAAGTAAACAACCTAAAGTGCCCAAAGTACACTCAAAATAGAAACTGCTGTAAAAGAGCCCGAGCAAGTTAAGGCTTATGAGATGCAAGAATAGGACCGCATTCTTTTGTACCATAATGTTCTCCAAAAATCCCCTAAATACAATTTTGAAATATATAATACATTCAATACTTTGAGACTAAAGGTTGTTAATTTGCACACAACCAATACATGTTTAAAGGATGATTTCACTACCTGCAAAGCTTGTTGCCAGAGTAATGTTGAGGTTGAAGTTCTTGGATGCATTAATGAACATATCCAGGTCTCGATTCTGCCAATTAAAAATATAGAGGAAGTTTTAAATATTGTTTGACTATTTTATCACATTTAAATGAATGAATCATTATGAAAAGAATAATAAACCAAACACAATGTTAAAAAGGCAGTAATAGTCTTGTAACCCCACTGACCATTGTTCATCTGTGTGTGTGATTTCTACTTTTTCCTTTTACTCCTGCCCCTTACACAACTCTACATACAAACATGCAACTAGTTGGGTATTCTAACTTGTGAAAAGTCAAAAGGACTTTAGGGAGAGGACAGACAAGTCAATTACAGGTTACTGCTTCAAACATTTTGTCACCTAGAAAGTGGTTTCTCCGAACCAAGTTATCATACATATATTCTATTAGTCACACGCATACAGCCACCAATTTCTCCAGGTGGCGAACACCCATTATCTTCAGTTCTGTCCACCAAGGACGTAATGCAGTAGACACCATTGGACAAACCATAGCACAAGAGGGCAGTGTTCAACTGTAAGAACTAAAAGGCTTGAAGATCATTAGTTGCAAGAGAACAATCTATTAGTTCCCTTATTAATACGTGACACTTGGCACGCAACTCTTTGGACTTACTCCAAAACTACAAAACTATCATGCACTTTAAACAATATTCTCCAAGTTTCAGATTGCACCTGATAGGTTGCTGCAGCTATAGAAGTGTGAGAAGGATTTGCTTAACAGGTGCATCACTTTATCCACATTTCCACCATGCGTTTGTTTACTATAATACACATTTGTATTTCTTATGGAGATTCCCCATAACTACATTTTCAATCCAGCTACCTGAGCTCACTTTGCTGATAAGTACCACTCAAACAAACTTCCTATACTGATAGAAATAGGGCACCATTACTGAGGCAGATCTTGCAAGTCTTTTTGGGCAAGCTTTAGCCTTGCTGGCAATATAGGCAATATGGGTTTCTAAGTGTATGCTCAGAAGATGTGGTAGCAGAAAATTTCCAGGACTGGAACGTTTCAATTAGGCAGAGGAAGCAACTTTAATCTAAAAAAACAGATACCAATGCATTTAGAGGCAGGCAACACAGATGCACCAGACATGTTCTCAATGACAGCTTTGCTTAGTGTCTGCACAATAGGTCTGAATTTATCAAAGCCAAGCACTTACAAAGGAGGCATGGGCTCTACATACTAGCACAGTATGAGAACGATCCAGAGGGTAGGTACAGAAACTAGTTAGATTCATTCATAAAGCGAAAATCAGGAAACGGAGCACACGAATACTTGTGTGTGCATGCTTTGCAACTTAATGCACCAGAGTCAATGTTGGCTTTTGTGAGACCCTCTCAGACTGTGTCTAGTTCACTCTTTCCACTCCCTATTCGGAGTAGAGGGGATCAGCAGGCAAAGGGTTCTGAGGGAGATGGTGCAAGTGTACTGTCCAGACCAGTGCTTATCTTAGTAAAAATATAGCATTTTAATCTCACTGCATAACAAAATAGTACACAGTTAAACTGGATATAGTTGCAGGGATGCAAACCTCTACTACAATTTTCAGTGAATAGATACATCCCAGCACTGTGCTCTCTCCCCATTCTAGGAAATTTCCTAAAGTCTGCAGTGAATTGTGTGAAGTACTGGCACAGGCTCATTTGCAGTTCTCTCTGGATTACCCCACTGGCTTACACTTCTATTAAACCATTCCTGCCACAAAGAAGACACATAAGCAAAAGCTTCTTGTGGCAGATGTACTCCTGCGCATTCAGTCTTTCAGCCTTCTTACGGCTAAACCCTGCTTTACATGTTCGATGGCGCTACAGCTCTTGTGACGTTGGGCATTTTCTGAGAAACCCTTCCTGTTGCAGTGGTTTCAATAAGGTGAGACCACAGTGGTGGCCTCGCTCAAGCCAAGGATCTGTAGGTGGAGATTAGTACAGCAGGCCAGCACAGCGGGTGCTCATCTTCACTCAGCTGCAAATTCCAAGACCAGAAGCAGACTGGTGCTCATCTTTGGCAGGAGGTAAGAACAAGTTACCTTACAAGTTAACTTCAGTAACATTTTTATGGTGGATATTTTATCTAACCGCAGAATCCTCACCTTTAGAATACCCTCAGTTGCCAGACTGGAACCGGAAACTTTAAACAGCAGTGTGCCCACATTCTAGTAGGTTACAAGATAAGGGTTGACCCAACAGTACTGGGACCTGGGTAGTTCAATGATACATATGTATCACATTCTAGTAGGGAGCACTGTGTTGCCGCACTTCGTTCTGCCCCAGAAGTACCAATGGAGCCGCATCTAAGCGCCACTCTTGCACATTAAAGTCAGTTTCTTTCTTGACTCAGCCTCTCCCTCGGATGCGGAGCCCAACAATAATCAGAGGTATCAGAGAGCAGATCTCCAATTTGGGATCTTTTTAGATGGGGAAAAAAGAGACCATTCCACACAACCCAAAGGTGGGAAGCAATGAGGAATCTGTGGTTAGATTGAATATCTACCGGAAAGAGTATTACAAAAGGTAAGTAACTTGTTCTGATGGGTACTGCTAGCTGTAGACTCCTCACTTTTTGAATAGGTACCGAAGCAGAAAGTGGTGGGTCTGTAGAATGGCTCAGAATAAAAAAAGTTCTGTAGTACCCAATGGGCGGAATGGCCTTCATATCAGACCTGGTTGTCAAGGCAGTAGTGCTTTGCGAACATTGCTGATGCCCACATCGCAACCTCGTTGATATCTAGAAAGAGGCATTCTGTGTGCCAACACAGTGGTAGCAACCCTGGCCCAGGTGAAATGGGACCCTAGTCCTTCTGGAGGCTGCTTCTTGGCCAATGTGTAGCAGATCTTAATGCAGATGACAATCCACCTTAAAGCCACTTTCTTGCCTTTCTTAGCCTTAGGGAACCCCCACAAAAAGCAGATAGTTTTTTGTAGAATCTATGTAAAAGCTCAAGGCTTTCCTGGAAGACATGCCATTGGAGTCTATCCTCCTCTTTAGATAGGCGAGGTGGAGCAAAGAAATGTTTACCCAATGTGAAAAGGAGTTGTGACCTTTGGCAAAAACACCATTCTGATCCTCAACAACACTATCTGGGAAATAGGTGGTGCAAGGCAGCTGCACCGAGAGAGCTAGGATTTCCCTCACACGACAAGCAGAAGTTACAGCGACCATGAATATGGTCTTCAAAGTCAGGAGTAGTAGAGGGGAACTATGCACCCTTTTGAAAGAAATGCACATGAGTAAGTTAAGACCAAAATGAGGAAACAAGTGTGTCACACTGATGGAAAGTGGGTTATTGGTAGGGGCAAATGTAGGTCTGCCACTGGCAATAAGGCCACTAACACATGATAGGACTCAGCATAGGTCTTAGAAAATTATTCCTTTGCTCAACCCTGGGTAACGTGGCTGCAAGCAGACAGGCTTAACTTCAAAGACAGGTATGTAAAGCATTCAAAATCACCATTTCAGTAAATAATTAAAACACAACACATAATAAAAATCCAACACCAATTTATAAAAATAGGTAATATTTTTATCTTTTAAATGACACCAAAACGAAAATAATCCACTTTAGGGAACCAGAGATATGAATTTTTAAAGATTAGTCACTTTCTAGTGCTTAGAAACCAACAGCGCCCCTTTAAGTCATTTCGTTTTCTCTGTCAGGGACACACCTTTATAAATTGTTATGAAGAATTCTCACCACTGTAGTGGGCCGCCTTCTTCAGCAAACGGGGTGCAGTTAGAACACCTTCCTGGCGTTCTGCTTGCGGGTCCCAAAGTATCCAACACACAATCCAAGGTTCTGGAATCTCCAAGAGGGTCCTTGAAAGTGTGAAACTTCAAATCCGCAATCCACTTGAACAAAACCCTTACAAATGCACTGGTACTCCAGGCTTTGAATTCTTTGTGGGGCTAATCCAGGTGAGCTCTGTTAACCTGTAGCTTGTAGGGAGTCCACTCTTAGTCCTTTGCATTCAGTTTCAAGCAGCAGATCTGGAGGGCTCTGCCCCTCTCAGATACTTATTCAAAATTCTCTGGGTCAATCACCAGGTCACTGCTGACCAATGAGAGCAGGGCAACTCCTCATAGTTATGACCACATCCTGTAGAGTGTGGCATTAGTTTGTCCCAGAGTGCATCATTCTTCCCAATCCATAATGGCTGATTTTCCAGCAAGGAGGTAAGAGCTGGCTAAACACATCCCCTGGGTTTGCTTATTTCCATGGACTCTCCCCCTACCATCTGCACATACCTTCCTTAAGCCTAGCCCTGACTCTGGGTCAAAATTGTCCGCGTGGACTGAAACCCAGACCTCCCCTCTACCTTTGAAGCGGAGGGTTTACGACTCCACCCCCTGGCCTGGCATTCCTATAGACCAGAACACTGCCCTCCCAGCAGAGTGATTAACCGGAGGGGTTCCTTATCAACTCTTCAAAGCAGCCTGGATAATCCACTTAACTCTGACCAATCAGGGCAGACCACTAGAAGGCGTAATTTGGACTTACAAACAAGAAAGTCTTATAACTTCTTGTATGTACACTTTAGGAGAAATTTAACAATATTATAGTGTTGGATTTACTACCACCATTCTGGAAAGTCTGCATGGTCCGGCTAGTCCTCTCCTATCAATATTTTTTAATCAATAACTTCCTACCATGTTAACCTATGAGCCATGGGGTTTGCAATAGGGAAAATGACTGGGGCCACTTTCGTAGCACCAGGGCTTATAAAACCATATTTTATAAGTATTTCCCTAATTTCTACAGGACCCCCACCCCATGTGCACCTAGGGGAGACTTCAGGGGTTCTGAATCTGCAGAAATCATGCAGATTATCCTTACCCAATACTTCTAGCATCAAAGTCGAATTTGAGCAGCTTTTTAACACAATGTGGGAAGTGAAATGTAAAATTTCACTTTACCCAGGCATATAAAAACTCATTTTATAAGGGCGCTCCTTATAGATAACTTATCCCCCACCCTTGGGATACCTAGGGGTGACCCTGGGGGTCCCTAATATGCAAAAATATGGCAGGTTTTTCATTTTTAAGGGCCCCTACCCCCAAAGTCGAGTTTGGGCACAATTTAAGGTTTGAAAGCTGTCCTGGCCACCAGGGATGCTTGTAAACGGACCTCAGGCTTCAGCACTGCACACATGCTAGTGCAGAAAATCTGCTGGCCTCTAAACTGCCATGCCCCAGGATACTGGAGACTTCTGGGTAGTTTCAATCCCCTGCCCTAATACATACTGGGGGCTTATGGGGTAGGTCATGCCAATTACAGGGGGTACCCCACCATACCATAGTGTACCTTAGTGTATGTTGGGTGTCTTAACTGTATTCTAATGTGTTCCTTTTAGCTTGGCACTGGCACTGGGCCTGGTTAAACAGAGGCTCGGGTCAGTCAGTCAGTTACCACCAGTTCCAGTCAGCAAAAAGTTGGGGGGTGCCCAGGGCACAGGATGAATTTGCAACACACACCTTTTATAAACCTTATAACCAAAGATGATTTGAACAAGGATAGTTGGACCGGCAAACACAAAAAGGCTGAACGGGTCAACAAAACCCTTAATGGTGCCCAGTCCAAGTCCTTTCAGGGCTGGGGATAAAAACAACAACAAGACACCCAACAGTTTGGCCGACAATGGGTCGCATTACATGTTGCACAGCAGGTAGCTCTATCCTGGTCCTCCATGGCCCAGGCAGCAAGCAAGGTAGTCAACAGCAGCTCCTTTCCTTTCTTTACTCCCTCCGTGGCCTTGAGAAAAGTGGACGAGCAAGAAACACTGAATGATCCAAGATCAAGGGCCAGAAGTAATTATATGAAGAAGAGAAAACATCTCTATGCAGGGATGGAGGAAGAGATGGCTATTGCTGGCCAAGGAGAAGTGGAATAAATACACCCCTCCGTCCTTGGGCAAGAAGGGGGTATGGCACTACAAGCAGATTACACTATACCCTCTGCATGCTTTTCAATTGTCCTCTCTTCATGCATGTCCATAACAGAGAGTTTTAATTACAAATGCAAATAAAAATTTAAATGAACTTTTAACAGCAACTGGAATGCACAACACTCCAGCCATTGGCAAGACAACAAGCACAAAGATTACATACTCTGTCCCGTTTCTTCCGAACGAACAAGTTCCTTACCTTCGGTAACGATATATCTGTAAGAAACAGTAGTTAGTATTAGATTCCTTACCTTAGAATATCCCCAGGCGTCAGACTGGATCCGGAAATGTTTGCGTAGCAGTACCCTTGCGCATCGGTAGGCATCGTCTGCGGCTCCGCGTCTGTCGTCAGCATCGTGGGCACCGTGATGACGTCGTCAGAGTACTTAGACGCCGCCTCCGCGTGCTGACGTCAGTTCTTAGACACAGCTTTTCCGCGCCAGAAATGCAGAGCCATGTTAAAAACCAACACTGGTGCCATTGAAACTAGGGCCCTGAAAAGGGATGACCTTAACCTTAGATATCAGTTTGCAGAACGGGGAGGATGGGTTCTAAGGAATCTAATACGAACTACTGTTTCTTACAGATATATTGTTACCGAAGGTAAGTAACTTGTTCATCTGAAAGAAACAGGTTAGTATTAGATTCCTTACCTTAGAATAGATACCCCAGCAATACCAACCTCGGTGGTGGGTCTGCGAACCAATAATCACACCAGAAAGTCCTGGAGGACGGAACGGCCAAAGAAGCCATCCCTCCGGACTTGGCTGTCCAGGCAGTAGTGTCTTGCAAACGTGTGCAGGGATGCCCACGTCCCTACTTAGACAAAGATGCTTACCTCAGCCAACTAGAGATCCCCATTTCTAACAGCAAATTTGGGGTGTCATTTGTGCCTCTGTAATTCCTTTGGGGTTTCGCTCTACTTTCTATACAGTGTACTACTTTTTGGTCCAGTATATAAAAAGCCAGCTTCCTACAGTTTGCAATTTTATGAAGGGCATAGACCTATTCAATGTCTCAATTACTCTCAAAAACATGATGAAATAGGACACCTGGGACATAGGACACCTGGACTCATGACCCCAGGATTGCAACCTTCTCCAAAATAACAAAGTGCAGAGGTAAATGCAAGCTCTTTGAACCGCAGCCATCAGCTTTCCCAGAAAGCCACCATTCTTCAAAAGAGTAGTGAGTAAAAGAACTTGGTCAGTTGTAACTGAGACAATGTTCGCAAAAGCAAACAAGCTGACAGGTTGAGTTCTACTGCTCAATATAAAAGCTGTATCTCTAGGGAAAAAGTCTTTAAAAAAAGATGCATTTAAAGGGATGTTAAGATTGATAGTGGGTTATGTACATATCATGTTACTTCTTTTCAGGTAACTTCCAACAACCACCGTATGCAATTAACTTTAACGTCCATCCTTGCCATCACTTTTAAAAAGTGGAAAAGAAATGTGAAAGACAGAGTGACTAAAGTACATATATGAGTGTGTAAAACGTTCAATTATTGTTTAATACATTGTTTATTAGTTTATCTATAAGCATCACAAACATATGAAGTTTGTCAAGTGTATACACTATTTACTGCTGGGTTGTAACAAGTTTTTTTTTTTATAAAACTCAGTCTAAATTCCTTGAATTCCTCTCACAACATCAGACCTGCTTTGTGCTAGACGCATGTACAAATGTAGAGACTAATGAGTTAAAATGTCACTGAAAATGAGAGGAAACTAGTCTTTCCCCTGGCCTTTATGTACAAAGATGTATGTACTTCATCATACGCATTAACCTCATGTAGTCATGAGAAAGAGCAATTGGCACAATGTCATTAAACACGTTCATGCTGCCAATATTCATATGAGCCTTCTATGCTGCAGCCTCCTTGGACTGGTGAACAGCCAAACATGTCAATGTTTTTTGGACTAGTATGAACCAAATTCCATTACATGAGCAGCCAACACAGATATTGGAGCCTATTTTGACTTGGTCACAGAACCCCAGGCTGGAGTCACTCCTTGCTTCAGAGCCTCATGTATGGTCTCCATGAAATCCACAGATTAGTTCATCCAGAAAGCTTGCATTTTGACAAAGTGCTGTGTAGCACCTGTTGCCCTGCTACCTGTCATTTGTGCCACGGTAACAGGCTGGAACAGGTTTTAGGGGGTAAGTACACCCTCATTTGTGACATACTTGAAATAATCTCTTCCTTTAAAGACAGACTGTTAACACAAAAGCTCCACTAGCACCAAAGGTGGCAAGGTCTTCTCATCGGAAGCCAACTGAAGTTGGTTGCTCATTACAGTTTACTACAACATTTCTGATGAAAGAGCTCAGTATGCACAAAGCCATCACACTGCCATCAGGTTAATTAAACTTTATACACCACAAAAAAGGAGAGGCATTTGTGGGCTACCACAGGTGGAGTGTGAGGTCTCTACCAAGCCACATCAGCCAAAATGAGCAAGTACTCCCAAGGAGATGCTTGGCCCCGGGGGTGCAGTCCACAAAAAAACAACTTCTCTACTGGAATGTTCTGCTGTTAACACCATGAGGAGAAGACCAGAGGGCTATCATCCGATGCAGAATGTAACAACCGGATGTCCTTTGACTCGCTCCCCTAGTCAGTCCTGTGGTTAGGGACAGAGCTCCTATGTTCTCATTCAATTCTTAGTTAGGTTCACAGAGAATGTAGGTTAGATTAAGAGAAGGAAGACCAACTGGTAAAATTTGTTAAGGATTAAGTATAGATACGAGGCCCAGGCCATATAGGTGTTCTGCACAGGGACACCCAAGGCTGGACATGCCTAGTCTCTGGTTGCTTGTGACATTTGTCAATATGGAACAATGTCTAGCTAGATGATTAGCCATGGATCATACTAAAAGATGTACAAATAATAATTTAATTTTTTGTAGTTCCTCATATTGCACTCCTACCATAGATGATACGATAATCAAATCTATCAACAATCAATGTACGGACCCTGAAAGGTAGAAAGGCACAATTGGCCTTGCTAGGGTTTAAACACACAAAAGTGCATGGTAGCAACGCTTGCAATATGTTTAACCATTGGCAATCGCTCAGGGTAGCATTCCAACCCATAGTTATTTTGCCTACAATGCCACTTCAGGTCAGACTTGCCATATTTATTGGTCCATAGTTTTTCGATTGTTTTGTTAAACGTGGACATGATCCATGGAAATAAGAGCTTTGTATAGTATTATCAAACTTGCAATCATAAGTTGATGCTTACAGAAAGCATAGGTTGGTCAGCATGCATAATAATAATGTAGTATACAGAAAAGGTAAAAGTTCTTCTGGGCTTTTTTTCCATATAGTTTTGCTGCGGATATTCATGTCCTCTGATGTACGTAGAATGGACCAAATCTTCTGTGGATAGGAACAGTCAAGCCCGAACTGCCAAGCCAGGCCCTCTCTGAACCGGAATACAAGTAACCCAAGATCATTTTGGTCTCATTGGGTCCAACTAGGCCGAAACCAGTCTTGGGTTGCTCGTGTTCCTTTCTGGAGGGGACCATGTGTGGCCGTTTGGCATGGACTGTTCCCCTGAGGGGCAGGGTCAGTATGGATTTGCATAAGGCCTGCCTTTGTCGAGAGTGGCACAGTGGGTGAACAACGATCATCAGAAATGCTACCAGAGCTACTGGCAGTGGTTAGACTTTTTGAAAGCATTCCTCCCATCGCCTCTTGTGTGATTCTTGCTAGGACTCAAACTGGTGGATGACAGATGACATTAGGTATACGCAGTGTGCTATTTAATCAGTGACCTGTAATCCATTGAAGTTGCTGCAATGGACAATAATGCCCAACCTACTGTTCACAGGTCAATGGGAAATCTGCTATACTTCGTTGCCAATCTGGGAGGGTGGTGGGGAAGCACTTATTTCCCTTGCAAGATCCAATGGTTCATTTATTACTTTAACCTGCTTACTTGTAGGGGCATCTGAGCATCTTTAAGATGAGGTTGTGCACAGAAAGCAGTATTTTGTCTAGGGGAAAAGTGCAGGAGAACATAACAGACTTTTAGGACCCCTTCCCCCACTCTACTATGTACCTTACCACCCACCCACCACCCCGCCGACCCCAATGCTGGGCATTTGCTTGGGCCAATCTGCAATAGCCGACACATTCATTTTCATTATTGTTAAACAATGTGCATTAAATGAAATACAGTTATCAAGTGTTTTAATACTATGCTTCAGGGTCATATTCATGCATGCAGTGTTCTGAATATATGATACTAAAAAACAAGCACTGGCGTTGCCAATAGGTCTCGCAGTAGGAAAGTTGGAGCTATTGGTTTTGTAAATGACATGTTATATTTATGTGTTGGTTTTGAAAATCGCGAAACTAATAGTTTTGTCATTTACAATGCCAATACTTTTTTACACATGAACATTCAGAGTTGCACAAAGTTTAGAGTTAAAGCAAAAAGATGGTTAAATCAGCACTAAAATAAAATACCTATAACAAGGGAGAGAACAACACGAGTGGTGGGGGAACGCACGCACGTATAAATAAAAACAAGCAAAAGCAAATGGCGGGGGCCTGAAGGAGGAGGGGGTGCGAGGGATGAGTGAGGATGGGGTAGCCGGGGAGGGAGCACGGCCTGGGGAAGCTGGCTGGGGAGGGGGAGGAGAAATCCAAGGAAGGCTGTGTGCGGGGAGAGAGGGGAGGTGCTGGAGCTGAAAGTACGGCCGGCCATCCAAGAATAATTAGGGGAGGAGAAGCCGAGAAGCCGCAGAGCGCACGCTGGGCGAAGCCCTTTGATGTGCTGCGAAGATGAGCGGCCGGGAAACTGAAAGTACGTCCGATAGGAGGGAGGGAGGCTGATGCGCGTGCTTGTTTGGTCACGTGGTTCACGTGAACTTCAAGAAAACCGCAGCAGAAAGCCCTTGGTTTGACGAGGATTTTGGCTACTTGAATTCTCGCTCCCTCAATGCGCTTGCGCGCATTGTAGGTCACGAGACCTAAAAAACAAGCTGAAAAGTTTTAAGTTTTCACATGAGTGATCGCAGAAGGGGGCGTCCCTGACGCTAATGAAGTGAACAGTACGGTCCGCTGACTCCCGGGGACCCACACTTTTCCGACAGCATCCTGTCACAGATTTGTCCTCCATGGCACCTAAACTGACAGAGCAATCTCCCCTGTTACCTGCCTAACTGCTTTGGCCCCGCTCCTGCCCTTTGGTATGATCCAGAAAAAGCCGAAGTCACCAATACGACTGGGCCCAAGCTGAAGGTTTTTAAGGTGGTGGCCCGCGCGGCCACAACTGTGGAGAAGTTGCATGTAAGAGATAGGAGCACAACTGGGCTCGTGCTGAATGGCCAGAGGTGAAGCAGCCCGCCAGAGGCTCATCCCTGCGGCCCGCCCCTGCTGCAGGTAGGGCGGCGGTTGGAGAACACGGCCACGCGGCTGATCAGCTGGCTGGTAATATTCTAGCCGCTGAGAGGGCGTCTTACCGGCCTGATTGTTGTGTCGGTGGGCTGCGGAGCGGCTCGATCCTGCCGACATAAGAATTTGTCGCTGTTGAAATGGCCTCTGGAGCCGCAGAGATTCCTTCCCTAAAACAACACTGGCCAAAGCTGTGACTGCGCTTAACCCCTGCCAGCAATAAAGGAAAAGGAAAGACCCTTTGGATCTGGTGGTGGTGGTAGTAGGGAGGGGGTGGTTTGGGGGGGGTGGTTTGGGGGAGGTGGTTTGGGGGGGGGGGGGGGGGGGAGATCCCACATACTCCATTAGGGCACTACCAAGGGGAGAGGAGAGGAAAGCAGTAGCTGGGTTAAGCGCCAGTGCTTCAAATGGAAACATAGATGTGCAGGTACTCTCTAACAGAGTACCTGCTTGTTTCTGAGAAGTGCTGGTACTCTCCAATTAAAAGTATTACGTTTTTCTTGAAAAGTGCAGGTACTCTCCTGCTTAAAATAAAGAAGTACCGGTAATCAGTACCGGCCCATTCAAAGCACTGTGGAGCGCTATATCCCAGAGGGTCCGCATTGCCTCGCACCAGACACTCTGATGGACCTACTGAGGGGCACGACAATATTGACTTGAGACTTTGTTTCACCCTGCCGTAGATTGACCGGTGACCACAGTGGGGTGGTGATCTCCCCTACATCCTTGCCGACACAGGGGGGGCTTGGTGGTCCCTTGCTGCCCTGCCTGCCACAGAGATCTGACCAGGGATGCCATGCAGTCCGCTTGAACCCCTCTGCCCCAGCCTGCCTATTTTGACCCATTCTTTGGTGGTCATGGGACACCACACAAAGCTACAAGTCGAGGACGGGGAACCGACACAACTGATCTATCTTGCCTGTCAGTGACCTGGAGGACGAGTCCACCAATGCTCCAACTGCTCCCTCTGGAGTCACTCTGGACTCTATTCTCCCCGCCAACACCAAAACTAAGAAGATATTAGAAGACAAAATGTATTCTGTGGTGGCAGACTTGAACATCCTCCATGATGACCAATGTAAACTATGGAGAGACTCACCACCGTGGAACACACTATTGGGGAGATGCAGACAACAGTAGGGTCCCTTTAAGACCTCTGCTTAAACAGAGATGCTCATCCACTGAAGTCACAGCATATAGACCCTTGTCTATGTTGAATGTAGACTATAAAATCCTGCCAGGATTTTGGCCATGCGACTCCTGCCCTATATGTATCGCATTATTCAGAAGGATCAGACAAGTTTCACCCAGAAACATAACACAGCCTTAAACAACCGGAGGCAGTAGTAAGATCGGTAGACAGAGAAAGCCTTCAATAACTTAGATGAGGATAGCCATAATGGAGCTTTGCATTGGAATGTTAATTCTTGCATATGAACAGAATTAGCTATTTGCGTTTAAAAAGTGTTTTTTGTATATACAGAAAAATAACCCATTCAAAGATGGCGGACGCCGATTTATGTTGTAGTCCTCCCTTGATGTTTATGTGCATGTACGCAACGTAACGTTTAAATGAATGCTGGCTGGAAGGTTTCACCGTCTCATTACTGAGGAAGGCCGAGTGCCGAAAGCGCTTTGTTGAGATTAAAACATTGTGTAAACCTACTTGGAGTGCTGCTTCCTATTTCCCGTGCATTGCGGGGAGGGACTGTTGGAGCGGTCATATATATATATATATATATATATATATATATATATATATATATATATATATATATATATATATATATATATATATATATATATATATATATATATATATATATATATATATATATATATATATATATATATACATACACACACATATACACCTAGGTAAATACACCCTAATAGGTGCAAAAAAGTAAAAAATTAGGCCTAGGCCTCATTACATTTTGTAACCTATAGGTGTCCTTATGTAAAAAGACCCAAACTTACACTAGCAACCAATCAGATTAGCCTCACCCTGTGGAACCTTCCTGAGAAAGCTCAGAGCCTCAGATTTTCGTAGCCGTTGCCTTGCCACCGAATCACCTAGACCAAGAGTGAGCTTTCCCAGGGGAGGAGGGTGGGCGCATGGGAATCTATGAAAGTTACCAATACTGGAGAACTAAAGTTACAGGTAAGTAACTTGTTTCTTACTCCAGTATTGGAACTTTCATAGATTCCCATTGCTTGTATCAGAGTAGATAGCAGTTAGCCTGCCTCAAACATTTCGTTCCTAGTTACTCATTATCATCAACAAATGATACCACATATCATCATAAATATAAATTGGTAACCATAGCATAATAAACGAAATGTGAGAAAAAACACAGGAAGGAGGGAAGAGAGGAAAGCTCACCTCTTCCTGGAAGAGATTTCTCAGGACAGCTTGACCAACAGCCGAATCCACCTTTGCAGCCGCGTCCAGGCAGTAGTGTCTCGTGAATGAGTGAGTACTGCTCCATGTGGCCGCTCTGCAAATATTCTTTATCGATACTCCTGCAAACAGTGCTGTAGACGAAGAGATCGATCTTGTGGAGTGTGCCTTCACCTGTCCTTCCAACGGTTTGCCTGCCGCTTGGTGGCAGAAACGGATTGCACTCGATATCCATCTAGAAATCCCTTGTTTTGACAACGGAAATCCTTTCCTTGGGGCTCCAAAGGCCACAAACAGCTGGGGCGTCTTCCGAAATCCAGCTGTGCGTTGAAGATAGAATTTTAAACATCTCTGAACGTCCAGAGAATGAAGTGTCCTCTCAGCCTGGGTTGAGGGCCGAGGAAAAAAAGAATGCAGAACCACCGGTTCATTAAGATGAAAGTCTGTCGGTACCTTCGGAATGAATTTGGGGTTTATCCGGAGGATCAATGTATCGTTCTTGAACTGTAAGTAAGGTTCTTTGATCGTCAAAGCCTGAAGTTCTCCCACTCTCCTTGCCGAGGTGAGTGCCAGTTATGTTATGTTATACTAGGGTTTTATATAGCGCGCGGCTACTCAAAAGAGTGTCCCGGCGCTTTGTTTTGCAAGCTATCTACAACACAACACGAGGAAAAACAGAAAAAAAAACAGAAAGGAAACCCACGGAGCACAGAAAAAAACTAAGAAGTGAAAAGCCAAGAAGCGCCACCTTCCATGATAGGAACTTCAAGTCCGTCTTATGTATTGGCTCAAATGGCGACCTCATCAGCTGAGCCAGGACTACATTCAGATGCCAAACTGGCGGAAACACTCTAAACAGTCCTTTAAGAAATTGCTTTATCACTCTTGCTGATAACAGAGAAGGACCAGATCTTGTTCGCCTATATCTGGAAATAGCTGCCAAGTGGACCTTGATGGAAGCATGAGCCAGACCTGCCTGAGCCAAAGAAAGAATGTATGGTAAGAGTTGATGTGGAGCTGATGAGAATGGCTGTACTCCTCTCTGGCACCATAAACAAAACCTTTTCCACTTAGATCTATATGTCTTATTAGTGCTAGGAGCTCTTGCTTGTGCTAATATGTTCCTGCATTCCTCCGGAATGTCTAGATCCTTAAAATCTCTGTGTTCAGGAGCCATGCTGTCAACTGAAGCGAGCTCGGGTTCGGGTGAAGGACCTGGCCGTTGTACATAGATAGAAGAAGCTGAATGGGCTGTTCCTCCGACAGAAGAAGCAACTTCGTGAACCAGAACTGGCGAGCCCAGGCGGGCGCAATCAGTATCATCCTGCACCTGTCCATCTTGAGTTTGAGGACCCGAGGAATTAGGGGAAATGGCGGAAAGGCGTAAACAAATGCGCCGGACCAAGACATCAAAAGGGCATTCCCCAGCGATCCTCAATGGTGTTTCCTGCTTGCGTAACACCGGCATTTCTTGTTGACCGGAGTGGCAAACAGGTCGATCGCTGGGGTCCCCCAGCGGGAGAAGATGTCCTTGACCACTGCGTCATCCAATTCCCACTCGTGTGAAACTGCCTTCAGGCGGCTTAGCGTATCCGCCTTCGTGTTGCATACTCCTGGAAGGTGTTCCACCACGAGCCTGATGTTTTGCGAGATTGCCCATTCCCATAGCAGCTGGGCCTCCTGAGAAAGCAGTGGCGATCTTGTGCCTCCCTGCTTGTTGATGTAATGCATTGCGGTGGTGTTGTCCGTACGCACTAGAATGGCCGAATTTGAAATCCTTGGAAGGGAAGCCAACATTGCCCATTGAATAGCTCTCAGCTCCAGAACATTGATATGTAAGCGACGTTCTCCTGGCGTCCAGTGTCCACTTGCTTGAAGATCCTGCATGACTGCTCCCCAACCCTGAAGGGAGGCGTCCGTTGTAATGACGCGAGGAGCTGGCGCCACTCTGAAACTGAGACCCACCGAGAGGTGAGACCTTCTCATCCACCATGAAACTGACTGTGTCATCCGCTGTGTGACAGTTACCCTGTCGCTGAAGGACCATTCCACCTGCTTCCACTGAAGGTCCAGTTCCTCTTGCAAGGGGCGCATTCGCAGCCTGCAGTGCGGAATCAATTGAATACAGGAGGAAGTCGACCCTAGAAGAGATTTGTACCTCCTGACTGTCATCCAACTTCTCTTTTGTAATCGAGCGGCTGAAGACATGAGTTTCATTTGTCTCTCTTCCGATGGGAAGGCTTTGCACACCTGAGTATCGAGTATTGCTCCCAGGAACTTTACTGAACATGCTGGTTGAAGAACCGATTTTTCTCTGTTGAGTTGTAAACCCAGGTGAGTGAAGAGATTCAAACATGTCTCCACCGCCTCTGACGCTGCTTGTAAACTTGGTGCCTTCAGCAGCCAGTCGTCTAAGTACGGGAATACTTCCAGCGACTGTCTTCTCAGAAAAGCCGCTACAGGGGCCAGCACCTTCGTGAATATCCGGGGTGCGGATCTTAATCCGAATGGGAGCACCATGAACTGGAAGTGACTCTTGCCTACTGTGAAGCGAAGGAAACGTCTGTGAGCTGGGTGGATCGGGATATGAAAATAGGCATCTTTCAGGTCTAACGTAGCCATGAAGTCGCCTGGATTCAAGAGGCGCAATATGTCCTGGAGTGAAATCATCCGAAACGACAGTTTCACGAGATAGGTATTGAGCTCCCTTAAATCCAGGATTGGACGCCACTTGTTCTTTGCTTTGCGGATCAGAAAAAATCGTGAATAGAAACCTTCTCTTTGTGATAGGGGAACACGTTGGATCGCCCCTTTCCGAAGAATTTGTTGAGCTTCCAACTGCAGAAGGTTTAGATGTTTCGAAGTAGTGGCGTGGGGAGCTCTTGTAGGTGGAAATTCCTGGAATTCTAGCGTATGCCCATGTTGGATGATATTCAATACCCACTGATCCGATGTTATTTCTTCCCAGCTGCTCAGATGTTGAGTTATCCTGCCGCCCACTGGAGAACCATGGAGCGGAGGAACAGTTGGCAGAGTCAGGAGGCCGCTATTGACGCTTGCTAGCGTCCTTGCCCTGACGCCCTTGACGTCCACGAGAACTCTGACGAGAGAAAGACTGAGACTGTGACTGCCTCTGATAATACTGATTGCCATACTGAGGTCTGTACGACTGACTGCTGAGAGTACCGTTGTTGCTGATAGCCACCTCTTGGCGAAGCGAAGCCTCTTCCTCGTGCTCCACGGAACGGTGTCTTCCTATATTGTAGGGTACCAAGAGCCCTAGCAGTCTCAGTGTCCTTCTTTATCCCCTGCAGGGTGTCATCGACATGTTTTCCAAATAACATGTCCCCATCAAAGGGTAAGTCAAGAATCTTATTTTGAACTTCCGGCTGGAAGTAAGTTGCTCGCAGCCAACCCTGCCGTCTAAGAACTGCCGCGCTACCCAGAGCACGGAACGAAGTGGTTGCGATGTCCATCGCGCAGTCAATCATTTCTGAAGAAGAACGTTGGCCTTCTTCAAAAAGTTTCAGTGCTTCGGCCTTAGGGTCATCTTCCAGTAGGTCGATATATGCAGCGACATCACTCCACATCTGGTGGTCGTACCTCGCCAGAATAGCTAATGCATTGGCCGCCCGGACCAGCAAGCTCGCCATGGACGAAAAACGCTTCCCAGCGTTGTCCAACCTTCTACCCTCCTTGTCTGGTGGAGTTATGAGGGTGGCTGAAGGATTCCGCGATCTTCTCTGCGCTGCTTGTGATATGACTGAGTCCGGTCTTGGTTGTCCAATCAAGCAGGCAGGACTGTCATCAGGAGCTTTGTACTTCTTTTCTAGGCGCGGTAGAGTTGGAATTACCGTCGCTGGGGCTTGCATTACTTGCTTTCCTTCTTCCCATATGTGCTCTACAATGGGAATCGAACGCACTGCCTTACGGTAAGCCTCTTTAAAATCATATAAAAAACAATCCGTAGATGTTGTAGGCATTGCCAGCTTGAAGCGTGCTGTGGCTCTCTCCATTAAGTTGAAGAAACCTCCTACATCCGCCGGAGGTGAATCTATCGGGTCCGGAACAATATACTGATTCCATTCACTATCCGGGTTTTGATAACGATTGTCACCTGCTCCATCCTCATCTGAAGTGTCATCCTGGTCCGGAGTTTGCCGATGACATTCCCCCTCTTCTTCCACATGTGCCGGGGGCACCGACTGAGTCGACACCACCTCTGGCTGAACATGCGCCTGACCTTCCACTGGTCGCGACACCTTTCTGCCCCTATATTCCTCCAGCATAGCCCGTAAGTCCGTCAAAAGGCTCATGGGCATAGAAACCATGCCCGGCTGTACTTGGGCTTCCTGATATGCGACTTGAGTTTGCTGTCGCTGCTCTTGCTGGTCATAATACCCAGACTCATGGTACTTAAGATGCAACTGCGATGGACTATAAGCATCCCCATACATCTCATTCTCCTCTTCAGAATAGTCCTGTTCTTCCAATAACAGGGCTGGGGGGAATGGGGTCACCTTTCTAGGTGATGTCATGTCAGGTGTTATCCTCCTTTTCCTTGGGACTGCCGTCGACGGCGTTATAAAAAGAGTCCACATTATCCGGTGCCATCGTCGACGGGGCCGTCGACGAGATCATCTTCGTCGTCTACTGATTCGCCATCGTCGACGGGATCGTCGACGGCATCGTCTTCGTCGACGAGATTGCCACCGTCGACGGAACTGTCGTCGTCGACGGGATTGTCTTCGTCGACGAGGTGGTGATCGTCGTCGCCGCCGTCGACATATTCTTCGTCGACGGCATCGTCGTCGAAGTTTTCGTCGTCGTCTTCGTCGACGCGGGATGGCTCGTCGACGGTTGAGGAGACAAAGTCACTGAAGAGGCCTTAGAGCCTTTCTTAACCACTGTTGAAGCCTCGACAGATGGTTTCTTGAAGGACTTAGAAACTTTATCTTGATGTGAAGGCCCAGCCGAGCCCTCATCAAGTTTTGCCTTCTGCACCTGAGGTGCTTGCCTTTCCCTCTCCTTTACACTTCCGTGAGGAGATGCGCCAGGCTCAGGCTTGCCAGACCTATCAGAGGTCCCACGCACAGCCTTAGAGGGGGGTTCAGATGATACCTCCACCGATGATCTACCCCTCTTCAGAGATGTCTTTGAAGACGTCGACCTGGCATCCTCCTCATCACTGGAAACCACAACTTCTTTCTTTTCCAACTTCCTGAGCCAGATTAGTAATCTACCCTCACGGTCCCGGAGGGTCTTAACAGACATCATCCTGCATAGTTTACATTCCTCTGCCTTATGGTCAGGATATAAACAATATATACAGTCTTTGTGCTTGTCTTCTGCATAAAGTCGTTTTTTACCACAACTGGCACAAGACCTGAACAGGCTCTTCTTTTCCTTATCAGCCATAGTTGAAACTTAAACAAATCCTCACAGAAAAACTGTGTAAATAATACCTCAAAGTAGAAGTTAGAGCAGAGCTCTAAGGAGACTCCCTGTCACCAACGGTGCGGTAGAAAATCTGAGGCTCTGAGCTTTCTCAGGAAGGTTCCACAGGGTGAGGCTAATCTGATTGGTTGCTAGTGTAAGTTTGGGTCTTTTTACATAAGGACACCTATAGGTTACAAAATGTAATGAGGCCTAGGCCTAATTTTTTACTTTTTTGCACCTATTAGGGTGTATTTACCTTGGTATATATATATATATATATATATATATAATTACCGAGGCTCCCATTCCGACGACGGGGAATGATACAAGCAATGGGAATCTATGAAAGTTCCAATACTGGAGTAAACAGTAGTTAGTATTAGATTTCTTACCTTAGAATATCCCCATGCGTTAGACTGGATCCGGAAATTTTTGCGTAGCAGTACCCTTGCGCGTCGGTAGGCGTCGTCTGCGGCTCCGCATTCGCCGTCTGCGCCGGAATGATGTTGCCAGAGTACTTAGATGCCGCCCTCGCGCGCTGACGTCAGTTCTTATACACAGCTTTTCCGCGCCAGAAACGCAGAGCCATGAAAAAAAACAACACTGGTGCCATGAAGAGGATAAAAAAGTAGGAGGAAGGCCACGGGGCCTTGGTTTAATGAGGAGCTGAAACAGCTCCGCCTGCTCCGCAAGAAGGCGGAGAGGAAATGGAGAAAGGGGTATGGGGAGGAAGAAAAAATTGAAGACAAAGACAGCTGCATTATAAAGAAAGCATCTTTAAGGCCAAGGCAGATTTCTATGCCAGTTCAATTGCTCATGCATCAAATGGAACAAAGGCGCGCTTTGAAATTACTAAGGCACCGTCTGCCCCTAAGTGTATGGACAATGGAGTGGCAGCATCTCAAAAACTCTGCGATGAAATCGCCACACATTTTCAGGATACGATCGCTAAGATCGTGGATAGCCTCACTGTTAACACCAAGGCCGAACAACTTAATCCTGGACTGCTGGGAGCGGAAGATCAACAACAACTGGCATCTCTGAGTAACTTCTAAACCCTTACTAAAGGCGTTATTTGACAGTCTGGTGGAGAGTGTCTCCTCAGGCTCCCCAAATGATCCCTTTCCTCCCAGAATTTGGAAGTCATCTGGCCAAGACCCATTATAAAGTCTGCCGGAGTCTGCTTAGTCAATAAATATGCGGACCACACACAACTGGCTAAGGCAGATATGTAATCAGTCCCTGGAGGAAGGAGTGGTCCCAGAGGAATGGAAACTGGCAGTGCTGACTCCACTGATCAAAAAGCCTTCCCTGGATCCGTCAGTACCGGCTAATTTTAGGCCTATTTCCCTCCTACCCTACCCAGTGAAAATCTTAGAAAAAGCAGTCACTAGGGAACTGTCGTGCTTTTTGGAGGTGAAATCCTTGCTTGACAAGGATCAGTTTGGCTTCCGTCCTGGCCATGGGACGGAGACGGCCCTGGTCACAATGTTGGATAGCCTGCGGATGCGAGCCGACAACGGGAATGCGACTGTGCTAGTGCTTCTCAATATGTTGGCCGCATTCGACACGGTGAACCATCTCATCCTACTGGGGAGACTACAGAAGATAGGAGTGAAGGGACGGGCACTGCAATGGTTACAATCTTACCTAGCAGGACGGCACCAGATGGTAACACCGGCTCCTTTTACTGCCAATAAATCACCAGTCATCCATGGGGTGCCGCAGGGCTCCGTGATCAGTCCCATTCTATTTAATATTTATCTGCAGCCCCTGCTCCCCATTATAAAGACTGCCGGAGTCTGCTTAGACAAATATGCGGACCACACACAACTGGCATTCTCTCTGGAGGGTGATAACGCAGTATCTCTGGACTTGTTCCAGGAATGCATGCGGAAGACAGCCTTTTGGCTTAGAAGGAATTCCCTACAATTCAACGCTGGAAAGACCGAGGTGCTGTACTGTTCCTCTGGTAGGCTAACTAGACAATTCCCTTCCAAATTCAGGCTCACCACAGAGGAGGAACCACTGACCCCGGCTAGCAAGGTACATAAACTGGGGGTACTGATTGACAATGTTCTCCAGATGGAATCACAGGCAAATAAGACCGCCAGTGTCTGTTTTGCCTTAATTCGCATGTTGCGTAAAATACTCTCCTTGTTACCTAAAGAGGCGCGACCACTGGTCGTAAGTAGCATAGTAGGCAGCAGGCTGGATTACTGTAACTCTTTGTATCTGGGGGCCTCAGTATACATTCTACAGGGGCTCCAAAGAATCCAGTCTGCAACTGCTAAACTAGCCCTTGGCTGGCAACGCTGCTCCTCGACTACACTGGCTCTGAGAGAACTGCACTGGTTGCCAGTGATGGAACGTATTCGATTCAAATCCCTATGCTTGGTCTTTAAAGCGATACGTGAACTAGGACCTGTTCCTATGCAGGAAAGGTTCTCTTAGTATCAACCTACAAGGCAGCTCTGCTCCTCCAGTGCCGGGCTACTCACGGTGCCTAGATTCAAACGGTCTAGGCTAGGAGGAAGGGCATTTAGTGTGGCCGGCGCCTGACTGTGGAATGGACTTCCCCAGAGTCTTAGAGAGATCAGCGCCTTGTTAGAGTTTCGCAGGAACCTGAAGACCTGGCTTTTTCCTAAGGCTTAGTCTGAGTCCTCTCTCCTTGCTCTGCCAGTTGCGACCTATTCCATTGTGGTTCGGATTTTTAGTCTGAAGCGCCAGGATACCCGTGGGGTGACAGTACGCGCTATATAAGTTTAAAATCAATCACTCAATCCAGACCACTGGCTACCCCTAGCTCTCCTGACCAGTCCTGGTAAGAATGACACTCCCGTTCCAGATGGTCTTCAGACCCCTCCCAATCCCCCACACCACCCATCTCCTGATACTCAGGACCAAAGGATGGGGCCGGGTCATAGAAGTAGAAATCTCCCATCGGCGTCATATACGGTGCCAGTGCGGCGCCAGACCCGAATCGAGGGAGGGATCGGGGACGGCGCCGCCTGAAGGCGGCGACACCCTAGGGGTCGGCGAGGTCGTGAGGTCAACCGGCGGCGACCCGGATCCGGAACCGGATCCTGCGGGAGCCTGTGGCGCCGGGACCGAAGCACCCAACGGCGTCGGGGCCGAAGCACCCGACCCGCTGGGACTCCCAGTCAGGGCCGCAGAGCCCGAAGGCGCCGCGGAGCCAGACAGAGGAGTGAACGACCTCATGGCCGAGAGGAAGGCCTCGATCTCCTCCGGCGTCGCGTGCTGCCCAGGGACCGTCGGGTATGGAGCAAGCTGCGATGCCCGCGGCTCCAGCGGAGCCGCGTGGGCGGTGTCTTCCAAACCCGCGAGCGTCGGGGGGGGGGGGGAGTCGGAAGAGCGTTGACGTCTCTGACTTCTTGTGCTTACCTGAGGAGCCTGAAGACCGTGTACGACTCCAGGAGCCATGGTGGCTCCGACCCCGCGACCAGTCCCTCGACCTCCTCGCGGACCGGGACCTCGAGCGGCGCGGGGCCGACTGCCGGAGCTCAAGCCGCTTGCGGGACCGCTCCCGCCTAGCCTTAGACGTTAGGACTCGACAGTCGGAACAGGCTTTGTCGTCGTGGTTGAGGCCTAGGCAATGAAGCCACCGGCGATGGGGGTCGGTGACCGACATCAGTCGGTCGCAGTCGCACAGGGTTTGAACCTGGGCATCCCTACCGGGACCGTCGGAGTTGTACAGACTTCGAAGTAGATCAAAAATGATCGAAAAAGTTTAGTCAAAAATTGACTAAGGGTACCACTTTTTCCGGATCGGCGCTTGCTGGCGTGGAAAAATAAAGAACTGACGTCAGCGCGCGAGGGCGGCGTCTAAGTACTCCGGCGACATCATTCCGGCGCCCACGACGCCGGACGCGGAGCCGCAGACGACGCCTACCGACGCGCAAGGGTACTGCTACGCAAAAATTTCCAGATCCAGTCTGACGCCTGGGGATATTCTAAGGTAAGGAATCTAATACTAACCTGTTTCTTTCAGATACACATGGTATTGGACTGTCATCCCCATCTTACTGAATTCTGGACAGACAATGACATTTCTTAACTACATCACTGACCGCAATATTGTAAGATCCCCCTTGACATGTCTCTTGGGTCTATCCCCACGGCCAGCCAAACACAAGGTGAGCACTTATAATATAGACCTAGCAATAAAATTAGCCAAGAGGCAGCTAACTATTAACTTGAAAAGCATTATGGGCCCACACTTGGCAAAAAGGCGTAGCAACTGGAACGATGGACAGAATATGAGGGTATGGCCCTTATGCGGTATACCAAACGAGGGAGGGTCCCAATGGAGATGGCCAGAGCCTGGGAGAGCCTACTCGACAACCTTAAACAGGGAGATGCCCCTGACCACCGAGTGTACACCCCCCCCCCCCCCATAGTATTACCAGGTACACCACCGACCCCCATAGCACCCTGAGTGACTCATCCCCCCCACGCCATAGTGTAAACGTCCCCGTTTGTGTTTCACTTGCTGTGAACAATTTGAGAACTTATTAGTATACCTCCTGTTGGGTGACAATTGGACTGGGCCTGGGTTGGGATTGTTACTTCGGCTTGCAGTAATTATAGGTATACACTACTGGGTGGTATTACTTGTGTACATGTGCTAACACTACACTTGCAATGCCTCTCAGATGCTCTATGTTGCCACTTACCCTGTTCCTTCTTCGTTAACTTCCATAAAAAACCCAATAAAAACAATAAAATTGTGATTGCCTTACATCGCAATCACGGCTTAGATAGAAATATAAGCTCTCTCCGTGACTGAGATCGAAGCTTAAATATTACAGACAGCAGAGCAGCTTGGCTCAAAGTCTGCCATCTAAGAATGTTTGTCCTGTAACATTTATTTTCATACTAACATAACTCAGTGTTGTCTTGCACACAGGGCTGTAAACCAGATACACATAAATGAGTGGCAGGTATGAATGAATGTTGGTTCTATTGAAATACTTTCCTTAATTATAGCAATATTTCTGATGGTTTAAGATTAGGCAAGTGGTGATTCTTTATAATGCTTCGTATATAATGGTGTCAATTTTTATCATATCTACATTTTTGGATCAGGCTCTCGCTACATTTCTCTTGATATCTGCA
The DNA here is from genome assembly GCF_964261635.1 of Lissotriton helveticus. Classification (NCBI taxonomy): domain Eukaryota; kingdom Metazoa; phylum Chordata; class Amphibia; order Caudata; family Salamandridae; genus Lissotriton; species Lissotriton helveticus. The sequence goes on along the minus strand of NC_136060.1, from coordinate 473,536,254 downwards.
ATTATTGTTTCTTTAATTCCGACTTAAAACTGGCTTAATATCAATAATTTAGAATAAACGTGGGTTTATTCAGTATCTCACAACAGAAACAAATAAGCAAGACTCTCTGCCACTGTTACATGCCCAATATGCATCCTCTCCAGGCATGTTGAGGGAGATGCCTGAGTCTTAACTCCTTGGATGCTCATGACGAGCTCAGCTCGTCATGACCGCGCCCGTTACTTGGAACGCTCGCACGCTGGGCTGATTCCCCTGCTGTGCTGAACGTTCCATTGGAACGGGCGCGGTCATGACGAGCTCAGCTCGTCATGAGCACCGGAGAAACAGAAAGTGACTTGCTCAAGATGAAACAATTTTGATCAAGTGTAAAGGGTGTGAATAAAACCTAGGACTCTGGGTTCCACGTCAGCAATGCAAAAACAATGGCACAGTCCCCCCCTCACCCATTTGACAATCTGCTCTCATCCACTGGAAAACACACTCAGTTATAAGACTGCTAATATTTAAAAGCGAATATTGTAAGCATAACTACTATGTATATTGACTGGTGTATATGTATTAGTATGCAATGCACATCACATTTGTAGCTGTAATAAGAGCGTGACAAACGGTTTACCACATTTGAGCAATGTCCATTTAGATAAAACATTGTCTCAGTGTTTGAAGGGTTTTAATCTATAAACACTTACTTCTTCAGGTGTGGCCACAAAATTGATTGCTGTATAGTATCGATCATCCTCTTGAGACAAGCTGAAGGTGAACTGATAATCAATCAGAAGAGTATCTAAATAAAATAAATACATGTTTAACTCCTCGTGACAGAAAATGTTAGGGTTGCGTAAAATACAGGGTTTACTTGCAGAATCGAGAGAGCTAGTGGTTAAGTGCTATTTTTGCCAGTCTTTCATTGCCTGCTAACAAAAGACCACAAAAGGTCTCAATAAAAATAATCAGAGAAGTCGGTCTTTATATATACTACAGCGGTCGTTATCCCGTTTGCAATTTAAATAGGCTGTCAATCATTCCATTTCTAGCCCATAAGCTCAACTCTACCAAACCAACCTTAAGATACACTACCACCACGTGGTGAGGAAAGGAAATGTTGATTGCTTACCTATAATCTTCCTTATGCTGAGTTCTACTCTTCCTCTTCCCAGTCCTTCATTGCCACCCTCCTACCGCAGGAGTGGTGAAATTCACTCATAATTGCTTGTGGGGGACACCGTGTTGTTGATATGTGGAGGTGGGGGCTGGACTACATGCCCCGGCAGCACTCGCGGCTTCAGCCGACAATGTCGCCACAGCTGTTCTGTGCCGTAGGCGCCTACTTAACCAGGCTTGGGCTACCGCTGAGTGGGACGCTGGTGTTGTTGGTACATGAGGTGGGGGCTTGACTACATGACCCGGCAGCACTCGCGGCTTCAGCCACCAACGTGGCCACAGGCTTGGGTTCCCACTGCGCAGGATGCACCCAGGCACGTACGTGACCGGGCCAAGACAGGGCCCGTCTGCGCCCGTCAGAGCCAGGAAGAGGCTGGGCCATTCCTCTTGGCCCGCAGAGGCACGACCTGAGGCAGGAATCCGTGAGTCAGGAGAGTGCTGAGAGCTCCATCGTGCTGTACTTTGTGCCAGGCAAGTTTCTCACCCACTCACTGCTACTGAACCAGGTAGGAGGAGGATTATTACTGACCTGGGGCACATTGAGAAGGGGGCCGATCCCATCAAGACACTGGTGAAAATGTTGGTGTCCTTGTGGTGCTGAGTGTTGAGTAATCCTACACGATCCCTGGTGGGTATTCCTGCAGCTCCTAAAGGCAACAGGGAGGCAGACTATTGGTACCACCCTGCAACATGGCTATTTTCGTGCCCGGAGGCACTATCCAACTGGGGCAGGGCGCCGGCAGTAAGAATGGTAAAATAAACCTGTAATGACAGGTTCGAGGACAAAGGTCTTCTGGGTGCAACCACCACTTGGAAAGGTAAGTTGGGATGCTGGGGGTTGGTTAGACGCCGTCGGTTGGGCCACCCAAGGCCATGGAGAGTCGGGTGCAGGGGTGTGTTTTAAGGTCAGGAAGGCCCAGCGCGAGGCAAGGGATCTGCGGAAGTCTCCGGAGGTGGAGGGGGGCCACAGAAGCCTGCAGTGCCGCAGCCTATGCTGTCATTTGGGCCCTAGTCGCCCCGACGCGGCAGGAAGGGTGGCGACAGGCAAGGGCGCAGGTCCCGAGGGGAGCCTGTGCCCTCTGCCGAAAGAGGACAGGGCCTCAGACACAAGCTGTAGGACCTACCGGCTGGCGAGCGACGCCCCGCCGAAGGGCGATGCCGCAGTTGGAATCGACAGCTCCTGAAGTAGGCGACGGATGCTGGGACGACACCAACTTGGACAAGCAGACTAACAGCAATTTCATCCGACGCTCCTGCCGGGACTTCGGTTTAAGGTGCTGGCAAGCGTCGCAGTTCGTCAAGTCATGGTGCACACCCAAACAACACATACAAATCGGGTGAGGGTCCGTCGCTGACGTCTGACGTGCACAAAAGGTACACATCTTGAAGCCCAAAGGCAATTGCACACTGTTCCTCTATGCAAAGCGTGAAAAAGAAGGCCAAGACACGATCCGGATCCGCGTTGCACGCGGAAAAAAGGAAAACTGCCGTCGGCGCGCCGGGGTGGGGATTATGTGACCTTGCGGACATCATGCCCGCGGACGACGTCAGGGCGGAGTCAAGTGGTCCCGGCGCGCAGAGATGCTTTGGCAGAGAACATTTTCAGGATCCAGTCTTACGCCTGGGGATAATTCTACGTTAAGGAATCTGTGGCTAGTAGTCTCTATCAGATTCATCAGTTAACCAGTCTGTGGCAGGAACCCCCAGACCATTGCTATTCAGCACACCAACAGCAAATAGAGTTGGGGCCCCTAGAGGCAGTAGATTGACTCAAATTCTTATGTGGGCAGGCAGAGAAACCGTTTCGACCGGGGGATCCCTGGGAGTGGGCCATTCCAACAAGGGAGCTCTATCATTCCAGTGTCATATCAAGGCTGGTGGTTGGTGGAGGGAAGGTGTGCTCAGACGTAATGCAGGGAAATATTGACCAGGGACAGCTGCCCATGGTAATAATAAGGATCCCTCAGACGGGATCATCGCATGGGGAAGAGCAGGCCATCGATCCACCCACCCTAGTTGTCCCACCTTCCCTATCATCCATAGACGGCAAAAGTGATGTTAACAGGTGAAGAGGGCAACTGTTCCCTAGAAGGAAGTTGGTCCACTGAAGACTAATGTAGGCAGACCCGACAAACTCATCCATGGTGCAGGTATTGTCATGGAAAGTTGCGGGACTTAGCTCCAAACTGGACGATCCTGACTGAGGGTTATTTGTAGACCAATATGACGTTTGCATGTTCCAGGAAACGTGGGTTAGGGAGGTTCCGCATCGGCTGGGCTTTGCGTTATTCAGAGTAGATGGTACTACTATGGGAAAGGGTAGGTCTTTGGGTGGGCTCTTACCTGGGTCAGCTCGCATTTGGATTGTACAGCCAAGCAGATAGAGTCCTCCTTTAATGACATTCTGTGTACTCTTCTTACCTTTCCATCAAGGGTCAGTATTGCTTTGGTCAATGTTTACTCCCGGCCGGTCAGCAATAGTCAAGAATCGTAAACCCTTGATCAGTTGACCACTTTTACTTCAACCATCCCTATTCATTTCTTAGTGATAATAGGTGGAGTCTTTGTCAGTTTGAGCCCTTGGATGGCTTGATTGGAGGTAACCCTAGGGTGGAGGACTTACATTGGGCCATCCCCAAACCAAACATCCAGCCAACTATGGCCTGGACTCTGTTGGTGCTTCAGATCAAATCCTTCACTCTGAGTCATTCCCTGAGGGTATGCAATGGTTACACCAAATCGTATTCACCGGGGAATTACACTTTAAATAGAACAGGGCATTCCTCTATTCTAGACTAGATTTTGGTAGACATGAGGTTCTGGCATAGGGTGGTTGATTTTGAGATCATGCCCCGCCACAACAGTGATCATTATGCCCTGATCCTAGAGGCGGCAATGTCGACTTCCAAGATCGCACTCTGCCCAAAACCCACACCTGACGATAGACTAACACTTACCCATTGCAGGAGGAGAGTTCAGTGGGTGGATATACATAAATCTTCAGATAAGCTGTCCACTCTATATGAATCCATTATCCGTTTCTAATTGCTGTGGAACACTATCTCCAATGTTGGCATATCCTCCTCCCTCATGCAAATTCTAGAGATCAATAAATTAATGACATCCACACTGGGCGACACCTTCTGCCCAATTAGTAGAAAAAGTAAGCATAAAAAGGCCCTATACTCTTGGTTCAGTGATAGCTGCTGAAATGCCAAGTTAGCTCTCTTCGACGCTATTAAAGTTAAGGACAGGCCTATAATAAGAGAAAAGCAGGAGAAATATAAAAACACCATTGCTGATGCCAAAAAAACATGGAAGGTGGACAATTTGGACTCCCTGAGAAGGGCCCTAGTAAATCATGAGAGGATGAGAACGGCATTCCAGCCAATTAGTTCCCTCCTCCACAGAAAATCTGCACTGAGATAACTCTTAATGAGATTCTTAGCGCTCCAAGTAAAGTAGCCCAGTCCAAAGCCCCGGGGCTAGATAAGATCCCAGGGGATCTCTTTCGTAGGCTCCTTATTTGTGGACCCTGTATAATGCTATTTTACAGGGAATGGCGATCCCTGCAACTTGGGCGGGCGCGGAAATGTTGCCAATGTATGAAAAGGGTTCACCACTTCTTCCCATAAATTACTGACCTAATAAATCTAATTCAAGTCAGCCCAAAAAGCTTTGCTTGTGTATTGCTGGGTCGTCTCCAGACTTGGATGGAAGAGCACAAGGTCCTGAGCCAGTTTCAAGCTGGCTTTGGAAAAAAGACGTCCACAATAGACCAAATCTTCAGGCTTCAACTCCTGTATTGGAAGACGGTGTCTATAAAAGGTGGCAGCCTCCACTTAATCTTCGTGGACCTAAAATCTGCATTTGATTTGGGCCCGAGAGACAAATTGTGGGCAATTATGAGTGATCTGGGGGCCCCAGCCTATTTATGTCACCTGCTAAAGCAGGTCATGAAGGCAACAAAGCCCAAATTAGGTTTGGCAAATATGGAGAACTCACCACCCCTATTCCCATAGACAGAGGAGTCTGACAAGGTTGTGTCCTTGCCCTACTCTTTTCGGTCTAATTATTAATGCACTGGTAGAGACACTGTTCGCTGGGAAGGACATTGGTGCGCCTCAGATAGCGAACCGCAAAGTACCGCTATTGATGTTTGCCAATGATACTCTTTTGCTCGCCAAATCACCTTTCGGCTTACAGAGGATCCTCAACAACTTCAATGCCTTCTGTAAATGCAGGGAGCTTGAGATCAACACCCAGAAGACCAAATACATGGTTTTCAATCCATTTAGCAGTACCCGACCAAACCTGTGCCTACATGGCACCACACTGGAGAAGCTGTCTGTATTTGAGTATCTCGGGGTCACCCTTACAGCAAAAATGGACTGGGGATCTCAAATCAAAAAAACGAGCCTAAAATTAGCTCAGACCATGGGGGTTTATCTAAAGTTATTCAGGAATTCCACCCACAAACCATGTGGTCCGTTGGTTGAAATTTACAAAGTACAAGCAGGGGTGCCGCCATGTACAGCGCTGAAATCTTGGGGCACTGTTCTCCCTGTATCATAACTAAGATCGAGAACACCTTTTTCAGGCAGCTATTTGGTCTTCCCCCTCAGCTCCCTCCTTCCATCGCTTCGCCAATTACAGACAAAATTGCTTTTAGACCCCTTGCATTTTGGCGTCGCCTGTGTGCTACCCCAAAACTGGTTGATTAGAGGGTATTGAGGGAGGATTTGAGCCTCCATGGTGCGGGTAAACTACCATGGTTAGCTCATGTCAGGGACACACTTTTGGCTAGGAGTAGATTGAACCTATGATACAATGCTGAGGCTGCTTGCCCCACAATATCCAGGAAGGAACTGGCAATGAGTTATACGGAGAGTAAACTCACAAACTTGCAGAGGCGCTCTACAACTGGCTCTCTTACCGTAGCATTTCTGGGAATTAAAGATCAGTATAGCCTGTATTGGATGACATCCATCCCGCCCTAGCCAAGAAGCTACACTTACCATTTAGGTATGGGGTCCTACCGTTGTATGCCTTCACAAACAAATGGGCAAGCTCAATCCCTTTGGGCTGTCTGGCCTGCAGCAATGTAGAGGAGTCAGAATTTCATGGATTTCATTTTTTGTCCAGGCTATATGAAGGCTAGGCATCGATGGTTGATTCAGTTATGCAGAAACCTGAGAACCGAGCACTGCACAAAGGCATTTAGACTATTGAAACATAACGCTCATCTGCCTATTGTATTTGCGGTGTCACGTTTTTTATTTTCTATGTGGGGTGCACGCAGAACGCTTTTGAATACCATTCCTCAGGTTCACACAGCCAATTCCATGATGTTTTAACTGGACTTGGTCCCTTTTTTATCCATTTTATGGTATTGTGTGTTTTTCGTGGTTGCAATATGACCTATACTTGTTTTTATCATGTTCTTTCATTTGTATACATTTATGTTCATTTTATGGGGTGCTGACCTATGTGATGGCAATTTTAATCTAAGGATTTGGGGTCTGAGCACATGAATTGCATTAATGAAATGTTACTGTAATGCACATGCACTTTTATGATCTACTGGCCAAAATAAAGTTTCTTTGAATTGGTGCTTGTCAATTGTATGGGATTTGCTGATGGCAGTCTGGGTTATTACAGCCTGAAGAGGATAGGGTATCATGAAGATCACTAAGTATATTACCGCTTCCATCCCTCTCCTTTGTCCCAGTCCTTAAACTTGGAAGGCATAGCAAAACATTACCGAGGCATTGTTAAAGACAGATTTCTAGGATAATGGCTAAATAAGATTTCATTATTCAGTGAAATAAATGAGGAAAATAAGGAAAATACTATCAGTAACTGCACTCAGAACTGCAGATCCAAAATTCCTTAATACAGTTAGGAACCTGCAAACTATAGTGTTTAAAAAAAGTCATAGGAGAGACTCATTTAGCTAAACTGATCCATTAACCAGCCCCTCCTCTTCCGAGCTACTTCCTTTGAGGGAGAGACTCTTATAGTGGTATGTTCTCGAATAGGAAAAGGAATAGGATAAGGAATAGTAAATCCTGAAAATGCATAAGCCCTAGACTTAGATAAGTGTACACAAACTGCTAACAGTAGCAACTGAATATTTAAGGCCTCGATGACAAGAACCATAAGAACAAAAAATAGAGTCAGATCTACAAAACTCTGAGGTTTTTTGAAAATACATTTTAAGTGCTCTTTCAACATCCACAGCATGGACATATTACTCCCAGAAAAAGGCTGAAACACCGGCATCAGTCTAAATATCATGGACTCGCCATTCCGGAGGATAAGCCTGAAACTGCACTTTGTACATAATAGCTACGATGAAAGGGAGCATCTGAAAGGGAGTCAGGTGTGACTTCGGCATGTTGATAGTGAACTACAGTGAGTGGAGCAGATTTGCCGTAGACTGTAGGTGGTGAGGTGGTAGACAGCCTGAGCTGAGCCCGCTTTCAAAGAGCAATAACTGAGGTAGACGAAGGCTGGAACCCAGGACTTCCGCAAGTGTGCTGCAACCAACGCTATTACCTTGGTGAACATAAGAGGGGAGCTGGTAAAGTTGAAGGGAAGCATTGCAAATTGAAAGGGCTTGTGCCCCACCATGAACCACAGGTTACATCTAGGGCAGGGCAGGGATGTGAAAAGATGTGTCCTGCATTTCCATTTCTACCATCCAGTCTTCCGGATGCAGGACAGACAGAACTTGAGCGAGCATGACGTAAGAAAGTGGCTCTGTATTTACTGTTCCAAAGTAAGGTACAGCGTGCACAGAGTCCACAGTCCCCAGAGGTTTGGCAGAGGCTAAAGTTAGATATAACCTTACTCTCTAAAGTGGAAGCTTGGTCGTGCAGTAAGGCAGTTTCAGAGGACAGTGTAAAGCATTTGTTGCACACACTCAGTCAGCAAATTATCTCACACACTAAAGAACTGAACTCTAGTCCAATTGTTTTGTATATAAAAATATATGTTTTTATTTTAGAACCACAAGTAGGTATAAGGAAAATGCTACTTACCAGTATGCACCTGTTCTTGGCATGTAAATCTGCAGATTCTCACACTTAGCATTAGATCGCCATCTGGATCGCCATCTGGTGTTGGGCTCGGATGCTTGCACGTTGTTGTGGTCTTGGAAGAAGTCTATGTAGTCAAAAGATAGGCGACTCCTCCCTTGGACGATAGTGCGCATGGGCATCGACTCCATCCTTAGATTGTTTTTCGCCTTGATGGAGTTAGTAGAAAGGAAAAGATGTCCATGTGTGTATATCTAAGTAAGATCGAACTGGAACAGATACAGGTCCCGGGGAGGTGGATGGGCGTGTGAGAATCTGCAGCTCTACATGCCAAGAACAGATGCATACTGGTAAGTAGCATTTTCCGTTCGATACATATGAGCTGAAGATCTCACACTTAGCATAGACTATAAAGCAGTATTTCCCCTAGCGGTGGTCACCTGTATCGGGTGCAGTAGTTTGACATAGTTTTAAGAACAGCTTGGCCCACAGAAGCTTCCTGCTTGGCTTGCACGTCGACACAATAGTGTTTAGTGAAGGTGTGTGTTGTAGACCATGTTGCTGCTTTACAGAGGTCTTCTAGGGGAATGTTTCCTAAGAATGCCATAGAGGCCCCTAGTTTGCATGTGGAGTGCGCTCTAGGGGGAATTGTTAATATGCGTTTCGCTTTTTGGTAGCATATTTGGATGCATTTAACGATCCACCTAGCAATCCCAGCTTCAGATATGGGATTTCCTTTATGCGGTGGGGAGAAAGCTACAAACAATAGTTTTGTTTTGCGAAAGGATCTGGTTCTGTCAATGTAATAAAGTAGGGCTCTTTTAACATCTAGGGTGTGTAGAGCTCTCTCTGCTACGGAGTCTGTGTTTGGAAAAAACACTGGTAACTCCACTGATTGGTTAATATGAAAAGGAGAGATGACTAAGAAGGAATTTTGGGTTTGCCCTGAGGACCACTTTGTTACGATGTAATTGTGAGAATGGTTCCTGGATTTCACTAACTCCTCTAAGAGAGGTAATAGCAACAAGGAAAGCTACTTTCCATGTGAGGAACTCTAGTTCGCATTTGTGTAAAGGATCAAATGGGGGTCCCATGAGCCTGGTAAGAATATTTAGGTTCCATACTGGAGAGGGTGGTAACCTAGGAGGAATGATTCTTTTTAGGCCCTCCATAAAGGCTTTAATTGCATGGACTCTAAACAGTGACAAGTGTTGTCTGTTTTGTAAGTAAGCATCAAGTGCTGCTAGATGTAAAAGTATGGATGAATATGCTAGATTACATCTCTGCAAGTGCAGTAGGTAGCAAATGATATTCTGGATGGAGGCATCCAGTGGATCAATATGGTTATTGGTGCAGTAAATGGCAAATCTTTTCCATTTTGCAGCATAGCAAGCTCTAGTAGTAGGTCGTCTGGCTTCTTTAATGATGTTCATACAGTAAGGTGGTAGGTTAAGGTAACCAAACTCTAGGACGTCTGGAGCCAGATCGCCAGATTCAGCTGACCTGGACCTGGATATCTGATCTCTCCATGGTTCTGCGTTAGCAGGGATGGGGACAGGCGCAGTTTTTGGTGTGGAACCAGTGTGAGTTCCAACAGTGTTGTGAACCACGGTTGGCGTGCCCATGTGGGAGCTACTAAGATTAGTTTCAGAGACTGTTGTCGGAGCTTGCATACCACTAGTGGAATTAGTGGGAGTGGCGGAAAAGCATACGCAAATCTGCCTGACCAGTTCATCCATATCGCATTGCCCTTGGACAATGGGTGTGGAAACATGGTGGCGAAGGTTGGGCATTTTGCGTTGTCATGCGTGGCAAACAGATCCATGTCTGGTTGGCCCCACATGTGGAAAAATGGTAGAAGAACTTGGGGATGTAGTTCCCATTCGTGAATCTTTTGTGTCTGTCGACTTAACAGATCCACAATGTGATTGTGAACTCCTGGAAGGTGTTCGGCAAGTAGATATATATTTTGTGGGATGGCCCCATCTCCAAATGTTCTGTGCAAGCTGGGACAGTTGCAGAGAATGTGTGCCTCCTTGTTTTTGTATGTAGTACATGGCTGTCATGTTGTCCGTCTGGATAAAGACAGCTAGGTTTTGCACATGTACTTGGAATGTTTTTAGTGCTGGCATATTGCTAGTAATTCCAGGTGAATAATGTGGAGCACTTTTTGTTGAGTGTTCCACTTTCCCTGAGTTGTAATTCCACTTTCCCTGAGTTGTATGTCCGAGGAGATGGACTCCCCATCCTGTGAGTGATGCGTCTAATGTGAGTACTATCTGTGGAACAGGTGTGAGGAACGGCGCCCTCTGGACAAGTTTGTGGTGTTCCACCACTGCAGAGAGCGATGTGTGCGGCGGTCTACCAACACCAGATCTGTAAGTTGTCCTTGAGCCTGATTTCACTGATGTGCTAGACATTCCTGTAATGGACGCATTTGAAGTCTTGCATATGGTACAATAAAAATGCAAGATGCCATCATGCCTATGAGCTGCATGAACACTCTGGCTGGGAGAGAGTGTTGGGCTTGAAATTTTGTGACGAGGACTTGTATGCTCGCTATGCTGGCTGGACTGGGATATGCTAGAGCTCTGGAGGCGTTTACTGTAGCCCCTAGATATTGGTGTATATGAGAGGGCTGGAGATGCGACTTGGTGTAGTTGATCGTGAACCCCAAGTTGTGTAATGTTTGAATGGTTTGGTGAGTGTGTTGAAAACACTGGTTGAATGACTTGGCTTTTAGTAGCCAGTCGTCTAGATAAGGGAAGACATGGATCTGTTGTCTTCTGAGATATGCTGCTACTACTGCAAGGCATTTTGTGTACACGCTGGGTGCAACGGTGACTCCGAATGGAAGGACTTTGAACTGATAGTGTTGTCTGTACACTACAAACCTTAGATACTTTCTGTGAAAGGGATGTATGGGAATGTGGAAGTAGGCGTCCTTGAGATCTAGTGTGGCAAGAAAGTAGCCTTGGTGCAGCAGCTGGCGCACTAGTTGGAGAGTGATCATATGAAAATGATCTGGGTGTATATATAGGTTGAGGGGTCTGAGGTAGAGTATTGGTCTTAGAGTCCCGTCTTTTTTGGGTATTAGGATTTACAACGAGTAAACCCCTGTTCCTTGATGTTGTGAGGGAACAGGCTCTATTGCGTGCTTTTGAAGAAGTAAGAGAACCTCTTGTGTGATGAGCATGAGATGCTCTGTGAACATTGGACGCTGCTTGGGTGGTATGTGTGGGGGGGGTAGCTGTAAGTTCTAGGCAGTAACCATACTGGATAATTTGCCTCACCCACTTGTCTGTTGTGATGGAATTCCAGACAGGTAGACACTGTGATAATCTCCCCACGACTGGGGGGAGATGAGGGAAGTCACTGTTTTGTGGCGGGGGAGGTACGAGTGTTATTACCTCGCCCTCTTCCTTTATGGTTAGTTCCTCTGTATCCACATCTAAAATATCCTCTATTGGGGGATGTTTGTGTGTTTGATTTAAAGGAAGAGGAACGGTCTGCTTCCATGCTTTTGGAGTCCCCTCTATAGAAGGCGCGACGAAAGAAGCCCCATGTTTGTGGAGACTGTAAAGCTCCCATGGACTCAGTATCTTCTTTAATTTTTTCAAGTGCAGTGTCCACAGCCGGGACAAAAAGTTGTTGTTGGTTGAACGGCTGGTTGAGGATGGTAGTCTGGACTTCCTGCTTAAAGCCTGAGATGCGCAGCATGGCATGCCGCCTAAGGAGCACACTGGTATTGATGGATCTAGAGGCAGTGTCTGCCGCGTCAAGTGCGCATTTTATTGACGCGTTTGAAATTAGCTTGCCCTCTTGGATAAGATCATTTGCTTGGGTTTTATATTGATCCGGCAAATGTTGTAGTAGGGTTTATAACTGATCGTAGTGAGCCCCATCATATCTTGTGAGCAGGGCCTGCATGTTGGCTATGCGCCAGTGGTTGGCTGCTTCCGCAGCTACCTTTTTGCCAGAAGCGTCTAGCAATTTGAATTCTTTAGCAGGGGGTGGCGCCTCCCCGGAGGTTTGGGAGTTGGCACGCTTTCTAGCGTTGGAAACTACTAGAGAATCCAAAGGCAGCTGTCCCTTAATGTAAGCAGGATCTTCTATTCTAGGGTTAAGAATCCTGGCACATACGGGATCTTTAAACACTTCGGGAGCATGTTTAATGACTCCCTTGATCATTGGCAATATTTGTACTGTCTTTTGGGACTGCTCAAATGTATCCAACAGGCAGTCCTCTTGTGCTGCATCTGAGTGCATTGTGATGCCATGATAGATAGCAGCCCCATCAATTAACTGCCCAAAACCAATATTGTCTGGGGGAGATGGGTTTGAGAGGGATGTGTGTGGGCTCGGGATGTCTGGCATATCTGTTGGGACAGGGTACTCCCAATCATCTGAGTCAATTGGATACGTGAATGGGTCATTTGGGTCACCCCCCACAACTAGGTCATCATCATCATCATCATCATCATCATCATCTGGTGGCGATGTATGAGGTGGAGAAGTTTCAGGCTGAGGTGGTGCAATAGGTTTAGGGAGAGGAAGTGGGTTAGATGGAAGTATAGGAGAAGAAGGATGCATAGGTGATGTGGCAGAGTCCTCCTTTTTCACAGGCACTGGAGAAGCAGGTGTTGTGTCTAACTTCCTCTTCTTACGTGGCACAGCTGTGACATGTCCTGTTTCTGGATTAATTTAAATCTTTCTGTTTAGGATCGACAGGATCCGGATGAAAAAGTTCCTCTTCCTCGGGAATCGCTTTAGGCTTGGAAATGTTCGAAGCCTGGTTATCCACAGGCCTCGAGGTTTTCGGGGCCGATTTGTCTTTGGAGGTGGAAGGCGTCTGAACCGATTTCGGAGCCGAGAGTTCTTTGGGTTTCGGTGCCGAAGGTGCCGGTGGGATTGGTACATGCGGTTTGCTCAGTCCCGAGCTACCGGAAGGCTTTTCTTTTCTTCGGAGCAGGGCCTGGAGGCGGGGCTTCTGAAGCGTGTTTTCGGTCACGACTGAGGCCAGCAGGCGAAGTCTTGACCATTGCCTTCAGTTTTGGTGGGGTTGGGGTAGGGGCAGTAGTACTCACTCGTTGCCCAGGAGTGATGGGGTGGTCTGATTCTTCTGCCTCTGACACGGTTTGGAGATCTTCGGAATCTTCTTCCGGGACATCTGGACCTTCGTCAAAGAGCTGATCTCTGCGCCATGATGTGTCGTCGAGCCCTTTGAACTCGAATGGTCTTCTTCGATCAAAAAGAGGCAGAGGCTGGACAGCAGGACTCGTCATGTTCAGGTGATAGGCACAGGTTGCAGACCTTGTGATGGTCACTGTGCGGGAATTTTGCTCCACACTGGGGGCATTTCTTGAATGGTGTCCTTTCCATGAGCCGTAGGCCTTAACGGCGTGGATAGGCCCAACGGCCTGCATTGACGACCGGAATCGAGCTGATGAAAGTTTTTTGTTGAAGATGAAGATGTTCAAAGTCAATCCGAAGAGTTTTGGAAGTTTTTCGCGTCAAAGTGGTTTGAAATAGAGATTTCGAAAAGTTGCATCCGAACCCAATGGCGGAAAAAAACAATTTAAGGATTAATTATGCCGGGTCTGGTGGCTCAGTGGACTAATGCGTCTACTGCAGGGGCCTGTGTCCGACCTCATGGTCACAGGTTCAAATCCCGGCGGGTCCACTCAGCCTTTCATCCATTGGGGTCGATAAAATGAGTACCATTGAGTTGGGTAACAACAAACATCTGTTATTTCAGCGCCAAGATGCCCGTAGTGGTGAACGTGCGCTTTACAAATACTCATGTTATGTTATGTTATGTTAAGTAGATTCCCATGTGCACTATCGTCCAAGGGAGGAGTCACCTATCTCGTGACTACAAAGACTTCTTCCAAGACAACAACAACAATGTGCAAGCATCCGAGCCCAACACCAGATGGCGATCCAGATGGTGATCTAATGCTATGTGTGAGATCTGCAGCTCATATGCCTCGAACAAATACTTACTCAGAATCAGATGTTGCAATTGAATACTTTTAAATAGAAGTTGACTTTTCAATGCAATAGATACAGTAGTTGCAATATGCAACACAAGTTTAACACAATTATAACATTGAGCTCAATGGGAAGTTTTAAGTAAATGCAATAAAATCATTTTACGAATGTTTTTCTTCCTCAGGGCTGGATCCTGGATTCAGCCCTGGTGCATTTCCTGTAAACAGTTGAAAGAAGTCATTTTTGGTACACAGTAGATTTTTAAGGAATATTTGTATTTTTGAAAATCGACAGAAGAAATTTTGACAAAAAGCAGGCAATGTTATCCTGTGGGAGAAAATCAGGTTATCGGAAAATCACAGCTGCAATTACTTTTGAGGGTCAGTGCTGGGCACAAAGATCCAGCACTGGGATCAGTCCTGGTAACAGGTGAGTAATTTCGTTTTTGTTGATCGGACGATTTTTAAGAAATATTTCAAAGTTGTAAACTCAACACTAAGAAGAATTTCCAAGTGAAAACCAGCCAATGTTACCCTATGGGGAAAATCAAGTTATCGGTCTTTGGGTAAGTACTCGACTGGCAGAGTTAAGGTTCTGGGCTAAGACACAGGTGCTTCCCAGGGTCAGGTAGGTCCAGTCGTTACACCCTCAGCGGCACAGAGTCAGCCGGGTGCAGAGTGAGTAGGCCCAATGTTAGCCTATGGCGGGCAGGGGGCCTTTGGTTAACAGGCAGGCCACGCGGCTGTGGGAGCTGATCTCCTGGTCACTTACACAGGTCAAGTGGGGAAGTAGGATAGGACAGATGCTAAGCTTCCAGTGGCACTCGGGCGGCTGGTTGCAGGGTGCTTTTGGGCCGTTGGGCGCCCAATATATTTCAATGGGAAAGCTACAAGATGAACAAAGGCTGCAAGCTCAGGGACGGAGATTCTTCAGGTGCGACCACCACTTAGAGAAGTAAGTTGGGAAGCTGTAGGTTAGGTAGCCACCAAGTAGTTGGGCACAGGGGGCCGTGGGGCGCCGGGGTGTCTTTTGGTGTCGGGAAATCTTACCCTCAGTTGGTCGCGGTTGGAGAGGTCCCTGGTTGTGAGGCTGAAGGCGTCGAGGAGGGTCCTGGGTTCTGGATTCATGGTCACAGTCGCCGGGGGGACGTCCTCGTGGTCTTTGTTCACTCAGGCACATGCGAGGCTTGGCGGGTGCAGTGTGTACTGGATTCGCGGTTTCTGGATGGAACCAGGGGTTGTTGCTGTTTGAGCAGAACCACTGCTCGTGGGAGTCCCAGTCTTTAGATGAGAAAGACAGTCGGGTCCTCCGGGGTTTGAGGTTACTGACCACAGGAGACGCCAGGGTTTTAGCAGGAGAAGGTTCAAGGATCAACAGGCCGGTAGGGCTGGGGCCAAGTCAGTTGGTGTCGTCCTCTCGCAGCTGCACAGCAAGTCTTCTTTCTTCCTGTTTCAAAATCGGGATCTGAGGAAGGAATGTTTAGGGTGCCGCTCAATACTAAATCTAGGGGCGTTACAGGTATGGGAAGGTCAGTAACCAATGGGTCCCTTCCCTGGGGTGAGTACCCCCCCTATCCTGCCACTCTCCTGTGTTAGGGGGACCGGAGCCTGTCTCTGATTGGGTAGGGCTCCCCATTCTCAAGATGGCGAGAGCCCGAAATTGTGCTTCACCTCGCCTCCCCCACCTGAGGGGTGGGGTTGGCACACCCCCTTTCCTCACTTAGGTTTTCCCGCCTGTCTTCCCGCCAGAGTGGGGGTCAGAATCGGTGGGGGCCAGTTGCGGAGTACAGCAAGTGGTCTGGAGAAGCACACAAAGACGGCATGCCCTTGAAGCTCCACCTACCCATCCTGGGGGTGGAGGCCTAGCACCTCGCCCCAGAATATACATTGTTGCAGACCCACGAGAGCGGATGGCTCTCTACCCAGGGGTCCAGCAACATGTCTGCTGGGTGGCAGCCTAGGCAGCCTCTCAGTCAGGACACGGGTTGTGGGTTAGTTTTAGGGGGCAACTCTAAGTTGCCCTCTGTCGTGCATTGTACATTAAATCCCACACTGGTATCAGTGTGGGTTTAATGTGCTGAGAAGTTTGATAGCAAACTTCTCAGTCTTCAGTGCAGCCATCATGGTGCTGTGGAGTTCGTGATGACGACCTCCCAGCACCATAAACTTTTAATGGCAGCACTGCACTTACAGTGCCCAGGAATGGACCTGGGTACTGTAGGGGTACAGGGCTCATGCACCTGTACCCATACCACTGGCATAAGGCACCCAAGCTAGAGGGGTGGCTGAGGTATGCCAGGGCAGTGTGTTGTGGGTATGGCACAAAGGGATGTGTGCCATGTCGCCTCTGTTTTGTTCTGCATCAAGACAATCAGCCTGCAAAGACAGTGTGTGTCAGGGTACAGGGCCTCTAAGGGTGGCACAATAAGTGCTGCAGCCTTTAGGGGCCTTCTCTGGTCACAGTGCCCTGGGTACCTAGGGTACCATTTACCAGGGGCTGACATGTGGCCAGAGAGGCCAATTGGGGTTAGGCTTCAATGCAGTTTTAGGAAAATAACACAGGCCCTGGGTACCTGATTGGCAGGAACCCAGGGCACACTCAGTCAAAGTACATCAGCAATTCAGCAAAAAGTGGGGGCATACCATGCAACAAAGATGGCACTTTTTCACACATGACCATTCTGAATTTCTCCTGTTTGAGGAAGATATTGAGAAGGCGAGGATCTATCATAAGCCAAAGGCCTCAGTCCTTCAGCGTCAGAAAGTAGTGGGAATAGGAAGCATAACCTACTTCTTATGCCGGCACCCTCTCTATAGCTCCCTTGGCCAAGAGAACCAACACTCCCTGCTGGAGAAAGTAAAGATGGTCCTTGGTCTGCCAGTCGTAAGTGGGCGGCATGTGTGTGGGATAGTCACAAAGCGGATGGAGTAGCCCATTTGTACAAATCTGTAGTACTTGTGATGTTATTGACCTCCAGTGGGGCAGGTGCTGGCATATCCTGCCCACCCTCTGGATGCCCATGATGAAAGGAGGGCAAACTAAAGGGGCTTGGAGGCTGCAGCTGGCGGGGAAATGGTAAACTGGCCTAACCTCTGGTTAACTGTCCCATGTGGTCTGTTGGAACTACATCCGCAACCATGAAAAGGAGTGGCAGGTTGCTGGCCGTGTTGGCTGGGAGGGTATTTCCATGGTTGTAACCCCTTCCAAAGCCGTGAAAGGCGAACTGGGGGTAGTGAAAGCCCATATAGAGGTCCAAGGACCTAGCCGTAGCCATGAAGTACTTAAAGAGCTCCAGTACAGTGTCCGCCTTCTCTCTGAAGAAACAGGAGCCATCAAAGGGCATGTCCAGTAAGTGACGCTTGGACATATCCTGAAAAGCCAGAAATCGGAAAAAAAAATCATCCTATCAAATGAGTTGGTCTTATCCAGACCACAACGAATGGCAAAATTTGCTGCATCTCTCATGTGGGGAATAGCCTGAGAAAGTATGGCTTGGGCGCACCACAAGACCATTGGCAGCACTTGTGCAACAGAGTCCCATATCGTGTGAGAGTAACGGTTCAAGAGGCATGCAGTGTTCACTGACCGCAGTGCTAGGCTGATGGAAGAGTTAATTAGGGTTAATTCTGCAAGTGGAGGCCTGGATAACCACGCTCTCCAGACTGGAGTGCTGGGCGAGGAAACTGGGGTTCCCTGGAGCGGGGCAGTGGGCAATCATCATGTGCACAGGGGACCCTGTGCAGGGAATGGACCAGGCCCAAAGAGAACGTCTGTGAGGGATTCATTAAAGGGAAGCAAGGGTTCGGAAGAGGCAGTCCCCAGCTGAAGCATTTCTGTCATGAAGTTAGTCTTGACTGGCACTGAGGGCAGCTGAAGGTCCAAGACCTCAGCCCCATCCTATGCATCATCTATACTACTATTATAAAGTAAGAACTGGGAACCTTTGAGGCGGGTAAACTCGGGAACCACAGCGCCAATCCAAACACCCAATACATCATTGGAATTGGCAGGGTCTGCAGAGTAACATAGGCTATATAACCGCGCCAAAATATACGTGCTTTAAAAAATCTACCTTACAAAAAAAATAGTCCCTTGGAAGTAGCGCCGGCCGTGTGCACGAACGTGCTGACATCATCAGGAGCGCGAGGAGTACAGCCGTGGGGAGGAAAAGTAAAGACGGCGCGAGGTAAGGGACTTCCTGGAGCGCAGAAAGGAGCAGACAATTCCTCACTTTGCACCTTAAATAATTGTAAAATGCCAATGCCTCCGATACCTTCTTCGGGTGCAGTGCAACCGTTGCAACTCTCGAGTTGGGAGCTGTTTCCTTTGATATGCCGTGTGAGCGTGGTGATTGTTTCCAGAGTAGTTTTGCAAAGCCCCTTTTGATTTAAAAGCAAGACGGAGCGGCGACGCTGCGTTATTCAAGGTGGTCGTGTCCCCGCTGCTTAGTTTGTTAGGCATTATTTGGTGGCAGGCACAATTGAAATAACAAGCATTTACAATGCAATGGTTTCGCCTTTGGAAAAGTTAGAGTTATTGGCATTGTATATGCCAAAATTTGTATTTATGTTTTTGTTTCGAAAACAGATAAGTAAATGGCATTGTCATTTACATTGCCATTACCTTTTTTTGCAGTCACTTGGCACTCTCTAGCACTCCCTAGTACTCTTTATGCACTCTGCATTTCATATGCACTCCCTGTGCACTCTGCACTCCCTATGCAGCACTCTGTATGCACTCTGTACTCTATATGCACCCTGCACGCGCTCCACTTCCTATGCACTCCCTATGCACTCTGCACTTTTTATGCAGCACTCTGTATGCACTGTGCACTTTGTATGCACTCCACACTTCCTATGCACTCTGCACTTATCATGCACTCCCTATGCACTCTGCACTCCCTATGCAGCACTTTGCATAGAGAGTGCAGAGTGCCTAAAGAGTGCAGAGTGCACTCCCTATGCACTCTGCACTGTCTATGCACTCTGCACTCCCTATGCACTCCCTATGCACTCTGCACTCCCTATGCACTCTGTATGCATTCTGCATTACCTATGCACTGTGCACTGTCCATGCACTGTGCACTCTGCACTTCTTATGCACTCTGCACTTCTTATGCACTCTGCACTCCCTATGCACTCTCTGCATTCCTTATGCACTCTGCACTTCCTATGCACTCTGCACTCTCTATACACTCTGCACTCCCTATGTACTCTCTCTGCACTTTGCACTGTCTATGCACTCCCTATGCACTCTGCATTACCTATGCACTCTCTATGCACTTTGCACTCCTTATGCACTCTGCACTCTCTCTGCACTCTTTATACATTCTGCACTTTTTATGCACTCTCTCTCTCTGCACTCTCTATGCACTCTGCACTCCTTATGCACTCTGCACTGTGTATGCACTCCCTATGCACTCTGCATTCCCTATGCACTCTGCACTTTGTATACATTCCCTATGCACTTTGTATGCACTCTTTATGCACTCTCTCTGGACTTTGCATTCCCTATGTACTCTGCACTGCCTATGCACTTTGCACCCTCTATGCACTCTGCACGCACTCTGCACGCACTCTGCACTCTATGCACTCTGCACTCCCCCTGCTCTATGCACTCCCTACTCTGCACTCCCTTTGTTAAAGTTTGAGCTTTTGATAAATGGTGTTTTGTATCTTCATTGAATTATGTGTAAAACGTTGATGTGTTTTACTTTACACAGAAATCTGGAGTGCATTTATAATGCAATTATTTGCAGAGAGAGGGAAGGGATGAAAGAGGCCAGGAGTAAGAAAGCTCAAAAGGAAGCGAGTGCAGGATAGAGAGGGAGGGCAGGAGGGAAGGAATAGACGCAGGAGAGAGGGAGGGCATAAAGGAGTGTGAGGGCATGAGGGAAGGTAGGAAAGTGTGAGAAAGGCAGAAAGGAGAGGGCGGCAGGTAAGAGAGGGAGGGCGGAAAGGAGAAGGAGGGCTAGAGGAGGAGAGAGAGGGAGAGTGGGCAGGAGAGGGTAAAGAAAGCACATGGGCAACAGAGGGTGGGCAGAAGAGGGTAGGGAGAGCACGTGGACAACGGAGGGTGGGCAGGAGATGGAGGGGAGAGCACATGGACAACGAAGGGTGGGCAGGAGAGGGTAAAGAAAGCACACTGGCAACAGGGTGGGCAGAAGAGGGCAGGGAGAGCACAAGGACAACGGAGGGTGGGCAGGGGAGGGTAAAGAAAGCACACTGGCAACAGAGGGTAAGGAGAGCACATGGACAACGGAGGGTGGGCAGGAGATGGAGGGGAGAGCACATGGACAACGAAGGGTGGGCAGGAGAGGGTAAAGAAAGCACACTGGCAACAGGGTGGGCAGAAGAGGGCAGGGAGAGCACAAGGACAACGGAGGGTGGGCAGGGGAGGGTAAAGAAAGCACACTGGCAACAGAGGGTGGGCAGGAGAGGGTAAGGAGAGCACATCGACAACGAAGGGTGGGCAGGAGAGGGTGAGGAGAGCACATGGAAAATGAAGAGTGGGCAGGAGAGGGTAAAGAAAGCACACTGGCAACAGGGTGGGCAGAAGAGGGCAGGGAGAGCACAAGGACAACGGGGGGTGGGCAGGGGAGGGTAAAGAAAGCACACTGGCAACAGAGGGTGGGCAGGAGAGGGTAAGGAGAGCACATGGACAACGAAGGGTGGGCAGGAGAGGGTAAAGAAAGCACACTGGCAACAGAGGGTTGGCATGAGAGGGTAGGGAGAGCACATGGACAACGGAGGGTGGGCAGGAGAGGGTAAAGAAAGCACACGGGCAACAGAGGGTTGGCATGAGAGGGCGGGGAGAGCACACGGAAAATGGAGGGTGGGCAGGAGAGGGTAGGGAGATCACAGGTCAACAGAGGGTGGGCAGGAGAGGGTAAGGAGAGCACATGGACAATGGAGGGTGGGCAGGAGAGGGTAAAGAAAGCACACGGGCAATAGAGGGTGGTCAGGAGAGAGTGGTGAGAGCACACGGACATCGGAGGGTGGGCAGGAGAGGGTAAAAAAAGCACACGTCAACAGAGGGTGGGCAGGAGAGGGTGGGGAGAGCACACGGACATCGGAGGGTGGGCAGGAGAGGGTAAAGAAAGCACACGGGCAATAGAGGGTGGGCAGGAGAGGGTGGGGAGAGCACACGGACATCGGAGGGTGGGCAGGAGAGGGTAAAGAAAGCACACGGGCAATAGAGGGTGGGCAGAGCACACGTCAACAAAGGGTAGGCAGGAGAGGGTATGGAGAGCACATGGACAATGGAGGGTGGGCAGGAGAGGGTAGGGAGAGCACACTGACAACGAAGGATGGGTAGGAGATGCTGGGGCAAGCAAAATGACAAAGGATGAAAGGCAGGAACAGAATGAGTGAGAAACACAGAGGGGGAGAAGTACACAAGGGAGCCAGCTGGAGGAAACACGCACTCTCATAAAGTGGTGCTTAAATTAAAAGAAAAAAGTACCACCTGAAATAGTGAGCCGTGGATGGACAGCAGTGCGTCCATAACGCTAAAGAAGAAAAAAAAAAAGAAATAAAGTAGAGGGAGGAAAACCTACCGAAGCTAAGAATTCCAAGCAATCAAAGGAGAGTGACAATGAACCGAAGTAGAAATGGGCGGGCGCTAAGTCCACTGTAAAGTACCAAAACGTCTGGCAACAGACAGAGGTGAGACATAATAAAAATAAAATGATGTACACAGTGGGCTTTGGATCCAGTCAGAGGAGTATTGGTCACTCACCTCCTGGTACAGGACAGCGAGGGGGGGGGAGGGCGGGAACGGGGCACAGGACAGCGAGGGGGGGAGGGCGGGAACGGGGCACAGGACAGCGAGGGGGGGGGGCGGGAACAGCACACGGTGTTCAATTATTCTCCTGGCGATGTGATTACTGCCAAAAGAGTCCACTTCAACATAAGAAGTTCAAGGCATAGTGCATTTAATCAAAAGTTTGCTAATCCTCCTAATAGCACCATGCCCTGCTCCCAATTAGATAAAAGCCATACAGAAGAAACCATTTAAACCTTTGCGTTTTCAGTGGCAATGTAAACCGAGTGCATTCCAGATGATTTCTTGTTAACTGCAGTCAAATAGTAAGCCTAAACTTGCTCTAAATAGTATGGCAACCACGTGCTTGGGCGATACAAGTCTGAATGCAACCCCCTGGGCACCAAAAACAAACAAGCAACGGAGAGTGAAAGGGGAGGGGGGGCGGAACGGACAGCGGGAGGGGGCGGGAACGGGGCACAGGACAGCGAGGGGGGGGGGGGGGGGGGGGGGGGAGGGCCACGTCAACCGTGCTGAAGGCCAACGTTCACAACCAGAAAAACACACCCTAGTAAAACCATAGGTTGAAAACCAGTCCGGTCTCAGAGTCCATTTCCGTTTAATGAGGTATGAAAGGAACCCGGTCCTCTCCAGATGTTTTCCGGCAGTACATCAATAACAACCTGGCCAGGGGAGGATGTAAAGCAACACACAAAAAACCCATGACAAGGGAAGCACAAACCACGTCACAGGAACATTTGACCCGGCTTTGGTGACGAAAGAAACGATTATTTTCTAAACTGGTTACAAAGCGGACACGCTCACACCTTCCTGTGCCTAAAACACATATTTAAGGAGGCTAGCAGCCCTTTTAGCAAGTTTAAATCACTTTGCAACAGTGATGGGCAGAATTGTGGGAGACAGCACAGAAAACATCACAACCTCAGTGCCCACAATTATACATAATCCTACAAGTAACTGGTGCTGACCGTCAAGAAATGTGGTGAGACGACTCGAGCTGGCATAGGGAGTCCAACTTGTGAGGAGTTCTGCTCTGGACACCGTCTGCGGCCGCTCGGAGAACACAGGCGTCCGGGGGCCCTGGCTGGCGAAACCGAAACTGTAGCCGCGGGCGGTGGTGAGCGCTGCTGCCGTGACGCAAGTCACGCAAGGTGGAGGAAAGTAGCGGTTCGGGCCGGTGGGCTCCCCCTATGGTGCCGAAGAAACGCATGCAATTCAGGGCAGATGCTGGTCCCGGCTGAGGAGGCTGCGGCTCGGTGTGTGGGCGCAGAGAGACTTGCATGGAGCCGGTGGGAACCCTGAGCGCGACTACACAGTAAGCGGTAAGGTCGTGTGTGCAACAAGGAGTCCGTAGGCCCCCCATCAAGTTTTTGAACTGCCGGTTGCGTGGGGCATCGGACGCGGCAGGAGTGAGAGCGGTCAGGGTGTCGGGAGCGGCAGGGGTGAGGAGACTTCTGGCGCGTACACCCGTGAACAGCAGGGCTGAGCGGCGCTTACCGGAGTGCGGCACAAGCAGTGCTGGGGGGGCCGCTCTCTTATCCCGGGACCGCCTATGGGCATTGAGATGCGCTGCAGGGCTGAGCGGCGCTTACCGGAGTGCGGCACAAGCAGTGCTGGGGGGGCCGCTCTCTTATCCCGGGACCGCCTATGGGCATTGAGATGCGCTGCCGTTTTTGAATCTCCTCGAGAAGAGGCGTGATTGCGGCGGTATTCAGAGGAGCGTCTTTCCGGGTCCGATTTCGTTTGTCAATATACACTTTACAGACAGAGAAAGACAGGCTCACGGAGAGCGGGAGGGGGACGGCGGGAGGAGGGACACAGAGTAAGGCAGGACAGCAGCAAGCACGGCCCGGCCGGACCAGATTCGGGGGCGTTCCCGGCTTTTGGCTGACGTATCATGACGTCGGCAAAAGCCAAAGATTCTCGGGAACGCCCCCGAATCTGGTCCGGCATTGACGGACAGGCCCCTCGTCCAATGGCTATGCTCCATTTATGGAGCCAGCCAATGAATGACGAGGGCCGACCCAAACCCCACACTACAGTTCTCATTAGATTTCTCCTGCGCAAAAGCTGCTTGCGCAGCTTTTTGCAGTCGAAACCTAAAAACTGACGGGTGTCAGTATTGCAGGGGGCCCTGAAGCAGCCTCAACGTCGGGGCGGCCGGGGGCCCAGAAGCAGCCTTTTGCTCCCGGACAACGTCGGGACGGGCTACAAATAAATGAATAAACAGGCAAAAAGAAGGCCCCTCGACAACTCAGAAAAATTAATGAAACAGGCCTGTGGTTACTTGGAATCGGTAAAAGTGTGCAGGAATACAGGGACTGAGGCCCGGATTAACCCTCCTTCCCCCGGAACTACTGAGACTCACAAGAGGCAGATATAGTTGATAAAAACACCTGATAGTGGAACATGGACGCGGAAGGCGGGGGAGGGAGGGTGGGAGGCAGAGAGAATCAGTGGTTTGTGATATTCATCGGGTGAAGTCATTTCATATTTGTTGCTGTTTCCACTTTAACACCACGCACAGTAAATGTCTCTCCTGTTATAAAATCACATTTATAAAAAATGGAATTCTTCATCGCAGACAATTTGGGTGCTGAGGTTTTGTCAGGTCTCAGCCAAAGCGCTGCTTTACAGTGATCAATGAGGCGTTTAATCAGTGCGTGCATCACCAGCATCACTGTGACCAGAGGCCCCAGTTTACAGGAATTGTGGTGCTATAAATTGTCTGCACATTTTAAGGGTTGTCAGCATTGCGGTAAGATTGCAACAGGCGTTTTTACACACCCCCTGGCGAGGGTTGCAGACACCACTGCGACCAGAAGCCCAAGTTTATGAGACTGTGGCGCTATAAATTGTCTGCACTTTTTAGTTTATTCCTGCATAACGCTTGCGCTGTGCTTGTGAAATCAATTATATCTATTCTTATTCTTACTAATATTATAAAGAAAGAGTCTAAACCCTTGAGGCGTGTAATCTCAGGAACCACAGCACCAATCACAACACCCAATACAGCGTTGGAAAGGGCAGTTGCAGCAGAAGGACATAGGCTATGCAGACGTCCACCATATACATTTAAAAGGTAAAAGAACCGTGCCAGCAAAGTAGTCCCTTGTGGGCGTGTCTGCGTTGTGCTGTGGGGATGTGCTGGGGGTGTGACAAACGCTGGGGGCGTGTGGTACGTTCCGCCCTTCATGCCATGTCTCATATCGTGTGCTGGGGGCGTGGGCGTGTGCAGGGCGCGGGATTGCGGAAGAAAAAGCGAGCGTTGTGCCCAATATTTCATTATTTTTTCTTCCCAGATTCTGTACATTCCAGCTCCGGGTGTCCACCCTGCTCCCTTAGAATACCCCTGCACCCCATAATCATAACCCACCCTTACTCCTTAAAATACCCCAACACCCTTAAACACTAACCCATCTTAACCCTATAAATATACGCTGTACCCCAAAACGCAAACCTATCCCTAAACCCTAAAAATACCCCTGTACCCCAAAACTCAAACCTAGCCCTGAACCCTATAAATAGCCCTGTGCCTCAAAACCCAAACCTACCCCGAACCCTAAAAATAAAACTGTACTCCAAAACCCAAACCTACCCCGAACCCTAAAAATAAAACTGTACCCCAAAACCCAAACCTACCCCTCAACCCTAAAAATACCCCTGTACCCCAAAACCCAAACCTAGCCCTGAACCCTAAAAATAACCCTGTACCCCAAAACCCAAACCTACCCCTGAACCCTAAAATACCCCTGTACCCCAAAACCCAAACATAGCCCTGAACCCTAAAAATACCCCTGTAACCCAAAACCCAACCCTATCCCAGAACGATAAAAATACCCCTGTAACCCAAAACCCAAACCTACCCCAGAACCCTAAAAATACCCCTGTACCCAAAACTCATACCTATCCCTAAACCCTAAAACTACCTCTGTACCCCATAACCCAAAACTATATCTGAACCCTTAAAATACCCAAACCCCCCAAAACATATACCTCAGTACCCCAAAACATATACACCTATACCCATACTTACCTTATCCAAACATTAAAAAAAAACATGCTTTTACCATTCATGCATTTACAACGAATTTTGTTGTAAATGTATGCGTGGTAAAAGCATATAAAATGTAATGCCATGCGTTATAATTGCATTGCGAAGTCATGGTACTTTTGTAATGAAAGTATGCGGAGTGATGGTATGCTGAAAGAAAGTTGCGGAGTAATGGGTGTTTACCCTCCCCCGGTAAGTACATTGGTGGCACGGTGGCCCACATCTCCAGCAACATACTCATATTTTTTCACCACCCATTTGAAAAATGCACAGGTCTCTCTCATTGATGGCCAGCACCGACATACACTTTTAGACACACCTCCCGCCACAAGTTCTAGAATTGCGAACTTTAGCGCTGGGGAGCTACGTTCGAATCTCGGCATCAGCTCAACATCCTGTGATTCCAGGCAAATCGCTTTGTCTCCCCGTGCCTACCACAAATGAATGTGTTCCCATTTAATGTAAATTGTGCTCATGCCATGTTGTCGAGTTTGCGCTATATAATATTGCAAGGAAAAATAAAGTAGGGAAACTCGAGCTCACACACTACTGAACACGCACTCTTAAGTGCATCAGCAGTGCACTGTGAATCGGAGCGTTTCACAGGCCTGTCACAGATAAGAAATGCTATCAAAACGAAATCCTACAAAACAATATACTACTGGCCGGCAGCAATTCATACCCGGACAACGTCGGGACGGGCTGCTAGTACAATATACAATTGTACATCGAGCCTACCTCACACCCTACAGACTTCACGCTATGTTTCCGAACATCTCTGCAGCATGTTCTGGATGCCCTGAACATGATGCAGGACTGTGACAGATGGTGTTGGCCTGTCCAACCCTTTCCTCCTATTGGGCGCAGATCAGCACAAAACTGGAGGAAATAACAGGAGGGACTAACTGCTGTGCAGCCGAAAGCGGTCTGCTGGGGTTATACCCACTCCCAAAGAGCTATAAAGTACAAGCAAGGTTTGCAGACTTGCGCTCCTCCTAGTAAAATTGGTGATAACTTGATGATGGAAATTGGCATCCCATACTGATATAAACCTGGAGGGACGATACGATAGAATGGGGTACGGTGGAAAATGGAGTGCTCAGCTGAGAGGAATTTAGAGGGTTGCGAAAAAGACAGATAGTCATTGGAATTTCCTACTGGAGTCCTTTAAAGCCTGATAAGCACCCTGTATCCCCTATCCAGCTTGGGTATCTGTAAACACCTGTGAGGCCTTGCTTAATGTTTTACAGACAGAAATAATAGAATGGTGTACTATAGACAGATGCACGCAACAGGAATGCCCAGCGTACTTTAATATACAATAATACGAATGATTATGTACAATGAATGTTAGAAGGAACAGATGTTACAGCAAGACTTACTCGCATTTCTGAACTAAATGATTTGAATGCAGTCAGTTGGGGGTGAGGGTGCTCAAAGTTTACCAAGTTAATTGGTTTATAACGCAGATAACATTGTCAAACTGCAAAGCACAAAATATCACACTCTATAATGCTAGTAGGCCTATCACTGACCTGCATCTGGACATCGTATGTGATATACATAAAGGATAAAATAATGTACGGTCATATATGATATGCTTTGATGTAGTAACCTACGCTCTGTATTGAATACAAAATCCCAATAAAGTTTGTGGAAAAAAACACACAAAAGAAATCCAAAAAAAACAAGATGCATAAGACCAAAAGATAAAGGGAAGAAAAGGGAAATTTCTTAAACAGATTTTCCATGGATCATGACAATAGTTAAAGTATTTATACTTTCAACACCTGTCATGCTGGTAACTGCCTTGGCAATTGCTCAACAGTTAAATGGTTATGGAACCTTTAAAGTGCACATTCACAATTTATTAGAACTAGAAACTCACAGCTTTCAAATGATAACCAGACAGAAATGGGACTCAAGTGGCTGACAATTAGATTTGTTTTTAGTTTTCAAATGAACCAATCTGTTGTGTATTTAGGGCTATTAATGCATGTACCATTTCATATTCATAAGGCAGTCTTGGGGAGCCCGAATCCTTGCTTGTAATGAAGGTGGAAGAGGAAAACCTGTCAATCAGACCAAATTTAAGCTCTAGGCTGAACATCATTTCAAACTTATTTCACCTGCAACCCCTCAAACACTACAAAAAATGATTACTTAAAGCTTGCAAAGGTTGGTGGAGGAAGGGTTTTATTTTGTTAAATGGGTGTTCACCTTTAATAATCCAACTACGGCCATACTGACAGAGTAACCACATTTAGGGAACTTTTTTTCAGAAGCACCTCTTCCTTGGGCACTCACAAGTCCATCCAAAGCTAGAAAATAAGCTTTGCATCTTGCTGAAAAATGGGTCAACCCATAAGTAAAAGAAGACAATTAATATAACTATTTTAGGTTGGAGTAGGCAACCTCAAATTTCAACACAACTACTTTCACATTTCTACAGTTTGCACCACATTATTAACAAGCAATTCACACCTGAAACAAAGAATTATTTATTAAGGCATTAAAAGCAAAGAGACCCCGGCATACAAGTTACCATTTGCTGATAGCTATTATTGCAATCTTACTTACAGTAACATGTTCCTTTCAGAGGATTCCCTTGGTAACGATTTTCAATTTCACACCTGCAAAAAAAAAAAAAAAAGAAAAAAACACAAGAAATGCTCAATATTTAAAGTTCTATTCGTATGTGTGACAATTGATAACATTCTTGTGACTAATGTATGTAAGCTTATTTCTGGTCTAGCACAGACTCTCCTCATAAATAATGAGTTTATGAATTACTTTCTACATTCGAGTTGTAGTACAGTGGCCATAGAAGGATTATTTAACTTACCCTATTAACCCCTTCCATTCTGCAGCGATTTTCCCCCTGTGCTGCAAAATCGCGAGTGGATGGGTTTATGACGGCCCCCAGCCGTCATCAGCACATGAGCACCCTAGTGCATGGCGGATGGGGGCCGTCATCAGCATGCAAGGGGTTAAGCAAATGTTTGTGGCATATACTGCATTAGATATACATGTTCTGCATACTTGCACCATCTAGTGTTGGGTCTGGCTGTGTGCAAGTTGTTTTTCTTCAAAGAAGCCTTTCGAGTCACAAGACAAAGTCACTCCATCTCTTGGTAATAGAGTGCATGGACATGGGCTCCATTGTTAGATTTCCCAAAGGTGAGTGAGAATGGAGTGCAGTAACTATCAGTAAAGAGATGTCCATGCAAATGAACTAGTGTATAGGTACTGCAACGGCCATAGGTGTACGGGGAGGAGGGTGGGCACATGTGAATCTACAGCATTACATGCCACGAACAGATGCCTACAGGGTAACAACATTTGTTCGATGGCATGTGTGACTGTAGATTCACATGCTCTGCATAGACTGTAAAGCAGTGCCTCCATAAAAGAGGTGGGTATCCTGTGGGTGTTGCAGTTGTTTCAAAGACAGTACGTATCACTGCATGCCCTACTTTGGCTTGTTGGCATGATAAAACATCCACACAATAATGTTTAGTCAAAGTGTGTTGTGTAGACCATGTAGCTGCTTTACAAATATCAGCTATTAGGATATTGCCTAGAAAGGCCATGGGAGCTCCTATTTTACAGGTAGTGTGCGCTCTAGGTGGTGTAGGCAAAGTTCTTTTTGCTTTGGAGTTCATGTCTGAATGCATTTAATTATCAAGTGAGAATTGCCTGTTTTAGCTATGGGCTTTTCTATGTGAGGGGGTGAAAAAGCAACAAAGTTGTTTAGTTTTAGAAACTGTTTAGTTATATCAGTATCATAAGAGCGCTGTTGACATCCAGGGTACGAAGAGCTCTTTCCGCAACTGAATCGGATTGTAGAACTATAGGAGGGAAATCAACTGATTGATGTGGAAAGCTGAAACTACTTTTGGAAGAAATTTTGGGTTGATTACAGCATGGAATCTCATTATAGTGCTAACCTTACTTCAACGCACTCCGGGCTGATCCTGGACATGATCTGAGGAGTGTGTCTGAGAGCCCTACTTTTATACCTGGTGCCCACTTTGAACTAGAAGACATCTATTGCGTTACACTCCCCCCCCCTCCCTAACAGAGGTGTCTGAAATTTCCTGCCTCACTGCCCTGGTCTGAGCCAGTGGGCTCTTTGAAGTCAGACTCCTACACCTGCACTACATCAGCCTCCTTGAATAATTCTTTGTCACTCAACAGGCGCAAGTTCTTAGGGAAGGGCTGTTTGGTCTTTGCATCATTGCAGAGTGTGGCCACCTCTGTTTCTCCCTTGCTTTCACAGTCCTAGGACGGAATTCCACCCACAACATTCATCCGTCAAACTTGTAGTCCCTAAATAGACAATTTGGTCACAGCCTAAAGGGGGCATTGTCACTCTAACAGTCCTACCCTCTAATTGCATATTCTTAGACAAATGTGGTTGAAGCCCACTTGGAAAATCAGTTTTTAAAATCAGGTTTTGAGGTTGTTTTTCAGCATTTTCCTTGCTCTCTTTCAATGGCGCCCTAATGTCTTTGGTGATCTTAAACATGGAGCTCTTGATTGTGCATCACAACCCAAGGACGGAAAAAAGAAACAAAAGATGGTGACCACGCAGTGGGGCATTGTGGGTGTATGTCTGACGTTATACATGGATGGCTGATCACTTTCGGGTCGACACTCAAAAAAAATATTAAAAAAGAAAGATAGACTAGATGGTGGAATGATATACAGCATTAATAATACGGAAACTATTCATGTTGTTAAAATCTAAATTTCTTGCAACATAACCATATGGGGATTGGACGTGATGTATTTTGAATAATGTGTGGGAAATTACATCTATTCCAAGTATCAATATTCAAGGAGATCATTAGTATAGACACGGAACCACTAAGATTATTTGCGGTACTTCTCGGTCTTTTGGGCAATAATGGTTTGCAGGAGGGTATCACACGTCTTATGATTTAGAACATGGGTACTCACAAAACATTTCCACAGGGGCCACAAATCACAGTCTGTGGTGTGCAGAAGGCCACATTAATGGCAGCACGGTGAGTGGAGCTTTGTGGAGGGTTAAAGTGGCCGTAATGGAAGCGAATCACATACATGGTGTAGTCCGCTGGCTTAGTGGACTAATACGTCCACTGTAGGGGCCTGTGTTCGACCTCATGGTCACAGGTTCAAACCCCAGTGGGTCAACTCAGCCTTTCATCCTTCTGAGGCCGATAAAACGAGCATCATTGAATTGGGTAACAAACATCTGCTATTCATTGCCCAGATACCCTTGGGTAAACGTGCAATTTACAAATACACATCATGTTGTTATGTGTCAGTGAATCATGGAATTATTTTAAGGGTTTCTTTCCTTACTGCCCTCTAAATTAAGTCCCCAGTCTCCAGTAGAGTCATAGATTTGACAATACTGTGTTATTCTATTTCTGAGCTGCTATCCCTCTACCGCACCTTGGGGGTATGCCTTTTGCCTTTCTGCTTGCTATCGCTACCTTGGGAGGCGCAAGTGTAAAAAGGAAGTAACCACAAAATCTAAGGACACTCAATCCCGGCTTCTCCACGATCAAACTGTTTGATCGTAGGTAACTGCCTCATTTCACTTTATCTTTTTCTTCATTATGGCAAATAAGAGCACCTTGAAATACATGAGTTCAGGATATATGCTGTACAGATCTCTTGTGATTGAGTTAATATAAAATGAAATATAAAATATCAGCATTTGTAAAGCGCACAGCTACCTACGGAGAGGTGTCCCGGTCCTGGGGGCCGTCGGGAAGATTAAGGGAGGTATTGCCCAGAGTCACAAGGTACTGGGCTAACCTGCTGCCGGCGATCGAACCGTGAGCCCCCGTGTTCCCGGAATCAGCCGCCCAGGCCGCTGCACCATACCTCTTTCCTAATAAACAATAATAGCCATGTATAATAACAACCCTGACTTCCGAGAGGTTTTCATGTGGCAACTGACTTGCCTCTTAGTTCACTATTGTCACTGTTGTCAGGGTGTGAGGAGGCATAAATATTTATACACTAATTGTTTCATTTACTTCAATTAGCCTGTCAATGAATGCTTTCCCGTTTATTTAACTTATTTTCAAATGTTACTGCTTTTTTAAGTCAACAGCAGACTAGTGCAGTTATTCAGCTTGAGGCCGCAAGTGAAGGTCAGGAGGGCCGCATACAGCCTCTGGGCCATACTTTGAGTACACACTGGATTTAGGAAAAACATAGTTTAACAGATCTTCTCTCAATTAGCACCAACATTTGAACAGCCTAGAGTTTCTGCCAAAGGCAGATGTCTTAGCCTGCTTTGTGATGGATCAAGAAGTAACAAATATGAACGTAAAGGTGGCGACACTGACCAACAGGGTAGAACATATATACATACGATGTACAGTCCGTTGATGAAAACGTCTGATGAGGTTATGGTATAATAAGGGTGTAGTTTAAAATTCCTTTCTTAGGACTCATCGTGTATTGTATAAATAACTTAATGCTAGTAGAAGGTGAAAAGGAGTATTTATTTTCTTATTCTACGGTTTTCTTTTCTGGGTGCAAGTAAGCCATGGGAGAGGGAAACGGTCCGCCTCCATGGCAAGCTCACTGGGTCAGTCAACTTGCTGTCTAAAAGATGCTGGAGCAGTTCTGGAACACGTAGACTGCTCAAGTGCTCCCAACTAATTAGATGGCACAACCCCTCATAATCAGTAACTTCGCTGCCCTTCATGCAAGTTTCCAGTGTGCGGGTGTAACTTCTCACACATTCAACCCAAGTGTCAATCATTCTTTTTTTAATTCCTGAACGCCACTCTAGACTGGTCTGGGGTGAGCCCTTACTTGAGGCATAAGGCCTCCTTCATTTTGGCATACGTCAGGGCACCCTCCTTTTCTAATAGTGTTAACACCGCTGTCCCTGCTGACTCAAAATGTTTCCACAGGCCCGCCCCAACAGTTCTTTTCAGGCACCTCGTGCATTCTAAAACCAACCTCATATGATTCAAACCGTGCATAAATATCCTCTCCCTTCTTGAAATTCTGCACTTTATCTTTGGGTATGAGTACTTTACCCCCTTGCACTGGCCATTCGCTGCCACCATCTGAGCTGGACTCCA
Source organism: Lissotriton helveticus (assembly GCF_964261635.1). NCBI lineage: Eukaryota > Metazoa > Chordata > Amphibia > Caudata > Salamandridae > Lissotriton > Lissotriton helveticus. Next base: position 473,503,114 of record NC_136060.1, on the reverse strand, counting down.
ATTGTTTGGCCTTTAGGTCCAGCTCCCTCATGCTCACTTCATGAGCCAAAAGCAATCTCCGCTCTTCCATTTGATTCTTGAGCTTCAACACTTCCAACTCATGTTCTCTGATTCTCCTGTAACTCCTCTAGAGAGAGTCCCCCACTGGAATGGTTGCTGCCAGCCCTTAAGGCCGGTCCGCCCACTGGCAGATCATGTGACCTAAATCCATCCTTCCTAACTTTCTCCCCTCCATTCTCAGCATCTGCCTCTTCCGCCTCTTTGGCCTCCCACCAGGCCTTCAAGGCTTCCTGCAGCTCCTCCTTCCTGGAGCTGCTTCTCATGGCGCAATCAAAATCTTTGCAAAATTGTCTGAGCTCATCCTTTTTGTAAGAATATAGATCCTCAATATGAAATTCCAATTCTGCCTTCTCATTTGCTGCACTCCCCTTCTGAGAGATGACGCTTCCTGGGCGTTACGCAAAAATAGAACCAAGAACCAAAAAGTTCGGTCTGTGGTTGCGTAGTGATCTGCGCTAAACTAGTGATGTTCACCAATCACTGTGGGTGAAGTGCAAACACAAGTTCAAATCCTCACCACTGACCACCAATGTTAGATCTGGGGGTCTCTAGTTGGCAGAGGTAAGTACCTTTGTCCAAGTAGGGACCCTTACTTCTAATCAGGATAAGGGGGTACACACTGTTGATAAACCCTGCTCACCCCCTTAGTAACTTGGCACGAGCAGACAGGCTTATCCCCAAGGCAATGTGTAAAGTATTTGCGCCAACACCCACAATGACACTGTAAAACACCACAAAGGGACACCACACAGATAGTTATAAAAATAAAATTACCTTTATATAGTTTAGGTCAGATCAAAAACGCCCAAAAATACACTTACATATATTACTCCTTCATTAGAAATGGTCCCTTGAAAAACGCTAACTTTGGTAATGTTCTTTTAATAGGTTTCCTTAGTAAAGCAAACTGGTAGGTTTCTGTTAAAGGTTCACTTCTGTAGCACTCTCTGCTATCAGCCCAATTCCCATCAGGATAATGAAACTGGTGCTCTGCAACACAGTAATGCCGCCTTCTCTGCGCGAGGTGCTGGTTGACTCAGGGGTACACAATGCGGAAATCACCAACTCCCCCGGTGTCACAAATGCGCGAGTGCGCGCTGATGCTGCCAGTTCAAGACTCAGATCACACATGTGTCACCAATGCGTGAGTTAGCTTTGTTACGACGGAGGGAAAAGGGCTCAGCAGTCCACGTGGTATCTTGCAGAGGCAGCTTCCTCCGTGCGTAGCTCTCCCGGCTGCCGAGGCCGTCTTGTCAAGAGGAGCGAGGAAGCCTCGTTAGGAGACGCCCCGCGCCTCCTCCCGTTCCTGCACAACGCTCCTCAGTCGAGCCCCTCGGTTGTTAGAGGATGTTCCCTTTCTTCGTTCTCAGTGCAGTGCCGCAAGATCAAGCTTGCGGGTCACTGGGAACCAATCCCAGTGCAGCCTTGGCAGTGACGCTACGGAGTGGGAACCAGTACCAGCGCGGCAATGCCGCCAAGGGACTTTGGCGGCTCTTCTCTTCGGCGAACCCGGCCTTAGGCGTACAGCTCGAGGTGCGGTGGTGATTTTTAGTTAAAGGGAGCAATATTCTTCATCAATCGGGGCCGGTGGGAAAGAGACACCGGTCCTCGCTTCTTTGTTCTGCTTACGGGTCAGTGGCGGTGATGGACGCGGCGCTCTCAGTAATGGTGGAGAACAGCCAAGCGTGTTCACAGGCGGGGCAGCAGGTATACGTTCTGGGGACACGCAATTAGCCCCAGGACCCTACAGAAAACAGCAGAACACGATGTAAGGCAGATTACAGCAGTCCTTGGCAAACTTTTATATCCCTGAGTCGCAAACAGGAGGCCAGCTCTCCTCTGGCCCTTGGAGACTCTCAGGACACAGCAAAGTTCTTGGTTATCAAGCAGGGGGAGAGTTAGGAGTCCTAACTTTAATACTCCTAAACTGGGAAAAATCCTAACTTTAAGACTTTCGGTATACACAGAAGGCATTTATGAGTCCTAAAGTTAGGACTCCTAACTTCTGTGAATACCGAAATGAGTAAGTGCGTCCTATGAATACCAACATGAGTAAGTGCTTTCTGTGAATACCAAAATGGTAGTAAGTTTAGGATTTTGTCCTAAGTTAGTTCTGTGAATTGGGCCCCATATGTCTATCTTGCCGCTAAGGGAAGATATGCAAGTAAATATGATGCACAGCATTCCCCATGTTAGCCTATGGGCAAGATAGCCTTTCAATAGTGAAAAACGAATTTGGCAGTATTTCACTATCAGGACATGTTACCGACACTAGTACATGTCCTACCTTTCATATACACTGCACCCTGTCCAGGGGGTACCTTGGGCCTACCATAGGGGTGTCCAATGTGTAAGAAAAGGGAAGGGTCAGGCCTGGTCATAGTGTACACATGCCAGGACAACATGGCAGTTCACAGTCTGCGCACAGGCACTGTGGTGACAGGCCTGAGACACCATTTTAGGGCTACTCAGGTAGGTGGCACAATCAGTGCTGCAGGCCCACTAGTAGCATTTGAATTACCAGCCCTGGAACACTCAGTGCCCTTTACTAGGGACTTTACAGGTAAAACAAATATGCCAATAATGGATGACCAATCACAGTAATAATTTAACCAGGGAGCACTTGCACTTTGGCACTGATCAGCAGTGGCAAAGTGCCCAAAGCATAAAAGCATACAGGATATAGAGGCAAAAAGTCAGGGGAACCACGCCAAGGATGCCAGGTCTAACAAGGGTGTAGTTTAAAATTCCTTCCTTATGACTTATCGTGTACTGTATAATACCTTAATGCTAGCAGAAGGTGAAAAGGAGTATTTATTTTCTTATTCTACGGTTTTCTTTCCTGGGTGCAAGGAAGCTGTGGGAGAGGGAAACAAATAGTGTTTCCAGTAAGTTAGCTATCAGTGCCTTATATTAATTATTATTATCAATTTACTTAGAAGGTGCTGCCTGTTACCTATACAGGCAGCAATCTGAACATGTACAAAGACCTAGAGATTGTAGAGCCAGGTCTTCAAGGCTTTCCTAAAACTAAAGAGGTTGCCAATGGAGCAAAGTGAGGCTGGCAAGCTGTTACAGAGACTTGTTGTGAGGTACAGTTGAGGGTAATTGTGCATCGTCATCAGCACAATTCACAGATCTTATGCCATGAAATCTAATTAACTTAGCAAATAGTCTTAGCTACACATTAAAGAGTTTTGGGCTAAGGGAAGAGCCCCGAGGAACTCCCTGTATAACTGCTCTGAAAGGCGGATCAAGAGGAAGATAAATGAATTGCTTGCAATTTGCCTTCTAGAAACATGACCAGTCAATACAAAGCTCTTCCCTTAACCCTTAACTAAGCCAACCTGGTTATCTGGATGGCCTGGTGACCTGGTTGACAGCAACAAATGCGGTGGTGAGGTCAAGTATTACTAAACTACCCGATGACCCTCATCCGATACCATGGGCAGATCTTCCACTGCAGTAACCAGGCTCCCTCCCGTTCTTTGAGGGGATGGCACACAAACTGATCCTAGTCTGAAAAGGTGTTTTCCTACAGGAACATGGGGAGACTTTTGATTACATAATTCTCCAGGATTTTGCTAGAGAGATGGGTATAAAATGACTGGCCACTGACAGGTCTGCGAAGGCTTCTTTAACCGCATGCGTGCGGGCGGAATTCCGCTCGTACGCGGAGTTTTGCGAAACCGCATTTTACGTGACGAGCTGGGCGTAGCAGGAGGCTACCTCATGACGAGCCCAGCTCGTCATCAGCGTGGAAGGGGTTAAAAGAGGAAGCACTAATGCCTTTTTAAATTCTGGAGTGACAGTGGTCGTCTCCAGAGATTGATTACATATAGCCATTAAATGGCCAGCAAGATAGTCAGATAGCAGCTTCCCCAGTCCACCGTTGATGCATAGATAATAGAATTAGCAGTGCCAAGGAATTTGCTTCCAGTAGATGACCAAGGTCATCTAACAGCATTGAGGAAGAGCCTGCAAAAAGAAGCCAGACCGGTCTCAGACGTGGAGGGTGGGGAGACTGTCAGGACATGCGAGTCAGTTGCGCGGGTTGTCAGAGTAGCTTTGACCTTATTTTCATAACAGGGTGCCAAATCTTCACTGAGTGATTGAGTAGCACAGGAAGGATTAAACAGATTGCAGATGAGTGAGAAAATGGTTTGGGTAGGCTTAATTAGCTGATGAATTTTCATTTGAAAAATAGTTACCTTTATCTATTTTAAACTGCTTCTTTTACCCCCTAAAGCCTACTTATAATCAGCTCTCTGTCCCACCGAGTAATTTGAGCACCAGGCTCTTTCCAGTTTCTTACAATGGCTTTTAGCTGCTCGTATCTTATCATGAAATCAGAGCGCAGAAGAGTGCTGACAGCAATGGCCCATTCTTTAAAGGTAGTGTTATGTTGGTAACCACATCTGATTATTATGATACGACTGCTATCAACCTGGTCCGATGGAGGGTGGAGATATGAAGATTTTGTGGGACACTAAAATGATGTGGGATAAGCTAGTCTGATGCTCAATATAGGGAGAGTGTTCTTTTTGAGGAAAATGTAATGTCACTTGGTAAATGGACCCTGAATATACCAATACTATGCAGAGAAAACTGATGATATTTCAAGTGTACACTGTGGAACGGGATTGTGACTTTCAGATAGGGGAAAGCTGTGCTCAATTTCCTGATACACTGACTTGAAACTAAACATAATAGAAGTTAAATGTAATTATTTTTATAAGTAATGATGAAAGTGCCATATTGTTCCTCTTATTTCCTTTATGGAACATACTTCTAATCCTCTTTTGGAGTATTGCATCCTACCCTGCCATATTACATGCACTATGACAAAGGAAATAAATTGGCAAGTGCACCTCTCACACACATGGTCACAGCTACGTTTTTCAAATAAAAGGAAATCCAGCTTGAGGTCCTCATAATGCATGATTACATATTGTTAACTGTAATGTGTCAGTGTCCAACTAAAAATGAGGCATTAAAGACCTAAGAAGTTGCACATTAAAAAAACGAGAGGCAATTAAAGAAATACACAAATACTGAAGACCTCATGAATAATGTAACCATAAAAACAGGGAACTCACAGTTGACACTCATCTCCTTTAATTCCTTTTGTGGTACAGAAACACTTTCCAGTATTAGTGTTGCAGATGGATGCATGACCGTTGCACTTGCATGCTGTTCAGAAAAAAAAAAAAAATAGGTATAATGTCAATTTCTCATAAACACAATTAGGTTCCAGTTGCTGATAACATTAATGGATATGATGAAGGCTTCGGGAAACCACAAGGCAAAGGAGCAAGCTGGCTACTTTTTAAGAGGGCAAAAAGGAAGTACACAGAAAACTTATGGATGTTTAATAAAAAAAGATCCTAGATACAACAAACTTTGCAAAGATTAGGTTGCATTTGCTTACTTCTAATGTGTTATTACAGAGTACAATAACCCATGCATGGTATCACAATGATTGCATCAGCTTCAACTGTTTAATTTGTCATCTTGCTCACCGGTAGCCCAATTAACACATCTAATTGTGAACTCAGATCTACATGCAACAAATTCTAAAACCCCTAAATAGATACTATTTAAAGTGATCAATACTAGCAGTAATTGACATTACTAGCCAATTGTAGGAAGCTGGCTTTTTATGTAGTGTACCAAAAAAGAGGTACACTATAAAGAAAGTCTAGATTACCCATATTGCTTACAGCAATTAAATTAATAATCCCAAATGCTGTCTTTTGTGGTAGTGTGGGCGAGCAGTTTAGGCTTATCAGAGGGTAGTGTTAAGAATTTGTAGGACACACAGTCAATAAATGAGACAATCAAGAAACTCTATAACAATTTTAGAAAAATAACATATATATTAATACATACATATATATTAATACATATATATATATATATATATATATATATATATATATATGTAAAATGCTACTTACCAGTATGCATCTGTTCTTGTCATGTGGAGCTGCAGAGTTGTACACTTAGCATTAGACTACAAAGACTTCTTCCAAGACGACAACAACATGCAATCATCCGAGCCCAACACCAGGTGGCGATCTAATGCTAAGTGTACAATCTGCAGCTCATATGCCTCGAACACATATATATATATATATATATATATATACACACACACACACACACACACACACACACACACACACACACACACATACACATACACATACACATACAGGAAAACTCTTCGCAAATAGCCCGTTACCTCGGCAGGCAAAGAGCACAGACCACCGTGGCTTCGTCAGCTAAACTTTATTTAGATTCCATAGCTGGCGCTGCAACAGCCATTACGCGTTTCGTCCCTCACAGGGGACTTGATCACATGACACGCTTCTGGTAAGTTAGTTTAAATATTTTTGCTGTTTTTCTTTACTTTTTGTGCTGCTGAAACCACATGATTAAAACATTTAAAGTGACAGTGCTAAATATACTACAATAAAGTGACAGTGCATATCAAATCACCCTGTTTGTCTCATAATGCTGTTAAGAAACCGGTCAAAATTGTCGCAAAAATGCGTAACAAGATTTCATATGATGTCTAAACAACAAAATACTCAGTAACAACAAGAGAGAGAGGAATAGAAAAAGGAGCTTGTCCTTTTCCCCAAAAGTATATGTTAGAACAACGAGGACAAGACCTCAAGCAGGTATAGGTCAGGGATATTACCCTGGTGCCTGGTCAATTGGTGTTTCCTTTTTTAGATCCGGGCCGAAGAGGATGAGGCAGAAGACGAGGAAGGAGCCAAGTACATTGGGAAGAAGACGAGAACCTGAGTGCCAACACATGGAGCAAACAACCAGGCCCGAGCACATCCAAACATTAGTGACCAACTTATCTGATCACACACTCACTCACAAAGAAGAAGATCTATTAAATAAAGGTCTGGGCTTTTCACCTACGTCCAGATTGGACAATTTCAAGTTACATTGTGAACTTTCTGATTTCTTTCGCAAACTCAGGCTGAAAGCATTTTTTGAAAATCAGAAGCAACCTATGACACAAATACTGGATAAGGGGGACACAAACCTCAAACCAAAATCCACCTTCATACCCCCGCCTCACACAACACCTGTTGAACCTCTCACATTCGAGCAAGCTACTTACAATGCCATTGAAGACTTATCTGAACGACCAGTGTTCCGCAACACTAGTGCCAACCAGTATGCGGCCATAACTAGCCTAAAAAAGAATGACACCATAGTCATAAAACCGGCGGACAAGGGAGGGGGCATAGTGCTACAGAACAAAGAAGCATACCACCGCGAGTGCTTACGACTCTTGGATGATGATAAAAATTATAAACAGCTGAATGAAGACCTCACAAACGTGCTGAAAAAGAAAATTGACACCTTGGTCTTGGAAGTTGAAGCAAATGGTGACATCAGCCGACAAGAAGCCCTATTCCTTACCTCTGGAGAAAAACGGATCCCATACTTCTACACAATACCTAAAATTCATAAGAACAAAAACCCTCCACCTGGCCGTCCAATGGTTTCCAGTATTGAATCACTACTCGAACCATTAACACGTTTCTGCGATTTTTTCTTACAGCCATTGGTACAAGCGACACCCGCTTACCTAAAAGACACCAAGGACCTACTGGCTCAAATAAAAGATATTCCTTTTGATCCAACTACATCCATTCTGGCCAGTATGGACATTGAAAGCCTATATACCAGCCTGCCTCAAGATGACACTTTGGATGTCCTCCAGATCGCCCTGGAACAAGCAGACTGGCCCTTTAGAACACCTAGGAGCTTTGTCTTACAATGTGCAGAACTAGCCCTAAAAGACAATTTTTTCGAATATTAAGGCACACTGTACCTTCAACAGTATGGAACATCTATGGGCAGCACATTCGCGCCGAGCGTGGCAGGGCTATATGTGTCTAATTTTGAATCCCAATATGTTCTCAACACAGCATCCCCCTTCCATGATGAACTAGTATTTTATAAGAGATACATCGACGATGTCCTGTTCATTTGGCAAGGAACAGAACAAAAACTAATGGAATTCTTGATCTGGATCAATACACTGGATCCCAATCTCAGGTTCACACACTGCGTGAGCAGGGAAAGTATCACGTTCCTCGACCTGGATATACAAGCACAAGACGGCACCCTAACAACGAAAACACACTTTAAACCCACGGCAAGAAATTCCCTTCTCAGGTAAGAGAGTTTTCATCCTAGACCTCTACGTGAGATTCTTCCGTATGGACAGTACTTAAGACTGAGGCGAAATTGTAGTGAGATCAGAGACTACAAAACACAATCAGACGCCCTCACATAGAAACTTACGGCGAGAGGCTACCCCACAAGGATTGTCCAGAAGGCACAAAAACGGGCTAGGAACCAAAACAGGGATGCTTTACTTGAACCCACAGTAAAACCTGAAACTACCATTCCACTGACTTCCTTAACATATAACTCCATCTCTACCAAAGTTGCCAAAATCATCCAGAGCAATTGGAGTATACCGACTTCGGGTAAATTACAGTGGGAAAAAGCGTTATTTTCCTATAAAAGATCTCAAAATCTACGAGATAGCCTGGTATCCACACGCCCAAGACAAATTCTCAACAGAGATCAATAAGTTCTAAACTCCTGGGGCTTGCCTAATATCACCGGATATTTCGCCTGTGGTAATTGCAGCGTGTGTCATTTGACTAAGACTACAAAAAATCTGAACCTCCAACCAGACAAAACATGGCAAATCCGTAAACATACGAACTGTAATTCAGCTAACGTTGTTTATATGATCACATGCCCGTGCAGCTTAAGATACATCGGTATGACTTCCAGGAAAGTCAAAACCAGAATCTGTGAGCACAGAAGCAATATCCGGTGCAAGCGCCACACTACTAAACTAACTCACTATTTCCTGACTACAGGACACACCACGAACGACATGACATGGGTAGTCATTGAACAACTAGAGAGTAACAGACACAACCTGCAGAATGCGCTTTTGGAGAAGGAACAGCGTTGGGTGTATAGACTTCGGACCCACGTTACTGGCCTCAATGATAATGTGCCCTGGAACTCGATACTAAGACCATGAATCCTGGACACTGACCTACCACTAAGACCAGTTCATATACTCCCCTTCATTCCAAATGTTGACACACAAGTTCACCAGTCTTGTCGGTATGTAAAAAAAAAAAAAACGTGGCACACCATTACTCATTGCTATGCTTACCGTATAGGGGGCCCAGTACAGTAGTAGTACTGCACATTTGTGCTGCTTCCTCATCCACTTAGCAGCAGGATGCTTATTTATCCTGGTGTAGAGCTATATAGTTTGCATGCTAATTAGTCTACGCGTAATTTAATACAAGTGTTTAAAGGCATTCATACCATACAATACTAATTTTGTCACTGATACTTAAACGCTTTACTTTTGCGTTACATTCATAACCCCATTATAAAAGCGTACACCCATTTGCCTAATATAACCAGGCGTGTATGAATTACTCAGACCACATGCCCCAGCACGTTTTGGGCATCACATTTATCATTTTATTAAGTAGCAGACCTCTACTTCATGCCACACCTAGTTAGCATACCAGTTTCCTGCTACCTGGTGGCCTGCACTGGCGATCATGATGATATACCATCTTCCTCACATAATTAGTTCTGATGCACCATCTTTATTGTCTCAAAAAACTACCAGGCATACGTTTAATATTCTGTAACAATGCCCGCACACCCCTTTTTTGTGCATCATAATTTTCAATAAAGTAGCAGCGCTCTACGCACGTGCTGTACACTCCTGAGCAGCCGCCACTCTGCTCCCAGTCAGCATTCTAGTCTCTTTCAACCACGTGACCCGCACTCCTGATCACGTGGGTCTGCCGACTTCCGTATACATCGAACTCCCGGAACCGCTGTGTTACCGGATAAGCTCCACGTACCAGGTTTGAAAGCTAAGCTAGCAGTGACAAACGTGAGTAATGATCCATTCTCCCCCGACCAACAGTATGAATTCCCTGTAGACAGTCTACCGCCTATATCAAGAACTTCATGGCATCCTCATTTACTTACAGGGTCCCCTAGCACTCCTACATGAGGCTCGATCCATGTAGCCTCTTGCCCGTAAAGATAACGTGAGCAGTGCTCCTTCTCTATGTTACATGTTGTATTGTCTCGTTGTGTCCTTGCACATGTGTAATTGATTCTCAATACCTCATACCACGCGCTATTTTTAACATAGAGATATAGCCACACAGGATGTGCCACAGTTATATTTCTAAGCACAATTAGAACTTCACATTAGCAGCTAATAAAAGCCCACCTGGGACATCGTAACCACGCAAGGTTTATTATTTTTAGTGTTCCCGTGCATGCCGCACAAGATCCAGATATGCATGAAGTATGTATGTAGCAGGTATTTCCACCTGGGCAACTTTCGCTCACCATAGGCACAATATTAATCGTTCTGAGTATTAGGACAAAATGTAAATTGATACTTGTATAGCGCACTACTCACCCGCAAGGGTCTCAAGGCGCTTGTACGAATACCGCTGTGGAACCCATCCTGGCTTTCCCTGTGAGGTGTCCACTCGTGGGCACCCCCAAGGTGGAGGCCAGGCATCCGTAGCGTTGTGGGGGCCGTTGTGGAGATTAAGCAAGCTATTGCCCAGAGTTACAGAGCGGTCCTCCATGATTGGAATAGGCACCGAGGCGAGAATTATCAGGTCCGTGGAATTTTTGAGCCCAAGACCCGCCGAGGCGGGGAATTGAACCCTGGTCCCGGGTCAGACTTCTGCATCAGGGTCTGCCGCTCTAACCATTGAGCCACACTTCTCCACTGACAAGATATGCCTCGCATTGTTGTGCTTCCTTTTCAGATACTTTACGAACTGGATCTGTGAGTATATTGATCCACTACATACACAACGCGCTTTATGGTGCGCGTTGATATATTTATACACACGACTGTGCCCTTGTTTGGCTCAGCACACCAGTGGTCCTGAAGAAAGCCTCACGACTATCGTAGAAGGCTGAAACTAGAAGACCTACACTTTTTTGACTGAGATATAGAGGGACATTTTTGCCTCAATTATATCCCATCTATGTTTTTACCCATGTCATAGGACCCTTCCATTAAAACTTTTATAAGGGCATTTCCTATAGGCATTTTTAGCACATAATTCACCACACATAGCACTTGTTCACTAGTACACGAAATTCCGCTCCGCTGTAGACAGGCGTTGCAGCACAGCTGGATCGCACTCAGTGATCCAGCTGGGCCCCGATGATGAAGCATGCCACCTACCAGGTAGGTGGGTGAGGGGGATTCTTATCAACAAGAGCTTGTTGTTAACACCAATTGACCAGGCACCAGGATAATATCCCTGACCTATACCTGCTTGAGGTCTTGTCCTCGTTGTTCTAACATGAACAAAATACTCACATATGAATATTTCACTATAAATGTATAAATATAAATATAGATATGAATATAAATATGTATATAAATATATAATTATATAATTTCATTTGGTAAAATACAACTGTCTTGGCTCGTCCCAATAAAAAGTGTCAGTATATAAAACTTATTCAGTATGTGTCCACAAAGATCAGAATATACATACAGATAAGTCCTAATGCACAGTTCGTATGGTCCAGCCTTAATAGCAGCTTCAATAAAAATCCAAAATTCATATATGAGATTGTTTTTACAACTTGTTGTCAATGAAATCACAGCCTCCTATTAATATGTCCTATTGAACGAGATATATATATATATGTATATATATATATATATATTTTAACACCAAGAACTTCGTAATTGAATACGTACTTTGAGATATCAAATTTTACAGGTAGGTAAAACTTTCACGCAAACGCGTTTTTACGCGGTAATGTTTTCCTATGGAGAAAGGAACACATACTGCATAGAGGTACTTGCAATCCTATTCCGGGGGTCTCCTTTAAGACAAGGTGCTAGGGGGCCAAGGTCGAAAGTACTACCAGCAGTTTGAGTTTGCCTGCCCTGGAGTGTCTGGGTGCAGAGGCATTGGATGGGTTGGTAGCCTTTCGTGCTACTCTGTAGGCAAAGAGGACGGGCACCTATAAAAAGGCTGCAGAGGGGGACTTGGGAACTAGTCCGGGAGCTCCCAATGGGGGCTAAGTTTGTGAGGGTCCTGGGAGCATGGGAACACTGCCGGCTGTCGTAGTCCTGGGCAGGGGATCTCTGGTGCCGAGGGTTTCGGTCAGCTGAGCTTATGCGTCAAAGGCAATCACAGCTCTCTTTTAGACCTGAAGAGGGGATGGCTGGGTTACTCTTGGTGCTGGCTCTGCCATACTACTGTCATTTGTCAGGTGGTCAGTCGTTTTGGCGTTGGAGTCCGGATTGCACTTCAAACAAACTTTGGTTGCTTCAAGGGGTCCAGTACCCCAGGTATTGGTGCAGGGCGATTCCGGTTGATCCTTGCATCTTCACACTTGGTGGAGACACGGATCTGACTTCCTGGTGCACAGTGCACACCACCTTAGCAGCTACTGCATAAATGGATCCGGTGGTCAGAAGAACGGTTAACCGGGCATTGAGATAGGTGCCTGCAGACAAGTGGCTCCTCCAGATCAAGTGAGATGCTGACGGCTTGGCCAAGTGCTGGAGGTCATCCAAAGTTTTTGGCGGATGCACAGATGCAGGGTGAGTTGGATTGTGGAGAGGAGCAGGAAGGCAGAATTTGGAGCCAAAGTCCACCTGTATTCCGCAGTTCTTGCTTCTTCGGCTCTTCTTGGACCTTCTTCATGGGGCAGGAGAATCTGGGTTCCTGGTATCACGGGGCCACCCAAATGCTGAATTTAGGGGTGTTAATGGGAGTGAAGGATAGTAGCCAATAGGCTTCTTGCGCTTGGGGTCACTAGACACCCTATATGACCATTTCCTGTGGGGAGTGGGCATAACCCTGTTCCAGAGGTCCTAATTCCACCCGAAACAAAATGGTAGAATCCTTCTTTCATTGGGCACATAAGGCAGCCCACCTTAAGGGTGCGACTGGTTTGGTAGTGCACCACCCCTCCTTGCATAGCTAATTTCCCGCCTGTCCTGGTCCCAAAAGGGCCTCAGGGCAGGGGGTGGCAGCTCCCCGGTATGAAGGAAGAAAGGGTCACATATCAAGGGCAGCAGAGGCTTTGAACTCTCTGGCCTTGGTATGCAGATTCACTGGCCATCCTACTGGAGGAGGTGAAAACACCTCCTGCCAGAGAAGGCATTGTTCCTGACCTCCTATGACCTTGTAGGAGGGTGAGAAGATCTCTCTGCAGACTTCTATAGAGCAACAGTATTGCCTTGTAAAGTGTGGACTAAGGTCAACATTTAACACTGCATTTGCTCAATATGGAAAAGCCTCAAGACAGTGTAAAGGAGGTGGGTTTCACAATGGTGTAATAGTCGTGGATGCCCAGAGTAGGATTTATTTTGGTAAAGTCATACAAGTCTTTATGCACAGGGCAATGGAGGGGAAACTGCCTGCTTCTGTATCGCCTTGCCCTTCTTGGAGCTGGTGTAACCCAGAAATAATTGGTCATCAGTCCGAAAATCAATGGACCTGTCAATATAAAAACTGAAAGTCTACTAGGGTAAAGGCGTCCTATGCTTTCCTCTTCATGTTTGGAATGAGAAGGTGGGTAGAACTGAATGAATGATTAACAAATATAAAACGAAGACTACCTTCAGGAGCAGGCAGTTTCCTATGAGGGGGTTTGAATTCAAGATCAACCGCAGGAGAGGGGACAAGACCATTGTCATAATGAAGGACCACAGAGCTGCCATCATACATGAACAAAGGGGGCAGGAGTTTAGCTGTCCCACTACTATTGAAGCTATCATGGTACACAATGGTGGGCGTCTGAACGAGATCTGAATCCAGAGAGATGAATAGCCAAAAACTCACCCCAGTAAAAATGGGTAACCGATTCAACGTTGATACTATTGACTGAGCTTGTGTGGGTGGCAAGGTTGCAGCTTTGAGCAGGGAGGGATTTTAGGTCAATACTGGAATAGCACTGGCGGCATGACCGCGGGATCAACCGGCACCAAAGTTGAAGCTGCCAGCTGAGGTATCTTGACTTTATTGGCACATATCCTGAGTTATAGTTAATGGAGTGTGGTATGTATTGGGGCCCATTTTAGTCACACCCAGGAAGAGTAGGATAACTGCAATTTAACATTACTCCTACCAAACATTTCTCAAAGTGATTTTACGAGCAATCCAAAATTACTGTAGTTGAAACTTTACAATTTCTTTAAATTGACAAGAAATGAAAAAGCACACACATCTCACTTTACCCAAAATACAGTGAACAGAACAAAGAGAAAAATTACAATTTAACAAAGTTTCTTACGTTGACAAGTCCCTCCATTGGTAGGGTCTCCATAATATCCAGATATACAGATATCACAGTTCTTTCCAGTTGTCAGATTCTCACACTTTTCACAAATGCTTTCATTGATGCATTTACTATGTCCATTGCACTGGCATGCTGCAAACAAACAAAATAATTATCACTGATGATATATTTTACTCAAAAGACAATTATGACCTTTACAATAAAGCTGGAAAACAGGCACTCAACACAATCACTGCCAATGCCTAGCATAACTAAAAAGGTATTTGTGCTCTCCTAGGGCAACAAAGTGAACTCTACAACGTGTCTTCAGTAACAAAGTTCAAAGTAAACACACCTATCACATATTCTATGTTTATACAGCATGAGGCTTCCAAGTAAGTAACCACATTTGAAACGACTACCTTGAATTGAAAAGATAGTACTTAAAATGTGCCGATTACAGTAATAGTTAAATAACAAATCCCATTTTTTATGCATAGTGGTTGCCAAAAAAATAATGGAAGTCACTATCTTCCTGTGCATCAAAGTATAACTGGGTATTTTAACCCGTTTACCGCGGCGAATATTCGGCCGCGGTGCGGGCTTTCTGAAGGGTGGGCGGGGCTGCGTCGGCCAACGGTCGTGCGCAGCACCATGGAGGGAGTACTCCCGTCGGCCGAACAGGTAAATGCCACCATATATTATGAAAATAAGTGTGCTGAAAAATCTATTCTCTCTGCCTAAATGGTCAATGGTACAGGCAGCGAGACTAGAATTGGGAATTACCTCATGGGGCATAACAGCTTGCATGGCATTACTGCGCTTTTGGCAGCGTGTGGGATCGGGTGATGAACAAAAAATCTGACAATGGTGCAGGAATGAAATTGTAAATAGTGAGCTAATTTGGGCTACTGAGACCAGAGACACAGTCAATAAAGCGTGTTGTATGTTAAAGCTTAAGTCGTGCCCCCAGTACCTTCAACTCAAGATATAAAAGAGGGAATGGAGGATCCTGCTTAAAGAAATATCTTGAGTACAGGACCAAGATTACCTCTTGAGGAAAAGCTCAGTTCTCCATATGGCCACAGCGTGGCAAAAGGAACTACACTTCCCCTATATTGACAGTCTACCTAGCTGCCCATTAAGGCGAGAAGTGTTAAGGTTAAGAATTGGAGTAAACCCATGCTATGCGAATGAAGGGGTAAAAAGTTTCATGATAAATAATAAAGGAAAATGCACCTGCACCTTAGGTACAACATTTGATATACATATTTTATTGGATTGCCAGAAGATTTCAGAGGTTCGAAGAGAGTTTGTATGTCTGATTTTTAAAAGTATGATATTAAAAATAGGACGCAAGCAGTAAACCTTTTAATGGAAATGATTAACAGACATAGCTTGTGCCATGGGAAAATATATCAAAAAAGTTAAAGAGTTCCTTAAATGTAATGAGAATTGAGATGATTAGGTGTTAAGTGTACGAGGAGAAGGAGCCATGAAAGGGTATAAGTTATGTGGTTAAAAACACACGATGTTCGAGGAGATTAAAATGAATTTGTGTGCATTAGAAATTTTAAGAATTTTTTTTAAAAGCCCTGAGAGTTATTGGCTCCAAGAATGTGTATAGATCTATTTAAAAAATGTTACATACCTATTTTATTGAATGCTATGTTGCCCATTTGTATACTTTTATGGTTGTTAAAGATCAAATAAAGTTTCTATTGAACTCTGAAGTGTGCGGTCTAAGATTATATCATCTGTTTTACATGTTCCTATTGCAACAAGAAAAACATTACTAGTTATAAAAGTCACTGTGAAGCTTTTAGTGCTGTAGATTAAATACTATCCACACTTCTACCATCTAGTGTTTGGCTTGTAACATTACAAATGGTTTGTGGTAGTCTGAGGAGTTCTGGCTGTGGGGTGACTTGTGAAATCTCCCCAAAAATCCAAATTGAACTAGCACACAGACTTCACCGTAAACTGTTCCCTCCACATACTGAACCACACTGACAGGGTCGCTAGCAACTGTGTCTCAGGGAAAATAGAAGATATTTGAAAGGGTGGTCACACGTTTGGTAAGAAGCTGGAGTACATCTGTAGTATGTCTGTCTTTATGTACTTGCTTAGGTGTTTTTTCCACTGAAAAAAGCACAAGTTCACTAATCCTCTTAAGAGAGTTAATAGCCGTAATGAAAAAATCATTTCAAGAGAGGGTGCTTCAGTGAGCTTTATTGAACAAGTTGCGTACCTTTGGTAATGATTTCGCTGTAAGAGACATATATCAGAGATGGATTCCTTACCTTAGAATTACCTCTAGGTGTCAGACTGGATCCAGAGAATTTTTCTTCAGTAGTACCCCTGCGCATCGTTAGGTGGGGTCAGTCGACTTCGCGTTGTCTTTATCGCCGGAATGATGTTGCGATATCTACTTACACGCCGCCCCTGCGTGCTGACGTCAGTTCTTTACACGACATTCCACACCAGAAGCGCAGAGCCATGAAAGACACTGACCACTGGTGCATAAAACTAGGGCCCCGAAACAAGTGTCTTACCCTAGAAGTCAGTTTGCAGAACAGGGAGGATGGGTGAGGCGGTGAGGAATCTATAACTAATATATGTCTCCTACAGATATATCGTTACCAAAGGGAAGTAACTTGTTCATGTGAAATAGACTATTGGTTACGGATCCCTTACCTTACAATAGATACCCCAGCAATACCAACCCCGGAGGTGGGTCTGAGAACCAAGTCCACCCCAGGAAGTCTTGAAGAACAGAGCAGCAAAAGAAGCCATTTCTCCAAACTTGGTTGTCCAGGCAGTAATGTTTAGTGAAGGTGTGCAATGAAGCCCACGTGGCTGCCTGACCGATGTCATGAAGGGGGACTCGCCATCCCAAAGCAGAAGTGGCTGCCATCGCCCTGGTGGAATGGGCGCGCAACGCTACTGGAGGTTCCTTTTTTGCCAAGGAATAACAGATTTTAATGCAAAGAACAACCCATCGAGAGATGGTTCGTTTTTGCACAGCCCTACCTTTCTTGGCGCCCACATAGCCAACAAAGAGCTGATCATCCACCCGCAATTGTTTTGTGTGATACAGATAAAATGAGAGTGCAAGTTTTGGATCCAGATGGTGGAGCCTCTCTTCCTCTTTAGTAAGTTGTGGGTGGGAAGAAGGTGATCAAAGTGATGGCATGTCCTATGTGGAAAGAGGAAGAAAAGAAGGGTGAGTTCGAAGTACAACCTTATCTGGATGAACAGCAAGGAAAGGAGGTTTAGAAGAGAGAGCTTGAAGTTCACTCACCCTGCGAGCAGAGGTGATGGCAACTAGAAAGGCAGTCTTTAAGGTCAATAGTCTGAGAGGACAATTATGTAGCAGCTCGAAGGGAGTGCACATAAGGTAAGTCAGAACAAGGTTCAAGTCCCACTGGGGCATTACGAAAGGAATAAGAGGAAACAGGTGAGTAATGCCCTTAAGGAAACAATTTAAAATAGGGGACTTGAAAAGAACAGGCTGATCAGGAAGGCGTAGAAAGGCCAAAACGGCAGAAAGACAGCCTTTGAGGGTGTCCAGACCACAGCCCTATTGGGACAAAGAAAGCAGGAAGAGGAGAACCTCAGAAAGGGGGCAGAAAGGGGATCCACAGCATTTGCTATGCACCATGCCACAAATTTGTTCCATCTTAGTAGAGGGACACCTAGCTGCCAAGGTAACATTACAGACTTCAGGAGGAAGGTCGAAGGCTGTCAACTGTCACCGCTCAATCTCCACACAAGGAGGTGGAGGCTGGACAGGTTCAGGTGGAAGACCTTCCCCCTGCTGCTGCGAAAGAAGATCCTCCCAAAGTGGCAGCCTGATAAGAGGATTGATTGCCATGTTCAAGAGCTCGGGAAAACAGACTCTTCGTGCCCTGTCCGAAGCCACAAGAATTACTTGGGCACGGTCGTACTTGATCTTCTCCAGCACTCTGGGCAGAAGTGGTACATGCAGAAAGGGGTACAGGAGGACACAACTCTACTTGCGACAAAAAGTGTTGCAGAGCGAGAACTGCACTGCACTACTCTCCCTTTGAGAGAAGGAAGGAATGCCTTCAGTGCTAGACGAATTGCCCGGAGCTCCAGAAGCTTGATGTGGAGCACGGACTCCGCCACAGAACAGAGGCCTCTGATTTCCGCCTCTCCCAAGTGGCCGCCCCATCCCATGAGTGATGCATCGGTCACCACTGTGAAATCTGGTTGGGGAAGGGAGAGCGATCTGCCGTTGACCCACTCCTGGCTCGTGAGTCACTACTGCAACTGATGTGCAGTCTCCGCCGAGATCTGGACGACATCAGACAGATTCCCCTGATGCTGCACCCACTGGAACTTCAAGTCCCACTGCAGAGCCCGCATATGCCATCTGGCATGATCCACTAGCAGGATGCAGGAGGCCATGAGGCCTAGCAGGATGCAGGAGGCCATAAGGCCTAGCAGGATGCAGGAGGCCATAAGGCCTAGCAGTCTCTGGGTCATTCTCACCGAAATCCGAGAGAGCTTGGAATATCGGTATCATAGCCCTAATATCCCGGACTCGCTGTTTGGGAGGATAGGTCCGAGAATCCGCTGCGTCCAGAACCGCTCCAATGAAAACAAGCTTCTGAGAAGGGTGCAGATGCGACTACACCACGTTGACTGTGAACCTCAGCGAATGCAGGAGGTCCGCCGTAGTCTGGAGGTGGTCGACGACAGCCTGGGGCAAGCTTGCCTTAAACAACCAGTTGTAGAGATCGGGTAAGACTGGAACCCCTGATCTGCCCAGTAGAGCTGTGACCACCGCCTTCACTTTCGTAAACACCCGAGGGGCACCGGTAAGGCCAAAGGGAGCATGGTAAACTGAAAATGCTTGTGGCCTACCGTGATTCATAGGTAACGCCTGTGAGCCGGCAGGACGAGGATGTGGAAATAAGCATCCTGCAAGTCCAACGCTACCATCCAGTTTTTAGGGTCGAAGGCAGACCGGACCGGAGTCAATGTCAACGGAGGAAGCAGTTGACGTCCCTGAGGTCCAAGATAGGACGCAGGCCTTTATCCTTCTTGGGCACCAGAAAGTAGTGGGAGTAGCGGCAGCCACAACCTACTTCTGGCACAGGGACTCTCTCCATGGTTCCCTTGGCCAAGAGAGCTGCAACTTTCTAACGGAGATGGGCCAAGTGGTCCTCCGACATGCGATGGAGTGTAGCATGGATGGCGGGGTAGTCTCGAAGGGGAGGAAGTAGCCCCTTCGGTCTATCTGCAAAACCCACCTGTCCGAAGTGATGATGTGCCAGTGGTGGAGGTGAAGGCGGATCCTGTAGCCCACTGGCAACTAGAGGCTCTGAAATGTCGGACTAGGAAGGTTTGGAGGCTGCTGCAGAGGTGGCACTGATAGACTGGCCCGCCCCGCTGGCCTCTAGACCCACGACGGTGGATCTCACGTCCACGGCCCCACAGAAGCTGGACAGCCTGTGTGGGCCTGTGGCTCTGGGCACGACATGGTGAGGCACCACTTCCATAGCCACGAAAGGGGCGAAAAGCAGACTACGCGGGGCAAGAGGTGGTAGCGAGTCCCAAGGATCTGGCCGTAGCCCTAGAGTCATTGAAGAGCTTGAGCGCATTGTCTGCCTTGTTGCCAAACAAGCGACTGCCATCATAGGGCATGTCCAAAAGAGTCAATTTGAATCACCCAAGAAGCCAGTGGACCTCAGCTAGGCGTAGCGTCTCAGGGCTACGGATGTTGAAATCGTTCTGCCTAGCGCGTTGGCGGTGTCCAGCCCACAGTGAATGTTTAACACTCGGGCACTGGGACAGCACTCACGCCACCGTATCCCCACGGAGTGAGTGTAATGGCCCAACAGACAGGCAATGTTTCCCGACCGCAGTCCCAAGCTGGAGGAAGAAAACATTTGTCCAGCTTCTTGGGTTCCCTATCTGGGGTAGCAGTAGGGAACGCACCTTTGGATCTTGAGGCTTGGACCACCAAGCTCTCAGGGGTAGGGTGTTGGGAGAGGAAATTGGGGTCACCGAGGGCCGGGGGGTGGCGTCGGGCAATCATCCAATCCACAAGAACCCCTATGCTGGGTTTGGACCAGGTGCCCAGAAGGATGTCCATGAGGGCCTCATTGAACAGCAGCAGGGGCTCCGAAGAGGCTGCTGCTGGTTGAAGCACCTCAGTCAGGAGGTTAGTCCTGACTGCCACCATAGGTAACTCAAGGCCCAAGCCCTCAGCCACCTAACGCAACACCACAGCGTAGGAAGCTCCATCTTCCGTAACCACAGTAGGGGTAGAATGCATACCAAGGTCTGGGGATGTAACCAGGCCACTGGCCTCACCCATTTCTTCTTGCCAGTCCGGCATTTCCAGCTGGTCTGCTAGAGGGCCAGTAGACCCTTCCCAGTCCCCTCACCCTCCTCTGGCTGCCACTTAGGGCGATAAGGAACGCCAGGCTAGAACAGAGGTACAACAGAACATCGGTCAACGCCAGTCCGGCTCCATGTCCACGTCGAGGGGAGGCCGAGGTAGACGCTGGCTGGGGACACAATTGGCGTCGGAGGGGGCAGAGGTGTCGCCAATGGATTTGGCACCAGAGGAGGACTTGTAAGGTAGACCGGCACTGATCCGGATCCAGGCCTGGATCCTTGGGGGCCCTGCCGCGCTGAAGCCGCAAGCATCGAAGGCCTAGAAACCCCAGCCGAGTCCGCGGGGCCCAAAGGCGCGTTGGCAGAGTTGGGCTGCATAAAGATGGAGTGGAGGGCTTCGCAAAAGATATAGAATTGGGCAGGGGTTGCCCTGGCTGCCGGGAAAGGAGGGAAGCTCGGCGCCGACCCCACAGGCTCTGTGAGCGTAGCCAGACTACTTCCTTCCGCATCCCACGTCACGCCGGCCGACGGAAGGGGAGAAGGCGAAGAACAACAGTGCTTCTTCGCCTTCTTCTTGTGCTTCGACTTACCCGAACACCTCTAAGAGGAGTGATGGCGGTGACTCCGCGACTGGTCTCACGACCTCCCTCTCGACCGAGACCTCGAACAGTGCAGAGCTGACTGCCAGGCCTCGAGAAGCTTTCGGAACCGCTCCTGCAAAGACTTCGGGCTCATGGCCTGGCAGTCAGAGCACGACTTCGGGTCGTGGTCGCACTCCAGGCACCAGAGGTACAAGAGATGTGAGTCCGTGACCGACAAACTTGTGACAGAAGTCACAATGTTTGAAGCCGGTCCATCGATGTGACATCCCTTGCACCAGTCCGACTCGAAAAAAGAAGTAGACAAAAAGTCGACAAAACCAGTAAAATAAAGACTAAGGGTACCACTCTCTCCGGATCAGCGCAGGCGTCAGCGTGCAGGGGCGGCATCTAAGTAGATACCGCAAAGTCATTAGGGCGATCACGACGCCAATGACAAACGCGGAGTCAACTGACACCACCTACCGACTCGCAGGGGTACTGCTGAAGAAACATTTTCCAGATCCAGTCTGTCGCCAGGGGGTAATTCTAAGGCAAGGAATCCATAGCTAATAGTCGCTTTCAGATAGGACAATATTAATTGGTGTGGAAGGAATCAGAGGCAACCTACACAGGATTACCCTACTAAGACTTTTCAAGAAAACCATAATGAAAGAAATTGCAAGTTTTTGTAGGTGGAGAACAGGCCCATCCTTTGGGGCCCCTTATCTCGGAAGTGTTGGTTGAGAACATGGGGAGTTGATTCTGCTAAGGAAATCAGCATATGTTTTGTCTACCACTAGCAGAGACTCGTCAAAAAAATATATTTGTTGGCAGACCAATGCCAAACTGCTTGTGACAAATGCTTACGTTCCTCCTCATATTGTGATGTAAAATTTGTTGTCAGTTCAGATTAGGACCACCTTGTTGAGGAGTCAGTTCGAAAGGCTGGAAGAGGTAGCAACACAACTCTGTGCTCTAGTACACTGATGTGTAAGACGCATTTTTTAGGTGACCAGTGAAGTTTGCGTTGACGGTCACCTATGGAATAAGGCGGAAAATGGTCTGCCCAACAATAGGTCGTTCTTGTTGCACCATATTATCGTGTACTAAACATTGACTATGCTTAAACTAAACCTTTCTAGTCCAGTCACTAGTGACCATTGTCCGACAAGACATTCCTGTAGAGGATGCAAGTGTAATTTCTTAACAATTTATTATCCTTCTCATACAAAGTATACGGCTGACTATCAGATCATGCTTTTAGACTGATAGAATATGCAATGCAAATTGAGTTGCTGCATCTATTTCAAACTGTTTTCTTGCAGTATCAAATGGCTTGCTTTCTTTTTTGGGAGGCAGGGTGTATCCTGTATCCTAAATGATGGCTTTTTTCCGTGTTGTGAACAGCAGCAAGTCCAAACATGCTCACAAGTGAATAATGGACCTTGATGTGTGGGCCTAAAATCCTCTAGTAGCTGTGTTGTAACCATCTCGACTTACGCAGGGTCCTTCAAATTCTCCGAGTACTTTAAAATAGTTCTTAGGAGTGGCAAAAACAGGGCGCTCCTGGAAAGGATCTCTGTCAGGAAATTGCCCTTCTCCTCTTTCACTTGCAAGAAAACTTTGTTGTGCTGTCGTGGCATTACAGAAATATTCTAAGGTTTCGTTATCCTGACCATCCAATCTGTAATCATGCCCAGTATCTTCTTGATGTGCTGTTGATCCTGGTATGGATGCTGTGGATGGGTCATCTCAATCCAATTGAACAGTGTGGCTTGAAGTCATTTTTAGGTGGTGAAGTTGTTAAAAATGCTGCCAGTTTTCCTCTTCCTTTAGATAGGCAAGCTCTGATCTCTCTAAAACCCCTCCTGAGCTAGTTCTTCTTATTAAGTTGCTGTATGGATTAAGGGACATGAAGTAATCAGCCTTGTGTAGGTTTGATGTAAATCATCCTCTCCATCCTAGCTTCAGGTTGTGCTGCATCGCTGTTTTCCTGTTGTGGCTACTTTGTGCTGGGCACCAAAGACTTACTCAGCTTTGGAGCAGAGCTAGGCGCTGAAGGGTGACCACCTCTACCGACACCAACCTTGCAACCAAAGAACTCCACAGATGGATCTCCAACTGCGCAGACGAACTCGCACCCCTACATAACTCCAACAGACAGCGTCCCAGGAAGGCCACCTGGTTCACCTCCAACCTCCAAGAAGCCAGACGCACCTACAGACGTCTTAAGGAGAACTGGGGAAACAGCAAAATGCCAGAAGACCGCTCCACCTACAAGAACGCAATGACTGATTACCACAAACTCATCAGATCCATCAAAAGGACCTTCCTCCAAAACAAGATCAACGCCAACTCCATCAACTTCAAGGAACTCTTCAGCGTCATCCAGGAATTCACCAAACCCCCCAGCGAAACCACGGACATCACCCCCTCCCAGGACCTCTGCAACAAACTCTGATCTTACGTCGAACAGAAAATCAAGGGACTCTACAACCACTTCAACGACCAGACACCGGACGCCAAAAACACCTCCTTCTCCAGCAACCCCAGCCAGTCCATCATCTCCTCCTGGACCCCAGTCACCACCGAAGACACCATTTCGACCACAAAAGGCATACACGCAGGAGCCTCCCATGGACCTCTGCCCGCCGCCCATATCGCTCCAGAGCTACGACGCACCATCAACGCCACCTTCAAGACTGGCACCTTCCCAGACAACTGGAAACGCGCAGAAGTCAGACTGCTCAAGAAGCCCTCAGCAGACCCCACAGACCTCAAGAACTACCGACCCATCTCCCTCGTCCCCTTCGCAGCCAAAGTCACCAAGAAGACCATGAATGCCCAGCTAACAAAATTCATTAAAGAAAACTCCACCCTCAACTCCCCCCCCCCCCCCCCAAATCCAGATTCCGTACCAAGACTGCTCTACTCATCGCAACAGACTACATCCTCACCCTTCTCGACCAAGGACACACCCCGGCCCTCATCCTGCTAGACCTCTCCACAGCGTTCGACACAGTCTCCTACCACACTCACCACCAGTTTCCACAACGCCGGCACACAGGGAACCGCCCTCAATTGGATCCGTTCCATCCTCACAGGCAGAACCCAAAGAATCAGACTGCCACCCTTCCTCTCCGAACCCACGGAAATCAACTGCAGATTATCCCAAGGATCTTCACTCAGCCCCACGCTCTTCAACATCTACATGGCCGCCATCGTCAGACAGCACAGACTCAGCATAGTATCCTAAGCCGATGACACCCAGCTCATCCTCTCCCTCACCAAGGACCACACCACCACCAGACTCAATTTCCAGGAAGACAAAGGACGTTGCATCCTGGATGAGCAACAGCTGCCTGAAGCACAACTTGGAGAAGACAGAGGTCCTCATCCTCTGACCCTTCCCCTCTGCATGGGAGAACACCCGGTGGCCTACGGCAGTCCTACTACCCCCACCGACCACGCCCGTAACCTCGCATTGTACTCGACTCCTCACTCTCCACGTCAAGACAGGTCAGCACTGTCGCCTCCAGCTGCTTCAACACCCTCCGAAAGACCTTCAAATGGATCCCCCACGAATCAGGAAAGACCATCACCCACGCACTCATAACCAGCAGACTGGACTACGGAAACGCCCTCCAAGTCTCTGCTCCAAAAACTCCAGACCATACAGAACACCTCAGCCAGGCTCGTCCTCTGCATCCCTCGACACAAACAATACCTGCGGAACCTCCACTGGCTCCCCGTCGAGAAGAGTCACTTTCAAGATACTCACCCACGCCTACAAATGCCTCCACAACACCAGACCCCAATACCACAACGAGAGAATTTCCTTCCACGTACCCAAGAGGAACCTCCGATCTGCTGACCTCGCCCTCGCCGAAAGCCCGCGCATCAGCAGAGCCAGATCAGGTGGAAGAGGCTTCTCCTACATTGCAGCCAAGATCTGGAATGAGCTCCCGATCTACATCAGAGGCACTCACTCTCCCTGAAGATCTTCAGGAAGACACTCACGACCTGGCTTTTCCACTGAACGGAGCTGCTCACCCCACCCCCCAACAGCGCCTTGAGACCCTCACGGGTGAGTACGGTGCTTATTAAGCCCCTAATAGATTGAAATTCTCTCCGCTCCACGGTTTATGTCACTGACTTTTGAGACTTTGGGTGGCAAGAGTTCTTTTTGACATCAAACATTTTCAGCAACAGTGGGTACAGCTGAATGTAAAGTAAAGTAAAGTCCACATTTGTAAAGCGCACAATCACCCGTAAGGGTCTCTAGGCGCTGGGGGCCGTCGGGAAGATTAAGCGAGCTATTGCCCAGAGTCACATGGTGCTGGGCTAACCTGCCGCCGGAGCCGGGGATCGAACCGTGGTCCCCAGATTCCAACGTCAGTCGCCCTGGCCGCGGCGCCACACCTCTCCCTGTTGAAGTTGAATGTTGAAGTTTGTTCCGAGAAGGTCCTTCAGTCAAGGAATGGTGTTCTTTGGGGCCATTCCTTGCCATGCAGCCGAGGTACCTTTTAAAATACATCACAGGTTGAGGTAGACCCTTGCCTTGTGGAGGGATTGTATTTTATCAAGTCTGGTGGTTTTATGACCAGTCCAAGGTGTTTGGGCCTACAGCCCTGGGCGTCCTTCATTGCTCAACAGTAACAAGGTAGTCAAAACATCCTTTCAATAGTCTAGCCTGAAACAATCTGAGGTGGAGTCTGTCATGGTGGGGGTTGGGGGCTTTAGGGGGGTTGGTGTAACTTCAAACCCAGATTATTTTTAATGCTCTAAACCCAAAACTAGATGGCAGGAGTGTGCACAGCAGGCGATCTACAACAACACATACTGCAAACAACAACTTACCTTCTGTAACACTCCTCCTGGTGGTTAATTGATCTTACCACACATTCTTCACCTTTATTACACCTCAAAAAGCCAGGCTGGACACAGAGAACTTCAACAGCAGTGCTCTAATGAGCCAGCTGGATGGAGTGGCACTGCTCTGCGCAGGCTCTGTACCACCCCATAAGTGACCGAACAGAGCAACATATGAGCACTAACTCCGCATGGTGACGTATGTTTTTTCTCTTTTCTGTCACCTCCGATGTAAAGCGTAGATCAATGGTTGATAACAGTGTGCTGATATCTAGCTTGGGATCCGGTTAAATGTTAAGAAGGCCACTCCACAAAATGGAGAGGTGCGAGAGTAATGAGGAATCTGTGGTTAGAAAGATTATCTTCCAGAAAGAGCAGTACTTAACGTAAGCAACTTGTTCTTTAAAGGTGTGAGGAAATGTTGTTTATTATATGTGTGCCTGTGAGACTTCACTGTGAAATAAACTCACAAACCTGCTGAGTCCAGTCAAGCTCGTTTGTAAAACATTAGCTCAGCCCTGGATAACTGTGACTTTGAGCAGTCAGGTTTAAACTAAGGAACAAGTGCAAAGCATGAAGAGACATCAAAACAATTGAATAAAAAAAAAACGAAAAACTCAAGAAATCCACCACCAATTCATGAAAATAGACTGTATTGTTATGAAGTTACAGACACCAAAAAGAACAAGATCCACAGGAGGGTTACAGAGAGATAAATACTTGAAGAAACAATAAATCACAGCTTTTTACTCAACTGCAAACAAGCATTGATAAATACCACAAAACCGGGACTTGGAAACTTTTACTAAACTCTGACAAAGTTGTGTGCAGTCACTTCCATTTATACTTGGCGACCGACTCCAGGAGGGAGCAGGTCAGGGGGGACCAACAAAGCTCCAAGGAACAGTTACCTTGAGTGAAAAATCAGGCTCCAGTAAAGTTTCACCCCTTGGCTCCACGAGCACGGTGGGGTGTTTCTAGCCACACAGATCAATGTCTCTCGAACTCCATATGTAGTCTAGCCAAAAAACTGTTGCCACTGGTCTACTGTGACAAGTGTCAGGACTGTGTCTTTCAGGCTGCAATTCGGTAGTGAGCAACAATCCAGTGATATGGACTACCAACTCACCAAGGCAGGCTTCTTTAGCTTTTGTGGCCATGGTGCTGAAACAGCAGTCAGCCAACTGACTCTAGGAGTTTCGTCTTCGGTCTGCGGCTCAGGGACGACTCTTCCTCGAGCAGAGCACCACAAGCACGGTTCATTTTGCTAGCTCAAAGAGCAGCAGGTGCAGACCTACTTCGGTGCAGCCTCTCTTTGCCTGGTCCAGGCTCAGCAGGGCAATCCTTCTTTAGTCTTCACCTGTACAGAAAAGATTTGAGGTCTGGGTGCCTAATTAATGCCTAGAAAGTGCCCTCAGGGGATGCGGTGGTCACTAGCCAATGAGCTACTTGTATACCTCCCATCTCATGCCAACTTCCTATAAAGCACATCATCTAGCTATCCCCGAATGCTGTGTTCTGTCTACACTAAAAATGGCAGAACCCCTCTCTTGGCTTATGGAGCTTGGTTGCCCACCTCAAGGGTGCGGCTACCTTAGAGCTACATGCCCACAGGAAGACCATTCTAGCCACTGGTTTCCCCTCTCTGTCCAGAACTTCACCACTTCCAGTGAAACAAAAGGAGCAGCCATTCTTGTATGTGCTTGAGATTCGCCCATCAATGGCCGATTCCGCATTTGAAGATCCCCTTTTAGGGTCATACCGTATTTGGCTTTTCCTGCCAGGAAGAGAAAATTCCTCCTCCATCGGCAATCTATTTACTTCCTTTCCTGGGTATCATTCACACCTCCCCCAGGATTTCAGGAGGCTGTCTTGAAAGACCATCTTTGTGTGCAACAATAAACTGGCACTGGAAAACCTTGGGCAACAAAGTAACAACTTAGCAGAAGGTTGCACTTTTGCCACCAGTGACAATAAATCAAATGTAACAATTAAATCAGATTTAATGCACTAGTTCTTTTGACACCTTGAAGTACCAATCTTAGTAGTACCATTCAGAAGTTAACATTGCTGAAATGTCAGCATGCAACTCTGCACTCACCAATGGGGTTACTAACCCTATGAAAGCATAGCAATGTTTTTTTGTTTTGTTTTTTAGACATTTGACCATGAAAATGAAGGTCCAGCCTTTTAATATAATGCACCCAGCACCTTTAAGGTGCAATAGGCCTGCTTTAGGGGTGACTTACACACATTAAAGGTGATGGCTTGGGCTTTGCCATTGCCTGAAATGGCTAAGTCTAATTAGCAGTTCAAATCTGCTCTGCCAGCCAGCAATTGCATGCTGGGAGCCATGCTTTTGCCTGGTCACACTCGTGGTGGCACAACTAGTGCTGCAGTCCATGAGAGTAAACATTAACTTACAGGTCATAGTTCCCCAGAGTACCATATATTAGGGACTTACAAGCAAGTTTTGCAAATAGGGTATGAGCCAATTAAAGCATGTACTTTTGATGGGTCGGAGAGCATGCACTGAGAGGGATTAGGACATTTCAGAGTCATTGCACGAGTGCCTAGTAGTCGAAATAGGGGCAAAAAGTGGAGGTGACCTGGCAAGAAACCTGTTTCCGTCCAAGATGGATACATCTAACCGTGAATTCCTCAACTTTAGAAAAGAAACTAAGGCAGTACCGCTCCCCCCAACGGAGGAGGATCTAGAGAGTGGACCAAGACCAAACTATTCTGCGGGACCGAGCGAACAAAGTGACATTCTCGTTGGATCTTGCTGTAAAAAGCTGTAGTACTTTGTGAACGCATCACCTTGGAGGAAACTCCAGACTGCAAAACTAAGGACACTGCATGCTCCCAACCATAGCAAATAGATATATCCAGGGATTCCCTAATGATAGAAAACAAAACACCTCAAAACACCTCGGGACAGAGACACCACTTGTGATATACCACACGCCTGCTCAGTTTATTCACTCCGGCCTTTAGGAATCCTGCCAGGTGGCTGGCAACCAGGATGATTTTCTGTTGTTCTTGCCACCTCCAGAAACTAACCCCCAGATTCATGAAACCCATTTTCTGCAAATTCTAAATTGCGAAAAATACCGAATCGCAATTTAGAATTCGCATAATGGGATTCGTGAAATTATGCGATAAAAAATAGCGATTCGCATTCGGCCGCAAACGTCGATTGCGAATTTCCCTAAAATCGCAGAATAATCGCTAAATCGGACAATTTCCATGTTGAAATTGCGATCTCGCTATTAGCGAAATCGCAAATTGCGATCTCGCTAATAGCGAGATCGCAAAAACAGGAAGTCCCATTTCGAGCACAGTGATGACATCACAACCAGGAAGCAGGCTGTTCCCACCCTCATTCTGAATACTGAAGCTGATTTGGAAGCAGCACTGCCCAGAGCTCCACTCTAAACCATCTCCAGCTTTGATTCAGGATACACCCCACTGCAGCAATGTCACAGGATGCAGCAGAGAGCAGTTCCACTGGGAGAAAGAGAAATATTAAATTCTCAGAACAGGAGCTTGAACATCTGATTGAGGGAGTCAGTAGAGATCATGACAGACTGTTTGGGAAGGACTCCAGGAGGGTGCCAGAGGCCGACAAACGGCGAATTTGGTTACGCATCAGCGCAAAAGTCAATTCTGTTGGAGTCACCCAGCGATCAATCGACGATCTCAAGAAGTGGTGGTACGAACTCCGAGGTCGTGCCAAGGAGAAGATCGCCGAGAGGCTGGGTGAGCGTGCTGCAACAGGAGGGGGAGATCCAACAGTCCCTCCCAACACCCCATTGGAGGACCTCGTTGAGGACACCTTGCAACCTGAGGCATGCGTGGGGGTAACCCGGCTGGACTCCTCCCGACCCACCCAAGAAAGCCAAGGTAAGTGCCATGCGACTGCGACCCTGTCCCCTAACAATGGCCATGACCCTAGAGCTACCCATTAAAAAACCCCAGTCATGCAGCCAATGCACACCAGAAAATCCCTATTGCATTGTGGGACATGTAGTGTGACCACAATTTACATTCAGCCCCATACAGCCAGATACGTCCTAATAGAGTCAATCCAACAGTCAGTCAGGGAATGCTAGCCTGCATGCATGTAGCAACCTTCCATGTGCAAGATACGTTATTAATCAACGTCCACTTTACATCACAGGTGGCGCTGAAGATACCAGCAGCGACATTGAGGGGCTGCAAATAGACGAGAATCCTAGGGATTCTGAGGGTGATGCACATCCAACCACAAAACCAGGGCCATCAGGGCGAGCACCAGCGCCAGCAGCCTTACCACCACCTGCAACGCCAGCGACAACAGGCGCAACACAACCGCCAACTGTGAGACCCATGCCAGTGGCATCGGCAACATCAGCAGCCGCCAGGCCACCATCACAACGCACACCTACTGTGCCCACCCAGTCCAGCGGACAGGTCAGGGAGCGGCGCCAAACTACACCAAGCGCCGGCAGGAGGGGTGTGACTGTGCGTGTGCTGGGTCTGTCAATAGAGGGCCGCATGCTGCGCGTCCACCAACAACAGGCACGACACCTTGCAGCAATACATCTGCAGCTGCACAATACAGCCAGGAATGTTGGCCAGCTGTCCGACCGGATGGAGCGAATGACCACAGCAGTGGAGGCACACACTGAGGCCATGCTGACGCACCGGGACCTTACCCGGCGCCGCCACCGCCAGCTCCTAACACGCCTCTCGGCGTACACGCGCTCAAATTACATAATTGGCAACGCAACATCACAGATGTCCCGAAGATCATTGGCCATGCAAATTCAGATGGTCCAATGCTGCCAGGACGTGGTACGGGCACTTGAGCAGGCAACCACTGCAGTTCAGGCTCTGCAGGCAACTCGCCACGGCCAGGCAGGAAGGGAGGACGCTAGTGAGGGAACATCTAGCCACAGCAAACTGTCTGCCACCGGTTAGGGTTCCCCGCCGCAGCAGCAGGCCTACTGCGGCATCACGGGCAACTCCGGATGAAGATGTGGAGAGGCGAATCGGAGCCTCGGGCCGTAGGCGCCATTGACATTTTTGCTCATCATGCAGGGACATGCTGATGAGAAAAGCATGCCCTCTAACAAATCAGGAGATGTATGACTAAATACACCTCAAATGTATCTTATGAAAATAATGCAATATTATTGTGAATACAACAATAATCTTTATTCAATAACAGTACATCAGACTCATGTCATTATTTCAATTGTCATGCATGAGTGAAGTGTTGGGTGAGGGGAGTGGGTGGACTAGAAAAAGTTATTAGTGATTTGGTTGCGGCGTCTGTGTCCTTCAGCTGGATTTTCCCTGCGTGCATGACGCGCATGTGGAGGTGGGCGGTTGTCCCCTTCCGACTCACTGCCAGATATCTTAACAGGTATCCTGCGCTTGGTAGCAATGTTGTGGAGTATTGCACACACGGCAACAATGCGGCAGCAGACTTCAGGCTCGTATTTGAGGGCCCCACCAGTCTTGTGCAGTATGCGGAAGCGGCTCTTCAAAAGCCCAAAAGTCATCTCAATGCAATTCCTAGTGCGGATGTGTGCTGCATTGTAACGCCGTTGCTGTGGTGTTGCAGGGTTGAGGTAAGGGGTGAGGAGGTACTCACGGAGACCGTAGGCGCTATCACCTGAATGACAGGAGCAGAGGGTGAGTGCATGTTCTGCGCAGCTACATGATCACAGTGTATTATATGGGGGCACGTGTACTTACCTAGTAGATGTCCTTCGCCAAAGTCTCCCCTGGCCAGTCGTGTATGAATGCCGCTGTGCCTGAATATGAATGTGTCATGTGTGCACCCCGGATATGTGCCACTATGTCCGTGATGTAAGTCTTTGCGTTGCACACTATCTGGATGTTGAGGGAGTGGTAGTTTTTGCGGTTGCGGTACATGTACTCCGTTTGTGCTGGTGGGCAGATGTGGATGTGGGTACAGTCAATGCATCCGATGACCTGTGGGAATTGGGCAACATTGTAGAACTGTAGCTTGGTCTCATTCAAGTCCTGTTGGGTGGTCGGGAATGAGATGTAGTGGTGAAGCCGGCTCAGCATTGCCTCCAGGAAACTCTTTAGGCAGCAGGACATAGTGCCCTGGAAGCTTCCGGAGGCCAGTAGGTGCAGGCAGCACAAGACCTGGACATGTGTAGGCACGGCATTGGTCCCCCTTGTTGGGTGCTGCATCAGGGGGTCTAGGTCCCAGATCAGCTTTAGAATCATTGGCCCATTCAGGCGGTACTTTGAGTAAATTTGCTCCGCTGTTTGGCCCAGCAGGGTGACCCGCAGGCGGAATATTCTCTCCTGGATCCTGCGTCCGTTCCATGCTGCAGCCTGGAGCCTTCGCCGCCTGACCACCATATAGAGTTCTGGCATTGTGAGAGTCCTCATGCTACTACTGTGTTTCCTTAAGTGTGTTTGTTCAGGACTGCACCTGTGGCTCATTAGGTTTTTATTTTATTTTTATTTTTCCTTAATGGTTAACACCTGCTTTTGGTTCTCATTAAATTGCGCCTCGCAAATAGCGATTTTCGAGTTTTTTGCTATTTGCGAGTTTTCATGAATAGCGTTTGCGATTATTTAGCGGAATCGCAAAATAAATCGCAGAATCCATGGATTCTCGCTATTTCCGATTCGCTATTGGGGTTCCTCCTAAATTCTGCGATTTATTTTGCGAATTCGCTATTTTCTATTTGCGATTTCGCAAATTCTGTGTTTTTCACATGATGAATTGCATTTCTGTAAATTGCGATCGCAATAGCTAATTCGCAGCTATTGCGATCGCAATTTTGCTTCATGAATCTGGCTGTAAGTCTCTAGGACTGGGACCAGGACTCAACTCTGCCCTGCTTGTTGCAGTACCGCATGGAGATAGTTTTGACCATGATAATTTGCACCAACCTTTCTTTGATGAATTGCAGGATGGCTGGCAGCACGTGTGGGGACGCCCCTTCCGTGGCCACGAAAGGCACCAGATTGCTGGCGCGTGGCCGAAAGGCCTAAGGACTTGGCCGTAGCCCTGGAGTCCTTAAAGCGCTCCAGCGCATGGTCTGCCTTGTTGCCAAAAAGGCGACGGCCATCGAACGGCATGTCCAGAAAAGTTGGCGGACCTCAACCAGGCGTGGCGTCTAACTGCCACCGCCGTTGCCATCGCCCTGCTCAGTGAGTCCGTGGTATCCAGCCCACACCGGATAGAGTACCGTGCCGCGTCTCGACCCTCCACAAGGGCTTAGGCGAGTTTAGCCCGGACCTCCTCCAGGCATTGTGGCAGCACGTCCGCAACCGTGTCCCACAGGGTGTGGGTGTAGCGGCCCAAGAGACACGCGGTATTGACAGACCGCAGTCCCAAACTCAGGGACGAGAACACCTTCTTTCCGAACTGTTCATATCTCTTGGATTCCCAATCGGGCGGGGCCGTCGGGAATGCGGTCTGGGAAGTGGAGGCCTGGATAACCAGGCTCTCGGGGGTGGGTTGGGTGGACAAAAAGCAAGGGTCGCCCGGAGCCGGGCAGTAGCGTCTGGCCACGTTCCTATCCACAGGCGGACCTGTGGCGGGCTTGGACCCAGTGCCCACAAGAACGTCACATAAGGCTTCATTAAACGGCAGCAGAGGCTCACTGGAGCTTGCCTGCGGTTTAAGAACCTCAGTGAGGAGGTTAGTCCTCACGGCCGCAACGGGGAGCTCAAGGCCCAAGGCCTTGGCTGCCCTCGTTAACACTACGCTATAAGCAGCCCCCTCCTCCGTAGCCACGGTGGGAGGGGAGACAAATCCAGTGTCTGGCGAGGTGTCAATACCACTGGCCTCCCCAAGCTCATATGTCCAGTCCTCTTGAGACTGGCACTCCTGTGCCAGAGGGTCCTCAGAACCCTCCCAATCACCTCCGTCACCAGTCTCCTGTAACTCAGGGTCAACAGACTGGACCTCCTCATGGAAATAAAAATCTTCAAAGGCCGTCGGAAGCGGCGCCCAGCGGCGCCGTTCCGGCGCCAGAGTCGGACCGAAGGGAAGATTGGGGACGGCGTCCACAATGGGCGCCGGGGGAGACACCCTCGGGGCCGGCGCCGGTGAGGTCGACCGGCGACGACCCGGATCCGGAAGCGGGTCCGGTAAGGTCCTGCGGCGCCGGGACCGAAGTCGCTGGCGGCGCCGGGGCCGAAGCACCCGGCGGCGTCAGTGGCCGAAGCGCCCGACCCGCTAGGGCCCCCAGCCGGGACCGCTGGGCCCGAAGGCGCCGCGGGACCCGGCTGAGGAGGGAGGGACATCATGGCCTTGAGGTACCGCTCGACCTCCTCCGGCATCGCGCCGTGCCCAGGGACCCGAAGGTGTGGGGCAGGCGGCGACGCTTGCGACTCTCTTGGAGCCGCGTGGGCGGTGTCGCCCGAACCCCCGGCCGCATCGTGCGAGCGTCGGGGTGGGTCGGAGGAGCGATGATGCCGCTCCGACCTCTCATGCCTCTTACCTGAGGACTTGGATCCCGACCACCGATGTCCACTCCCGGAGCTGAGGGGACTCCGACCCCGCGACCGGTCCCTCGACCTCCTGTGGAAGCGGGACCTGGAATGGCGCGGGGCCAACTGCCGGAGCTCGAGCCGCTTGCGGGACCGCTCCCACCTAGCCTTCGACGTCAGGGCCCGGCAGTCGGAGCAGGTGCGGTCGTCGTGGTCGAGGCCTAAGCACTTCAGGCACCGGCGATGGGGGTCCGTGACCGACATCAGTCGGTCGCACTTCGAACAGGGCTTGAACCCGGGCATCCCTACCGGCACCGTTGGAGTCGAAGACTCGAGTAGAGAAATGATCAAAAAGATCAAAAAGTTTAGTCAAAAAATGACTAGGGGTAGAGCTTCTCCGGATCTGCGCTAGCTGGCGCGGAAAAAAGAAGAACTGACGTCAGCGCGCATGGGCGGCGTCTAAGTACTCCGACGACGTCATTCCGGCGCTAACGACGCCGACGGCGGACGCGGAGCCGCGGACGACGCCTACTGACGCGCAGGGGTATTGCTACGCAAAAATTTCCGGATCCAGTCTGACGCCTGGGGATATTCTAAGGTAAGGAATCTATCACTAACGTGTCTCTTTCAGATATGTGGTACAGCCTGCGTTGCTTACAAAATAAAGGATGTACGAGATTTGAACCATCCGAGGGATCTAGGATGGATCCCCATTGTCCTTTTTTCTCTTAAAGAAGCAGGAGTAGAAACCCACAGTTGTATGGAAATATGGAACTCTGTGGATTGTTACTTGTCAAGCATGATAAGGGCTCTTAGTTGAATAATTGAAGCAAAGGAGAAACATCCTGTTGGTAGATCGGTATGTGGTGAAACTGCTGGGTATGACACAGGTGACCGATCTTTTACCTATGCGACTTAAGTTATCTTCCCCCATGGGGAAGTTAGTGGGCAGTGTTCGCATTCACGGCATGAGTGGTGATTTGAGATAGGCAGCACCAGACTGAGGTAACTATTTGCGAGCTGTCCCCGAACTCTGGTGGCGGCTTGTTTAACCATATATATTGTCGCTAGTAAGTGAGCCTGTTTTGCGACTGGAAGGGAAGAAACTATAGGGATCGCAGATACTCTTTCCTAATTGTTGAGAAGAGTCAAGCTGGTGCCCATAGACAAAAACATCTGATGTAAAAGGTGCCCAGGGATGTGGCCGTATCTGTTACTGTGAGAACCGAACCGGGTTTCGGTGAAGATATGTCCAGGATTCTGGAGTACGGATGAGGATTAAAAGATGTTTCTTTAAGCCCTCCTTGCTGTCAAGGCTGTTGATTCTCCTGGCTAACTGAACCTTGTCTGACTGTTGACCTTTTGCCTGAGTTCTGTAGGTGCACACACGTTACAACTATATTTATGGGAAATAGCGACCCAATTTAATAAATGAAGCAGCAAAATGGAAGTTAATACCAGACAGTGCAGAAAACGTATGCATACATAGACTAGTTGCCCACCCTTACAACTAGGGATTGTGACTGGTGTAGGGAAATGCTAAAGCATATTGACCCGCTTGGGTAAGAAGAGATTCCGAGTATGGTGACCAAGTAAAGAGGACAGTGAATACTCTGGCGCCTTATACATATATGTATCGGCGGCAATACCGCAGCCAGTCAGGCTGGGTTCCAGATTATTGTAAAACTTTTTTTTTCTTTTCCAATATAATATAGTATGGGAATACCAATCGCCAAGTTCCCTGTTTGGTCTTAAGAGTTATCTAAGAAACAATATATCCCTTTGACAGCAAACTCTTTGCAGGTTCGTTTTTTTGTTTCGCAATTGTTAAGTGACTAAGTAGGATCATCCCTTGGAGACTGCGAAATGCCAGATGGAGGCACTAACCCAGAAGTTCAGAGTGGTGGGCTTTTGGGTGGGGAAACAACATGCTGTGCCTGGCTGTAGTGGTGTAAGTCACTGCTAAACAAGTCTGATGTTTATGACAGACTTTGGCAAAGGGATTTTTCTCACAGAAGAGGTTCTTGTGAAAGTTAGAGCACAAACTCCGTGGCATTTAGGACATTTCAGAAAAAGTGGTTGCTTTGCATAGACTAGCTTCCTACCTGATTGTATAGACTGCATCTCATGACGCCTGTGGGTACTCTACAGGAACTATTAACCTAACATAATGTGACATATCAGCCTGGTAGTGTCCTTTTTCCTAATCATTTTCGTCTCTTTATATTTTTGACCATGATAGAATAATAGGGACCATGGTTTGTCCGCTACATAGAATCAAATATAGATTGATAAGAAATTAAATAGGTGATGTTTGAGCCCCTTGAAAGGAGATGATGATGATTTAAATAATCATACAATATACTATTTCTTTTTATTTAAGGAATTTCCTCCTTAGCTTTCATCGACTGTACCGACTGCAACCACAGCAGCCGTCCAGACGACAGGTATCTCAGACTGCGAGGGGCCACCGTCATCAACGAGGCAGCCACCAACGGTGCAGTACCACAGGCCGTCGTTGACAGAGATGCATGTACTGACGCCGATAAAGTCCTCATTGATGTGTAGAAAGAGGTGGAGAAGGCATTGCTGACACCTAAGTCCTCCCCACCCTCCATCTAACCAACGAGGTTCAGCCTATGGCGATGGCAATTTCTGCGCGGCTGATGCCCGGTGCACCGCCGATGCTTTAAATGGAATCTCCATCGATTACAGATCCATGTCTCCATGGCCGATGCCCAGCTGAGCTGCCTTGGCAGCTGTTGAGGAGATGGGCTGGGGACTATGCCCTCTGGCCGTCACCTGCCTTCCGGGCTCACAGTCGCCTGGCTTCGCATTCCGGATGTACGGAGCATTATCCAGCGTGAATGCTGCTACGCTACTGTCCGGTGCAATCAAACTTACTTTTCTTCCTATGCGCTTACTTGTGAGCACGCACTCCTGACCCCGCAGCCGTCCCCTCCTTCATCTAGGGCTGCTGCCGGGCTTCTGAGCGGACCTCTCCTACCAGGATAGCATATTGAACAGAAACACTGCTGCCCCATAGCCCAGATTGTTTTTGCCCATGAAGACCTGGGACTGACTTGCATTCGCCAGCCTTCCTCCCGCCTGTTCGTGTGGCCGCCTTCCCCGTAAAATCCTGCTCCATGGGGTTGATTTTTCCAACCGGTTTGTCGCAAACAGCAACACCGCCATTTTGTAGTGATGTTGTTTTGGTCTTTAACCTTGATCCTCCCTCCATCTTGGCGGACTTTCTGGCGTTAATAGATTTACTGGATAATGAGTTTCCCAGGACTGCGCATTGTTCCCCCGCCCCCCTCAAACCCTTTCCCTGTCCAATATGATTTGATGCAAAATCTGAGCCCGACTTTGGTCTTTTTGTTCAGGGGTCCGCAACCAATTTTGCTAACATTCACCCCGACTTTTGGTTTCCCTTTAAGTTTCTTTTTTTCACCTTTGCCTGTTCCTCCTGCTCCGCTCATTCCGACCCTTTTACTTTCTTGTGGCATGAAACCGTGTAATATTTTTTCTATCATATGTAATGCTACCCCCAGTAATTGATGTAATCTTGTAACTCGCTCATCCTTATGTAAAGCGCTCTGATACTTCCAGGTCTAGCCAGCGCTATATAAAACTTTTCAAATACATAAAATAAGTTAATGTAACAGTTAACCTCGCCGATGATGGCAATGATGACAAGGTGGCTGCGGTCGAAGCAGCCTATGCTTAGCTTTAGGCTTTTTAATTGACGGGCTTGAAGAGGGCACAAAAGAACAAAGTCCAAGTGCCTGCAAAGGAGTTGCGTACTAAGACATGTACGTTCTTGAGAATGGTTTGTTGTTTTTTCTGTTTCTCCATTTTGAACTGTCCTTTATAGACCCGGGATGAGATTTTTTTAAGGAACTCCAGTGAGGCTTCTTGGTTTCCTTGCTCAGTTTGTGTGACTTTCTGAAGAGACCAAAAAAAAGTGTCACTGTCCTCTTAAGAGCAGCATTTAAATCCATAAGAGCAGTCTTCCTTCTCAGTTGAGGGTAACAGCCAAGAATAAAATCTATGTGGGAATCATCTCTAATAAATACCTTTCCTCAGACGACAGCCATAGGGCAAAGGAACCTGTTGTAAAGGCATTTTAAGCATGGTAGTAATAATATGAAGATTTACAATATCAGAGATCAATAACAAAGCAGAGCTCAGGGAGACTCTCTGTACACAACGTGCGGTTGAAGATCTGAGGGACTCCGACGATCTTGGGGGAGTTATAGAGGGTGCTAGCAGCCGACTGGTTATAGTTCAAGTTTGGTCCTTTTTAAAGAAAAAAAGAAATAGATAGGCTATTAAACTGATGGCCTAGGGCCATTCCAGCCTATGATTTATTACCACTTGATTATGGCTGTGGACCTCCCACTTAAACGACGGGGAATGATTCAAGCATGGAAATCTATGAAAGATAGCCCAATACTAGATAATGGCTATAACCCATTTGTCTGTGGTGATGGAAACCCAGTGGGTAGTCACTGTTTTGCAGTGGGTGTGATTTTGCATGCACAGGCACCCCCGCCCCTTCCCTAATTGTTACAGCCCATAAAGGAACCTCTAAAAAACCCTTAGTTTAAGCTGACTGGGTTTGATTTTATTGGGAAGTGGAGGGCCTCTGTGGAGGTCGACTTATAAGCCCCTCTGTAGCCTGGACGACAAAAGGAAACTCTAGGAGTGGCAATTTGTAAAGCCCCCCATCGCCTTAGCTATGTCAGGCTCTTGTTTCATTTTAGCAAGGGTAGAATCAGCCTGCGGTTCAAAAAGGTGCTCTTTATCAAAAGGCATGTTTCAGACTGCCTGCTGGACCTCTGGTTTGAAACCAGAACACCTAAGCCATGCATGTCTAAGAAGGACACTGGCATTAATACCTCTGGCTGCCATATCTGCTGTGTCGAGGGCCCAGAGGATGGAGTTGTTGGTAATGGCCTGCCCCTCTGGGACAAGTTGTTGACCCTTTTTGCGCTCAACTGGGAGATACTGCAAGAATTCCTCCATCTCGTCCCAATGGGCGATATTGTAATCTGGCAACAAGGGCCTGTGAGTTGACGATGCACCTATGATTAAGCTGCTTGTGGTGTCACCCTCTTCCCAGCTTCATCTATGCGCTTGCTTTTTTTTTCCAGGAGAGGGATGGGGTATCCCCAGTAGCCTGACTGTTTGCCTTTTTGGGTGCAGTAGTTGCAACGCACAAGTTACTTACCTTCGGTAAGGATATATCTGTAAGAAACATTAGTAGTGATAGATTCCTTACCTTAGAATTACCCGGAAAGTTTTTCATCAGCAGTACCCCTGCGCGTCGGTAGGCGTCGTCGTGTGACTCCGCGTGCGTCGTTGGCGCTGGGATGACGTAACCGGAGCTGCTTAGACAAGCCCACGCATGCGGACGTCGGTTCTGTACATGACTTTCAGCACCAGGAACGCAGAGCCATGCAAGAAACTGACCACTGGTGCCTTGAAACTAGAGCCCTGAAAGGGATGACCTTAACCCTAGAAATCCGTTCGCAGAACTGAGAGGATGGGTGGGGCGGTAAGGAATCTATTGTAGGAGAGTGGGGTCTGCAATCCTATGGTCACCCCAGATTTTTGCTTTTTGCTTCACTGGTTTACGACTTTCCCTGGCTGAGGGCTGGCTAATCAGACCCACAGCCTAGCTGTTCTCTCTCTAAATTGACAACCATGTACTTTAGGTGCATTTACCAATTGGTACTGGGCCACTGTGAGAAGTTGGCCTGATGTGCAGTGTTCACTATTCTAGTGATCACTATATATCAGTCCAAACAACCCTTATTGATGATTGGTTGTAAGCCAACCTTATAGACCAGCTATCCTAGTAGCATGGATACGAGCAGTCTAAGGCTAAGACTCTAGAGGGCGTGTTAAGCCAGCTGTTTTACCATCACATTACCCCTTGAACACCCAGTGAAAGGACACCACACAAGTGTTATGAAAATAAACAATATATTTATTAGAATCACAACAACCCTGTACTCTTTATGAGGACAGGGTGCTAAGCACACAACAAAACTCTTACGAGAATACTTAAGTTAGCACGGTATACACAAATGCCCGAGGGGCACGAAAAACCATATACTTTAAAAGTGGAATGCGAAATTACTAGCAGGTAAGTACAGGACTAATAGGCTTTGGAATCGCTAGGACTTGACTAGGGAATCGT
Organism: Lissotriton helveticus; assembly: GCF_964261635.1. NCBI lineage: Eukaryota > Metazoa > Chordata > Amphibia > Caudata > Salamandridae > Lissotriton > Lissotriton helveticus. The sequence continues at coordinate 473,462,149 of NC_136060.1, read as the reverse complement.
TAGATTACTTCTAGGAGACCTAGGGGACTCGGGTGCAGAGTGTGCACTCTCACGCGGGATGCGGGACAAAGTCTATGGAAGCTAGTTAAGTTAAAGTTAGTGTTTACGGGCGAACCCGACCTGGTAGGGAGAAAACGACAGTGGATCCTGACCCTTGGATAGTGAGGCTATGCTGGGGCACCGAAATGCCGAAGTTACCTAGCCCAGGGGCTGCAGCTGCATAGGTCTCAAAAGACGTCGGGAATCCTCGTTGCCGGACCAGGAGCCTGGAAGAAAGATGCTGGCAGGCGACCAGTGAAGATAGTTCGAGTTGATCCAAGCCTGGATCTGGAAGATGGATGACACCTGAAAGCAGAGGCGACCAAGTTCGGGACTACTAGCCAGTAGTCAGTGGGCACCAGGAGGGCACCGGATGGCAGTCACCTCGACTAGGTGAGTGGGCGACGCTGGCTCTGCAGATCTCACGGACCAGGAGGCGTTGTCGGCGACCAGGATGGAGAGGCGAGCTGTCCCACGATTGATGAAGCTGTCGGCGTCGAAGTTACCCAGGATTGGGCAACAAGCCTTGGCTAATTCAAGCCCACGCGGTGGACTCAAAATGGCGTCTTGAGTGGACCAGGAGGGTCCTGGGTGCTCCTCTTCGGGAAGGGAGCAAGGGCTAGTCTGGAGCAACCAGACCAGCAGCAGTGATGTCGTCGGGCGTCGTTCAGAAGGCCACAAGCCAGCGGGCTAGTAGCCAAACAACGCGGTGAGCAGCAAAAAGCAGAAGGGCCCCACGCAGATCGTGGAGATGCTGGGAGGCTGCACCTCGGTGCTGGAGCTGCTCAGGGTCGGGACTTCTCGGACCCCAAAGCACTCACCAGGAAATTACTCGGCGGGCTTGCTGTGCAGAAGTCGTGCAGTCTTGCAGATGGCCGGTCCCTCGAGGTCTCGTCGCACCCACGGTTCTCAGCTGGGCTGTAGAGGTGGGTAGAGGTCAGAGGTGCCAGGGAAGCCGGTTCTCGTCGAGCTGGGCAGTCGGATTCCGGAGGAAGGACTTGCAGCAGACCGCAGTGTTCTTGCGATGGTGCCTGCGGATGCAGGGTGACTACTCCTTAGCCACAAGGGAGAAATCTTAGGAAGAAGTCTTGAGTTCCTTTCGTAGAAAGTAGTTTCAGGATTCAAAGATGATCTAATTTGGAAGGGGGCCTGCTCCTACCTTTATCTGGGAAAAGGGGGCTGGCACGCGACTAAGTCCTGCCCTAGGGGTGGGACCAGGAGGGGGGTGGTTACACCCACTTCCTTGGCGGGCTTTTCCCCAGCACAGGGTCTGGAGTGTCCCTGGAACTGGTTCAAGCCAGCCTATGCACAGTGAGCACCGGGGTGCCACGTGCAGTCACCTTCCTCTGAAGCCCTGCCTACCTACAATACACAAAATCCTGTCTGGGACGGTGCTGGCACCGCCCCTGGCAGGAAACCCTTTGTCCTTATCTCCTGCTCTGGGAGGACTCCCAGCAGCAGGAGGGCAGACTTGTGTCTCGGTGGCAGCATCCATTTTGTGGATGCTAAGGCTCTGTCTGACTTTAACCGGGGTTAGGGGTTACATACATGTCGTGTCCCTCTAGAAGGGTGGAATGCTAACCCCGTCGCCAGAATTGGCGAGGGGTTAGTATTCCAATTCGTATGACACCTTACTCGACATGTTTTGATAAAGCGATACCAGAGTTGGCATATAACCGCGAGGATTATAATGCACTTAAGAGTATATGGTATGCGATATCATGGAAACGGCTAAGGGATGGATCCCGAAAGCCGCAGACAGGCTCAGCTCATGCCAGAGCACCATCTCACACGATTCCAAGCACTCTGCCTTCAGGATTGTTAAGGCCTGCCATAGGAGTGACTGATAGGAGATCTGTGTGTCCATTTTAGGGTTAGATATAGGTATACTATATCTAAAGCAAAGGGTGAGTACACCACCTTGCCCCAGCTGTCGTGCAGCCAGTTGTGTCAGTTTAGTTAGTCAGCCCAGGGGTGGCATAATACATGCTTCAGCCCCTGGGAGACTTCTGGGTACACCTCAGCCCTGGGTACAGGGACTTGGAGAGGGCCCAGTGCCAATTCAGTACCTGAGTACAATTTGGATAGAGAGAACAGCTAGGCTGTGGGTCTGATTAGCAAAAATCTGGGTGATCATAGGATTGCAGACCCTACTCTCCTACAGCCACCTTATCAGTCCCTGTACCCAGGGCATAGGTGTACCCAGGGCCTACCAGGGGCTGAAGCATGTATTATGCCACCCTTGGCTGGCCATCTAAATCTGACACAACTGGCTGCATGACAGCTGGGGCAAGGTGGTGTAATCACCTTTTGCTGTAGATATAGTATACCTATATCTAACCCTAAAATGGACACATATATTCCTATCAGTCACTCCCATGGAAGGCCTTAACAATCCTGAAGGCAGAGTGCTTGGAATTATGTGAGATGGCGCTCTGGCATGAGCTGAGCCCGTTTGCAGCTTGCGGAACCAAGTCCTAGTAGCTGTTCCATGATAACGCTATACCATATACTCTTAAGTGCATTATCAACCTCGCGGTTAAATGCTAACTCTGGTATAACATTATCAAAACATGTCGAGTAAGGTGTCATACGATTTGGAATACTACCCCCTCGCCAATTCTGGCGACGGGGGTAGCATTCCACCCTTCTAGAGGGACACGACATGTATGTAACTGTGAACCCCGGTTAAAGTTAACTCGAGCCTCAGCATCACAAAATGGATGCTGCCACCACAGACACAAGTCTGACCTCCTGCTGCTGGGAGTCCTTCCAGCGAGGATGGCTTGGACAAAGGGTTTCCTGCCTTGGGAGGTGCTAGCACCACCCCAGACAGGATTTTGTGTATTGAGGTAGGGAGGCCTGAAAGGAATGAGCCATGCCTGGGGCACACAAGGTGCTCTGTGCATACACCGGTTCAAACCAGTTGCTGGGGCATCCCTGCCCCAGCTCTGGCGGGAAACCGGACAAAGGTTAGGGGGTGTAGCCACCCCCCTTCCTGGTCCCACCCAGGGGAGGGACCTAGTCAGTAGTGCAGCCCCCTTTAGGAGAATAAAGGTAGGAGCTGGTCCCATTCCAAATTAGATTATCCTGAACTATTCAACAAGAAGAAACTCTGGCCTTCGACGTTCTGCTCCACAGAAGACTGAAGAATCTCCCTTGTGGACAAGGAGTGTCCACCCTGCAACTGCAGGCACCATCAAGCGTCCAGCGGCTTCATTTTGTCGTTTTCCCTCGAGGATCCAGACTTCAGAGCCCGACGAGACCCGGATTCCCAGACCTCTCCGACCTCTACCTACATCTACAGCAAAGCTGAGACCCGTGGGTGCACCGAGACACGTGGGACCGGCCATCTTGAACGAACCTGCACTTCGCTTCCAGCACGACTCCCGAGGTAAACTCGACCAAGTGCTTTGGGGACTGAGAAGCCCCAGCCCCGAGCAGCCCCTGCACCGAAGATCAGCCCTCCAGCATCCACGAGATCTGCGTGGGGCCCTTCTGCATGTTTGCTGCTCGACGCGTTGTCTGGTCACTTGCCGGCTGGCTAGTGGCCTCCTAGACGACGAACCTTTGAATCTTCACTGCTGGTCTGGTTGCTCCAGACTGGCCCTTGCTCCCTTCCAAAAGAGGGGCACCTCGGACTCTCCTAGTCCGCACCAGACGTCTTTTCCACTCACCGCGTGGGTTGCCTTTGCCAAGGCCTGTTGACTCCAATCCCGGATCCGACACCGCCGACAGCGAGAGCCTGCGTGGGACAGCTCGTGCCTCCATCCTGGTCGTCGAAGACACCTCCTGGTCCACGTGGCTGCAGAGTCAAGCGTCCACTCTTCACCTGATCGCGACGACGACATCTGGTTCCTTCCTGGTTCCACTCCGGTCACTGGCTAGTGACTGTGAACATTGTCCCCTCTGCTTTCAGGTCTTCTTCTTCAACAATCCACCCTTGGATTGCACCGGACATCTTCCTCCTGGTCGCCTGCAGCATCTTTTCTTTCAGGCTCCATAGACTTCAACGTGAGAACCAGACGCACTTTGACACCTATGCACCCGCGGCCCGTGGGTGAGGTAACAAGAGCACAAAGAAAATATCCACAAATAGGACTAGCCCCACCGCACCATGGTACTCGGACGAATTAAAAACACAAAAATTACAGAATAGATATTGGGAAAGACAATGGAGGAAATCTTACGATCCTACAAGTAAAATTAAATATAAGGAGGCTCTGACAATTTATAAAGCCATGATTACTAAGGCAAAAAAAGAGTACTTTATGCTTCAAATTGAACAGGCGAAGAACTCGAGCAAAAAACTGTACGAGATAACTAAAGTGCTCTCGGGTAATACCCCAGACTTGTCCCCACCCCAAACCCAAGATATGTGTGACGCCATAGCCGACTTCTTTTTCAAGAAGGTGGACGATATTTACCAACCATTTTTGGCAAAAATCACGCACTCGAACGAAACCATTACTAGTCAGGAAAACTTATCACCCACAGGGATATCATCTTTTACTGAGTTTCAACCACTGACAGAAGACCAAGTACTACAAATTGTAGCGACAATTAAAGCTGGATCCAAGCTAGACCCATGCCCAATATCGGCACTCTTACCGGTGATGGAGTCGATTATACCAGTCGTGACTCAAGTTTGTAACTCCATTTTGCTCTCCGGGATATACCCCACTAGTCTAAAAACAACACTGCTCAAACCTCTGCTGAAAAAACCAGGAGCAGATAAGGCAGAACTAAAAAATTACCGACCCATTGCGAGTCTTCCGTTCATGGCCAAAGTGGTGGAAAAGGCCATGAACCAACAATTAACTGAGTATATAGAAACCCACAAGAAGCTAGACGATACTCAGTATGGATTCAGGAAATACCATGGGACTGAAACTGCCCTTATTAAAGCAACTGAAGACATCCGAACAATAAGAGACCAAGGCGGCACAGCGGTGCTGGTATTGTTGGATCTCTCAGCAGCTTTCGACACGGTCGACCATGGTACTCTGGTCGGCCGTGTCGAAAAAATGGGCATCTCCTCCATGGCAAGAGATCTCCTTGCCTCCTTTCTCTCGGAGAGAACGCAGGCTGTCTCTTTGGGACCTTATCAATCTGCCAAATTGTCACAACCGTGTGGGGTTCCTCAAGGCTCATCCCTGAGTCCGACACTCTTTAATATATATGTGTCGGACCTGGCTAACATCATCAAGTCACACGGGATGAGCCTTACCTCCTACGCGGATGACACACAATTGGTGTTGGCTATAAGGGGAGATGGTGAGGAGGTAGCCAAAACATTCCAGAGAGGACTGACAGAACTGGGGGATTGGATGACAGCAAATTGCTTAAAACTAAATTCGGAAAAAACCGAAGTTATGATTTTCGGGCAACTCTCACCAGAATGGCCTAACTCGTGGTGGCCACAAACTTTTGGCGCTCCCCCTAATCCAGTGACCAAAGTAAGGAATTTAGGGATAATTTTTGATAATCAGCTTAATTTTATGGACCATGCCAGCAAAGTGGCATCAATTGCACACCATAAACTGCGCATGATCCGAAAGATAAGTCCCTATCTTCCAACTACCGCCATCAAAACTTTGGTCAGCTCATTAGTCTTGACATCCTTAGACTATTGCAATGGGCTATTTATCAATGCCCAAGCAAGAGTCCTAAAAAAACTGCAGACTATACAAAATGCAGCAGCACGTCTCATTCTGGGAATTCCAAAATTTGCCCCTTTATCTTTATCTAATGCCATTCCTAAATTACACTGGCTGACGATTCAGAACAGAGCCAGATTCAAATCCCAGTGTATTGTATATAAAGTCCTAAACAAACAGGGCCCACAGTTCCTTAAAGACCATCTACGACCATACCAACCCACACGCCAACTGCGCTCTACTAACAGCAACCAACTGATGGTACCTAGAACCAAAACTGTGATGTGGGGAGACCGACGATTTGTAGTGGCGGCTTCCAAGCTTTGGAATACCCTACCCCAAGATATTAGGGCTTGTCCCACGCTACTTCAATTTCGCAAGAAATTAAAGACTTGGCTGTTTAATAAATAAACTGCTAAGTGACTCTAGGTTTAGAACTATCATTAGAGCAAGGCAGCTTCACACAGCCGGCAAGATTATTCAGCGCCAAGACACCTAAGGGTATATGCTGCGCTTTACAAGTACCAATAAATAAATAAATAAATAAATAAATAAATAAATTTTGGTGCTCAAGGGTAGTTTAACTGTCCTAGTGTCCAGTTCCACAGTCGTTTTAGCCCTACCTAGTCAGGATTGTCCGTACTCACCTTTAACTTGAACCGTACTGTCCAGAGACATTGTTATGCATCTCTCGTGTGAGTTCACACTCTGCATACGCGTTCCGTGGGCCTCCTATTACTTTCCTGAAGTTAGTGTAGCATGGTCCCATCGATCCTACAGCCTCTGGACAGCTCCATTCCGTTTATCGACTTTCACATTCCACTTACTTTGTATATGGTTTGTCGTGCCCCTAGGGCACCATTGTAATTTTGTGCAACTTGTAGTATTTTTCGTAAGAGATTGTCATGTGCTTAGCCCTCTGACCTCATAAAGAGTTCAGAGGTGTTGTTATTAATAAATAGACTTGGCATTGACTGGCTCTTTCAAAATGTCCTTGGCATGCCTTATGCCAGGAAGCATGAGCAAAAATGCAGTGTCTTTATGTGTATTAGAAAGGCTGTCAAATAGAAAGTCCTGCTCTTGGGATTCTTGGGATTCATTTATGCAGCTTCACGTTATGAAAAGGCGCTGCCCTAGAGATAACCTGCCAGAAGGAAGAGGCATCCTCATGAGGGAAGGGACGAGCTGGATAGAAGTTTGGATCTTTGAGGGTAACCCAAAGTCCTCCAATATTTTAATTTTGGGACCTTAGAGGTGAAACATCAAGTAAGTCGTGTATTGGAGAGAGTGAAGAGGGGATTAGACGGTGGTGATGGTTGAGGAGGTGTAGGAGGCGGTGTAGGAGGGGGATGGTAGGCAGGGCTCGTAGGCTTGTCTTGGTTTTCTTCGCAGGAGGAAGAGAAATGTTGAGTGCCTCCTGAAACGTTCATTTCCTTTTCTGGAGATGGAGAAGCAAGGAGCCGACCAGTTCTTTTCTATATGTGAATTTTCCTCTGACGAATGTCAATTTGTTCTAGAATGGGTTCGACAGGAGATGTGGAAGCTGATGATGCTTTGAGTCTTTTGGCTTCGAAGGTTTCGGTGTCCAAGTGGGAGGCTTGGTCAGCATCGATGGGCGGCTGCCAGTTCCGTACAGAAGATCAGCCCGGTACCATAGCATGTTCTCGGTCCAAACAGGTCAATGGTGAAGGTTTGCAGAAATTTTGAGTGAAGGGGCATCAAACCACCAGCTTTTTGATACAACCATGGTCCGGCGACCTCCTCTTGGGGTGCCTAAAATGTTTTCGTAGACTTAAATGGAGGGGTTGGGGTCACAGAACTCACGCGCTGACCACATGGTAAGTCCTGCATCTACATGTCTATTTCCAGGTCACTGAGTCAGATCTTTCGTCGATGGAGAACGCTGCCTCTTCCTCAGCAATCAGGTCCTCATGAGCGTGCTCTTCACTGAAAAGTTCAGAAGTGTTGTCTTTGGCTTTTTGAGACATTTCCAGGCGATGAGACCTTTGATCCCGAAGGGTTTTCAGCTTCTCGATGGTCGGGCGAACGACACATGTTGCACACTAGGGGCCAGATGTAGGAGCCAACCGACCGGTATTTGGGTTTTCAGATGTAGGGGCATATATTTTACAGAATCGGTAAATTTACCGATTCTGTAAAATACCGAATCGGTATTTTTACCGATTCGGTATATACAAATGTAGGTGGCACTACTGAGAGTGCCACAGACCTTACAGATTTGGTATTTTACCACCCAATCCACATGTGTGCATGCACACCTGTGCCATGTGACACACAGACATGCCCTTTGGGCATGTCTGTGTGCCACATGCCTCACATGCCCCTCTTTGGGGTGCTAGAGGGTGTCAAAGTGACACCCCCTGCACCCTTGCTAAAATCGGTATTTACCGATTCTGTAATTACAAAATCGGTATTTCCCATTGATTCCTATGGGCTTCAAAACCCATAGGAATCAATGGGAAATACCGAATCTGTAATTACAGAATCGGTAAATACCGAATCTTAATGATTCTGTATTTACAGAATCTGCAATACCTACATCTCGCCCCTTCATATTTACCGACTCTTAAATACCGAATCGGTAAGAGTCGGTAAATATGAATTACCTACATCGGGCCCCTAGGTGTTGGTCTGTGTGTGGGTATTTTGTGTGGCAATGGGAGCAAAACCTGAAATGTTTCCGTTCCATATGAAGTGCATGTTCGATGGAGTAAGACACGTGGAAGGGTATGCCCCAGATGGGCGACGCCCCAAAGGGAAGTCAGGGAAAGCCCGAACCGACAAAATTCAACAGAAGTGGAAAAGAGCAAACAAAAACAATACAGTTGAGGACAGAAAAGGAACTGAGGAATCATACACAAACTGAGTCGAAAACAGAGGGAAGGCACACACATCCAAACCAGACAGCAAAGAGAAAAATCTAATAACGGAGTTAATGCTCATGCACAATATCACCAAGAGAAGGAGTCACCGACCTTGTGACTCAAAAGACTTCTTGGAAGAAAAATAACTTGCACAACTCCAGACCCAACATAAGATGGCAAGAGTATGCAGATCATGTCTATCTACAGCCAAACAACATGCCATCGAACATGCGGTTCGACGTGGCCTCTTTCGTTTGACAACGTAGTTTTGCCTTCTGGTCCTGGATCGCCTTCATGTATAGGAGGGCACACGCCGCCAGACTTAAGGGTCATGACAGAAGACAAGGTATCAAAACCACACCTCATGCAGGTCCCTGACCACCATCTACTTCCTGCGGTCACGGCACAGTTTGAAGCACATAGTTTTCGGATGGGGAATAGTTTGAAGCACATAGGTTTTGAAGGGGACAAAGTTCCCTAGCAAACTGTTGAATGGATTTGGAAATTGCGGATATCTGGTTTCTGCATCGGAAGGCACAAAAAAAAGGAAATGACACCCGTATGCAGCTCTGGTCCACCACTTCCGTAAGGGTACCTAGCAACAGGACGTAACCTGCTGGCATACAGGAGCACTGCTGCTGAAATTCCCTGAATCTAGTCTAGCGCCTGGGAATATTTTAAAGGTGAGGAATCTTCAGTTAGAAGTAATCACTAGAATATATGTTCGACGCAGAGCAGTGAGCTGCTACTTAGAGCAAAGTCAAACAAGTACATGAAAAAGAGCATACCAAAGCCATCATTATCCATTTTATCTACTTCCTATAAAATGAAGAGGCAGTACGAGTTTCACATTCCTGATCTATTACTTATTTCATCCATTTGATATTTTACAAACAATGTTCTAAGTGCAAGATATTGAATAATTTACCTTAATTTAGTTATTTACAAGTAATCTAACCACATATAAAACAAGTCAAATAATAGTTAAGAATCATTAAAAATTAAAGCATGTAAATAAGGCATTTTCCACAATTTTCGGCTGAAATAGCAATAATAACACAAAATAACTTTCAGAAAGGATTTTTGGAAAATTACATACCTGGACATGAAATAAAAGACCAGTTGTATTTATTCTCTACAGGACACATGCTGATGTTGAGAACTGGTTCAATGTAGTTGTTTCGCGTTGGCAAGTTATTTGGAAATACCATTGGACCCTGGTACGAGCCTTCAATACACAGCCCTTTGCCTGTGTCACTTGGATCAGTACACCAGCCGCAACCTGGCTGGTCTAAGCAATTTCCACAAGTACGGTAGCCAGAGCAATTTCCAGCTAAAAAGAAAAAAAATTGGCATTAAAATATTTGTGCTTCCGATGAGAAGTTATAAAGAAATTGATAAAGTCTGTAATAAACATTCTTTCAATTCCCTTACAGAGTCGAATATGAACCTTGACGAAGAAAATGGAGCTAGTTTTAGCCTATTACATAAATTATTCTAATTAGGTAGCCATGTAGAGCACTGCCCGTCGACTAATGGATCAAATGGAATTCAGTTCTAGATATGATTGCAGAGGTATCTTTCAAGGTTCTTTGCGAAGAGCTAGCGGTTTGATTCTGCCCGCAAATAATACAATTTTGCTCCAAGCACAACTATGATCCTCTGATCTTTAAGCCTCATAATTTCTTCTGCCAACAGCAAAACTAGATTCCCGAAAGTCAATCAGACTTGTTAAAAGGGCCGTTGCTCAGCACACCTCAAGACTGAAGAACAAAATTATGCACGATGCGACGTATTATCCTCAAGTATCCATAAGTTATTCAAGACTACTTGCAAATGAGCATTATAAAATAAAGACGATGCAGTTACCCTTACACCAGATATAATGCTGGTACAACTGCTGGTACAACTAAATGGCACCCTCAATGCTGCTCTTAGTTTCGAAAGCCTCTCTGCCTGAATGCCACAGAGTTGGTACTTAGGAGTCTCCACAGTCATGGTTTTGCTCATTATGTAGCTGTTAAGGAAAGAACCAGGGCCCCAAGACATTCACTAGCTTCAGATCTCTCAATCTTCTACCTATGCAAGCTCACTATGCTGACTCTAATTACTGTGAAGCAAAAGCATCACGTTGCTCAGCAGACTTACAGGGTCTATACCTCTACATGAACCTCTGTTAAAGCCTCTTCCTCTGAGAGCTCACCAGTGCTACCAATGTGCCTTCATGCACCTGTACATGAAAGATCGGTGTGCTAGACACTCTTCTCTACATCCGATCATTGTAAGTCAATGAAAAACATTCCACCCTACTTCTAAGAGGGGATCAGACATCAATGAAATCACTGCCCTCTTAGTATCCAACTATGTCTCTTGCCAGGTGGTTTTGGAAACTGCATTTGTAGTGTGTTCCACATATGTCTGGTGGACGTTAAGAGGAGGAGTTGGGAGTGATGGTCATTAATGCCCTGGATTGACAAATTTTGGAGACTCTACAGTGTGGTCTACATCACCCAGATATCTGGAACTAAGTTAAGAAAAGCAGTGGTAGGGGCAATTCAGCGGATTGGGAGACACAGATAGCAGCAACTTGACACACTGACCATACCTACCTTTTACCATGGACCAACTGGCAGGCTGCATGATCACAGGCCCCAAGATGGCATCTGGAGTTTCAGTGGTGATCAGGAAGATGATGGCAGTGGCATGAGGAGGCGAAATACCGTATGAAATGAGCTATCTGTGCTGCCCCTTCATTGATCACAGCGTCAAAAAAGGAGATGAAAAGGTGTCTGAGAGTGGCCCTCATACTTAGCTGAGAGTGGAATACGATGCCTGGAGTGATAATGCTATAACTGGAGGGGAGTATTGAAGTGGAGTAGTCGCTTATGGAGACTTTGGCAATGGTGGCAGCAAGGGCAAAAAAGAGTCATGTAGTGCAGAATCTGGGCGTGAGGTCAGAAAGCCTGCAAGCACCATTGCCTGCCAGCACCATCTGTGGTGGTAAGTATGGGGGAAGATGCTGTAATGCAAGAGGCTTGGCAAGCCAAGGAAGGAGAAGAGGTTTAGAGGTCAGTCAGAACTCGTGGTCAGCCTGCAAGGTGAGTTGCACAGTAGAGAGTTTGAGACAAGCCCATCGGGAGCTTCGCTGCCCTGAGATTGGTGATCTTCCATAGTTGTGCTGAGCTGCTCAGCCGTCGGGCCAAGAGGAACTGCTGCTGCTAAAATGCTGATGGCCAGGTCACTCCAGGGACTCAAAAGGCCCAGAGTTCAAGCTGCTTACCCAGTGGGTACAGGAACATGGAGTGGTGTTTCTCCCCCTGGGCAGTGGATTGTGATCCTTTACATATCAGCCAGCAAGGAGTGGGAGGCCTTTCCTAGTTTAACTCAGCTCAGAGTAGCAGTGAGAAAGCTGTGACTTGGCCCTCATTAGGAAATTAACAGATAACAGTCACTAAGCACGCATGCTGACCTCTGGAGACCTCAATTATACCACAATATAACAATCTCTGGCACAAACCAAAGCTTGAGGCAGGACACCTTTGCCGGGGAGACAAGCGAAACAGTACTCCACAAGCTTGCATCATCAACTTGAGCTGAGCTCATGCCAATGTAGAACCTTACCTAGAAGAAAGTAATAAATGCGGTCTATTCTCTTTGGTCGGCCTGAATCTTTGGCGACAAACTTGTATGACAACATACATGTCAGAGAGAAACCACAGCACTGATCACAGGAGAGAGGTATGGCTCCGCGGCCAGGGCGACTGAGGCTGGACGCTGGGGATCACGGTTCAATCCCCGGCTCCGGCAGCAGGGGTCTGCCCAGCATTATGCGACTCTGGGCAATAGCTCACTTAATCTTCCCAACGCGGAGATACCCCTTCGGGGGTGTTTCGTGCGCTATACAAGTACTGGATTTTTTTTTTTACAGAACACCTCCTAGGCAGCTTGCACCTCTTGAAAACTGAACTGAGATGGTATTAAAACCGATTTGGTTATGTACATCTCAGCGCAAATCTAAGCCCTAAACTATAAACTCTCTAAGCATACATTGATTTTGCTGGCATGAAGGGACTAGACATGGAAGCTCAAATCTAATGACTGGAATGGCCTGTAATCTCCTAGAAATAGTCCTTGGCCACACTGTAGTCGCAAGCTGACATTGCAATCCTCTGCAGAGAAGGCTTTAAAAAAATACATAAATCAAAAAGTACTCGAGGAGGGATAACAGAGTTCTAAATTTAGAAGTAAGAGTAGAGGGTTCGGACTTGGAGATGTTCCGTGTACGCCTAATTTACATACAACTGTGAGATGGCCATCGGGAGGTCTGTATAGAGAGAGTACGCTCACTGCCGGTGGGCAAGAAAACACGGACAGAGGAGCCAGCCAGGGATATTTAGCCTATGTTTTAGAACTAGAAAGAGAAAGGGTTGCAGGCTTCAAAAAGCAAGGAGACAGTCTTCTTTCAGAATTTTGAAGGTGAACTATAAAAAGATAAAGCTCCTGTCACACACAAGACATCACCCATTATGCTCGATCACCGACAAGACATCAGTGAACATAAGTTTGGCATCTTGTTAGAATTCCAGATCAAACAATTTCACTTTAAAGTGGCTTGTCTAACAGGCATCTCTCTAGCACAGGACAGCGAAGTCCCTTTATAATGATGCCGTTAATGAGACAGCTGGGGTCCAAAAGAACCCCTAGACCCAGTGCTTAGTTTGAAAACTAGGAGTACCAGTGCCCAAAGCTGTGCTTAGAAGCCCGCAGCTGGAGCTATTAAATGTCCGTGCGCTGAATACAAAGGCTGCATATGCTGCACCTCTTCTACTAGACACTCCCTGTTTCTTTATCTCACTCTTGGAGGTTCCTTTGTTCTCCCTTTGCAATATTTTTCTGTCTTCCTCTTTCTTTCTCCCTTTGTGTGTTTTCCATTTCTTGCTCTCCATAATTATCTTACAATACAAATAATTGCGGGTTCCCGTAATTGAGTGCCGGTACACCCCACTGGGAACCACTGGTTCAAATTAAGCACAAGCTGGACCAAAACTAGAGCGCGATGCCAGAAGAAGGAAAGATGATTTAATATCAAGTAAAAAAAGAGATGGTGATTAAAGATACTGGGGCGACATGAAAACCTAACGTCCAAAACTTGGGATCTTATAAGGAGTACAGGGAGGCAGCCGAGGGTTTAAGTAATGCTTCAGGGGGAAGTGCCAGCGGGTTCCTCTAAATAAGACTATTAACAATTGGGGCAGTGCCATTCGATAAGGGATGGGTGATATTCTTGATGGTTTTCTTGTTAGCTATTCTGTCTCCATTGGGCCCTGTGTTCACCAATGTCAGACAGCAGCCCTGTTCTACTACGCTAAATCGGTTTGAATTAGCATCAAATTGCTTGGGGCGGGAGGAGCGCTCCCAGAGTCTTAAAGGTTGGAGTCATTTCAAAAGTGTTAAGGTGTACCAAGTATTTATGGCTCGCTCTGATCCCTTATACGTTTGGGAGGAATCAAGGTGCGCCTAGTACAAGTTAACAACAATTGTGATGAGATTTGATGAGATTTTTAGGTAGGGTATGTTGGAGTATAAGGGATACATGTGTTACCCAGTGTGCTAAACCTGTAAATGTAGTCTGCTCACATTATATGTGAGGTGCATGTGACAATTTGCGCAGCAGCAGACTAACTGTAAAAACCAGCAATGGTCCTAGATAGGTCTACTGGAAAACAAAGAGCTTGGCATAATGTAAAAGATTAACTTTACATGCTTTGTCAGGTGATGCACTATATAAAGTTAGAGGCTTACAGGATTAGTCACCATATTTATTAGAATGTTGGCTTTAAATTGAAGATTGAAGTTTCATACCTTCCTAGAGAGACGCTTCAAACGAATTAGTCAGACCCAAAGCATACCTTGACTTGAACACTAACTCTTTGTCTAGACGGCAAACGTTTACAGTGGCTGGACCTAAAAAGGAATGCATATTAAACCCATGCTACTGCAGCTGTCAGTCGACAATGTAAAACCCATTCCTATCATATTTGTCAAACACTTCAAAATGTAAAGCCTCATCCAATGGTATTTGTCATGGAGTTTACAATCTAAAACTGCTTCCTATTCCAATCAAAGGGCTCTTTATGTAAAAACCTTCTTTATTGCATTTGTCAGAGAATTTACAATGTAAAGTTAATTCATTTGGTTTTTAAAAGTCGTTCTATGTAAAACCGTATACTATAATATTTGTCAGAGTTCACACTAAAACCTTTCCTACTGTATAGTTTCACTATGCAAACATTCTTGCTGCAGTTGATGTGATGTTTAAGTTACCTATGTCCCAGTCAGTTATGATTAATGCAACTTTTTCTCAGGCAGACTACCATGACTATTTTGTACTCAAATACTGTAAGAGAAGATGATCACTATAGGGTGGAGCCACAGACCCTCTTTTTGTACTAATTCCTACAGCATTTCCAGGTGCTCTCATAAGCCCTTGCAGGGCTAGGGCTCAAAAACCAATGAAATTCCAAATATACAGGGTCTGAACCATGGGTCACCAAAGCCTTTGCCTACTAAGGTAATCTGTGTGAATTCCTGTTTCAACAGACTTGTTTAGACACTCAACAGTGTAATAACAATCCACCCCGTCCCAAAATTTCAGACATACATGTTGTCATTGCTGATCATGGCCTGATTGTTGATCTCCACGGTCCATATACATATACCCACATATGCTTTTCACAATAAAGAATTCCAACCCGCTGCCTTGCTCATGACTTTTCATGTTAAACAGACGGGTAGCATCTGCCATATCTTTTCCTAATGAAATAATAAGGCATACAGCCTTGATTACTGGCTTGTCTTCATAACCAACTCAGGTTTACTGCACTGTGCTTAAGGATTTCCATAAGGCAACCATCGGCCATACAGTCATAAAATTGGTAACAGAGATTAAAAAAATATATAGGGTTGGCTAAAAAAAGTAAAACCTCCCCTAAAATGGATTAACAAGGATTATTAAGTGCATATATTCTACGGGCAGGGTTTGTCAGAGGGAGTGCCCAACACATTTCCCTCTACTGTAATTTGGGCGTTTCCATCTCACGCAATAACTCAACAGCAGCAATTCTTAACCTTAGCCTGTGGTTTGGGGACCCATAGAGGTCCATCACGAGTACTTGAGGGTCCGTCACTTCTTACAAAATGAATAATATTAACAGATAAAGTGAATATAAAAAAACTAAGTGTAAAACTGAAAATTTTGAAATATTTGGTAAATGTAAGGAAATTTGAAATTTTACACTAAACAATAAGTTGGTATCAGATTGATTTGTGGAACAGTGCAAGTGCGCCAAACAATCCAGTATGGGTGACTGCAACTGAATTTAGAAAAACTCCAACCACCCCATTGAAGAATAAGTTATTTCCCTTTGGAAACCCTTTATCTGGTAGAGGCTATCTAGCTGCAGATTTTTTACCTTCGAATATACCCAAGGGGTCAGACTGGAGCCAGAAAATCTTTAGTAGCTCTTATGCCTGCCAGTAAGTGGTGCCGATCGGCTCCATGTCAGCTGCGTCATCTGCACCAGATGTGACATGCACGGTGCCTATATATGCGTCACACTAGTGCCCTGACATTTTCCTTACGTGGCTCTTTTGGTGCCGGAAGCACGGACCAAGTCAGAAGGCTGACTGACCAGTGTGCAGAAAGTACGTGCCTACAGTGACCTTTTTATGTAGAAAGATCGGTTTGCAGACTTGAGGAGGTTGGGAGGGTCAATTATGAATCTGCATCTAGAATCTGTAAGTAACTTGTTCATCTGATAGAAACTTCTAGGCGCAGATCCTTTACCCTAGAATAGACACCAAAGCAATCCATCACCGGAAGTGGGTCTTGGAACTGGCTCAGACCAAAAAGTACTGGAGGACCGAATGAGCAAAGTACCAATCACGAAGACCAGGCTGTCCAGGCAGTAGTGTTTGGTGAATGTGTTCAAGGATGCCCGCATATTAGCCTGACAGAAGTCCAGGATGAGGACTCGACGAGCTATCACGGTGGTCAAAGCTTTGGCTCTGGTGGAATAAACCAACGAGCCCTCAGGTTCTTTTTGACGAGTGAGTAGCATATCTTAATGCAGAGTACTATCCATCTGGAGATGGTCTGTTTCTGCACTGCTATACCCTTTATCGCTCCAGTGAACCCAACTAACAGCTGACCTTCCACCTGGTGTTCCTAGGTGAGACTGATGTAGAACGACAATACTCATTTCAGGTCCACGTGAAGAGTCACTCTTCCTTGGAGGGGTGAGGCAGAGCAAAGCAGGTCAGCAGCATGATACTTTGGCCCCCATGGAATGGTGCCACCACTTCTGGTTGAAAAGAGGCACGAATGTAGATGACCAGTTTGTCTGGAAAGAAGCTGGTGTATGGACGGTGAACAGAAAGTCTGCAGCTTCCTGACCCTCCTGCCCGATCTAATGGCCAGCAGGAAGACTGTCTTCATCATTCGAAGTCTGAGGGCATAGGAATGCATGGGTCCAAAGGGTGGACATATTAAGTAGTTTAAAACCAAATTAAGGTCCCAACTGGGCATAACGAAAGGTTTAGGGACAAACATGTTGCAGACCTTTCAGAAAATGTGCAGCGGGCAACTTGGCCTGGGAGGGTTGATCAGTCAACCGAAAAAATTGTTGAGATGCCCGAAAGCTACCCCTTAACTGTGCTAAGAGCAAGACCTTGCAGGGCTAATGACAAAACACAGAGCAACACCTAGGACAAGGGTGCAGAAAGAGGATCCACATGTTTTTCAGTGCACCACACCACAGACATATACAGTGTATGTGAAGGCATGCCTGGCTGCCACAATTACCTTCACAGACTTCGGTGAGATCAAAGATGTTCAACTTACGTCACTCAATCTCCATGCAGAAAGGCAGAGCATTTGCAGGTTCGAGTGCAGAGCCCTGTCCTGTTGCTGCTAAAGAAGATCCCCTCAAAAGGGCAGCTTGATCAGAGGATTGATGCTCTGAAGTGTTGGCAACCACACTCTTCATGCCAATCCAGAGCCAAAAGGATGACTTGGGCCCCGTCCGTTCTGATGATCTTCAGAATTTGAGGAAGGAATGGTATCGTTGTGAAGGCATACAGAAGTCCTGAGCCTCACTCGAGCCAAAAGGAGCCGCCAAGAGAGAATCGCCTTGGAAACTCCAACAAGCAGAAGTGCTGACATTGGGTTACACGTTCTCTGCAGCGGCAAATAGATCTAACCAAGGGTTCTCCCAAGTCATGGAAGACACTTTGCATCACCTGCAGGTGTAGACGGTGGACAGCTCTAGCGTTCGGAGATACCACCAGGTTTTGTACAATCAGAAATATGTCCTGACACTCCAGTGAAGTCCAGAGATGCACACCCTCCTGGCACAGGCACCAAGACCCCTACCCGACCTGAATGCTGCAGTGCCACATGGTGGTGGTGTTGTGAACACGTGAACCAGCCTTCTCATGCCAAGCAAATCACTTTCAACTGCATAGGTTGAAGTGGAGCTTAGACTCCACCAGAGACCAGACATCTCCACCTCTCTCAGATGGCCGCCACAACCCAGGAGTGATGCATCTGTAACCAATGTGTGTTCTGGGAGGTGGAACAAAGGGGCCTCCTGCTGACCCAATTGTGGTCTGCCAGCCTCTACTGCAGGTCTTTTGCAGTTCCCTCCGATAACTGGAACAGGTCAGACCAGCTCCACTGATGCTGTGCCAGATGGGCATTCAGGCGCCACCGCAGAGCCCACATATGCCGGCGATTAAATATTCCGCCTTCCAGCCGCGTCCTCGACAAAGTACAGCCATCGGAAGCATCCTGCCGTCCAAAGAGATTAAATCCTTGGCAGCTGGCACAGAATATCTAATATTAGTATCCAACTAAGTCTCTTGCCAGGTGGTTTTGGAAACTGAATTTGTAGTGTGGTGGAAAGATTTGTTCCACATATGTCTGGCGGACGTTAAGAGGAGGAGTTGGGAGTGATGGTCATTAATGCCCTGGATTGACACATTTTGGAGACTCTACAGTGTGGTCTACATCACCCAGATATCTGGAACTAAGTGAAGAAAAGCAGTGGTGGGGGCAGTTCAGCAGATTGAGAGACACGGATTGCGGCAACTTGACACACTGACCATACCTACCTTTTACCATGGACCAACTGGCAGGCTGCATGCTCACAGGCCCCAAGAAGGCATCTGGAGTTTCAGTGGTGATCAGGAGGATGATGGCAGTGGCAGGAGGAGTTGAAATACCGCATGAAATGAGATATCTGTGCTGCCCCTTCATTGATCACAGCGTCAAAAAAAGGAGGTGAGAAGGTGTCAGAGTGGCCCTCATACTTTGCTGAGAGTGGAATAGGATGCCTGGAGTGATAATGCTATACCTGGAGGGGAGTATTGAAGTGGAGTAGTCCCTTATGGAGACTTTGGCAATGGTGGCAGAAAGGGCAAAAAACACTCATGTAGTGCAGAATCTGGGCGTGAGGTCAGAAAGCCTGCAAGCACCATTGCCTGCAAGCACCATTGCCTGCAAGCACCATCTGTGGTGGTAAGTATGGGGGAGGGAAGATGCTGTAATGCAAGAGGCTTGGCAAGCCAAGGAAGGAGAAGAGGTTTAGAGGTCAGTCAGAACTCGTGGTCAGCCTGCAAGGTGAGTTGCACAGTAGAGAGTTTGAGACAAGCCCATCGGGAGCTTCACTGCCCTGGGATTGGTGATCTTCCATAGTTGTGCTGAGCTGCTCAGCCGGTCGGGCCAAGAGGAACAACTGCTGCTAAAATGCTGATAGCCGGGTCACTCCAGGGACTCAAAAGGCCCAGAGTTCAAGCTGCTTACCCAGTGGGTATAGGAACATGGAGTGGTGTTTCTCCCCCTGGGCAGTGGATTGTGATCCTTTACATATCAGCCAGCAAGGAGTGGGAGGCCTTTCATAGTTTAGCTCAGCTCAGAGTAGCAGTAAGAAAGCTGTGACTTGGCCCTCGTTAGGAAATTAACAGATAACAGTCACAAAGCACGCATGCTGACCTCTGGAGACCTCAATTATACCACAATATAACAATCTCTGGCACAAATCAAAGCTTGAGGCAGGACACCTTTGCTTGTGGAGACAGGCAAAACAGTACTCCACAAGCTTGCATCATCAACTTGAGCTGAGCTCATGCCAATGTAGAACCTTACCTAGAAGAAAGTAATAAATGCGGTCTACTCTCTCTAGTGGGCCTGAATCTTTGGCGACAAACTTGTATGACAACATACATGTCAGAGAGAAGCACAGCACTGATCACAGGAGAGAGGTATGGCTCCGCGGCCAGGGCGACAGAGGCTGGACGCTGGGGATCACGGTTCGATCCCCGGCTCCGGCAGCAGGGGTCTGCCCAGCATTATGCGACTCTGTGCAATAGCTCGCTTAATCTTCCCAACAGCCCCCAGCGCGGAGATACCCCTTCAGGGGTGTTTCGTGCCCTATACAAGTACTGGATTTCTTTTTTTACAGAACACCTCCAAGGCAGCTTGCACCTCTTGAAAACTGAACTGAGATGGTATTAAAACAGATTTGGTTATGTAGATCTCAGCGCAAATCTAAGCCCTAAACTATAAACTCTCTAAGCATACATTGATTTTGCTGGCATGGAAGCTCAAATCTAATGACTGGAATGGCCTGTAATCTCCTAGAAATAGTCCTTAGCCACACTGTAGTCGCAAGTTGACATTTCAATCCTCTGCAGAGAAGGCTTTAAAAAAATACATAAATCAAAAAGTACTCGAGGAGGGAGAACAGAGTTCTAAATTTAGAAGTAAGAGTAGAGGGTTCGGACTTGGAGATGTTCCGTGTACGCCTCATTCACATACAACTGGGAGATGGTCATCGGGAGGTCTGTATAGAGCGAATACGCTCACTGCAGGTGGGCAAGAAAACACCGACATTTTGCCTATGTTTTAGAACTACAAAGAGAAAGGTCTGCAGGCTTAAAGAAGCAAGGAGTCAGTCTTCTTTCAGAATTTTTAAGGTGAAGTATAAAAAGATAAAGCTCCTGTCACACACAAGACATCACCCATTATGCTCGATCACCGACAAGCAGTGACAGCTTGTACAAGACATCAGTGAACATAAACTTGGCATCTTGTTAGAATTCCAGATCAAACTATTTCATTTTAAAGTGGCTTGTCTAACAGGCATCTCTCTATCACAGGACAGCAAAGTCCCTTTATAATGATGCCGTTTATGAGACAGCTGGGGTCCAAATGAACCCCTAGACCCAGTGCTTAGTTTGAAAACTAGGAGTACCGGTGCCCAAAGCTGTGCTTAGAAGCCCGCAGCTGGAGCTATTAAATGTCCGTGCGCTGAATACAAAGGCTGCATATGCTGCACCTCTTCTAGTAGACACTCCCTGTTTCTTTATCTCACTCTTGGAGGTTCCTTTGTTCTCAGTTTGCAATATTTTCCTGTCTTCCTCTTTCTTTCTCCCTTTGTGTGTTTCTCCCTTTGTGTGTTTTCCATTTCTTGCTCTCCATAATTATCTTATAATACAAATAATTGCGGGTTCCCGTAATTGAGTGCCTGTGCACCGCACTGGGAACCACTGGTTCAAATTAAGTACTGGCTAGACCAAAACTAGAGCGCGATGCCAGACAAAGGAAAGATGATTTAATATCAAGTAAAAAAAGAGATGGTGATTAAAGATACTGGGGCGACATGAAAACCTAACGTCCAAAACCTGGGATCTTATATGGAGTACAGGGAGGCGGCCGAGGGTTTAAGTAATACTTCAGGGGGAAGTGCCAGCGGGTTCCTCTAAATAAGACTATTAACATTTGGGGCAGTGCCATTCGATAAGGGGTGGGTGATATTCTTGATGGTTTTCTTGTTAGCTATTCTGTCTCCCTTGGGCCCTGTGTTCGCCAATGTCAGACAGCAGCCCTGTTCTACTATGCTAAATGGGTTTGAATTAGCATCAAATTGCTTGGGGCGGGAGGAGCGCTCCCAGAGTCTTAAAGGTTGGAGTCCTTTCAAATGTGTTAAGGTGTACCAAGTATTTTTGGCTCGCTCTGATCCCTTATACGTTTTGGAGGAATCATGGTGCGCATAGTAACATGTGTTACACAGTGTGCTCAACCTGTAAATGTAGTCTGCTCACATTATATGTGAGGTGCATGTGACAATTTGCGCAGCAGCAGACTAACTGTAAAAACCAGCAATGGTCCTAGATGGGTCTACTGGAAAACAAAGAGCTCGGCATAATGTAAAAGATTAACTTTACATGCTTTGTCAGGTGATGCACTATATAAAGTTAGAGGCTTACAGGACTAGTCACCATATTTATTAGCATGTTGGCTTTAGATTGAAGATTGAAGTTTCATACCTTCCTAGAGAGAAGTTTCAAACAAATTAGTCAGACCCAAAGCATACCTCGACTTGAACACTAACTCTTTGTCTAGCCGGCAAACGTTTACAGTGGCTGGACCTAAAAAGGAATGCATATTAAACCCATGCTACTGCAGCTGTCAGTCGACAATGTAAAACCCATTCCTATCATATTTGTCAAACACTTCAAAATGTAAAGCCTCATCCTATGGTATTTGTCATGGAGTTTACAATCTAAAACTGCTTCCTATTCCAATCAAAGGGCTCTTTATGTAAAAACCTTCTTTATTGCATTTGTCAGAGAATTTACAAAGTAAAGTTAATTCATTTGGTTTTTAAAAGTCGTTCTATGTAAAACCGTAAACTATAATATTTGTCAGAGTTCACACTAAATCCTTTCCTACTGCATACTTTCGCTATGAAACCATTCTTGCTGCAGTTGATGTGATGTTTAAGTTACCTATGTCCCAGTCAGTTATGATTAATGCACCTTTTTCTTAGGCAGTCTACCATGACTATTTTGTACTCAAATACTGTAAGAGAAGATGATCACTATAGGGTGGAGCCACAGACCCTCTTTTTGTACTACTTCCTACAGCATTTCCAGGTGCTCTCATAAGCCCTTGCAGGGCTAGGGCTCAAAAACCAATGAAATTCCAAATATACAGGGTCTGAACCATGGGTCACCAAAGCCTTTGCCTACTAAGGTAATCTGTGTGAATTCCTGTTTGAACAGACTTGTTTAGACACTTAACAGTGTAATAATAATCCACCCCGTCCCGAAATTTCAGACATACATGTTGTCATTGCTGATCATGGCCTGATTGTTGATCTCCACGGTCCATATAGATATACCCACATATGCTTTTCAAAATAAAGAATTCCAACCCGCTGCCTTGGTCATGACTTTTCATGTTAAACAGACGGGTAGCATCTGCCATATCTTTTCCTAATGAAATAATAAGGCATACAGCCTTGATTACTGGCTTGTCTTCATAACCAACTCAGGTTTACTGCACTGTGCTTAAGAATTTCCATAAGGCAACCATCGGCCATACAGTCATAAAATTGGTAACAGAGATTAAAAAAATATATAGGGTTGGCTAAAAAAAGTAAAACCTCCCCTAAAATGGATTAACAAGGATTATTAAGTGCATATATTCTACGGGCAGGGTTTGTCAGAGGGAGTGCCCGACACATTTCCCTCTACTGTAATTTGGGAGTTTCCATCTCACGCAATAACTCAACAGCAGCAATTCTCAACCTTAGCCTGTGGTTTGGGGACCCATAGAGGTCCATCACGAGTACTCGAGGGTCCGTCACTTCTTACAAAATAAATAATATTAACAGATAAAGTGAATATAAAAAAACTAAGTGTAAAACTGAAAATTTTGAAATATTTGGTAAATGTAAAGAAATTTGAAATTTTACACTAAACAATAAGTTGGTATCAGATTGATTTGTGGAACAGTGCAAGTGCGCCAAACAATCCAGTATGGGTGACTGCAACTGAATTTAGAAAAACTCCAACCACCCCATTGAAGAATAAGTTATTTCCCTTTGGAAACCCTTTATCTGGTAGAGGCTATCTAGCTGCAGATTTTTTACCTTCGAATATACCCAAGGGGTCAGACTGGAGCCAGAAAATCTTTAGTAGCTCTTATGCCTGCCAGTAAGTGGTGCCGATCGGCTCCATGTCAGCTGCGTCATCTGCACCAGATGTGACATGCACGGTGCCTATATATGCGTCACACTAGAGCCCTGACATTTTCTTTTGGTGCCGGAAGCACGGACCAAGTCAGAAGGCTGACTGACCAGTGTGCAGAAAGTACGTGCCTACAGTGACCTTTTTATGTAGAAAGATCGGTTTTCAGACTTGAGGAGGTTGGGAGGGTCAATTATGAATCTGCATCTAGAATCTGTAAGTAACTTGTTCATCTGATAGAAACTTCTAGGCGCAGATCCTTTACCCTAGAATAGACACCAAAGCAATCCATCACCGGAGGTGGGTCTGGGAACTGGCTCAGACCAAAAATTACTGGAGGACCGAATGAGCAAAGTACCAATCACGAAGACCAGGCTGTCCAGGCAGTAGTGTTTGGTGAATGTGTTCAAGGATGCCCGCATAATAGCCTGACAGAAGTCCAGGATGAGGACTCCACGAGCTATCACGGTGGTCAAAGCTTTGGCTCTGGTGGAATGAACCAACGAGCCCCCAGGTTCTTTTTGGCGAGTGAGTAGCATATCTTAATGCAGAGTACTATCCATCTGGAGATGGTCTGTTTCTGCACTGCTATACCCTTTATCGCTCAGTGAACCCAACTAAAAGCTGGCCTTCCACCTGGTGTTCCTAGGTGAGACTGATGTAGAATGACAATACTCATTTCAGGTCCATGTGAAGAGTCACTCTTCCTTGGAGGGGTGAGGCAGAGCAAAGCAGGTCAGCAGCATGATACTTTGGCCCACATGGAATGGTGCCACCACTTCTGGTTGAAAAGAGGCACGAATGTAGATGACCAGTTTGTCTGGAAAGAAGCTGGTGTATGGACGGTGAACAGAAAGTCTGCAGCTTCCTGACCCTCCTGCCTGATCTAATAGCCAGCAGGAAGACTGTCTTCATCATTCGAAGTCTGAGGGCATAGGAATGCATGGGTCCAAAGGGTGGACATATTAAGTAGTTTAAAACCAAATTAAGGTCCCAACTGGGCATAACGAAAGGTTTAGGGACAAACATGTTGCAGACCTTTCAGAAAATGTGTCACAGCGGGCAACTTGCCCTGGGAGGGTTGATCAGTCAACCGAAAAAATTGTTGAGATGCCCGAAAGCTACCCCTTAACTGTGCTAAGAGCAAGACCTTGCAGGGCTAATGACAAAATACACAGCAACACCTAGGACATGGGTGCAGAAAGAGGATCCACATGTTTTTCAGTGCACCACACCACAGACATATACAGTGTATGTGGATGCATGCCTGGCTGCCACAATTACCTTCACAGACTTCGGTGAGATCAAAGATGTTTAACTTACGTCACTCAATCTCCATGCAGAAAGGCAGAGCATTTCCAGGTTCGAGTGCAGAGCCCTGTCCTGTTGCTGCTAAAGAAGATCCCCTCAAAAGGGCAGCCTGATCAGAGGATTGATGCTCTGAAGTTTTGGCAACCACACTCTTCATGCCAATCCAGAGCCAAAAGGATGACTTGGGCCCGGTCCGTTCTGATGATCTTCAGAATTTGAGGAAGGAATGGTATCGGTGTGAAGGCGTACAGAAGTCCTGAGCCTCACTCGAGCCAAAAGGAGCCGCCAAGAGAGAATCGCCTTGGAAACGCCAACAAGCAGAAGTGCTGACATTGGGTTACACGTTCTCTGCAGTGGCAAATAGATCTAACCAAGGGTTCTCCCAAGTCATGGAAGACACTTTGCATCACCTGCAGGTGTAGATGGTGGACAGCTCTAGCGTTCGGAGATACCACCAGGTTTTGTACAATCAGAAATATGTCCTGACACTCCAGTCAAGAGATGCACAGCCTCCTGGCACAGGCACCAAGACCCTACCCGACCTGAATGCTGCATTGACACATGGTGGTGGTGTTGTGAACACGTGAACCAGCCTTCTCATGCCAAGCAAATCACTTTCAAATGCATAGGTTGAAGTGGAGCTTAGACTCCACCAGAGACCAGACATCTCCCATCTCCACCTCTCTCAGATGGCCGCCACAACCCAGGAGTGATGCATCTGTAACCAATGTGAGTTCTGGGAGGTGGAACAGAGGGGCCTCCTGCTGACCCAATTGTGGTCTGCCAGCCACTACTGCAGGTCTTTTGCAGTTCCCTCCGATAACTGGAACAGGTCAGACCAGCTCCACTGATGCTGTGCCAGATGGGCATTCAGGCGCCACCGCAGAGCCCACATATGCCGGCGAGTAAATATTCCGCCTTCCAGCCGCGTCCTCGACAAAGTACAGCCATCGGAAGCGGCCTGCCGTCCAAAGAGATTAAATCCTTGGCAGCTGGCACAGAAGTGATTAGATTACTCAGCACCGAACTAGAGTTGGATGACATTGTTGAACAAAACCACATTTTTCAATCACCATCCATCTATTGTCCCCAGAATTCCTATCCTGAAGAAACCCCGTACCGAGAGGATCGAAATGTCGCTGCCTAGTAAAAAAAAAAAAAAGAGCCTAAGGAACTCAGAACACCTCTTATAATTTATTGTACCATAATTGACAAGAGCTCCTCTTTGCATTAATACGAATAACCCCTACCTCCCGTTCTTCTTAGCACCATATTTATATCACTGGTGGTCACCTCACTGGGGTTCACAAATCACGTTGGAATATAAATGTACATAGTGTAAATACATGATCAAATATCTGATAATTTTGGTTTTGTCTGTTTAATGACCATGATTAATATCAAATAAATGATGCTCATTTTACCTGAAGTTGATGTAGGGCGTTTTAGGATCCGAGCGAAATTTCTAGATTCATGCCCTTATATAGGTACAATTCACATTGTCCTAATATAGGCATAGAAATGATACCCTTATTTAGACATAACCCATGCAGTCCAAATACAGGCATGGCTACTTCTACCCATACCGAAACTTCACAACGATTTCTTGGAAAATCGGCTTAAGCAGTCAGGGACCTCCCCTTGCTTGAATATTGATTTATCCAAGAACTCATGTACTTTACAAAGAACTACTATTCCCTTGGGGTTCTTTACTGACGTTATTATGCCCCACTTTATGTCAAACTATGCACCTTCAAGGTATAAATATGCCTTCACTTGCCCTAGCAAGACACGCAGGTTCGGAGCAGTTCAACTATCTACTTGCCCGACGCAGCTCGCTACAGCAAGTGCCGAAGGAAGCTGACCCTCCAGCTGACGCACTGATTGAGAAGCTGTCCTTTCTCCCGCTGAGAATCTAGCTCCAGTGTTTCCAAGCTCCCCTTGCGGGGTGTTGGGAGATCGAGTCCGGGACAGAGATACCAGACCTCCTTCATTCTAACTACGGTATGGTGCTGATTAGAACCTAGAGAAACCTTTGGTAGATTCTTGGCAAAGAAAACTAAAACCTATGCTACACAATACTTACTCCCTCCCGCGTACTAGACTTAGGTTAGGTACATTAGTGTATGCGTATTTAAGAAGCACTAGTTGACAATGCTTTTACAGTATTATTTCATGATACTATTCTCGCTGTACGCATTATACTTTGGAGGCTGCATTACGATTGTAGCAGTTCATTTCTTTTGCATGAGAAAGAGGACTGTTCAATAAACCTTTTATTGAAAAACGCCCGTCTCTATTTCTCTGCACCTCTGTAGAAACGAAGCATGCACGATTGACTGAGTGAAATACATATCTATTGTTTCCGCGACTCTAGAGATACATTTCTTATTCTTGGGAAACAAAGCTGTCATGTTTATGCGGTTGACAGAAACTAATCCCTTCTTTTGAATTCGAGAACATTTCTAGTGACCTCTGAGCTAGCTGGCACTCACTATTAAGTTTAATATATTCGATAGAGACCTAGTGGACCTCAGTCCTACGTCTATCTATAGGATATATTATTGCAATGCGCAGAGCCTATTGGGAATATAGGAACTACACTACAAAGTGAGTACAGTTTTGACAAATTGTCATGTGGGCTTCCATATCTATTAATCAATGTACTTTTGTCTGATTGAATTGAATTAAGGTCCTATTCCGAATGTTACTCTAGCTTTTGATTTATTCACGCAAGCCATTCCTAGTCTTGCATAAACTGCATCTATCAAGTAAATGACTTCCTTGTGAACATTGTTTTTTGCTAATCACATATGCCAGTGGGCATACTTTACCAGCAGAATGCACCAAAATCCAAGATAGAGGGTGAAACATCGAAATCATAGCCTGAATGCCCTGGACTCGCTGCTAGGGGAAGACTGGAACCCTAAAATACGCAGATGGGCGGCAAACCACCACCATCACTTTGTTGAACACCCAAGGGGTGCTAGTCGGACTAAAGGGAAGCACAATCAACTGAAAGGGCTTGTGACCAGCAGGTAACATCGGTGGTGCGGCAGGGGCGTGGAAAAACACATCCTGCAGGTTCAGTGCTACTATCCAGGGTCCATGGCAGATAGGATCTGAGACAAAGTGAGCATTTTAAATTTCTCCTTTTTCGGTAAGAAGTTAAAGGGGCACAGATCAAGTATAGGATAGAGGCCTCCATTGGATCATTAAGTAGAAGGAAGATCAATCATTACCTAACAGCACCCTCTCGATGGCTCCTTTGCAAAAAGAGCCTGCACATCCTGATGCAGCAGAAAGAGATCGTTCTACATCAGCTACTCTGAGAACAGTGGCATGGAGGCAGGCTTTAGTGAATGGAAGGGCGTAATCCCGCGTAACAATTTGGAGTACCCACTTGTCCGAAGTTATGGATTGTGCCTGTGGTGGCTGATCCTGCTGCCAACCGGTTGCCTGTTATGTGGGGAAGGTATGTTAAAGGAGATTGGAGGCTGTGGCTGTGGCCTATGGGGATGGCGGAGTGGGCAGATCACTGGCTATGGGTCCGATGGGGCTTGCGTGACCTGTGTCCACAGCCACGAAAGAACTAGGGAGCCTGCTGGCCATGGTGGGAAGGCTGCAATGGCATAGCTGATAGCCCCTTCCGTGGGCACATAAGGAGAGGAAGGCAGAATGAGGTTGTTGTGGGGCCATGGTGAGCCTACTGCCCTTGAGGCACCCAAGTAAAAACAGGGAAGTGCCAACGAAGGGCATGCCCATAAGGGATGCTTGGACATCCCCTAAGAAGCCGGTTGAACTCAGCCAGGCATGGCAGTGAAGAGCCACAAACAAAGCAACAGCTCTACCCAGAAAGCCAGGCATGTCCAGTCTGCAGCATATCGTGAACTTAGCTGCAACCCTGCCAATGGCAAAAGCCGTGACCTGAAACCGGGGGTCCTCTCCTGCATCCACCGGGAACTCTCCGGAGAACGCAGCGCTGAGTGAGGAGTGGTGGCGCTTGAGGCTGCAGCTGCCTAGGGCCAGAGGAACAAACCCGAGCTCTTCACATTTCTCCGGGCCATGGGGGGGGGGGGGGGGGGGGGGGGTGGAATGCCTAGCAACACCTCTGACACTCGAGGGCCCGGTACGGTCCCTTCAAGCTACTATGATGGGTACAGACAGGCTGCCATGCGCATCTCAACCCAACACTATCACGCAATACACCACCCAGAGACTCCCTTCATAGCGGATCACACGTCAGTCAGGACAAAGCGATGCGGCTGACGAGCCCTCCCGGGCAGAACTTTTGCAGGCAATACAGGGGTCCCGTTCCGCCCTGGAGAAGCAAATTGAAACAGTCTCCATAGATGTGTACTTGCTGTGGGCGGATCTGCGGAAAGTGGCGGATAAAGTCTGTACCGCGGAGCAAAATATCGTCCAGCTGCAGGGGGAGGTGGCGTCCTGGAGAAAGACTGTCTCGCAGCTCACCGCCACGACAGGGGCGCTGGAGCGCAGGGCAGAAGATGCAGAAGGGAGGGTACGCCGCAGTAACATCAGGGTCCTTGGCAATCCGGAACGCTCCGAGAGGGTCCTTGGCAATCCGGAATGCTCCGAGATGGGCAAAGCGGAGCGCTTCCTGGAACACTGGATCCGTACAACACTCTGCCCCCACGGGCCTGCCTGAGGTCTTTGTAATTGAGCGGGCCCATACGGCGCTGGTCCCGCCGCCGCGGCCGGGCGCTCCACCACGAACCCTCATTGCTAAGGTCCTGAACTACCGGGATAGGGACTGTATCCTGAGAGTGGCTAGGGAAACAGTGAACCTCACCTTTGAAAACGCCAAGGTTTCTATCTATCCGGACTATACCCACCAAGTACAAGAACAGCGGAAATCCTTTCTAGCAGTCAAGCAGAAACTTCGGGAGTTACACCTACAGTACATGCTATTATACCCTGCAAAGCTTAAGGTCATATCCCAGGGAAAGCACACTTCTTTAAAGCCCCGGAGGAGGTATGGGAGTGGCTGGAGATTAGGGGGGGGATGCCCTCCCGCCAGGCGCACGAGGAGGACCCCGGAGTGCGTGGGGACATCAAGGAGACGCAGTAACAGACGCAGGACTTCATCAGAGGCTGCTGTTCGCGAGGAGTGACAGCGAATTCCGGTGGGAGACTATGGGGCCCTCCGCCTTGAGTTGTCGGGGGCAGACGGTCTTACTGCGCTGTCTGTGGATCCTCTTCAGTATGAAGAACTGGTCCCGGAGACTCTCCAGCCCACCACAGACACTACGCCTACCACGGATACGGTCCCTGAAACAGTCAGGGGCTCGGTGGCTAACTCCACAGTTCCGCCCTGAGGGACGTTTCTGCCTGTGCTGGGCTGCAGTGTTCCATGGGCTTTGGTCAGACTTTCTGGAGCCATTCATGACAGTGAGAGTATTTTGGGGGTGATTGGGGGGGCGCTGCTACTATGGGGGGGTCGGGGTTCTGAGATTTGCGTATATATATATCAGATGATAGTTCGAGCCCCTACATTTGATGTTGGAACAGCTGGTTGTGTCGGGAGCTGGGTGGGGGCTGGGAAGTTCTCTTCTTTATCTGTTGGGCGGTTCAACCCGGTTGGGCGTACGGGGTGGCTGTGCACGTCCTGGCACTAGCATGGAGGGGCATATCTGCAGGTTTTGTTGCAAGTATATTGCTCGTGGGAGGAGAGTAGTTGATGTTTTGGGAGGGGTTGTTGGGGGGGGAATGTTGCAGGCATTGTATGTATTAGATTTCGGGCACGGGACCGGGGTGGTTACAGCGGTCAAAAACTATGGCTTGTTCGGACACCTCATCAGGCATGGGGTATACGCTTTTGAGTTGGAACGTGAGGGGGCTGGGTACATGCACCAAAAGATATAGGGTCCTGTCCTCCCTTCGCAGGCACAAGGTATCAATCGCATGCCTCCAGGAAACTCACCTTACGGATGATGGAGCCCAAAAATTGGGGAGAAAGTGGCGGGGTCAGGTGTTCCACTCTTCGTTTTCTACATATGCCAGGGGGGTCCTAGTATGGATGGCACCTGGGGTCCAGTTTACTACCAATATGTTGAAGCGGACATTCACGGGAGGTACCTGCTCCTTTCCAGCGAAACTGGATGGTAGGGACATCACCATACTAAACTCGTATGCACCCAACACGGATGACCATGTCTTTTTTCCAGACCCTTCAGGAGGTTCTGATCTCCCAGACCGGGAGGCACCGGTGCTTTGGTTTGGGGATTTTAACTGTGTCCTAGATCCCACTCTAGATAGGTTCCCACCCCGAGCTGGCACTAAACCACGAATGACAGCGAAGCTTAGGGAGGTCATGGGAATATAGGAGCTCTTAATGTTTGGCGTAAGAGAAACCCGGTCAGAAGGTGTATACCGGTTATTCTTCAACTCACAATACATATAGTCGCTTGGACAGAGTTCTGGTGGCAAACAGAGTCCAACATGTCACTTGAGGTTACCCATCAGGCGCGTTCTTTATCTGATCACTCGCCGGTGGCGTGTGTGGTGAATTGGGGGGCTCCTGTCTCCCGCCCCCTGACTTGGAGGTTGCCGACGGACGTCCTTCAGGACCAGGTGGGGAAACAACATATAGAAACCGCTCTTAACGACGGGGAGGGGAGCTCACTTTGGCCACAAGATGTGACGCCTTAAAGGCGGTGGTGAGGGGCGTGCATGGGCCTCACCTACGGGGTTCGGAGAAAGCTCCACCGGGAATTACGGTAGCCTCTTAAGCCTGCAAATCTCGGAGGCTCCTGATGCTCTACCCCAAGCAGAGGAACAGGATGCTCCGTCTCGCATTCATGATATCCTAGAACGGCTTGACAGATATACCCTCGCCCAATATAGAGAGCGCCTTCCCAGGGAGGGCGATAAATCAGGTCGCCTTTTGGCCTGGATCCTTCGTCTGGAGCAAGCCCCGGAGAAAATTGTGGCCTTGCGGGGCCTAATGGAGGCATGGTCCACTCAGAAGTGGGCATCCTACGAGTTCTCCAGTCTCACCTACAGCAGGTGTATGCCACGGACCCTGCCATCTCCGAGGCCTCCTATCTCCCTTAACTTCAAGGGTTGACCCTACAGTCGATTCCCAAAGCAGCACAGGAGGAGTTGGAGGCAGCCTTGACGCTGGGTGAGGTGCGTTCTGCATTGCTGCGCCTGCCACGGGCTAAGTCCCCGGGGAGCTACGGGTTCCCTCCTGAATTTTATCAGGCTTTTGAGGGTACACTTTCACGCCTCCTCCTGCAGGTATTCCTCGAGGCGTTTGAGAGCAAGACTCTCCCACTGAATATGACACTGGGGGAAATATGTATGATCCCGAAACCAGGTGGGGACCCGCATGACCCCTCTTCGTATTGTCCGATTGCAATGATCAACACGGACGTGAAGATTTTGTCCATGTTACTGGCCACGCGCTTGGCGCCATATGTTTCGCCTGGTACATGAAGACCAGTGTGGGTTTATTCTGGGGCGCAACACGGCCATGAACCTGCAGCGGTTGAATCACATTATCCATGAGGTACATGGTAGGGAGGAGCAGATGGTTCTGGCGTCGGTCGACCTGGCTAAAGAGTTTGATACAGTCGACTGGGGGTACCTGCTAGAGGTCCTCCGGGCTGTGGGATTGGGCCCCAACTTTTGTCGCTGGATTCGCAGCCTGTATAGGGCCCCTCGCGCCAGGGTGAGACTTGGGGCTGCACTGTCTGAGGAGTGGCGGCTGGGAAGGGGTAGACGCCAGGGGTGTCCCCTCTCGCCGCTCCTGTTTGCTCTGGCCATAGAGCCCTTTGATGTCCGAGTCCGAACGGAAATGGCACAGTGGGGTATTACGGTGGGGGACACGTGCAACGGCATTTCTTTATATGCAGAAGATGCATTGTTTTATTTGACAGCTCCACGGGAGGCACTGCCGATATTGCTGTGCCACCTGGATCGGTTCAGCGAGGAGTCGGGATTGCGACTTAACCGCAGTAAGTCTTTGATCTTTCCGCTTGCGGGTCTGGCCTCGGTGCCACTGGGAGACTTACCAGACCTCTGGCTGCGATGGGAACGTGAGGGGTTCCGTTATCTTGAAATACAGGTGGCCCGACGGATTCACACTTGCTGGCCCGGAATACGGATCGGATATTCACATTCTTGCAGCAGTTGGTATCCTTTTGGAATTCTTTGCCACTTTCTCTGATGGGACGGCTGGCCATCGCCAAGATGGTAATGCTTCCCAGAACGCTATATGTCCTCCAGAACTCACTGTGTCCTCTTCCCCCACGAGTTTTCCGCACTCTCTACACGTTGCTCACGTCCCTGCTCTGGGCGGGCCGTCGCAGCAGGGTAGCACTCCACACTGTTGTCCGTAGCTACGAGGAGGGATGTCTGGAAGCGCCACGCTTTGACTTATATTACTATGCGGCGCAGCTACAGCCTGCGGCCCCGGTGGTTCGCGGAGACGCGCCTCCTTGCGGGTAGGGCGGATATCCAGAGTCTACAGGTCGCGCTGATACAGGGCAGGGGAGCGGAAGAGAATCTTCCTTATGTAGTGCGTCATGCGGCGGGCATCTGGCAGCGGTTTATTGAGAGGGTCTTATGGAGGGCGCCGTTCCATAGGCAGCTACCAGTCTGGATTGCCATGGAGGAACACGTCTTTCCACTCTTGGCGGGAGGGAGGATGCGGGGTTCTAGCTGATCTCTACCCCAACGAGTCCTTCCTAACTTATGAACAGGCGGAGGAGGCCTTCGGAGAGGACAATACCTGCACTATCGGGGTCTTCAGGATGTAGTGAAGGTTACCTGGACTCAGTGCCCGGACGCACCATCAATGACTCACCACCTCCTTTCTTGCGGTAAGGGGCGTCTCTCTTCTGTATAAGGCTATGAAACAGGACTCCAACCCTCTGGTGCCGCCGTCCTGAATGGCGTGGGAGGCAGATCTCAGTACTGCGCTAGAGCAAGGGCAGCAAAAGCGTATAGGTTCCCTTACGCGCAAGGTTTCATGCAATGCACGGTTCAAATTGTACACTTTAACTTTCTACACCGCACCTACCCGACTCCAGTTTCACTGAAACGTATCTCTGGGGACAGGGGAGACAGCTGCCCCAGATGTAGCGCGGAGGGAGCGGGCTTCTTACACTTAGCCTGGGACTGTCCTCCGGTCAGGAGTTTCTGGATGGGGCTGGTGGATCGTATAGTCACCACTACAGGCCTTCAGATAGCAAAGAACCCCCTGCATTGTTTGCTGGTGTTAGTCCCCAGGCACAAGAAAAGGAAGCTCTCCTATAAACTTTTACAATTGATGTTGGTGCTTGCCAGGTGAAGGGTGGCGATCACTTGGATTGGCTTAGGAATGTTAGAGAGTGGTCCCTGGCCGAGGAAACCCACATGCAACTTACTCTGAGAGACGAGAAACTAAAAAGAAGACTTACTCACCTGGCTCGTCATGTGTGCCTCGGGACTGGCGGAGAGGGTGCGGTCCTCCCAGAGCGAGTTTGGCAGTGCGAGTGGCGAGGTGTGTGCTCCAGTTGGGTCTGGGTCTGATGGTGAGGAAGGGGATGACCCCTAGAGTTATATACCACCTATAGTTGTGACGTGCTTGGCTGCATCCTCACGATGTTTTTTATTTGTCTGCTATTCGATCAACTCCTTATGTGTCTGAACCTTTCTGGATACTGCCAACATTTCTAAGTGCCAATAATGAGGTTGTCAAATTGTATGCATACATTGTAGTGATGCCAATTGCATGCTCCTGTAAAGGTTACGTAAAGCACAAGTTACTACTTGTGTAACGATATATCTGTAAGAGACATTAGTTAGTATTAGATTCCTTACCTTGGAATATCCCCAGACGTCAGACTGGATCCGGAAAATTTTGCGTAGCAGTACCCTTGCGCGTCGGTAGGCGTCGTCTGCGGCTCCGCGTCCGTCGTCGGCGCCGTGAGGACGTCGTCGAAGTACTTAGACGCCGCCTCCGCGTGCTGACGTCAGTTCTTAGACACAGCTTTTCCGCGCCAGAAACGCAGAGCTATGCCAAAAACCAACACTGGTGCCAGTGAAACTAGGGCCCTGAAGGGGACAACCCTAACCCTAGGTATCGGTTCGCAGAACGGGGAGGATGGGTGAGTCGGTAAGGAATCTAATACTAACTAATGTCTCTTACAGATATATCGTTACACAAGTAGTAACTTGTGCATCTGAAAGAGACACGTTAGTATTAGATTCCTTACCTTAGAATAGATACCCCAGCAATACCAACCCCAGTGGTGGGTCTGCGAACCAATACTCACACCAGAAAGTCCTGGAGGACGGAACGGCCAAAGAAGCCATCCCTCCGGACTTGGCTGTCCAGGCAGTAGTGTCTTGCAAACGTGTGCAGCGATGCCCACGTAGCTGCCTGACAGATGTCTTGTAAGGGCACATCCCTGCCCTGGGCAGTGGTAGTGGCCGTGGCTCGGGTGGAATGAGCCCGCAATCCAGCAGGGGGCTCCTTCCTAGCCAAGGAGTAGCATGCCTGGATACACAAGATGATCCACCGGGAGATGGTCCTCTTGTGTACCGCTTTCCCCTTCTTAGCGCCCACGTAACCAACAAAGAGTTGGTCATCCCTTAGGGACACCAGAGTCACTATCTTCAACTACGCAGATGATCTGCAGCTCATCTTTCCCCTAAACACCGAGGACTCAGTGGTAGTGTTTCAAAACACCATGTCTCACATCCTGAGTTGGATGAGCTCCAGTCACCTGAAGCTCAACCCAGGCAAGACTGAGTTGGTCTTGCCTGGGCAGAGTGTACTCAGCTGGAACCCTGGCTTTTGGCCTGCCAGCATGGGAGCCCCACCATCTAAATCGCCCTCAGTTAAGAGCTTAGGAATCTTCCTTAGCGAAGATCTCTCTCTGAAAAGGCAGGTCAGTGCAGTGGTGTCCTCCAGCCTTTTTCAGTTGAAGAAAATTAAGAAAATTGCTCGTTTCTTCTCTCTGGAAGCGCTCACACAGATTGTCATCTCCCTGGTTCTGTCTAGACTGGATTTCTCTAATAGTCTTTACCTTGGGCTCCAGGTCGGCGAGTTAAAACGCCTCCAGCTGATTCAGAATCAGGCAGCCAGACTCATTCTGAATCTACCTAGGAGGCAGTCTGTCAGATTGGGCCTAAAACAATTACATTGGCTGCCTGTTGAGCAACGGGTGGCTTTTAAGACTGGCTGTATTTTATTTAAGTCCTTACACCAATCTGGCCCCATATTCATCAGAGATCTGTTCAAAAAATATGACCCCTCCAGGAATCTTCGCTCTATGCATAAACATCTTTTGACTGTCCCTACTTACAAAAGGAAGCGTCTTGGAGGTTGTTGCTTTGACCATCTTGCGGCTGCCTTCTGGAACTCCCTTCCTTTTCAACTTAAAACGTGTGGAAACATTCTCAGTTTCAGACACTCTCTCAAAACCTGGCTCTTCTCCCAAGCGTTCTGATGAGCTCCTTTATGCTTCCTCTGACTGATGCGTTGTGTCCCTGTCTATAGCGCCATGAAGCCCCCGGGCGAACGAGCGCTCTACAAATACATTTCAATATCAATATCAATATCCACCCGGAACTAGCGTGTGCGATCCAAATAGAATGAGAGCGCACGTTTTGGGTCCAGACGATGGAGCCGCTCTTCCTCTTTAGAGGGATGCGGTGGCGGAAAGAAGGTTGGCAAAGTGATAGACTGCCAGATGTGAAAGGCCGTGACCACGTTGGGCAGGAAAGAAGGACAAGTCCTCAGAACGACCTTGTCCGGATGGACAGAGAGGAAAGGAGGTTTAGAAGATAGAGCCTGGAGCTCACTCACTCTCCTGGCAGAGGTGATGGCAACCAGGAAAGCAGTCTTCAAAGTCAGAAGGCGAAGAGGACAGTTGTGAAGTGGCTCAAAGGGAGCGCACATCAGGAATGTTAAAACCAGGTTCAAGTCCCACTGAGGCATCACAAACGGAACAGGAGGAAACGTGTGAGTGATGCCCTTAAGAAATCTATTTACAATAGGGGACTTGAACAAAGAAGGCTGATCAGGTAGCCTGAGAAAGGCTGAAAGGGCAGAAAGGTAGCCCTTGATAGTGCCCAGAGCAGAGCCCTGCTGGGCAAGAGAAAGAAGGAAGAGAAGAACCTCAGAAAGAGGGGCAGAAAGAGGATCCACAGCCTTTGCTGTGCACCATGACACAAATCTGTTCCACCTGCAGGCGTATACCGACTTTGTGGAGGGACGCCTGGCTGCCAGAATGATGTTACAGACTTCAGGAGGCAAGTCAAATGGCCTCAACTGTCGCCGCTCAATCTCCAAGCATGGAGGTGGAGACTGGACAGGTTCGGGTGGAGGACCGTCCCCTGCTGCTGCGACAGAAGGTCCTCCTGAAGAGGCAGACGAACCGGGGGATCGACTGACAGACTGATTAGCTCTGGATACCAGTACCTTCGAGCCCAGTCCGGAGCCACAAGGATGACTTGGGCCCGGTCGCGCTCGATCTTCTTCAGCACTCTGGGCAGAAGTGGTATAGGCGGAAAGGCGTACTACAGACCGCAACTCCACTCGCGACGAAAAGCGTCTCCGAGCGAGTGCCGCCTTGGAAATTCCAACGCGCAGAACTGATGACATTGCGCGTTCTCTTCGGTGGCGAATAGATCTAACCAAGGCTCTCCCCATCGCTGAAAGAGGCCTTGCGCCATGTCCGAGTTCAGACGCCATTCGTGATCCATCATGCACCGACGGCTGAGCTCGTCCGCCCTGGCGTTCAGAGAACCTGCCAGGTGTTGAGCCACCAGGGTCACGCCCTGGCGTTCCAGCCATTGCCAAAGGCGAAGAGCCTCTTGACAAAGGATCCACGACCCCACACCGCCCTGTTTGTTGCAGTACCACATGGCGGTGGTGTTGTCCGTGAACACCTGCACTACACTCCCCCGGACAGAGGGGAGGAATGCCTTCAGTGCTAGACGAATCGCCCTGAGCTCCAACAAGTTGATGTGGAGCCGGGCCTCCGTCGGAGACCAGAGGCCTCTGATCTCCGCCTCTCCCATGTGGCCTCCCTAGCCCTGGAGGGACGCGTCCGTCACAACTACGTGCTCCGGTTGGGGTAGGGAGAGGGATCTGCCGCTGACCCAATCGCGGTCCGTAAGCCACCACTGCAGCTGTCTCGCAGTGCCCTCCGAGATCAGGACGTGGTCGGATAGGTTGCCCTGATGCTGGGCCCACTGAAACTTCAGGTCCCACTGCAGAGCCCGCATCCGCCACCTGGCGTGATGCACCAGTAGGATGCAGGAGGCCATCAGCCCCGGAAGCCGCAGCGTCAACCTGACCGAGACCCGGGATAACGGCTGAAAGATGGGAATCAGAGCCTGAATATCCCGGACCCGCTGTTCGGGTGGGTAAACCCGAAATCGCGCCGAGTCCAGAACCGCTCCGATGAAGAGGAGCTTCTGAGAGGGACACAGGTGCGACTTCGGCACATTGATGGAAAACCCCAGCTGGTGCAGGAGGTCTGCCGTCGTCTGGAGGTGGCTGACGACTGTCTGGGGCGAGCCCGCCTTCAACAACCAGCCGTCGAGGTAGGGGAAGACTGAAACCCCTAACCGACGCAGATGAGCTGCGACCACCGCCATCACTTTCGTGAACACCCGTGGGGCGCTGGTGAGGCCGAAGGGGAGCACGGTAAACTGAAAGTGCTCGTGGCCCACCATGAACCGCAGGTAGCGCCGGTGGGCAGGCAGGACGGGGATATGAAAATAAGCGTCCTGCAAGTCCAACGCTACCATCCAGTCTCCTGGGTCCAGGGCAGCAAGAACCAGAGCCAGTGTCAGCATCTTGAACTTCTCCTTCCGGAGGAAGCCGTTGACGTTCCGTAGATCCAAGATAGGGCGTAGGCCCCCTTTGCCCTTCTTGGGTACCAGGAAGTAGTGGGAGTAGCAACCACACCCTACTTCTGGCCCAGGAACGCGCTCAATGGCCCCCTTGGCCAAAAGGGCCATAACTTCCTCCTGCAGAAGTCGCAAGTGATCCCCCGATACACGGTGGTTCTGCGGTGGCATGGCTGGAGGAGTCGCCTCGAAGGGGAGGGAGTAGCCCCTTCGGACGATTTGCAGCACCCACCTGTCCGAAGTGACGGTGCGCCAGTGGAGGTGGTGATGGCGAACCCTGCCTCCAACTGGCGTCACATGGGCCTGAAAGCACGGACTAGGAGGGTTTTGAGGCTGATGCTGCGGGGGAAGGTGTGGACTGACCTCGCCGTTGCCCCAGACAGCCCGGACGGCGGTTCCCACGGCCGCCACCGCGTAAGGTATTGCCCTGCGGTGCGTGGCTGGCGGCGCGTGTGGGCGCACCCCTTCCGTGGCCACGAAAGGAGTGATAGGCAGCCGGTTGCTGGCGCTGGCCCGAAAGGCCTAAGGACTTGGCGTAGCCCTGGAGTCCTTAAAACGCTCAAGCGCGTGGTCTGCCTTGTCGCCAAAGAGGCGACGGCCATCGAACGGCATGTCCATAAGAGTGTTCTGGACATCTGCCGAGAAGTTGGCGGACCTCAGCCAGGCGTGGCGTCTGACCGCCACCGTCGTTGCCATCGCTCTGCCTAGCGAGTCGGTGGTATCCAGCCCACACCTAATCGAATATTTCGCTGCATCCCGGCCTTCCACAAGGGCTTGGCCGAGTTTGGCCCGTACCTCCAACGGACACTCTGGCAGCACTTCCGCGACCTTATCCCACACTGAGTGGGTGTAACGTCCCAAGAGGCAGGCGGTGTTGGAAGACCGCAGGCCGAGGCTGAGAAGATCTTCTTCCCATACTGGTCATACCTCTTGGATTCCCGATCTGGCGGGGCCGACGGGAATGCGGTCTGGGAATTGGAGGCCTGGATGACCAGGCTCTCGGGGGTGGGGTGGGTGGACAGGAAACATGGGTCGCCCGGGGCTGGGCGGTGGCGTCTGGCCACGTTCCTATCTACGGGCGAACCCGTAGCGGGCTTGGACCAAGTGCCCAAAAGAACGTCCGTCAAGGCCTCATTAAAGGGCAGCAGAGGCTCGGCCGAGCTTGCCTGCGGTTTAAGGACCTCAGTGAGGAGGTTAGTCCTCACGGCCGCGACGGGGAGCTCAAGGCCCAAGGCCTTGGCAGCCCTCATCAGCACCACACTATATGTAGCCCCCTCCTCCGAAGCCACGGTAGGAGGGGAGACAAAACCAGTGTCTGGAGAGGTGTCCAGGCCACTGGCATCCCCAAGGTCTCCTGCCCAGTCCTCATCAGACTGACACTCCCTGGTGAGAGGGTCCTCAGACCCCTCCCAGTCCTCCTCCTCACCCATCTCCTGAGATTCAGGGTCTTCAATTAATGGGGCCTGTTCGTAAAAGTGAAAATCACCAAACGGCGTCTGGAGCGGCGCCCATCGGGGCCGTCCCGACGGCTGAACAGGAATGGGGTAGGACTGGGGCCGGCCGGAGCCGGCGCCGGAGGCGACACCTGAGGGTCCGACGCCGGGGAGGTCGTAAGATCCACCGGCGACAAACCAGATCCCAAAGGGGGGCCAGCGGCGTCCTGCGGCGCCGGGCCCGAAGGCGCCGGCGGCGTCAGAACAACTGGACCCCTCGGCGCCGGGCCCGAAGGCGCCGGCGGCGTCGGGATAACAGGGAGCTGCGGCGCCGGGCCCGAAGGCGCCGGCGGCGTCGGGACCGAAGCACCCGACGGCATCGGGGCCGGAGCCGCCGATCCGCTAGGACTCCCAGACGGGTCCGCTGGGCCCGGAGGCGTCGCGGAACCCGTCGGAGGAGAGAGTTTCCTCATGACCATGAGGAAGCACTCGATCTCCTCCGGCGACGCGTTCAGCCCAGGGACATTCTCAGTTTCAGACACTCTCTCAAAACCTGGCTCTTCTCCCAAGCGTTCTGATGAGCTCCTTTATGCTTCCTCTGACTGATGCGTTGTGTCCCTGTCTATAGCGCCATGAAGCCCCCGGGCGAACGAGCGCTCTACAAATACATTTCAATATCAATATCAATATCCACCCGGAACTAGCGTGTGCGATCCAAATAGAATGAGAGCGCACGTTTTGGGTCCAGACGATGGAGCCGCTCTTCCTCTTTAGAGGGATGCGGTGGCGGAAAGAAGGTTGGCAAAGTGATAGACTGCCAGATGTGAAAGGCCGTGACCACGTTGGGCAGGAAAGAAGGACAAGTCCTCAGAACGACCTTGTCCGGATGGACAGAGAGGAAAGGAGGTTTAGAAGATAGAGCCTGGAGCTCACTCACTCTCCTGGCAGAGGTGATGGCAACCAGGAAAGCAGTCTTCAAAGTCAGAAGGCGAAGAGGACAGTTGTGAAGTGGCTCAAAGGGAGCGCACATCAGGAATGTTAAAACCAGGTTCAAGTCCCACTGAGGCATCACAAACGGAACAGGAGGAAACGTGTGAGTGATGCCCTTAAGAAATCTATTTACAATAGGGGACTTGAACAAAGAAGGCTGATCAGGTAGCCTGAGAAAGGCTGAAAGGGCAGAAAGGTAGCCCTTGATAGTGCCCAGAGCAGAGCCCTGCTGGGCAAGAGAAAGAAGGAAGAGAAGAACCTCAGAAAGAGGGGCAGAAAGAGGATCCACAGCCTTTGCTGTGCACCATGACACAAATCTGTTCCACCTGCAGGCGTATACCGACTTTGTGGAGGGACGCCTGGCTGCCAGAATGATGTTACAGACTTCAGGAGGCAAGTCAAATGGCCTCAACTGTCGCCGCTCAATCTCCAAGCATGGAGGTGGAGACTGGACAGGTTCGGGTGGAGGACCGTCCCCTGCTGCTGCGACAGAAGGTCCTCCTGAAGAGGCAGACGAACCGGGGGATCGACTGACAGACTGATTAGCTCTGGATACCAGTACCTTCGAGCCCAGTCCGGAGCCACAAGGATGACTTGGGCCCGGTCGCGCTCGATCTTCTTCAGCACTCTGGGCAGAAGTGGTATAGGCGGAAAGGCGTACTACAGACCGCAACTCCACTCGCGACGAAAAGCGTCTCCGAGCGAGTGCCGCCTTGGAAATTCCAACGCGCAGAACTGATGACATTGCGCGTTCTCTTCGGTGGCGAATAGATCTAACCAAGGCTCTCCCCATCGCTGAAAGAGGCCTTGCGCCATGTCCGAGTTCAGACGCCATTCGTGATCCATCATGCACCGACGGCTGAGCTCGTCCGCCCTGGCGTTCAGAGAACCTGCCAGGTGTTGAGCCACCAGGGTCACGCCCTGGCGTTCCAGCCATTGCCAAAGGCGAAGAGCCTCTTGACAAAGGATCCACGACCCCACACCGCCCTGTTTGTTGCAGTACCACATGGCGGTGGTGTTGTCCGTGAACACCTGCACTACACTCCCCCGGACAGAGGGGAGGAATGCCTTCAGTGCTAGACGAATCGCCCTGAGCTCCAACAAGTTGATGTGGAGCCGGGCCTCCGTCGGAGACCAGAGGCCTCTGATCTCCGCCTCTCCCATGTGGCCTCCCTAGCCCTGGAGGGACGCGTCCGTCACAACTACGTGCTCCGGTTGGGGTAGGGAGAGGGATCTGCCGCTGACCCAATCGCGGTCCGTAAGCCACCACTGCAGCTGTCTCGCAGTGCCCTCCGAGATCAGGACGTGGTCGGATAGGTTGCCCTGATGCTGGGCCCACTGAAACTTCAGGTCCCACTGCAGAGCCCGCATCCGCCACCTGGCGT
Source organism: Lissotriton helveticus (assembly GCF_964261635.1). Taxonomy (NCBI): domain Eukaryota; kingdom Metazoa; phylum Chordata; class Amphibia; order Caudata; family Salamandridae; genus Lissotriton; species Lissotriton helveticus. Next base: position 473,419,472 of record NC_136060.1, on the reverse strand, counting down.
GATGCACCAGTAGGATGCAGGAGGCCATCAGCCCCGGAAGCCGCAGCGTCAACCTGACCGAGACCCGGGATAACGGCTGAAAGATGGGAATCAGAGCCTGAATATCCCGGACCCGCTGTTCGGGTGGGTAAACCCGAAATCGCGCCGAGTCCAGAACCGCTCCGATGAAGAGGAGCTTCTGAGAGGGACACAGGTGCGACTTCGGCACATTGATGGAAAACCCCAGCTGGTGCAGGAGGTCTGCCGTCGTCTGGAGGTGGCTGACGACTGTCTGGGGCGAGCCCGCCTTCAACAACCAGCCGTCGAGGTAGGGGAAGACTGAAACCCCTAACCGACGCAGATGAGCTGCGACCACCGCCATCACTTTCGTGAACACCCGTGGGGCGCTGGTGAGGCCGAAGGGGAGCACGGTAAACTGAAAGTGCTCGTGGCCCACCATGAACCGCAGGTAGCGCCGGTGGGCAGGCAGGACGGGGATATGAAAATAAGCGTCCTGCAAGTCCAACGCTACCATCCAGTCTCCTGGGTCCAGGGCAGCAAGAACCAGAGCCAGTGTCAGCATCTTGAACTTCTCCTTCCGGAGGAAGCCGTTGACGTTCCGTAGATCCAAGATAGGGCGTAGGCCCCCTTTGCCCTTCTTGGGTACCAGGAAGTAGTGGGAGTAGCAACCACACCCTACTTCTGGCCCAGGAACGCGCTCAATGGCCCCCTTGGCCAAAAGGGCCATAACTTCCTCCTGCAGAAGTCGCAAGTGATCCCCCGATACACGGTGGTTCTGCGGTGGCATGGCTGGAGGAGTCGCCTCGAAGGGGAGGGAGTAGCCCCTTCGGACGATTTGCAGCACCCACCTGTCCGAAGTGACGGTGCGCCAGTGGAGGTGGTGATGGCGAACCCTGCCTCCAACTGGCGTCACATGGGCCTGAAAGCACGGACTAGGAGGGTTTTGAGGCTGATGCTGCGGGGGAAGGTGTGGACTGACCTCGCCGTTGCCCCAGACAGCCCGGACGGCGGTTCCCACGGCCGCCACCGCGTAAGGTATTGCCCTGCGGTGCGTGGCTGGCGGCGCGTGTGGGCGCACCCCTTCCGTGGCCACGAAAGGAGTGATAGGCAGCCGGTTGCTGGCGCTGGCCCGAAAGGCCTAAGGACTTGGCGTAGCCCTGGAGTCCTTAAAACGCTCAAGCGCGTGGTCTGCCTTGTCGCCAAAGAGGCGACGGCCATCGAACGGCATGTCCATAAGAGTGTTCTGGACATCTGCCGAGAAGTTGGCGGACCTCAGCCAGGCGTGGCGTCTGACCGCCACCGTCGTTGCCATCGCTCTGCCTAGCGAGTCGGTGGTATCCAGCCCACACCTAATCGAATATTTCGCTGCATCCCGGCCTTCCACAAGGGCTTGGCCGAGTTTGGCCCGTACCTCCAACGGACACTCTGGCAGCACTTCCGCGACCTTATCCCACACTGAGTGGGTGTAACGTCCCAAGAGGCAGGCGGTGTTGGAAGACCGCAGGCCGAGGCTGAGAAGATCTTCTTCCCATACTGGTCATACCTCTTGGATTCCCGATCTGGCGGGGCCGACGGGAATGCGGTCTGGGAATTGGAGGCCTGGATGACCAGGCTCTCGGGGGTGGGGTGGGTGGACAGGAAACATGGGTCGCCCGGGGCTGGGCGGTGGCGTCTGGCCACGTTCCTATCTACGGGCGAACCCGTAGCGGGCTTGGACCAAGTGCCCAAAAGAACGTCCGTCAAGGCCTCATTAAAGGGCAGCAGAGGCTCGGCCGAGCTTGCCTGCGGTTTAAGGACCTCAGTGAGGAGGTTAGTCCTCACGGCCGCGACGGGGAGCTCAAGGCCCAAGGCCTTGGCAGCCCTCATCAGCACCACACTATATGTAGCCCCCTCCTCCGAAGCCACGGTAGGAGGGGAGACAAAACCAGTGTCTGGAGAGGTGTCCAGGCCACTGGCATCCCCAAGGTCTCCTGCCCAGTCCTCATCAGACTGACACTCCCTGGTGAGAGGGTCCTCAGACCCCTCCCAGTCCTCCTCCTCACCCATCTCCTGAGATTCAGGGTCTTCAATTAATGGGGCCTGTTCGTAAAAGTGAAAATCACCAAACGGCGTCTGGAGCGGCGCCCATCGGGGCCGTCCCGACGGCTGAACAGGAATGGGGTAGGACTGGGGCCGGCCGGAGCCGGCGCCGGAGGCGACACCTGAGGGTCCGACGCCGGGGAGGTCGTAAGATCCACCGGCGACAAACCAGATCCCAAAGGGGGGCCAGCGGCGTCCTGCGGCGCCGGGCCCGAAGGCGCCGGCGGCGTCAGAACAACTGGACCCCTCGGCGCCGGGCCCGAAGGCGCCGGGATAACAGGGAGCTGCGGCGCCGGGCCCGAAGGCGCCGGCGGCGTCGGGACCGAAGCACCCGACGGCATCGGGGCCGGAGCCGCCGATCCGCTAGGACTCCCAGACGGGTCCGCTGGGCCCGGAGGCGTCGCGGAACCCGGAGGAGAGAGTTTCCTCATGACCATGAGGAAGCACTCGATCTCCTCCGGCGACGCGTTCAGCCCAGGGACCGGAGGGTATGGAGCCGGACGCGGCGCCCGCGGCCCCGACGGAGCCGCGTGGGCGGTGTCACCCGAACCCCCGGCCGCATCGTGCGAGCGTTGGGGGGAGTCCGAGGAGCGATGACGCCGCTTGGACTTCTTGTGCCTCTTATCTGACGACGACTTCGACCCGGAAGAGTGAGGCCTACTCTCGGAGCTGTGGTGGCTCCGGGCCCGCGACCTGTCCCTCGACCTCCCGTGGGAACGGGACCTCTCACGGCGCGGGACCGACTGTCGGAGTTCGAGGCACCTACGGGACCGCTCCCGCCTGGCTTTTGAAGAGAGGGCCCGACAGTCGGAGCAGGCCTTGTCGTCGTGGTCGACGCCCAGACACGACAAGCAGACGCGGTGAGGATCCGTGACCGACATCAGCCGGTCGCAATCATCACAAGGCTTGAAGCCGGGCATCCCTAAGGCACCGATCGGAGTCGTAAAGACTCGAAACAGGATCAAAAAAGGATCAAAAAAGTTAGTCAAAAATGACTAGGGTTACTGCTTTTTCCAGATCTGCGCTTGCTGGCGCGGAAAAAAGAAGAACTGACGTCAGCACGCGGAGGCGGCGTCTAAGTACTCCGACGACATCATCACGGCGCCCACGACGCGGAGCCGCAGACGACGCCTACCGACGCGCAAGGGTACTGCTACGCAAAATTTTCCGGATCCAGTCTGACGCCTGGGGATATTCTAAGGTAAGGAATCTAATACTAACGTGTCTCTTTCAGATCTAAAAAATAAAGTTTAAAAAAAAAAAATGATGTCCAACCTCTTAGATTTCCAGTCCCCGAGCACAACACCGCAAATATTGAGTCTTAAGAGAAAAGAAAAACCAGATCATATTCTTTCAATATTGTAAGTTCATTCAATCAGTTCCTTTTATTTTATTTTCTCTTAACAAACGTGAGGTTTCCATCATATAGTCAGTCTTCATACAATATTCATTGGAATCGTACATAATGTATCCCAGGAAAACAAAGCCGACACGTGTTTCGTCAAGGGAAACAATCACCCAATGACTTCTTCAGGGCATAAGAAACGAAAAGTCAATGTGCATGGCAAAGCTATGATTCTATTGGATACTGTACCACCTACAGCAAAGTATTGTTGGTATGTTTGAAGGAGATGGCTTATTTTGCAATGCATTGTTAATTGAGATTGTAATAAAAATATTACAATTAAAACACAAATTGTGTCTGTCTTTTAAGGTCACTTAATATGAAGTTGCTTAACTCATTTTCACAGTTTTAAGGAATTAAACCTTCAAGACATTAATTGTGAAATATTCAGATACCAGCATGGCATTTAAAGAAACTGCAAACTCCTCGTCTTATTTTAAATAATGAAAGGTTACTAATTTGTAGTCCTAAACCTGCATCATAGGAATCTTCATTGAATTCATAAATATTAGAATAATTCTCCACTGCACTTATAGATCCCAGAGAAATTCATGCACTTCAAAGGTGCCTTCCCTGTCAACTAAAATGTTTGGTAATTTACATGTGTGTGTCTAAATTCTTTTTGATGGTTTCTGTTGTCCTGCCGTAACCTCTTGTTTTTAGTTTTAACATAAGGTTTAGAGAAATTAATTTACTCTGTGCCCCTTTGTTTCTTTCCGCTTACGATTGGAGAACTGTTGTATGTATCATGTATTACCCAGGTCCTTCGGGCTAATTTTGGGTCACCCCATTGTTTTGTAATAGTTACCCTGTCACAGACAGTTGTAGCTCACCCCTAGGTCTGCCACCCCTTTCATCCTCTAAGTCAGCCAGGCACCAACCCAACTGGGAGGGAGAGTTATCTCAAAACTGGTTTAGAGTGATCACCGGGGTGAGGCTATGAGCATTCTCTGTGCCATTACAGTGTCACAGCCAGTTTGATAGGTCCGCTGGGTTTACATATAATATTTTGGCACACGCCAAATGAGGGAAACAGAATGACAAAGCAGTTTGTGTCTCCACTGTCTGGTTGCTAAAAGCTCAGCTTTGAAGTTAACAGACTTATGTCTTAGTTTGTTGTTTTTATAGCCTAAAACTGGATTTTAGTGTTATATATATGGGAGGACACCAGGATTACAATGGTACATTCCCCCAACACCCTCCTACACTTTAAAACCCAAGTTCAGTGGAGCTAAGACTTTGGCCATCTTGAAAATGGACAAAGTGGGTAGTGTGAACACTGAGCATCATTACCGCCATTGGTTAGGGTGTCTGCAGGAGTCATTCCACCTACAGACTCATGCCAGGCACAAATGTGGAACCTCAAGGCTCCCACGTCCTAAAACTCCTCGACCTGTGGAAAATCAGAAGAGGACTGAACCAGTTGTCTGCAACCGGAGAACAGCCCTGGAGGGCTCAACCTGTTCGCTCTCTTATATCCAGGATAAAGAAAAGGAAGAAAGAACAAATAAAGTATGCTATCCGCTGTCTGTCTTCACAATATTCATTGACACCAGTGAAGTTTTGATGGAGCAACGCAACAGCACATTTTTATTTTAGAGTACTAATCATGCGGGGAGGATATATGGTGGACCACTCAATTCCATCTCAAACCTCTTTAGTGTTTATGGGAGATGTAAAGGCACCTGCAATGGAAATTGAAAAGGAAAGATTGTCCTTATGGTGAGCAGGAAAAGGAGCTATTTTCAATGAGAATACAGGATGGGGAGGAACGGCCGGTCATGAAACACTTTCGTCATGGAATTGCCCTAAGTCTCTTTGTTGAAGATGGCGATGCTTACTGTGCTGAAATTCTCAATGTCAATTTAGAGAAAACTGTGTTGCATCTGTAGCTTCTTGCCCATCTAAGAACCGCAGTGCTTTCCCGGTTCGCGGTCCTCGGAAGATGCTGTACAAATCCCACAGCTGCAGGTTGGGAGTCTCTCACTTGAGCCTGTTTTGTCTTGTGCTCCTTTTTGCTGCTCCTTCTCTCCAACTCCAAAATGCCACACCTGCCAGCAGGTTTGCAGCTGCCTTTTTAGGAGGCTCTGCAGCTTTTCTAGACTTTCCCAATTCATTAATTTTCATGTCACATAGTGTTTGGTGTCATTCCCTTTTTCTACTCTTTAATTACCTAAAGATCTTTTTCCTCCTGAGAAGTTGGCAGCTTCTCAAGGGAACTTGCCTCCAACATATTCCAGCAGATTGTGACATTTTGTTCACCCATACATCTGAAGCAGACGACCCAAACTGGATTATGGTTAAGCATCCAGATCTGAAAATATTGATAGGTGTGGGAATGCAGGTCTTGGTGAGTGGATTTTCTATATCAAGTGAACAGAATCGAACTGTCTTGAGAGAGTCAATGGCAAAAACTTAGAATTCCTCCTGTGAGGTCAATGCCATTGGTGTTGAGCTAGCCTTCGAATGAACTTTTTTGGGATGATGCCCAGGAGTGTGACGGCATTACCCGAGACGTCCATCTTGTATGACAGGGAGTGGTGTTGGTTCTCATCTTTCCCTCTCTATCTCCTCTCCTTGGATCTCCATCAGTAGGAGTCTTTCAGGACGTGGCTGCTTTTCAAATGTTTTTAAATAGGATTGCTCCATCCTTTTCTTTTTCTCTCTTCTTCAACTTATGTCCAGTAGTATAAAAAAAGAACTAAGAGGTAACTGTCAATAAAGCGCGCGTCAGGGGTGGAGGAAGCTCCAGTAACTTTAAAACAAGAACACTTTTTCACAGCTTTCACTGCAGGCCTAAGAGGCTGCACTTATTTGTTTTTTTACACATACTAAACATTTTGCACCTCACATTCTGCAATACAGTCTGGACATTTGTTGCCTAGAACATGTCAGTCTACACTTAAGAAATAATCAGTCCTTAGATGTACTTCAAACTGGCTCTGCTTATCCTATGAGCATGAGTACAGTTGCACCGTATGATGATTTTATATAGACATAAATAATAAAAAAAAGTGTTTCAAGGCCCATGCATACTGCTGGAATTATTCTAACATGTATTACTTCACCTAAAATCGTACATGCGCAGCTCATTTTTGGTATTGTTTTTGAAGGATCCGTGTATTGTTGTCAGACTTCAAGTAACACACAAGGTAACAGAAAAGGACTGGCCATGCATCCTTAACAGAGCTGTTGCCATATACACACAGAATATATGTAATTATGCATTTAACTTTAAGTAGGAAGTTCAAGCAATGTTGTCCTTTACATAGTTACACATAATATTTCAGTGCGATGATAGTCCTGGGAAAGAAGGAAGTGGGAGCTAGTGCTGCTGGCAATATGTTTTGCAATTCACTCACAGATTTTTGGAGCAAGCCCTTATAATTCAATGAGCTACATTATCACCATTATGTTAATCAAATCTTGACTCTGAACAATTAGCAGCTAGCAATCCCCATTAAGCAAAAAAGAGAAGTCTCTATACAGCAAACAAGCCAATCGAGAAAAACAAGATTTTATTTTCTATACAACTTAATCATAATTCAGTCTCTATCCCCATTTTCGAATCTGAGACTATGGAATGGAATTGGCAGTTTATGTCCTTCCAATAGCTTATCCTGGGTACAAAAATGCATTCTGACAAAAATAATGCAATGTCACAAAGTTGTATGGCATGTGCAGGTCTGTGCATTAACATTTTCTGGCTAAGTTGTTATTAATTAATTTGGTGGGTGTCAGTGGAAAATGTCTGAAATAGCAACAGCTGCACAAATGCCAAAAGCATACCATTTTCAAAAAACAAATGGGACTGGGCCTGTTTGGAAAGTAGCAGTCCTCAGCAGACGCCAAATGAGTCCAGAAACATCTGGAAAAAGTCAAAGTACACACTTAAGTTTTCAGCAAAGCGTTATTGGCCTTATCAAAAAACTTTATTTAAATTCTGTGCCCATGTAAATAAGCTAAAATTATGACAATGTAAAAACAGATAACCTTTACTACTTAAAGATGAACTGCTACATTATATACTCACGTGGACAGTTGCTCAAGGTGTACCACTCCATACACTGTCCAAAAGGGAAGGATGCCACATACGCATTTGAGTCAACACACTGTTTCATATTACTGCACCACATACACTCTGAACTGCCGCTTGTACACTCTCCACAAGCCGTCCTTGAGGCACAAGGGGTTCGGCACTGCTTCGCACTGTGATTTGCTGCAAAGAGTAAAATCAAACATTTATCATTAACTTGTCAGCCAATGGCAAATATGTAAAGCTAAATAACATTGATACAGTTTTACTTTTTCAGTTCATAAAGTAAAACCCACTTAATTTCAGACTCACTGGGGTAACCAATCTATAAATATGTAGCAAAAGGTAGCACATAAAATGCTTGGAAGAAATTACCAGTCCTTTCTTATGACCTTTGCAGAATGGTTATTTAACAGCACAAGGCAGAGCTATCTAATGTTATGTCCCTCAATGGGCCCTTTGGATTTAAAAGTGACTCAGTTCAGTTCCTTTACTCAGTTGCTTTTCCAACCATAAAAAAATACAAGAGATAAAACACATTAAAAACAGAACGTGGAATAGAGGTTGCCACAAGAAATGGGATAAGATATGGGGGAAATGGAATGCGTATCGAGGCAACATCTGTGCCTCCCCATCGGAAGGGAGACATGGGTTAGATATATCAGACGTGTGACGTGGCATTGGGAAGGGGGTTAGGGGGTGGGAGAGCGGTTGGATGTTCATTATCGGATTGTAACTTTTCGATATTAGATTGGCAGGGATGCAAGATTGTAATGTATGCATACTTGTAACGTTCTTATAAATAAAAAGACTTTGAAAAACAAGACATAAAGGCCAATAAAAGCGAGATGAAACAGTGTTAAAATGAAACCCTTCTAGTCTTTCCATGTGTTCCTTCGTACCATGATAGCTCTAAAAAGCAGGCTATGCTAAACATTGTAAATTCATCAGGCAACATCTGGAGATATACAAGTGCAGGGCATACTCGGTAAAAAACCCTTTCCCTTCAACAATGATAAAATAAAAAATCTTCTGGGGTCACCATAAAATTTGCAGAACATCACAAACTGTAAAGTGCCCTACTGAGACACTGTGTTGCAGCCGCAGGGCACCATAGATTCCTGGTTAAAACAGCCCGTGGGAGAAGTTTGCAGTAGGTGTAAGAGATTAAGCCTGAACCTGGTGAGCAGACATCAATCTCTACTGAGACCAAGTACAGAGGCTGAAACATCAGGCTGATAGCCCAAATGTCCGCAACTCTTTGATCTGGAGTGATGTCCCCAGAATGCACCGTATTCAATCAATCAATCAATCATAACATTTGTAGAGCGCCCTACTCACCCGTAAGGGTCTCAAGGCGGGGAGGGGGGGGGACGCTACTGCTCGACCAGCCAGGTCTTGAGTAATTTCCTGAAGGAGAGGTGATCCTGGGTCAGCCGTAGGTGAGTGAGGAGGGAGTTCCATGTCTTGGCTGCCAGGTAGGAGAAGGATCTTCCTCCTCATTCAGAATGGCTCAAATGAAAGAGAGCCTCTGAGAAGGAGTGAAGTGTGACTTTAGCATGTGGATTGTGAACCCCAGCAATGTCAGGAAATTTGCAGTCATCTGGAGGAGGTCAGCGACTGACTCATTAGTCAAGACGTCAGGGTAGGGGTAGACGGGTACACGCCATCTCTAAAGGTATGCTACAACTGCCACCATTGTGGCTGCCGAGGGGGCACTGGAGAGGCCAAAAGGGAGAACGACAAACTGAAAATTCTCATGGCACACCTTGGGCCTGTGGGCCTACGGGCCTACAAGACGGATCCATGGAAATAGGTGTCTTGCTTGTCCAGCACTATAATCCTGTCTTCCGGATCCAGTGTTCGTTCTCAAGCCCTCAGTGAACATTTGTCCTTCGCATTAAGAAATTGAGAAGATCTATAAAAGGACAGAGGCCTCCGCCCTTTTGCAGCACAGAAAACGGTAGGAACATCCAGTTCCGATTTCTGAGACCAGGACACATTCTATGGCTCCTTTCACCAAAACAACCCATGCTTCCTACAGCAAAATCGACAAGTCTCTCTTCAAAAGCTGCTCTGCGGTAGGTGGAAGAGGCAGTGTGTCAAAGAAAGGACCAGGTTTAGCCCCATAAAACTGCATGACCCACCTGACGTATGTTATGGCTAATTCTGCCAGCCACGGGGACTGCTGACATTGCACGTTCTCGGCAGTGGCGAACAGTTCTAACTAAGGCTCTCCCAACTGCTGAAAGAGACCTTGCACCACCTCTGGATGGAGAGGCCTTTCGCTATCCCCTAGGCACCTTCAGCTGAGTTCACCCGATCTGGCGTTCAGAGAACCGGCCATATGTTGAACCACCAGAGAATTGCCCTAGCATTCCAGTCAGGTACAGAGGAGCAGGGCCTCTTGACAAAGGGTCCACGACCCCACCCCACCCTGTTCGTAGTAGAACCACATGGCAGTGGTGTTGTCCATGAACACTAGCCTGCCCCTGATGGAGGGGAGAAAGGCTTTCAATGCTGGTCGGATCGCACAGAACTCTAAAAGGTTGATGTGGAGTCTGGATTCCGAGTGAGCACAGAGTCCCCTGATCTCCACCTCTCCCAGATGGCCACCCCAGCCCAGGAGTGATGCATCTGGCACTACTGTGAGATTTATTTATTTATTGAGTTTTATATAGCACTGGCTAGACCCGTAGGTATCAGAGCGCTTTACATGATGATCAGTGAATTACAGGTTACAAGTTACATTTGTTACAAAGTATAATCAACCCGTAGGTATCAGAGTGCTTTACATGAGGATCAGTGAATTACAGGTTACAAGTTACATTTGTTACAAAGCATAATCAAACATGGGATTAAAAAGAATTGTTAAGGTAAATTCGTCAGAGGAGGGGGAGGAAGGAGACAAAACAGGCAGACGGGGAGAAACTGTGTCCAATGTCCGGCTGGGTAGGTGACGGCCAAGGGGAAGAACCAGGGCCAATCTCCTCTATAGCTGTCTGGCAGCTCCACCGGGCGTTGGCCATTATGCTCGGACTCCGCTGTCACAGGGAGGGGGAGGAAGGAGACAAAACAGGGAGAACGGGGAGAAACTGTGCTCAATTTTCATGCTGGGTAGGTGATGGTCATGGGGATGAACCAGTGCCGATCTCCTCTATAGCTGTCTGGCACTGGGCATCGGCCACAATGCTCAGACTTCCCTGTCAGGCTGAGCCGGATGGAGATTATTTCTGGCTGGGGAAGGGAGAGGGGTCTGCCTCTGACCCAATCACAGTTTGTTTGCCTACACTGCAGATCGATCGCAGAGCCCTCTGACATCTAGACCAAGTAGGAGAGATTCCCCTGATGCTGTGCCCACTGAACTTCAGGTACTACCACAGAGCACACATATGCCATCTGGCATGTGTCACCAGCAGGATGCAGGCATTATAGCCTGAATATTCTAGACTCGTTGCTTGAGAAGATGAACACGAAAATGCACTGTGTCCAGAACAGCTCTGATGAAAGGGATCATCTGAGAGGGAGTCAGGTGTGACTTCGGCATGTTTATATTGAAACCCAGCGACTGCAGGAGGTTTGCCGCAGTCTGGAGGTGGGAGACGATGGCCTGGGACAAGCCCGCCTTCATCAGCCAGTCGTCGAGATAGGGAAAGACTGGCAACCCTGATCTCTGCAGATGAGCTGCAACCACTGCTATCACCTTGGCAAACACCCGAAGAGCACTGGTAAGCCCAAAAGGGAGCACTGTGAACTGAAAATGATCGTGGCCTACCATAAACAGCAGATCGTGCCAATGGGCAAGCAGGATGTGTATGTGAAAATAGACATCCTGCAAGTTCAACACTACCATCCAGTCTCCAGGGCAGACGAGACCTAATCCAACGTGAGCATTTTGAATTTCTCCTTCTTGAGGGTTCGGAAATCAAGGAGAGGACACAGGCACTTGTCTTTCTTGGGAACCAGAAAGTAGCGGGAATAGCAACCAGATCCTACTTCTGGCAAGGGAAGCGTCTCTATGGACCGTTTGGCCAGAAGCACAGTGATCTCCTCGCGGAGTAGGGACAAATGATCTTCCATCAGCCAATTGTAGGATGGTGGTATGGGGGAGGGATAGTCTTGAAGGGGAGGGAGTACCCCTTCAGCGATCTAAAAAAGAAACACCTATCCGATGTTATGGACTGCTAGCGGGGCCGTGATGACAAATCCTGCCGCCAACTGGGTGCCCATGGTGGTAACGGAGCAGACCAAGAGGGTTTGGAGGCTGTTGCAGTGGGTGTGGATTGATTGGACTGCTGGCCACCTGACTGTGGGTACTGCGCCCTCGGGCAAGCAGATATTAGGGAGCCTGAGTGACCCGGGGGCTTGGTTGGAATTGGGGCGCAGGAAGCCCCTTCCAAAGCCACAAGAGAAAGGCAGATTGGGAACATGTGGCGGCATAGACCTGATTCTCCTGAGGCGGAAGCCGGGAGAGACGCTTATGCTAAAAACTGTATAACCTGATTTTAAAAACTGTGATTATTTGTGTTTTTTAAACGCGTTGCGCACACCCCCCAGCACTGACCTAATACTCCCATAGACAGTCGATTTAAACGCTGTCTGGGACAGGAATTCACCCGCACGCCGCCATCACCGGCCGCGAGGAGCCACGGACACGCCCACCTCTCCTGGCCACGCCCACCCCCCAATGCCTGAGTTCCTTCCATAAAACTATGTGTCAGTCCAGGCAGCGCAGCGGGCGCGTCGTCAGCGCGCCGAAGGCGCGCCAAAGGCAAGCCCGTCTGGGCCCGTCCGGGCCCAGCCGGACCCAGGCCCAGTTACTCTGCCCATTCCTGCTAAGAAATGCCCGACCTACTCCAGGGAAGAGCTGCTAGCCCTAAATACTCAGAAACACCCATCCTGCACGTACACCCATATGGGTGACATCCCTTTTACCAGGTGCAGCCTCTGCAACCCCTCTGGCCCCGACCCGGTACCCGGCGGACTCCAACTGGGCCTACTCAACTGCAGGTCGCTCGTTAAACACGCGCATGAAATTAACCTCCTGATCTCAAACCATGCCATTGATATCTTGTTTCTCACTGAAACTTGGCTCACCTCCAACAATGGCCCTGATATAGTCCTTGCACTTCCCCCTGGCTACCTAATATGCTCGCTGAACAGACCAGAGGGCAGAGGAGGCGGACTAGCCATAATATACAAGGACGTCTTCACCTGCAGAACCTTGGAGGGCAACATCAAAGGATGTGAAAGCTGCCACTTCTCTATCCAAATTTCCCCAGTAACATCGCTGTCGGGAACGCTCGTATATCGTCCCCCTGGCCAACTCGCTGAATTTCCTAGTAAACTCATCGACCAGATCATCATTAAGTGCACGTCGTCCTCCAATTTTCTTTTATTGGGGGACCTCAATATCCATTTTTTGGACCCAGTCGACAAGCAGGCGACAGAACTTCTACAGGATATCACCTCTGCGGGCCTCGGCCTAAAAAACCCACAGCCCACTCATGACCGAGGGCAACTACTCGACCCCATATTTACCAACATCCAAGACTTGAACGCCCTGGCCCACGTCCCCCTCCCTTGGACCGACCACTTTCTGGTCCCCTTTGAATGGCCTACCAACATCCCCCCCCCCCAACCTCCCAAAATCAGAACCCTTATCAGACGTTGGCATAAACTGGTCCCAGACGTATGGGCAGCCAAATTGAATGAAAACACCCCCCTCCCCTCTCAAGACCCCATCGCCGCTGACGACGAATTTGATACTTGGGTCACCCAATCTCTGGACGCCATCCTCCCGAAATCTAGTACTCTTAAACGTACCAAGAGAGTCAATCCGTCCCCTTGGTACACACCCGAACTAAATCTATTACGAAAGGAATGTAAGAGGAACGAACGCTTTTGGAGGAAGGATAAAACGGCAGACAAGAAAGACACTTTTCGTGCCTCCGTAAAATCCTATAAAAGGGAACTATGCAATACCAAAAGGGCCTTCTACGAAGACAGAATCAAGAACGCCTCCTGTTCGGCCCACGAATCTTTCGCCATTCTCAAGGAACTCCTTCACGCCCCAGACCCTCCTGTCAAACCACTGGACCCCATAGCAGCGGAAAGCAAATGCATTAAACTCGCCACTTTCTTTGATGAGAAAATACAAAAAATTCTCTCTGCCCTTCCCCCTATCGAATCTAGCCACATGGACAGGGATCCGGCCAACCATCCCATCCATCTCCCCCATCTTCCCGGTGGCCCGCACCCTCCCTGGACACCTTGGGCCCAGTCTCCACGGAAGAGGTAGCCGCAACATTGGCCTCAATCAAAAGTGGGTCCCCCCTCGATCCCGCCCCTCTCCGTTTTCTGAAAAAAGTGTCCAGCACCATCACCCCCCCCCCCCCCTCACGTCTCTCATCAACTCCTCCCTCTCGCAGGGCCTAGTCCCCCCTAGCTGGAAAGCGGCTGCGGTCAAAGGCCTAATAAAGAAACCTTCTTTAGACCCCCAGGACCTCTCCAACTACAGACTTATCTCCCTTCTCCCAGGAAATAGTAAGATCACGGAGAAGCTAGTGAACAAACAACTATCACTATTCCTGGAGAGCAACAACCTACTCGGGGTCTCCCAGACAGGGTTCCGTCCAGGCCAGGGCACCGACATCGCTCTCCTGGCAGCAGTGGAGAAGGCCAGAAGCATTCTGGACACAGGAGGATCAGTGGCAGTGATCCTCCTGGACCTCAGTGCGGCCTTCGACACTGTGGACCATCATATCCTAATCCAACGACTGGGAGAAATCGGAATAAGGGGTACGGCCCTGAAGTGGCTTAATTCCTTCTTAGACGGCCGCTCTTTCCAAGTCTGGGAGAACGACAGCCACTCACCTTCCATCCCCCTACGTTGTGGAGTACCGCAGGGCTCATCTCTCAGCCCGACGTTATTCAACGTGTACATGTCCCCGCTGGAGAAACTGGTCAGTCCGTTCGGCGTATCTATCATCAATTACGCCGACGACACCCAGCTGGTAGTTACCCTTTCACACCCGCACCAATCCCCCTCTGACCTTCACAGCTGCCTCACTGAAGTCCACAGCTGGATGAACGCCTCCTCACTAAAACTGAACGGTTCCAAGACCGAGATCCTGTTGCTGGGTCACAAAGGATCCTCCCTGCCATCGCACCTCTGGCCCAACTGCCTGGGTGACCCCCCTGCACCCAAGGAAGAGGTCAAGAGCTTGGGGGCGTTTGGATTGAAAACGACCTGAGCTTCAGAACACAGGCAAAAAAGACGGCAGGAACCTGTTTCGGACTCCTTAGGGCCTGCAGAAAGATCTTCCCCTTGCTTCCCGCGACTGCCAAGAAACTCCTGATTCAGGGCCTCATTCTGGCAAGGCTTGACTACTGCAACGCAATCTATCTGGGAGCTCCCGAGGCCACCCTCAATACCTTGCAGAAAGTCCAAAACGCCGCAGCCCGCCTACTCACTGACACACCCGCCAGATCATCAGCAAAGCCAGCTCTTAGGCGTCTCCACTGGCTCCCAGTCAGAGAAAGGGTGGCCTTCAAGGCCCTTTGCCTTGCCCACAAAACCCTCTATAACAACGGCCCTCCCCTTCTCAAGGAATTCATCATTCCCTATAAAGCAGAAAGGGCTCTCCGGTCCAGCGGAGAGAACCTCATCACAGTCCCCAGAGTTAAAAAAGCTAGATCTGGAGGCCGCCGCTTCTCGGTCCACACGGCCAAACACTGGAACCACCTCCCACGGAAACTGAGAACTGAACCCAATCTCCTTCAGTTCAGGAAAGCACTGAAGACCCTTCTCTTTCCTGACCCCTAACCCCTCCATTGCTGCCCCCCCTTGAGTTTCAGGTTCTAGCGCTGGGATGCTCTAGGGTTACTACGCGCTCTACAAAACCTTTAAATAAAATAAATAAATAGAGACCTAAGGAGCTGCCCGTAACATGAGAATCCTTAAAGCGCTCAAGGCCTGAATCTGCCTTGTCTCTGCAGAGACAGATCTCATCAAAGGGCATATCCACGAGGGAAGCCTGGACGTCCCGAGAAGCAATTCTAAGGTCCACTGGCGTATAAACAACTCTGCGAGCAAGTCAGTCGTGTCAAGCCTACATCAAATCTGCGTCTCTCACGTCAGAAATAGCTTAGGAGAGTACAGCCCGGGTCTCTTCTGGAACTTGTGGCAGCACTCGCGCAACCTTATCTCACAGTGTGGGAATATTTATTATACACAGTGATGCTGAATTATCCTTCTTGAAGTAATAGGGGGACTTCCTAAAGGGTCACTGTGGTATCTATACTTTGTGTTCGTGCTCCTCTTTTATAGAATATCTTTAAATTATAATGTTCCTTTGTAGTGGCTCATATGTTCTGTATATTACTATTTGAGAATGTTTGTCTATGAATAGAGAATGTTCCTGTGGCAGTTTTACCTGCTAACATGAGCCCTCTAGACTGCTTTACCTATCTTCCATGGAAATCAATAAATCCTATATTCAACTGAAGACTTCTGGCTTCTGTCTTCGCTGTGCAGTCTGACCACAAGCAAGTCCACTTCTGTCACCATGCAAAATGGTTTTTGAGGAAGTTTTAAATAAGTCCAGGATCGGTCACCCACATTGCTTCTTCAACAAAAAGAACACCTAGTAAAATGCATAGTTTCGCTGTGATTGGGCAAAGAGGTGTGAAATGCCTTTTCTGCATCATGGAGAGAATGTTGGCATGAAAGTGACTGCAGAGTTTATGGTCATCATTCTGTGGAGGGAATAGTGCAGGTCTATCAAATTCCAGTGTACCAGTACCAATACCACCAATACTACGAATACCAATCCCACCTGTATCACAACCGCCATACCACCGGCAAACTACCACTACCGCCACACTATCACAACCAGTGCCATCAGTACACCACAATACAAGGACCACAGGTACTAGGTACCACTACCAGCAGAGGGCATGAGTCAGGCTCGCTTTCTCATGAGTTGTAATCTTGATTGGAAGCATTTTCGGCATCTAGTAGGCTGCCCAGAGTAGCAGTATCTCTGGAGCATTGCAGAGAATAATAGGGCTGGCAATAGTAGGGTTGTTGTAGTTGTGCAAACAGAAAGGGTTAGTAAATTTCACTGAATGACTGCTAACTGCAGCCTCATACCATACATAAATTAGGTTAGCGGAGGGCACCCAAAAACTTAGCTGTCTGTGTCAGCATTTATAGGCTAATGTTGTCAACATGGCTTCCAAATAACGCCTTCCATTCGATGATCATATCCAGCATCTAATTTGCACTTTTAGCCTTATGAAATTATGATCCTTATCCAACAACCACAGAGAACTGTTGCCCTTAACAGATATCGAAAGCCAATACTTGCCACATGCATGGCTGCATCAATAACTGCGGAGTTACAAGCAGGTCCCAGTAGTAGGCAAGACCAGTATTCTACTTATCTGAGCTGCTCCAGGGTATCATCTCTTTCCGCGTCACAGAGTGGCCAGTAATACCACTCTTTATTTCGTACATGAATGAATTTGTTAAGTTCTGCTGAGGCCCCCTCCTCCCTCCTCCAGACTTGCACTCAACCCCCAGGCGCAAGTACTTCATTTAATGCACCAATGCGAATTAGACATCCAGTTGGACTGTGACACAAACACATCCCAATGTAACAGTACCCACCAGTCACACAAGAGTAGTTCAGGGAGGTCCAAACACTCTTTTGTTGAGAATTACACACTCAAGCAACACTAGAAATGCATTTTCAAGTATTTATTTTGAAATTCCTAATCTAGTACAACTCATACGGATAGTGAAATTACAGAAGATTAAAATTAAAGCAGCAAGGCAGTTCATGAGCAGTGAAAACAGAAAAAAACAGTAACATGGTCATGCACTTTTTTTTCCCCAACGCTCTCACTGTACTATCCCTATGCGCTATGCTAGTTGTAGGAGAATGAATAAATCATTAACCTAATCTTCGAGCATCACAGGTGGTGAGCATCATACCTGGTTGAGGACATCAAGGTCTGTTGTCTGAATCAGCAGGTCTGCTATTTCAGGCACAAGGGAAAGGACATTGGAATTGAAGTATCAATCAATCAATCAGGGCATTTATATAGCGCACTACTCACCCGGAGGGTCTCAAGGCGCTGGGGGGGTGGGGGGGGGTCCGCTACTGCTCGAACAGCCAGGTCTTGAGCTGCTTCCTGAAGGCGAGGTGGTCCTGGGTCAGGCGGAGGTGGGTCGGAAGGGAGTTCCAAGTTTTGGCAGCCAGGTAGCAGAAGGACCTTCCTCCTGTGGTGGCTCTTCGGATGCGGGGGACGGCGGCGAGGGCGTGGCTGGTCGATCGAAGCTGGCGTTTGGGAGCGTAGAAGTTGAGGCGGCTGTTGAGGTAACCTGGTCCTTGGTTATGTAGGGCTTTGTGTGCGTGGGTGAGGAGCCGGAAGGTGATTCTCTTGTTGACCAGGAGCCAGTGCAGGTCTCTAAGGTGTCCGGAGATGTGGCTGCGGCGGGGGATGTCCAGGATGAGTCGTGCTGAGGTGTTCTGGATCCGCTGGAGTCTCTTCTGGAGTTTGGCGGTGGTTCCAGCGTAGAGGGAGTTGCCGTAGTCCAGACGGCTGGTGACGAGGGCCTAGGTGACCGTCTTCCTGGTCTCGGTGGGGATCCATCGGAAGATCTTACGTAGCATGCGCAGGATGTTGAAGCATGACGAGGAGACGGCGTTGACTTGTCTGGTCATGGAGAGGGAGGAGTCCAGGATGAAGCCCAGGTTGCGTGCGTGGTCTGTTGGTTTGGGTGCGCTGCCCAGGGCGGGGGGCCACCAGGAGTCGTCCCAGGCGGGGGGTGAGGATCCCAGGATGAGGACTTCCGTCTTGTCTGAGTTCAGTTTCAGGCGGCTGTTCGACATCCATTTGGCTACGTCTGTCATCCCTTCGTGCAGGTTGGCTCTGGCGGTGGCGGGGTCGTTGGTGAGGGAGAGGATCAGCTGGGTGTCGTCGGCGTAGGAGATGATGTTCAGGTTGTGCTGGCGTGCGATGGTTGCGAGGGGGCTCATGTAGACGTTGAAGAGTGTTGGGCTGAGCGAGGAGCCTTGAGGAACGCCGCAGATGACTTCGGTGGCTTCCGATCTGAACGGGGGGAGGCGGACTCTCTGTGTCCTTCCGGCGAGGAAGGAGGTGATCCACTCCAGTGCCTTCTCCTGGATTCCAACGTTGCTGAGGCGCTGTACTAGGGTACGGTGGCAGACAGTGTCGAAGGCCGCGGAGAGGTCCAGGAGGATGAGGGCCGCTGTTTCTCCGTTGTCGAGCAGGGCTCGGATGTCATCGTGGCTGCGATCAGGGCGGTCTCGGTGCTGTGGTTGGCCCGGAAGCCAGACTGCGAGAGGTCGAGGGAACCGTTCGTCTCGAGGAAGGCGGCCAGTTGCTTGTTGACAGTCTTCTCGATGACTTTTGCAGGAAACGGGAGCAGCGAGATGGGGCGGTAGTTCTTGAGGTCGGTGGGGTCGGCTGATGGCTTCTTTAGTAGAGCGCTGAGTTCGGCGTGCTTCCAGCTCTCCGGGAAGGTAGCGGTGTCGAAGGAGGTGTTGATGATGTCCCGCAGGTGGGGTGCGATGACAGCGTCGGCCTTGTTGAAGACGTGGTGAGGGCAGGGGTCTGTCGGAGATCCGGAGTGGATGGAGTTCATCGTGCGGATGGTGTCTTCGGTGCTGATCGGGGTCCAGGCGCGTAGGGTGGTGGTGGTGGGGGGCGGTGGTTCGGACGTGGCGTGCGTCGGTTGAGTGCTGAAGCTGTTGTGTATGTCCGCGATCTTGTTGTGGAAGTAGGAGGCGAGGGAGTTGCAGAGGTCCTGCGAAGGGGTGATGTTGTTGTTTCCGGCGTTGGGGTTGGAGAGCTCTTTCACGATGTTGAAGAGTTCCTTGCTGTTGTGTGCGTTGTTGTCCAGTCGTTCCTTGAATGCGGTTTTCTTGGTGGCGTGGATCAGCTGGTGGTGTTTTCGGGTGGCGAGCTTGAGGGCAGTCATGTTGTCCGGTGTTGGGTCTCTGCGCCAGGTTTTCTCGAGTGCTCTGCAGTTCTTCTTGGAGCTCTTGAGTTCGTCGTTAAACCATGGGGCTTTCTTGCTGCCGGGTCTGTTCGGCGGGGTCTTCAGCGGGGCGAGGTCGTCTGCGCAGTCGCTGATCCATTTCGTGAGGTTGGTGGCCGCTTGGCTGGGGTTCGTTGTGCTGGTGGGAGGGTTCTTGCTCAGGGAAGTAGCGAGCTGGTCTGCAGAGATCTTGTTCCAGCTTCTGCGGGGAGCCTGTTGCTGGTGATGGTGGCGCGTGGTCCTTCTGAAGCTGAAGTGTACGCAGCTGTGGTCCGTCCAGTGGAGTCCCGTG
Organism: Lissotriton helveticus; assembly: GCF_964261635.1. Lineage (NCBI taxonomy): Eukaryota > Metazoa > Chordata > Amphibia > Caudata > Salamandridae > Lissotriton > Lissotriton helveticus. The sequence continues at coordinate 473,399,584 of NC_136060.1, read as the reverse complement.
GCGTGGCTGAAGGTGATGTCCTTGCTGGAAGAGAAGACCGGGTCGAGCGTGTGTCCGGCGTAGTGGGTGGGGGTGTTGACCAGCTGTATGATTTCTAAAGCACAGCCAACGTTTAAAATAGAGCTTCCAGGCGCTAAAACCTGGGCTGAAGCCTAAGTGAATGTAGGTAGGAACAAAATTGGTTTGTGACAGAGAACCAGCTTTTCAAGTTCTTAATGAAAGGTTTTCGGTCAGTAGTAGCACGGAGTCAAACGGAGAGAATAGCACAATTTAGCTCCTGTAACTGCTACAGAGTGCCCTCCTTGCCGTATGGTACAGAATTTATAGGTGGGGGATGTAAAAAGAGTTTGAGGATCTTAGTGCTCTAACAGGTGAATAGCATTTAAACCTCTTTTGAAGCCTAAGAGAGCCATTTCGATTAAAGGCACAATGGATGTGGGCTAGGATCTTCAATTGGATTCTCTTGTTCGCTGGTGAAGGTCTTTTAATTTTGGTTTGATAGAACAAGGTTGTGGAAAATGACGTAGAAGTACGGCTGCCAAATTTTGCACATGTTGATGGTTGTTGGTAAGGGTTTTGCAAGGCCTATGTAAAGAGCAAGTCATCCAGTTGAGAAGTTATTAAGGCATGATCACTGCACCGTACGCCTACGCACCGTACCCCTGAAATCATGGGGTGTACGCACCGTACTGGGGGGGGGGGGGTCCGTTTCGTACGGATACACCCCATGATTGCAGGGGTACGGTGCGTACACCCCATGATTGCAGGGGTACGGTGCGTAGGGTTACGATGTGTACACCCCATGATTGCAGGGGTACGGTGCGTAGGGGTATGGTGTGAACACCCCATGATTGCAGGGGTACGGTGCGTATGTGATTGTGTGGCTCTCCGTACAAATCGCTCATACTCTACGTTCTCCGTACGAATCGTGTTCTTTCCCCGGTCCGAATCATACTTCTCGGGTCGTATAGCATGTTTACAATTCGTACGGTTCACTGTGAAGGTCCATGTCTTACGGATTTTCCCTTGCTTTTTGTACGGTTCGCAACGATTCGGTCGTATATTTTTCAAACGAATCGTACTACGCGATTTGGACGGAATTGTACGAGTCGTACAGAAAGGGCTACGGATTTGATTCGGTTGTACGATTGGTTTAACGAATCGGAATCGGCCCCTAGGTGAGTCATTAGGTCATGAAGGATTGAAATGAGAGTTACAGAGAGCCTCTAAATATCAAAATACTATTTTTTAAAGAAATCAAAGAGTTACACCGTCTTCTTTCTAGCTGCCAACATCTTTTAAGAGCTAGGATATTAGAGATTAACCAAACTACAGGTGTCTTCCGGAAATATTTTTCAGTTTGAGAGGGACTACATTATCAAGGGCAGAAGTGAGTCAGTCATGGCATATTATAGAATCCACATTAATTTTGCCTGTCCGCTTTGACTGATTAAGGGGTAACAAGTTATCAATATGTATAACAACATGAAAGGGAAGTTCCCAATAATCTAAAGGACCAATAGGTTCCAGTATAAACAATTGCCCACAGAACAGCTGGTTATATTAAATCATTTTATTGTCATATATATTTATAAAAAATCATTACTTCAGTATATAGAACAACATATTTAATTCATATAGCGTCAGCCCAGAGCATCAAGGAACAGTAAAAACATTTTACATACATAGATCACTCATACAATCAATCACAGACACACTCATAGATCAAAACATCCATCAAGATACAGCCAACTAAAAACACACTCAACAGCCAGACAGAAAGAAGCGCTGACGCGCGTTTCGGAAAAATGCCACAGTGGGGAATTCCTTCATCAGGGCGCCAATCATTCAGATATATACGGCCATTAAGGTCCTCCAAAGTTTCAAGAGGAAAGAATTAACTCAATTTCAGAGTTTCTGGGCAAACAGCAGCATATCACAGCGTATCAGAGAGAAGAAACTAATCAGCGTCTAACCCTTAAGGATGGATGACGGCAGGCCCCGCAATAGATGGCGGCTGAAGTAGTAGCAGGCGAAGAATAGTCAGTCTCTATGAACTGAATGTTTAAAGGAGCGGCGGTTCAAAGGAGAAGGAAAATCGCAGCGATCCTGATACCAGTAACATGAAAAAACGTATTTTGGAAGAAGTCCTCTTTTAGTTCTCCCATGGATAGAGCAAGGTGAGGCATACGGGTGGAAACTTCAGCCGATGTACCCACCAGGGTAACAAAAAGTATATAATTCAAATATCGTCCTAACAAAGAATGACGAGGATCTCGGGGTCTGGACCACACGGGTCAACTTCTGCACCGGAATGGGAGGATAAAAAGTTATCAAGCCCGGTTTCATTTATCTGGCACAAGGATCTATAAGGCAAAGAGGGCAGGACGATTTTGGTTTTGTTAGTCTGGAGCTAAATAGACAAACTGCTTGATGATCGCTACAGGTGACAGGTAGAGGGGTTGTGCTATTGAGTTTACGATCATTTGTAAAAATACGGCCAAGGGAGTGTCCTGCTACGTGTACGTGAAACAAAATGAGAAGCCAACATTTCTTCAAGAAACTTGTTTGCGGAGGTGTCCACCTCATTATCTGCATGATAATTAAAATCCTCATGGATGGTAAAGTTAGAGGCACTGATAAGATATGGTGAGTCAGTCATATCTTTAGCAAAGAAACAAGTTTATCCAATGATCTATACACAAAGCTCCTAATAAGTAGTAGTTTGGAGTTCATTTTAATTATTAAAATTATTATTTTTTAATTATTAAACAAAATCAAAGCCCCAGCATTTGAGATATTTTAAATACGGGTGATAGAACCTTGTTTGGAAAGGATAGCTACAGCACAGCTATATCCGTCTTCTCGGTCAAGGTGTAATGAGGAGTAACCAACAGGGATAGCCTACGCTATGTTGGGAGACAAATGCTCTTTAAGCCAAGTTTTTTTAAGTAAGTCATATAGTTTCAAATCCTTTGAGATAAAGGAAGTGACCTAACGTCAATTGTAAACATTTTAAAAGATTTGTCCTCAAGGGAGAACATAAGGTCTATTGCCCCAGGGGAGCATTTATCAGATATGGGTAGATAATTAAAAACTGAGCATCACATGCGTCAGGAGAACGGTTTGATTTTTAAGATGCTACTAGACTTCTTGCATTTTCCTGAGGGACGCAGTGCCAGAAGCTCGTTCTGGAGTGTTTGATTTTATCAGGGTCAGAACGGCTTGGGGTGGGAGGGTGGGTTAGGGGGGGGGGGGGGGGGGGGGGTTGGGGGGGGACTTGGTACAGTACATGAACACATGGGATTACCTCTGGAGCACCTTTGGAGTACCTGAAGCACAGCATTGCAGCTATGTCCTTTTTCAAGCCCTCCATGAGAGTGAGAGGGCGTAGTCAGAGATTGAAGCGGTGACACGCTATAAGCAGGAACAAAGCGGGGTAGTACACAAAATGCAAACTGTACCCTAGCGTATCCTGTATGAAAGGGTCAAGCGCCCTTGCCTTCACACACTACAAGGAAAACGCATGTAATTAAAACAACAATGTGAAAGGAAAGAGCATAAAAATAAAAGACTCAAAAGAATCTGGGAGCCCAGTAGAGCCAGGCACAACCGTAATACAAGAAAATAAAACCCAAGTAGGGTATGCTCAGGCAGTTTCCACACCCCTTTCCTGATGGGCATTGCAGAATAGGAATTACGATGATGTGCAGCAGCATCCTTCTCTTCCCAGCCTGATGAGAGGGCGTGCCCCAAGAGACTAGAGCAATTAAGTGCATGAAGTTGAGGAAAAACTCCCTCCATAATACAAGGAAAATAAAATCCAAGTAGGGTAGATTCATTCCAGTAGTATGCCACTTCATTGATGGATGTTGCAGAATAGGACATCGTGTCTGATCAAGAAACAACACAGATCCAGCAAAAATCAGTGAAGCAAGAGCCTCGCAGGATTCTTGCTGGGGCCATCTTTGGTTAAGGTGGAATGTGGAGCTGTGCTCATCTGATCTCGATTGCCTTCATGAAGGACTTGCCTAGCTAAGCATGATTGCCTGGGTTTATAGTATCAATGATTTTGTGGGGGTTTTGCAAATTTGTTTTAGGCTTCTTTTCACTTAGAGTTTTCATTTTATTTCGAATTACGATGTTCAAAGCTATGTATCCATATGCGCAACACGTTTCTATTGCCACCACATGCATTGTATGATTATATACACAGTACAGAAAGAAAAAACAAGTCTAACTTCATCCCAACCTTGGATACAATGCAGTGCAGTCACACCTAAAGTATCAATGTTAGCTTAGATTTTTAAAACAATGATGGGACTAGGAAAAACCTGAGCAGTAATGAGACAAAACATCAGGGCTGCAAATGAGTCAACGCGATTACATAACTAAACAAGAAGAAGTCAGCTTACACAATGCAAAGACATGATGCCAACATTTCAACGTATGTATGAAAACATTCATACTTTCTATGAAAAGAAATAGCCTGAAATAAAATAGAAAAGTCTAAACCCAAAGTATAAAAGGAACAGAAAAGGTATTTCTGAGCACATCAGCCTTTGACTTTTAGAAATGGGGTTTCTGGTTGGCTAGGGTATGCACTAAAGTCAGGCAGAACTCACCACTCTAGTCGGAGCCTGTAAGTTACACACCAAAGAACGTGTGCTCACCCTCTGGTATTTTGGCGCAGAGCAGGAAGGCTCCTCAGAGGCAATGTGTAAAGCATTTTCGCAAAACACTCACACAGAAACACAATGAGTACACAACAAAAGGGACTTCACAAAGAATCATATGAAAATTTGCACAGTATATTATGCATAAAACAAGACCAAAATGACCTGAATCAAAGACATATTATGCAAATACTGAGATAGTACAATCTCCACGCATGGAGGTGGAGACTGGACAGGTTTGGGTGAAGGGCCGTCCCCTGCTGCTGCGACAAAAGATCCTCCCGAAGAGGCAGACGGATCAGGGGATCGATGCTCATACTGAGTAGCTCAGGATACCATTCTCTTCGAGCCCAGTCCGGAGCCACAAGAATGACTTGGGCCCGGTCGCGCCTGATCTTCTTCAGCACTCTGGGCAGAAGAGGTATAGGTGGAAAGGCATACAACAGACTGCAGCTCCACACGAGACGAAAAGTGTCTCCGAGCAAGTGCCGCCTTTGAAATTCCAACGTGCAGAACGGATGACATTGCACGTTCTCTTCGGTGGCGAATAAATCTAACCAGGGGTCTCCCCACTGCAGAAAGAGACCCTGCACCACGTCCGAGTTCAGACGCCATTCGTGATCCATCATGCACCTGCAACGGAGTTCGTCCGGCCTGGTGTTCAGAGAACCTGCCAGGTGTTGAACCACCAAGGTAATGCCTTGATGTTCCAGCCATATCCAGAGGCACAGAGAGCCTCCTGACATAGGGTCCACGACGCCACCCCGCCCTGTTTGTTGCATTATCACATGGCGGTGGCGTTGTTATGTTATGTTATGTTATGTTAATTTCGATTTATATAGCGCCAAATCACCGACAGGTCTCTTAGCGCTTGCTTTGGGAAATCCATCCTGGCTTTCCCAGCGAGATAACCCCTACTGGGCACCCCCAAGGTGAAGACCAGGCATCCCGTCGCAGTTGGGCCATAGTGGAGATTAAGCAAGCTATTGCCCAGAGTTGCAGAGTGGGACTCCATGAGGCACCGAGGCGAGAATTATCGAGTCCATGGACATTTTGAGCTCAAGACCCTGCCGCGTCGGGAATTGAACCCTGGTCCCGGGTCTGACCTCTGCATCAGAGTCTGCCTCCTCTAACCAGTGAGCCACACTTGTCCGTGAACACCTGCACTACACTTCCCCAGACAGAGGGAAGAAATGCCTTCAGTGCAAATCGGATCGCCCGCAGCTCCAGAAGGTTGATATGGAGCCGGGACTCTGCAGGAGACCAGAGGCCTCTGATCTCCGCCTCTTCCAAGTGGTCTCCCCAACCAGGAGGGACGCGTCCGTCACTACTGTGTGCTCCGGTTGGGGAAGGGAGAGTGATCTGCCATTTACCCAATCGTGATTCACCACTGCAAGTGTCGTGCAGTGCCCTCCGAGATCTGGACATGATCGGACAGGTTGCCCCGATGCTGCGTCCACTGGAACTTCAGGTCCCACTGCAAAGCCTGCATATGCCAACTGGCATGTTGCACTAACAGGATGCAGGAGGCCATCAGGCCCAGGAGCCGGAGGGTTATACTGACTCAAACCCGGGACGGAGGCCGAAAGATCGGAATTATAGCCTGAATATCCCGGACTAGCTGCTCGGGAGGATAAACCCGAAACAGCGTCGAATCCAGAACCGCTCCGATGAAGGGGAGCTTCTGAGAAGAACTCAGGTGCGACTTCGGCACGTTGATGGAGAACCCCAGCAAATGCAGGACGTCGGCCGTAGTCTGAAGGTGGGTGACGACTGCTTGGGACGAGCCCGCCTTCAACAACCATTCGTTGAGTTATGGGAAGACTGACACCCCTGACCTGCGCTGATGATCTGTGATCACTGCCATCACTTTCGTGAACACCTGTGGGGTGCTGGTAAGAACAAAGGGTAGCACAGCAAACTGAAAATGCTCCTGGCCTACCGTGAACCGCAGGTAGCGCCGGTGGACCGGCAGGACGGGAATGTGAAAATAAGCGTCCTTGAAGACCAACGCTACAATCCAGTCTCCAGGGTCCAGGGGAGCCAGGACCGGAGCCAGAGTCAGCATCTTTAACTTCTCCTTCCGGAGGAAGCGAATGACGTCCCTGAGGTCCAAGATGGGGCGCAGGCCCCCCCTTGTCCTTCTTGGGGACCAGAAAGTAGTGGGAAGAACGACCACTCCCTACTTCCTGAACAGGAACGCACTCGATGGCCCCCTAGGCCAGGTGGGTCGGGACTTCCAGTCGAAGCAGAGCCAAATGATCCCCAGACATGCGGTGGTACCGAGGTGGCATGGCTGAAGGGGAGGCCTGAAAGGGAAGTGAGTAACCTTGGCAGATTATCTGCAGCACCCACTTGTCCGATGTAATTTCGCGCCAGTGGTGGAGGTGGTGGCGGACCCTGCCACCCACCGGCATGGGGAGCTCCCTGAAGCTTGGATTAGGAAGGCTTGGAGGTGGAAACAGCTGGGGTAGAGGTGGCCTGACCTGCACGCTGGTTCCCAGACCAGCCCCTGCGAAAGCCACGGCGGCGCTGAGGTTGGTTGTGCACAGGCTCTCAGGTGTAGTGCGAGTGGTCAGGAAGGCGGGATCACCAGGCGGTGACGCCTGGCGATGTTTTTATCCACCAGCGCCCCGGTAGCCGGCTGCAACCGAGTGCCCAAGAGGACTTCGGCGACGGCCTCATTGAAAGGAAGCAGCGGCTCCGACGATGTAGACGCCATCTGAAGCACCTCCGTAAGGAGATTGGTTTTGAGGGCCACTGTAGGGAGGTCGAGATTGAGAGCCTCCGCAGCCCGACGGAGCACCACGTTGTAGGAAGCACCCTCCTCCATAGTAGGCAAAGGAGAGGAAAAGCCTGGGTCAGAAGAAACCGAGTTTGTCCGCGTCTTCCAGGTTGTCCACCCAATCTTGCTCGGAGTCACCTTGCTGGGCAAGAGGGGCCTCGGACCCGTCCCAGTAGTCGTCTGCCTCTGGCGTAGAGGGGGCCGGTTGCGGCGGCAGAACCTGAGCCGGAGAAGGGACGAACGGTGCAGAGAACGGGGCTGGCCCGGGCCGGAGCCGCTTCCTACTGATGATCCCAGGCCGGAACAAAATAGTCCTGGAACCGGGGCAGGGGTGGGATAAACGGCACCCAGTGCGGCGCCGGGGGTGGAGCAGAGGGCGGCGCTGGGGCCGGAAGCGCTGCACCTCGTGGCGCCGGAGCCAGCGGCGCAGGATCCTGGGGCCGGAGCTAGTGGCGGAGCCGCGGGGCCACAGGATCTGGACACGGGACCGCGGGCCCGAAGGCGCGCCGGCTGGAGCCCCAGGTGTGCCGGCGGGAGCCCGAGGCCTAAAAAGGCGTTCCATGGCAGCAAGGAACTCTTGCATCTGTTCGGGAGTCGCTGGCAGACCCGGGTATGGCGGGTAGGCTGCGGAACTCCCCGGCCTCCGAGGAGCGACAGGGGGACGTCGGGGAACTTTTTATGGCGTCGCTTACCGGAATTTGAAGGCGAAGACTTGGAGCCCGAGGAGCAACGACGCAAGTGGTCGTGGGAACAGCCCCTGGACCCAGAGCGGCGGTGTGACGAATGCCGAACTTCCAGCAATTTCCGACGCCGCTCCAGCAAGGCCTTCGGGGCCATGGCTCGACAGTCCTGGGAGTCGTGGTCGGTCTCCAGGCAGTAAAGGTAAACATCGTGGGGGTCCGCCACCAACATATTGCGGCGACAGGGCCCACAAGACTTAAAGCCGGCATCAGGAGAAAAAGTTGGGAGACAAAAGCCTCAAAATAGCGGCCAAAAAGAGACCAAGGAACGTGCTCAATCCGGATCTGCGCTTGCTGGCGCGGAAAAAGAAAGAACTGATGTCAGCGTGCATGTGTGGTGCCTAAGTACTCTCAGTGACGTCATCTCGCGTGGACGATGCCAGTGACGGACACGGAGCCGCAGGACGCCACCTACTGACACACAGGTGTACTGCTAAGCAAAACTTTCCGGATCCAGTCTGACGCCTGGGGATATTCTAAGGTAAGGAATCTATTACTAACGTGTCTTTCAGATTAGCAGTATAAAGCTCCCATAGTCCTAACACCAACAAAAATAAGGTGGGGAAAAATAGACCAAGGCAGGCAAAAGGTCTCGGGATAACCCTGTAGAAAGAGACTGGTCCAACACACACATATTTCAAGGGAAATTACGGTTTTATTCCTAAATGTTAGCGGTTTACCCCATATATATTCAAAGGAAAACAGAGCCAGTTCTACCAGGCACTAAATAGATGGACATTGCGTTCATCCAAGAGATAGCTGAATACTGGTGGAATCTGGAAAACTTCAGTAGGACTGGGCAGCCAGACTAACCTACGGCAACATGTCAGGAACAAGTAATGACCCATCAGGATACTCATTCTTTAAGCAACACGGTGTGGCATTGATGTCAGGCAATAATTTTCGCTGATGATACATAAAACGTAGTCTGACCCGGAGGGCTGTGGCATATTTGTGAAGGAAACACTCTCAATGGAACTCAGGTGGGTTTTCTGGCAACAAAGGTCCTGTAGTTTGCCATCAGGTTTCCTGAACAGCTGGTAAGCCACACATTATGGAGGCCATTATTAGTGAGTTAGCCCTGAACCAAAAGAAATCCAAAGTAGGACAACTTCAGCTGGAATCTACTACACATGGACTTTCAACCCAGCTTGGAAGGCCATGGAGCAGGGAGTTGAAAACCATCCACACTTGACCTGACACAGTTAAAGGCATCCTAGATGTCCCAGCAGGTCTCACCCAGGCATGAAGAAATATGACCACATGATGCCCATCTGACAAACTCCATTGGCTCCCCTAGACATCCCGCACAACCTTCAAAACCAGCTCTCTGGTGCTTAACGGTGCACCTGCAGACAACACCATCAGACTAAAAAGTTTAAAAAATAGAAACAAAACCCCAGCAGGTCTTTTGCTTGTATGAACCCAGGATCTGTACAGACCTGTTTTTCTCAGAAATGGCTCACTGCTCCTCTAATTTTGTAGAGTGGAAGGCATACCTCTTTTTTTTTTTTTTTTTTTTTTTTTTTTTTTTTTTTTATAAGAGTATTATATAGCGCGAACTAGACCCAAGACATTGGGTATCCGAGCACTTTATTTGAGCACCAGTTACATTATAGATACACATTCATTTTTTGTTGTTAGGCACGGGGAGATTAAGTGATTTGCCCAGAATCACAGGATGTTAAGTCGTTGCCTAGACTCAAAACGGGTTCCCCAGCTTCGAGATCGACCGCTCTAGCAGTAAGGCTACATCCTCTCCCTCTTTATCTTTAAAGAGTTCTACATCACAATGCACTTACCACGCACATTGCAGCTTACTCTTCTACTACTTGCGAACTGTATGCTCGTGTTTGAACATATACAAAGCTCCACTGCCTTTTGGCTAGGTTTGTGCTATGGAAATACCATACACATACATTTATACTCTGGTAAGCACCACACTAGGGTGACTTTCCTGCCAAAGTCCATAAGGTAATAAATTTAGTTTGTCCAGCGTGTTGTGTAATGTTCAAATACGTCAAATCCCTGAATTACAATCTGAATTCCACTGGGCTGTAATCCCCCTCAAACTGGATTAAGACACCTCTCTTATGCTCTGTGAGCGAAGTCTGAAATACTTCTTCCCACCTACAGTAGTACCACCAGTATAACACTCCAATTAAAGATTTTACTGGGTATACATTCTCACAAATTTGTCCTTCCTATATACTATGTGTACACCTGAGGCAATTTACTTTAAGTGATTGCAGGGCTTGGTAGTTTTTTTCAACCCAGTCGCTTTTTTCAACCGGCTGTTGGATCCAGACAGGGGAATGCTGCACTTAAGTGCCCTCAATGATAGGGTGCTCTGAGACACTCATCTCAAGCTTAATTTTATAGACCGATTGAGGATGAGGGATTTCATTCTAGAATGTATTGTTTTACTTGACCTCTTAGATGCATTCAATACAATTTATCATAATGACCTGTCAGAAGCTGGCTCTTTATACAGTGGACCAAATTGAGGTACAGTGTGTAAAGAATCCAGGACGCTCATGTTGGTTGTCAGAGGAACAAATAACCCAAATACTCTCTTTTGTGGTAGTGTGGGCAAGAGGTGAGGTCCATCAGAGGGTAGTGCTAAGCACACACAAAGGCAGTAAGTGATACACACTCAATACAGAAATCCGAAACCAATTTATAAAAATAACACTTCACCAAGATAATCGGTCAGGTAAGTACTTTTTGAGTTGTGAATTTTTATGTGTTTCAAAATATGACACTTAATGCAATTTCTTCAGCAGTAATGTTATCCTATGGGGGGAAACATGTACTGCATTCGGGCACTTAACATAAACTTAGTCAGTTTCCCCACGAGCGTCGAGTGCAGCAGGCAGGGTTGGCACCAAGTTAGTCATGCTCCTCTTTTCTTGGGTCAGCAAACTTCTAATTCTAATTCCTCTTCTTCTTTTAGTTAGTTGAACCTGAAGTACTGGTTCCCTAAATACTCACAGGAGTGAGAGGTGGTATGGGCTACTTACCCCTGGGGTCACTACTCCCCCTATATGACCACTTCCTTTGGGGAGTGGGTATCGCCCTGTCCCAGAATTCCAAATTCCACCGCACACAAGATGGTGGGATTGCTAACTTTCGTGTTCACTTCAGGCTGTTCATCCTAAAGGTGTGCCCACAGCCTGGCAGTTCAACATTCCTCCTGCATAGCTAATTTTCCTACCTGTCCTAGTTCTAAATGGGCCCTGTGCCGGGGGGTGGCATTTCCCCTGTCTGGGAGAAGCCAGAGTTGCATACGGCAGATGGTGGAGGACTTTGAAGCCTCCTTCTTGATTGGCAGATTACTAGATATCCTGCGTGGAGGAGGTGACAGCACCTCCTGCCCCAGTGGGCTTTGTTTCGGACCTCAGAGAGTGTGGGCTCTCACCTCCAGAGGGTAAGAAACACAGATTGATGGCAGGCTGGACAGGACCAGTCAGCAAACACACTAGATGTCAGTAGGTTTTCAGGGGGTACCTCTAAGTTACCCTCTAGGTGCATCTATTAATAAATCCATCACTCAAATCCATGTGAGCTTATTAATATGAGGTGTTTGATCAGGGCTGGACTGGCTAGTGGGCATTTTGGAATGCTGCCGAGCTGGGGGCTGATTTCATTGATGGGGACCTGCGTGTGCTGAAAAACATTTGTTTTGCTCTGTTTATTTTGAAGCACACGCAGGTCCCCATCAACGAAATCAGACCCCACCACAGTGAAATCACCCCCCAGCTCGGCAGCAGGCCAAAACGCCCGGTAGCCAGTCCGGCCCTGTGTTTGATGCCAAACAGCATAGGTTTCAGTGAAGACATTAGGAGGCTGGTAAAGTCGTTTTGACTAGTGCTCAGTGCATACCTTAAGATGACTTCCCTGTTCACTTGTACCGGCAGTAACTGAACTGGCCAGCACAGGGGCATATCTACACATGCAAATATACCCGCATGTGTAATATAAGGCGCCCTGCCTTAAGGTTGTTAAGGGCTGCTGGAGGGGTGACTTGAAAATATTACATGAACTGTTTGGGAACATGGCACACAGGGTGTGTGCCATGTCGTGTTTTCACTTTTTTGAGCACCTTGTCAAGCACCCTGCGGTGGCAGTCAGAATGGGTTTGGTTCTTGGTCCCTTAGAGTGGCACAATATATGATGCAGCTCTTGGGGACCCTCTTTAGTTCCTTTGCCCTCGGTACCAGGGATGCCACTTACTAGGAAATTACAGAGGTGCTAAAGGCATTGCCAATTGGTGATCAATTGACCAGTAAATATGGTTTGGAGAAAAAACACATGGCACCAGGGACCTGGTCAGCAGGAATCCAGTGCGCTTCAGTCAACGTTGCATCAAATACCAGGTAAAAAGGGATGTACGTCATTACCACGCACACTTTTACAACGCGTTCCATTACAACGCAAGTCGTTACAACAACTTGCGTTGGGGGGGCGCAAATTAAAACATTTTAATTTACTATTCCAACACCAGCCCCCGTGGATAGTAGGGAAGGTGTTGGGATAGTAAATTAAATGATTTACTATGCTTGAGCGCCCCCCAGCGCAATTCATTGTAACAACTTTCGTTGTTATGACTGCGTCATAGTGGAACGGCGTTGTAATGGTTGCGTCGTAAACGTCGCATACCGGTAAAAAGTGTAGCGGATAACTGCAACAAAAACCCTGTTTCCTACGACTTGCGTTCCAGATTATGCACTACAATAATTAAAGGAACTTCTATGGCTTAGTTTAAATCATTTTTGCAAAAGAGACTAGTGGTTTTCTTTACACCCTTTCTCTCCTCACCTAAAGACCTGAAATGTGGCGTTCTTCAGGGGTGCATTCTACCCCTGCTTCTTTTAATATCAATGTACACCAGCTGGCCCATCTTCTTCTTGTAGAATACAAGCCCAACTAAAGAAAGTGAAGTACCTCTGGCCAAAAGCCTGGCCGTCACAAGAAAGTGCATGTCTGTTAATTATGTAAAACCTAATCACAAAAAAAGAATTGCTTTTAACTTCACCAGAAATCAAGGTTGATAATCTACAATGCCCCACTATTATGAGCCCACCTCCTTCCCCTTCTCGGTAACTTGAGTGTGTGTATATTCATGCTCATCTAGGACTTGCAGACCGAATTCCTGTTGTATTTTCAGTTACTTCAACCATTCTTACCACTGCTGCTGTCAATGCATTAATCCAGTCAAGGAAAACCGATGGCAATTTAATGTTACTTTGCACTCCCCATAAAAACAACGATAAGGCATATTTTGTGTTTGCAATTATTGCAGAACGTAGCAGTAGGTTTGCTTTCTGATCTGAAGAAACGAAACCTCCGTTGGCTGTATATGAGAGAACTATATTGAAAGCTTTAACTATTGCCCACAAAACCATCTACACCAACACCCCTGTCTTCATGACAGAAAGATTTTTCTTTCAACACCCTACCAGAAACCTACAAGCTAGTCAACATTTCTTTTAATGAGTATGTACAGTACATACTTCAACCTATAGAAATTAGTTATTTTCAGTAGGGGTAGCCAAACTATGGATGCTCTCCATTTTCATCTCCGGAAACTATCTTCTCTACAAAACACCTCTACAAACACACCTGATAAAAACAATATGCCATCTCCAGCAACTTCACCACTAACAATAGTTCCAAGAAACCTCTGAACAGTGAACTTGAGGAATAACGTAAACCAATATTATTTGCAAATGTGGGCTATCCATAAGGGGAATTGCTGTGGTTTTGTGTAAAACTGCCATGCAATGTTAAATGATGTGTCACAAATCGCTGATGTAAATGATCATCATAACCATGGCAAAGCACTGTATACTATGCATATGTAAATCCTTGTCAGCAATGGCTGCAAGAAATGACAACTGCTAGACGTGAGATCTATACACACAATATATATTTCTACTACCACATATATATGAATATATCTACAAGCACATACACACACACACACACTTCAATAGATAAAAATATATATATTATATATGTATTCACGCCAATCAAGCGCAGTACATCGCTTAGGCTGCACGCACACTGTAGGAGAGTAGGGTCTGCAATCCTATGATCACCCAGATTTTTGCTTTTTGCTTCACTGGTTTACGACTTTCCCTGGCTGTGGGCCTGCTAATCAGACCCACAGCCTAGCTGTTCTCTCTAATCCAAATTGTACCCAGGTACTGAATTGGCACTGGGCCCTTTCAAGTCCCTGTACCCAGGGCTGAGGTGCACCCAGAGGTCTCCCAGGGGCTGCAGCATGCATTATGCCACCCCTGGGCTGACTAACTAAATCAGACACAACTGGCTGCTTGACAGCTGGGGCAGAGTGGTGTACTCACCCTCTGTTGTAGATATAGTATTCCTATATCTAAACCTAAATGGACACACAGATCTCCTATCAGTCACTCCTATGGCAGGCCTTAACAATCCTGAAGGCAGAGTGCTTGGAATCGTGTGAGATGGTGCTCTGGCATGAGCTGAGCCTGTCTGCAGCTTTCGGGATCCATCCCTTAGCCGTTTCCATGATATCGCATACCATATACTCTTAAGTGCATTATAATCCTCGCGGTTATATGCCAACTCTGGTATCGCTTTATCAAAACATGTCGAGTAAGGTGTCATACGAATTGGAATACTAACCCCTCGCCAATTCTGGCGACGGGGTTAGCATTCCACCCTTCTAGAGGGACACGACATGTGTGTAACCTGTAACCCCGGTTAAAGTCAAACAGAGCCTTAGCTCCACAAAATGGATGCTGCCACCGAGACACAAGTCTGCCCTCCTGCTGCTGGGAGTCCTCCCAGAGCAGGAGGCAAGGACAAAGGGTTTCCTGCCAGGGGCGGTGCTAGCACCGTCCCAGACAGGATTTTGTGTATCCTAGGTAGGCAGGGCTTCAGAGGAAGGTGACTGCAAGTGGCACCCCGGTGCTCACTGTGCATAGGCCGGCTGAAACCAGTTCCAGGGGCACTCCAGCCCCTGGCCTGGGGAAAGCCCGCCAAAGGAGAGGGGTGTAACCACCCCCCTCCTAGTCCCACCCATAGGGCAGGACTTAGTCGCGTGCCAGCCCCTTTTTGCAGGATAAAGGTAGGACCAGGCCCCCTTCCAAATCAGATCATCTTTGGAATCAAGACACGACTTTCTACGAAAGGACATCAAGATTTCTTCTTCAAGATTCTCCCTTGTGACTAAGGAGTAGTCACCCTGCATCCGCAGGCACCATCTTAAGAACACTGCGGTCTGCTGCAAGTCCTTCCTCCGGAATCTGACTGCCCAGCTCGACGAGAACCGGCTTCCCTGGCACCTCTGACCTCTACCCACCTCTACAGCTAAGCTGAGAACCGTGGGTGCGACGAGACCTCGAGGGACCGGCCATCTTCAAGACTGCACGACTTCTTTCCAGCACGACCGCCGAGGGATCCTCTAGTGAGTGCTTTGGGGTCCGAGAAGCCCCGACCCTGAGCAGCCCCAGCACCGAAGTTCAGCCTCCCAGCATCTCCACGATCTGCGTGGGGCCCTTCTGCTTTTTGCTGCTCACCGCGTTGTTTGGCTACTAGCCCGCTGGCTTGTGGCCTTCTTAACGACGCCCGACGACATCACTGTTGCTGGTCTGGTTGCTCCAGACTGGCCCTTGCTCCCTTCCAAGAGAGGAGTACCCCGGACCCTCCTGGTCCATTCCAGACGCCATTTTAGGTCCACCGCGTGGGCTTGAATTTGCCAAGACTTGTTGCCCCAATCCTGGGTCCAGCGACGTCGAGAGCATCATCCATCGTGGGACAGCTCGTACCTCCATCCTGGTCGCCGACAACGCCTCCTGGTCCGTGAGACTACAGAGCCCAGCGTCGCCCACTCACCTAGTCGAGGTGACTACCACCCGGTGCCCTCCTGGTGCCACCTGACTACTGGCTAGTAGTCACGAACTTGGTCCCCTCTGCTTTCAGGTGTCATCTTTCTTCGATCCAGGCTTGGATCACCCGAACAATCTTCACTGGTCGCCTGCCAGCAACTCCTTTCCTTCAGGCTCCTGGTTCGTCAACAGAGAATCCCGACGTCTTTTCAGACCTATGCAGCTGCAGCCCCTGGGCTAGGTAACTTCGGCATTTCGGTGCCTCAGCATAGCCTCACTATCCAAGGGTCCAGATCCACTTTCGTTTTTGACCTACCTAGTCGGGTTCGCCCGAGAACACTAACTTTGTGAATATTAGCTTCCATAGGCTTTTTCCCGCCTTACGCGTGAGAGTTCCCACTCTGCACGTGGCGTCCCTAGGCCTCCTGCTCCTAACCTGAGTGTTCAGTATTGTAGGCCTAGCATTCCTAAAGCCTCTGAGAGTTGTTACTTACCTGCTCGTATTTCGCATTCCACTTTTGTAATATATGGTTTTTCGTGCCCCTCGGGCATTTGTGTAAATTGTGCGACTTAAAGTATTTTCTTAAGAGTTTTGTATTGTGCTTAGCTCCCTGACTCATAAAGAGTTCAGGGTAGACTTGTTAGAAATAAATATACATTTATTTTCATAACAACTTGTGTGGTGTCCTTTCACTGGGTGTTCAAGGGGTAATGTGATGGTAAAACAGCTGGCTTAACACGCCCTCTAGAGTCTTAGCCTTAGACTGCTCGTATCCATGCTACTAGGATAGCTGGTCTATAAGGTTGACTTACAACCAATCATCAATAAGGGTTGTTTGGACTGATACATAGTGATCACTAGAATAGTGAGCACTACATATCAGGCCAACTTCTCACACACACCATACAGGAATTAATGACACTCAAAATAATTTATTTCATCTCCAATCATCCAAACAACCAACAAGCAGGCTCAACGCGTTTCAACAGGGATGCCCTGACCACAACTAACTCCGCTCCAAAATCAAATATTGACTAACCAAAGTTTAACCAAAGTTTAAAGTAATTGACTTTTGGTCTGGGTAGTACAGATTTAAACTGTTTTCCTTCATTTAATAATGTCTATTACCTCTATTTGAAAAAAATGGAGATTTTAGAAAATCAACATGTATTTTCAGAGGATTAGCCAAGTCACCACTTAGTTCAATGTAAAAAATCTAGAGGCTTGGGAGAAAAGCGGTAGAATTTTGCTGTAGGAAATTCTAGCACCAACAAACTCTTGAACGTATGAGCACTTTAAAAGTTCCATTAAACCTAAAATAAGACTAGAAATGTTACAATTAATTATTTTCCACCCAGCCATGGTGATTATTTTTAAAGTTTACGTTTTCTGCAAACATGAAAACATTATTGAACTATAAAACAAATGTGACCCATGAGGCCACCCTAAAGAAATACTTACCAGGTCTCTCACAGATGCTACCATTTATTTGCTGGATGCAAACAGCTGCTTTCAGTCCCATTGTTGCAGGCTCAGCTAAGTACCCACAAAATCCGGCATCACTAGGTTCACCTGGCAGCCACTGGAGCGAGGTATTTGTAAATGGTGACATATCTTCCCAACACCAATAAGACACGTTAATCTTTCTTAGTCCAACCCAAGGAGTCAAAATTGTTTTAGGCTATAAACCAAAAAGAAAAAATGGCATCATTACAAAATCAAAAGTGAAATATCAAACACTGGAAGTTGAAATGAGGTGAACCAGGAGCATGCCTTTATTACGTATACCATGAAAAAGTCAGACAGTCATCAATAAATCGAATATTTTACCTTGAAGTTAACCCTTTTTAAAATATAACATCCACCAGCTTGATGTTTCACTTGAGAAACATTACAACCTTTATTGTAGTGCACTATTTATTATTGGTTTAGACATTGATCAACTTGCTGTGAGACAACAGTTGTGCGTAGCCAGCAGAGACCGAACACGAGACTATTCAAAGTAGGGGTGGGTGTAACTGCTGTAGCATAATTACGTGACCCCCAGCAAAATTAAGCAATATTATATGGCATTTCACAAGGAGCATAACCCAGAATTTAGCACTATTTTTCAAAATGGAACACAGGATGCACTTTGTGCTAAGCAAGTAGCTCTAAATGTAACCGAACACTAACAGCAGCAGCCAGCAATCGCTCGCACTCACCAAGTTTGTTGTTCCTGTGCTCATGTGGTAGGATTTTTGTGGCAAATTACTCATAATTCCGGAAATGGGCATGATCTCATAATTTTCTGGGTTTTTTTATCAAAAGAGCAAGCATAATTACAAAAATTACTCAGGTGTAGTTCAAATTTCGGCCAGATATAATTCAAAGTTGGATCCCAGGCATGCAGGAATATGACAGAATATCGCCAAATCACTGAGCCACAGGAATACCGTATCAGAAACCGCCACGAACAACGTAGTGGAGAGTCACCGGACTATCATAGCATAAGCAGTGTATCAGAGTCACTAAAAATCGTCATAACTTAGGAACAACCAGTAACAAGCAACAGAAAAAGAGACCATCAAAGAAAACAATATTCTCTAGATTTCCAGGACTTATGTAAAATAAATATATGCAAAAAGTTTCAGTGAAAATTCTTTCCATAGGCTGCCTGATTCTGCCTTCCTTTCTTTCTCATTTGCTGTGGAATCGAACCCCTCCCCTACCACAGCGTTTTTGGTCATGACCTGAAACGTCAACGACCTGCTGACCGTATCAAGAGGACAACTGCCCTTCGGTACAACAAGAGGGGCACACCTGCTGTGCTCAAGTTTCAAAAGACATTTACAGGTCTCAAGACGTCCCTCCCTTGCACGTTCCAGTTACGTCAGTGTCTTCAACGCAAGATTCATTCGAGGCTCTAGAAGGTGGTCATACTCTTATGCAGGAATTTTCCTTTTCTGGTTCTGGCAACTATATCCGATTTCTTTGGAAGATATGTTGGAATAGAAGGCCTGTTTTAAGAGAAGCTTTAAAACTTTCTCAGAGTTGACACAAAACCTCACATGCCCAAACCTCTCCTGGCTGCAATCAAAATGGTTATATTGAACCTCCCACAAGGCATCACTATTATAGGAGGAGACTTTAAAGCCTCTCTTAACCCATGTATAGATTCAACAGGTGTTCCCATCTCTGGCTGGATGGAGGGAGGGATCCAAATTGCTAACGAACTAGATGGCCTCACTGGGGCGGTGTGATGCCTGGAGAGTTTGCCACTCGCAAGCTAGAGAAAACAAACATACTTTGGAAGCGCATAAATTGCTGTGCCATATAGATCTACTTCTTGCCTAGGACATTCCCCACACGATGACAGCGGGAATCCTCTCAATAGGTATCTTGGATCATTCACTATTCATCGCCCAAATAGAAGCCCACCGTAGACTGCCGGCCTATATGGCACATCAACGCGTGGTGCCGTACAAAAGATTTATCTCACTACTAGACAATATAGCTCCAATCTTAATGTTACAGAGATAATGGCTTCATCTCCTCTATGAGCACACTTTGGGCAGCTGGCAAAGTCACCAGATGTGTGTGGCAGGGGCCTAAAGGCCTATATTAGGCATACATAACAAGACAAAATGTCATTTAGTTGAACTTGAAGCCCGGACCCTGAAAAAAGGAGGGTCAATGTTTCGTAGAGGTGTGGCTTACCCTTCATTTTCAACTTAAACTTGATAAAGCCTCACTACAACAGACCTCCCTGGGCGAGGCCCATCATTGTCTTGACTAGAAGGGTCTATGAACACTGCGCTAACACTGGAAATCCACTATACTGGTTGTCTACCAGAGAGATGTCCTCCTAGATAATTCCAGAGATTTCGGGGCCACAGTGGCCAGGGGTGATGTAAATAAGTGGAAATTGCCACAGTATTTACCGACTATCACACAAATAATGCTCAACAATGCTCCCTACATGAAAAGACCGAGTATATCTGTACAGAAATCCTGGTCCCTTCGTTACAGCATCCCAAAAGAAAGAACAAAATTTGACCCTCACAGAAGGAGATAGAAGAAGCATTACATAATATGAATTCAGAAAAGACACCGAGACCACATGTGTTCCCTCTTGAATACTACTGCAAATTCCACAAAATTCCGACTCTCCCGACTATTTGACCTGTACACAGATGGCAAAACGGCATTTTCCCTCCAGAATTCGATTGAGGCACTTCTGTGGTCATTCACGGGCCCGGTCAACCTGTAAACCAGTGCACCTGCAGCAGACCTCTCTCTGGTTAATACAGGGGTTCAAATCTTCACTAAAGCCCTAGCAAATAGATTCCTGAATACTCTAACACACCCACCATTGCATACGTCGAGTACATCTGACACTTCAGCAAATTACAGACCCTTGTGCTCTCTTGCTTGTTAAATTGAGAAGGTGTTTAACTCTGTGGATTGGTTGTTCTTAGACAGGGTCTTTGAACGTATTTGAATTGGGCCACAGTTTAGGAGGTATGCTAAAATACTTTATTCCAAACCTTATACACAGGTACAAATAAACACTGAACCCCTTTTTTAATCTGCAGAGGGACAAGTCAGGGCTGCAGCCTTCCCCGCTCCCCTACACTCTTGCTATAGAACTTGTAGCAGTTTGCTTCTGTGCGATGCTCAAATATGGGGATGGCTAGGAGGAGATGGAGCAGAGGCAGAATAGCACTATATGTTGATGAAGTGTTGCTTTTCCTGGCCAACCCTAACTTATCAGGACCTTACCGTCTACAAAAGTCTCAACCATTAGGAAGAGGCTTTTGGGCTCCTAGTGTACTGGAATAAGTCCCTCCTTGTCTCACTTAAGGGAGATAATGAAACCATAACTTAGCAGAACTGTCTTCTAAAAAAGCATTTGAGGTTCCAAATACCTTTGCATTTAAATTGTACAGGAACAAGGCTTTAGGTTGAACCTTAGCCTTTCCCCACCTAACTAAAATGAAATAAAATCTTCAGAGATGGTCCAAGCTTCTGCTGTGTATGCTTCGCAGTCTAGTCCTACTCAAAGTGCTACTTACCAGTATGCATCTGTTCTTGGCATATAGAGCTGCAGAGTTGTACACTATGCATAGATCGCCACCTAGTGTTGGGCCCGGATGTTTGCAGTTTGTTGTTGTCCTGAAAAGTTTTATGGAAGTCACAAGATAGGCGA
The DNA here is from genome assembly GCF_964261635.1 of Lissotriton helveticus. NCBI lineage: Eukaryota > Metazoa > Chordata > Amphibia > Caudata > Salamandridae > Lissotriton > Lissotriton helveticus. The sequence continues at coordinate 473,378,314 of NC_136060.1, read as the reverse complement.
CTCCTCCTTAGGACCACATTGCGCATGGGCATCGGCTCCATCCCCAGATTGTTTTTCGCCATTAGGGAAATGATGGAGCTTTGCAAGTACAGGAAGGATGCCCTTGTAATTTGTATCTAATTAAGATAATACTGGAACAGACAAGGGTAGCCGGGGAGGAGGGTGGGCGTGTACAACTCTGCAGCTCTACATGCCAAGAACAGATGCATACTGGTAAGTAGCATTTTCCGTTCAAGGCATATGAGCTGCAGATTGTACACTATGCATAGATTATATAGCAGTACCCACTCTTAGCGGCGACCACCCCTATCCGTTGCAGTAGTTTGGAATTATGTTTTGAGAACAGCCTGGCCCACATTAGCTTGTTGTTTTGTTTGCACATCTACACAATAGTGTTTTGTGAATGTGTGCAGTGTAGCCCAGTACTGCTCTGCAGATGTCGTCTAGGGGAATGTTCCCTAAAAATGCCATTGAAGGCCCTATCTTTCTGGTAGAGTGGGCTTTAGGAGGAACAGATAGCGTACGTTTAGCTTTGTGGTAGCAAATCTGTATGCATTTGACAATCCATCTAGCTATTCCAGATTTTGAAATGGGATTGCCCTTGTGTGGTGGTGAGAAAGACACAATAAGTTCTTTTGTCTTACGAAAGGGTTGTGTTCTTTCTATGTAGCATAGCAACGCTCTTTTGACATCTAAAGTGTGAAGAGCTCTTTCTGCTACCGACTGTGGTTGCGAGAAGAAAACGGGCAGTTCCACAGATTGATTGAGATGGAATGGAGAAATGACTTTAGGCAGGAATTTTGGATTGGTACGCAGAACAACCTTATTTTGATGCATTTGCAAAAAGGGTTCTTGAATGGTTAGTGCTTGTAGTTCACTAACTCTGCGCAGGGAGGTAATAGCTACTAGGAACGCAACCTTCCAGGTTAAAAATTGTAATTCACATTTGTGCAGGGGTTCGAAGGTAGGCCCCATTAGCCGTGTGAGAACGACGTTTAAATTCTATACAGGTGAAGGTGGTACTCTGGGAGGAATTATTCTTTTACGGCCTTCCATAAAAGCTTTAATGGCAGGCGCTCTGAACAGAGATAGATGTCTGCTTTGCAGATATGCTGCTATTGCAGCAAGATGTAGTCTAATAGACGGATAGGTTAAGTTACATCTTTGAAGATGCAGTAAGTAACCTATGATGTGTTGAATAGCCACATCTAAGGGATTAATGTCGTTGTTATGACAATACATTACAAATCGTTTCCACTTGGGTGCATAACATGCCCTAGTGGTAGGACGTCTAGTTTCTTTAATGACATTCATGCAGTCTGGAGGAAGGTTCAGATATCCAAATTCTAGGACTTCAGGAGCCATATCGCAAGGTTGCGCTGAGCTGGGTCCGGGTGTCTGATCTCTCCACGGTTCTGTGTTAAGAGGTATGGAGACAGGTGCAGTTTTTGGTGTGGTACCACAGACAGTGGTAGCATTGTGGTGTACCCACGTTGGAGCAACAAGGATGAGGGTCAGAGAAAGCTGCTGTAGTTTGCGTACTACTAGTGGCATGAGTGGTAGAGGTGGAAAAGCGTACGCAAATCTGTTTCACCAATTCATCCATATCGCATTGCCTTTGGACAGTGGGTGTGGATATCTGGCAGCGAAGCTTGGGCATTTTGCGTTTTCGTGGGTGGCAATCCGGGCTATTTGAGGTTGTCCCCACATCTCAAAGAATAGCTGAAGAACTTGCGTATGAAGTTCCCACTCGTGGGTCTGTTGTGTTTGACGACTTAACAGATCCGCTATAGTATTTTGTACTCCTGGGACATGTTGGGCTAGAAGGAAAATGTTCTGAGGTATGGCCCACCTCCATATTTCTTGTGCTAGTAGAGATAGTTGCAGGGAGTGCGTGCCTCCTTGCTTCTGTATGTAATACATTGCTGTCATGTTGCCCGTGCGGACTAACACAGCTTTGTTTGCTACTTGCTTCTGAAAAGCTTTTAGTGCTAGTAATACTGCTAGTAACTCCAGATGATTGATGTGGAGTAACTTGTGTTGCGGTGTCCACCTGCTTTGCATGGTGTGTTGCAGTAGCTGGGCTCCCCAGCCGGAGAGCGATGCGTCCGCAGTCAAGATTATCTGGGGAACTGACTCTAGGAACGGTCGTCCCTTGGAAAGGTTTTTGGTGTTCCACCACTGCAGAGAGCGATGAGTTCGACCGTCTATCAACACTAGGTCGGTTAAGTGACCTTGAGCCTGGTTCCATTGACTTGATAAGCACTCTTGTAGCAGACGCATTTGAAGTCTTGCATGGGGTACTATGAAGATGCAAGGGGCCATCATCCCTATGAGTTGCATGAACACTCGTGCTGGGAGGGAGTGTTGTAGCTGAAACTTTGTTAGGAGAGTTTGCATGCTGGCTATCCTTGCTGGGGTGGGATAAGCTAGCGCTGTTGAGGTGTTTATTGTGGCACCTAGGTACTGTTGTACTTTGGATGGCTGTAGATGAGACTTGGTGTGGGTTATTGTGAACCCCAAGCCGTGGAGCAGGTGGATGGTGGTAGAAGTGTGTTTTACGAATTGATTGTGTGAGCTGGCCTTTATGAGCCAGTCGTCGAGGTACGGGGAGACATGGATGTGCTGTCTTCGTTGATGCGCTGCCACCACTGCCAAGCACTTGGTGAAGACCCTTGGTGCTGTTGTGACTCCGAATGGGAGTACTTTGAACTGGTAGTGCTGCCCGTCTATTACAAACCTGAGATACTTCTTGTGAGCTTTGTGAATGGGAATATGAAAGTATGCGTCCTTGAGGTCTAGAGTAGCCAGGAAGTCGTTTTGTGACGAGAGGAAGAACTTGCTGGAGTGTGACCATGTGAAAATGGTCTGACTATATGTATATGTTTAGCAGTCTGAGGTCTAAAATAGGCCTTCGAGAGCCGTCCTTCTTTGGGATTCGAAAATATAGAGAGTAAACCCCCTTGTTTTGCTCGTGCAGAGGAACTAGTTCTATTGCACTTTTTTCTAGCAGAGATACTACTTCTTGCTTTAACAGTGACAGATGTTCTTGTGAAATTGACGCTGTTTGGGTGGTATGTTTGGGGGGGGGGTAGATGTTAATTCTAGACAGTAACCTGAGTGAATCATTTGTTGCACCCACCTGTCTGATGTGATGTTGATCCATGCAGGCAGGAACTGTTGGAGTCTTCTCCCCACAGGAGTGGAATGTTGGGGGGAAGGGGAGGAAAGTCATTGGGATGGGATGGAGGCAGAGCGGGAGGAGGTGTTTTTGCCTCTGCCTTTGTTGTTGTTACCCCTGTAACCCCCTCTCTGGCTTGAGCCCGAGCCGCCTGAAGGCTTTGTGGTCTTCTTTGCCGGGCCCGAAGGCGGGGCGTTCGAAGCAGTCTCTCGGTGTGCACCCGAGCCCTAAGGCAAGGGTTTGACCGAAGCCTTTTTAGATGGTGTCGAGGAAGGGGTGGGGTCGACGGTCTTACTTATGACCCGTTGAGCTGGAGTGACCTCCTCCACGGAGGAGTCTTCGGCATCTGAGGATCCGATACTCTCTTCGGCGTGCTGGTGTTCTGGCACGTTGACGCCCTCATCGAAAATGTTGTCGGGAATCGGAGCGGACGAGCAAGCGAGCCATACTTCTTCGAGCTAGTCGGCCCCGGATCGTCTTCTTGGAGCGGATGAGGCACACGCCGAACAGTCTTTGGCCTCGTGCTCCGGTGAAAGGCACGGGTAGCACAGCTCATGTAGGTCGGTGTGGGGAAACTTTGACCCACATTGAGGACACTTCTTAAATGGCGTCCTTTCCATGAGCCAGAAAGTGAGGCCTAGGTAGGCCTTCGTCGACGACCGGAATCGAAAACTTCGAAATTAGTTGAGAATCTCGTGGTAGATCGCGATCGAGACAATACCGTCGAACTGGGTGAGGATTGCGCGCCGAAGGAAATTTGGTTCCAAACCGGAGCGCAGGAGATACATCCAAGCCCGATAGCGAAAAAAAACAATGGGGGGATGGAGCCGATGCCCATGCGCAATGTGGTCCTAAGAAGGAGTCATTTCTAACTTGAATGGACTGGACACTCAACCTCTGCGCACTGTTGCTATATGTGAAACTAGTCACAATCTCAATTTCTCTACAAAATAATACTATACACAAAATGTTTTGAAACTTGGTTTTATACCTTATCCATCTTATACAAAAACATATATTTTGTTTTCACTCTCCAAACATAGTTTTATTTGATTTTAATCATCAACTTTGAAAATCATTAACAAATTTCAATAATATCACACATTATATATGATGCAACATTTCATTTCATGAAGGTGTCACATGCTGATGATGCCCGATGCATTTCGAGTCCCAATGGACTCTTCCTCAGGGGCCTGAAACTAAATATATACATAGCATAAGTAAAACACCATATTATAGAAGCTTCACATAAATCCTCTAAAACATTCTAAATGTAGCAAGCAATATGAAAGTTCACTTTTTTCTGAAGGGGTGTCAAAAAAGTGTGAAAGTTCCACCACCATACCATGGTCTGTGAAAAACAACTCTTAAATGTACTCACTCTGCAAGCGAGAAATATGTACACCGTCTGTCAAAACGCAAAAAGTAACAGTAAATGGAGCTCCGATCAACTTCAAACTGAACTGGACACTTATACTCAAGAACGTCACTACATCTTACCTCGATATTTACTAGGTCTCAATCCGTCAGCCTCTGCCTCCAAACAACAATCTTCCGACACCTTAAAAGAACGGAACAAACTGTTCAGCCTCTCATCCTCCTCATAGACCCAAGTACACCCTGCCCCGTAACACCAGAATATTACCTTGAATTCGCCAAGTGGATGCTCACTTGTTATTTCGAATTTCTCAATAACTCCTCACATACTCCTCCGACATCTCCCGGTTTTTGATAAACTCCACCACTCCCAACTCTCGAATACTTCCGCTACCAACATAAAGAGCGGACTTCTCAACCTTCTCGCTAATTACTCGCGCCATCGTAACCTAGTGTAAAACCTGTGAATGCTATCTCTTGAAACAATCCCATAACTGATCAGGCAGGCTCTCTCAACACAGCGTGAATGTTCTAGCAAACAACTCGTCCATTGAAACAACACCATGAGATTGCCGCTCGAAACGTAAACGACGGGTTTCACTGTTTTCAAAAAAATCCTCTCGACTCTACAAGCGCCATCTTGGTGCAGTGTGGTTCAAAAAATGTGAGATTTCAATGAGTTCGAAACGGACCTCTAAAAAACAACAACGGCGACAATGATTAGTGCATAAATGGGAGAAAAAATGAGAGAAAAAATAATAAAAATAAAAATGGAAATGAATAAAGTGTGAAAAAATTATTATAAATCCAAAAGGGTTTTTCGTGACAATATTTACATTACAACAATACATCAGAAACTTTGAATGACAGTCAGAAACCTACAAATGCACTACACTATGGGTGCCCCCTCCTTATAATCACAGGAAACATGAATAATCAATTTTCTCATTGAGCCCTTTTGGCTCCTGGGTCCCTAATCTTTGTATCCAAAATATTTCTCTTTGAAGGAGGGATCTGGTCAGATCCACACCTTCTACTGGTTTAATTTTTTCCAGGACTGAAAACTGTATCTGGGAGATGTTGTTTGTTTTCCAGCCAAAGTTTTGCATGATTACTTTTGATGTTGGCATTCCTGATGGTACTCTTATGTTCGGATATTCGGATTTTCAATTTTCGTTCAGTTTTTCCGACAAAGTTTACCACAAGGGCATTTGATGTAATAAATCAGATTATTGGAATTACAATCACAATCATAGTATAATGACAAGGTTTGACCCGTATGTGGTTGATGTACATTTGCCCCAATGATGATAGTGACAATGAACACAATTCATACAACGTTTCATCCCTTTTTTAACTCGCTCTTGATTTGTCAATGGTGTGTTTAACAGTTCCTTCAAATTTTTTGATCTGGTGTACGCAAAAATAGGTCTTTGTGAAAAGATCCCTTCAAAGTCAGGTTCATGTTGTAAAAGTTCCCAATGTCGTGTAATTATATTTTTAATCTTCATGGAACTGGTGGAAAATTTAGAGCCATACATGCCTTTCTTGAACTTTCTTAGGTTTTTGTTTGAGAAGATTCTCTCGGTCATACACTTTGATCCGATATTTAGCTTTCTCCAGGACCCCTTGAGGGTAACCCCTTTCATTATATTTGCAATGGTGTAGATTTAAATGTCTCTCCAAATCCTCAGGGTCTGAACAAATCCTTTTAATCATCATGTATTGTGATATCGGTAAATTGTCTTTGCGATTTTGCGGATGAAAGCTCTGATACAAGAGTGAGATATTGTACAGTGAGGAATTGTTTCGTGGCATTTGAAATATAACCTAATTCATAGGCTTGATCCAATATTGTTTTTAATGTTGCTTCCAATTCATTGGTGGGACTTCCAAAGAACTTTTCATGACAACAACAAACTGCAAACATCCTGGCCCAACACTAGGTGGCGATCTATGCATAGTGTAGAATCTGCAGCTCATATGCCTCGAACATTAAGTTTTTCCCACTATTTCTCGATTCTCTGCAGAATATTCAGCTAAATGGTTGAAAACATTAAAACTACAATAAGCTCCTTTAAGTGGGCGGGACACCCTCCTCAAATAGTAGTATATGACTGAGGGATGTCAGCTATGTGTTTATACTTTTTTTGTATTTTTATTTTTTTATTTTATAGACTTTTATATAGCGCAAACTTGACCTGAATTGGGTATCAGAGCGCTTTACGTAGCACCAGTTGCATTACATGAGGACACATTAATTTTTGTTAGGCATGTGAGGAGACCCTTCGGGTGAGTAGTGCGCTATATAAATGCTTTGATTGATTGAGGACGTTCAGCTTCATTGCCGAGACTCGAACCCAGATCTCCAGATTCGATGCCGACTGCCCTAGTCGTTAGTCCAACTCTTCTCCCCATACTTCTGGGCATTACGCATTTTTGTAATCAATGACTAGCTTTTGTGGAGGAAAGGATGACCCAGTCTATAAGGCTGAATAGCCTTAATTGGTCCTTGATAATATTATGGTATTACGGGATTTATTTACGGCAGACCCACCCCACAAACACCTCGCAGAGATTACCCAAGTGGCACTCCTGAACTGGTGATCAGCATTGTGTTTAAATGGGCAGGACCACTGATTAATACAACATTCCACACTGTGACATAGAAGATGGTTGAAATATACATCTTAACTAACTGGGCTTAAGAAGTGGGACAACACTGGCATTACAAATCTAGGAGACGTTTGGCAGGGATCACACATGAGGAACGTCAGGAACACTTTGCTCTAAACAAAAGCCAATTTTACAAATATCTACAATTTGGATCACGTCCTCCCTGGCTACCAAATCGCTCTTTCAGAGCTCCCATATTATAACCTTTCTGAAAGCCAAAATCCTGATAGGACGATTGGGGAAGGGTGGGATATCCCAAATTCATCACACTTATTGTCAATGCTCCAGATACTCATAACTAAAACAGAAGAGCACGAGATGGAGTGGGTCCCTCAATAATGCAGACGAAGAAATGCTAGGATGGCCTGCCTGGGATCTGTATGTCAACTGATTCAAGTGAAATATCTCCACATAACATACTCTACATTCCCAACAGCAGGACATGCCCCACCTCGTTCTGTGGAATAGACGAAAAGCTGACCTATCCACGCCATCTGGAAAGCTTTAAAACTGTCATATATTGGGAGTCAACAGAGAGAGTAATAATCTAAATTCTGGAAAAAACAATGAAACCAACACTTGCAGTGGTCCTGCTGGGGAACCTGGATGAACTTTTTGGGACCCGTGGGGAATGTGCACTGATCGAAACCCATATCACTATTTCTACTCCTCCCCTCAGAAATAATACTCCCGACCTTTTCAAGCGCCCCTGGAGAAACTTAAATCTAGAGCATTTTCATCAGCTTTTGATGAAACACCATCCTCAACCCCCTATTGAAGTCTCTCTTGGCTACGATAGCTTTTGTGAGTGGTTAAATCACTCATTAGATACTCTTATACCGGCCAGGTGGAGTAAGACCAGATCAAGTCCCTCCAGTCCTTGGTACGGTGATTCCCTTAAATTGCTCAAATCCTCCTGCAAAAAAGCGGAACGTGCATGGCGCAAAACTTACGACGCTGACCTCAAGTCGGCCTATAGGGCCTGCACTAGAGTGTACCATCGGGCCATATGTTCAGCTAGGGGCATATGTTCAGCTAGGGCTGCCTTTTACTCTCAGGAGATAAAGAACAGTGCGAATCCTACCAAGGTGATCTTCAGGGTGTGTAAGGACCTTACAAGTAAAAAGAAGAACAATAGTTACTTACCTGTAATCTGTGGTTCTCCAGTATTGGTGTCTTTCATAGATTCACATGCCTGAATCATTCCCCGTCGTCGGAGTGGGAGTCCCACGGTATATAAAAAAGCAATAATATGCTATAATAACATTGGAAAAACCAGTAATTCCCAACCAGGAAGTAAAGTAGCCCAAGCTACAGTAGAAAAAACTTCCACACTCATGACTATCCTAGTCATTTTGTATAGTCTAAACTACAGCCAATCAGGCGACAGCACCCACCAGAATGTTCTCCCCAGAGGCTCAGGCTCTCAGATTTTCTCGCACAGGAGTGAAGCTAAAAACATCCTAGCCTAAAGAGCCTCAGAGGGGAGGTGGGCGGGTTGCATGTTAATCTATGAAAGACACCAATACTGGAGAACCACAGATTACAGGTAAGTAACTATTGTTCTTCTCCAGTATTAGGGTGTCTTTCATAGATTCACATGCCTGAATCAGAGTAGATAGCAGTACCGAAATAATGCTTGGAAGACGCTTTTTGTAACATAAGTTTGTACATAGCAGGTATATACATTCACATAATAAAATGCCAACATTCATATATGCATGAAAAAACTTGCAAGCACATGAGAATGCACCCAACTTAGGCATGGAATAAGCGTCTGGAAAGCAGTACAGAGGAGGAGGGAAAAACAGAGGCTCATCTTATCTGAAAAGCTTACGTAGAACCGCTTGACCCACTGACGTATCAGCCTCGCTGGCAGCATCTGAACAATAATGCCTGGTGAAAGTATGTCTGCTGGACAAAGTCGCTGCTCTGCAGATTTGCTGACGAGGAACTCCAGCGAAAAGAGCAGTCGAGGAAGAAACAGCTCTTGCAGAGTGAGCTCTTGGAATTGTCTGTAAAGGTCTTCCAGCTTGAAGATGGCAAAAGTCAATAGCTGCAGAAATCCATCTAGCTATGGTTTGTTTAGACACTGCTTGTCCTTGCCTTATCTTACCATAGGCAATAAACAGTTGATCAGATTTGCGAATGGCAGAGGTCATTTGCAAACAGAATTTTAAACATCTTCTGATGTCAAGGGTATGTAATGCCCTCTCCGCAGGGGATTGCGGATTAGGAAAAAACGTCTTTAAGATGACTGGTTAGTTCAGGTGGAAAAACGTAGGCACCTTAGGCATAAACCTTGGGTTTGTATTAGCACCGCAGAATTGGACGTGAATTGCCAGAAAGGTGAATAGACGGTGACAGCTTGAACATCACTGACTCTTCTAGATGAAATTAATGCTAGCAAAAGAGAAACGTTCCATGTTAGGATTATGAAATACACCCTGTGAATTGGCTCAAATGGGTGGCGCATGAGCTGCGCTAAAAATACATTAAAAATGCCATGATGGAGGCGGACGACGTACAGGAGGAAACATTCTGAATAGTCCCTTAAAGAACTGTTGTATTCTTTGAAGAGTAAAGAGAGATGGACCCATCCTGACGTTACCTTGAAATGGCTGCCAAAAAGACCTTAACAATGCATGAGATAAGCCTGATCTTGCCAAGTGCAAGAAAAAAGGTAATATCTGGTCCAGCGTTGCATGAAATGGGTGAACCCCAGCAGATTAACACCAATGCAGATTCTTTACCATTAAAGTCTGTATGTCTTTATTTTAGCAGGTGCTTTCGCGTAAGCCAGTACCTCCTTACAATCCGTCAAGATATTCAGATGAGCTAATTCAAGGTGCTCAGAACGCCAAGCTACAAATTTTTAGAGAAGCCGGATCCTGAAGGCACATCTGACCATTCTGAATGGAGAGGAGATTCGTATTGGTCGAAACTGTATTGGATCGCACTCCGAGAGGAGAAGAAGTTTGGTGGACCAGAATTGGCAAAGCCACCTGGGGGCGAAGAGAATCAAGCGACACGGCTCTTTCATCTTCCGGAGAACCCCTGGAACCAACAGTATCGGAGGAAAGGCGTAAGCATATATTTGAGACCAGTTTATCGAAAATGTCTTCCCTTGCGAGTCCCTGTGGGTAAGCCAGCTTGAAAAGAAACAGGCATTTGCTGTTCTTTTTGGTCGCAAAGCGGTCCAGATCGGGATGACCCCACTGCTGGAAGATTCGATCCGCTGTTGGCTGATGTAATTCCTATTCGTTATTGGACACCGTTGACCTGCTGATGGTGTCCGCCAGCACATTTGCAACTCACGGCACATGAACAGCCAAGAGATTGATCCTGTGTGGTATAGCCCAAGCCCATACCTCTTGGGCTTCATGAGATAGAAGAACCAACCTCGTTCTTCCCTGTATGCTTAAGTAATGCATACTTGAAGTATTGTCTGAGCGAACCAATACTGTGGCCCCTTGAATGATTGCACGAAAGGATTTGAGGGCTAAGAAGATGGCACCTAGCTCTAGCAGATTGATGTGCCAAGCCTTTTGTTGAGGGTTCCATTTCCCGCTGACTTTCAGCACTTGAAGACATGCTTCCCAACCCTCGAGGGATGAGTCTGTAGTGATTGTGTAATTTTGGCGCTTCTTGAAAGAGACGCACACACCTTCTACAAATTTCTTTCTTGGACCCACCAAACAAGAAAGGCCTCTTGCATCCGAGTGATTAGAATGAGATCTTCGATTGAACTGGAGACCTGCAACGACTTTTGTCTAGCTCCTCTAGCAATTTTCTCATGTGTAATCTGTAGAAGCACCACCAAGTAGGAGCTGCAGGCCCGTCGTTCGTGTGAGACAAACACCTTTGCTAGGTTTGTACGGATTGATGCTCCGAAAAACGTTCATATCGGAGCTAGTACTAGTTGGGACTTGTCATGATTTATTGAAAACCAGGTTTTGAAACAGTGACTGACAAGTCTGGGTGTGCTGGACTGCTTGTAAATAAGAGCGAGCCCCTATTATACAGTTGTCTCAGTAATGATGAATTTGTATGCCTTGCAGACGTAGATAGGGTGCCACTGGTGCCAGGATCTACGTAAAGACACGTGAAGCCGACCTAAGTCCAAAAGGTAGGGCTTTAATTGAAAATGTTTTGTATCTATTGTAAAGCGTAGCCACTTCCTGTGCTTAGGAAGAATTGGCACATCAAAATAGACCTCTTGGAGGTTGAATGTAGTTATAAAGTCGTTCTGGCATAAGAACCTTAGGACTTTGAGGTACAACATTGGTAAAGTTTGCGCAAAGATCTAAAATCATGCGCTACTTTCCTGATTTGCTTGTTGAGGAGGAACTGAGAGTAAACCCTAACGCTGTTGGAGATTCGGAACCACTCCGACGGTCCCTGTTTGTATCCATATAGACACTTGTGCAAACGACTCCCGTAGATGAGAAAGGTGGAGGTCCCTTTGGAGGTGTAGAAAAAAGGAAATTTGACAACTTCTAGAGCGTGCCCTTGGGCATGACGTTTAAAAACCCAACGGTCTTCTGTCACCTTTGACCAATTGGAATAAAAGTGAGATATTAGACCTCCGACGTTTTTGGAGGGAATAAAGGTGGGTTCAAGGTAATCCATTGTTTCTTAGAAGAGTTGCCTCGGCCGTACGATGAATTGTAGGAACTGTTGGTACTTTGCCCATGTGACTGTGTTTGATTTGAGTAACGCAGTTGGTTATGATTGTAGGAGCCAATACTGGATGGAACTCCCCTGAAAAAAGGACGTGGATCTACGTGCTTGGCACCACGAAAAGGCTGCGATTCTATATCCAGAGGGTGTGGGCAGTATCTGTGTGCTGGCCAGAAGGGATCCTCAATCAAAAGGCAAATGAAGTATTGAAGTTGGAACCTCCTTGCGAAAGACGTAGCATTGAAGCAAAAATGTCTTCGCCAGACTGCCCCTCTTGCGAGCTGTTGAAAACCTGTACACGCAATGTACGCTGCACAGTGTATTATTTCTGATGCACTACTCTCTCTCTCTCTCTCTCTCTCTCCCTCCTGCAGGATCTTCAAAGTGTGAGGCTTGGAGGATTCTGGAATACGTTCTACTAGAGCCAACATGTCAGAGCACATCTGGCGGCATACCTGCCCACTGGCTTGCAAGATAATCGCTGAGCCGCCTGAGTAATGACTGAGTCAGGGTAGGCTGAGAGACTAGAAAAGCAGGTGAATAGTGGCGAGCTTCACACGTCTTGTCAAGGCGTGGAAAAAACACTGGCACAGAGTCTGGCCCATGCATGACTTTAACACCTTCTTCCTAATAAAGTCTATGATAGGAAGTGAACGAACTTGCCTCTGTGGTTTCCCCAGGACGAGGGGAAAGGGGAAAACCGATTCGCCGCTCTCTTCATAAGGAGGGGAAAACCTCCAATATTCTCCAAGAAGAATAATGGCGGAAGTAAAAGGCCAGCACGCCATCACGTGGATGCAGCAGAAAGCTGCCGTCGACGAAATAGTCTACAAAAGCACTGTGCATAAAAGTCAATAGTGTGTGAAACCAACTATCAACGGGCTCAAACGTCGACGAATCCAACAGTTGACAGGGTCATCCGTTAACGAAGTCAACTGGCGTCGAAGCTGAATATTGACGAAGCTCACCGTCTACAGAGCTCACCGTCTACAGAGCTCACCGTCTACAGAGCTCACCGTCTACAGAGCTCACCGTCTACAGAGCTCACCGTCTACAGAGCTCACCGTCTACAGAGCTCACCGTCTACAGAGCTCACCGTCTACGGAGCTCACCGTCTACGGAGCCCACCGTCTACGGAGCCCACCGTCTACGGAGTCCACCGTCTACGGAGTTCAGAGTTCAGTCTACAGAGCCCACAGTCTACAGAGACTACAGTCTACGGAGCTCACCGTCTACGGAGCGCACAATTTACAGAGCCCACCGTCTACGGAGCCCACCGTCTACGGAGCTCTCACCGTCTACGGAGCTCTCACCGTCTACGGAGCTCTCACCGTCTACGGAGCTCTCACCGTCTACGGAGCTCTCACCGTCTACGGAGCTCTCACCGTCTACGGAGCTCTCACCGTCTACGGAGCTCTCACCGTCTACGGAGCTCTCACCGTCTACGGAGCTCTCACCGTCTACGGAGCTCTCACCGTCTACGGAGCTCTCACCGTCTACGGAGCTCTCACCGTCTACGGAGCTCTCACCGTCTACGGAGCTCTCACCGTCTACGGAGCTCTCACCGTCTACGGAGCTCTCACCGTGTACGGAGCTCTCACCGTGTACGGAGCTCTCACCGTGTACGGAGCTCTCACCGTGTACGGAGCTCTCACCGTGTACGGAGCTCTCACCGTGTACGGAGCTCACCGTCTACGGAGCTCACCGTCTACGGAGCTCACCGTCTACGGAGCTCACCGTCTACGGAGCTCACCGTCTACGGAGCTCACCGTCTACGGAGCTCACCGTCTACGGAGCTCACCGTCTACGGAGCTCACCGTCTACGGAGCTCACCGTCTACGGAGCTCACCGTCTATGGACGAGCCTACCGTCTACAGAGCTCACCGTCGACGAGCCTACCGTCGACGAGCCTACCGTCGACGAGCCTACCGTCGACGAGCCTACCGTCGACGAGCCTACCGTCGACGAGCCTACCGTCGACGAGCCTACCGTCGACGAGCCTACCGTCGACGAGCCTACCGTCGACGAGGCCACCGTCGACGAGGCCACCGTCGACGAGGCCACCGTCGACGAGGCCACCGTCGACGAGCCCACCGTCGACGAGCCTACCGTCGACGAGCCTACCGTCGACGAGCCTACCGTCGACGAGCCTACCGTCGACGAGCCTACCGTCGACGAGCCTACCGTCGACGAGCCTACCGTCGACGAGCCTACCGTCGACGAGCCTACCGTCGACGAGCCTACCGTCGACGAGGCCACCGTCGACGAGCCTACCGTCGACGAGCCTACCGTCGGCGAGCCTACCGTCGACGAGCCTACCGTCGACGAGCCTACCGTCGACGAGCCTACCGTCGACGAGCCTACCGTCGACGAGCCTACCGTCGACGAGCCTACCGTCGACGAGGCCACCGTCGACGAGACTACCGTCGACGAGGCTACCGTCGACGAGGCCAACTGTCAAAGACATTTACATCGACAAAACTCCCAGTGGTCGACGAGCCTGCAGTCGACAAGAGGGCACTGTCCTCACTGTCGTCGACGAAAGCCTGGAGGCGGCGTCATTGCAGAGCACCAGTGACTGCAGAGATTGTCCTCCGAGAGTAAATCGACCGTATCGTCGACAAGCTGGCACATTTTTACGTAGAAAAGTGCGCAGAGTGAGTCTAGACGCCTGAGAGTAAATCTCGTGGGCGTAGATGTGGGAGGCACAGACTCAAAGAAGGCCAGAGACCCCTTAATTGTGATGTTACTTCAGCTGGTGAAGTAGAGGAGAAGCATCTCTTAACATCTTAACGTGCAGGACAAAACAAAAAAATCCTCCCACATCAGAAGGGGGGTATAGTCTAAGCACAAGAACAACCCCTTCTCCTCCTACCATGTCAGAGACAGGCAGAGTGCTGGTCCATATACTCTTCATGAGGGTTCACAGGAAAAAGTCTCAGCTTTCCACAAGTCACGCAGGGCCTGAAGGTAGACTTCATGTAAGAAGACATTACAAAACTGTGATATATTGAAGAAAAAATTGAAGAAAAACTATGAAAATTGAAGAAAAACTGAGCAGAGCTCAGGGAGACTCCCTTCACACGACGTGCGGTAGAAAATCTGAGAGCCTGAGCCTCTGGGGAGAACATTCTGGTGGGTGCTGTCGCCTGATTGGCTGTAGTTTAGACTATACAAAATGACTAGGATAGTCATGAGTGTGGAAGTTTTTTCTACTGTAGCTTGGGCTACTTTACTTCCTGGTTGGGAATTACTGGTTTTTCCAATGTTATTATAGCATATTATTGCTTTTTTATATACCGTGGGACTCCCACTCCGACGACGGGGAATGATTCAGGCATGTGAATCTATGAAAGACACCCTAATACTGGAGAATAACACCTCTACCCTCGAAGCCTCCTTAGCTCACTGCGAGGATTTGGCCTCGTTTTTTGTTGAGAAGGTGGAGGCTATCTATAGGTCATTCTCTCAGTCTTGTATCAGGGAGAATATCATTGTACCAACTGTTATTACTCCATTGTTGATCATCCCCAGTCCCACCCTGGAGGAGTTCAAAGCCCTGACGGCGAAAGTCAAATCCGGTTCACCGGATGACCCCATGAGACCCACTCAATTTCGGGAACTCGCTGAATGCTGCTACCCTGCCATGCACAGTCTTATTGAGCTGTCCTTTAACACCGGTAGTATTCCCAGCGCATGGAAGCAGGCCACCATCATTCCGATTCTGAAAAAGCCTGCCCTTGATCCCACCAAATCAGAACACTACCGGCCTATCTCCCTGCTCCCCTGGCTAGCCAAATTAGCAGAATCACATGCTAATCGCATCTTATCATCTCACCTGCAGGAAGCCAATATACTGGATAACTCTCAGAATGGGTTTCGTGCGGGCCACAGTACCGAGACTGCCCTCTTGGCTGTGGTGGAGCACATCAGGAAGATGTTGGACCAGGGTCAGACGGCGGCACTGATCCTATTGGACCTTAGTGCCACCTTTGATACGGTGTCCCATCAGATCCTTCTGCACCGTCTCGAGGAGGCTGGAGTTGGAGAGACGGCACTTGAGTGGTTCCGATCCTTTCTCACAGATCGAACCTTCAAAGTGTCCACTCCACCTTTTGTTTCTGCCCCTCGTCCCATTCCGCAGGGTGTCCCGCAGGGATCGGCCCTCAGCCCCACCTTATTTAATTTGTATGTTCAACCGCTGGTGGAGGTTGCCCATAGTTTTGGTCTCACCATGGTGTCATACGCCGATGACACGCAGCTGGCGGTGGCACTAAATGGTGATTCCAATATGGATGCTCTGACCTTTCAGTCCGCTCTTAAAGCGGTTGCGGGCTGGTTGGGTAATAACCGTCTCCAACTTAATGCCTCTAAGACCGAGGTCATTATTTTTGGTAGGGAAAGTGGGCTTTGGGGTGACCAATGGTGGCCATCTGAACTGGGCCCTGTTCCCACCCCTGTGGCCGAAGTAAGAAATCTTGGGGTTTGGCTGGATGACAAACTCTCTTTTACTTCCCACACTAAACGTGTTGCTGGTACTTGTTTTGGTGCCCTGCAGTGTCTTCGACCTATTTTTAAGTTTTTTGACGCAGACACCAGACAGATCATAGTCCAAGCTCTGGTTCTTACCAGATTGGACTATGCCAGCTCTCTGTTTTTGGGTATGAATCAGGCTGAATTAGCCCGCCTTCAGAGGGTGCAAAATGCGGCGGCCAGGATGTTGGTTGGCCTTCCGAAGTTGGTCTCCGCCCGCCGCACTATTCAAGATCTTCATTGGCTGCCTGTTGGGCAAAGAATTAAATTTAAGGCTCTTTGTTTAACTTTTAAAATTCTTAAGTTAGCCTCTCCCCCTATCCTTTCGCAGACAATTCTCCATTATGTTCCTCCCAGAGCCCTTCGATCCTCAGGGCTAAATCTCGCCATTGTGCCACGCTTTAAAAAAACGAGAATGGGTGGGCGTTCTTTTTCAGTGATGGCGGCTGCCCTCTGGAACTCTTTGCCTGCTCCTCTACGCTCCATTCCTGACTTGCTTCCTTTTAGGAAGGCATTAAAAACCTTCCTATTTTCCTCAGTCTAGTCTCATTCATACTGGGTCATTTTTGCTGTGTTGTGTTTTAACATCTTTTAAAAGCGCCGGGACGCCACTTGGCTGCGGCATCTGCGCGCTATATAAAATAAAAAATACAAATAAATACAAATAAAAAATGGGAATAGGGGGTAACTGTTCCAGACTTGGGCACAATAGTCATCCACATGAAAAAAAGAGTGAAGAGTGGACCGTTTCCTCCTTTTTACTAGGGTTCTAGACCCACTCACAGCCCTTTCCTTCACTTTGCTGGTCCTGAAGAAGCACCAGGGATCACTCTGACCATTTAGAGGGTGCAAAACATGCCGACCGAGAGTTACTGAGGCACATAACTGCTCCATCAGTAACACACAACCTACTGGTTGTTTAACCTGGCAGGGGAATCCACGCATTACATTTAGCTCTTTTTGGCATCCCTTAGCTATTTTTTTCATTTACTCACTCACTGACCTTTCCGAACCCTAGATCTCACACCCTCACTCATCACACGGCAGCACCAATAAAAGATCTCCGCTCAAGAAACCCTTTGAGGGACCCGTAGGGCATTGTAGCGCCGGCCTGACGAGGCCCGACGAGGAGCAACGCCCTATGATGAAGCATGACATCCCTCAGTATGTGTGAGGGCATCAAGAGACAAGACTTGCGCTTGCCTCTAGTCTGTGGGGTTTAAACCTAGGCTTTTTCCCTCAGCTCTCCACTCTTTTTTTCATGTAGATGACTTCTGTGCCCACAGTTACCCCCTGTTTTGCTTGAGATTATTACAAGGAGCACGGGTACTGAACCACAACAAGCTCCTAGTCCCCACCACCTCTTTTTAAGCATTTAGCAATGAGGCACAGCCGAGGGACTACTTCTTTACTTTTCTTCCCACCTATTATCTCTACGAGACACAACCACATGATTACTTCCACCATGAATGAGAACCTGGGGCTCCGCTTTGGAGAGGATGTTGTAGCAGAAATCCTCAGAACACCCTCGCTACTTGACACAAAGGGACATATGGCGACTGTCAGCATGCAAGGTGATTGGAATTCTATTGCATCCCTCAAGAAACAGCAAGTTAAAATAGCACTGCATGGGGCCGTAATGGCGGAATATCTAAGGGCCAATGTGGCGTGAATGGTCTACTAGTGAGAACTGCGCCACACATTTTCTTGGATGACCTTAATTTCAGGCGTGAATGGAGCCAGATCGCCTGGAAATGTACCCACAATTGGCCAGTACTCATCAGCACGGCTAAACTGTTATCTGAAGCCCGGATTATTAAAATCAATATAGCGGAAAATGGTCTAAAAGCTGGGATCAGTATCTCCGCTTTCAAAACGCGCCTGGCTGATATCAATTCTGAGATGTCGAAACACCACGATTAACTCATGCAACAGAAGAGAAAGAAATTACAAAAAGATATCAATAGGTTTGACAAAGATGAGATATATCCCTATACAAAAGAGCATTTTCAACCCTCTGACAATGATGCATCCTCAGAGGACGGATCAACAGCATCTGATCACTCCAACCGTTCCGCCAAGAGCAACTTGAGCAACAGTTGGCGAAGGAACGCAAACAAACAGGGGCTTCTTCTGCCTCCCCCACCCACCATGTATGTGTACCCCACCAACCGTACCCTCCACAGGGACCAATGTGGTATCCAGCCTATCCTGGACCCCAACAGGGCTTTCAAACACCCTTCTTCCAACACCCTCCTCCTCCTTTTTGGAACAGAGGCAGAGGAAGACTAAGAGAAAACAAACAAGTCCAGTGGCAAGACATGGAGACACATCGAACGACCGAGCCAAACAAGCAAAAAAAACTTGATTGTCAACATAGCAAACAGGACACTTTCCACAGTTGAGGTACTAGAAAAGTGGCTCAGATTTGTACCCACTCCAAAAGAAGATAACTTCAGACTCCATGGAGAACTACACCAGTTGTTCAGAAAAATCAGACTGAAGTCCTTCACGGCCAGCACCATCCCGGAGAGAGAGGATACAGGATTGAGACCACCATCAAAGTTCAGTGTCACGACGCAATGGTTCCCAGTGAGGTTCTCACCTTTGAGAACGCCGTCATGAAGGAAGCAAAACAACTAAAAAGAGGCGCACGTTTAACAACCTACCTAATAAACTCAGAAGAGCCACCTCCACTCTCAAAGAGGAAGACAGCTTCATCATTAAACCAGCAGACAAGGGGGGTGCCATAGGAATAATGAACATTAGCGACTATAAGCAAGAATGCCTCCGACAACTGGACAACACTAAGTACTACAAAAAAACTAGACGCTGATCCTACGGAATCCCGCCTCACTTGCATTAAGATCACAGTGAATGAAGCAATGACCGAGGGGTGGATCTCCACTCATGATGCAGCCTTCCTTGTGAATACTACTCCCAAAATACCCTATTTTTATCTACTTCCGGAGATACACAAGGGCACTGTCCCTCCACCTGGACGCCCTATTGTGTCACGTATCGGGTCCCTCCTTGAACCCCTGTGCCAGTTCAGTGATTTCTTCTAGCGTCCCTTAGTTCAGACGACTCCCGCCTACCTCAAGGACAAAAGAGACGTCCTCAACCTCATCACTGATAGCAACACCGACAACTTCAAGGAGATACATTTTCTGGTAACGCTATACGTCGAAGCGTTATACATTAACATTCCCCAGGACTCCACCACTGCGGTTGTGGAGAACCTATTACAGGAAGCAGACATTCCCACCAATACACCTGTGGATATTATTCTGGAATGCATAACCATAGCCTTGAAAAATAACTACTTCATGTACAGAACAAATATCTACAATCAAGTACAAGGTACTTCCATGGGGACTACCTTTGCGCAGAGTTTGGCGGGGTTGTACAATGGCACATTTCGAGTCCCTTAACATCTTCACGGACTCTAACCCTTTCCAGGAAAACATCCTCACGTGGAAAATGTACATCAATAATAATATAATTTTCTGGAAAGGCACTTAAGAGAGCGGTTCAAAATTCCATAAATGGATCAACAGTCTGAACCCCTACCTGGTCTTCACGAAGACCCAGTCTAGAACGAAAATTCCCTTCCTCGACTTGTTGCTATCTCTCGAAGAGGGACACCTGCATACCAGGATGTACGAAAAGGAACCCGACTGTAACAGCCTTCTCTCCTTCGATAGTCAACAGTCGAAGGCCCTGATAGAGAACCTTTCATATGGCCAGATTTTGAGGATCCGGCGCAACTGTAGTTCTATTGCCGACTACGACTCACAAGCAGCAGGGCCTCACCTCTAATCTGGGAAATAGGAACTATCCGCCGAATGTCATGAACAAGGACAGAAAAAGAGCAAGAAACAACAATCGCGAAGGCTTTCTGGAAAACAAGGAACGCCAGAGTGATGACCTGTGTTACCCACTTCACACCTCTCCCTAACCAAATCAAGATCATCATCTTCCGGAATCGGAAGATCTTGAATTCAGATTCACTCAACATTGCGAAACCCCGATTTGCGTTTAAAAGGACAGCCAATCTGAGGGATCAGCTGATAAACACATGCCCTTGTCCACTCAGAAAACCTACTGACCCCACCCAGTGGAATCTACCAGTCACTGAACACTTCCCTTGCGGTACTTGCACTGCATGCACCTCCACCAAGCACACCAAAAGACTACAACTTGGGGATGTTGTGTGGGAACAACGTTAACACACTAATTGCAACACAAGGAACTGTGTATACCTCATCTCATGTCCTTGTGATCTTCTCTACGAGGTGAATGACCACAAGACCTTTCAAGCTCAGGATCAGTGAGCACAAAAGCACCATACGGTGTGGACACACTGCCACTAGAATGTGCAATCACTTCATCGAGCCAAAACACTCAGTTGACGATATCAAACAGACGATCCTTGAATCAAATCTGACATGGAACACAGCGCTTTTAAAACGGGAACAGTGGGTGCACCGCCTTCAGACACACATTAGGGGTCTGAATGATGAGATTCCATGGGCAGAACGAATAGTTTCTTACCTGTCGGTGTAGTTTTGCAGCTTGAAGATCTTTCTGGATTCACTATGCTGTGCATATTCCGCAATCTGGTGGTTGGGTCCGGAATCGTAGTCTTTTTTCTCTCTTTTTTTTTTTTTGCCGTACCCCAGGTGGGCGTCGACGTCCCACCATTTGGTGTACCTTCAGTGACGTCGGCGTGCTTCCGGCGGAAGCTACCACCCTTGGGCACCATCTTCGGATTCTTTTTTCTGTCTCTTTTTTCTTTTTTGTCTTTGTAGTGAATCCATGGCTATGTTTGTTAATTGTTCTTTCAACGTAATTATTTTCACGTATCTTGTAATCATTTTTCCAACGTAGTTCTTTCCACGTATCTTTTCACGTATCTTGTAAGCTTCAACTTGCTTTCTTTCCTATGTGTTTTCACCCTCTTCTCCAGCCTCATCTTTCTGGCGGAGGCGGGTGGGTTCGCTAGTGAATCCAGAAAGATCTTCAAGCTGCAGAACTACACCGACAGGTAAGAAACTATTCGTTTTGCAGCGTGAATCTTTCTGGATTCACTATGCTGTGCATAGATTTTGTAGCGGTTTTCGTTACTTTTGTGGCGGTTGGGTGGAAGATGAGCGTTGGTTGTTGAAAATATGTTGAAGCACTTTTTGTCCTACTTGTGCTTCTTTGTTCATCTGTACATCCACGCAATAGTGCTTAGTGAAAGTGTGCACTGAAGCCCATGTTGCCGCCAGCCATATGTCCTGAATTGGTGTGTTGGCCAGAAAGGCAATTGTTGCTCCTTTCTTCCTGGTGGAGTGGGCCTGTGCCCCTCGTGTTAGCTCCTGGCCAGCTTGTTTGTGGCCGAATTGTATTGTCTGTGCGATCCATCGAGCTATGGTGTTTTCAGTCACTGGTTTGCCCATGTAACTGTTTGCGAAGGATACGAAGAACTGTTTTGTTGTCCTATGTTCCTTCGTTCTTTCAATGTAGTGCATCACAGCCCTTCTTGCGTCTAGGGTGTGGAGCGACCTCTCAGCGCTTGTGGTGGGGTTTTGGAAGAAGCTAGGGATCTGAATACTCTGATTCATGTGGAACCTTGACACCACCTTTGGCATGAAATGTGGGTCTGTTCTCATCACGACCCTGTCACTGTGTATCTGGATGTAGGGTTCCAGCAGTGTGAGTGCCTGCAGTTCGCTCACCCTTCGTAGCGAGGTGATTGCTACCAGAAAAGCCGTCTTCATTGTTAACATTTGCAGTGATGCTTTGTGGATGGGTTCGAAAGGTGCTTTCATGAGCTCCGTCAGTACCACATTTAGGTTCCAGACCGGTGGCGGCATTCTCATTGGCGGCGCTATTCTTTTAGCTCCTTCCAGGAATCTTTTTACGACTTGGGATGTAAAGAAACTTCTCCCTGTTTCTCCTCTTGTGTATGCCACGATCGCTGCCAGGTGCACCCTCAGCGAGGATGAGCTTAGCTTAGCCTTAATTAGGTGCGTGAGGTACCTTAGCACCGTGGATTCCTTGGTCAGTTTCCTTTGGAGCTGTTTCTTGCAACACCATTGAGTGAATCTTTTCCATTTTTCCCCATAGCACTTACGTGTGCTGGGCCTTCTTGCCTCTCGCAGCACCCGCAGGGTGCTCTCTGGTAGTTTTAGGTGTGCAAATTCTAAGTCCTCAGGAGCCAGGCTGAGGGGTCGAGGCTCTCTGGCTCTGGGTGTAGAACTTCTCCGTTTTTCATGGAGAGTAGTTCTCTTCTTTGAGAGAACTTGTGGGGTGGCCCCTGCGCCATCTTCATTATCTGAGAATACCAGGTCTGTCTGGCCCATTGTGGAGCCACAAGGATGAGCGTCATGTTGCTCTTCATGCATTTGTTGAGAACCCTGGGGATCAGTGGTATCGGGGGAAAAGCGTAGGCAAACGTTTTTGGCCAGCTTATCCATAGGGCATTCCCCTGGGACAGTGCCTCTGGTTGCCTGGATGCAAAGTATTGGCATTTTGCATTCCGGTGTGTTGCAGATAGGTCTATTGTTGGCGTGCCCCATTTCCTGAATAGTCTCTTTGTTTCCTGACTGTTGAGTTCCCACTCGTGGGACGCTGAAGTCTGCTTGCTGAGCCAATCCGCTTCTACATTGTCCTTTCCTGGCAGGTGTATGGCTAGCAGATCTATTTTTAGTGGCATGGCCCATTTCCAGATCTCCTGTGCCAAGCTTAACAGAGGGAACGATTGAGTTCCCCCCTGTTTGTTTATGTAAAACATCGTTGTGGTGTTGTCTGTTTGTATTAGCACCTTCTGGTTGTACAGGTGTTTCTGAAAAGCCTTGAGGGCTAGCAACACAGTTTTCAGTTCCAGGTAATTGATGTGCCGGACTGCATCTGTAGGGCTCCACAGACCCCTCACTCTGAGCCTGTTCATGTGTGCGCCCCACCCTTTCTTGGATGCGTCTGTGGTGATGGTCACTGTTGGGTCCGGTGGTGTTAGAGGTTTCCCTTCTTTTATTCTCTCCTCGGTCCACCACCTTATCTCTTCCTGCACCCTGTGCGTTACAACCACTAGATCCTCCCAACTTCCTGTAGCTTGTGACCATTGCTGTTGCAGCCACTCTTGGAGTGGTCTCATTTGTAGGCGTACATTGGGGACCAGGTGTATGCATGATGCCATCATCCCCAAGATCTTGCCCCTTCTGGTAGTGACGTTTCTCCCTCAGTAGGCTGAGCGTTCTCTTTTCGCTCGGTAAGACCCTGCATTGGACGGTGTCGATCTGGGCTCCCAGGAAGATCTTCACTTGCTCTGGTTCCATCGAACGTTTGCCCCAGTGTATGGTTGTTGTTGTATAGCTTTATTTCGAAATATTTGTCATTTCATAAAAGCATTACAATGTAAAAACGGATGCAAAAATGAGAACAGTTGTGCAGTTTGACCATCAAAACCGACAAATCGATAAAAGACAATATAAAATATACAACAATTATGGGAATCAGCCATCTAAAATACATTTATACACACACATAATGAATCATCCTTAAAGGGAGAAAAGGGACACAGAAATGAATAGCTGGGGTCAGTAGAGTCTGGATAAGTGTCCTTACTGGAGGATCATTTTCCTCGCAGATCTAATCCTCCAAGCCCATCCCAAGAATTTTGCCAGGCCACAAGCAAACAAGGGGTGAGGGTCTGATCTTAGCATCTGTAGGGCCTCCAAGTATGACCGAGTGCCCAGCCTCAAACAGAGCGGTTTCAGCCACCTGCGGCGAGGAGCAGCATATGCTGGACACTCAAACATTAGATGGGAAATGGATTCGTCCCTGTTAGTACAGAAAGGGCAAGTTGCTATGGTTTGCCAGGGTGGTTTCCATTTAGCTGTCCATGTGCCAAGAGGCAAACTCCAACCCTGAATTTAAAATACAATGCCCTATCTGTTGGATTGGAGATTACATCCAGGTAGGGTTCTCTAGAAGGGAGGTTTTTAATAACCAAAAACTCAGCAGCAGATCTACATAGATTAGAGCGGCTCACTCTCTCGTTTTCCACCCACGACCAGAATATTTTCTTTAGCAACTGTTTAGGTGGTGAAGATCTATTGGCCCATGCGTCTCCCAGACCCAGTTCGCAAAGGAGGCGCTTTACTTCCGAGAGCCAACCGATCTTACGCCATCCCGGGGTTGAGAGGAGTTCACGTAGTGCATCCGCGTAGCTTGAAAGTTCAGGGACATTCCATATACGAGCCCATAAAAGAAGGGGGCGTAGCTTGGCCTGCTCGGCTATGGATCGTGTGCCTGTGTCAAGTAGGAGAGGAAGAGTGGGAGAGCTATGAGGGAGCCTCATTAGGTCTTTGTGAAATTTGTTCTCAAGGTGGGACAGAGTGTCAATTTTCTGAGTACCCCACAACTCTGCCCCGTACAGTGCGGCACTCACAGCTTTTGCTCTATAAATATCTAGTATCGCCCCAATAGGTTTAAGGGGAGAGGCACGATGTTCTTTTAATAAAACGCCCGTGACCCTTCTGTGAGTCAGGATGATTTTTTGGTGGTGCGCCTTCCAACTCATAGAGTCACAGAGTCGGATGCCTAAATAATCGAATTCCCTTACCCTTTCTAATGGAACTGAGTCAAGGGATGGGGGGTGAACTGTCTTCCTAGGGGGATTCAGCACCAGGAACTTGGTTTTACTGATGTTAATAGCCAAGCCCCTGGAATCACAAAAGCCCTGGAACCTTGATAGCCGCATTTGGAGGCCCATCAGGGATTTCGAGATCAACAGGGTATCATCTGCAAACAGGAGAGTTGGTATCTTCCTGCCCGCCAGGGAGGGTGCGTCTGCTGGTAATTGGAGAAGATGCTCCACCACTCCGTTTAGATATAATGAAAACAGAGTGGGGGCTAGCACACACCCCTGGCGGACACCCCTGTCTACAGAGATACGGGGTGTTTTTTGGCCCTGCGCTCCCCATCTGATTTGGGCGAAATTGCTTTCATGGAATTTAGTGATCAGTGCCAACAAATACGAGGGCATGCCCAATCCCTCGAGGACAGCCCACAATTGGTTGCGTGGGACTAGGTCAAAGGCAGTCCGCAGATCTATAAAGGCGAGGTACAGACTGCCTTTGCCCAGTTTGACCACTTTCCAATAGAGCATTAGGAAACGAAATGTCTGCTCAATCGTGCCAGTTCCTGTTCTGAAACCGGCCTGAAAGTCAGACAAGACCTGCATTTCCTCAGCCCACTGCAAAATCCTCCCTAGCACTACCTTCCCTGCTACCTTCTGAGTGGAGTCAAGGAGACTTATAGGTCGGTAGTTAGCAGGGTCGTCCCTACACCCTTTTTTAAAAATAGGGACGACTTCCGCACCCCTCCATGAATCTGGGAAGCCTCCGCCCTTCATGGCCTCATTCAGGAGTTTGGCAATGAATAAGCTCCACACCTCCATGTTAATCCGGAGCAAGTCGCCAGGGACGCCATCTGGGCCTGCCGCCTTATTGGGCACAATGCACCTAATCGCTACTTCAACCTCCTTAGGTGTAAAAATGGGGTCTAGATGTGGGCTAATGTCCGGTGTTCTGAAGCTGGGACCCCTAATCTGGCCCAAAGCTCCCGGTGGGTTAGAATAGAGTTTCGAAAAATGAGCCAACCAGGCATCCCCTGTGATGTTACATGTCAGCATTGAGTCGACCGGCCTGTCCCTACCTCTAAGCAAGGCCCAGAAACCCCTTGAGTCCTTACTGGAGCAAGCATCCATTAGGTCTCTCCAGAAGTTTGTTTCATGGGTGTCCTTTGCCACAGCTTGGGCTTTTTTATAGTTTTTCCTAGCGAGTGAAATCAGAGCGGGGTCTTTCTTGCCAACCGCCCGGATAAGTTCGCTTTTAGCTATGCGACAGGCGGGGGAGTACCATTGGTCTCTACCCCTGGTCACAGCTCTCCGCTTGGCCCTGGCCCTACCCTGGGGAACTAAGAACAGATTACTAAGTGATGCGATGGTCTCCGTAAATGTCGTGAGAACGGCATTATCGGAATCCAACGCACACAAGAGACGCTTAGCTTCCGACATAGTCCCAGCTTGGGTCATTCTTGATTCGTCCGAGGCGACTTTCGCCCATTTTAAACGCCTCCCACAATTAGATGGGACAACTTCGTGGGATGATTTCCAATTGGACCAAGGCGATGCTAAATCCCCTGTCTCCCACGGGAGGGCAAGTGATAGGACCAGAGGATTATGGTCGCTATCCGATGTTTGTTGGACATCCATGTCTTGGAAGTACTCCCAAAGGTTATGGTTTAACAGTATATAATCTATTCTCGAGGTGTAGCCCACCCTATTAAAGGTGTGCGCACCCCTGGTATCTGATTTGGAACGGCCATTTGTGGCTCTAAGGGCATATTCCAAACAGAGAGAATTAATATCAATAGCATTCTGTGTCCATTTTTTGATGGGGTCAAGAGCGAGCAAAGGGATGCCTCTCTTAGCATCGTCCTCCCAGGTGTCCAAAATGTCTTCACTGGCCAGCGGTTCGAAACAGCAATTAAAATCCCCAGCCAGGACAATAAGGGAGTCAATGTTGCAACCACTAAGCTCCTCTTCGACTCCAGTTGAAGATAGGGAGGAGGAGTTCCCCCCCCTGGCCCCCCTGAGATACAGATTGAACACTTCTAAGATCCTGCCCCCTGGACATTGAATAGTAAGTCTCATAAGATCTGGGGATTGGGTATTTATATGTCTTATGGTGAGCCCCAGTGAGATACTGACCCAGATAAGGAGGCCACCAGAAGAGCGGCCTTTACTGCCCTTGGACCTAAAAGCTGGTACAGAGTATGTCGTAAAACCCACCCTATGCAGGGGCTCCAAGCACCAGGTTTCTTGTAGGAGGCAAATCCCGAAAGGCTCCACAAAGGAGTTCCAGTCTGGCTTATCGAAATTTCGAGCAAGCCCTGCCACATTCCAGCTTAGGATCTTAAGCTGGGAATTGCCTTCAGGTCTTTTACAGGGCTGGGGGGCAGGAGCTGGGGGAGCAGCGTGGAGGCCGCCAAGCCGGGAGGACTGGGGAGGAACTATAGATGGCGACGGATCAAGGGTTATCTTGCTCACAACTGCGGAAGTACTGGTGGTGCAGTCAAAATTGGGAGGGTGCAGCAGACCCTGTACAGGGGAAACCTGGGTCATAGATTGAATCAAAGAGGCAGTACTAGTCATACCCAGGGTAGTCAGCAAGGGGCAGATCTCAGCTTCCAACAGAGAGACATTGGGTTGGCTTGGTGGTACCGGAGCTGGAGACATTGGGAGTCAATCAACGTCCTCAAGGCTGCCAAACCTGTTGGAAGTTGTGATACCGAGCCAGCCTCTAGTTAGATTATGCTCCCTGGAGGAGTACCCCCAGCTGGGCTGTTGGGGAACCATGGACCAATTGCCCCCCTGTAGATATGCAGCGCGAGGTGGGTAGAAAAATGACAAGGGCCTCGGGGCAATGGAGGAGCCCCCGTCTTGACTCACCCAGGAGCAGATATGATTAGCCGTTAAAAGATCGTCAAACGTTACGACTATGCAGTCGCCGGGGATGAGTTTCCTTGTTGTTCCCACCCACGGTACTCTGCGTACCATTGTAACTCTACTCCTCCTACCATTAGGGATCGGTCTATAGGTGTTGAGCCAATGCATGACCTTGTTGTGTAGGGAGTGCTGATGTTCGTAATGGCCATTCTCTATTTCCGGGACACCCGTCAAGACCCCCACGTAATCATTGGCTTCAGGAGGGAGATCAATATATCCCCCTCGGAAATTGCTCTTAGTATGAGGACCCCCAGGAGGGCGATTAGAGATTTTATTCTGGGAGACCTGAGTGGAACGGAGACTAGAGCTAATGGGATTCTGTAACCTCAGGGCAGCCAAGTTAGTGCGAATATGTGGTTGTAAAGTGGGAGCGCTTGGGGCGTTAACCATGGGCTGGGGTACCGGGTTTGTGGTGACGACTCTTAGTGCGTGGTTTAGGGATGGGCTGAGTGGGACAAGGCGCAATAGGGTTAAGAGACGGGCCAGGCAATGCTGTGGAGGAAGGGGTAGGAACCTGGGGAGCCATACTATTCTCTATCAAGCCCTGGTGTTCAAGACCTCTCAGGCCAAGGGTGGCCAAAGCAATAATGCTTTTCTCCATCTCTAGGAGGTTGTTCTCAATTCGAGAGAGCCTTAAATCCAGGGGAGATAAGAGACTTTTTAGGGTGTCCCAAACCACTCCTATAAATTCCCTTTCCCTCCCCTCCTGGTCATTTAGAACAAGGTCTGCTCTCTCAGTTAATAAAGTACTTTCAGCTGCCACTGGAGCCAGCCCCACATTGTTGTTACACCAAGGAGCCTGCGAGGAAGTGTAGGGCGTTCCGGTGCTACCATCAGCTGTTGTGTTACCAGCAGTAGACAAGTTAACCCCCTGGTTTTTGATCTTTTTATGTGGAGAAGTTGTACTGGGGGAACGTTTTCTCTTGTTCAGATTGGCCGGGATGCTATCTAGTCCACCATAGGAAGTGGATGCAGCAGAAATATCTGAGGAATATGAGGTAGAAATGAGGGGATGGAGAGGGCTACCCACAGTGGTGGGCCAACCCTCGGGCAGAACTAATGAACACGGAGGTGTGGAGGGAATAAGCAAAACTGGCGTGTCATGAACATCAACCAACGTTGATACTCCCTGTGAATTGTGTGCGCGATTTGGGGTGGTGGCAGATGCTATGTGCCCTAGGGAGGATTTCTTGCGAGTAGCAAATTCGAGTGACAGCTTCCTGGCAGCTTCCAGGTCAAGGGACACTCTAGTTTGGAGTTTGGTAATTTCATGGTCTATGGCGATATTCGTACGTGTGATGAAATCATCCATAGGCCCATTGTGGGCCAGCCCCCCCTTGGCCGCCCTATTGCGAGTTACACGAGTACACATACAGGCAAACAGGAACTACCAGCCAGGACAACAATAATGAGCAGTCACAAATACCAAAGAGCGAGGGAAGGGCGAAAGAGAGAGGGCCCAGACCAGACCGCTCAGACCTCGAACGGCCTCAAACGGCCCGCTCTTAGCCCGGTCTTCGCCCCGGGCTGCGTCCCGCGCTGCGGGAGAGCTGGGACAATAAATAGGGAAGCGTGAGGGACGGGGGGCGTGGCAGCAGGGAGAGCGGACCGGAAGGTCAAAGATGGTCTTGCAGGGACTCCTGGGTACTGGAGTCCCCTGCACGCTCGCAGCCCCGCTGACCACACTCACCCGGTGCCCTGGTTGCAGCCCTTCAACAAATGCCCCGGAGCCTGGTAGGTCGATGCGGCACCCGCGGAGCGGGTGCGGCGAGGTGTGGGCTAAAGTCCAGAAGATGCTGCTGCAGTTAAAACGAACAAAGTGCCTCCGTGCTTAGAACCGCGTCCCACAGTTGGAGAGGTCAGGAAAGTTTTTAAGGCCACACGGGGACGGGGGGCGTGGCAGCAGGGAGAGCGGACCGGAAGGTCAAAGATGGTCTTGCAGGGACTCCTGGGTACTGGAGTCCCCTGCACGCTCGCAGCCCCGCTGACCACACTCACCCGGTGCCCTGGTTGCAGCCCTTCAACAAATGCCCCGGAGCCTGGTAGGTCGATGCGGCACCCGCGGAGCGGGTGCGGCGAGGTGTGGGCTAAAGTCCAGAAGATGCTGCTGCAGTTAAAACGAACAAAGTGCCTCCGTGCTTAGAACCGCGTCCCACAGTTGGAGAGGTCAGGAAAGTTTTTAAGGCCACACGGGGACGGGGGGCGTGGCAGCAGGGAGAGCGGACCGGAAGGTCAAAGATGGTCTTGCAGGGACTCCTGGGTACTGGAGTCCCCTGCACGCTCGCAGCCCCGCTGACCACACTCACCCGGTGCCCTGGTTGCAGCCCTTCAACAAATGCCCCGGAGCCTGGTAGGTCGATGCGGCACCCGCGGAGTGGGTGCGGCGAGGTGTGGGCTAAAGTCCAGAAGATGCTGCTGCAGTTAAAACGAACAAAGTGCCTCCGTGCTTAGAACCGCGTCCCCAGTGTATGGAGAAACCCAGGCTTGCTAGCGTTCTTGTCACCTGTTCTGCGTGCTCTTTGGATGTCCTGTAAGAGCTTGCCTTTACTAGCCAGTCGTCGAGGTAGGGGTACAAGTGTATCCTCTTTCTTCTTAGGTGTGCGGCAACTGCCGCGAGGCATTTGGTGAACACCCTTGGTGTGGACTTTAGGCCGAAAGCCAGGGTCGTGAATTGGTAGTGATCCTGGTTTACTGTGAACCTTAGCATGTGCTTGTGCTGCCTTTTCATGGGGATGTGCAGGTACGCATCTTTGAGGTCTATGGTGGACAAGAAGTCCCCGGCCTTTATTTGTGGGATGACCTCTTGTAGGGACGTCATTTTGAATTTTTGAGTTTTGACGTATTTGTTTAGGAACCGTAGGTCCAGGATGGGTCTTAGACTTTCGTCCACTTTTGGGACTAGGAAGTAGTTTGAGTACACTCCCTTGTTCCGTTCTTTGAAAGGAACTCGTTCGATGGCCACTTTGAGGAGGAGTTCTTGGGCTTCCTCTTGCAGTAGTTGCAGCTCTCTTCCAGAGTGCTGTCTTTTCTTTGGGTTTCTGTTGGGTGGTCTCTTTTCCAACTCTATGCAGTATCCGAACTGCATAATATTGAGTATCCATTTGTCTGTTATTTTTCTCCACTCCTGGAGAAAAAATCTCAATCTTCCCCCTACCGGCGTTACATGTTCCTTTGTGTCTTGTCCGTGTAGCCCTCTCCTCTTTGTTTTTCCGTGCTCCTCCCCCGGAGGGTTTGGGTGGGGGAGCACCTTCTCCCGTGTGAAGTCACTTAGAGGGGGGTTGTTCACCGCCTCTCCTTCTCTGGCCCCGTCCATTTCCTCTTGACCGAAAGGACAGGCCCCTGCTTTGGTAGTTCCAGCTTCGCCTCTGCTGGCCCTGGTGGCCTTGGTTGTCACTCTGCTGCCCCTGGTGGAAACTCTGGTGAGAATCTCCTCTCTGACTTCCACCTCTGCCGTTCGGCCTCCGTGTAGGAGTGCCCCTTCTCATCCCCCTGAACTGCAGGGCCCCCATGGACCTTGCCGTCTCGTTGTCCTTCTGCAGTTGGGTGAGCTTCTCATCAACTGGGGCTCCGAATAGTGTTTCGCCGTTGAAGGGTGTGTTCAGGATGTTGTTCTGAACCTCAGCCTTGAAGCCTGAGATCCTGAGCCAGGCTTGCCTTCTCTCTGTGATGCCTATAGCCATCAGTCTGCTGGATGTTTCTGCCCCATCCAAGGCTGTCTTCAGGCACGAATTGGCGATGCTCTTCCCCTCTTCCACACTGTGTGATGCCCTCTCGCGGTATTGTTCCGGGAGGTGCTTGAGCAACTGTCCCATCTCATCCCAGTGCTGGTATTGGTGCCTATTCAGGAGGGCGTTGGAGTTCACCATCCGCCAGTGCGTTGCGGCGTTCCGCTCAATTTTCCTGCCAGTTAGATCCATCCTCCTGCTTTCCTTGTCAGGTGGAGGTCCAGACGTTGTTGGGACGTTTGCCCTTTTCCTGGCCGTTGCAGCGATTATAGAATCTGCTGTGACGGATCCCTTGATATAAGCTGGGTCTTGGGAGGAGAATTTGTATTTCTTCTCCGTCCTCGGCGTTACTGATCTGCATGTAGCCGGGTCCTTGAAGGCTTCCTTCCCCTGGTCTGTGATACTCTTGAGCATGGGCAAGAACTGGCTTCTTGTCTGTATGGGGAGCAATGTCTCGAGCAGGAAATCTGCTTTTGGCTTCTCCTCTTCCAGCTTAACTCCATAAGCTGCTGCCGCCTTTCTGACCACCTCATTGTATGCCCCAATGTCATCCGGTGGCGAAGGTCTCGAGGGGTATGTTTCCACCGCCTCCTCTGGGTTTTCGGCCTCGATGTCCTGCCATTCCTGGTCTTGGGCCGTCGAGGAACCTGAGCCGTAGCTTGACTGCTGCTCCCCGTAATCGCCTTCTGTGTAGTAGAGGTCTTCCTCCTCTTCGTGCTCCGAGGGTTCCGGAGTTTTTGGCGGCTCTTCGACGTCAAACTCCTCGAGCTCCTGTACCTCAGCGACGGTCGGTGCCGGCTTTGAGGGGATCTTGTAACTTCTCATTTTTTCGTCGAAGTCCTTCTTTCTCTGAAGGATGTTCTCCATTTCGGCCTCGAGCCTTCTTCTCTTTCTCTGCGGCCTGCTCATCGTCGAGCGTTTCGGCCGCTCTTTTCGGCGGCGCCATCGACGCCGAAACTTTCTTCGGCTCCTTTTCTTTCGACGTCAAAGTCGAAGTCGAAGGCCCTTTTTTGGGGGCTTGCTTCGATGACCTTCGCTTTTCGCTGGTCTTCGGCCTCCGGGAGTCCTCGGAGGATCCGCTGGGCTCTTTTTCGGAGGATGCAGCTTCGGTCGTCGATTTGTTTGGCGCCGGTGCTCCTTTCGAGGCTCTGGGCTCAGACTTTCGGGAGTCTGCCTCTGGTTTTCGAGGCCCTGTGGGAGTTTTCGGGGTCGTAGACTCTCCTACCTTATCAGGCGTTTTCTTATTGGTCTCAGCGACCGTGAAGTCATCTGGCCCTTCGGCGATGTGGTCCTCGTCGTCGGTGGAGAGGCCAAGTTCATAGAGCGTCGGGGCTTGGCCCTTGCCCTGCATCGTGTGGTGAGCCTTCCTCTGTCTTTATCGAACTCGGAGTGTCTTCGGCTTGAAGACGGAGCAGGCGTTGCAGTCTCTGCTCTCGTGGTCGATTGGCAGGCAGAGGTTGCAGACTGGGTGCTGGTTCTTCTGTGCGAACTTGTGGTGGCAGTTCTTGCAGAATTTAAAGGGCCCCCTGTGTGCGCATTCCTCCAAGGAGGTCGAAGATTTCGAAGTTCTCTCCTTTCTTCGTCGTCTCTTCTCTAATGGTCCTCTTCTCTCGATCTTCTCAGGTCTTCACCGTTGAAGAGATGCTGTATTTTCTTCTTTCGTCCTCCAAAACTTCTGGAGCTTCATGCGACGATCCAGACCCAACGGCGGAAAAAAGAATCTGAAGATGGCGCCCAAGGGTGGTAGCTTCCGCCGGAAGCACGCCGACGTCACCGAAGGTACACCAAATGGTGGGACGTCGACGCCCACCTGGGCTACGACAAAAAAAACAAAAAAAAAAAGCGAAAAAAAGACTACAATTTCGGACCCAACCACCAGATTGCGGAATATGCGGAATATGCACAGCATAGTGAATCCAGAAAGATTCACGCTGCAAAACTTAAATTCTAGAGCCTAGGAGCACATCCAACGCCAGGGTGACCCTGACCCTACCCCTGCGCATCTTCATTAACCTTGAGCCTTGGGCCTGCACCATTGAATTGAATGATATTCCATGGACAGAGCGCCATGGATTATAAACTCACACTGTACAGTGTTTTCCTCTCCACTACCTTATGACTGTGCACCCTGACCCTTGGACAGTACTACCTCCCATTCATACATCATCTCTGCTAACTACGAGTCCGATACATCCTAGGCCTTGATACACAACCTAGGCCACCTTTGCATATACCTATACATTTCAGAAGGTATTACCAATAGGTGTAGTGCCTACAGTCTGTAGACCGGGATCACCTCCCCTCCACCAATAGGGTGCTACTACACCTAATACATGGGTGCTTGCCCAGACTTCCTTAATTTTAATTGTATTTTATTTTAGTTCTACTCTGACAGGCCCCTAGTCAATTGAGAGGCCTCTTCTCTTTATCCTTTTCCTCCTCGTGTAGGGCCCCGGGCCTTTTTACAGACCTTTCTCCACAGTGTTTCGAAATCGGCACCAATACACACCAGATATACCACTCTATGATGGCGCCTGCACCCTGGCTCCGATAGACTAGAACACTCCTCATGCAGATGCCACGGATGCACCACTTTAAGATGGTGCCCGCGCATGGCCATCAACTTTTTCAACCACACCTTCCGGAAGCCAGGAATCCCTACGAGAGTGGATCCTCACTATATCAGGCGGGCCCCAATTAGCAGCCCTACAATATGCAGGCATGCGTGTAAGGGCTAGGTGCTGACAGGGAATGCAACCGTGAGTACTACTTGGAAGGGCATGCGTGTGACCGCGATCGGGTTTTGCAAGCTACCCGTTGTATTGGTTCAAACGGTCATTACATTCTTCTCTCTCCTTCCTTCCCCATGCATGTTTACTTGCAGCCTGTTACGGTGGGGACACGTGCTAGCCTATGGAGCAACTTATAACCTTATATTAGGTAAGACCTTATGTCGTGTATCTCTCTATAAGCCACTTGTACTGGATTTTTTAACAACATGTGCCGCTTTTTGTGAGAAGGGTAATGCCATTATTCTACATCATGAGACCGCATACCCACTATGGTACACATGATACAGCTAATTTCTTTGTAGCACTATACCAAGACCCCATTTACATATGGGTTACATATTTCTACATCCGTTCTTCAGTCTATATGGTGTGTATGTTGACTGGTGTCTACACGCCAATATGTGTCTTGACCCTTCACAGGCGTAACTGGAACGCTCTGAATTGTGCCCACTGAATCATGTGCTCTTTGTGGGGTAGTACAATGAATTAACAACACGCTGGATGTGTTTTCTAGTATATGTTGTCTGTCTTGTCTGTCTCGTCTGTCTGTTCATGTGCCTAATCATATGATTACACCACTGGGATGAGATGCAATCTACCATCTCACCACAGAGAGGATTACATTAACTCCTACCTTGTGTTTTTGTTCTTTTACTTTTTCCTTGTTTACTCCTAGGTTGTTTACTCTTAGGTTGCAACAGGAGCGGTCATTTATTTAGCTAAAAGCCACCTTGTAATTTTACACACGGGTGGATCGTTTCTTCCTTTTTACTAGGGTTCTAGACCCACTCACAGTTCTTTCACTCACTTTGCTGGTCCTGAAGAAGCGCGAGGTATCATTCTGACCATTTAGAGGGTGTGAAACATGTCGACTAAGAGCTACCGAGCCACATAACTGCTCCATCAGTAACACACAACCTACAGGTTTTTTTAACCTGGCAGGGGAACCCACACATTAAATGTAGCTCTTTTTTGGCATCCCTTAGTAGTTTTAACATTCACTCACTGACCTTTACGAACCCTAGATCTCACACCCTCTCTCTTCATACGGCATTACCAATACAAGATCTCCGCTTAAGCGACCCTTCTGGGGACACGTAGGGCATTGCAGCACCTGTAATCCTAGTTCTCTCTTCGGGGAATTTCCATTGAAATCATAAGCACTGAAAAGTCCTGCCAGAGTGCAGGGACCCCAGAGATGTTCTTTCAAAGTCACATCCACTTCGCCTTACTTCAGAAAGGCAAGGAGACATATGTGACACAAATAAAAAAATCTGCAGCCTTAAAAGAGGCTATATGGCTAATCTTAATGCATTACTTTAAAAACCTAGAAGAAAAATGGTAAAACCCTTAAAAGCTACTTCAGTGAAATGAAAAATGACCTTTTAAAAAAACATTAATCACAAACACTTTTTGCTTCTTGTTAAAGTAAAAGATAAGATAAAATACAACTATGTGGCTGTAGGCTGCAGCACTGGAAACAATGAGAATAGGACACTACACCTTGAGGGGCCCCTGTCTTCCAGTGTCCCAACATGCCCTGCAGGTGGCAGTTCTTTTTTCTGGCTCCTGCTGCCTGGGATCCTGGAGCAGAGCTCTGCCTTGTTTTTTTCCTCAACTGTTTTCATCTCCATCTTTTTAAGATGATTCACTCGACGTCCTTTAGGAAGAATAGTATTTTTATTTTTCGCAAAATGCTCCTTCTTTTGCAAATTGCCAAGAGTGAGGCAAACAAATGGCAATAACAGACCACCAGAGGACCTGTATCTTATGTTTGCCACACTCGCATGACCCAAAATGGGTCTCCACTGCAAGACCCTCTCCAGGCGCACTTTGAGGGGGAGAGAGAAAGAGAAGATACGCCTCCATGGCCAAATAGAGCACCGCAGAAGACAAGATTTCTTGGCCAAAGAGACTTCAGAAGGTTGAGGAGAGACTGCTCCCTCTACCAGTGCCAATATGTCACACTCCAAAAGGAGAAAATCTTATGAAAAACA
This sequence comes from Lissotriton helveticus, assembly GCF_964261635.1. Lineage (NCBI taxonomy): Eukaryota > Metazoa > Chordata > Amphibia > Caudata > Salamandridae > Lissotriton > Lissotriton helveticus. Next base: position 473,341,784 of record NC_136060.1, on the reverse strand, counting down.
ACATTTCCATTTGACGGCTGAGGACATCAACTTCAAGAAGAGATAGAGCACCTACTTCTTCAGCCTCAAGGCCCATATACTCTTACATTAGGAACTAGTGAGGGATTCTGTGCCAGTCGCCAGGATCTCCAAAATCTAAGAACAGACCAAAAGTTGAAGTAGCAGCAACATAGTCTATTCCAGGAAGAGGCAAAGAGCAGCAAGCTGCAGGGGTGCCTGGAGTAGTGTGCCTCCAAATTATTATTGTACCTTGAAAGGTGCGGGTGGCTTTTGGTTCTTCAAAGCATAACTTCGACGGGGACCGTTGTAGAATAGATGGAACAATCTAGATGAAGGGAAAGGATAAAAAGCAAACTTATCGAAAACCTCCAAGATAATGAGGCTACATTCTGTATAACTGGATCACTATGCAAGAATAGCAGGTTCAATTCGGACCTCAATGTGTGAAAAAAAGAAATCGGGTGGGCATACATAAATGCGTTTTGCCATGTATGATATAAATGGTACCAAAGAACTATAAAAAGTTATAGAAGTAGTTTCTAGTTCCACAACTAAGAGTAATATTTATAGAATCAAGGCTGTAAAGAAGTGCCTATTTCTGTATGGTCAGCAACAAGTTTTTGGACTGATGCTGCTAGTTTTTCGACTTGGAGTCCACTGAGGACTGCTAACTAGAACGCTGTGCCTGGGCCGGAACTCTAAAGTGCACGTCAAATTAGCTGTTCCCAATTGGGCACAGGGTCTGTAGGTTAGACTAGTCATCGAAGGAACTGCAGCACTGGACGAGATACCCTGGGGGTGCCAAGGTATATTATGGCTCCTAGTCTGCCACTGCAGACTAGAAATGCAGATTATAAACTGTCAAATCGACCTTCCTATTTAAAGCAATTACTAAGTCAAGTCCTCCCTTTTAATAAATGCAAGTCACTCTTAAGGTAAGCGGAGAGAGCCCTAAAGCAGGGTGCTGTCAATTGTGAAATGGAACATGTGTTTTCCAATGCTTCAAAAGCAAAAATCCACGATTGTCATTTTTAATGTGGAAAAGGCCACTAGCCCCACTGGCGAGGGCACGTGCTGCCAGAGCAGCTCGGCTAACTTCTGATGAGGACTAGTAAAGTTGATACTGTAAGGTATAAAATAACACATTACCTTAGGCCTGACTTGATGCCAAAGTCCAGATTAATGTAACTTGTTGCAGTGTGCAACTTCTACAAAGTTGTCACTTTGTTGCCTTAAATCCCCTGTGCATGCCCACGAGTGCACACGGGGTCTGTCTCGGAGACAGCTTTCTGCCCTCCTAGAGAGATGTGCAAATGACTTACAGGACAATAACAGCCTGTACGGAAGAGAGGTGTAACCTCTCCCTGGCAGGAAGCCATATGGGTGTTGGCTCAAAAGGTGAGGGTCAAAGGAGAAGCCACATTTGAAGAGCAAATGGGAACCACCTGGGAAAGGGACGGCCCTATTGTTTAGGTAAACAGGCTAGCACTCAAGCAGGAGAGGGGAAACCAGTTGCCAAAACTGGTTTTCGGGGACACCAGGAGAGGGGTCCTGCTATTTTGAAAGCTGGAAGAATGGTGCATCCTGGAATAGCCAGATGCCACACTTTACAGGAAGAGGTCATCAGGAGGAAAGGAACCTGGTAGCCCTTTGGCCACTAACCACATCCTTCCCGGAGGGCATTCTGTGAGCATACAAGGGAACCCAGAACTCAGACCTCATTGGACTGGAGAAAAGGACTGAAGGTGGACTGAATGCTGCTGCACCAAGGACCCAGCGAAGAGAGGCTGCACAAACGTGAATTGCACAGGTTGAACCTGTTTGTTAGCAGAGAAGAGACTGTCGCTGCTTTGCCCTGCTCATGGAGATGTCGTTTGACAGGCCCAGCCAAAGTAAGTGACTCCAAAAGTCAGTTAGCTGACCTGTTTGCAGTACAGGGCCACAACAGCTGAAGAAGCCAGCTAGAGCATGTTGGTAGCTCAGATCTTTGCATCACTGCCACTTGCAAATGTGCATCACCAGAGAGCAGTACACAAAGAAGTTGCATCAGTCTGCTGGACCCAGAAGAGACACGGGAGTGCAGCTCGATCACCCAGAAAAGGATTTGGCTGTAAACGTGATCCCGTGCGACTGGACTATTCCCAAGACCGACAGGACTTCGAGGGACCTCAACCCCAGGAAAGTCTCACCCTGTCCAGGGCCGGAGGAACAGCCGGAGAAAGAGCCCACTGCATTGCATCCACAACATCCTTGAGCATCTTAAGCATCCGGTATCGCTTGCATCAGGATCACTTCCATAGGAGTCTATGGCAAAGAGACAAAAGTGCCTGAACTCGCTGAAGACTGCATCCTCCTTTGTGGTAACTCTTTCTGTGGACCTTGTTGGCCCTCTTGACTGGCTTGGTTGCCTAAAGTAATTGGAAGTAACTGCATTGATACTTAGCAACGTTTTTTCCTGAAAAAGTTTCTGTCAAATTTGTTGAATCTAACAATGATTGTTCGCAATTAAGGGAAAGGGTGCATATTTACTACACCCTGTAAAATAATGTATCTCCAGAACCCTCTGGTAGATCTTTTCCATTTTGGTATTGAAAAGAGTATTTTTCGAAATTTGTGTCGGAGTTCTTAAGTGTCTTGGGTATTTCTTCTTCCTTTGTTTTGGAGCTGTTTAAATGCTGAACACTTTTTCCTTTGTGTAGGCCTTACTGCTCAGGTACAGCGGTGTCTAGGGTTGAGATAGAAGGATTAACAAACTAAACTTAGTGGTCCTACAGGGGTTGGTAAGTGCATTACATGGTTTATTCGCACAACCACACCATATAATACATCCCATTTCCTCACAAAGGCTGCTCTCAAAACCTAATTTAGATAAAATGTACATTTTTTTTTAAAGTTACCAGAATGTGGAAAAATGTCCTGCATAACAATGCCTACTACGAAATTTGAATTTCTGACCCAATCAAGTTCTTTTTTCTTTTGCTCAAGGGGACTACTCTTCATGACGAATGAGCGAGTAAAACATTAGGCAAAAGAGATAGCTAATGCTATCCTGATGCGTACCAATGAATAAAAATTAAAGCTGAGAAGAGTTAAAATGTTTTTCTGTCCCTCATGACCATATTCTATTTTTCCAATACATTTGATGGAACAAAAAAAGTGAAAACAACATTTGCTCAGGTAGGTATAAAGTACTAAGATATTGTCCAAAAAATGACATTTTTCATTGAAAGCGGTGTTATTACTTCATATTCACAACACATGAAATGTAAAGTACTCACGGATACCTGCATATTCTGTAGCCGTTTCAGAAAAAATTCCACTTTCTTTGGAGTCGTGAGTGAAGCCAGTGCAGCATTATGAGTCCGACAAGCCAGCTTAGAGTTATCATAATTATCTTTTGTTGAAGTGATCTTCAAGCAGGAGCTCCCAACTAAATTCCAGTTAGCGCCACATATATTATCTGGAGAATAAAAAATGCCAAATGGACTGAATAAGTAACATTTGAAGAGAACAATGTGTCCTATGCATACTAAAAGAATCTGCATTGAACCATACACATTAGAAATCAGACAAAAATAAAAACATTGACAAAACCAATAGGTCTCGCTATTTTTCAACAGACACGGAGTGCCCTTGAAAAGCTGCAGTAGGCGCTTTTCTGATTAAGTCTGTGGTAGCTTAGGTTGTTACTAGAGATCAGTTGAGTCAGAGAAAAGTCACTACTGCACAGAGGTGGGTAGAAACAGAGTAAACCACTGGTAGAGGGTAAATGCTGACTAGATATTTTTCAATTTGAAACTTGATTTATAAAGTGAAACTTATGCATAAAACAGGACTTAAAAGCAAGTGCAGAGGAAGCAGCAACTCATACGGAAGAAAGTTGCCAAGAATAACTTTTTTTGCCAAAAGCCTGGTTTTAAGTTTAATAGTAAACTTAGCACTGTTAGATTCAGAACGAAGAGAAGGAGAACGGACTTTCAAAGTCTGGCCCATGCAACCGCTGCAGAGCCTCCTCCTAGCCAAATGGTACTCTACAGACATGTCAGCCAGGACAGGTTCAGTTGGGGAGTCTAGAACAACCATGTTAATTCAGTCTGAATGCCAAGGGTGTGATTCTACCTTATTGACTCCTCATTACTAAAAGTTAGCATACCAGCAGGGAGGTATATTAAAATGTCCAAAATGAGCAGCACTCCATCCATTAAATGATAATATATAAAGAAAAAATTATTGAAGAATACCCAAATCTTTTTCAGGGACGCTGGTTATTAGCATAAAATAAAGAAATTGACCACTAACTCAGGCCAAGTAACCTATTCCAGAAACATGGTTTAATAAAAACTAGTGTCCCACAAGTGTCTTCTGATTAACAGGAACACATTAAAATTACCTCATATTATGAGAGAAGACGGTGCTGCCATTCTTAACATAATGAAACACTTAAGGAGACCACACAAAGTATGCTTGATAGGAATGGGTCTGCAGTAAAAATTTACAGGTCATCAACCTGAACCCTAACGGGTAAGACGCAGCCTTTCAGTCTTCTAAGGTTGTGTACCGTTATATTGGGTCATTCTTTATGTTACACCTGGGCTAGGCTTTCAAGACCATACTCACACACACGTATTTTGATTGTTTCTGTATGCCTTTGTAAATTTTGTGCACAAGCACCTTCAGGACATGTGCTGACTTTAGGGACTATACATTTTTTCCTCCCTTCTAGCCCTAGGTAAAGTGCTTGTGCTCTCCCCTTTAAACATGGTAACATTGGCTTACACCTGATTGGTACATTTAATTTACTTGTAAGTCTTCAGTATGGTACTACATGTACCCAGGGCTTGTTAATTAAATGCTACTGTGGGCTTTAGTACTCATTGTGCCACCCACTAAGGTAGCCTTTTAAAAGATGTCACAGGCCTGCCATTGCAGCCTGTAGTGTAGTTTGGAACAGTCATTTTAGTCTGGCAACATAAGCTGTTCGCCAGGCATAAACCTTCATTTTACTTTACTTAAAAGTCAACCCTAAGGTAGGCCTTAACCACGCGTATAGCAGGGCTAATGGTATTTAAAAAGTAGGACATGTATGTTTAAGTTTTATATGTTCTGGCAGTGGAAAACTAAAGTTGCTTTGTCACTGTTGTAAGGCTAACTAGCCCGCAGGCTAGCACGGGGATACTTTATTACACTTAAGATATAGAAATGCTGCTTACACTCAAATAAGTTGTTCATTTAAAATCTTTTTTAATGGTAAAGTCAGATTTTAATTTGCTATTCTGAAAATGCCACTTTTAGAAGGTAGGAATTGTCTGTCCTAAATCAAACGTGCCTTTCTGGTAGTGCTGCATGACTGCGAATGGCTCTCCTGTGATGTTTTGTGTATTCCTTCCAGACATATGAAAAATGGAGGTTCCTTATTCCTGACAGGATGGCTCAGAAGGAGTTGTACCCTGCCCCAATTACACTTCTAATTGCCCCGCCTGCAGCACATACAGATGAATCGGACACCAGGCCTGCACTTGCCTTTGTCACCCTAGAGAGAGGGGAGCCTGAACCAGAAGAATGGTAAGACCTGACTAGAACCAGTTTATGACGGTAGGCCATGGAATTTTCCACATAAATGCTGGCACCAGGTACTAAAGTGCACCTTCAGGTAGCCTGAATAGCATAGATGCCTGTAGCCACACCTAGAATAGAGGGAAAACATAACCATAGAGCAGTTCCCAACCAAAGGAAGAATACAGAAAATAGGCAATGATGCCAGAGTAAACAGGGTGAGATCTCACCTGTAGAGAGAGAGAGTTGTGTAAGACAAGTAGAGCATTTCTCAAATGTAAGGTTATTTATAGAAAAAGAATGCTTCTGGACAGTGTTGTAACAGAAAATAGGGTCAGCTTTAGGGCCATTCGGGTCCAAAGTATTGGATGGTGCATATATGCAAGCAAGGGCCACCAAAGTTGTACTGCTACACTGATGGTTGGAGACACTTGTTCTCCTCTAGACATTCTACTCGTCCTTTTATCTCTGTCTGAGGCAAGTACCACAAAAGTACTTCCTTGAAAATAAGCATAGCATTCATGGATCCAATTTTAGGGTCACTCCCCCCAGGTGGCTCTCCAAAGACCGTGATATAATAAACAAAACATATAGTTTATGACTATGCAACCACATACGCTTGATATTGACATCACACTCTTAAGGGGCAGGAAGCAGGGATTCAAATCCAACAGGATTACCCATCAGAGGCTCATTCATCTCCTGAGGCGCAGCCGGGAGAACGCTCTATTTACCAAATACTTGTTTTAAAAAAATATAAACTGCTTATTCCTTATGTTTTTAACTGTGTCGCCACTTGGGCATTTGTTTTGTTTTGTTGCACGATCCCTTGAGGCTATAGGCCACGCCCATCTTTCCCTTGCCACGCCCCCCGCCGAAGGCATTTAACAGCGCTGACTACGAGCGCTTGCCAGAGGCATCTACACCTCCCGAGGCGCAGTCGGGAGAATGCTTTGTTAAAACTGAACTTTTGCTCTTAAAAAAATTGTTTGCTCACACCTTATGTTTTTAACTGTTTTGACCTTGCTGGGCATTTGTTTGTTGGTCGATCCCCGAAGGTCATAGGCCACGCCCACCTCCCACTAGCCACGCCCCCAACTGAAGGCACTTAACTACGCTGAGTGCGAGCGTCTGCCAGAGGTTGCACTATCTCCTGAGGCACAGCCGGGAGAACGCCACTACTCGTTTTTAACGTTTTGGTTGCAAAATTTGTTTTTGTACTTACTGATCTCCCCAACTCTGGGCACCTGTTTCCTTTGACCCCCATGCTCTGGGCACTCCCACGCAGCTGAATCGAGCGCTGCTGCGGGCCACCACCCTTTCGCCGCCATTCCCCAGAGGCCACAGGCCACGCCCACCACCTACAGGCCACGCCCTTTCCGCTCTCCCCCTCTATAAACAATGTGTTTCCCCCGGTCGCGCAGCGGACGGGCGCAGCGGGTGCGCCGTCAGCGCGCCAAAGGCGCGCCAAAGGCAAGCCCGTCTGCGCCAGTCCGCGACCGGCAGGGACCAGGGGCCACGGACCCTGCCCATTCCTTAACCTATACCCCAGCCCAACTCCTGTCCTTTAATACAGGTTAGCACATTGACCCTCTTTTGTTTCAGCGCATTATCGCTCTGGACATTTCATCCCCATTAGCTTCACTACCCTTACATACGCCATCTTCCCCTTGGCCTCAGACTTCTCCCATCCCGGTCCCTCCTCGCCTCTCCTCTTCTAGCACGGCCACTGCCTACCTGCTCAATACTAGATCTGCAGGTAGACATCAGCTGGAGATTTTTAATTTACTGGACACTGACTCCCCTGATCTTCTTTTTCTTACGGAAACTTGGTTCTCTACTGATTCCCTTCCTGATCTTCTCTCCGCCCTCCCCGACTCTAACTACGCTCTTCGGGCGGATCGTCCCGCTGGAAAACTCGGGGGGGGAGTGGCGATGATCATCCGTTCCAGCCTCCAGTTTCAGCCTCTTTCCTATCCTCCCATGTGTGGAGTAGATTTTCTAGTTGCCCGTTCAGTTAATCTTAGTGCTCCCCTTACCGTAGCCCTTTTCTACCGCCCTCCGCAGTATATGTCCTCCTTTATTCCTGCTCTGCAGGAACTTCTGGCTACGCTCGTTGTCAATAATTCCTCTGTGCTTCTTCTGGGGGACTTTAATTATTGGCCGGGCGACCCCAGAGAAGACTCGTCTTCTAAGGATTTTTCTGCGACCCTTCAGTCTCTTAATTTTTACCCACACATACACTCCCCCACCCATATTCACGGTCACGTCTTGGACCAAATTTGGTCAGCTAACTGTCCCATTCTCCCCCCCACCGTCCTTCCTTGCACTTGGTCTGATCATTCATTGATCTCTTTCTCCATTGAGCTCGGAACGCAAGAGAGGCCCCCCTACCTAAAAACATCATGGCCCGAAATTGGAACCGGGCGGACCTTGATTCTCTGTGTATCTCCCTTGCTTCCTCTGGCCCAGACCTATGCAACCTTCCTATTGACCATCAAATAGACGCCGTGAATCACTGGCTGTCCTCTTCCTGCGAATTAGTCGCCCCCCTTAGGAAAGTTAAGACCTGTCGCCCCCATGACGCCCAAAAATGGTTTTCAGACTAGCTAAAAATCCTCAAACTGGACCTTAGACGCTCTGAACGTCATTGGAGGCGCAAATACTGCCCTGTCCTGCGAGCTAAATACAAAACACTTTTGGCGAGCTATAAAAAAGTCATTCTGCGAGCCAAAACCATTCACTTCTCGGAGAGAATTTCCCTCTCAGCTAATAAACCTAAGGAGATTTTCTCTATAGTTCGCAACCTTGTTGCATCCAACAGAGCCAATTTGAACATTATTCCTTCCCAAGACCTCTGCCTTTCTCTTAATGACTTCTTCCTGGAGAAGATCGCCAAGATCAAATCTAATATTCCCTCTGTCTCTCCCTCCCCCCTTTCTTCTGCCCCCTCTCTGTCCTCTATTCCTCTTAATCAGTTCCCCCTATCTCCTTGGATGCTTTCTTGGCTCTACTCCAGAAAGTGAAGTCCGGTTCCCCTGCCGACTGTGTGCCAGCTCGCATTTTGAAAGTACTCTTTACCCATTGCCCTGATCCTCCTCTCTCTCTTCTTAATTCTTCCATTTCCTCTGGTTCAGTCCCTAATTACTTTAAATCCGCTATAGTTCGTCCTATTTTAAAAAAACCTGGTCTAGACCCTTCCCTCCCCTCTAACTTTAGGCCTATTTCCCTTCTCCCTTACCTCGGAAAGATCTTGGAGAGCTACATCACCTCTTGTCTCTCCTCTTATATCGAGGACAACCACCTCCTGGCTTCCCACCAAGCGGGCTTCTGACCGGCTCATTCCAAGAGTCAGTTGTCTTGTCCGTCTTGGACGAGCTAAAGAGTAAGGCAGATTCTAACTTGCCCCAAGCCTTGGTGCTCCTCGATCTGTCCGCTGCGTTTGACACGGTCGACCATGCCATCCTTCTCGACCGTGTCTGCGCAGCGGGCGTTCGGGGCACGGCCCTCTCTTGGCTCGCCTCCTTTCTTAAAGATCGGACTCAGGCGGTACACCTTTCTTGCCACTCCGCCCCTTCCCGCTTGGTCCCCCGGGAGTTCCCCAAGGCTCCTCCCTGTCCCCATCTCCTTTTCAACCTTTATATCCATCCCCTTATTCTTTCCCTCCTTGATATGGGGGTCTTCGTGTATAACTACGCGGATGACCTCCAGCTTGTTTTTTACCTTTCTTCTCCCCTGCACTCTCTATCCAAACTCCACTCCACCCTGGTCTTTATTTCAGATTGGATGAATCGGAATCAGCTGAAGCTCAATCTGGACAAGACGCAGCTGGTCCTGACTGGCCCTACCCCTTCCCCTTGGTCGACCGCCTTTTGGCCTTCCACCTCTGGCCCTCCACCTTTACCAGCGGCCTCGGCAAAGACCTTGGGTATTAAAGTCAGTCGGGACCTCTCTATGCATGCCCAGATGAGCTCGGTTGTCTCCTCCTGTTTTCTTTCTCTCCGAATCATCCGAAAGGTGTCCCGTTTCTCTTCTTCTGACGCCCTTAAGCTCATTATCCTGGCAATGATTCTTTCCCGTCTCGATTACGGGAACAGCCTGTACGTGGGCATCCAAGCGTATGAACTTCGCCACCTACAGGCTGTTCAGAATCAGGCCGCCTGCCTCATCCTCCACCTCCTTAAGTCTTCCCACATTACCCCCGTTCTGAAAGCACTTCATTGGCTCCCCATCTCTCAGAGATCCCTCTTTAAGATGGGTTGTCTGGTTTTCATGGCTCGGGCCCGCATTGGCCCAGCCTTTATTAACTCACTCATCACTCCCTACACCCCCAACCGTTCCCTCCGTTCCTCTAATCAGTTCCTTTCCAATGTACCCCGGTTTCGTAGATCTAAAACCGGTGGCACTAGATTCTCTGTTTTGGGTCCCTCTTTCTGGAACAGTCTCCCTCTACCGATCAGATCCATCACTATCTACTCCCAATTTCGCAAAGCCTTAAAAACCCATTTGTTTTCTATTGCATATTCCCGCTAAACAGTTTTGGCTTCTCCCATCTCACTCAGCTCTCACCTCTAGCGCCAGGAAGCCGCTTGGTCACAGTGCGCTCTATTAAGAACCTTTTTTCATTTCATTTTTCATCAGAGCTAATCATTAGAGGATACCAATTACACCAACAGCTTCACAAGAACAAACCGCAGTGATTGAGTTTATATTGACTAACATCTAAGTTGCAGTGTTTCAGAATAATTGAAAAATCTGGGTTCTCGGTCCAGTTACTCAGTGTCACCTTCAAGTTTCTTGTAAATATGTGGGATAGTCATATTCTTTAATGCACATTCTAAACAATTTGTAAAGTTTCCATCTTAAATCTTAGAATTAAGAGTGGGGGGCGCTTATATATTAAGAGTTGAAGAGAATTTAATAGTTTTTGGCACTGTGAAAAGGCAGAACTCAGAGTAAAAACAGTGCCTGATTCAACAGAGGAAGACATCAATTAAGAATTGCACTGGAAGCAGTCATTCAGATGCACGACTAAGTTTGACAAGATATCTTGCTCATAACAATACTACAGACATTTGTTAGTTATCACATACCTGGTAATGGTATGCACTCTTGATTCCTGGGCTCCCACTGACAGTTCTGGTCCATGGCACAACTCTTACAGCTGGTTTTCTTAATGCAGTGATACCCTGGCTTGTCTTTTGTGCAGTTATCACACTTAGTAATGGGACCCTAAAAAAAAGGTCAAAAAATGTAATTTTCCTAATTAATTTAATATAGAATGGTGTATGGGAAGATGCTTCTTAGAGTAACTCCTTCTCATCATTTTAACAGTAACCACAATGTGATGACTGGATTAGTTGTAGTAATCCCCTCAGTGCATTTCTCTGCCAAGACTTTTTTCTGCAGTGCTAGTTTTCTTTCTTTTAAGTCATTCACCGCACTTAACATTAACCCTGACACTAACACTGTTAACACATTTTTAAGCCATCAAGCAATACATTCTCTCAAAAATAAGGCAGTCTTTTGATTAGCAGCTCACACCTGAGCACTGTCCGTTTATTACACTTTGTCAAAGTGTGGTCACGGTGATTTCTAACCACAGGCTAATTCTACTTGGGGCCGAAAACAGATGGATACGGACTATTCCAAAACTGACACAGAGAAATGACCCACAGTGCCTCATTCTCCGTTCTAGGCCACAGAAAACAATATCTCATTTAAGTGAGAGCATTTGATGAGTGGGTATCATCAACGAGGAAAGGTCACAGTAAAGGAACTACTCTTACTGGTAAGCTATCACTTACACTACCAATATAGGGTAAAATAAATAAAAACATCACAATTTATAAAAACGTTTAGTAGATGAAGGAATGCACCTCCACACAGAAGCTTTAAATATATCAATAACTGGAATGTTAGATAAAAAAAACGGTCCTGGCTCCCTATCCTTGCTTTAAATGAACTTTAGACCTACCAGGCAACTATGTGTTTCAAAACATGGAACAAGAATTCATTCAAAAAGCATCTCATTTGGGTTGGGGAAGGGGTATTAGAGGGGCGGACACCTCGGGAGTGGTGGCGGGCAGGCACTTGGAGAGCCTAGGACTCTGGCAATGGTGCCGTGGTGAACAAGATAGCGGTTGGCGACTGACGACACTCGTGGAGTGCAGAGGCACTGGATATATAGGAGGGAGGCCGTTGGGGGTTAGAGCCGTCACGCCTTGGCGTAGTCCTAGCATCGGATCCCAGCAGTGGCCTGCGTTGAGAGCTGGGATGATGACCGCCACAAAGTGAGGGTGCAAGGTGGCCTGCACCAAAAGAAGTGTGCATCAGTGGATGAGCCTCCCGGGAAGAGATTGCTGCTTTCCATTCCTGCACGCCCATCAGCCATAAGCCACCAGGAATGTGGTCCTGGAGCATAGAATTGTGACGAGACCAGCTGGAATTTGCCCTGGACGGCAGCTGGAATTTGCCCTGGAAGGCTGCTGATGTCCTAAGTCCAAGAGGAGTAATGGTCATGGGTCCTGCAACAGGAGACATGGAGGGGACCTGTGGTTGCACAGTCGGTGAGCAGGGGGTGCTCGTGCCTGCGGGTTGGTCACTGCGTCCTGCCGGGGGGGTGACCTCCTCGCTTTGAGGTCAGGTTGCGGGGAACAGCTCAGGTCAGGTGGTGACAGACCTACAACTTCACAGGTGGGTGACAGATGGGCAATGTTGTCAGGATTTTCAGAAGATTCAGCGGGTGATTTTGCCGCATTACAGGAGGACCCGGAAGAGTTAGAATTACCAGAAGTTACGCAGATGACTATAGACATAAGTTGAGGACTGAGGAGGCTCATTTCAGTTGCTGGGACAGCAGACGCCTTGAGCATTGGGAAAGCAGGTAGTTCTAGATCTGCTGATTGAGGTTGTTGGGAGGGGGGTGGCCATACCAAAGGGCAGCGCAGACACAGGCACATACACATACACATGGCTCTCCCATCATGGCGGTACAATTAAAACCTGGTACAACCCTGGGGTTAACCATCAAGGTCTCTCCTGGAACATTAATAGCCTGGGAAACAAGCTGAAAAGGGGGAAGGGGTAGTGTGGACATATCTGGCTGGACACGATCCTGATACCCTGGTTCAGGAAACCCATCTTGGGGGTAATAATTGCAGGGTCCTTTCCCATGGGAGATTTAACCTACTGGTTCATACAGGGTTCTCCCCAGCTTCCAGGAGGGTGGGAATTCTTGTTTTCAGGTCCCTCCTGCTGCAGGTCACCCATTCATGGTTGGATGAGTTGGGGTGTCTAGTGGCAGTGAGCGGGAGATAGAATGTTGAGACTGTATTACTAGCATCATGGCACTTCTCCGCAAGGCTCCAAATAGCAACACTGGGGAAACTGGGTGATGGGTTGCAAAAACCCAAGAGGCCTTGCTGCTCGTTGGAGGGGATCTCAACCTAACATTACAAGGTCATCTAGAAAGGGTGATGATCTTGGGTGACAGACCAAGGACGGAACGCGCCTGGCAGCTTTTCTTAACTTTAGGGGGATGGTTGAAAATACCCCAGGAGACAATATTCCTATGCATCCAAGTCCATGCGCTACCAGTCCAGCTTAGATTATCTCTTGGTGCTGTGTCCTCAGTTGAGGAGCTTTGGGGGCACCATGCTTCTACCGAAAGGCATTTCTGACCGCTCACCAGTGGTCACACACATGTTAATGTCTATACCAGAGTAGAGGGACAAATGGGAACTCGACTAGACCCAGAGGCAAGTCATGGGCTAGAGAGGAGACTACAGAGACCAAAAAATCAGAGGCACTGACACAGATGAAAGGGGGTAGATACCCTAGCCCGATAGGTCGGCCACTCCATGAGCTCTTGCCGAGTTTGTTACAACTAATTTAACAAAAGGTCCCGACTGAGATGGGTCTAGCACTCATGAGTGGTGGCAGCAACAAACAAAACAGGTGAAGAAAGTAAAACATTTGATTCCAAAATCCCCAAAGGCATGGTCCCCAAATATGTTGAGGGTAATGATTTCAAAACTTGCTTTACAGCCTTTGAGAGGGCTTGGAAAATGAGGACATTACGCCAGCGATACTAGGGTTCTCTACAGAAGACTACAGAATTAAGTTTTGGGAGACTTGCAAAACTCAAGTAAGTCCTGGGTGGATTTTGTTCACTTCTCGGTCAAAACACTAGGTGGCTGGTTGAGGGACACAAGGTGCAAGACTATTAGGGCTCAAAAATTTGATAATGAAAGAGCATCTGTAGAGTAATTGTACTTCAGAAAAACTGCAGTAGTACTTAGTGGATTTAAAGTTAGTCTCTCCCTAAGAGCTAGGGAAGAAGGCTGACCAGTGGGTCAAAACAAAATTGTCCAGAAAGACCCATGGTGGGGTGGCCAAAAGGCTGCTCCCATTCACACACACACACCCTTCCTGCCGGAAATGTGTGGCACACAAAGGGGAAAATCCTAAAGAGTCTTCCAAAGACCCCCAAACACCAGTTCAGGAGGGCAGACCCAGAGACACTTGCCAATCAACAGGTGGGTACCAGGGTAAAAACTGAGATCCCAAGAAGTATTGGTGCCATTATCTTAAGCAGAATGGTCACCAAACTGGGGAATTTTCCTGCCCCAAAAAGGCTTACACTAGTCAAAACACCTTCAGGGTTGTTAGTCTCCAGATGAGATCCTTGGTGTGCCCTGACCAGGACAGAGAAAACTCTGAAGCTACATTAATCTCAAAGGGAAGGATAAACCTAGCAACCCTGGCTGGCTGTCCCTGGAACCTGGAAAAATACAGACACTAGCCACATATCAATGGGGTTGAAGTAGAAGCTCTAAAAGATACAGGTGCAAGTATCACCACGGTGAATGAAAAACTGATATCCTCACAACAGTACTTAAGTAGACATACATATCCAATTATTGAGGCTTAAAACACTGTCAAGGTTCATCGATTGGCTATGGTGACTGTGGAATGGGAAGGGATTACTGGCCTAAAGAAGGTGCATCTGTGTCCTCTGCAATTCCAGTAAAATGACTGCTAGCTAGTGAGACCTCAGCATAGTCTGAGGGAGAGATGAGAACTCATGGATTCATACTGGGAATACCTGAATGGGTGTGAGGAAACTAGAGCACAAAGCAAAGACCAGGGTGAAAAAGAGGTTTTGGTGCCTGGAGTAATGACCAAATCATCCAAGAGAACAGGCACGAAAGGCTGGGAAAACAACTTCCACTGCGACAAGCTCGGGTCTCCTCTCCTCAGGGAGAAGTCCAGTCAGCCTTTGAGGAAACTGAGCCACAGGAGCTTGGGCCTTACACAGCAGGGGAACCATCTTCTGTTCTGTACGCTGGTCTTAATGGAACTGTCAACGCGGCCGGCCAATTAGGGTTGTAGTTGGCATGCTGTGTATTGATTTTGTATGCTGCCAATTAAAAAAGATTTAATCCTAAAACTTGGAGTAAGTTAGTCACCCACTTCTATGGGGCAGATATGTACCAGAAAGTGAAGGAGTTCGGCAGCTCCTGTGTTATCTGTCAAGCCAATAGCAAGACGGGTAGCAAACTAAAGGCCCCCTTAACTCCACGACCAGTGGTTGGGGTTCCCTTTGAAAGGGTAGGTATTTATATTGATGGTCCCCTTGACCATCAAACAGCATCAGGAAACAGATTCATACTGGTGGTGATTGATCGTGCCTCCAGGTGTTCTGAAGCAATTCCCCTTATGACTGTCACAAATGTATGACGTTACAACGCATACATTTACATCGCATGACTTTACAAAGGAGTTTTTACACAGCAACATCCCTTAAAACGCATAAATTTACATTGCATGCCATTACAACAAATTTTTTAAAACTACATTTACAACGCATTCATTCGCCATCTTACTTGAGTCTTGCATATGGACTTGAGGTATCCAAACAGGGCGATGGTGGCCCAAAGGTAAGAATCTATGAAAGCCCACTCACTTCTCACTTCTAAGATCACCAGAGGTCTCAATGCTGTCACTAATACAGAAGCACACCATATTCCAAGGGCTGATGTACTAATGGACAGGTTGGGTGCAGCTAGGTTTCGCAGTATTTTTGATTGGACATCAGGGTACTGGAAAATTGGTCTTACCCCAGGAGCAACATAAAAACAGCATTCTTGACCTCAGATGGACATAAACAGTTTACTGTAATGGCCTTTGGTTCAAAGATTGCTTCTGCCACATTTTAATGGTTGGAGAACAAAGTCCTGGCCGGGCTGGAGTCTTAAAGTGCAGCACATTCTGACGATACTGCTGCCAATAACACCACTTGGCAGGATCACCCGATCCACCTTGGAAAGGTCCTTGAGGCCCTGCAAAAAGCAGGGCTCACTTTCAAGGCGAGCAAGTGCCAGATAGGGCAGGACTCAGTTGTATAATTGGGCCACCTTGTAGGTGGAGGCGAAGTTATACCCTTATAGCTCAAGATCCAGACTATTCTGGACTAGTGGGTTTCAACAACCCAAACTCAAGTCAGGGCATCCCTAGGCTTGACTGGATACTACAGGAGGTTTGTGAATGGGTGTGGTACTATTGTGGACCCCTCACAGGACTGACCTCCAAGAAACAACCCGAGAAAGTAAACTGGACAGTGAGCTTTCAAAAGGCTTTTTACACTCTGAAGGAAGCAATGTGCTTAGCACACATTTTAAAAGCTCTAGATTACACAAAGCAGTTCATTGTGCAGACAGATACCTCTAAGCACGGGATAGGAGCAGTCCTATCACAGACCAAAGATAATGGCCAGGACCAGCCTGATGCTTTTATTACCAGAGAACAGGGTAGAGGGAAGCCTTTGCTGCCCTTTCATCCCGGAAGAACCTGAGATCAAGCCTGTTTGACACTTACTTCCTTGTACAAACTGACCGCAGGCCTCTCACATGGCTGAAGCACATGAAGGGGGGGAAATTGTAAACTATTAAGGTGGCCCATCTCGCTACAGGGAATGAACGTTGCAATGGAACACAGACCTGGGACTGAATGTCAATGCAGATGCAGATGGCCTTTCCAGGTTCTTCCACCAATAAAGACTCTCTTGGCAAAGATTAGTCTCATTGCCTTTTGTTTGGAGTTGTGGGGGGAGGGGGGAATGTGGGATAGTGCCCCTTTTTGACATGGTCACCCCCATTTTTTTGCCCTAGTACTGATGCTTTTCGACAAAGTGCTGTGGGTCCCAGCTAACTAGGCCCCAGTGCCCTTTCTCTTCAATCAAGTAAAATGTGTAACTGTAACCCAACTGGCAAGGGCTTTTTCACCCCTGTAAGTCCCTAGTAAATGGTACCCCTTGTACCTGGGGCCTTGGTACTAAAGAGGCTCCCTTTAGGCTGCAGCATGTATTATGCCTCCTAATGGGGGCCCATACAAAAACTGCAGGAAGCCTGCCATTTTTTTGAGGATGCGTGAAATGATGCAAACCAGTTTGAAAACCCGACATGGCACACTCCGTGTGCCATGCCAAAATAAATTGCATATACTATATGTAAGTCACCACTACAGCAGGCCTTAGAGCCATAAGGCAGGGTGAACTATACTATATGTGAGGGCACATCTGCATGAGCAGATGAGCCCCTGTGATGTCTGGTTCCTTTACTAGATAGTGCAAGTGATCAGGCAGGCAACTTAATGACAAGTACTGGGCACTGGTTATGGAATATGCTACTTACCAGTATGCATCTGTTCTTGGCATAGAGGGCTGCAGAGTGGTACATTTATGAATAGATCGCCATCTGGTGTTGGGCTCGGATGATTGCACTTGTTTTTCTCTTGGAGAAGTCTTTTGTCGTCACGAGACCGATGACTCCTCCTTTGGGTGCTAGTGCGCATGGGCATCGGCTCCATCCTTAGATTGTTTTGCCATAGTAGGGTTAGATGGAGTAGTGTAATAGAATACAGAAAGAGATGCCCATGTAAATGTATCTAAATAAGATAGTGTTGGAACAGACACAGGTTTCCGGGGAGGCAGGGAGGGCATGTACCACTCTGCAGCCCTCTATGCCAAGAACAGATGCATACTGGTAAGTAGCATATTCCGTTCAAGGCATATGGGCTGCAGATGGTACATTTATGAATAGACTATACAGCAGTTACCTCCCTAGCGGTGGTCACCCGTGTCTGTTGCAACCGTCTGAAATAAAGTTTTTAATACAGCTTGGCCCACTCTGGCTTGTTGTGTTGCCTGCACATCAACACAGTAGTGTTTTGTGAAGGTATGCGGTGTAGACCATGTTGCTGCTTTGCATATGTCATCTAGGGGAATGTTTCCTAAGAATGCCATAGATGCCCCTAGTTTACGTGTAGAATGAGCTCTAGGAGGAACAGTTAATGTTCTCTTTGCTTTTATGTAACATATCTGTATACATTTTACAATCCATCTGGCAATTCCTGCTTTAGAGATTGGATTGCCCTTATGTGTTGGGGAAAACGCTACAAATAGTTGTTTAGTTTTCCTGAAATTTTGTGTTCTTTCTATGTAGTACAATATTGCCCTTTTGACATCTAATATAAGTAGGGCCCTTTCTGCTACCGTCTGTGGTTTTGGGAAAAAGACTGGTAGTTCCACTGGTTGATTGATGTGAAATGCTGAAATTACTTTAGGCAAGAACTTTGGGTGTGTTCTAAGAACCACTTTATTCTGGTGTAACTGTAGGAATGGTTCCTGTATTGTCAATGCCTGTAATTCACTCACTCTCCTGAGGGAGGTAATGGCTATAAGGAAGGCCACCTTCCATGTAAGGAATTGTATTTCACACCTATGCATAGGTTCGAAAGGTGGTCCCATTAGTCTGGTGAGTACTATGTTAAGATTCCAGACCGGGGAAGGTGGCAATCTTGGTGGAATGACTCAAGGCTCTGTTTGCTGGCACTCTAAACAGGGATAGATGTTGCCTGTTATGTAGGTACGCTGCTATAGCTGCTAGATGTACTCTAATAGATGTGTAAGCAAGGTTACATTGCTGCAAGTGTAGTAAGTAGCAAATAATATTTTTTGTTGATGCGTCTAGAGGGTTGATGTTGTTACTGGTACAGTATACAGCAAACCTTTTCCACTTTGCTGCATAGCATGCTCTGGTGGTAGGACGTCTTGCTTGCTTAATGATCTCCATACAGTTTGGAGGTAGATCTAAGTATCCAAATTCTAAGATCTCAGGAGCCAGATCGCTAGGTTCAGTTGTTTGGGATCTGGGTGCATTATTTCTCCATGGTTCTGTGTAAGGTGCATGGGTGAAATTCTTAGTTTTTGGTGTGGCACTTGTGAGAGTTGCAGGAGCGTGGTGAACCACGGCTGCCGTGCCCACGTGGGTGCTACTAGTATCATGGTCATTGAGTGTTGTTGCAGTTTTCGAACCACTAATGGAATTAGTGGGAGAGGGGGAAAAGCGTATGCAAATTTGTTGGACCAATTTATCCATAACGCATTGCCCTGCGACAGGTGGTGTGGGTACCTGGATGCGAAGCTTTGGCATTTTGCGTTCTGATGAGTGGCAAAGAGATCTATCTCTGGTTGTCCCCATCTTTGGAAGAATGGCTGCAGTATTTGGTCGTGCAGTTCCCATTCGTGTATTTGTTCTGACTGTCTGCTTAAGATGTCTGCCATCTGATTTTGAACTCCTGGTAGATGTTCGGCTAATAGATAGATGTTTTGAGGAATGGCCCATCTCCAAATTTCCTGCGCTAGTCTGGATAGTTGGAGAGAGTGCGTCCCCCCCTGTTTTTGAATATAATACATTGCTGTCATGTTGTCTGTTTTGATCAGGACTGCTTTGTTGAGAATGTGCATTTGAAAGGCTTTTAATGCTAGGAACACTGCTAGTAGTTCTAGATGGTTGATGTGCAGTCTTTTTCCCTGTACACTCCATCTTCCCTGTACTGTATATTTCTCCATATGCGCTCCCCATCCGGTGAGCGATGCATCCGCTGTTAGTATCACTTGTGGAATTGGTTCTAGGAACGACCGCCCTTTGGAAATGTTTGTTGTATTCCACCACTTCAGAGAGCGGTGTGTGCGGTCGTCTACCAACACCCGATCTGTAATCTGTCCTTGAGCCTGATTCCACTGTGTCGCTAAGCATTCTTGCAGCGAAAGCATTTGTAGTCTGGCATATGGTATTAGCAGTATGCAGGATGACATCATCCCTAATAGCTGCATGAACACTCGCGCTGTTAGTGAGTGTTGTGGTTGAAATCTTTGAATCAATGTAAGCATTGTTTGAATCCTGACTGGATTGGGGTATACTTTGGCTTTCTCTGTGTCTATAGTAGCCCCTAGATATTGTTGAACTTTCTTTGGTTGCAGGTGGGATTTTGTGTACTTCACCGTAAACCCTAGCTGGTGCAGCAACTGAATTGTCTTTTGTGTGTTTTGAAGACATTCTTCTTGTGACTTGGCCTTTATTAGCCAGTCGTCCAAGTAAGGGAAGACATGTATTTGTTGCCTTCTTAGGTGAGCTGCAACCACTGCTAGGCATTTTGTGAACACTCTTGGCGCTGTTGTGACCCCAAATGGAAGGACTTTGAATTGATAATGTTGTCCTTCTACAACAAACCTGAGGTATTTCCTGTGGGCTTTGTGAATTGGGATATGAAAGTAAGCGTCTTTTAGATCCAGTGTAGAAAGAAAGTCCCCTTTCTTCAGTAAAGGAAGTACTTGTTGGAGCGTGACCATGTGGAAATGTTCCGAATTTATGTATGCATCGAGAGGTCTGAGGTCTAGTATTGGCCTTAGAGACCCGTCTTTCTTGGGAATTAGGAAGTATAGAGAGTATACTCCTGTTCCTTGTTGGAGATTTGGAACCTTCTCTATGGCATGCTTTTGAAGTAGTGATAGTACTTCCTGTTTTAACAGTGTTAGGTGATCTTGACTCATTGGACGCTGTTTGGAGGGGATGTTTGGTGGAGTAGCTGTGAGTTCCAAGCAATAACCATGTTGGATAATTTGTCGCACCCACCTGTCTGATGTGATGTTTTCCCAGACAGGTAGGAACTGTGATAGGCGTCCCCCGGCCGGTGTTATAGGGTCTGGGGGAGCTGTATGAAGTCACTGTTTTGGAGTTGGAGAGTTGTGGTTGTTGTTGTTTCCGCGACCTCTACCCTTGTTGTGGTTACCTCTGTAACTGCCTCTAGAATTACCTCTGGGTGATGTTGGTGTAAAAGCGGTTGATTGCTGGCTTGTACCTGTATTCTTGGATCCACCTCTATAGGTGGACCTACGAAAGGAACCTCTTTGAGTTGGCTGCTGCAATGCTCCCATTGATTTAGCCGTTTGTGTCTTTTTTCATCTTTTCTAAGGCCTCATCTGTCCCTGAGCCGAAAAGTGTTTTCTCATCAAAAGGCTGGTTCAATAAGGATGTTTGTACCTCTTGTTTGAACCCTGAGATTCTGAGCCATGCATGTCTTCTTAGCATGACGCTTGTGTTTATGGATCTTGCTGCAGTGTCTGCTGCGTGTAGGGCGCACTTAATGGAAGTATTGAATATGCTACTTACCAGTATGCATCTGTTCTTGGCATGTAGGGCTGCTAACATTCATATCTTAGCATTAGATCGCCGCCTAGTGTTGGGCTCGGATGATTGCACATTGTTGTCCTGGAAGAGTCTTCGAAGTATCCTGAGATAGGTGGCTCCTCCCCTGGACTACAGTGCGCATGGGCATCGGCTCCATCCCCAGATTGTTTTTCGCCATTGTGGCAGAAGATGGAGTGAAAGTGTAAAGGATGTCCATGCTAATGAATAAATACAATAGTATATCTGCAGCTGCGACAGGCACCGGGGAGGAGGGCGGGCGATATGAATGTTAGCAGCCCTACATGCCAAGAACAGATGCATACTGGTAAGTAGCATATTCAGTTCGAGGCATGTGGGCTGCTAAATTCATATCTTAGCATAGAATACATAGCAGCCCCTCCATCAGCGGCGGTTGCCCGTGCCAGCTGCAGAAACCTGAAAAAGTGTCTTGAGAACAGCCTGTCCCACAGCTGCTTGCTGCTTGGAGTGCACATCAACACAGTAGTGTTTTGTGAAGGTATGTGGTGTGACCCACGTGGCTGCTCTGCAAATATCCTCTAAAGGAATGTTCCCTAGGAAAGCCATGGATGCCCCCAGTTTGCGTGTGGAGTGCGCTCTGGGGGGTATTGTTAAAGTGCGCTTGGCTTTTTGATAACATATCTGGATGCACTTAACAATCCACCTGGCTATCCCTGCTTTGGAAATTGGGTTGCCTTTGTGTTGTGGTGCGAAGGCAACAAAGAGTTGTTTTGTCTTTCTAAAGGGTTGTGTTCTGTCTATGTAGTACATCAACGCCCTCCGTACATCTAAGGTATGGAGCATTCTTTCCGCCACCGTTTGCGGGTTTTGAAAGAATGCTGGTAAGTCAATAGTTTGGTTAAGATGAAACTGTGACACCACCTTAGGAAGGAATTTAGGGTTAGTGCGTAGCACTACCCTATTTGGGTGAATTTGAATGAACGGCTCTTGTATGGTGAGCGCTTGCAGCTCACTGACACGCCTCAGAGACGTAATAGCTATTAGAAAGGCAACTTTCCACGTAAGGAATTGGAGCTCACACGAGTGCAGTGGCTCAAATGGTGGCCCCATCAGTCTGGTGAGAACGACGTTGAGGTTCCACACCGGAGCTGGTGGTGTTCTTGGGGGAATGACTCTCTTCAGACCTTCAAGGAAGGCTTTAATGGCGGGCACTCTGAAGACAGAGAGGTGCTGCCTGTTCTGAAGATAAGCCGCTATGGCTGAGAGATGTATCCTAATGGAAGTGTACGCCAGATTGCACTTGTAGAGATGTAGCAGATAGCAGATGATGTCGGGTATAGATGCATCTAGTGGGTTGATGTCATTGGACGTACAGTAGATGACAAAACGCTTCCACTTAGCAGCATAGCATGCTCTAGTAGTTGGTTTCCTCGCCTCCTTGATGATACTCATGCATTCTGGAGGTAGGTTAAGGTATCCAAACTCTAGGACTTCAGGAGCCAGATCGCCAGGTTGAGCTGTTGTGGATCTGGATGCTGAATGTCTCCATGGTTCTGCGTCAAAAGACTGGGCGTGAGGCGCAGTCTTTGATGCGGCACCACTGAGAGTTCGAGGAACGTGGTGTACCAAGCCTGTCGTGCCCACGTTGGAGCAACCAGGATGAGAGTCATGGAGTGCTGCCTTAGCTTTCTTGCAACCAGCGGTATTAGAGGGGCTGGCGGAAAAGCGTATGCAAATTTGCCTGACCAGTTCATCCATATCGCATTCCCCTGCGACTGTGGGTGAGGGAACCTGGCGGCAAAGAGTCGGCATTTTGCGTTCTCCTTTGTTGCGAACAGGTCTATCTCCGGATGACCCCACTGCTGGAAGTACGGGTGGAGAACAGAAGGGTGTATCTCCCACTCGTGCATCTGATGGCTGTATCTGCTGAGCAGATCCGCCATCTGATTGTCCTTGCCCGGGAGGTGTTCTGCCATGAGGAAAATGTTCCTCTGAATGGCCCACTTCCACATGCTCTGAGCCAGATGAGACAGCTGTGGCGAGTGGGTGCCCCCCTGTTTTTGAATGTAGTACATCGCGGTCATGTTGTCCGTCCGGACTAGCACGACCTTGTTGCTCAGATGTACAATGAAGGACTTGAGCGCCATGAAGATTGCCATCAGTTCCAGATAGTTGATGTGCATCTTCTGTTGCTGCGTCGTCCATAGTCCCTGCACTGTGTAAGTGAGCACATGAGCTCCCCATCCCTGGAGAGATGCGTCCGTCGTCAGGACAATCTGCGGCACGGGCTCGTGGAACAGTCGGCCCTTGCAAAGGTTGTGTGGAGTCCACCAATGCAGAGAGTCGTATGCCCGACTGGTAACCAACACTAGGTCTGTCAATTGCCCACGAGCCTGTGTCCACTGATTCGCTAAGCACTCCTGGAGCGGGCGCATATGTAACCGTGCGTGAGGGACTATGAAGATGCAGGAGGCCATCATGCCTATCAACTGCATGAACACTCTCGCTGGCAGGGAGTGTCTTGGTCGGAATCGTTGGATCAGTGACTGAATGCTGTCGATTCTGACTTGGTTTGGCTGAGCCATGGCTGTCAGGGTGTTGATTGTAGCACCCAGGAACTGCCGGACATGTGCCGGCTGAAGATGCGATTTTGGGTAATTTAGGGAGAAACCCAGATCGTGAAGAAGGTGAATTGTAGTCGACATGTCTGCGGCGCACTGTTGCTCTGACTTGGCTTGTACGAGCCAGTCGTCTAGGTAGGGGTAGACATGGATATTCTGCCTCCTGAGGTGCGCCGCCACTGTCGCTAGACACTTGGTGAACACCCTCGGGGCCGTAGTGACTCCGAAGGGTAGGACTTTGAACTGGTAGTGCCTGCCTTGAATAGTGAACCTGAGGTATTTCCTGTGTGACGGGTGTAGTGGAATGTGGAAATAAGCATCCTTGAGATCTAAGGTCGCTAAGAAGTCTCCCTGGTTTAGCAAGGGAAGAATCTGCTGCAGTGTAAGCATATGGAAATGCTCTGACAGTATGTACAGGTTGAGGGGACGTAGATCGAGAATGGGCCTGAGAGAACCGTCCTTCTTTGGAATAAGGAAGTACAGGGAATATACCCCTGTGCCTTCCTCCCCCACCGGCACGAGCTCGATTGCGCCTTTTTGCAGCATCGCCACCACTTCCTGCTGCAATAAGTGCAAGTGCTCTGCGGACATAGGCCTTTGCCTCGGTGGGATGTTGGGTGGAGTGGATTTCAGCTCTAGGCAATAACCATACTGGATTAGTTGTCGCACCCACCTGTCTGTGGTGATGTTTCTCCAGACGGGCAGGAACTGCTGCAGTCTCCCCCCGACAGGTGTTATGTGGTCGGGGGGCAGTGACAGAAAGTCACTGTTTGCTTGGAGTAGAGGTGCGGGAGCTGTTGTTTCCTCTGCCGCGACCTCTGTTGCTGTTATTCCTATAACCTCCCTTGTTCTGTTTAGTGAACGAGGATTGCGCCCCACCTTTGGAGAACTGGGATTGTTGACCCATCTGTCCTCTGGTGACTCCACGTGCACCTGAGCGACGAAAATTGCTGCCACGAAACTGTTGGGACTGCAGGGCCCCCATAGACTTAGCAGTTTCCGTGTCCTTCTTTATTTTCTCTAGGGTGGTGTCAACATCCGGACCAAACAGACTATCAGGATTGACTGGCTGATTCAGAATTGTTGTTTGAATATCCTGCT
Organism: Lissotriton helveticus; assembly: GCF_964261635.1. Classification (NCBI taxonomy): domain Eukaryota; kingdom Metazoa; phylum Chordata; class Amphibia; order Caudata; family Salamandridae; genus Lissotriton; species Lissotriton helveticus. The sequence goes on along the minus strand of NC_136060.1, from coordinate 473,316,997 downwards.
TAAACCCTGAGATGCGGAGCCAGGCTTGTCTTCTCAGCATAACGCTAGTGTTGATAGCCCTAGCAGCTGTGTCCGCAGCGTCAAGTGCACACTTGATGGCTGCGTTTGATATTAGCTTACCCTCCTCAATAAGCATTTTGGTGCCTTCTTGGAACTGTGGGGGCAGGTGTTGTATAACCTGTTCTAGGGTGTCGTAGTGCGCCCTATCATAACGCGCCAGGAGCGCCTGTGTATTTGCGATGCGCCAAAAGTTTGCCGCCTGTGCAGCCACTCTTTTGCCTCCTGCCTCAAGCACTTTGGACTCCTTATCCGGGGGAGGAGCTTCACCCGTTGTCTGGGAGTTGGCACGTTTCCTGGCATTGGCAACCACAAGAGAGTCCAGTGGCAATTGTCCCCGGATGTAGACGGGGTCCGCAGGTGCAGGCCTGTACTTCTTTTCAATGCGAGGGTTGACCACTCTCGCCCTCGTAGGCTCCTTAAAAATGTCCCCAGCATGTTTGAGAACACCTTTCAGCATAGGAAGTGTCTTTACTGTCCTTTCAGATATGGCAAAGGTGTCAAAAAGGAAGTCTTCCTCAACCGGGTCGGCATGCATGTCCACATCATGATTGGCCGCCGCCCTTTCAATTAGTGCATGAAATCCTGCTGAGTCCTCAGTCGGGGATGCACGTGCATTAAAGGTCTGCGGGTCTTGGCCCACACCTTGGGTGTTCTGGTCACCAGTGTCGTCGTATGAATCTGGTTGTACATCAGGTTCATCGATAGGGAAATTGTACTGCTCATCCTCATCATATTCCTCACCCACAGAGTGTTCTGGGGAGGGAGTAGGGCTCCGTCTTGGAGGAGGCTGAATCGGTTCCGTGAGGCCTGAGGCGTCAAGGGGCACCCTCTTCTTTTTCAGTGGGATGACGTAGGTGTCCGACGGCTCAGAAGTGATCTTCCGTTTATAGAGTGTCAGCTTGCCGGTGGCAGCATCGATGAAATGCTCTGAATCGTCATCCGATTCGAGTACACGACGTGGAAGAGGGTCAGGCAGCGAGGAACCCTGTTTCGGAGCCGATTTCGTCGAAAACGCTTTCGGCGCCTCCTTAGGTGGCAAGAGAAAGAGGAGTTTCCCAGAAGGCGTGGCCGGAGCGTCCTTTTGCGGCTGCGGTAATGGCATCGGAGCCGATGGAGCAAAGGCTTTCTCCCTGATTCTCTGCAGTGACTCCGCAATGGGGGACGGTACACTGCCAGTGGGTTTCGTCGCCGACAAGGATGCTTTGAGCTGTCCCTCGGATCCGACGTCCTCTCGGGCCTTGTGCGTTTTGGGCGCGGAAACCGTCTTCGGCACCTCCGAATCTTGAGGCCGGGGCGCAGACTTCTTGTGCGCAGCCTCTTTGGAGCCGACCTTGGCGGGCTTGGACGGCGCCGTAGCCGCTGATCCGTGCCGACCATCTTTCTTGGGGGCCCCTTCTTCGGGCGTCTGTTTCGATTTCGGAGCATCGGAATCGACAGACTTCCTCGGCTTCTGCGGACCGGAGGTCGACGGAGCCGACGGGGTGACGGGCACCGACTTCTTCACAGGCACGGCAGCCATCTTAGGGACACTCGAGTCCTTTGGTTTCAGTTTCGATTTCGGGTCGGCCATTTTAGGCGTTGACGACCCCGATGGTTTCAGTTTCGGTTTCGAAACCGCGTGCCCAGCAAGTGAGTCCGTAGCCGGGCCCGAAGGCGGGGCTGTGGCTTGCGGCAACGGGTCCTGGGTAAGGCCGACAGGCGATCCCGTGTCCCGGTCGGTATCCTCGTAACCTTCGGGGCAGAGCTCGTCCGCTGAGCTATCCGCCGCGGCCCCATAAATTTCATCGTCGTCTCCTACCTCTTCGACGTATTCGAGGACCTGACCCGCGACTCCGTCGTCGTCTCCCGGATCCGCCTCGACCTCCGTCTGTGATGGGGAGATTTGTAGATGGTGACCCTGGACCTCTTCTTCCTGGTCGCCGAAGATGTTCTCCGGATCTGGGGCCGCTTGCCTAGCTTCCAAGCGCACCGCGCGCCGAAGCTTGAGAGTTTTCTTGGAGCGGAACTGTGCACAGGCCTTGCACTTGCCGTCGTCGTGGTCCGGTGAAAGGCACTTGTTACACACGGGGTGTAGATCGATGTGTGGGTACTTGGACCCACAGAGCGGGCAGTATTTAAACGGGCTCCGCTCCATGTCCGTAAAGGCTTGCAGTCGTGTCGCGATGAGAAGGCCTCAAAGTTTAGAAAGCGAAGAAAACTCCGCTTATTCCGGCTCCAAGAGACGGAAGACTCGAGACCGAGCGCAGACAATACCGACGCAAGAAAATCGAGGCCTTTTGGCCGCTAAAAGATAGATATACTTGGTTCCGACAGTAAGACGTCGAGACCACATCCGAACCCAATGGCGGAAAAAAACAATCTGGGGATGGAGCCGATGCCCATGCGCACTGTAGTCCAGGGGAGGAGCCACCTATCTCAGGATACTTCGAAGACTCTTCCAGGACAACAATGTGCAATCATCCGAGCCCAACACTAGGCGGCGATCTAATGCTAAGATATGAATTTAGCAGCCCACATGCCTCGAACTAGTTATTATCTTCCCTTCTTGTATGAGCTGATCTGCCTTCTTTTGATGTTCTTTAGGGAGATGCGTAATGAGTTTTTCTAACTCGTCGTAATGAGCTCGGTCATAACGTGCAAGTAGCGCTTGTGTATTAGCTATGCGCCAGCTGTTTGCCGCTTGGGATGCCACTCTTTTGCCAGAGGCATCTATTAACTTAGACTCCTTGTCAGGAGGAGGAGCTTCTCCTGTAGTTAGTGAGTTTGCTCTCTTACGAGCGTTTGTGACCACTAGCGAGTCTAGAGGTATTTGTCCCTTGATAAATATTGGGTCCTTTGGGGCTGGATTATATTTTTTATCAATTCTTGGGTTTAATACGCTAGCCCTCACCGGGTCTTTGAATATTTCTGATGTGTGATTGAGGAGACCCTTAAGCATTGGTAGTGTTCCTGATGTTCTTTGTGCAGCATGTAGTGTTTCTAAAAGGAAATCCTCTATTTGAGGTTCTGCATGTAATTCTACCTTGTGGTATTTAGCTGCCCTATTAATTAACTGAGCAAAACCTGTATTATCATCAGGTGGTGAAAGTTTTGAGGGATACAGTTCAGGGTCATTATCATTATCTGACACTACATTATAATCTTCCCATGGGTCTGCATCCTCTGGGATAGTGTCTTCATCGTCCCTAGGATGTTCCCCCTCTCCTAAGTCACTTTCTACATCTGTTAGAGGTGTAGATGGGCGTGGTGTAACAGGAATAGTTGACAGAGTGTGAGGAAGAGGAGAAAGGGTGTGTCTCTAGGTTGTGGAGAAAGGGGAGGAGTTGTATTCGTCCCCATTGTTCTCTTCTTAGGAGGAGGAGTCTTGTCGTCCAACTGTTCATTCTTCCTCTTTTTAGGTAGTTTTGTCACTACCTTGCCAGTTTGTGGATCAATAAACAAAGTCTTTTGTTTGGGATCTGTTTGATGCTCCTGTGTCGGTACCGAAGTTTTTGGTTCCGAAAGGTGCTTTTGCTTCTGACTGTCAACTTGTGTTTTCGGCACCGAGAGTTTATTTGAATCCGATATTTTCGGTGTCGAGGAAGACTTCGACGTCGAAGCATGTTTCGGTTTCGACATGGAATGTTTCGACTTCGAGCTATCCTTTGTATGGAGCTTCGGTGTCGATGTCGAGGTAGGCCGTTTCTCGGATCCAACATGGTGGGAAGCCGAGTGTTTCGGTTTCGTTGCCGAGCCTGAAGGCGGGGCGTTGGAAACTTTTTTCGGTTGTCTGACCGGGCTCGAAGGCGGGGTCGACACCGAGCGGGGTCGGTTTTTTGGTAAAGGGACGTCGTCACTCACGGTTTGATGAACGTCGATTTCTTCAACGTCAGACTCGTCCGCTTCCGACCCCGACTCGTCCTCATCTTCTTCTTCCTCTTTGGGGTGCTGGGCCTCAAACAGCTCCGGGATTGGCTCTGACTGCATTCTCGACGCCTCGTGTCTTCGGGCTCGACGGTTTCCAATCGTCGACTTGGAGGAGAATGCTGCCCAGGCTTCACAGTCCCTGGATTCGTGTTCAGGGGATAAGCAGAGGTTGCACACCTCGTGGAGGTCCTTGTGTGGGAACTTAGCACCACACGTTGGACATTTTTTGAATGGAGTCCTTTCCATGGACTCCGGGCTGGACTACGTCGAGATGGGCCTCCCGGTCTCGTCGACGTAGAAGTTGGAAATCTTGTTGTTGACGTCGAAGCGTGTCGAAATGGAAATGTACTCACGCTCGATAACAATACCGTCGAATTGGAAAGGGAATCCGTGCCGAAATATAACTTTTTTGTCGAAGTCGATCCGGAGCGCTTCGATCCTCATCCGAACCCGATGGCGGAAAAAAACAATCTAAGGATGGAGCCGAAGCCCATGCGCACTAGCACCCAAAGGAGGAGTCATCGGTCTCGTGACGACAAAAGACTTCTCCAAGAGAAAAACAAGTGCAATCATCCGAGCCCAACACCAGATGGCGATCTATTCATAAATGTACCATCTGCAGCCCATATGCCTCGAACTCTGGGTTACCAGGTGTAGGAAGGTTGATCCCTGACTATGGTTGCCCCCAACTTTTTTGCCTGGTGTTTTGCTGGTTTTCTGACTTAGTTGACCTGGGACCCTGCTATTCAGGGCCCCAGGCCTACTGCTCTCTCTGTAAAATGGATTCCATGTACCTTAGGTACATATCTAAATTGGATACTGAGTCACCTTATCAGTCCCTGTACAGTGTACCTTAGGTACCCAGGGCATAGGTGTACCCAGGGCCTACCAGGGGCTGCAGCATGTATTATGCCACCCCTGGCTGGCCATCCAAATCTGACACAACTGGCTGCTTGACAGCTGGGGCAAGGTGGTGTAATCACCCTTTGCTTTAGATATAGTATACCTATATCTAACCCTAAAATGGACACACAGATCTCCTATCAGTCACTCCTATGGCAGGCCTTAACAATCCTGAAGGCAGAGTGCTTGGAATCGTGTGAGATGGTGCTCTGGCATGAGCTGAGCCTGTCTGCGGCTTTCGGGATCCATCCCTTAGCCGTTTCCACGATATCGCATACCATATACTCTTAAGTGCATTATAATCCTCGCGGTTATGTGCCAACTCTGGTATCGCTTTATCAAAACATGTCGAGTAAGGTGTCATACGAATTGGAATACTAACCCCTCGCCAATTCTGGCGACGGGGTTAGCATTCCACCCTTCTAGAGGGACACGACATGCCTGTAACCTATAACCCGGTTAAAAGTCAGACAGAGCCTTAGCATCCACAAAATGGATGCTGCCACCGAGACACAAGTCTGCCCTCCTGCTGCTGGGAGTCCTCCCAGAGCAGGAGATAAGGACAAAGGGTTTCCTGCCAGGGGCGGTGCCAGCACCGTCCCAGACAGGGTTTTGTGTATTGTAGGTAGGCAGGGCTTTAGAGGAAGGTGACTGCAAGTAGCACCCCGGTGCTCACTGTGCATAGGCTGGCTGGAACCAGTTCCAGGGGCACTCCAGCCCCTGGCCTGGGGAAAAGCCCGCCAAGGAAGTGGGTGTAACCACCCCCCTCCTGGTCCCACCCATAGGGCAGGACCTAGTCGCGTGCCAGCCCCTTTTTACAGGATAAAGGTAGAGACTGGCCCCCTTCCAAATCAGATCATCTTTGAATCCTGAAACTACTTTCTGCGAAAGGAACTCAAGACTTCTTCCTAAGATTTCTCCCTTGTGACTAAGGAGTAGTCACCCTGCATCCGCAGGCACCATCTAAGAACACTGCGGTCTGCTGTAAGTCCTTCCTCCGGAATCCGACTGCCCAGCTCGACGAGAACCGGCTTCCCTGGCACCTCTGACCTCTACCCACCTCTACAGCCAAGCTGAGAACCGTGGGTGCGACGAGACCTCAAGGGACCGGCCATCTGCAAGACTGCACGACTTCTTTCCAGCAAGCCCGCCGAGTAATCTACTGGTGAGTGCTTTGGGGTCCGAGAAGCCCCGACTCTGAGCAGCTCCAGCTCCGAAGTGCAGCCCCCCAGCATCTCCACGATCTGCGTGGGGCCCTTCTGCTTTCCGCTGCTCACCGCGTTGTTTGGCGACTAGCCCGTTGGCTTGTGGCCTTCCTGACGACGCCCGACGACATTTCTGCTGCTGGTCTGGTTGCTCCAGACTGGCCCTTGCTCCCTCCAAGAAGAGGAGCACCCTGGACCCTCCTGGTCCACTCAAGACGCCATTTTGAGTCCACCGCGTGGGCTTGAATTAGCCAAGGCTTGTTGCCCAATCCTGGGTAACTTCGACGCCAACGACTTCATCCTCCGTGGGACAGCTCGCACCTCCATCCTGGTCGCCGACAACGCCTCCTGGTCCGAGAGACTGCAGAGCCCAGCAGCGCCCACTCACCTGACTGCGGTGACTTCGCCCGGTGCCATCCTGGTGCCCACTTAATCACTGGCTAGTGATTCAAGAACTTGGTCCCCTCTGCTTTCAGGTTTCTTCTTCCTTGATCCAGGCTTGGATCCAACGAACTTTCCTTCACTGGTCGCCTGCCAGCAACTTCCTTCTTCCAGGCTCCTGGTCCGGCAACGAGATCCCCGACGTCTTTTCAGACCTATGCAGCTGCAGCCCCTGGGCTAGGTAACTTCGGCACTCCGGTGTCCCAGCATAGCCTCATTATCCAAGGGTCAGGATCCACTGTCATTTTCTCCCTACCAGGTCGGGTTCGCCCGTGAACACTAACTTTGTGAATTCTAGCTTCCATAGACTTTGTCCCGCATCCCGCGTGAGAGTGCACACTCTGCACCCGAGTTCCCTGGGCCTCCTAGTAGTAATCTAACGATTCCCTAGTCCAGTCCTAGCGATTCCAAAGCCTATTAGAACTGTTACTTACCTGCTAGTAATTCGCATTCCACTTTGAAAGTATATGGTTTTTCGTGCCCCTCGGGCATTTGTGTAACGTGCTAACTTAAAAGTATTTTCGTAAGAGTTTTGTTGTGTGCTTAGCACCCTGTCCTCATAAAGAGTACAGGGTTGTTGTGATTCTAATAAATACATTGTTTATTTTCATAACACTTGTGTGGTGTCCTTTCACTGGGTGTTCAAGGGGTAATGTGATGGTAAAACAGCTGGCTTAACACGCCCTCTAGAGTCTTAGCCTTAGACTGCTCGTATCCATGCTACTAGGATAGCTGGTCTATAAGGTTGACTTACAACCAATCATCAATAAGGGTTGTTTGGACTGATATATAGTGATCACTAGAATAGTGAGCACTGCACATCAGGCCAACTTCTCACATTGGTGAGCAGCGGTTGGGATTTGAGCTTGCTGTTGTTTTACCACACATGCCCTAAGAATATCTTGTGAAAGATCACATAAGTACTAAAGGTACATATAACTTAGCTTAGAATACTCTGAGTTCTACTGAACCAGCTGTTGTAGCTCCTAGGGCATAGCACACCCTAAACTACAACTCTAGCAAGGGATCAGTAGGCAAACATATAGTGTAGGTAAGTGCACCACTTACACCTCACTAGAAAAGCATGTCGACTCAGGGGGACTCTACTGAGACTCCCCTGGTCAGTGTTGACCCTCCACAGGTCACTTCAAGATATGCAGCTCTCAATTTTCAGGAGATGAGGCAACTCTGTGTCTCCAGGAAACTGAAGCAGGGGTCTAACCCCACCCTTCCCTTTCTGATAGGTCTCTTAGAGACGTATGATGCCAGAAAGCTCTCTCAGTTACATGAGAGCATGCCAGCCTTAGAGGGAACCTCTGGGGATCCAGACCTCCCCAACACTGATTCAGCAGTTGAGGAGGAGGATGAGGAGGTACTCTCTGGGGATGAGGTAGACAAGGGTCTTGAGGTAGTCAGAAGGCTAACTAGGACCAACTTAGACCTACTTGGGGAAGGATCTGGGGGACCCCCAGTACTGACCCTAATAAGGCCTAACCTTGGAGTTAGGAGAGATAGATCTCTTTCTAGGGACTCCATTAGATCTCTGCACTCTAATGCCTCTTCTCAGGGGAGAAGGAACTCTCCCCAGAGGAGATTGACTTCCCCTCAGAGAAGAGAGCATGAAGCAAGGATGAGACAAGCTAGACTGAGGATTGAAAGGGAAGAAATTGCCCTGGCCAAAGAAAAGCTTGCATTTGCTAGAGAGCAGAAGATGTGTGGGTTAACTCCCACTGGTGGCAGCAATCTCCCAAGAGATAGAGAGAAGGGTTTAGATACTAAACACCTGACTAAAATAGTGCCCCCCTTTAAGCAAGGGGATGACATCCAGAAATGGATGGCTGCTCTGGAGAGGGCCTGCACTGTGCAGAACATTCCCCAGAGTCAGTGGGCAGCTATACTGTGGCTCTCCTTTGATGGTAAAGGTAGAGATAAGCTCCTCACTACAAGGGTGGAGGATGCTAACAATTACCAGGTCCTGAAGAATACACTGGTTGATGGGTTTGGTTTAACCACTGAGCAGTACAGGTTGCTGTTCAGAGACACCCAGAAAACTCAGTCTCAGGACTGGTCTGACTTTGTTGATTGTGCCACTAAGGCTCTGGAAGGCTGGCTACTGGGTAGTAAGGTTACTGATTTCAAGGGATTGTATAATCTAATTATGAGAGAGCAAGTCTTAAATAATTGTCAGAACCAGTTATTACACCAGCACCTGGTAGACTCTGATCTGACCTCTCCACAAGAATTGGGTAAGAGGGCAGACAAATGGGTCAGAACCAGGATTAGGCCCAAGAACCAAGGTGGTGACCAGAAAAAGGAATCAACCAAGCCTCAAGAGAAGGGTGGGAGTAAATCTACAGATCAAACCACATCAGGGCCCCAAAAATCCTCTGAGGGGGGTGGGTCCCAGAATCCTTCCAACAACCAGAAGAAACCTTATTGTTATCCCTGTAAACAGGTGGGTCATTTAAAAACTGACAGCAGTTGCCCAAAGAATAACAATAAGGAAAACATACCCCCAAGTAACATTCCCAAACCTCCTGTTACTACTAGTAGTAATCCCCCAGGTGGTGGGAGTGCCCCCAAGAATTTGGGTGCATTTACTTTGGGAGTTCCTGGGGACTCTGGCCTAACCAGGTCCCCAAACTTAGATACTCTTGTCTGTGAGACTGGCATGGGGTTTGCCAACTTCACAACTTGTCCCAACACTTTGGGCAAGTACAGACAGGAGCCCCTCATCAATGGTATAAAAGTTGAGGCCTATAGAGATACAGGGGCTAGCATCACTATGGTGACTGAGAGTCTAGTCCCCTCAAGGCAACTTTTACCTGGTGCCACATACCAGGTGACCAATATTGATGGAGTACAGAGAGATCATCCCATGGCAGTGGTCAATCTCAGCTGGGGAGGTGTCACTGGCCACAAGAGAGTGGCAGTGTCACCAAACTTGCCTGTAGATTGCCTACTGGGGAATGATTTAGAGCTCTCAGCCTGGGCTGAAGTAGAGCAAGAAACCCATTCTAAAATGGTAAACATCCATGGTAAGGTTAGTGGGGCAGTGGTAGCCACAGCCCCAGTCCAAGATGTCCTCCCTGAACAGGTCAGGAGGGTTGTGCCAGTCACAACCCCATCTCAGACAACTTCCTTCCCAAAACAGGTTGTCAAGGCTGTAATGGTAACAGCCCACACCCAAACTGAGCCCCCTCCTGAAAAGGTTGGGAGAGTTGTGATGGCCACAGCTCAAACTCAGACAGATGATAGTGTTGTGAAGCCTGAAACTATGGATCACTCCACTCAGACAGAGAGTATTGAGGAGGAAGAGAAATCTCCCTCCCACCAGACTTTAGGAAAGGATCAGCCTCCTCAGGGAACTGATCTGACCCCTTGTGAAGAAACTGCCACGGAGGTAGTCAGGCCTAGCCTGGCAGAACCCCTGATGTCAGTGGACCCTTCCAAGGTGGGACCCAGTCTGGAGCAGGTAACCTGCCCCTCTCTACCCTGCCTCAGTCAGCCCAGGGCTGTGGAGGTCAGGGAGGCCAGTGGTGGACCCCAAGGGGCCCCCTGTCCAAAAGAATTTCCCAATCAGCAGATTAAGGGCACTGAAGCTAGTAGTCCTAGCCAAGTGAAAATAAAACACACTCCTGAGGGATCCCCCTTAAAATTAGTTAGGGACCTCCCACAGATGGACACTGTTGGGCACAGCCAAACTTGGGACCTGAGGGCCCCAGACCTGACCTGTCCCTCCAGTAAGCCAAACAGAGGGACCCAACCTCCAGCTGTAGGTAGCCAGAGGTTGACCCTGAGAGCCCAAAACAACTCAGTCTTGGAAAGAAAGGCCTCTATGGTGGGAAATGATTGGAGGAAGCTGAGCCCCAAGTTAGTGGAGCCTCACTTCAGTACTCCATTCCAGCACCAGCCTTTTTCTTTGACAAAACACACCACAGGTAGAGATTCCCTATGGTGGAGACCCTCAGACACCCTTAGGGTGAGGGATTGCTTAGTGGACCATGACATAGGGGGTAACCATGCCAGTGCTGGTACTTCCTTAAATGGCCACTTAGGCAATATAGGCTTACCTGGACAAGGATAGCCTTATCTCCTTTCGTTTGGGGGGGGGTTATGTAGGAAGGTTGATCCCTGACTATGGTTGCCCCCAACTTTTTTGCCTGGTGTTTTGCTGGTTTTCTGACTTAGTTGACCTGGGACCCTGCTATTCAGGGCCCCAGGCCTACTGCTCTCTCTGTAAAATGGATTCCATGTACCTTAGGTACATATCTAAATTGGATACTGAGTCACCTTATCAGTCCCTGTACAGTGTACCTTAGGTACCCAGGGCATAGGTGTACCCAGGGCCTACCAGGGGCTGCAGCATGTATTATGCCACCCCTGGCTGGCCATCCAAATCTGACACAACTGGCTGCTTGACAGCTGGGGCAAGGTGGTGTAATCACCCTTTGCTTTAGATATAGTATACCTATATCTAACCCTAAAATGGACACACAGATCTCCTATCAGTCACTCCTATGGCAGGCCTTAACAATCCTGAAGGCAGAGTGCTTGGAATCGTGTGAGATGGTGCTCTGGCATGAGCTGAGCCTGTCTGCGGCTTTCGGGATCCATCCCTTAGCCGTTTCCACGATATCGCATACCATATACTCTTAAGTGCATTATAATCCTCGCGGTTATGTGCCAACTCTGGTATCGCTTTATCAAAACATGTCGAGTAAGGTGTCATACGAATTGGAATACTAACCCCTCGCCAATTCTGGCGACGGGGTTAGCATTCCACCCTTCTAGAGGGACACGACATGCCTGTAACCTATAACCCGGTTAAAAGTCAGACAGAGCCTTAGCATCCACAAAATGGATGCTGCCACCGAGACACAAGTCTGCCCTCCTGCTGCTGGGAGTCCTCCCAGAGCAGGAGATAAGGACAAAGGGTTTCCTGCCAGGGGCGGTGCCAGCACCGTCCCAGACAGGGTTTTGTGTATTGTAGGTAGGCAGGGCTTTAGAGGAAGGTGACTGCAAGTAGCACCCCGGTGCTCACTGTGCATAGGCTGGCTGGAACCAGTTCCAGGGGCACTCCAGCCCCTGGCCTGGGGAAAAGCCCGCCAAGGAAGTGGGTGTAACCACCCCCCTCCTGGTCCCACCCATAGGGCAGGACCTAGTCGCGTGCCAGCCCCTTTTTACAGGATAAAGGTAGAGACTGGCCCCCTTCCAAATCAGATCATCTTTGAATCCTGAAACTACTTTCTGCGAAAGGAACTCAAGACTTCTTCCTAAGATTTCTCCCTTGTGACTAAGGAGTAGTCACCCTGCATCCGCAGGCACCATCTAAGAACACTGCGGTCTGCTGTAAGTCCTTCCTCCGGAATCCGACTGCCCAGCTCGACGAGAACCGGCTTCCCTGGCACCTCTGACCTCTACCCACCTCTACAGCCAAGCTGAGAACCGTGGGTGCGACGAGACCTCAAGGGACCGGCCATCTGCAAGACTGCACGACTTCTTTCCAGCAAGCCCGCCGAGTAATCTACTGGTGAGTGCTTTGGGGTCCGAGAAGCCCCGACTCTGAGCAGCTCCAGCTCCGAAGTGCAGCCCCCCAGCATCTCCACGATCTGCGTGGGGCCCTTCTGCTTTCCGCTGCTCACCGCGTTGTTTGGCGACTAGCCCGTTGGCTTGTGGCCTTCCTGACGACGCCCGACGACATTTCTGCTGCTGGTCTGGTTGCTCCAGACTGGCCCTTGCTCCCTCCAAGAAGAGGAGCACCCTGGACCCTCCTGGTCCACTCAAGACGCCATTTTGAGTCCACCGCGTGGGCTTGAATTAGCCAAGGCTTGTTGCCCAATCCTGGGTAACTTCGACGCCAACGACTTCATCCTCCGTGGGACAGCTCGCACCTCCATCCTGGTCGCCGACAACGCCTCCTGGTCCGAGAGACTGCAGAGCCCAGCAGCGCCCACTCACCTGACTGCGGTGACTTCGCCCGGTGCCATCCTGGTGCCCACTTAATCACTGGCTAGTGATTCAAGAACTTGGTCCCCTCTGCTTTCAGGTTTCTTCTTCCTTGATCCAGGCTTGGATCCAACGAACTTTCCTTCACTGGTCGCCTGCCAGCAACTTCCTTCTTCCAGGCTCCTGGTCCGGCAACGAGATCCCCGACGTCTTTTCAGACCTATGCAGCTGCAGCCCCTGGGCTAGGTAACTTCGGCACTCCGGTGTCCCAGCATAGCCTCATTATCCAAGGGTCAGGATCCACTGTCATTTTCTCCCTACCAGGTCGGGTTCGCCCGTGAACACTAACTTTGTGAATTCTAGCTTCCATAGACTTTGTCCCGCATCCCGCGTGAGAGTGCACACTCTGCACCCGAGTTCCCTGGGCCTCCTAGTAGTAATCTAACGATTCCCTAGTCCAGTCCTAGCGATTCCAAAGCCTATTAGAACTGTTACTTACCTGCTAGTAATTCGCATTCCACTTTGAAAGTATATGGTTTTTCGTGCCCCTCGGGCATTTGTGTAACGTGCTAACTTAAAAGTATTTTCGTAAGAGTTTTGTTGTGTGCTTAGCACCCTGTCCTCATAAAGAGTACAGGGTTGTTGTGATTCTAATAAATACATTGTTTATTTTCATAACACTTGTGTGGTGTCCTTTCACTGGGTGTTCAAGGGGTAATGTGATGGTAAAACAGCTGGCTTAACACGCCCTCTAGAGTCTTAGCCTTAGACTGCTCGTATCCATGCTACTAGGATAGCTGGTCTATAAGGTTGACTTACAACCAATCATCAATAAGGGTTGTTTGGACTGATATATAGTGATCACTAGAATAGTGAGCACTGCACATCAGGCCAACTTCTCACACCAGGCTAAAAGATGGCTGCACTGAAACCAATGGTGTTTGGGCTCAAACACCTAATCTTAATAAATCTATACGGATTTGAGTACTAGATTTATTATGACATGCACCCAGAGGGCAGCTTACAGATGCCGCCGGAAAATCTAATGGTCCCCTAATGTGCTGGCTGACTGGTATCACCTAGCCTGCCTCCACAGGCAAGTTTCTGACCCCCCTGTTGGTGAGAACCCGTGCTCTCAGATGACAAACAATTTCTGCTCCGGAGGAAGGTGCTCATAGCTCCTAGAGCAGGATAGCTAGTGAATTAGCATGTCAAGGCCAGAGGCTTCAAAGCCTTGGCCGCCCAGACAAGCAACAACGGCTTACCCCAGACCTGGGGCCCATTTGGCATCAGAGCAGGTGGCAAATGAGGTAATTAGGAGGTGTGTCAAACTTTTAACCTGAAGTGGACAACCAAGGAAGGATTTCACCATTTTCATCGCCTTCAACCACGCCACAGGACTACACTGGACCGACCACAGCTGCGTACACTTCCCCTTCAAGAGGACCTCATCCCACCACCACCACATGCCCCGGATCCCCCACAAATGCTGGACCAAAATCACCACGGACCAGCTCACCACATCACTGAGCCGGAACATACCTGCCGACACGAACATACCTGCCGACAACAACATCGCAGCGCTCAACCTCGCACAATGGATCACCAACTGCGCCGACGACCTCGCCCCACTAAAGAACACCCACAGTAAGACCACCACCAGGAAACCCTCATGGTTCACAGACGCCCTCAAAGCCGCAAAGAAATCCTGCCGAACCCTCGAAAAAACCTGGCGCCAAGAACGGAAAACATGACAGCCCTCAAAATCGCCACCCGCGAATACCATCAACAGATCCGAAACACCAAGAGGACATCACTCAAGGAGCGACTAGACAACAACACCCACAACCGCAAGGAACTCTTCAGCATGGTCAAAGAGTTCTCCAACCCAAACGCCAGCAACAACGACATCACCCCTTCACAAGACCTCTGCAACTCCCTCGCCACCTCCTTCCACCGCAAAATCGCAGACATACACGACAGCCTCGGACCCCAAACTCCACCTCCGGACACCAGCCCAGCGAACCCCACCACCATCACCGTCAACGCCTGGACCCCCATCAGCATTGAAGAGACCATCCACGTCATTAGCACCATCCACTCCGGATCCCCCTCCACTCCGGATCCCCCTCCGACCCATGCCCCCATCACATCTTCAACAGAGCCATCACCACCATCGCACCCCACCTGCGGAACGTCATAAACAGCTCCTTCACGTCAGCTACCTTCCCTGAGAGCTGGAAGCATGCAGAGATCAACGCCTTCCTGAAAAAAACTACCGCAGACCCCAGGGACCTCAAAACCTTCCGACCCATCTCACGTCTCCCCTTCCCAGCTAAAGTCATCTAGAAGACCGTCAACAAACAACTGACTACCTTCCTCGAGAACAACAACTTGCTCTACCCTTCTTAGTCCAGATTTCAAGCAAATCACAGCACCGAGACCGCCCTCATCGCAGTCACAGACGACATCAGAATCCTAATGGACAACGGAGAAACAGCCGCCCTCATCCTCCTAGACCTCTCAGCTGCCTTTGACACCGTATGCCATCGCACCCTAGTACACCGCCTCAACAACACGGGAATCCAGGGGAAGGCCCTGGAATGGGTCATCTCGTTCCTCACCGGCAGAACCCAGAGAGTCCGCCTCCCCCCCTTCCGCTCCTCAGCCACCGAAACCATCTGCGGTGTACCTCAAGGATCATCACTCAGGCCAACACTCTTCAATATCTACTTGAGTCCCCTCGCCGCCATCGCACGAAAACACAACATCAACATCATCTCCTACGCCGACGATACCCAGCTGATACTCTCCCTCACCAAGGACCCAGCCACCACCAAAACAAACCTCCAGGAGGAAATGAAAGAGGTAGCAGACTGGATGAAGCACAGCCGTCTCAAGCTCAACTCGGGACAAGACGGAGGTCTTCATCCTCAGACCATCCCCCTCTGCGTGGGACAACTCCTGGTGGCCCTCAGCGCTGGGCACCGCACCGGCACCCACGGACCACGCACGCAACCTGGGCTTCATCCTAGACTCCTCGCTCACAATGACCAAACAAGTCAACGCCGTCTCATCCTCATGCTTCAACACCCTACGCATGCTCCGAAAGATCTTCCGATGGATCCCCACCGAAACCAGAAGAACAGTCACCCAGGCCCTCATCACCAGTCGACTGGACTACGGGAATGCCCTCTATGCTGGAAGCACCGCCAAACTTCAGAACCATCTCCAACGCATACAATACGCCTCCGCACGACTCATCCTCAACATCCCCCGCCGCAGCC
Organism: Lissotriton helveticus; assembly: GCF_964261635.1. Taxonomy (NCBI): domain Eukaryota; kingdom Metazoa; phylum Chordata; class Amphibia; order Caudata; family Salamandridae; genus Lissotriton; species Lissotriton helveticus. Next base: position 473,301,246 of record NC_136060.1, on the reverse strand, counting down.
ACATCTCTACCCACCTGAGAAACCTCCACTGGCTCCCCGTCAGCAAAGGAATCACGTTCAGACTCCTCACCTACGCACACAAAGCACTACACAACATGGGCCCAGAATACCTCAACAGCTGACTCGCGTTCTACACCCCCACCCACCAACTCCGATCCACCAACCTCGCCCTCGCCATCGTCCCACGAATCCGCAGAACCACCGCCGGAGGACGATCATTCTCCTACCTGGCAGCAAAGACCTGGAAATCCCTTCCGACCCACCTACGACTGACCCAGGACCATCTCTGCTTCAGGAAGCACCTCAAGACATGGCTCTTTGAGCAATAGCAGCGCAGCGCCCCACCCCCCCCAGCGCCTTGAGACACTAACAGGTGAGTAGCGCGCTCTCCAAATGATTGATCATTTTGAAATTGTGAACTCTGGGTTAGGTTCATGCCCACCCTTCCCAGGAAGTGAGCATGTAGGGGGTGTAGTCACCCAGGAGTAAGTAGCCTATTGGCTACTACCCTACACTCCCTTAAATTCAGTATTTAGGGGTCCCCTGACACCAGGAACTCAGATTTGCCTACTGGGAACTGAAGGAAGGACAAAGCTTAGCCAAAGTCGTAATAACAGATGTCCTGCACCGAAATTGGGGCTAACCCCTGCCTGGCTGCTTGCACTATGAAAAATCACAAAGACCGACTCGTCCAGAAGCTGAACAGCCTCCCCAAACCCTTGGAGGACTGTTCTTATCTTGAAAATCAAGCTGCCTCTCCCTTCGGGTGGAGAAGTTGTCCGCCCTTTATCAGTAGGCACCAAATGCACTAACCCAGAACATCTTGGAGGCCATCGGGCCAACCAAGGGAGCAACTCACCAAGAAGAGGTTCAATTCAGTCCAGTCCGGTCGCTCTTGCCAAGTCTCGAGCCGCTGACCTCTCCTGGAGCATTTCAGCACCAATGCCCTGGATACAGGAGTCCTTTCAACTACCAAGGCTGGTTTAATGTCCAGTCCGGACGCAACTGACACCAACCTGCTGAAGAGAGATTTCAGGATCCACAAGGTCTTCATCCAGGAGGTCAAAGCCAAGTGAGAGCCTCTACCTGCAGCAAACTACCGGACAAAACGCCTCTGCACCCAAGCCCCCAGCCTGGGTTCACGTAAACTCAGACACTCTGTCCATCACCACCCCCCTTTTTGAAATCATATCTTGACTAAAGGCATATGATAAAGATGATGATTGTCTGCTTTTATTAATATCAAATGTATATTGAAGAAACAGAATGACAAACATCGCTTACAGGAATGGAAAAGAAGACTTTATTTTAACCAAGAGGAGGATTCAGGAAGAGGTGTGCTGAGATGGTGGGTGATGCATGGAAAAGGGACAAGAATGGGAACAACAATAGATTCTTTTCAACAGTAAAAGAACTCTAAAACATGAGTCTCCAACATATATCCAAGGGCGTCGGTACACTGCATGCAAACTAAATGGACATAAAATGAATTTAAATGGAAATGACTTCGCTAATTAACGGATTTCCTGAAATCTAAGCAAGGCATCTGGTGGATCATAACTGCACAAAGGTCGATCTATATTACAATAATTTATATAACCATTGATGTATCAATGAGAACAGTTTAAATAAAATAAGATTATTAAATAATGCCAATTCTGTAGCCATTAAACAACAATACAAGCTTACCGGGCTCTCAGTGCAGTTACTGTTCAATGAGATACACTTGTCACACCATTGACAGCCATTTGTATTTGCTGTACAGCTACAGCAATCTATATTTAGATCACATTTTTCATTATCAGCATCTATGTGGGGGAGAGAGGATCAGGACCACAAGTTATTCAATAAAAGGTACTACTGAATACAGAATCATTTGTCTAAGATTCTCAGGCTCAGTGCTATATTTAGTGCTATAATTAGGATTACTATTTCAGGTAATTTAGGTCACACAAATAAATCTGCAAAGTACACGTACCTTATTAAAGACATTTCTAGGAGTCATGCCGGGATGCTATTTTTCATATCCAGGATGTCTACCATTTAGACATTATCTAATAGTGCTGTCTTATTAACATTAACTGGATGTAAATTGCAAATAGTGTTATATCTACAATTTAAAAAAAATTTCTAAATGTATTCTCCCATTTATTCACACACATTTTAACTTTAGACTCTTGACTTTCTCAGTAGTGGACAAATCGCGCTTCTAATCAACTTTCCAACAATCACACGTTCGCATATCTGCTCATTCCTCTCCAACTTTCACATGTAGGGCCATACTCAAATTAACTTTTTTTTAAAGAAATAACAGGCACTTTGGATGGCATTTTCATGGGGGCTGTTGGAATGCCTTATTTGATGGTTTGATAAGGGGACCTTCATCTTCTGGTGAAGGTAGGGAGTGGAGGTCTTCTAGGATCACTGCATCTGAAGGCATGCTAAATGTATCATTATCATTTACATCAGAGTAGTAAAATTTCAGTTCAACAGGCGTCAATATCCAGGAATGCCCATTGAACTAAAGTAACACCTCTGACAAACCCAGATGAGTCTGGTGAGACTCTGACTGATGACATAGCCAGGCTTTGTATAAAAAAAGGGTCTGAATTCTGCACACATTTCACAGTTTTTTGTGTCATGGGCCCTCAGCAGGCTGTGGTATCAGATCTCATAGTTATCCTCTTGGTGAAAATTTTGGTGGCACTCAGGCAGAACCTAAAGGGAGAATTTTCCATTTCCCTGGGTGGTTCTCTCTCCCCTTCCGTGCATTCTATAACCACATGGTCGACTCCTTACGCAGCCTGCTCCCTTCTCTGGTGAGGCGATTAGGACACAGCTCATGACATTCCAGTAGTGCAACTGTAAGTGTGCCTGGGACTGCCTTCCAGGCATACTTCTGGGAATGTATGTGATTGGATAAATGTAAAAGTACAACCAAGCAGGGGTGTAAATTACACCTGTACTTTGAGTTTTTTTTTCATTAAGTGGGCTCAATGTTCTTAGGAAAATATTCCTCTGCAAAAGCCGGTTAACTAACTTGCTAAATATTAAAAATCCGATTAAAGCAAATATTCAGATTTACAAAAAATGTACTCTGTTTTCTTTAATAGTAGTCGAAATATCGCCAAATGGTCAGAGAGAGTTCTTTAGGCACCAGATAATGAGTTTAACTGAGGAGAGGCTTTTCCCTCATCCCAAGGCAGGACAACAGCCAAACATCCTGTCATCAAGCGTTGCGCTGGTTTTTCTCCAGGTAAATGTAAAGCAATCACTATAATAGACGCCATCTTCTTCCCACACTTGGAAAAAGTAGTACACAGGAGTAGGCACTCTGAGATCAGTCCCAGATGCTTCTTCCTTTAGATTGAAAGGTTAGCTTAGCTAATGGCAAGAGTAGCCCTTAGAGTCAAAGTATGAGAGGGGGGGGGGGGAGCAGGAATAGCCTTCAGTCATTTGACACGCAGACAGACAGTTGTCTTCTACTGTCACCCTCTTGTCAGATTCCAGCAACATTCTCATTTGTGAGTGAGGGAAACCAAATTTCAAACTAACCCAATAATGACTAGTGAAATCTTTAATGGATTCATATCAAACTTTCCACATATCCACCACCCCCATTTTGCAGCATAGTGATCAAGTATCTAAAACCTATGCCAGAAAGTTAACAACCAATGCCATATTTGAAAATGGGGACAGAAACAGTTGTCTACGATTACTACCCTGGCTACCTCCCTCCACTACTTTATGGTAAACTTCAATTATCACTTCTAGGCGCACTTGAAAGATAGAACTCCCATGGAGGAAGGCCTCCGTATGTCTGTGTGATCTTCCAGCTTCAAACTCATTTTCTGCACCTTTTCCCTTTTTAACATCAAAATGCTACAACAGGTTGGAATTGAAGAAACCCAGCTCCTTAAAGAGCACTACTTTCCTAACCCAATAGGAATCCAACTAATTGTCACCAGACAATTCAAACACTAAAGTTCACACCTTTTGTTCAGCATTCCACCGCTCTCCAGGAACTCTTTCCCTACAAGAACTTACACGTAAGACGGCTACATTGCTAGAAAACACTGCGTCTTGAGGCTAGGTTAACGTTCAAAAACATGCAAGGGGTGCTACCTTAAATCTGAACATTACATAGGTGCATCTTGCTGCTCAAAACATACTGCCAGCTGTCTCACCAAATACAAAGCTCAGTAGCTCAACAGGTTCATATTGTAACCCCATGGTGGCTACACTTTTAAAACAGACACAGATGGAGAAAGCCTCAATGAAGCACATATAGGGTAAGGGACTTTCATGCTCCCTGCTCAGTACATGAGCATCGATGCAGGACTTCCATCATTGTCCAGAGGTCTGGAACACCAGTTATCAGATATATTGAAATAATAAATTGAAAAGTTTAAGGGTGCACTGGAAAAGATTGCCTTACACTATTTGTATATGAAATATGCAAAGCTTGAGAAGTCCCTGAACAGGGATGAGGAAGTGTAATTATAAGATTGAAGCTGAAAGTTAAAATGTTGCTTTAAATACTGTTCTTGAATACTCGCCTAGTGGGGGAGGAAGGGAAGAGCCATTTCTGAAAAATAACGAGCAATATACCACACTTCAAGAAAAATAAGCTCATTACTTTTGAGCTTTAGTTTAAAAGTTCTCATCTGTTCAACATTACAATTAAATGCATTATCAGCACATCAAACCAAACTCCATTCTATCCATTAAAATATTATTTTATATTAAAAGATCATATATTTACTGGGAACATATATCATGATTAAGCAAATTTCATAACATACTTGTTTTAGTGGGACACAAGGAGAGGATGTGCTCCTCTTCTTCTGGCGTAGCCAATTCCCAAGGAGAACAAATGGAAAGGCTGCTGTTCCATACACATCGAATACCAGGTCCTGCACTCAAACATGAATTTCGATTTGAGAAAGCTTCACAACTCTCTGGAGTAAACATGAGAATGTCGCTTAGTAGGAGACTATTAAACCCTCCAAACACATACATGGTGCTGAAAAGAAAAAGCATGGAGACGTTCAGTTCTTTCATCATTCAGCCATTTCTCAAAGTGCCTACAAGCACAGTCATCAACTCAAAAGTACTTGTATTAATCGCATGACTGATCAGAATGATGTGGATAAATTGAAACAAGGTTAAGAAATGGTTACTTGCTTGTACTCTTGATTCTGCATCGTATGAATCTTGAAACAAGTCATGCATGTTAAGACAATAGGTCGCGCCTATAACCCTGGCAATATGTTTTAGCTATGTTGTACAGTAGTGTGGCTAATATTCAGTATGGCTAAAAGTTCTTGGTTTAAAGTTGCATGAAGTGTTCTAAAGTGGAGTAGAGTGTAGTGGTGCAGAGTAGAGTTGAGTGGTATAGTGTATTATGGAGTGGCGCCGAGTGTAATATAGGGAGTATAGTGGAGTAGAGTGTTTAGGAATGCTATAGAGTCATGGCGTAAGAGTGGCGGGGGGAGAGTGGGGGAGACGGGGAGAAAGGTAGAGAGGGCAAGAGGGGGTAGGAGGAGAGGGACAGGGAGACGGGGAGAGACAGGGGAGAGAGAGAGCGCGAGAGCGCGAGCGCGAGAGAGAGCGAGAGAGAGAGAGCGCGAGAGAGAGCGAGAGAGAGAGAGCGAGAGAGAGAGCGAGAGAGAGAGCGAGAGAGAGAGAGCGAGAGAGAGAGAGCGAGAGAGAGAGCGAGAGAGAGAGCGAGAGAGAGAGCGCGCGAGAAAAAATATGGAGTGATAGGCAATGTCTTCCATGATACGGTAACTGAGATTTACTATTACATGGACATGGTGGGATTACTAGGGATCACCACATCTATTTTTGCAACTTAAGGTTTCTACTTTTTGATTAAGTTCTGAAATGAACAAGCATCTTGAAAAGTCCACGACTTGCTAACTGTGCAGCAGTGAGGTATCCTCGAAGCTGTGCACTAGGGATTGAGAAGCCCCGAATCCGAGCTCCACCTGCACCGAAGATCAGCCCTCCACATTCCACGAGTTCTGCGTGGGACCCTTCTGCTTGTATTCTGCTCGACGCGTTGTCCGGTTGCTGGCCCGTTGGCGACGACAACAATCCTTTTGAATCAACTCACTGGTCTGATTGCTCCAGACTGGCCCCTGCCTCCCTGCAAAGGTGAGGCACCTCAGACCTTGCTGGTCTGCACCAGAAGCCTTCTTTGAATCCTGCGTGGGTTGCCTTTGCCAAGGCTTGTTGACTCCAATCCGGCGGTCGACCCCTCCATCTGCGAGAACCTTCGTGGGACAGCTCCTCTCCAAGATCTGGTCGTCCTCGACGCCTCCTGGTCCGCGTGGCTGAAGAGACAAGCTTCACGACAGCATCTGATTGCTCCTCAACGTCGTCTGGTTCATTCCTGGTTCCACCCGGTCACTGGCTAGTGACCCAGACTCTGTCCCCTCTGCTTTCAGGTCTTCTTCATCCTCGATCCACCCTTGGATCCATCCGGACATCTTCCTCCTGGTCGCCTGCAGCATCTTTCCTCCAGGTCTCCATTGGCTTCAATGGCTAAACCCGACACATCTTCACACCTATGCACCCGCTTCCTGTGGGTGAGGTTACGCGAGTACTTCGGGGCTCCCAAAGGTATTGACTATACAAGTGTCTAGGTTTTTAGTTGTTTCCTTCTAGCTAAACCGGAAGTGTCATAAATCCTTCTTTATCTAACTTCTAAGTTCCCCTTGACTTAACATTGACTCTCGCGTGTGAGTAAAGACTCTGCACGTGCCACCTGTGGACCTCCCACTTCTAAACTAAGGTTCAGACAGTGTAGCCCCAGCAATTCCCTAGGCCTTTCCTTTTCTCATGACGTGGAACTGATACCACTTTCTTAATATATGGTTTGCTTCGCCCCTAGGGCCTAACTGTAATTTGTGCAACTTAACGTATCCTGATTAAGTATCTTGTTATGTGCTTTGGCCTCTGATCTCATTACGAGTTCAGAGGAGTGTGTTAGTAAATAAATACATATATATATATATATATATTTTATATATATCCTGTGTGGTGTCCTTTCATGTGATATTCAAGGGGTTACATATGGTAAAACAGCTGGCTTTACACGTCCTCAAGAGTCTTTTAGCCTAAGACTGTTCTGTCCACGCTACCACTAGGATAGCTGGTCTATAAGGTTGACTTACAACCATCACCATAAGGGTTGTTTGGACTGGTGCAGGGTGTTCACTAGAATAGTGAACATCATATACCAGGCCAACTTGTCACTCCTCACTGCTGAAAAAGACCTTGCACCACGTCAGAGTTCAGACGTCATTTGTGATTCATCATGCACCGGTGGCTGAGTTTGTCCGCCCTGGTGTTCAGAGAACCTGCCAGGTGGTGAACCACCAGAGAAATACCCTGGTGTTCCAGCCAAGTCCAGAGGTGCAGAGCCTCCTGACATAGGGTCCACGACCCCAACCCGCTCTGTTTGTTGCAGTACCACATGGCGGAGGGGTTGTCCGTGAACACCTGCAACACTCTTCCCCAGACTGAGGGAAGGAATGCTTCAGTGCAAGCCGGATCGCCCAAAGCTTCAGAAGGTGGATGTGGAGCCCGGACTCCACCGGAGACCAGAGGCCTCTGATTTCCGCCTCTACCATGGGGCCACCCCAACCCAGGAGGCACGACAGTTGCAGTGGTGCTTCACGAATCGCGATTGGGTCAATGGCAGATCCCTCTCCCTTTTCCATCACAACTGTGTACTTCGGATGGAAAAGGGAGAGGGATCTGCCATTGACCCAATCGCGATTCGTGAAGCACCACTGCAACTGTCGTGCAGTGCCCTCCGAGATCTGGACGTGATCGGACAGGTTGCCCTGATGTTGCCCCTACTGGAACTTCAGGTCCCACTGCAGAGCCCGCATATGCCATCTGGCATGATCCACTAGCAGGATGCAGGAGGCGGTGACTAATAGTCACTCGCTTGCAGATACAGGAAGAAAGTAAAGAATCACTACCATGCAACATGGCTAATAAATACCTTAAGTCACCCTGTTGGTAATAGGGAGACTTACTACTCCGTAGTTCACCGCCCGTGTTGCGCCTAGGTCGTGCCCATGTCCGGGACCCCGATGGTATAGCTGGACCGTCAGTGATTGTATTTGTAACTGGCGCTTGTAGTGGACAAGAGTGGTGATGACGCTATCACATTGAGCGTCGCCGCACTGGCGTCTACATCTGCGTCAAAGAGAGGGCACTGCTAGCTTCTTGAATATGAGTGCATGAGTCGAATGGAAAAGGCGCATGCGCTGTCGCAATTTAGTCGAATCTGGTGAAAAAGAATATAGGGTCGTTCATTGCCTAAATATTATGGCAGCTGGTACTTGTATACGCTGTAGTTGGGTCTAAAATAAGAAATTAGCACTAGATAGTTTGCCACTTGGATTTTATATGTGCATTATATAGACTCAATGCTGTTAAACTGTGCCTGCACTCTCTTCAGGCACCTTGTTAGACAAGAGATGGCACAGAGGCTGCTGGCTATGGAACATATATGTTTTGATATGGGCATAATATTGACTCTAGCAAGCTGTTAAACTGTTCCTGCACTCTTCGCCCCGTTAGACTAGAGATTGCTGGCTATTGAACATGTACGTTTCTGCCAAAGATGGATAGCCTATTGTCCTCTCTAATCGAGGTGGTTTCCATAATTATGCCATAAAAAGTTGTGCTGTCTGAGACGGTCTGTTTTTCATCTTTTCAAGACTGAGCCCCACAGAATATTGTCATTCAGACCTTGTTTGTGGGGACCCAGAAGGTACACCCAGCGCTTGTCTTTTTCAAAAAGGGCACCCTGTGTGTGTTTTGCCCTGTTTCAGTTGCTCAATCACCGTCCAGTGAATGTCATTGGTGGTATGATTAAACTGAATAAAGTGTTCTGTCATCGTGGTTGTGTTTTTCTTACAACGGATATTGCTCCGATGCTCACATTTCCATTGTTTGATCTTCCTGGTGGTCATACCAAGGTCAATAACACAATACTACCTCGGGTCTGAATGTTAGCACATGAACAATGTCTGGTGAATGTATAGATTCTCTCAGAAAATTTTGAATAGATACAACCAATAAGGGGAGAATATCCCTTAAGGACTAGAACCCTCACTCACCCGAAGGTGACATGCTTCATCATATGGGTTCCTCCTCCCAGCAGGAAATCCTAGTCCTACTGGGGGCTATAACTCCCTCACTGTGAGGAAGGAGCTAATGGATGTTTATAAAGAGGTTCACTAGTGTAAATAGGATGTTGGAATCCCATTTGTGAAAATTATGGTGTAGTGAGGGTGCAGCGCAAAAAATAAGAAGAAGAAGACTAATGGTGATTTAAAACTGCCTAGGACGATGCAAAAAACTAGTTTTATTGTATTGCTCTCACTGGCAGGGTTAAAAAGCAGTGCAGAGAGCAGTATAGATTTAAAAACTCAAAATTCAGATCGACATGTTTCAGCATAGTGATCAATATCCTGTATCTGTGGCTTTCTTCAGGACCAAAGAAATGTTGTTAATGCTGCTGCTTTTTCTTATACTAGTGATAATCAAAGAATAGTAAACAAAAAGATACAACACCAGTAGTCCTGCGTAGCGATGCCTCTGGTGGCAGTTCTGTACCGACGGACAGAGCGGGGGCCTCCTTCCCTGAGCTGTTGCCAGGTAGAGGCGAGGTGTTTTATCCTACCTTTGAGGATATTCCCAGTAATACCCGACATCGCTACATATGCGTTTATCGAATCAAGGTCACGCCAAGGCTGTTCTCTTATCTTATATTGTAACAGAACTGAGGATTAAGGTGGAAGCAATTGACTTACAGTTGCAATGGTTATAAGGTGTGCTTCTAATGTTTGACTCAATTGATAATATTTTACATTTATCCAAGTACAAGAAGTAGTAATAAAATTACCTAGCTGTTCACTTTGTGGGACACTGTAGAACTGTTAACACACTGCCAGTTTAATAATCTCCGGTGATTTTAATATACACCTTGTCGCTCTCAAATCATCAGACAGGTCCAGCAAGGTTACTGCTGTTTTGTCGTGATAATTTCCAGCAGCTTAGCCTAATAGTGCTCAATACGTCTTTTCCATGTAAATCAAGGGAAGTACCAACAATTAAAAACTTAAAATATGAAACGATTATCGATTACACTCATAAAACTTGGGCCCAAAAATTCATGATTACAAGGCTATTCCAAGAGTAGAAAACAACCGTAACCCAGAGTCACTCATTTTGGACCTGCCAGTATGTTGCTAACATAAAGCTAATGTGCTCCAACAATCAGTCCTTTAGACCTATAGTTTGAAAAGGTTGGTATGGCTCTCTGACAAACAAGCAAAAATATTGGAATTATTTAATCATAGTGGCTTGAGGATAACAAGTATTGAGTAAGTATGGTTGATAAGTGGAATGCCATTTGTACAACACTGGTGGAGAAGTTTAATGCAAGAAATTCAGGTAATGCAAACCTCCTAAGTTCTACTGCCAATAAGTGGCATACATCTAAGGTGTTACATCCAAAAAAGGCTCTAGGGCTGCTTTCAGTCAACTGCACTGGTTACTTCATTGTTCCCTTAACCCAGTGGTTCCCAAACTTTTTTGACCCGTGGCTCCCTTAACCTAATTGGCACTTGGCCGTGGCTCCCCACCATTTTTTACCGGCCCACTGGGGTGCCACGGCGCACACTTTGGGAACCACCGCAGTAGACCTTTGTACTCTCTACCATTCCTATGTGACTTAGAATTTATCCATTTGTATCTCTTCCTTGGGTGACTTTACAACCTGTACATTTGCAATTTTTTCTATTTGTCTCTACCCTGTGTGACTTTACTACTTGTACATTTGCAATTTTTTTCTGCTTGTATCTTTTATGTAACGCATGTAATCCTAAGTCCTTATGTATCGCAACTGGTTCTTATGTAAAGCGCTCTGACACCTTCGGGTAATGTTTGTGCTATATAAAATCACATTAAATAAAAATCAAAATAAAACCAAAGGGTGTACGATCTGATATGTATCTTATTATAGTGATTTTTCTGCTTGGTTTAAATTGCAATTACGTTTCACTGTCCATCATGAAGCACACTTAAACCCTACTCATTGAAAATTAAGACTGCATTTGGTAGCCTGCTGGCGGAGTTTGATTGGATGTGGTGTCACAAAAGCAGGTTGATTTAGAGTTGTTTGTCATAAACTTTGGGCATGAAAATGCATCCAGAAAAAGTCAGTGCGCAGTCCATGAACTTAGACCCTAAGTGTTTGTTTGTTTTAATCGCGCATCTTATTAAGAAGCAAGTTACTAGTCTGTTAACCTAACTCCCACTGTTAGCTCGGAAATGCTATGCTTGTCTAATGGTTGTTGTGGAAACTCGGGGACAGAGGTAATGGGCTGTACTCTTGTATAAATGTATATATTTTTTCTAAGCCTTCACCTCAGAGTCGCTCCTTGGCGGTAGTTTTCAAAGTGTGACAACAAGCATACATTGCAATGAGTCCAGTGCTGGGGATCCACAATCATACCCATGCACTTTTTTAAAACCCCTATTTGCCCCCACTTCACTACTTCCTGTTTCCAAAGTGCTTCCAGTTCAGCCTCTAGTGCTTTTCCTTTCAGTTGGGATCTGTATAGGAGCCTGAGGTTGCCTGTTTGTTTTAATCGCACATAATTACTCTGGTGTTCTGGCACTCTGCACTTCTGACATCGCTGCACGGGTGGGGGGGCTAACGAGGCCAGATGCTATCTTTCCCACGTAGTGCGGCGGCGCCCCTGGCTACTGATAACGGCGCACCAGGGCGCCGCGGCGCACAGTTTGGGAACCACAGCCATAACCCCTTCCATGCTGCCGCAATTCTGCTCCTGTGCTGAAGATTTCAGCGCGGGTGCGGTCATGACGGCCCCCAGCCGTCATCAGCACACGAGCACTGTAGTGCATGACGGCTGGGGGCCGTCATCAACTTACAAGGGGTTAAAGAAAAGATAAGGTTACTACATTCCAGATAGTCTGTGCTAGATGTGACAGCTGGAGAGTGTGTCCTCCCTGTTTTTGTATGTAGCACATGGCTGTCATGTTGTCTGTAAGAATTAGGACCGTCTTGCGTACTACCTGAACTTGAAATGCTTTCAGCGCCAGAAAAATCGCTATCAGCTCTAAATGATTTATATGGAGCGGTTTCTGCCGCAAGCTCCAAATGCCCTGAATTGTGCAGGTTTGGAGATGCGCTCCCCAACAGGTCAGGGATGCATCTGCTGTCAGTACTATCTGTGGAACCGGGTCGCTGAAGGGCCGCCCTTTTGAACGGTTTTGTGTGCTCCACCACTGCAGAGAGTGATGGGTGCGGCCGTCAACCAACACTAGATCCGATAACGGACCATGAGCTTGGTTCCACCTATGTGCTAAACACACCTGAAGGGGACGCATCTGGAGACTTACGCAGGGGACTATAAAAATGCAAGACGCCATCATTCCCAGTACCTGCAAGAACATTTGAGCTGGTAAGGAGTGTTGAGGCTGAAACAGACTACAGTGTTTGTATATTCCGGACTCTGGCTGGAGTTGGGTATGATAGAGCTTTTTGTGGCTTTTATGAGCCAGTCGTCTAAGTATGGGAAGACATGAGTATGTTGAATTCTTCAATGGGCTGCGACTACTGCCAAGCATTTTGTGAAAACCCTAGGTGCGGTTGTTACTCCGAATGAAAGAACTTTGAATTGATAGTGCTGACCTTCTACCATAAACCAGAGATATTTGCGGTGCGCAGGGTGTATTGTAATATGAAAATAAGCGTCCTTTAAATCCAGAGTGGAGAGAAAGTCACCTTGCGGAAGAAGGGGAAGCACTTGTTGAAGTGTTACCATATGAAAATGGTCTGAATGTATATATTTAGCTCTCTGAGGTCTAATATAGGCCTGAGAGAGCCGTCCTTTTTGGGAATTAGAAAGTTGAGGGTGTACACCCCTGCTAGCTGGTATGGTAAAGGGACTGGTTCTATTGCACCTTTCTGCAACAAAGAGAGAATCTTTCTTTAGAAGGGTGAGATGTTCTTGTGACATGAGGTGTGACCTTGGAGGAATATTTGGTGGAGTGCTTGTAAGCTCCACGCAATAACCAGATTGAACAATTTGTAGAACCCATTTGTCTGATGCAATCATATTCCAAATGTGTAGAAATTGGGAAAAACATCTCCCAACAGGAGTGGAATGGTCGGGGTATGGAAAGGAAGACACTATTTGGTATTTGCAGAGGAAGTGCGTGTTGAGTTATCTCTGCCTCTTCCCTTGCTGTTGCTTCCTCTATATCCACCTCTAAAATAACCTCTTGAAAAGGGCGACTGATTGTTGCCCTTCTAAGAGGAGGAGGGATTGCCTGTAGACACATTTTTGGAGCCGCCCCTATAAAATAAGCGACAAAAGGATACTCTGTAGAAAGGTGACTGCAAGGCCCCCATTGACTTGGCAACCTCAGTATCCTTTTTCAATCTTTTCTAGTGCTGTATCGACAGTTGGACCAAAGAGGTGTTCTTTGTCCAATGGTTGATTAAGAATAAAGGCTTGTACCTCAGGCTTGAATCTTGAAAATCTTAACCAAGCATGTCTACGGAGCAGTACACTAGTGTTTACTGCCCAAGCTGCTGTGTCTGCCTGATCTAGAGCACACCTGATAGAGGTATTAGTTATTAATTTACCCCTTGAATAAGGGCACTAGCTCTAGACTTCTGCTCAACAGGAAGAAATTCAGTGAGCTCTTCAAGCTCATCATAATGTGCTCTATCATACCTTGCCAATAGTGCTTGAGCATTGGCAATGCGCCAATGATTAGTTGCTTGTGACGCTACCCTTTTTCCCCAAAGCGTCTATTAATTTGGACTCTATCAGGAGGAGGGGCTTCTCCTGTTTGCGAATTAGCTCTTTTGCGAGCATTGGAAACTACCAGAGAGTCCAAGGGTAACTGGCCTTTGATATATAAACAGGGTCATTAGGTGCAGGTTTGTACTTTTTCTCTACCCTGGGAGTGATAATTCTAGCTCTTACAAGGTATTTAAAGATGTCATCAGTATGTTTAAGCATACCCTTTAATATTAGTAATGTTTGTGTAGTCCTTTGAGATGAACTTAGTGTGTCAAACAAAAAATCCTCTTCTAAAGCCTCTTTATGTAGCTCTACTCCATGATATTGTGCAGCTCTGTTAACTAGCTTAATATATCCAATGTTATCATCTGGAAGAGAAGGTCTGGATGGATAGAGGTCGGGTCATTATCAGGTTGAGGGTCATCATTATAATTATCCCATGGGTCAGTATCCTGTGGTGTGTAGTCATCTATATCCCAATTCCCTGTATCCTGTGGGTCAGGTGATGGTGGTGGAGAAGAATGTGTAGGTGTAATGAGCAAATTTAGATCAATGGTCGAAGAAGGTTGAATGTTTGGTGGAAAAGGGTTAGTACCCACATTTTTCCTTTTGACAGAAATGTGGTAGTCTTCTTGTAAACCCATTTTCCTATTCTCAGGAAGTTTGGCATGAATCTGTCCAGTTTCTGGATTAATCACAATCTCCTTCTCTTTCAGATCCAAAGGTGGAATATCGATCCGAGGCTCTTTAGTTCAAGTACTTTCTTTAGATGCCAGTTTTGGTGTCAAGAGTTTCGGGTCTGAAGATTTACCTACGAGGATTTAGCCTTATAGACCGGTGGCACGGAAACCAGAAGGTGTTTGTATTTAGAAGCCGAAGGTTTCGGCTCTGCACCAGCGTGGGGATGAGTAGAACCCAAACCGGAAGGCTGTGGTTTATGTTTCTCCTCAGACTCCCCTCTTGCCCAGGTGAGTCCCTATCTGTCTCTCATATTTCTAGTTTGTAATGAAGACAAGCTTTCTGAAACATCAAAATCCCATACCTGTTTGGGCTACTTATATATACACCTAAAAAAAATTCTTATAATATAATGTTACATTTTTGCTTTTCAGAAAAAGGTAACATGGATTAAATGAAAGCAACTGTAACCAGTGGGTGAACAGTCAGAAAGCTCCGATTTGTTGAGCTTTACACATCCATCCTCTCACGTTTTCTGCCAGGCGCCACGTGTACTTTTAGATTCTAGACGTGCGTACCTGGTTCATGTACAGACATGTCACATCAAACAAGATAAAACCCAAGGTCCCAGAGTCACCATAAAACAGACTTTCACATTAGCATTACATGACAGCGAGCAGCAGAGCAAGACCGCACTTTGCACATCACTGCTCGGGTCTGCACAAAATTCCACAAAACATGAGCAAGGTTTCTAGCAGGATGGGCATCTATCAGAGCTAAAGCGCGGGCTTGACTATTTGGTCACTCTGAATAAGGCTGCCAACGCAGACGCACGAGTCAAGGTCCCAGTGGCCACTTCAGTAGCTACAGTTTATATGTTTGATTCAGCTGACTAAGGCATTCTTTTCTTTTTCCCGAAACTCCAATCACTTACCACAAATGTAAGGCATCCACAGAGCCACCAAGACTGCCTTGTTCATGTCCCAGTAGCCTGCAGGGGGCGAGACCTATTGGCTTTGCCAATGCTTGTTATGAGGAGATGGTAGGGGAAGGAAGTCTCTTTGTCTGCTTTAGACACGGAGAGGTGTTCCTCCTCCATTTCGACTTCCTGCACTTGTGATTCTTCGTGTTCTGAATAGTCGCCGAGGAGATCTGATACTGAGCCATTTTGATGGTACATTTTGTGACGTTGAGCCCGACGGTCACAGAGTGTTTTCTTTGACCAAAATGACCAACACGTGTCGCACTCCTTCTCGTCGTGATCCGGTGATAGGCAAAGGTTGCACACTTGGTGCAAGTCGGTGCGCGGAAACTTAGCAAGACACCCTGGACAGAACTTTTTTTTTTTTTTTTTTTGGCAGAGTTTTATATAGCGCGAACTAGAACCGAACTGAATCAGTTATCAGAGCGCTTTACATAGCACCAGTTACGTTACATGAGGACACACTTTCATTTTTTTTTAGGCACGGGGAGATTAAGTGATTTGCCCAGAATCACAGGGGGTTTTTGGAGTCGTTACCGAGACTCGAACCCAGGTCCCCAGGTCCGAGGTCGAGCGCCTTAGCCGTTAGGCCAACCCCTCTCCCACTTGAATGGAGTCCGTTCCATCGACTGCTACCAGCGCGGGTAGGCCCAACGGCCTTCCACGAATCTTCCGATCTAAGGTTTTTTAGTGTAAACGATACACGAAGATTGGCAAACTCGACCGATAAACAATACCGTCGTGGGTAGTGAACTGCGCCAAGGGGGCCCGAAGAAACGGTACCGGAGCGCAACAATTCACATCCGAACCCGATGGCGTAAAAAAATTATCTAACAATGGAGTCGATGCCCATGCGCACTATCATCGAAATGAGGAGTCACCTACCTTGTGACTGGAAAGACTTCTTCGAAGAAAAACAAAGTGCAAACATCCGGACCCAACACTAGATGGCGATCGATGCACAGCATACAATCTACAGCTCATATGCCTCGAACATTAGCTTTACACAAGCAATGAAAGCAGTTCAACGGCTAGCATAGTTGGTAATTGTAATTACCTATGTGGCTTTAGCTGAGATTATAAAGGGCATTTAAATATCTGAGATAACAGTTAAAAATATTAGATATAATCGTGGGCAATGTACTCCGCTCGCGGAAGTTGCGGAGATTTGGGGTAACTATGCATTTCATTGAAAACACTGAATTCATGCAATAATTCAGACTCCGCTACGTAGTTGTGTTAGCTACTGCACCCACAACCCTTTGATAAAACAACGCTACCTTTACATACTATAAAGCATATAACCAATTCACAAAAGTGAACTTTGAAAAATACCAGGCAATGAAAGAGGTGATGATTTTGGGGTCACCCCTAACCTAGGGGAGGGCTAGCAGATGCCTTGTACACAAACAGCATATCATGCTGAACGATTCAGTGGTGGTCCCATCTTCCTAGCACCACCTCAAGCAAAGTTATGGGCAACAATGCAATGCCAACCAAAGGCCCAGTAAAGCATTATGGGGCGAGATTCTAGAGTGCAATGAATATTATAGTATTAGCTCTCAGCTGAGCCTGGAGAGCCTGCCCCTTGAGGATTGTTTTGATATTGGATACGAAAACAAGTTACTTACCTCTAACTCCAGTTATCCAGTATTAGTATCTTTCATAGATTCACATGCCTGAATCATTCCCTGTCGCCGAGGCGGGAGTCCCACATGTAGGAGAGTAGGGTCTGCTTCCTATGGTAACCCCCACTTTTTGCTTTTGCTTTACTGGTTTACGACTTAGATGTGGCTGTGGGCCTGCTAATTAGACCCACAGCCCAGATGCACTCTCTCAAAATTCACATCATGTACTCTAGGTACAACCACAATTGGGAATTGGCTCACCTTGTCAGCCCCTGTAGAAGTGTACCCTAGGAACTCAGGGCATAGGTGTAACAAAGGCCTACCAGGGGCTGCAGCATGCATTATGCCACCCCTGGCTGGCCACTCAAACTGACAACTGGCTGATCACTCAGCTGGGGCAAGGTTGTGTAATCAACCCTTGCTTAGGTATAGTATTCCTATATCTAACCTTATATATAAACACACAGTAACCTATAAGTCACTCCTATGGCAGGCCTTAACAATCCTGGAGGCAAAGTGCTTGGTTATGTGTGAGATGGTGCTCTAGCATGAGCTGAGCCTGTCTGCAGCTTTCGGAACCATGTTCGTATAGCTGTTCTAGGATATTGCCATACCATATACTCTTAAGTGCATTATGAACCTCGCGGTTAAATGCTAACTCTGGTTTGGCTTTATCAAAACATGTTGTGTAAGGTGTCATACGCTTTGGAATACTACCCCCTCGCCAATTCTGGCGACGGGGGTAGCATTCCACCCTCCTAGAGGGAGAAGACATGTTGTTGCGGACTATCCCGGTTAAAGTTAACGAGAGTCCCAGCGTCACAAAATGGACGCTGCTGCCAAAGACACAAGTCTGACCTCCTGCTGCTGGGAGTCCTTCCAGTCACGGAGGTTTGGACAATAAGTTTCCTGCCTGGAGAGGTGCGAGCACCACCCCAGACAGGACTTTGTGTATTGGGACAGGGAGGGCTGAATAGAATGAGACACTGCCTGGGGCACACAAGGTGCTCCATGCATGGAGAAGCGTGGCTCAGTGGTTAGAGGCGGCAGACCCGGAAGCTGAGATCAGCCGTGGACCAGGGTTCGATTCCCCGCCTCGGCGGGTCTCGGGCACAAAATTTCCACGGACTCGACAATTCTCGCTCCGGTGCCTACTCGACTCACGGGGTCACACTCGCCGACTCTGGGCAATAGCTTGCTTAATCTCCACTACGGCCCCTCGCGGCGGGATGCCGGGCTTTCACCTTGTGAATACCCTGCCGGGGTATCTCACAGGGGAATACCAGGACGGGTTCCCTAAGCAAGCGCCTTGAGACCCCTGGGTGATTAGTGCGCTATATAAATCGAAACACATATAAATCGAAACACACATACCCCAGTTCAAACCGGTTGCTGGGGCACTCCTGCCCCAGCTCTGGCGCGAAACTGGACAAAGGAAAGGGGGTGTAACCACCCCTCTTCCTGGTCCCACCCATAGGAGGGACCTAGACAGTAATCTAGCCTCTTTTAGTTGTATAAAGGTAGGAGCTGAGCCCCAGGACTTTAGATTTGAGCCTGAACTGAAACTTGAAACGAAATTCTGGACCTTCGACGTTCTGCTGAAGCTGAAGACTGAAGAATCTCCCTTATGGCCAAGGAGTGACCATCCTGGGCAACCAGGCACCATCCAGCAAATCAACGGCTTGCTTTGTTGACGTTTCCTGCTGGAACCCGAGCACAGAGCCTGACAAGACCCAGACTTCCAGACCTCTCTGACCCTCTCGACGACTGCAGCATAGCTGAGATCCATGGAGGCGACGAGACACGTGGGACCGGACATCTTGAAAAGTCTGCAACTTGCTAACTGCACAGCTCCTGAAGGTGTGCACTGGGGACTGAGAAACCCCGAATCCGAGCTCCACCTGCACCGAAGATCAGCCCTCTACACTCCACGAGTTCTGCGTGGGGCCCTTCTGCTGGTGTTCTGCTCGACGCGTTGTCCGGTTGCTGGCCCGTTGGCTAGTAGCCCTGTGATGACTATCCTTTTGAAAATCCATCGCTGGTCTGGTTGCTCCAGACTGGCCCTTGCTTCCCTGAAAAGGTGAAGTACCTCAGACCCTCCTGGTCTGCACCAGAAGCTCTTTGTGTATCCTGCGTGGGTTGCCTTTGCTTAGGCTTATTGGCTCCGATCTTGAAGTCGACCCCTCCATCTGCGAGAACCTTCGTGGGACAGCTCCTCTCCAGCATCTGGTCGTCCTCTACACCTCCTGGTCCGCGTGCTTGAAGAGACTAGCTTCACGACAGCACCTGATTGCTTCTCGACGTCGTCTGGTTCCTTCCTGGTTCCACACGGTCAATGGCTAGTGACCCAGACTCTGTCCCCTCTGCTTTCAGGTCCTCTTCATCCTCGATCCACTCTTGGATCCACCCGGACATCTTCCTCCTGGTCGCCTGCAGCATCTTTCTTCACAGGCTCCATAGACTTCAAAGGCGAAACTCGACAAATCTTCACACCTATGCACCCGCCGTCAGTGGGTGAGGTATCGGGAGTACTTCGGAAGTGTCCTAAATCCTTCTTTTTCTAAACTCTAAGTTCCCATTGACTTAATATGGTCCCTCGCGTGTGTGTAAAGACACTGCACGCGCCGCCTGTGGGCCTCCTACTCCTAACCTAAGGGTCAGATAGTGTAGCCCCAGCGATTCTCTAGGCCCTAGGCCTTTCCTTTTCTCGTGACGTGGTACTTATACCACTTTCTTAGTATATGGTTTGCTTCGCCCCTAGGGCCTAACTGTATTTTGTGCAACTTAAAGTATTCGGATTAAGTAACTTATTATGTGCTTTGGCCTCTGATCTCATAGAGAGTTCAGAGGAGTGTGTTAGTAAATAAATACATATATATTTTATATATATATATCCTGTGTGGTGTCCTTTCATTTGATATTCAAGGGGTTACACATGGTAAAACGACTGGCTTTACACGCCCTCAAGAGTCTTTTAGCCTAAGACTCTTCTGTCCACGCTACCACTAGGATAGCTGGTCTATAAGGTTGACTTACAACCATCACCATAAGGGTTGTTTGGACTGGTGCAATGTGTTCACTAGAATAGTGAACATCATATACCAGGCCAACTTCTCACACCATGGTGTATAAAAAAGCAGTGCCAAAAGCAAATTACAGTAGTAGGCCCTATGAGAAAGGCCTGAGGCCTAGATTGTAGTAGTCTATCTAACTCATTATGCTAAAAAGACAAAAGTCTTTGTTCCAACCAATCAGCTCACAGCACCCTCTAGAACCCTCTCTGCAGAGTCAGTTCTCCTCAGATTTTCGTTAGCACAAGTGGGAATGAGTATCCCAAAAACTTGAGAACTGACTCTCCGGGGAGGAGGGTGGGTGCATGTGATATGAAAGACACCAATACTGGATAACTGAAGTTACAGGTAAGTAACTTGTTTTCTTATCCAGTATTGGGGTATCTTTCATAGATTCACATGCCTGAATCCGAGTAGCAAGCAGTATGCCAGGCAAAAGTCGGTTGCGGATGGTGGGAGACTTATAGTGTTACACTCCCACAAAGATATGTTTAACAACCAACCATTGCGAAGTAAAATGCATTACTAGTGATAAATATGACTAGATTCAAAAGAGCAGTCATATAATATTAAACAGGAAAAGTAATAACACGTAAAACAAGCAAGTAATCTGTAATACATGCACATCTTTACATCCACAGATATATTGAAAGGCATAGATTCATTATTGGATGAATAAAACATTGGTTACCTGAATTTGTTCTTACGGAAAGAGGTGACGTAAAACCGCTTGGCCAACTGCCGCATCATCTTGGCTTGCTGATTGTAGGCAGTAATGTCTTGTAAATGTGTGGACATTCTTCCATGTCGCAGCACGGCAAATATTTTCTAGCGTCACTCCTTCAAACAATGCTGTCAGGTACTTGAGGTCAGCTTTGTGAATTGGCTCGAACGGCTGCTTTATCAGTTGTGAGCTGACCCTGTTGAGCTCCCATTCCGGTGGTGAAGGTTTTACCGGAGGATAAGTCCGGAAAAGACCTCTCATGAACGGTTTTATCAGTGATGAAGAACACAGTGAAGGAAAGTCAGCCACCTTCCTGAGCCGCCAGATGGACCTTTATCGAAGAGAAGGAAAGGCCAGAATGAGCCAAATATAAAAGATAAAGAAGAATTTTTTTTACAGGAGCTTCAATAGGGTGTAAAGTGTTCAAAGTACACCAGGAGCAAAATCGCTTCCATTTGAGACGATAAGTCTTTAATGTGCTCTGGGCGTGTGCTTTCTTTAAGATGTCCCGGCAATCCAGAGGGATTTGGAGGTGCTGAAACTCGAAGAAGTTAGGAGCCAGGCGTGCAATTTCAGAGATTGAGGGTCTGGGTGAAGTATCTGCCCCCGCTGCGTGACCGTGTTGGAGCCGGGAGAAGTTTGATTGGAGGCTCCTGTGATAGCAACATGAGCTCCTGAAACCAATACGGACGTGGCCATCTGGGAGCAATTAGGAGGAGACGGCAGCTGTCCAGATTCATTTTGCGCAACACTCGTAGAATCAACGGGATCGGAGGAAAGACGTAAGCATAAATCCCTGACCATCGCACCGACAGGGCATTCCCTCTTGATCCCCGTTGAGGGTATCTGCTGACATAATACCGGCATTTCTTGTTCTGTTGGGTCACAAATAAATCCAACGTTGGCAGGCCCCATGTCTGGAACACCTTTACCAATTGAGTGTTGTCCAGCTCCCACTCGTGGCAATCCGACAAGGATCTGCTGAGTTTGTCCGCCAGGGTATTGTGGAGGCCCTTGACATGTTCCGCCTTGAGAGTTAGGTTGTGAAGCGTTAGCCATTCCCATAACTCCTGAGCCTCCTTTGAGAGCGTAGCTGACCTTGTTCCTCCCTGCTTGTTTAAGTAAAACATGCTGGTGGTATTGTCCGTTCGGACCAGGACTGAAGACCCTGCGATTCTGGGAAGGAATGCTTGTAGGGATAGAAAGATGGCTCTCAACTCCAGACTGTTGATGTGACATTGTCTGTATTTCTGAGACCATTTGCCCTGCACTTGCAAGTCTTGTAGATGACCTCCCCAGCCCTCCATGGACGCATCTGTCGTTAGAACGGTGTCCGGAGGAGTTTGTAAGAATGTGAGCCCTTGTTTTAGATTGAGTAGTTGCGTCCACCATTGAAGAGCATCTACCATGCGTGGGGTTACTTTGAAGATGTCGAAGGAACCTGTCGCTTGCTCCCACTGAAGATGTAACTCCTCCTGCAAAGGGCGCATTTTCAGACGTGCTAGTGGGATGAGATTTATGGCCGAAGAACACATTCCCAGAAGTGAAGCGAACAGGCGAACAGAAAGACAGTTTTATGGCCAAAGTCTGTAGACGGAGTTGCCTTTCTTGAGACAAGAATGCTCTGCATTGTATTGTGTCCAGACGACCTCCTAGGAAAGGCAGGATTCTTCTCGGAATGAATTGAGATTTGTTTTCGTTCAGAGTGAGACCTAGGGATGTAAAGAGATTGCGACATGCTGTTATGTCGTTCTGTACCTTGCATTTTGATGGACCTTAAGTACCGGAAAACCTGGACTCCTGAAGAGCGTAGTGCTGCCGCTACCGGGGCCAGGCACTTTGTGAAAATCCTTGGAGCCGACTTGAGGCCAAATGGGAGTACTTTGAAGTGATAATGGGTACCAGCCACAGTGAAACAGAGATACTTTCGATGTTTTGGGTGAATTGGGATATGAAAGTATGCGTCTTCCATGTCCAAAGAGGCCATAAAATCTCCCTCGTTCAGGCAACTTAGAATTTCCGAATGAGTGACCATGCGAAAACCCTGCTTCTTGAGATATCTGTTGAGATGGTGCAGGTCCAAGATCGGTCGCCATTCCCCTGATTTCTTCTTTATGAGGAAAAAACGGGAATAGAAGCTCGTCCGCCTCTGATGAACTGGAACTTTTTCTATAGCGTTCTTGAGGAGCACAGAATGAACTTCCTTGAACAATAAGTGAAGACGAGGGGGAGGGGGACCTCTGGGCGGAGTCATTGGTGGTTTGGTGACAAACTCTAGGGTGTGACCATGTTGAACTAGGTCTAGCACCCATTGATCGGATGTAATCTGTTGCCACTGTTGTAGAAAGCCAGATATTTTCGCGCCCACAGGGAGGGAAGGAAATAAGGTTGGCGCCCAACTGATCTCACTGTTTTCTGTGAGAATCTCGCCCTTGATTGTTTGTGCGCTTTCGTTGTAAGCATTGACGACGGGACCATCGTCGACGGAATCGACGTCGACGGATTCTTCGTCGACTGACTCCACGTCGACAGAACCACCTTCGACGGACTCGACGTCGACGGGACTACCGTCGACGGAACCAACGTCGACGGGACCACAGTCGACGGACTCATCGTCGACGGACTTTGTTTCTTCATCAACGATGTCTTCGTCGACGAGTGCTTCTTCGACGACGAGGCAGTCGTCGACGGATCGTCGACGATGGTTCTTTTTGCCACAATAGAGATCCTAGTAGACAGAATAGGAGAGGTGATAGCTGTGGTAGAAATTGTCGCCGTCGAAGGAGCAGAAGATGTAACTGAGATGCTAGTTACAGGTAAAGCTGAATAGACAGAAGGAATATGCTACTTACCAGTATGCATCTGTTCTTGGCATAGAGGGCTGCAGAGTGGTACATTTATGAATAGATCGCCATCTGGTGTTGGGCTCGGATGATTGCACTTTGTTTTTCTTCTGGAGAAGTCTTTGTCGTCATAGGTGACTCCTCCTCTCGGTGTTAGTGCGCATGGGCATCGGCTCCATCCTTAGATTGTTTTGCCATAGTAGGGTTAGATGGAGTAGTGTAGTATAGTACATAAAGATATGCCCATGAAAATGTATCTAAATAAGATAATGTTGGGACAGACACAGGTTTCCGGGGAGGCAGGGAGGGCATGTACCACTTTGCAGCCCTCTATGCCAAGAACAGATGCATACTGGTAAGTAGCATATTCCGTTCGAGGCATATGGGCTGCAGATGGTACATTTATGAATAGATTGTACAGCAGTTACCTCCCTAGCGGTGGTCACCAGTGTCTGTCGCAACTGTCTGAAATAGAGTTTTTAATACAGCTTGGCCCACTCTGGCTTGTTGTGCAGCCTGTACATCAACACAGTAGTGCTTTGTGAATGTATGTGGTGTAGACCAAGTTGCTGCTCTACATATGTCATCTAGGGGAATGTTCCCTAAGAATGCCATAGATGCTCCTAGTTTTCTTGTGGAATGAGCTCTAGGAGGAACAGTTAATGTTCTCTTTGCTTTAATGTAACATATTTGTATACATCTTACAATCCATCTTGCGATGCCTGCTTTAGAGATAGGATTGCCCTTATGTGTTGGGGAAAATGCTACAAATAGTTGTTTAGTTTTCCTGAAGTCTTGTGTTCTTTCTATGTAGTACAAAATGGCTCTTTTAACATCTAGTGTATGTAGAGCCCTTTCTGCCACCGTCTGTGGCTTTGGAAAGAAGACTGGTAATTCCACTGGCTGATTGATGTGGAATGCTGAAATTACTTTAGGCAAGAACTTTGGGTTTGTTCTAAGAACCACTTTATTCTGGTGTAACTGTAGGAATGGTTCTTGTATTGTTAATGCCTGTAATTCGCTTACTCTTCTGAGTGAGGTAATAGCTATAAGGAATGCCACCTTCCATGTAAGGAATTGTATTTCGCACCTATGCATAGGTTCGAAGGGTGGCCCCATTAGTCTGGTGAGTACTACGTTGAGGTTCCAGACTGGGGACGGTGGTAATCTTGGTGGAATGACTCTTTTAAGACCTTCCATGAATGCTTTTATCGCTGGTACTCTGAACAGTGATATGCGCTGCCTGTTTTGTAGGTATGCTGCTATAGCTGCTAGATGTACTCTGATAGATGTGTACGCTAGATTACATTGCTGTAAGTGTAATAAGTAGCAAATAATCTCCCTTGTTGATACGTCTAGAGGGTTGATATTGTTATTAGTACAGTGTATAGCAAACCTCTTCCACTTAGCTGCATAGCATGCTCTGGTGGTTGGACGTCTCGCTTGTTTAATTATTTCCATGCAATTTGAGGGGAGATCTAAGTACCCAAATTCTAGGATTTCAGGAGCCAGATCGCTAAGTTCAATTGAGTTGGATCTGGGTGCATTATTTCTCCATGGTTCTGTGTAAGGTGCATGGGTAGAATTCGTAGCTTTTGATGTGGCACTTGTGAGAGTTGCAAGAGCGTGGTGAACCACGGCTGTCTTGCCCACGTGGGTACTACTAGTGTCATGGTCATTGAATGTTGTTGCAGTTTCCTGACCACTAATGGGATTAGTGGGAGAGGGGGAAAAGCGTATGCAAATTTGTTGGACCAATTTATCCATAACGCATTGCCCTGCGACAGGTGATGTGGGTACCTGGACGCGAAGCTTTGGCATTTTGCGTTCTGATGAGTGGCAAATAGGTCTATCTCTGGTTGTCCCCATCTTTGGAAGAATGGCTGCAGTATTTGTTGGTGCAGTTCCCATTCGTGTATTTGTTCCGACTGTCTGCTTAAGATGTCTGCTATCTGGTTTTGAACTCCTGGTAGGTGTTCGGCTAACAGATAGATGTTTTGAGGAATGGCCCATCTCCAAATTTCCTGTGCTAGTCTGGATAATTGGAGAGAGTGCGTCCCCCCCTGTTTTTGAATATAATACATTGCTGTCATGTTGTCTGTTCTGATCAGGACTGCTTTGTGGATAACATGTATCTGAAAGGCTTTCAATGCTAGAAACACTGCCAGTAGTTCTAGATAGTTGATGTGCAGTGTTCTTTCCTGCACACTCCACCTTCCTTGTACTGTGTACTTGTCCATATGTGCTCCCCATCCGGTGAGCGATGCGTCTGCTGTTATTGTCACCTGTGGAATTGGCTCTAGGAACGACCGCCCCTTGGTAATGTTTGTTCTGTTCCACCACTTCAGAGAGCGGTGTGTGCGGTCGTCTACCAACACCAGATCCGTAATCTGCCCTTGAGCCTGATTCCACTGTGTCGCTAAGCATTCTTGTAGCGGACGCATTTGTAGTTTTGCATATGGTATTAGCAGTATGCAGGATGACATCATGCCTAATAGCTGCATGAACACTCTTGCTGTTAGTGAGTGTTGTGGCTGAAATCTCTGAATGATTGTAAGCATTGCTTGGACCCTGACTGGGTTGGGGTACACTTTGGCTTTTTCTGTGTCTATAGTAGCCCCCAGATATTGTTGAACCTTGTTTGGTTGTAGGTGTGACTTTGTGTAGTTCACCGTGAACCCTAGCTGGTGTAGTAGCTGAATTGTCTTTTGTGTGTGTTGCAGACACTCCTCTTGCGACCTGGCTTTTATTAGCCAGTCGTCCAAGTATGGGAAGACATGAATTTGTTGTCTTCTTAGGTGAGCTGCTACCACTGCCAGGCATTTTGTGAACACCCTTGGTGCCGTCGTGACACCAAATGGAAGGACTTTGAACTGATAATGTTGTCCTTCTACCACAAACCTGAGGTATTTCCTGTGGGCTTTGTGAATAGGGATATGAAAGTAAGCGTCTTTTAGATCCAGTGTAGAAAGAAAGTCCCCTTTCTTCAGTAAAGGAAGTACTTGTTGGAGCGTGACCATGTGGAAATGTTCCGAATTTATGTATGCGTTGAGAGGTCTTAGGTCCAGTATTGGCCTTAGAGACCCGTCCTTTTTTGGAATTAGGAAGTATAGGGAGTATACTCCTGTTCCCTGTTGGTGCTGTGGAACCTTCTCTATGGCATGCTTTTCTAGCAGTGATATTACTTCTTGTTTTAATAGTGTCAGGTGATCTTGTTTCATTGGACGCTGTTTGGGGGGGATGTTTGGTGGGGTAGCTGTGAGTTCTAGGCAATAACCATGTTGGATAATTTGTCTTACCCACTTGTCTGATGTGATGTTTTCCCAGACAGGTAGGAACTGTGATAGGCGTCCCCCTACCGGTGTTATATGGTCTGGGGGAAGCTCTATGAAGTCACTGTTTTGGGGTTGGAGAGTTGCGGTTGTTGTTGTTTCCGCGACCTCTACCCTTGTTGTTGTTACCCCTGTATCCACCTCTAGAATTACCTCTGGGTGATGTAGGTGTAAAAGAGGTTTGCTGTTGGTTTGTACCTGTACTTTTGGATCCTCCTCTATAGGTGGATCTACGAAAGGAACCTCTTTGTGTCGGCTGTTGCAATGCTCCCATTGATTTAGCCGTTTCTGTATCCTTTTTCATCTTTTCTAGGGCCTCATCTGTCCCTGTGCCAAAAAGTGTTTTCCCATCAAAAGGTTGGTTCAGTAACGATGTTTGTACCTCTTGTTTGAACCCTGACACTCTGAGCCATGCATGTCTCCTTAACATGATGCTTGTATTTGTCGACCTTGCCGCAGTTTCTGCCGCGTCTAGGGCGCACTTTATTGAAGTGTTAGTAATTAACTTCCCTTCTTGTATAAGTTGATCTGCTTTCTTTTGATGTTCTTTAGGGAGATGTTTGATGAGTGTTTCTAACTCATCATAATGCGCTCTGTCATACCTTGCAAGTAGTGCTTGCGTATTAGCTATGCGCCAACTGTTTGCCGCTTGAGATGCTACTCTCTTGCCAGAGGCATCTATTAGTTTAGACTCTTTGTCAGGAGGTGGAGCTTCTCCTGTAGATAAAGAGTTTGCTCTCTTGCGAGCGTTTGTGACCACTAGTGAGTCTAGAGGAATTTGTCCCTTAATGTATATTGGGTCTTTTGGAGCTGCCCTATATTTGTTATCAATTCTTGGGTTCAATACCCTAGCCCTCACTGGGTCTTTGAATATCTCTGATGTATGACTGAGAAGGCCCTTTAGCATTGGTAGTGTTCCTGATGTTCTTTGTGCAGTAGGTAGTGTTTCTAATAAGAAGTCCTGTACTTGAGGTTCTGTATGTAGGTCTACCTTATTAAATGTTGCTGCTCTAGTAATGAGTTGTGCAAACCCAGTATTGTCATCAGGAGGTGAAGGTTTTGAGGGATATGACTCAAGGTCGGTATCATTACCTGATCCCACATTATACTCCTCCCATGGGTCTGCCTCCTCTGGGATTGTGTCCTCATCATCCCCAGGGTGTCCCCCCTCCCCTGTGTCACTCTCTCCATCTGTTGTAGGTGTAGATGGACGTGTGGGAGGAATATCTGGCCTATTGTGAGGAAGAGGCGAAGATGGTGTGTGAGGTTTGGGAGAAGGGGGAGGAGTTGTATTCGTCCCCATTGTTCTCTTCTTTGGATGAGCCTTGTCGTCCAAATGTTCATGTTTCCTCTTTTTAGGTAGTTCTGTGGCTACCTTGCCGGTCTTTGGGTCAATAAACAAAGTCTTTTGTTTAGGATCCGTTCCGTGTTCCTGTGTCGGTACCGCAGTTTTCGGTTCCGAAAGGTGTCTTTTCTTTGCAATGTCCATTTGTATTTTCGGTGCCGAAGTTTTGTTCGGATCCGACTTCTTCGGTATCGAAGATGTCCCCGGTGTCGAGGGTGTTTTCGGCGCCGAAGCGTGCTTCGGTGTCGACATGGACTGCTTCGACTTCGAGCTTTCCTTGACCTGGTGCTTCGGTGTCGATGTGGTCGGTTTATCGGAACCGGAACCACTATGATGGGGGACCGAGTGTTTCGGTTTCTGTTTCGTTGCCGGGCTCGAAGGCGGGGCGTTGGAAACTTTTTTCGGTTGTCTGACCGGGCTCGAGGGCGGGGTCGACACCGTGCGGGGTCTGTTTTTCGGTAAAGGGACGTCGTCACTCACGGTTTGTTGGACGTCGATTTCCTCGACGTCGGACTCGTCCGCTTCTGACCCCGCCTCGTCGGCCTCTTCTTCCTCCTCTTCTGGGTGCTGGTCCTCGAACAGCTCCGGGATTGCTTGTGACTGCATTCTCGATACCTCGTGTCTTCGGGCTCGACGGTTTCTAATCGTCGATTTTGACGAGAACGCTGCACAGGCCTCACAGTCCCTGGATTCGTGTTCAGGGGACAAGCAGAGGTTGCACACCTCGTGTAGGTCCTTGTGTGGGAACTTAGCACCACACGTTGGACATTTTTTGAATGGAGTCCTTTCCATGGACCCCGGGCTGGACTACGTCGAGTTTCTCGTAGTCGTCGTCCTTCGAACCGCGTCGGTATGGAGTGAAGTCGCGTTCGATAACGATACCGTCGATTTGGAAAGGAATACGCGCCGGTTATAACCTTCTTTGTTGAAGTCGGTCCGGAGCGCTTCGATCCTCATCCGAACCCGATGGCGGAAAAAAAACAATCTAAGGATGGAGCCGATGCCCATGCGCACTAACACCGAGAGGAGGAGTCACCTATGACGACAAAGACTTCTCCAGAAGAAAAACAAAGTGCAATCATCCGAGCCCAACACCAGATGGCGATCTATTCATAAATGTACCATCTGCAGCCCATATGCCTCGAACCAGCTTTTACTCGCTGTTTTCTTTTTAGAATCCTTGATAGGTGGGGCATCAGAAAGAGAAGTTGGAGATCTCTGTGAAGAGCCCGAGTGGAGTGGGAGGTTTTAACATGTTTTCTCCCCTCACTTGGATAATCCTCTTGTGATGGTGCCCTTTTACTGGAGGTCGAAGCTCTGTCTTCATCATCAGTAGAAGAGGATTTGAGCCATAAAAGGACTCTGGACTCCCTATCCCTTAAGGTCTTGGAAGGGAAGGTGAGGCAGATCTTACCATTTTTTGCCTCCATGTTTTGGATAAAGGCAATAAATGCAGTCCTTATGTTGGTCATCAACATTAACATGTTCTGCAAGGTCTAAACAAGGCCTTCTTGTCAGACATCCTGAAGTAGAGAAAGAACTGAGTAGAGACTCCGGGAGACTCCCTTCCTCACGACATGCGGTGAAAATCTGAGGAGAACTGGCTCTGCAGAGAGGGTTCTATAGGATGCTGTGAGCTGATTGGTTGGAACAAAGACTTTGGTCTTTTTAGCATAATGAGGTAGATAGGCTACTACAATCTAGGCCTCAGGCCTTTCTCATAGGGCCTACTACTGTAATTTGCTTTTGGCACTGCTTTTTTATATACCGTGGGACTCCGGCCTCCGCGACGGGGAATGATTCAGGCATGTGAATCTATGAAAGATTTACCCCAATACTGGATAATATAATATTCACTGCACTCTAGAATCTCGTCCCATAATGCTTTGCAGGGCCTTTGGTTGGAATTGTATTTTTGCTCATAACTGTGCTAGGGTTGGTCCTAGAAGGATGGAACCACTACCAATCGTTCAGCATGATGTGCTCTTTGTGTTCAAGGCATCTGCTTGGATCTCTCCCTAGGTTAGTGAGGACACCAAAATCATCACCTCTCTCACTGCTTGCTATATTTCCATTTTCACTTTTGTGAGATTATTATATGCATTTTTGCATGTAATGATAGTTACTTGTTTTTTTATCAAGGGTATGTGAGTTTCAGTTTTATTAATTGGGGTGAGACGGAACGGAGTTGCGGAGCTCACGGGGTTTTTGATCAATTTCGCAGAATTCCATGTAGTAGTACTCCGCCAACTATGCCCACCCAACATTTTGTGAATATTGCAATTAGCTCACATACAAATGGCAAATGTAGCATTAAGTACCTTCCTGTACCAGAAATACATGGAGGACCAACAGTGTGAAAAGAGGAATAAACAGGTTTGAATGAGCTGCTGTTAATATGGTGCACACTGCATTATTAATTGCTTCTTGGCACTTGATAGTAAATTAAATGACGCTCCTGTTACTTCTCTTGGAAAGATGAAATACGGAGTCAGCAGAGATTCAGAGGTTGACCTACAAACAGAGTTCAACCCAGTGAGACATCACCTTATCTATCGACAAATATCAATGTCAGCTATATCCTGCTCTCACTGCACACATCTCTTGTTCTACAAAAATGGTGAGGCACTAGAGGCCCTGTGGCCTTGTGTGAAGTGGATCGACTAACCACGCCAGAGATCAATCAGGTAAAACAGCTGAACCAGCATAGACTGCGCGGAATCATGGGGCCGCAGTCGATCTCTTGCCACACACACTCAACTCCATACTCAGGGTGGACCAGTGAACTACCACAACGGATGTGGAGGAGCTCCCAGTGCAGGCACTACTGCTAGTTAGGTAGACAGCATGGTGTGGACGCGCACACAGCCGAAAAGGGAATGCAACATGAATACAGGTAATTTTCTCCTTGAATTTGCTGACTTTTTTTAACTCCATAATTTAAGCAACACTGCAAAGCTGTTTTTATGTAGCACATATGTTAAATTTATTTTATTTATTGAGATTTATATAGCGCTGGCTAGACCCGTAGGCATCAGAGCGCTTTACATCAGGATCAGTGAATTACAGGTTACAAGTTACATTTGTTACAAAGCATAATCAAACATAGGATTAAAACGCATTGTTAAGGTAAATTTGTCAGAGGAGGGGAGGAAGGAGACAAAACAGGCAGACGGGGAGAAACTGTGTCCAATGTCCGGCTGGGTAGGTGACTGAGGGGAAGAACCAGGGCCAATCTCCTCTATAGCTGTCTGCCAGCTCCACCGGGCGTTGGCCATAATGCTCGGACTCCGCTGTCAAAGGGAGGGGGTGGAAGGAGACAAAACAGGGAGAAACTGTGCTCAATGTTC
The DNA here is from genome assembly GCF_964261635.1 of Lissotriton helveticus. Classification (NCBI taxonomy): domain Eukaryota; kingdom Metazoa; phylum Chordata; class Amphibia; order Caudata; family Salamandridae; genus Lissotriton; species Lissotriton helveticus. Next base: position 473,269,416 of record NC_136060.1, on the reverse strand, counting down.
AGCTGGGTAGGTGATGGTCAAGGGGATGAACCAGTGCCGATCTCCTCTATAGCTGTCTGGCACTGGGCATCGGACATAATGCTCAGACTTCCCTGTCAGGGGGTAGGGTGGAAGGAAGACAAAACAGGGCGATGGGGAGAGGCTGAGCCGGATGTCCGGTTGGGAGTTGGAGACATGTTAAACCCACTGTCCAAACAAAATCCAGATGGGCATTATAAAAAACAATTGTAAACAGTGCATGCACATCTGCACAGCTTGCGCATTAGTAAAACAGCAAAAAATACCAAACTATGTTAATAGCCAAGAACTACCGTTCGAGATTATTTGAAAATTAAGGACTCCAGGGGCAACTTGCGCAAGTAAACATCCATTTATTTTTGTGTTTTGTAGAGCACTAGCAAAGCCCTTGAGGTGGGCTGTCTGGTACTTACAAGCGGGGTGAAGTGTATACATATTCCATGTACGTAAAAACGTTACGTCCTCCAATCAGGGTCATGAACATACATAGCTCCTACATCCTGAACGTGACTGCTGGAATACTGAAAGCAGAACTTTAGCCATGCGACTAAGATCTACATCTACAGTTTCCTCAAAGAGCCTCTCGCCGACCTCCTTTTGAAAACAACAGCTGCACTAATTAGATTGTACCACAGAAGCAGTCCACGGAAGCTGCAATAAGTGACACAAACAAAAGAAAAGGAATCGGACGGGAAAAGAAAAGTTTTCATTCACCAATCATGCCTCATACCAGGATCTTCAACACGCGTGTGCTTCAAGATCGGAGAAAAAGAACAGTAACATCAATAAAACACACAATTTAAGGGTCCCGAGTGGATTTAAACAACGCAAGGTGATGCAGAACGTTTACTTGAGTAACTCTTCCTAGTCTCTTTTATTTGCCTTCTTGACCCCGAAGCTTGCTTAGCCTATTAACAATTTAGGACTATAAGTCCCACATTGCATAGAAAAAAAGCGGCTTGGATACACTAACCCATTAAGATGAACAACCTGGGCGACATATCGGTGTTTACTGCTTAGATTATCAGGTGTGCTACGTATGAAAATTATAAGTGATCATCATGCAGGATAGGGCTTGGAGGCAAATGGTCTGATGACCTGGGCACGGATTTGAGTGATGTTGAATGGGATGTGGTGCTGCAGAACACTCCTAAATTTTCTTGCAACTCAAGATTTCAACAGTAATATTGTTTGAATAGGGTCTATATAACCCCCAAACGCATTAACTGTATGTATCCAGCATGACTCCGATGTGACGAAGGGGGGTGGGGGCTTCTTTCACATGGTCTGGGATTGTTAGCAACTACAGCGTCTTCTCCATCAAGCCAAACAAGAAGCCTCTGTCTGTCTGTCACAAAATAGTCGAGGAAACGTCCCCTTCGCGCTAAGGATCTCCTCTGGTACCTGGTCTTCAATGATCTTCTCCAAAATGTGTCGACTTCTTTGGGCGAACTTTCTTCTTCCTCCATTTGGAGAGCCTTAAGCAAAGCATGCAGACTTAATGGCAGAAAAAAAGAATCTGAAGATGGCGAGCAAGAATGTGAGCTTCTGGGGGAGGGCATACAACATCACACGAAGCGGGTTGGCCTAACGGCTAAGGCGCTCGACCTGGGGATCTGGGTTCGAGTCTCGGTAACGACGCCAAAAACCTCCTGTGATTCTGGGCAAATCACCTAATCTCCCCGTGCCTAAAATGAAAGTGTGTCCTCATGTAACGTAACTGGTGCTATGTAAAGCGCTCTGATACCTGATTCGGTTCGGGTCTAGTTCGCGCTATATAAAACTCTGCACAAAAAAAAAACGCCCAACAAACAAACAAAAAACCAACATTGAATCCGGAGCCAATCACTAGGTGGCAGCATGTGAATCATGAAAAGATTCACGCTGAAAAAATGCTGCTCAGTCTTCAGGTGCATCACACAGAGCTCACAAGCTCTAGGGTGCATTATCTAAAAAAGGGGGAAGGGTGCCCTGGTTTCATGATAATTGTTCTTCATTAGTAGATAGCAACACATGCATGGGAGCGAAATGGGTCCTGGGGTGTTAGGCACTGTGCTTCCTTCCCCCTTTGTTTGCCACTACTTCTGTGCATGTTTTGATAATGTTTGAGGGGAGGACTTCAGACAAACAGGAAGCACCACACATTGGTAATATGATGTCCCTACTACAATCTTATGGCAATTACTGTGCTTCTTTGAAAGCAGAACATGGAAGGGGTCGTGTAGATCTAAAACGTCTGTATCTGTTGACACTGCTTCCACTGTAAAGTAGGCACTGGTGAGTGCTTTTCTCATCGGCGGGTTTCCCTCAGTGGGGGTCCCATTGGAAACTAATTGTTCAGGGTAGGAAGGGGTGGATTTGTAACTGGAGTTCTAAGATCCCACTCACACTTGACAGAAAAACAGAACTGCATTTGAAGCAACTGCCAGTCCAAGCGTTAGGAGACTCTTAGGCTGCACTTCTCATTAAGGTGACAGCAGGTTGTGTTAGACATGCTGCAATTTAGTTTCGAAGAATTTTCAATTTTTTTTTGCAAAAAGGTTTGCAAAAGAGTTTTTATTTTTTTAAATGTCATATAGGGATTTAAGTACATTTTTGTTTTTATCGCATGAAGGGAAAGTGCCACAAAAGTTATATCTTAAATGGACATGCCGAACGTGACATGGTGGGACGATTGCTGCCGTGGCTTATTACTCAGAAGAAACCCATCCTTGCATTACAAATCTATAATGAATTTAATCAGTTGATTTACACTGATCAATGAAGTGTTCAAATTTATTTATTATTTTTTATTTATTAAGGAGTTTTATATAGAGCTAGCCAGAACCGAAAGTATAAGAGCGCTTTACAACACTTTGTAAAAAGGAAAACACATATTATAGCAGTGAAACCACAGGGTGCAGTAGAGGGCTTTGCGAGTTGTATAACGATAGAGGGAAAGTTACATAGTCCCGTAATAGTGAACACAGTTGTTCAAGCCGCACAACCTTCCGATCCAGGGGGATGGTGGGGAGGAGTCGGGCTGGGTGTGAGGTAGAGGTCTTGGTTATAAAGTGTCATAGTGCAGCGAGAGCCTTATACCAGTGGGGGTTGCTCCAGTCACTTATACTATTTGCAATTGCTGTGGCACCGTTAGCATTAATTATTCAGCAGGGTCACTGTTTTTAGAGCCTCCAGATCAATGGAATCCCACTCCACATTTTGCTTTAAACGGATGATAAATTGTTGCGTTTGCGTGGAGAGAGTTCAGGCGATCTAGGCACTGGGGGAGTTAGGCACATTATCCAGGTTAACGACGAACAGGGGGAAAATAATTATTTTACTCCGTAAAGAACAGGAACCGTGGGATTGGAGGAGACCTACAGAGCTAAGGTCTGAAACACACTGGGAACCACCACTATAAAATGTATGAGAGGGCGTATATTCCGAACGGAAGTGAACCTGTTGGAGGGGAGGTTTACTGCAATCTTATTGTCACTATGATAGGTTATAAAATTCTGGCACATGCTGCACTGCTCAGTGATGGGGAAGATAGCCTTAGACAAGACAGTCCTCCTCCCTAGATTGGTATAGCTCTTCTCTTCCCTGCCTAGACATATGCCTGTGCAGTTGTTTTAGAAAATAGACAGAATGCGGATAGACTTGCTATGAGTAATGGCAGATGTAGGGTAGCGATGTCCTAACTGCAAATGCCAGGTGATTAGCTGCTCCGGATTTCTAGCTCTATCTCGCTGCCCAATTACAATGGACGGCCAAGTGGGGGTTGCCTGCTCGGCTGGCATGGGTCTAAGGAAAACTGATGCTCCTTAAAGTTCATAATAACGCATATGCTGCTTGAACCCTTCAGTAAGGCACAATTTAAGGGATTGTATCTACTGGTGAAAACTCTCCGGTATGTCTGGATGCAGTTGTTCCAGAGGGTGCATGCATGTCTTCCATATGCTACAGAGATACCCATTAAATTCTTGTCAGTATTACCACATAATGGGAACTGGGGAGCACTGGGGCCTGGGAGGCACATGAGCTGGCCACAGTAGGACCACAGTTTAGGGATGGTATCTATATATTTTAGTGCCCTTCAAGAGGAATACGATATTCTGGTTACCAACTTTTTGCTATATGATGCACTGCTAGCAACACCACAGAATTGTGGAGACAGGGTACACAGGAAGCCGGTACACAGTTGCCAGAAGGACTTGTATACTGTACAGGGCACGTGAAGTGCTGTGACTCTTGTCTCGCTCGCTCCTAAAGCTCTTGAAGTGAGATCTAATAGGTCTGCGGAGAAAATGGTCTGATGCCCTGGGCACGGATTTGAGTGATTTTGAGTGGGATATAGTGCTGCGGAACACTCCTAAATTTTCTTGCAACTCAAGATTTCAACAATATTATTGTTTGGATATGGTCTATTTAACCCCCAACGCATTAATTGTATGTATCCTGCATGTCCCTGATGTGAAGAAAACGGTTAACCGCATTCAATAAGTCTATGGAATGGGAAAGCCATGCACTGCGGCTGGAGGTCAAAAGGGGCGTATGCCCATCAGACTTTTCACATGTCTGGGATGCAATTGTAGCGGCTTGTCCCATGCTGGATGGTGATTGCCCTGTGGTACCTACAAAGGAAGACAAAGGTTGCTGCCAGCTACACTTTAAAGTTGTATAGCATACACTCCCACACTGTGATTACTGGAGAGCTCAGTAAGTGCACCTAGATTGATCTGGCTTACACCACAAGCTTCTGCATGTTATTTACTAGTTCTAGTTAATCAAAATTCTCCATAAGCTCCCATAGTTCAGTGGTATGTAGTTGAAACACTGTTGAATTTTGCAATTGGATGGATACATAGAGATCGCCAAGTAATAAAGCTTGTGTTTGGAGTTTGAGAACAAGATCTGCTGGTAGGTGTGTCAATCATGATTCAATGATGGTTGATCAGGTTGCTCTATACTTTGCTTTAATGATGGTAACACACATGAACAGGTTTCAATATCATACATGTTCTGCAAAGGTTAACATAAAACAATCAAAATTGGGTTTAAGAAAAAAATGCATTCAAATTGCGTGCTCGCTTACCTGTTGTTCAACACAGCTGAATGACCAAACCGGTTTACATCATGCTGTAGATCTGGTGGAGGAAGGACGGACCAATGGTCACAAGCTAGGAAAAAGAAAAACATTTTGAAGCCCCAAAAAATGTTATGTATAAAACAATTTTTGGTAATATAAAAAGAAAATAAGACTGTCAGGTTAAGCTAAAATATTAAAGACAGATTACACTACTGAGAGACTATATATACAACCGGTCTCATCATTTGGAGGGCTGATTCTGTAAAGAGGGTTATCACTAAATTAAGAGAATAGGTAGTAATGTGCTTAAACAGTGGCTAGTAAAAAGTCACAGAATCCTGCATATCTACCCACCCCCCCCCAACAAAAGAAAAATAACAGTAAAGCCGTTGTAAAAGAGACACAGCTTAACTTTCACTTAAAAACAGCAGACAAAATAGGTAACCATTACAAGGCTTGTGATGCATTTGTTATAACAAACTACCCTGAGAACAAGACTACTTAAAAGCAGTTTGCTTGGAAAAAAAATGGAAAAAAAAACTCTGGTTTTACGTTGGCATTGCATGAGTGTACCTTTGAACAGGTCACAACCCTTCAAGCTCTATTAAAGGACATACAATGGGTTAGACTTACTATAGTTAAAAATGAAGGATGTCATGAATCCGATAAACCACCAGAAACCACGCCTTATGTGAAAATCAGCTACATGAGGGGGGAATTTCTTCACAGGACACATTCTTTGGGGCCAACCCTTTTACTGCCAGTACCATAGTAAGGATTTCCTGCTGTAGTGTAATTCCTATATTCCCAATAGGCTCTGCGCATTGGAATAATATATCCTATATATTAGACGTAGGACTGAGGTCGACTAGGTCTCTATCGAATATATTAAACTTAATAGTGAGTGCCAGCTAGCTCAGAGGTCACTAGAAACGTTCTCGAATAAAGAAGAAGGGATTCGTTTCTGACAACCGCATAAACATGACAACTTTGTTTCCCAAGAATAAGAAATATATCTCTAGAGTCGCGGAAACAATAGATAAGAATTGTACTCAGTCAATCGCGCATGCTGAGTTTCAACAGAGTTGCAGAGAAATAGAGAGACCGGCGTTTTCAATAAATAGGGTTTATTGAACAGTCTTCTTTCTCATGCAAGAAAAGTGAACTGCTACAATCGTAAAGCAGGCTGCAACGTATAATGCGTACAGCGAGAACAATATTATAAAATAATACTGTAAGAGCATTGTATGGTTTCTAAGCCATATAGCCCTGCTGCCAAGATGAGCTGCAATCAACGCCGAGACCCCCGGTGCCCCACGGGCTGTCCTGCTCGCTGAGCTCCTGCCTGACTGCTGGGCTCCGGGTCGGAATCTACACAACTCGGCGACACCAGAGAAAGCAAGCGCACTGTTGCCAAGGTGAGCTCTGTGTCCCCCCCCACTCTGCAAGCTGTGCTCTGCGCCCCCCCCACTCCACTCCCTGAGATGTTTTGGAGCTGTGATCGGGGATGTAACCTTGCAGATGGGGGGGGAGAGCGGTATGAACGAGTGCAGGTGAGCGAGGACAACCCTACCCCCGTGAGACTCTCGGTGAGATCGTGGATCATTGTTCACATCGTGTCTCTCAGTCAGATGCCCTTCGCCACCCCCCCCAATAATTGGCGCACAAGTATAAGTTAGACTGCTCCCAAATGCAGTGTCTGCACAGGCGAGTGGGGGAGCTGCTTGTCCTGATTAACACTGTTGCAGCATGGTGAGCACGGTGTTCTTGAAGTTCCTGAAGTATTAGTCACGCAAATAACTACTATGAATGCTCTGAATGATCTAACACAGCGGTACTGGCATGCAAAATTAATGCGGTGTTCAAAGCGGCCCCTGCACTCTCCACTAACTAAAATGGCGGGGCCATAAAGAAGAGCCATAAATCTCCTCCACTGCCCACCAGATGACCATGAGGCTACATACCAATGAGTTCAGGGGTCACCAAAATAGAGATAAGACGCGCTCCTCTCCTCCTTGCAACACTGGAGCTGTACCTTCTCCTCCCCACCAACTAACACAGATGATGGACTAACCAGATCTGCCCTAGAGTAGAAAGGGAAACCCAACTCTCTAAAGGACTTCAACAACAGACAAAGGACTACTACAAAAGACGCTGGTTTCTGCATGTGTTACTCGGGAGGCCATCTAATCATAACCTAAGATCTGGCCTTTTTATACCAATCCCACCCACCAAAGACTTTACTTTACCTGTATTTTGAACACTTGTAATGTTCAAAGCACCTCTTATACCTATCAATGCAGTATTATACTTCTACCCGTATTTTAACACCTGTAATGCACAGACTACTACCTCAGATACCTTGGTGGCTAACTAATGTCATGTCCGATTCTTGATTTTTGATTCATGTACACTACTGGCTTCATCTGTGTTCTGCTCTTATATTCGATCAGCAGTATACTTGAACCTGTATTCTGCACTATTCTGCACATTCCGCAACCTGCACCCATCCCCGCTTTCCCCTCCTGTTATGCACCGATTGCTCTCCCATATATTGCATTCTTCTTTTGTATTCTGCACTATTCTACACAGTTCTGCAACCTGCACACATTCTCACTCTTCTCTCCTGTATTGCACCGATTGCTACCTCATATATGTCTGGCTGCTCTCTAGGGTCATCTCTACCTGTATTTTGAACATTTGTAATTCACAGACTGCTACCTCATATATTTTGATTGCTCTATAGTGTCACTACTACCTGTATTTTGAACACTGGTAATGCACAGTTTGCTACCTCATATTTCTTGGTTGCTAATTAATGTCACTTTGATCTGTGATTTTTGATTCATGTAATTGTTGTCTGCACTGGTATCCTGCCCTTATACACTATCAGTACTATACCTACACTTACACCTTGTTCTCAGTAATTTAAACGCTCCTCAGGACTGAGTGTCTGCCGTTCTACAATGGTATAATATGTTGCTATACCGTATGCTATTATATTATATGTTCACAGGGGTATTTTATTTACAGGGGCATTATATTCCCAGTTGGATCTTGCACATTTCACTCTTCCTTACCTGTAATGCACCGATGTTACCTCATATATTTACATCATATATTCACACTCCAGACGAAGATAGGGTGTCGGCATTCTACAGTGATACTATTATAGGTATATATTCCTAATTGTATCCTACACATTCCACTTTTTCCTCACCTGGATGCACCGATTGCTTCCACATATATTTACATGCCAGACGAAGATAGGGTGTCTGCATCTTACAGTGGTATTATTATACGTATATATTCCTAATTGTATCATTATTATGTATCTGTATCTGAACGCATCTGTCTGACCTGAATATGCTGTTGAGTCCAACTATGCTCCCACTTGTACCTTCCCCACCCCAATTGATATGTACTCACATGCTATAACCTTCTTCTGTAAAGCGCTCTGATATCTGCAAAGATCTTGTTCGCGCTATATAAAACTGTCAAAATAAATAAAATAAACATAAAAATACATACATGAACAACAATACTCAACTGGTGCTTCTAAAATACGCCTACCCCAGTGTACCTAACCTAAGTGTAGTACACTGGAAGTAGTATTTGTGTAGCCTATGTTTAGTTTTCTTTTGCCAAGAATCTATCCAAGAATCTATCCAAGATTTCTCTTAGGTTCTAATCAGCTCCATACCTTAGTTTAGAATGAAGGAGGTCTGATATCTCTGTCTTAGGACTCGAAGCTACTTATACCTGATCATATGCAAATACATTCCGAAGCCTGAAAACACGACTGGTGATTGCTGGCATTCAAACTGAAATGCACACAGAAAAACTGCAAAAGAAAGTTACAGAAAGTGCACCCTGTTATACATCCTTGCATTGGCGTAGATTTATGACTTCAGGAATGTACAAGACCTGGAAACCACACTCAGAGCAAAACTGTTTGTGAAATTCTTTCCAAATTAGAAAATATGCATCTGTACATTTGACCACGCAAAATTCTGCCGAGTGGCTGCAAATTCCTTTCCCCACAATCCCTTTTTCTCCACCCTGGAAAAAGTTTCACTCCTGTCTTTCGCAGGAGTACATTTCCAAACCTTCACCAGTTTGGGAAGTGATTGGAGACGAGTTGTTGACTACCCTCTATCATGCAAGGGCATTCCAACCCATAGAACTACCAGTCTATTTCCAGCCTCTGTATGTAGATTTGTGGAAAAGTAGCAAAATCAGAACCTTGATAGAATCCACATCCTGATATAATATGAGCGCTGCCATAATCATACTGACTATTAGCGAAGCTCAGAAGTACAGCTGGACACTCCATGACAACTGTGTCAAGAAGTTCACAGCACATAATTGGATGCCACGTTTATGGTGCTGCACTTTCAGTATAATGCACCTTTCAGTATAGTGCACATTTTCTGGCTCCCGCACGGCTCTTTCTGTGACTAAGATGACCTATGTGTAGTTCTGGCCCCCAAAGAGGAGTTCCCTGAAGTATCTTGGAGCAGGTTTTGAAACTTTGAACACTATAAATGGAAACAAATATACTAAAAAGACTGTTCCTTTCACCTGTGTAAAGGTCCAAGATGGATTATTTCTGAAGAAAGCTGTTATGAAGGTGAATAAATGGATTAGCTCAGTGGCAAACCCAAGTACAAGCATCAAGAATGTACAACTGTACAGACTGTCTCAACTCCTCGGCTGGAAGAAATCTTCAGGGTTAGCATGCCATAAAAAACAATACTCTATTAAAAGTGTGAGATGGGATGCCATGAGTAGCAAAAAAGGTGCACTATGATGGTTAATATGGCAGAACCTACCGGCGTACAGTGAACCCACAACTAAGTTACATAAATCTTTACATACCCACTGTGGGAAGCTGGCTCTGTATAGGGTATAACAATAGGTGGTTCTACCGTGAACAGAGTCCAGGATTCCCCAAACGTGCACAGCTCTCAATGCAAACACAAGATGCTCTATTAGTGGTAGTGTGGTTGAGCAGCCTTAGGCCTAGTGCAGAGGAGTTTAACACATTTATTGCACACAAATGACCAATAACTGACACACAACTCAAAAAGGAGATCCACACCAATTTTATAAAAATAAGCTTGGTTTGAATTTTATTTTAGATCAAGATCTTCGCAATAAGATAAGTACGTTTTGAAATAAAAATACTTTTCAGTTTCAAAAGTTGACAGTTCAATTTTTATAGAGTTCAATGTTTTCCTATGGAGGAAAACAATAATGCGGTTATATAGGTAAGTATGCGACTTACAGTTCAAGTCTTCGGGACAAAAGGTCGGCAAGTGTCAGGTGGGTACTAATCAAAACTCCACCACCAGCGACAGGGGCAGCTGGGTGCAAAAGTCAAAATCAGAGTAAGGCCCAATGCATTACGATGGAGATTGGGGGTGCTAGACACCACACTATTTGCCGGTAGGTAAATCATTTGCAGGGGCCAAGGTTTTGGGGGGTAATAAGCACGGGGAAGCACCAAACATACACCACTAGGGTGCAAATTCAGTACCAGGCGCTGTGAGAAAGTGCCCTCTTTCTGCTTGGTTGCCCCCACTTTTTGCTGAATTGCTGATGTGCTTTGTCAGAGTGTCCCTGGTCTCCTGCTAAACAGGTACCCAGGGCCTATGTTCTTTCCCTAAAACTGCATTGAAGCCTAAACCCAATTGGATCTCGGGCCACAAGTCAACCTCTGGTAAATGGTACCACAGGTACCCAGGGCACTGTGACCAGAGAAGGCCTCTAAGGGCTGCAGCACTTATTGTGCCACCCTTAGAGGTCCTGTACCATTACACTCACGCACTGCCTTTGCAGGCTGCGTGTTTTGGTGCAGAACAAAGTGAAGTATCGACATGTCACATCTCTGTGCGCCATGCCTACAACCCACTGCCCTGGCATTGATCAGTCACCCCTCTAGCTGGGTGCACTATACCATTGGGGAGGGTACAGGTGCATGAGCCATGTACCCCTACTGTGTTGAAGTCCATTCTTAGACATTGTAAGTGCAGTGCTGCCATTAAGAATATATGGTGTTGGGAGTTTGTCAATACGAAATCCTCAGCACCATAATGGCTACACTGAAAACTGAGAGATCTGGTATCAAACTTCTCAGCACATTAAACCCACACTGATGCCAGTGTGGGATTTAATGAAAAATGCACACAGAGGCATTAGAGATGCACCTGAAGACTAACCTACCACTAGTTCCAGGCTGAGTGGCTGCTTTTAGCTGCCACCACCAGACATGTATCTGGAGCCATGGGTAGAGAGCCTGTTGCTCTCTGGGGCCTGAAATAATGCACATCCTTGGATGAGGTGACAAGCCTCCCCAAGATGGGCAGGGTTCCCGAAGGGGAAGCTTCAAAGGCTTGCTGCCTTTGAGAGCTTCCCCAGGCCACTTGCTGCTTTCAGCAACTGGTCCCCACTGGTTCTGACCTCCACTTTGTGTAGGAGAACCGTTGGGAAAAACAAGTGAGGAAGAGAGTTGTGCCCACCTCTGCTAACTCCACCCCTCAGGTGGGGGAGGCAAGGTGAAGCACAACTCTCAGTCCCCACCATCTTGCAGATGGGGGGACTCAGCCAACCAGGGACAAGCTCATGTCCCCCTCCCACTGAAGGGTGGCATAATAGGGGGTGTACCCACCCCAGGAAATGGACCCATTTGTCCCTTCTTTTTACCTACCTGTAACGCCCCAAAACCTAGTATTTAGGGGCACCCCTGAAACTTGCTTCCTCAGACAAGAACCTGCAACAAGAAAGGAAGAAGAAGGACCTGCTGGATAGCGCATAGCGCTTTTTAAGGAAACGTTCATTTTTTTGTTTTATTTCTGGCTAATTTGCTAGCGCGCCTGCGCTCTCTGAGGAAAACGCTCGCTTTTGCACTTAGGGTGCATTTTATTTTGCGCTTCCCTGTTCTAACAGCGCACTGGCCCCTACCTTGCACAGTAATTGTTGTCTCACCGCTGCTTAGCGGGTCCGGGATCTGGGGGCTCTTAGCCTGTGGTTGCATTTGCGCCGCCATCTTGGGTGTGGGTGCCGGACTGAGCGCTCTAGCTCTCAGGGCTTCCTCCGCCCGCCCCACTTAAGGCTGGCCTTGAGCGGGTCAGCCCGATTCACCACTCTTACTCCACCTGGCTGGCGGCTTGCACGCTGTTCGTTGCTCTGCTGGATAGCGCATAGCGCTTTTTAAGGAAACGTTCGTTTTTTGTTTTATTTCTGGCTAATTTGCTAGCGCGCCTGCGCTCTCTGAGGAAAACGCTCGCTTTTGCACTTAGGGTGCATTTTATTTTGCGCTTCCCTGTTCTAACAGCGCACTGGCCCCTACCTTGCACAGTAATTGTTGTCTCACCGCTGCTTAGCGGGTCCGGGATCTGGGGGCTCTTAGCCTGTGGTTGCATTTGCGCCGCCATCTTGGGTGTGGGTGCCGGACTGAGCGCTCTAGCTCTCAGGGCTTCCTCCGCCCGCCCCACTTAACACTTCCCTTCAGCGCGCAGCGGTGACGCGCAGCGGGAGCGCCTTCCCTGCGCCTGAGTCGTGCCAGAGTCCTGCCCGTCCGCGCCAGGAGGCGTCGGGGCGACGGGGGACTCTGGCATTACATGGGCTGCAATGATTTGCTATTCTTCCGCGTCACTGCGGGATCTGCAGACTACTTCTTGCGCATGCCGTTCGGTGTTCCCGGGTCGGTTTAAGGGCAAATGTCGCTGCCCGGCCTGTGGTTGGACGCCTGCTTGGACGGGCACTGTCGTACCTCGTCCGGCCTCTGCCGGTGTGAAACATCTCTGCCTGCTGTTGAACGTGAGGTCGGTTGGCCGTCATGCCCAGCATATCCACGACCTGTTGGTCGCTGAAAATCCCCTGTGTCTGCTTGTAACGGAAACATGGTTGGGAGAGGCGTCCAATCCGGACGTCTTCTCGGCCATTCCTCCGTTGTATAACATCTTCCGGATGGACAGAGCGAGGGGCAGGGGAGGGGGAGTAGCTGTGGTAGTGAAAAAGAGTGTTTCATGCTCAGTACTTCCCTTGAATGCTATTGGAAATGCTGAGTCGTTGGCCTTTACGATTAGGCTTTCACCGGGTCAGGCCCTGAAGGGCTTGTTGGTATATAGGCCACCAGGCCCGGCGGGCACCTTCTTTGAGGACCTGCAGATGGCGGTCGCTGAGCTGGCACTGACCACACAGCACTGCATTGTGGCCGGTGATTTTAACTTTCACCTGGATGTGGCAGATGACTCGGATGCTGCCAAACTGTTGGATGTTACATCTCCGTTGGGTCTTGTGCCTTGCGTGTTGGGGCCTACACATGAGAAGGGGCATACCCTGGATCAAGTGTTTTCATCTGTCCCACCCGCAGAGGTTGCTACCCGGGAAATGCTCTGGACTGACCATCGGCTGATCAGCTTTTCAGTGATGGAACTGGCGCGCTCGGAGTTTAGAGCGCCCACGTTGCTCAGACCAGCTTCGCGTGCATTATATAGAGTGACACCTGATGCACTCGAGCAGGCGCTGCTGGATCACCCTTGTCATCTTTCGGGTGATCTAGACAGCGATGTGGAGTCTCTGCAGTGCTGGCTTACCGACAGGCTGGATGAATTAGCTCCTAAGGCTGCCCCCCGGTCCATGGTGGCTCGGCAATCGGCCCCGTGGTTTACGGAGGCGCTCCGTGTGGCCCGTAGTCAGTGTAAGATGGCTGAGAGGGCGTGGCGTCGCATGTACGATGGGAAGGCAAAGCTTGCCTATAAGGCGGCTGTTAAAGCCTACCATCGGGACATCCTGGGTGCCAAGAGGGACTATCTGGCAAGGAGGATCGTGGCAGCGGAGAACTCCTGCAAGGAGATCTTTAAAATTGTGAAGGAGTTTACCACCCCCAGCTCCCAGCCACCCCCGCCAGTTTCAGCGGATGGCTGGGCTCGCGATCTTGCTGGCTTCTTCACAAGTAAGATCAAGGCCATTCAGGCTACCTTTGGGGAGGGACCGGAGGCAGGCATTGGTGAAAGGGTGGACTGTAGTCCTTCGCAGATGTCTGCGGAGACGCTGTCCGAGTTCCCTACTATTGCCTGTGATGTCTCTCAGACGTTATTGGCCAATCTTAAATCTGGCTCGCCACTTGACCCCTGTCCTGCCAAATTTTTGGCCGGGATGGCGGCGGTGGTGAATCCTCTGGTCAACTCTGTCCTCAATACCTCCTTGAGGGAGGGAAGGGTCCCCAGCTCCTGGAAAAGAGCGATGGTGATCCCCCTTCTAAAAAAAACCGGGTCTTGACACCGAGGATTTGGCGAACTACAGGCCCATCTCGCTTTTACCTGCACTGGCAAAGATCACGGAGAAACATGCCCACGGTGTCCTGTCGAGCTTTTTGGAAGCTAACAATCTGCTCCACTCTTCGCAGTCGGGTTTCCGTCCTAATTTCAGCACGGAAACAGCCCTCTTGGAGGTAACTGAGATTATTAGGGAGACCTTGGATGTCGGCGGTAGGGCCATGCTGATCATGTTGGATCTGTCGGCGGCTTTCGACACCGTCCCCCATAAGGCGCTTCTAGCGAGGCTTTATGACATCGGCCTTAGGGGGACGGTGCTCAGGTGGTTTACCTCCTTCCTCGAGGACCGCCGCCAGACGGTCTGGGCCTCTCAGAGCGCCGCCGAGATGCCGCCATTGGGAGTCGGGGTTCCACAGGGTTCTGTGTTGAGCCCCACGCTATTCAACATCTTTATGTCCCCTTTGGCGGACTTGGTGGAGGCGCATGGGGCCCAGATCATCTCCTATGCCGACGATACGCAACTCCTCTTCACCTGCCGAAAAGATCATGAGTTTGATGGAGAGAGAATCCGGGACTGCCTTGTGCTGGTCTTCGACTGGTTCCAACGGAACAGTCTGAGGGCCAACCCGGGCAAGTCTGAGATTTTATTTTTTGGTTGCGTCGTCGAGCCGGATTGGCAGCATTGGTGGCCGTCCGACATGAGTCCTCCCGCTCAGTCCTCCCAGGTTGCTAAAAATTTGGGCGTCAAGTTAGATAATCAGTTGGCATTGAGAACCCACATTATTGGCCTGGCCGGTACCCGTTACGGAATCCTGAAGATGCTCCGCAAATTTTTGCCTTTGTTATCGGAGGAGCACAGGAGGATTACCGTTCAGGCTCTTATCGGTTCGAGGCTGGATTATGTCAACGCTCTCTTTCTTGGCCTCCCCGATTACTTGATCCAGCGCCTCCAGGTGGTGCAGAACTCTGCTGCCCGGGCAATCTTTGGTCTTGGTAGGCGAGCTCGTGCCTCGGGGTTGCTTCAGAAGCTCCACTGGCTCCCTATTAGGAAACGGATTCTGTTTAAGTCCCTGACCCTGATGCATAAAGCTCTGCATGGCTCAGGGGCGGGATATCTGCAGCGGAGGTTGAACTTTTATCTTCCAGCTCGTTCTCTCCGCTCGGAAACCCTTTTCAAAGCTGTGGTTCCACGGGTAAGGAAGGCTCGTGCTGGAGGGAGATCCTTTAGCTGTCGAGCTCCCCAGGTGTGGAATTCGCTTCCGCTTTCCTTGCGCAGTGTTTCCAATTTGTTTCAGTTCAGGAGGAGCCTGAAGACGTGGCTTTTTAATTCTTAGTCTGTTTTCCTTATTAACTGGTTTATTTTTTTTTCTCTCTGTTTTTACTGTGTTATGTTACCTTTTATCAGCCGTTGGTGGAAAATAAAAAGCGTCGGGACACTCCAGTTCGAGTAGCCGTACGCTATACAAAAACAACGTAACATAACATAACATAACATAACCTTACAGCTGTGCCGAAGCGAACAAGAGTTAGACTCCCACTGACTTGGCCCCTGCCCTACAGGCCTGTCTCCACCTTGAACCTGCTCCTGCTAAATCCTTGTGTGTCCTGCAGCCTGCAGCCAGCAACCTCGAACACCCGGAGGACCTGCGTGCCTTCAACCACAAAGACTTTGTCTCCCGTGGACACAGGATTTGTTCATCTGCAACCTCTGGCTCCTGCCGGACACCGCAAATCCACACCACTGCCTGAGCTCGAGTGGGCAAACACCAAAAGGAGGTCCCCGCGGCGATCATTATCCAAGATCCGGCAACCCCTGACCTGCCTCAAGCCTCCAGCCAACACCTGCATCCTAAATCCGGAAGGTCCCCTCAACCGCTACCACGAACTGGTAAGAAGATCCGACCCCAAAAGGCACCCCTTGCAAACGACGCCCCACGGCCTTGGGTGGCCAACCAGACGGTGACTAACCTACTAACCAACCCCCAACTTACCTCTCGAAGTGGTGGTCGCAACCAGAAGTCCTTTGTCCCCAAGACTACAGTGCCATTGCAAACCAGAGGTTCCCCATTGCAAACAGGGCGCCCAACGTCGAAACAGCACACTGCACCCACCGCCCTAGTGCCACTGAGGGTGAACCTTTGGTGCTACTTTGTTTGCAGATTTGCCCAGATCTATAGTCCAGGAGTTTTGCTCCCACAACCAAGTGGCCTGCTTATCAGCAGCCACCAACCGGAGGCCCCCTATCCTCCACTTTATAACATTGGGCCTCAGCACTCTGCACCCGGCCGCCCTAGTGCAGCTGAGGGTGTAACAAGACTGCATCCTTGACCCTGGGGGACCCCTGAGTCTGCCCCCAGAACCTCAACTCCCATGACCAAATACCTTAAAACCGATAACACTATTTTCCTCCATAGGATAAGATTGACTGTTTTTCTTGGAAAAGTTTCTAAGCGTGGAGTTTGAAAACCTAAAGAAATTCTTTATATTTGTACAGTTTAACAAAAACGATTTTACTTACCTGTTTACAGGAAATGTCTCAGAGTAGTATCTAGGTATACTACTCTGTGTACGAAAAGTAATCCAAAAAGTAACTTATCTGATATTTTACTGAAAAGCCCATTCAAGTCTTTGTACTGTATTTACAAAGTATTGCATTTCTCTGCAACCATACTGTATGTCAAAATCAAGTGCATATGCAATTACAATTCAAACTGTTTACAAACTGCATTAATACTGGAAAGTATTTACTGCTTACCTGTGCCAGGCTTTCTTGGTTCCAGAAAGGAATATGCTACTTACCAGTATGCATCTGTTCTTGGCATGTAGGGCTGCTGACATTCATATCTGTGCATAGATCGCCGCCTAGTGTTGGGTCCGGATGATTGCACATTGTTGTCCTGGAAGAGCCTTTGAAGTATCACAAGATAGGTGGCTCCTCCCTTGGACTAGAGTGCGCATGGGCATCCCCTCCATCCTCAGATTGTTTTTCGCCATTGTGGCAGAGATGGAGTATAGTACAGTAAGAGATGTCCATGCAAAGAGTGAATGCTACAGCTGCGACAGGCACCGGGGAGGTGGGTGGGCGATATGAATGTCAGCAGCCCTACATGCCAAGAACAGATGCATACTGGTAAGTAGCATATTCCGTTCGAGGCATGTGGGCTGCTGAATTCATATCTGTGCATAGAATGTTTAGCAGTATCTCCCTTAGCGGTGGCTACCTGTGTCAGCTGCAGCAGTCTGGAAAAGAGTTTTGAGAACAGCCTGTCCTACAGCAGCTTGCTGTTTTGAGTGTACATCTACACAGTAGTTTTGTAAATGTATGTGTGGTTGACCATGTGGCTGCTCTACAAATTTTGTGTAAAGGAATATTTCCTAGGAAAGCCATGGTTGCCCCTAGCTTGCGTGTTGAATGCGCCCTAGGGGGAACTGTTAAGGTGCGTTTTGCCTTCAAATAACATATTTGGATGCACTTAACTATCCATCTGGCAATACCTGATTTTGAAATAGGATTACCCTTGTGTTGTGGAGAGAAGGCAACAAACAATTACTTTGTCTTCCGAAAATGTTTAGTTCTGTCTATGTAATATAGCAGAGCTCTTTTGACATCTAGGGTATGCAAGGCCCTTTTCAGCTACTGTTTGTGGGTTCTGAAAGAACACTGGCAGTTCTATCGTTTGATTCATATGGAAATGAGATACCACCTTTGGCATGAATTTAGGGTTTGTTCTAAGAACTACTCTATTTGCATGTACTTGAATGAATGGCTCTTGAATAGTTATACTTGCAGCTCACTAACTCTTCGAAGCGAAGTAATGGCAATAAGGAAAGCAACTTTCCAAGTAAGAAATTGTAGTTCGCATGAATGTAGTGGTTCAAAAGGTGGTCCCATTAGTCTGGTTAAGACAACGTTTAGATTCCAGACTGGTGAAGGTGGGTGTCTTGGAGGAATTACGCGTTTAAGTCCTTCCATAAACGCTTTAATTGCTGGCACCCTAAATAGTGAAAGGTGTTGCCTGTTTTGCAGATATGCTGCTAGCGCAGCTAGGTGTATTCTGATGGAAGAAAAGGCTAAATTGCACCGTTGGAGGTGCAATAGGTAGCAGATGATGTTTTGAGTGGAAGCATCAAGTGGGTTAATGTCATTGTTGTTACAGTAAATGACGAAACGTTTCCACTTTGCTGCATAGCATGCTCTGGTAGTGGGCTTCCTTGCCTCTTTGATAATATTCATGCAGTCTGGAGGCAAGTTGAGGTGTGAGAAGTTGACCTGATATATGATGCTCACTAGTTCTAGTGATCACCTTGTATCAGTCCAAACAACCCTTATGGTGATTGGTTGTAAGTCAACCTTATAGACCAGCTATCCAAATGGTAGCATGGACAAAGCAGTCTTAGGCTAAACTCTTTTGGCATGTGAAGCCAGCTGTTTTACCACAATATAACCCCTTGAATACCAGATGAAAGGACACCACACAGGTTGTTATAAAAAATAAACAGTCTATTTATTAACAACAACACCTCTGAACTCTTTATGAGGTCAGAGGGCTAAGCACATGACAATCTCTTACGAAAAATACGACAAGTTGCACAAAATTACAATGGTGCCCTAGGGGCACGACAAACCATATACTAAGTAAGTGGAATGTGAAAGTCGATAAAAGGAATGGAGCTGTCCAGAGGCTGTAGGATCGATGGGACCACGCTATACTAACTTCAGGTAAGTAATAGGAGGCTCACGGAACGCGTGTGCAGAGTGTGAACTCACGCGGGAGATGCGTAACAACGTCTATGGACAGTACAGTTCAAAGAAAAGGTGAGTACGGACAATCCTGACTAGGTAGGACTAAAACGGCTGTGGAACTGGACACTAGGACAGTTAAACTACCCTTGAGCACCGAAGTGCTCTCTTTACCTCACCCACGGGCTGCGGGTGCATAGGTGTCAAAGTGCGTCGGGTTCTCGCGTTGAAGTCTATGGAGCCTGAAAGAAAAGATGCTGCAGGCGACCAGGAGGAAGATGTCCGGTGCAATCCAAGGGTGGATTGTTGAAGAAGAAGACCTGAAAGCAGAGGGGACAATGTTCACAGTCACTAGCCAGTGACCGGAGTGGAACCAGGAAGGAACCAGATGTCGTCGTCGCGATCAGGTGAAGAGTGGACGCTTGATCCTGCAGCCACGTGGACCAGGAGGTGTCTTCGACGACCAGGATGGAGGCACGAGCTGTCCCACGCAGGCTCTCGCTGTCGGCGGTGTTGGATCCAGGATTGGAGGCAACAGGCCTTGGCAAAGGCAACCCACGCGGTGAGTGAAGAAAGCGTCTGGTGCGGACTTGGAGAGTCCGGGGTGCCCCTCTTTTGGAAGGGAGCAAGGGCCAATCTGGAGCAACCAGATTAGCAGTGAAGATTCAAAGGTTCGTCGTCTGGGAGGCCACTAGCCAGCCGGCAAGTGACCAGACAACGCGTCGAGCAGCAAACAAGCAGAAGGGCCCCACACAGATCTCGTGGATGCTGGAGGGCTGATCTTCGGTGCAGGGGCTGCTCGGGGTTTGGGGCTTCTCAGTTCCCAAAGCACTTGGTCGAGTTTACCTCGGGAGTCGTGCTGGAAGCGTAGTGCAGGTTCGTTCAAGATGGCCGGTCCCACGTGTCTCGTCGCACCCACGGGTCTCAGCTTTGCTGTAGATGCAGGTTGAGGTCGGAGAGGTCTGGGAATCCGGGTCTCGTCGGGCTCTGAAGTCTGGATCCTCGAGGGAAGACGACAAAGGGAAGCGGCTGGACGTTTGATGGTGCCTGTTTGTGCAGGGTGGACACTCCTTGCCCACAAGGGAGATTCTTCAGTCTTTGGAGCAGAGCGTCGAAGGCCAGAGTTTCTTCTTGTTGAATAGTTCAGGATAATCTAATTTGGAATGGGACCAGCTCCTACCTTTATTCTCCTAAAGGGGGCTGCACTACTGACTAGGTCCCTCCCATGGGTGGGACCAGGAAGGGGGGTGGTTACACCCCCTATCCTTTGTCCGGTTTCCCGCCAGAGCTGGGGATGGGATGCCCCAGCAACTGGTTTGAACCGGTGTATGCACAGGGCACCTTGTGTGCCCCAGGCATGTCTCATTCCTTTCAAGCCTACCCTACCCAATACACAAAATCCTGTCTGGGGTGGTGCTAGCACTTCCCAAGGCAGGAAACCCTTTGTCCAAGCCATCCTTGCTGGAAGGGCTCCCAGCAGCAGGAGGTCAGACTTGTGTCTGTGGTGGCAGCATCCATTTTGTGATGCCGAGGCTCGAGTTAACTTTAACCGGGGTTCACAGTTACATACATGTCGTGTCCCTCTAGAAGGGTGGAATGCTACCCCCGTCGCCAGAATTGGCAAGGGGGTAGTATTCCAAATCGTATGACACCTTACTCGACATGTTTTGTTAATGTTATACCAGAGTTAGCATTTAACCGCGAGGATTAGAATGCACTTAAGAGAATATGGTATAGCGTTATCATGGAACAGCTATTAGGACTTGGTTCCGCAAGCTGTAAACGGGCTCAGCTCATGCCAGAGCACCATCTCACATAATTCCAAGCACTCTGCCTTCAGGATTGATAAGGCCTTCCATAGGAGTGACTGATAGGAATATATGTGTCCATTTTAGGGTTAGATATAGGTATACTATATCTACAGCAAAGGGTGTTTACACCACCTTGCCCCAGTTGTCATGCAGCCAGTTGTGTCAGATTTAGATGGCCAGCCAGGGGTGGCATAATAAATGCTTCAGCTTCTGGTAGGCCCTGGGTACACCTATGCCCTGGATACCCAAGGTATACTGTACAGGGACTGATAAGGTGGCCCAGGACCAATTGGTAAATGCACCTACGGTACATGGAGTCCATTTTAACAGAGAGAGCAGGAAGCCTGGGGTCCTGAATAGCAGGATCCCAGGCCAACTAAGTCAAAAACCAGCAAAACACCAGGCAAAAAGTTGGGGGCAACCATAGTCAGATATCCACCTTCCTACATGAGGTATCCAAATTCTAGGATTTCAGGAGCCAGATCGCTAGGTTCAGCTGTTGCGGATCTGGGTGTTGGATTTCGCCATGGCTCTGAGTTAGAAGACTGGGTGTGAGTCGCAGTCTTTGATGAGGCACCACTGATAGTTCTAGGAACGTTGTGTACCATGGTTGCCTCGCCCACATTGGAGCAACTAGAATTAGCGTCAGGGAATGTTGGCGCATTTTGCGTGCCACCAGCGGTATTAATGGAGCTGGGAGAAAAGCTTACGCAAATTTGCCTGACCAGTTCATCCATATCGCATTGCCCTTATACTGCGGATGTGGGAACCTGGCGGCAAAGTACTGGCATTTTGCGTTTTCGCTTGTGGCAAACAGATCTATTTCCGGGTGTCCCCACTTCCGGTAAAATGGTTGGAGCACTTTGGGGTGAATTTCCCATTCGTGCATCTGTTGGTTGTGCCTGCTTAATAGGTCTGCAAAATGGTTGTCCTTGCCTGGGAGGTGTTCTGCCATGAGGAAAATGTTCCTCTGAATGGCCCATTTCCACATTGCTTGAGCCAGGTGCGACAGCTGTGGCGAGTGTGTTCCTCCCTGTTTTTGAATGTAATACATAGCTGTCATGTTGTCCGTCCGGATCAACACAGCTTTGTTGCGTAAGTGTGTCGCGAAAGGTTTCAGTGCTAGAAAGATGGCAATCAACTCTAGGAGGTTGATATGCATTTTCTTTTGCTGTATAGTCCAGAGTCCCTGTACTGTGTAGTGTAGGACATGGGCTCCCCATCCTAGTAGGCATGCGTCCGCTGTTACAACTATTTGTGGGACAGGCTCTTGGAAGAGTCGTCCTTTGCAAAGGTTTTGTGGATTCCACCAATGCAGAGAGTTGTATGCCCGACTGGTCACCAACACTAGGTCTTTTTGCCCGTGAGCCTGGTTCCACTGCCTTGCTAGACATTCTTGTAGCGGGAGCATATGTAGTCTGGCATGAGGGACTATGAATATGCACAAGGCCATCATGCCTATTCGCTGCATAAACACTCAAGCTGGTAGTGAGTGTTGGGGTCTGAACTTTTGTATCAGCGTCTGCATTCCCTGAACCCGTGCTGCGTTGGGATATGCTTTTGCTGACAGTGTATCTATTGTTGCTCCCAGGTACTGTTGGACGTGGGAGGGTTGTAGATGTGACTTTGGATAGTTTAGTGAGAATCCTAAATTGTGCAGTAGGTGTATGGTCTTTGACATGTTGTCGGCAACTGCTGAGCTTTTGGCGCGTGTATTAGCCAGATAAGGGTACACATGGATGTGTTGCCTTCTGAATATGTGCTGCCACTGTAGCTAGACATTTGGTGAACACTCTTGGAGCTGTTGTCACCCCAAATGGCAGGACCCTGAACTGGTAGTGTTGCCCTTGAATGGTGAACCTCAAGTACTTTCTGTGAGCTGGGTGTATTGGAATATGAAAGTATGCGTCTTTGAGGTCTAAGGTTGCTAGGAAGTCTCCCTGGCGAAGCAATGGTAAGACTTGCTGTAGAGTGAGCATGTAAAAATGCTCCGACAGAATGTACATGTTGAGGGGCCTGAGGTCCAATATTGGTCTGCGAGACCCGTCCTTCTTTGGAATTAGGGAGTATAGGGAGTATACTCCTGTTCCCTGATGTTGCAGTGGGACTGGTTCTATGGCCCCCTTTTGCAGCATACTGATGACCTCTTGCTGAAGGAGCGTTATATGTTCCTGTGACATGGGACGGTGCACGGGTGGTATGTTGGGTGGAGTTGAGGCGAGTTCTAGGCAATAGCCATGTTGGATAATTTGCCTGACCCACTTGTCTGTGGTGATATTTAACCAGGCATGCCAAAATTGTTGTATTCTTCCCCCGACCGGTGTTATGTGGTCTGGGGGTAGTATGAAGAAGTCACTGCTTTTTGTTAGTGGAGGATCTATTTGCATTGCCTCCACGACCTCTTCCCTTGGTATTGTTCCCTCTACAGCCACCCCGTTGGTGTTTTTGTTATATGTGGATTGTGTGTTAGTCTTGTAGTTGGAGGACTGCTGTGATGTTCCTCGTGTTCCTCCTCTATAATTGGAGCGACGAAAGGAGCCCCGGTGTTGTTGGGACTGAAGAGCTCCCATAGACTTTGCAGTTTCTGCATCCTTTTTCATTTTGTTCAGGATTGAATCAACTGCTGGACCAAATAAAAAGTCTGGGTTGATTGGCTGATTAAGAATTGTAGATTGGACTTCATTCTTAAAGCCTGATATACGAAGCCATGCATGGCGCCTTAGTAGCACGCTTGTATTGATGGACCTGGCAGCTGTGTCTGCCGCGTCCAGGGCACATTTAATGGATGCATTGGTGATGAGCTTACCCTCTTGTATGAGTTCATCTGCCTGCTGTTTATATGGATCAGGTAAGTGTTGGAGAACTTCTTCCAAACTGTCGTAGTGCGCTCTATCATAGCTGGCTAGCAAGGCCTGTGTTTTGGCTATTCTCCAGGAGTTTGCTGCCTGAGCCGCCACTCTTTTGCCTGATGCCTCAAAGATTTTAGACTCCTTGTCTGGTGGTGCAGCCTCACCAGTAGTCTGTGAGTTTGCACGCTTACGTGCGTTGGATACCACTAAGGAGTCTAGGGGTAGCTGTCCTTTGATGTATGTAGGATCTATAGGTGCAGCCCTGTATTTTTTCTCAATTCTAGGGTTTATGACCCGTGCCCTAGCAGTGTCTTTAAAAATGTCACTCATGTTTTAAGACCCCTTTTAACATTGGGAGTGTTTTAACGTGTCTATCAGATGTTGTCAGTGTATCAAAAAGGAAGTCTTCCTCAACAGCATCAGAGTGCATCTCTACATTGTGGTAGGTTGCTGCTCTATCAAGTAGCGATTTGATTGCTACTGTATCCTCTGTGGGTGATGGCTTAGTAGGGTATACTGCAGCGTCTGTAATGGGCAGAGTCCCTTCAGTGTCTGGATCCCCTCCTCCACCCCATGGCTGTGTGTTTGGCTCTTGAAGAGGGTTTTGTGGATAACCCAAACCTACAACTACGTCCTGATCTTCATCAGTGGTGTAGTCAGAGCGTGCTGGTGATGTTGGGGTATAAGGAGTAGTAGGCATAGCAGGAGTGATAGGTTCAAAGAAAATGGGAGAGGTAGCACAGTCTCTTTTTCTTTAGGGGGATCGTAGAAAGATCTTCAGTTGGTAAAGGTCTTTTCTTTTTGGTATAGACAGACACTTTGCCAGTTTTTGGGTCAATGTAGATTTTAGACTGGTCTTCTGTGGAGGGATCTGGGTGAAGAAGTTCCTCTTCCACAGTTTTTTGCGCTGTAACCTTTGGTTTTTGTGTCTTTGGGTCGAGGCTTTTTGTGCTTTCGACTGCTTTTGGTGGTTGGATTGGTTTTGGGCGTTTTTCAACAGTTTTTGTTGTTTGAACGTCTTTTGCTGGCTTCACAACCTGTTTCGGACCGAGTATTTTTGTCGGTTCAACAGTGTCTTTATGTTGTTTTGGAGCCTGCTGTTTTGGCTCGATGCCCTTTTTCGGTTCGATGGGCTTCGGCTCGACCGTTTTCTTTTCGTCCACCTTCGGTTTCGGTTTTGGCTCGACGCTAGTTTTGGGCATAGGCCTTGTTCTGTCGTCGACCGGTTTCTTCCCCTTGTCGATAGCAGAGGCTGTTTTGCTCGAATCGACGAGCTTTTTGGGGGTCGATTCAACGTGCTTTTGTTTTTGTGTCGAGTCGACGTGTTTCGGCTTCGTGGTTGACTCGGCGGCCTTCGACTTTGAGCTCGACTCGACTGCTTTGCTCTTCGATGTCGACTCGACGGTCTTTGTTTTCGAAGGTTGTAGTGGTATTACGGCCTTCGGTTCGACGCCCTTTGGCGTCGATACTTTCGGTTCAACGTAATTATGTCCGAAGACTATTGTCGATCAGTTTCGGTTTCGATGGAACCGATGTCTTGTGAGGTGTCTCAGAGGGCTCTTTTGATATGTTCTTAGCCGGGCGGTATAGCGGGGCTGTAGAACGAGGAGGTTGATCTCGGCTAAGGTCTGCTGGCGATGCCTTGACTCGAGTCTCTGATAGAGGTGCAGTGTCTATATGGGGCAGTGTACTCACGGTTCGCCCAAATGTCATCATCGGAGTCGTCTTCAACTGCTACGATGTCCTGATCATAGGCCTCGAGATCGACGATCAGTCCTCCCTCCTCGGGGTAATATTCGGAGTCGGGCTCAGAGTATTGTCTGTCGCCTTGATTCGAGTCTTCGGTGGTCGCTAGATCTTCTTCGTCATCGAAGATGTTATCGGGCTTTGGCGCCGACCGTTGCATTTCTTGCCTCGCCGCCCGTCTATTCCGAATAGTCTTTTTCGATCTGAACTGGGTACAGGCTAGGCAACTATCTTCATTGTGATCTGGAGATAGGCATTTGTTGCACACTGGATGCTTGTCTGTGTGTGGGAACTTCGAGTTGCACTGAGGGCAGTACTTGAATGGACTTCGTTCCATCGACGGTCGGTCCATGTGGTTTCGAGAAGGCCTCACGGCCCGATTCGACGACCGGAATGCAACAAAGTTGGAAAAAGTGCACCGAGCGCTGAACAATACCGACGGATCCGAAGGCCTTTTGGCCCTTTGGAAAAAGTTTTTCTTGATTCCGAACTTGGAGATTACATCCGAACCCAATGGCGGAGAAAAACAATCTGAGGATGGAGAGGATGCCCATGCGCACTGTAGTCCAAGGGAGGAGCCACCTATCTCGTGATACTTCAAAGACTTTTCCAGGACAACAATGTGCAATCATCCGGACCTAACACTAGGCGGCGATCTATGCACAGATATGAATTCAGCAGCCCACATGCCTCGAACATAAAATAACTAAAAGAATATTTTTATACAAAAACAATTGGTCTGAAGTTCAGTCTTGGAGTGTGTGAATTAATTTGTACAACAAATGCTCAACACTGTCCTCTGATACTGCCTTACTGCTCGACCACACTACCACAAGTAGAGAGTGCGGTGCTATCTAACTTTACCTCTGCCTACCTTTGGGGTTCCACTGGACTCTGTGCACACTATGCCTCACTTTAGTATAGTATATACAGAACCAGCTTCTTACATGCACCCAATGAGTTTCAATGGTGAACTTGCTTTGGACAAACGGGCTGCAGGCATTGCACCGGAGATTGCAGGTGGGAAAACAATGACACCAGAGGTAAGTTGAGATGTAGGGGGTCATAGGGGCACCATCGATTCAGCTCACCAAGGCCCAGGCGCTTTGGGTGCAGAGGTGCCTTTAGACGTCCGCCTCTTCCTACAGTACCCGGGCGCGGTAAGGGGGAGCCTCTGGTTTCAGGCTATAGGTGTCGCTGTAAAATCCAGGAGGGGTCAGCCAAAGCTGGACATGAGGTCTGGATCGCTGGGGAACCTGTTCTGGGTCAGTGGTCCACCTAGACATGGGCCACAGGATGTGTTTGCTTCTTGGGGATAGAACCACTGTCCTCTGGAGTTATGGTCTTTATCAAAGTAAGGACAGTCTTCCTCTGGTTTCTGATTGTCGCTGGCTGCAGGACAGTCGTAGCCTTTTCGCAGAGTCTTGGATGCTGGAGAGAAGCCGGTAGGGATAGGGTCAAGTCAATCGTCACCTTCAGACTTCGCTGCACGGCGTCTTCTTTGCGCTTCTTCTTAGGTCGCAGGAAACTAGTTTCACGGCCTTAGGTAGACTCCTAAGTACTAGATTTAGGGGGAACAGGTACGCCTAATGGGCACCTCACCTTGAGTGACCACACCCTTCATTTTGCCATGCCCCCTCCAGTGGGAGGGGGCATAGTCCTAGCCCCGATTGAAGGAGTCCCCTCATCTTCAAGATAGTTGGGACTGAAAAGTGTGCTCAACTTTGCCTCTTCCACCAGAAGGGGTGGAGTTGGCCAAGGTGGGCAAACCTTCTAGGTTTTCCCACCAAAGTGGGGGTGTAAACCGGGAGCTGCCATTTGCTGCTAGCAGCAGAGGCTAGGGGTTGCATTACAAAGGCAGCGGGCCTTGGAAGCTTCACCTTCAAGCACTGGGTCCATCCTGGGAGAAGAGCTGCAAGACCTCAGCTCAGGATGTTCATGGTTTCTGGTCCCAGAGAGCAGAGGCTCTCCATCCAGGGGTCCAGAACTTGTCTGTGTGGGGCAGGCTGCCTAAAGCCAATCAGTGAGAACACCAGGGTTGGTAGGTTTTCAGGAGGCACCTCAGAGGTGCCCCATGGGTACATGGCTCAATAAATCCCACACTGGCATTAGTGTGGGTTTACTGAAAGTAGTAGTTTGGTACCAGAAACTCCTGGGTTTAGTGAAGTCATCATGGTGCTGTGGAACTCTAGTTGTGAAGTTCCCAGCCCATATACTCTATGGCTTCCCTGGCACTTACAATATTAAAAATAGACCATAATACTTTAGGGGCATATCTGCTCATGCAGATATGCCCACACCTGAGACTTACCTATACCTTGGTAGTGCTAGTTGGTATGGCACAAAGGCAGTATGCCATGTAGACTTTCTTGTTTTGTAAGCACCGGGCCATGCATGCTGCAGTGGCAGTCTGCATGGCCTAGGTGAGAGGTCCCTAGAGCCCCCCCCCCTCCCCTTCAGTCCCACTGCACTGCACTGACGGGCCAATTGTGGATGAGTTTTGGGGAAAGAAAACTGGTACTGGGAACCTGGACAGCATGGACCAAGTACTCTACAGTCAAAGTTGCATCAAACGCCAGGCAAAAAGTAGGGGGGTACTTCAACAGAACCCCATGTTCTCACCCCCGTTATGATCCTGCAAAATGTCGCCATGCAGAAGGTGGGTACTTAAAGTCAGCATGGACAAGAACTAGATAAACACATGGGGCGATTGTCAAAGCTGGACAAATTCATACAATTTTAAGGGCCAGTGATTCACATCAGAGCCAGAATACAAGACAGAATTTAGCCAAAGTGACAGTCACCCACAACCATCAGTGATTCAAGGCTAAAATAGGTAATTAGGAGGTGACTGATATAGCATATGCAAAAGGTACAGTAAAGTAACAAAATTGAAGGAATTGTTTCAAAGGGCTAGGATTTGATTTATATATTTAATACTCAAATGTCTGAAATGGTTGTGTCTGGAGTGAAATGCAGATGATGCTCAAGATGAAAATCACAGGTTAGTCACGATCACAGAAAATGCACACCAAGAGTGGAGGCAGAAAAAGTGCCACATGTCATAAAGAGTGCATATTTCACCTAATGATAAGCAAATATTCACAAAGCCCACCAAGTCATTTGAGGAAGTCAAAAAGAGAAAGATGTTGTAGTGAAACCTCTTTTTCATGCCACATTAAAAAACTGTGCAGTTTGTTTGAAACAATAACAATCAAAAGAGAAATAATCAAAGGAAAGCAAAAGAAGAACAGTGAAATGAAAGGTGAATATGACAAATACACATGTAGGGTAGTCGATAAGTTAACACAGAGGCCAATAATAAGAGTAGCTGATTGGAATAGAAAAATGCAATGTAGGCACCAAAAGTTAGAGTAGGCTTGGAAACCTTTAGCAAGCTACTGAGAAGCAGGAAGTGATACCCAGAAGGCGAATGGAAGTGATGGGCAGGGTTAAGTATAGCAGATAAAAACTTAACAAATGAACTGTTACAAGCACACAGGTTAGAGAGTGGGTGCAGCTTAAATAGAGGTCAGTTATCAAGGACAGAGTCGCGACGCCTACTGATTGAGCTCAAGTAATTTGTGGACAGAGTGGAACAACGTGTTAAAACAGACACAAGCTTCATACTGGATGTGTTCTGTAGACTCAAGATGGCAGCCGGTTAAGCTTCTTCCTGCAACATGCCAAAAAGCAGTTCTGCCACATTTACTTGATGAAGTTGGATCTACACTTCTCATCTAACAAGGTACACAACATGATCCTACCATGATATAGGTAGACGGCGGCAGTGTGGATAATGTACATAAACTGATGTCTAGGAGACTCTGATTAGTAGGATTATTTAACTTACCAATGTCATAAGCCATGAAGTCTGAAGAGAAACACTTGGCGCCATAACTCATTGAGGTATCATTGTGAGTATTCCCACCAAATACCAGCATAGTTCCACTGATAATCACAGCAGTGTGCAAGTAACGAAAGAAACGGCTGTCCTTGCAAATTGTCCTTTGGAAAAAGAAAATCATCATTTTTAAGAACTAAAATACATAAAAGTAATTCCTTTGAAACAAATGTGCAGTATGGAATTACACTAAGGAGGGACTTTACAATCAAATGATAAACCTTTTCTACTCCCAAAGATAATAGGGTGACACTTGTTTCAAAATGAGATCTTCCCAAATGTTAATGTTCTCTTTGTGAACAAATTGTGCCTCATTCGAAATATCTGTTCCGCTACAAAGAACACTGTAAAAAATAATTCTGCAAATATTTTAATCTAAGATGAAAATGATAAGATACAAGGACCTTAGCATTCAACAATATACAAAACATTTGAATTTGCAACCACGGGAATGGCAACTATAACATTAACAAAACGGAACTAAAATGTGATGTTCTACATCCTTGGCGCTTAAACACATACATAAGCTAGACAATCACAACATTGTGACAGTTCTGCTAAAGTAGAGAAAAAGAGTAAAGGCAATGCTAAATGCTCTTAAAGAGATATCTCCACACAACAAGGGAAAAAAAGGCACAAGGTGCATACATTGTGTCCATCTCCACTTAACACAAGCATTTGCAATGCAATGTGTCTCGCATTTACAAGAGATTAAGCTATTGGCATTGTAAATGACAATGCCTTTTATTTATCTGTTTTGATAATTAGTATATCCATAAAAGGCATCATCATTTACAATGCCAATAGCTCAAACTCTTGTAGATGCGCGACCCATTTATTTATTTATTTATTTATTTATTTTAAGGTTTTATAGAGCGCGAACTTGACCCGTGAGAGTATCAGAGCGCTTTACAGATTCATAGAGTAAGACAAAAGGCAGGTTATCACAGGAGACCTGTACATCAGAGAGCTTACAGAGTCAAGGGGTCATAAGGTAGGCAGGTGCCATTGTACCATGCTGCTTGGAAAGTGAAAGAGTGCATGGCTCGCTGAATGTTGCAGGAAAGCATGTTGTGTCAGTAGTAGGAGAAACTCATTAAAGAAAACAGTGCTTACAGACTAAGAAAGACATACTGTTTCTGAAGCAAAAGGCAAATTAACACTACAGGGAGAGCTTTATAGACAATTTAACTTCCTTATTAAAAATTCAAACGTGCATCCCAGATTACTTTAGGGCCCAATATGCAAACTGACTATTCTGAATAATTTGTTTTCCCTCCAGATCTATTCAATGTAATAATAAGCATTTAGTATTTAAAAAACAAGGTGTAAATATGTTCTCTAAATAATTACTTCGGGGACGTATTAAAACAGGGAGCCGCCAATAATGTCCACTGTTGACAATTCACCGCTAAAAGTTTTGGAACTGTTTGGTGCCCGTCCCCACCTACATTTAGTCCTAACAGCGGTTCAAGGTATTATGAAAATATCAATTTCACAAACAATCAATAACAATAAATTGAGCTTTTTAGAAAAAGAAAAAACTATACAATAAACGTCAATAGAAAAGAAGAACACATTTAAGAAATATTACAAAAGTATACAAAATGTATTCAATATATAGATCAAAACTATTTTAAGACAATGCTCTCAGAAATATAAACTGGTACATATAATATTTGTTGTGCAATACAAAATCAGACAAGTGGCAAACAGAAGGGATTATATAGCAAGGGAGGTTCAGGAGAACACTGAAGCAACAAGCAAGACAATGAGTCCTTCGTTAGTTACGGCCACATATGCATTGACGGCGTTTCGAGCGTCCAAGACAACCTATTTCATTGATATACTGCGACCCCAGATGATTTCATAGGTTTGAGTGGTGTACAAAAATTGTACACAACAACGGAAAACAGAATTCTAGATACAAGATGCAAAGTTGTGACATGCACAGCTTATGTTATTAAATTGCACCTCACCAAAGGCTGGTGGAAATTAAAATTCTAGATTCAGTGATGTAAAGTTGTGAAGTGCACAACTTATATTGATAAAGGCATCTCCCCTGTGGCTTCATGAATTAATATGGCAGAGCTAACCAAAGATTGGGAGAGCAAATCTCATATATGCTTCACTCCTACGTTAGGGCGAAACATCCCTCACGCAGCATTAAAGACTGGAAGCCCCCCACCTACGCCACAGCTTCATGTGACTGCAAGATGCTCAAGGTTGTTGTTTATCCACAAGGAGATTTCCTAGACAGATCTCCTTTATTCCCAGGAATACAGGAAGTGCTCTGGGGCTCAGGAAAATCTAGACAGACCCTGGCTTTCAACCTCTAGTCTCCAAGAAGAGAGGGAGCAGATGGTTTTTCGAGGGAGATGCCATCAAAAACTACAGAGACGAACTAAGTATTTGAGGGCGAGGAATAAGATGTAAGGTGAATTAGAGTTAAAAGGAGAGTGACAACTTGCAGATAAGGGGCTTTTTAAGGAACGTGTATCTGAGATGAAGACCACTCAAACGGAAAAAAACTCCCCTTATGTGGTCAATTACATTCATCTATCACCAAATCCCTTGTTTCTGTAAAATAGTGGATGGAGTCAGACTGGGTAAACAACTAGGTTCGAGCCTCAGCGTTGGCTCAACATCCGGTGATTCTGGGCAAATCATTTAATCTCCAAGTGCCTACCAAATAAGGATAATGTTACTTGCCCAGTAAACATCTGTTATTGGCATGTATAGCTGTAGATTCACATGCTTTGCATACTCCTGCTATCTAGCGTTGGGTCCGGATGTTTGCAAATTGTTTATCATAGAATAAGTATTTTCCAGTCACGAGGTAGGTGACTCTTCCTTTCGGTGATAGTACACAGGGGCATGGACTCCATTGTTAGATTGTTTTCCCACAGAGGGTGAGAATGGAGTTAGTAAGTAAAGAATAGAGATGTCCATGTGTATGTATGTAGAATAAGATTGAGAACTGCAACAGTTACAGGTACCCGGGGAGGCGGGTGGGTGCATGTGAATCTACAGCTGTACATGTCAAGTACAGATGATTACTGGGTAACATCCGTTCGAGGCATATGAGCTGTAGATCACATTCTTTGCATAGATTATAGAGCAGTATTCTCCCAAAGCGGTGGCTAACCTGTAGCTGTTGGAGTTGTCTGAAACAGTATTCCAAGTACTGCCTGGCCCACATTAGCTTGTTGTCTAGCTAACACATCTGCACAATAGTGCTTGGTGAATGTGTGCGGTGTAGACCATGTTGCAGCTTTACAAATGTCAACTATGGGGATGTTTCCTAAGAATGTCATAGTAGCCCCTATTTTGCGAGTGAAATGCGCTCTAGGGGGTATAGTTGAAGTTCTTTTTGCTTTTGCTTAACAAGTATGAATGCATTTAACAATCCACATGGCAATACCTGACTTGAATATAGGATTGCCCTTGTGTGGTGGTACGAAAGCAACAAAAAGTTGTTTGCTTTTACAAAATCATTTTGTCCTTTAAATGTAATATAAGAAGGCTCTTCTGACAACTAAGGTGTGTAGAGCTCGTTCTGCCACTGAATCAGGTCGAGGAAAGAATACTGACAATTCAACCGAATTATTTATATGAAAGGCAGAAACTACCTTAGGTACAAACTTGGGGTTACTACGAAGAACCACTTTGTTTCTGTGAAGTTCGGAAAAAGGTTCTTGTATGGTTAGTGCGTGTAGTTCACCCACTCTCCTCAGTAAAGTAATTGCAATGAGGAAAGCAGTCTCCAGGAGAGAAACTGTGGTTCACAGTTATGCATAATTCCAAAAGGTGGGCCCATTAATATTGTGAGGACTATGTTAAGATTCTACACTGGGGGCAGGTGGAAGTCTTAGTGGTATAACTGAAGTCCTTCCATGAAAGCTTTGATTACTGGCACCCTGAAAAGCGATAAATGCTGCCTATTTTGTAAATACGCAGCTATTGCAGCGAGATGTAGTCTGATAAAAGCATAAGCTAATCCCGACTGCTGCAAGTGTAACCGATAACAAATGATATTTTGTATTGAAGCATCAAGAGGATTGATGTTGTTATTGCAAGAGATAACAAAACGTTTCCATTTAGCGGCATAACAGGCTCTTGTAGTAGACTTTGTGGCCTCTTTGATAATGTTCACACAGTCTGGTGGGAGATTTCGTTAACCAAACTCTATGTTTTCAGGAGCCAGATCGCGCGGTTCAGTTGTTTGGGATCTGGTGTCTGATTTCTCCATGGCTTAGTGTGAGGACACTGAATGTGAGATATAGCTTTTGATGTGGAACTAAGGACAGCTCCAACAGGGATGTGAACCACGGTTGACGGCGACAGCTGTGGACTCTGGTCTCCGCAATCCCTCCACATTCACCCCCAATGCCAGTGTGGTACCTCCAGAAGTTCTCACGTTCAAAAAGGCAGTCCTCAAAGAAATCACAGAAAAACGCCCTAAGAGAGTATTTCACAACACCACCAGACTGAAAGCAGAGGCCATCAAAACCCTGGCCAATGACCCTGCCATCACTATAAAAGCAGCAGACAAGGGAGGGGCTATCGTAATTATGCTCACCCCCAACTACAGGATGCAATGTCTGCGCCAGCTCCAGGACATTCGATATTACACCCCCCTTGCTGAGGATCCCACCCCACGTCTCATTACACAAATAAAATTACTAGTGACCTCCGCACTCAATCAAGGATGGATCACAAAATATGAGGCCGATTTTCTGATCAACGAAAATCCGAGACTACCCTATTTCTACATGTTGCTCAAAATTCACAAGGGGGATCACCCCCCTTCTCCCCCCACACCCGGGTAGACCCATTGTCTCGGGCATAGGGTCAGTCTTAAAGCCCCTTTCAAAGTTTTGTGACCACTTTTTTCAACCCCTAGTCAAAATCACACCTACCTTCCTTCAGGACACTAAGGAAGTCTTAAATCTAATTGAGAGGACAAATCTGAAGGGCATACAACCAGACGTCTGGATAACCCTGGGCGTCGAAGCCTTCAACACCAACATTCCTCAATTATCTACACTGGAGGTTATCGACGAAGTCCTGCGCAACACCACATGGACCTCACCAACCCCCATAAGCTTCATTATGGAATGCGCACATGTCTTTACATGTCAGACTTTGAGGCGAAACATGTGCTCACTGAAGCCAAACCTTTCACCGAGAACGTCTCCCTGTGGTAGCGCTACATAGACTATATACTTGTGTTTTGGAAGGGTGAGAAAAACCTTATTCCTGCATTTCTCACGTGGGTCAACAGCCTCAACCCGTACCGTAGGTTTACGGCGCACACCCCCCACCCAGAAACTTCCTTTCCTTGCCTTAATTATTAGTCACGGAAATAACAGATTGGATACCATCACTTTCAAGAAGCCTATTGATAGCCACTGCCCCCTCCTCTTCAGTAGCTTACAACCGAATGCCCTAAAGGAAAACCTTACCTTCGGGCAATTCCTGCGACTAAGACGTAATTGCAGCAAACTGGAGGACTTCAGGTCACAGGCAACAGACTTAACAAATTCCGTGGTCCCAAGGTAATACCCTGAGACAAAAATAAAAACTGCGCAGAAAAGAGCCTGCAACACTAACAGGGAAACACTCCTTGAGACCCAACCCAGAACCAACACTGACCAGATTACTTGTGTAACTACTTTTACACCAGAACCTAACCTGATCAGAAGGGCCATTAGAAAGCACTGGAAAATCCTCCGCGTTGGCGGCCATAAACGTACAAAACCGAGATTCGCGTTCAAACGTACAGCAAATCTTAAAGACCTTATCAACACAAGGACCAAAAAGTCAAAACCTCTACGGAGGAGAAGTCGAGTTACCGAAGAAGGCAGAGGATAAGAGGACCGGAGGAATAGAGGCGCTGTATCGAAGAGCTGCACTGCCTGGGGGCCACCGTCGCCACGAGCCGCCCAGCCACACTCACCGAGGAGGAGTGTGGCTCAGCCAGGTACGAGAACGGGTGTTAGGCTGGATGGGGAGGCGGGGAGTGACTGAGGGAGAGCCGCCTAGTGAAGAAGTCACTGTTTATGCGTCGTTTGTGTAAATATCCCAACCTTGTTACTCCTGCTCACCCCACCCGTACCATCCTACACCTTCAAACCCTCCCCAACCTCTGCACTCAATGTACATAGGCACACTGTATATAGACGTGCACCGGTGATCCCTTCACACCCCTGGGCTTCCTTTTTGGAAATACTTTAAACGGACAAGATCACTGATAGTGCTAATTTCTTCCTCACATGTACCCCGCTGGAAATACCAAGAAAGAGCCACCAGCAAGAGGGAAGCTTACATCGTCCCAGGAGCCTAGAAGTCCTACACGCAATACCGCTACCACGGATCCGGCCATTCTAGCCCGGGAGAGACTTACTGTGAGAAAAAAGAAAACCCTAATAAAGTTAAAACCTTACATACCAAGACCTTGTCTATGTGCCCTTCCGTCAACCCCGCCACAACTGGTGTCAGAAGTGGGATTATCCCCTTCTGTTCCGACCCCGGAGATGGAGCAGCTGATACAACATCTCATTAAAGGGCAGGAGAAGCTGGAGTGGGCCATTGAGCGCCAAATGACCTCTGCTCAAGCGGATGGAGAGGTATTCAAGAAGGCGATGTCCGCCCAAATAGAAGGACTCCAAAATGCAATGAAAGACTCCGGTAGTACGTCACTGGTGGATAGATGGGCTCCTGTGCCGCATCCCTCAGGGGTATCCTTGAAAAAATACATAGCTGGTGATGACCCGGACGCCTTTCTAACTAACTTTGAGAGAGCCGCTAGGGCCTGTGGTTGGCCAGAAGAAAAGTGGCCGTTTTTCTTGGCCCCTTTATTATCAGGTGAAGCGCAGGCCGCATATCACACCGTATCAAGACATCAAAGCAATAATACTCGACCACCTCGGTTTGGATGCTGAGGCCTACAGGGTCAGATTCAGGAAATAGAAAGGGATCCCAGGAGAAAATCCCAAGACGCTGTATTTTCGTCTAAAAGCGGCCGCCGACAAGTGGATCCGTCCGGAGGGGAAAAGCAAGCAAGAAATAATGGAATGCATATATTTAGAACAATTCATTGAAGCCCTTCCATATGGGACACAACGATGGTTGAAGCAGCATTCAGGTCTAACCCCGGCTCAAGCTATTGAAATGGCCGCTACTTATTCCCGAGCCCAACCTAGAGCCATCCCATGGGAAGCAGAAAAGACAGCGAAGAACGTGACGAATACAAAGGAGGAGAAGAAACCTAAAGTCGAATTTCCCAAGCCGAAACCCATCAAACTAGACGTACCCCTGATGAAAGGGCCGCAATGTTTCGAATACGGAGACTGGGGCCATATTGCCCGCTGTGTCCTCGAAAGAAACCCACAGAAGAACCGATGGAGGTGGGCTACGCGCCAAGAGCAGTGATATACACAGTAGAGATGGGCCCTTCCTTTTATGTACGTGTCCTGGTGAACCATAAGTGGGTTAGGGCTCTATTGGACTCGGGGTGCAGTCAATCGGTCATTCAGACAGCTTTGGTTAAAACATCACAGATACTCCCCAAAACTATAGTGCACATCAGGTGTATACATGGTGATGTGAAACCCTATCCCTTAGCAGAGATAAATATACGACCTGTAGGCAGAGCCCCTTGTACAGTAAGGGTAGGAACAGTAGAGTCGTTACCTGAGGATTTGATCCTAGGGGTAGATAACCCTGATTTCTTTGCGCTTTTCAAGACAGAAATCAGAGAGGCAGAAAAAGGGAAGGCCTCCACTAAGACAGCCTTTATGGCCTTAGAACCCTGGGCATTAGACCGCAACTTTCGCTTTGCTCAAGCAAATGATAACACGTTATTTAATGCCTGGGAGCTGGCTCATGCCGGCCACAATAACTCAAATGACACATATCCACGGTTCATCATAGATAATGAACTATTGTATAGAGAAGGTAAATCTGGAGAACACCGCCAGTTACTCGTACCTAAAGTATTCAGGGAACAAATACTATTCTATGCTCACACTCACTTATCAGCAGGACATTTAGGGTCAGAGAAGACTATTCAGAATATAATTAAATGGTTTTACTGGCATGGAATATACAAAGAAGCCACTGAATATTGCAAGACATGTGAGATATGTCAGAAGCGTAACCTGTACAAACCACCAGCAGTGCCCTTACAGCCTTTACCTATAATAGGACAGCCATTCGAAAGAGTAGGAATGGACCTTATAGGCCCCCTTCCCAAGTCCTCGAAAGGGAATACATACGCATTGGTTATCATCGACTATGCCACTCGTAGGCTTTTGCTCTCAGGGCACCCACTTCTAAGAATATCGCAGAAAAATTCGTAGAACTTTTCTCCAGGGTGGGTTTCCGTAAAGAGGTGCTAACAGACCAGGGAACCCCTTTTGTGTCTAGGCTCATGAAAGAGGTCAGTAAAATACTGGACCTACGACAAATACGAACCTCAGCCTACCATTCACAGACCGATGGTCTAGTGGAGAGGTACAACCGTACATTAAAAACAACCTTGAGAAAAATGTTGACCCTAGAAAAAAAAAAAAGGATTGGGATAGGTTGTTACCCTTGATTCTATACGTATTAAGATCCCAAGTGCAAAGCAGTACAAAGCAGTACTGACTATTCTGCTTTTGAACTGCTTTATGGGCGGCAACCCAGATCACTGTTGGAAAAAGCACGAGGCCTGGGAAAAGGAGGAGCTGAATAAAGCAAAATCTCTCCTCTAGTATACACAACAGTTAAAAAATAAACTAGGGAAACTAAGAGATTTGGCCTATTCCAATATAGAGAAAAGCCAGCATTGACAGAAACAAAATTATGACAAAGGGAAAAGGAGGAGAACGATGGTAGTAGGGGATTGGGCTCTAGTCCTTCTACCCACTTCCTCACAAAAATTCCAAAGGGATCTTCCCCTGTGTCGCTCTCATTGTCCCCAGAGTGAGTAGGAGAGTAAGGAGCAAAAGGCGTAGTACGCATAGTTGGATAGAAAGGAATGAAGGGTCTAGAGGGAGAAGTCTCAAAGTCCTTTTTAGGGCTCGGACTCCTCCCCCTGGGGGAGGAGTTATTAGGGCTCGGACTCCTCCCCCTGGGGGAGGAGTTAGAGAACTAATGTTAAAGGAGAAAAAAAAGAAGAAGAGGGCCTTGGAGAGAGAAATTCCAGACATTCCTTAGCGTTTTCTGTCATCTGGTCAGTGATTCGTCTTCCTTGTGTTTTCGTTTTAATAGGCTTGAAGTGATAGGGTAAATGTAGTTTTGTTCCGCCATTTTGAGGCATATTTCGTGCGTGCTTGCGCAAAGAAGTACATAAATTGTAATTAGGAGCTGTCAGGGTGCCTCCGTTAGTGAATGCAGATGGCCGGGCGCGTTCACAATTCTGCAGCGCTCAGCGCGCAGCTTCCTTGTTAGGTCCCGGAAGCACTTTTTTTTCTGGATATTTTTGTTTTGGATCCATTTCACGCGACTTCAGAGCTGCGCAGTGTTTGCAGTCCGCGCCCGAGCAGCGCCCCCGGTTTCCGCGCAGCGCACATCTCAGTAAAGGTGGCCCGGGAACGGTTTCGAATGCAGATCGCATCCAGATACTCGGGCCTCCTCCCCCCCCCCCCCCCCCCGGTCATCAGCAGCTTCCCCAGGACCGTCTGGCTGCGAGACTGGACCCCAGCAGCAATCAGGGCCCATTGTTAGCTGTACATGCCGAGAAAGGCTGAACACTTCTGACTTCTGCAGACAAAGCTTCGTAACGCAGAAAAGGACACAGTACTCCGAGCAGAGCTGTGTGGGGTTCAGGAGCTGCTGTGTCTGTTCCCTGAATACAAGTTATTATTAGTTATTTATTTATTTTAATTTATGAAATGTTATCAAAAGAAACACAAAAAGCCAGCATGGTGTTACAGCAACACAGATAATTTAGCAGTCGTGGTCAATATTGAATATGCTACTTACCAGTATGCATCTGTTCTTGGCATGTAGGGCTGCTAACATTCATATCTTAGCATTAGATCGCCGCCTAGTGTTGGGCTCGGATGATTGCACATTGTTGTCCTGGAAGAGTCTTCGAAGTATCCTGAGATAGGTGGCTCCTCCCCTGGACTACAGTGCGCATGGGCATCGGCTCCATCCCCAGATTGTTTTTCGCCATTGTGGCAGAAGATGGAGTGAAAAGTGTAAAGGATGTCCATGCTAATGAATAAATACAATAGTATATCTGCAGCTGCGACAGGCACCGGGGAGGAGGGCGGGCGATATGAATGTTAGCAGCCCTACATGCCAAGAACAGATGCATACTGGTAAGTAGCATATTCAGTTCGAGGCATGTGGGCTGCTAAATTCATATCTTAGCATAGAATACATAGCAGTCCCTCCATCAGCGGCGGTTGCCCGTGCCAGCTGCAGAAACCTGAAAAAGTGTCTTCAGAACAGCCTGTCCTACAGCAGCTTGCTGCTTGGAATGCACATCAACACAGTAGTGTTTAGTAAAGGTGTGTGGTGTAACCCACGTGGCTGCTCTGCAAATATCCTCTAAAGGAATGTTCCCTAGGAAAGCCATGGATGCCCCCAGTTTGCGTGTGGAGTGCGCTCTGGGGGGTATTGTTAAAGTGCGCTTGGCTTTTTGATAACATATCTGGATGCATTTAACAATCCATCTGGCTATCCCTGCTTTGGAAATCGGGTTGCCTTTGTGTTGTGGTGCGAAGGCAACAAAGAGTTGTTTTGTTTTTCTAAAGGGTTGTGTTCTGTCTATGTAGTACATCAACGCCCTCCGTACATCTAAGGTATGGAGCATTCTTTCCGCCACCGTTTGCGGGTTTTGAAAGAATGCTGGTAAGTCAATAGTTTGGTTTAGATGAAACTGTGACACCACCTTCGGAAGGAATTTGGGGTTAGTGCGTAGCACTACCCTATTTGGAGGATTTGAATGAATGGCTCTTGGATTGTGAGCGCCTGCAGCTCACTGACACGCCTCAGAGACGTAATAGCTACAAGGAAAGCTACTTTCCACGTAAGGAACTGGAGTTCACACGAGTGCAGTGGCTCAAATGGCGGTCCCATCAGTCTGGTGAGAACGACATTGAGGTTCCACACCGGAGCTGGCGGTGTTCTTGGGGGAATGACTCGTTTCAGACCTTCAAGGAAGGCTTTAATGGCAGGCACCCTGAAGACAGAGAGGTGCTGCCTGTTCTGGAGATAAGCCGCTATGGCGGATAGATGTATCCGAATGGAAGTGTACGCTAGATTGCACTTGTAAAGATGCAACAGATAGCAGATGATGTTGGGGATAGATGCATCTAGCGGGTTGATGTCATTGGCTGTACAGTAAATGACAAAACGCTTCCACTTTGCAGCATAGCATGCTCTAGTAGTTGGTTTCCTCGCCTCCTTGATGATGTGCATGCACTCCGGAGGTAGGTTAAGGTATCCAAACTCTAGGACTTCAGGAGCCAGATCGCCAGGTTGAGCTGGTGTGGATCTGGATGCTGAATGTCTCCATGGTTCTGCGTCAAAAGACTGGGCGTGAGGCGCAGTCTTTGATGCGGCACCACTGAGAGTTCGAGGAACGTGGTGTACCAAGCCTGGCGCGCCCACGTTGGAGCAACCAGGATGAGAGTCATCTCGTGCTGCCTTAGCTTTCTTGCGACCAGCGGTATTAGAGGGGCTGGCGGAAAAGCGTACGCAAATTTGCCTGACCAGTTCATCCATATCGCATTCCCCTGCGACTGTGGGTGAGGGAACCTGGCGGCAAAGAGTTGGCATTTTGCGTTCTCTGCTGTGGCAAACAGGTCTATCTCCGGATGACCCCACTGCTGGAAGTACGGGTGGAGAACAGATGGGTGTATCTCCCACTCGTGCATTTGATGGCTGTATCTGCTGAGCAGATCCGCCATCTGATTGTCCTTTCCTGGGAGGTGTTCTGCCATGAGGAAAATGTTCCTCTGAATGGCCCACTT
This sequence comes from Lissotriton helveticus, assembly GCF_964261635.1. Taxonomy (NCBI): domain Eukaryota; kingdom Metazoa; phylum Chordata; class Amphibia; order Caudata; family Salamandridae; genus Lissotriton; species Lissotriton helveticus. The sequence continues at coordinate 473,228,014 of NC_136060.1, read as the reverse complement.
CCACATGCTCTGAGCCAGATGAGACAGCTGTGGCGAGTGGGTGCCTCCCTGCTTTTGAATGTAGTACATCGCGGTCATGTTGTCCGTCCGGACTAGCACGACTTTGTTGCACAGATGTACAATGAAGGACTTGAGCGCCATGAAGATTGCCATCAGTTCCAGATAGTTGATGTGCATCTTTTGTTGCTGCGTCGTCCATAGTCCCTGCACTGTGTAAGTGAGCACATGAGCTCCCCATCCCTGGAGAGATGCGTCCGTTGTCAGGACAATCTGCGGCACGGGCTCTTGGAACAGTCGGCCCTTGCAAAGGTTGTGTGGAGTCCACCAATGCAGAGAGTCGTATGCCCGACTGGTAACCAACACTAGGTCTGTCAATTGCCCACGAGCCTGTGTCCACTGATTCGCTAAGCACTCCTGGAGCGGGCGCATATGTAGCCGTGCGTGAGGGACTATGAAGATGCAGGAGGCCATCATGCCTATCAATTGCATGAACACTCTCGCTGGAAGTGAGTGTTGTGGCCTGAACTTTTGGATCAGAGCCTGCATGCTGTCTATCCTGACTTGGTTTGGCTGAGCCATGGCCGTCAGGGTGTTGATCGTTGCACCTAGGAACTGCCGGACATGCGCCGGCTGAAGATGCGATTTTGGGTAGTTCAGGGAGAAACCCAGATCGTGAAGAAGGTGAATTGTAGTCGACATGTCTGCGGCGCACTGTTGCTCTGACTTGGCTTGCACGAGCCAGTCGTCTAGGTAGGGGTAGACATGGATGTTCTGCCTCCTGAGGTGCGCCGCTACTGTCGCCAGACATTTGGTGAACACCCTCGGGGCTGTTGTGACTCCGAAGGGTAGGACTTTGAACTGGTAGTGCCTGCCTTGAATAGTGAACCTGAGGTATTTCCTGTGTGACGGGTGTAGTGGAATGTGGAAATAAGCATCCTTGAGATCTAAGGTTGCTAAGAAGTCTCCCTGGTTTAGCAAGGGAAGAATTTGTTGCAGTGTAAGCATGTGGAAATGTTCTGATAGTATGTACAGGTTGAGGGGACGTAGATCTAGAATGGGCCTGAGAGATCCGTCCTTCTTTGGAATAAGGAAGTACAGGGAATATACCCCCGTGCCTTCCTCCCCCACCGGCACGAGCTCGATTGCTCCCTTTTGCAGCATCACCACTACTTCCTGCTGCAATAAGAGCAAGTGCTCTGCGGACATAGGCCGTTGCCTTGGCGGGATGTTGGGTGGAGTGGACTGCAACTCTAGGCAATAACCATACTGGACTAGTTGTCGCACCCACCTGTCTGTGGTGATGTTTCTCCAGACGGGCAGGAACTGCTGCAGTCTCCCCCCGACAGGTGTTAGGTGGTCGGGGGGCAGTGACAGAGAGTCACTGTTTGCTGGGAGTAGAGGTGCGGGAGCTGTTGTTTCCTCTGCCGCGACCTCTGTTGCTGTTATTCCTGTAACCTCCCTTGTTCTGTTTAGTGAACGAGGATTGTGCCCCACCTTTTGCGAACTGGGATTGTTGACCCATTTGTCCTCTGGTGACTCCACGTGCACCTGAGCGACGAAAATTGCTGCCACGAAACTGTTGTGACTGTAGGGCCCCCATAGACTTAGCAGTTTCTGTGTCTTTCTTTATTTTCTCTAGGGTGGTGTCAACATCCGGACCAAACAGACTATCAGGATTGACTGGCTGATTAAGAATTGTTGTCTGAATATCCGGTTTAAACCCTGAGATGCGGAGCCACGCTTGTCGTCTCAGCATAACGCTAGTGTTGATAGCTCTAGCAGCTGTGTCCGCAGCGTCAAGTGCACACTTGATGGCTGCGTTTGAGATTAGCTTCCCTTCCTCAATAAGCAGTTTTGTGCCCTCTTGGAACTGTGGAGGCAGGTGTTGTACAATCTGTTCTAGGGTGTCGTAGTGCGCCCTATCATAACGCGCCAAGAGCGCCTGTGTATTGGCGATGCGCCAAAAGTTTGATGCCTGTGCAGCTACTCTTTTGCCCCCTGCCTCTAGCACTTTGGATTCCTTATCCGGGGGAGGAGCTTCACCCGTAGTCTGGGAGTTGGCACGTTTCCTGGCATTGGCGACCACAAGAGAGTCCAGTGGCAATTGTCCCCGAATGTATGCGGGGTCTGCAGGTGCAGGTCTGTACTTTTTTTCAATGCGAGGGTTGACCACTCTCGCTCTCGTAGGCTCCTTAAATATGTCCCCAGCATGCTTGAGGACTCCTTTAAGCATAGGCAGTGTCTTTACTGTCCTTTCAGAGACTGAAAAAGTGTCGAAAAGGAAGTCTTCCTCAACAGGGTCGGCATGCATGTCCACATCGTGATTGGCTGCCGCCCTTTCGAGTAGTGCATGAAAACCTGCTGAATCCTCAGTCGGGGATGCCCGTGCATTAAAAGGCTGCGGGTCCTGCCCCGCACCTTGGGTGTTCTGGTCACCAGTGTCATCATATGAATCCGGTTGCACATCAGGTTCATTGATTGGGAAATTGTACTGCTCGTCCTCATCATACCCCTCACCCGCAGAGTGTTCTGGGGAGGGAGTAGGGCTCCGTCTCGGAGGAGGCTGGATTGGTTCCGTGAGGCCTGAGGCGTCAAGGGGCACCCTCTTCTTCTTTAGTGGGATGACATAGGGGTCCACTGGCTCCGAAGTGATTTTCCTCTTATAGAGGGTCAGTTTGCCTGTGTCAGCGTCGATGAAATGCTCCGAATCGTCCTCGGATTCGAGTACCTGACGTGGAAGTGGGCCAGTCGGTGAAGAAATCACCTGTTTCGGTGCCGATTTGGTTGAAAATGCTTTTGGCGCCTCCTTCGGCGGCAAAATAAAGAGAAGTTTCCCAGACGGCTTCTCTGGAGTGTCTTTTCGCGGCTGCGTTGATGGTATCGGAGCCGACGGGGCAAAGGCCTTTTCCCTGATTCTTTTCAGTGATTCGGCTATGGGGGACGGCACACTCACAGTTTGTGTCGGCACTGACGAGGATGGTCTGATTTTCCCCTCGGGTCCGACGTCCTTGTGGGCCTTGTGCGTTTTGGGCGCGGATCCTGTCTTTACCGCCTCCGATTCCTGCGTTCGGGGCACAGACTTCTTTCCGTGTGCCTGCGTAGCCTCCTTGGAGCAGACTTTGGCGGGTTTTGACGGCGTCGTAGCCGCTGTCCCGTGCCGACCATCTTTCTTGGAGGACCCCTCCTCTGGCGTCGGTTTCGATTTCGCAGCATCGGAATCGACGGACTTCTTCGACTTCTGCGGACCGGAGGTCGACGGAGTCGATGGGGTAGCGGGCACCGTCGGTTTCACCGGCACGGCAGCCATCTTAGGGACACTCGAGTCCTTAACTTTCGGTTTCGTTTTCGGGTCGGCCATTTTAGGTGTTGTCGATCCCGATGGTTTCGGTTTCGGTTTCGAAACAGTCTGCCCAGCAAGTAAGTCCGTGGCCGGGCCCGAAGGCGGGGCTGTGGCTTGCGGCAACGGGTCTTGGGTAAGGCCGACAGGCGATCCCGTGTCCCGGTCGGTATCCTCGTAACCCTCGGGGCAGAGCTCGTCCGCTGAGCTATCCGCCGCGGCCCCATAAATCTCATCGTCGTCTCCTACCTCCTCGACGTATTCAAGGCCTTGACCCGCGACTCAGTCGTCGTCTCCCGGATCCGCCTCGACCTCCGTCTCGGGTGGGGAGATTTGGAGATGATGACCCTGGTCCTCTTCGTCTTGGTCGCCGAAGATGTTCTCCGGATCCGGGGCCGCTTGTTTAGCTTCCATGCGCATCGCGCGCCGAAGCTTGAGAGTCTTCTTTGAGCGGAACTGTGCACACAACTTGCACTTGCCGTCGTCGTGGTCAGGCGAAAGGCATTTGTTACACACGGGGTGTAGATCGATGTGTGGGTACTTGGACCCACAGAGCGGGCAGTACTTAAACGGGCTCCGCTCCATGTCCGAAAAGGCTTGCAGTCGTGTCGCGATGAGAAGGCCTCAAAGTTCCGAGAGCGAAGAAAACTCCGCTTATTCCGGCTCCAAGAGACGGAAGACTCGAGACCGTGCGCAGACAATACCGACGCAAGAAAATCGAGGCCTTTTGGCCGCTAAAAGTTAGTTTTTCTTGGTTCCGACAGTAAGACGTCGAGACCACATTCGAACCCAATGGCGGAAAAAAACAATCTGGGGATGGAGCCGATGCCCATGCGCACTGTAGTCCAGGGGAGGAGCCACCTATCTCAGGATACTTCGAAGACTCTTCCAGGACAACAATGTGCAATCATCCGAGCCCAACACTAGGCGGCGATCTAATGCTAAGATATGAATTTAGCAGCCCACATGCCTCGAACATTACAAAATGTAGGTAATGGCATTGAGTGAGTCGCCGACACCACACAGCGACACAGGTACAGTGTCAGCAACTTCGGGCATCGACCTACAGCACAGAGCTGAATACAAGTTACTTAAAGTGGCCCTGCGCGCAGGAGGTCCGGGGTGTGCAGGGATGTAAAACAGATTACATACAAGCAGGTCATGCAATGACCCGTCAGTCCACGGGTGGGGTTGAAGGCGGTGGGGGCCCTCACTCGGGATGCTTTTTAAATCCCACTCTTTGCTGTCAGCAGCGCCTCTTTCTCGGCCCCCTGCAGGCTGCAGGGCTGTCAGCTAGAAGTGGAAAGCCAAGAAGCAAGGCGCTTGACGGCGCAGACCACCGCGGGGATGGAAGCAGGGGGGGGGGGGGGGTAGACTGAGGGGAGGGGTCAAAGGAGGAGCCAGTATCGTTCCATGGATATCATTGGGCCTGGTGCAAGGAACATAGCACCAATTATCAGTGCTAAATGGCTCCAAGGCTCTGGGACCGGTGCCACTGCACCTGCTGCACCAATAGAAGATACGCCTCTGGGCTCCACGTTTCAGCTCTCCGTCAGAGTCCACTGAAGAGGTGACAAAAGGAAATAGCCGTTTGTGCTCTCTGCCTCCTGATATGTGAATCAGTAGGTGCAACTCAGCTCTTCATCATACTGAGGTCGGCAAAAAAAAGCATCCCTGAGCAAGCCAGCTCGCATTATTTTTTAAGATTCATTTTGCATATAAGGACTTAGAAGCAGTCTGGCTTGCGCAGGCACTAAAGGGGGTCAAAATTAATAAAATGAAAGAACGGGCCATTACAACGTCAGTCTTGGCACGAGCAGCGCCCACGGGAGCACAGTCCACGCACGACTTTTGTTTCTGTCGTGAGAAACGAAATCTGACCTCCTTGTGAGGCTTGCGGCAGAGGAAGCTGCTTTAGCTTCATATTTATATAATCTTTATTAAAGCGGTTCTGCTTTCAAAGAGGCGGCGGCACCTTTAGTGTCTGGTAACATCACCCCCATGTGTTTACCGTGCCCTGAGCCGGGTGCCAGGAGAGGACATCTCCACTGTAAACAAACATCCCCTTGCAGTGTTCGAGGGCATTGTGCGTGAAAGTGTCACACGAACTATCCGCGCTTTGATCCGCAGCCACTGTAGCTCAGCGGGCTGCTGCACCTGCTGCTGCGTTCTGCGTGCGATCTACCTGGCGCTGCGTCCAGCGCAGCCTTTCATCTTCCAGTGGTTGATGAAAGTACGGCTAGTGGGCTGCGAAAGGGTAATGCTGCTACTGGCAGTGCTTCCACGCTGCAGCCGCTAATTAAAACACGATCAATTAGCCAAGGTCCTTCCCATCAACACCCAGCGCTAAAGCAACGAAGCCTCGTCTCTTCTGCAAACAGGACCCGACAGAGGACAGAAGACACAAGCGCCGTTTGCAAACCAACAACATTGTGATTGTGTAAATGTGTGCTGACAGTTGAGCTGCTCCACAGCACAGTGCGTGACACATTAACACGCCTTCTGCATTTGAGAATGAGTGCGTGTACCTTCAATAATGCGCTAGCCACCCCCTTTCAACTACTTCGGAGCGCTTTACGCAAGTTGACACAGCCGAGTTAATTATTTAGCGTAGATGTCTGGAGCACTGAGCTCTCCGAAGTCTGCAAGGTCAAGTACAAAGAAAGCGAGAATAGTTTGCACAGGATCACACGGTTTGTTCAAGTGGGCGAATTAAAATATGAGGCAATATGGGCTTGCACCGAAGGCCACCACTTTTCAGCTAAAATACAACGGTCTCTGAAATCACAGACTGGCATCCCAGCCGATGTCTGACCACACCAGACAGTACGTGCGTAAAAAGAACAATTTTGAAGAAAATCCTGTCAATATAGCGCCTAGACAGACGCATCGCTGAGGTACAGACCACACACAGATGCAAGAGGGCACTTACAAGCTTCCTGGGGTACATTTTGGGGTGAGGGGAAGCAGTGTGCCCTGCCTCACAGATCCTCATGTAAGTATGTATAGACAGATCAGCAGGTGGCAGGAACGGCGGAAGAGCACACAGCGGGACAGCGGGATGCGCCGGGAGAGGATGCGTGGCGGAGGGAAGGAAGGGTCTTTTTAAAGAGACGGTCTCCTCAGTGGCCTCCAGACTGTCAGTCAGTGCGCAAATACGCACCCAGGAGGGACGCCGGAGCTCACAATTACACCTTAGATCACCTACAAGCCTGCACAACAAACATTGATTTATTCCCAGTAAAAAAGGACGACAAAATGAACTTTTCCAGCTGGTTTCACAACACGACCAATAAAATGTTCATTAAAGGCAGACTTACCCAAAAGGACTAAGAACAGAAAGTAGCCAGGCTCCCTCATGGCGCCCACTCGGTACAATCCGCGCGTGTTCCGTGAAAGGGGCGAGTGTGCAATAAGTGAGCACGAGTGCCTGGTGGGGAGTCCACCTTTGGGTGTGCACAGCCGTAGTGAGTAGAGTAGTGAGTAGAGTAGTGAGTAGAGTAGTGAGTAGAGTAGTGATTGGAGTAGTGAGTAGTGTAGTGAGTAGTGAGTGCAGAGTAGTGAGTAGTGAGTGCAGAGTAGTGAGTAGTGAGTGCAGAGTAGTGAGTAGTGAGTAGAGTAGTGAGTAGAGTGGTGAGATCACTGGCAGTACACACCACATGAACACACTCCACAACACATAGCAACAATACATTGGCATTTATAATGCCATTAGCTCAAACTCAAATAAATCCGAGCCCGATTGCATTTCTAATGCTTGTTCTTCAGAGGAATGGGGGACTGAGGCTCAGTGTCCAATGGCCTCTTTTTCCTGTGTAAAATAGTGACTTTACCAGTGTCAGGGTTGATGTATATTTTTGCCTGATCCTCTGATGGCTCTGGGTGGAAGAGTTCTTCTTCCACTGTCCGTGGCTGTGTCTTTGACTTTTTTGGCTCAGTCTTTTTTGGATCTACCGTTGCCTTCGGGTCGCCAACCTTTTTTGGTTCGACGACTTTCGGTGCCTTATTGCTCTTCTTCAACTCGGGCTGTTTTAGTACTGAAAATCCAAACTCGTGTAACCATTCAGACGCGAGAATAAAACTTCATCGTACCACCACAAATTCAGTATCAAAAGACCGAGAATGGCGAGTACATTATGCACAAGCATTTTCGCCGCCTTCGAAGGTTGCTTTCACCTCGAAATCGTCACTTATACCCTGAACCCTTGGCTTCCATTTTATATACGGCAGCCATTTTGTATGTTGCCCTTCACATAGGCTTAATCCAATATCCTAAGGACAAGCACTCCTTGATTGACTTTTTCGTGACCTGGGCAGGTTTAAACCATCGCCCCAGGCCAACCCATTTGGTCAGTTCCTCTCCCAATGGCCGGTCAAGAGAGCATCTAGGCGCACCCGGCCATAAAGCCCTTTCATCACATTCTCACCCTGCCGAATCTTGCCCATACCTGACCCCGCTCCTTCTTTCCTACTTGTTTTATGATGAGAACGTGCTCATTTTATTGGGGAACACCGATATCTGATTGAAATACCGGACCTTGCCGAGTAATTTATTATGTACCAGACAAACGAAATGTGAGCTTGTCATCATAACTCTGTTACTTATTTGTGGTCGAAATATGTGAATAGTATCCTGAAAATCTAGGAATGTTTGCCTGAAGCTTATTATTTTGTATAAAAAGAGAAGCCTGACTTCGTGATTTTGAAGCAGTCTCCTGAGAACATACTTCCGTGTGTTGTACTTCTAGGACACTTGTTACCTTGGTTGCAGCCAATAAACCGATCTTTGACTTCACCTAGAAGACTCTGAGTTTCTGTGGTCTGAATCAGGAAAAGGACTCGGTCTTCGGGTGTGTATTCCCTGACACCGCTGGGTTACCGGTTAAGCACCGGTTCTGAAAAACCCAGTACCTCACCGTTTGTCCGGCTCGACGATTGATTGCAGATCGATTGGATCTTTAGGTTCGATGCGCTTTCTGTGCTCAACAGGTCTTTTAGGTTGACTGTCTTGTCGAGTCGACAATTTTTCTCGGATCGACTGTTTTTTTTAGGAGCACTTGTTTTCGGTGTGAGAAGTTGGCCTGATATATGATGCTCACTAGTTCTAGTGATCACCTTGTATCAGTCCAAACAACCCTTATGGTGATTGGTTGTAAGTCAACCTTATAGACCAGCTATCCTAATGGTAGCATGGACAACGCAGTCTTAGGCTAAACTCTTTTGGCAAGTGATGCCAGCTGTTTTACCACAATATAACCCCTTGAATACCAGATGAAAGGACACCACCCAATAACAAACACCTCTGAACTCTTTATGAGATCAGAGGGCTAAGCACATGACAATCTCTTAGGAAAAGTACGATAAGTTGCACAAAATTACAACGGTGCCCTAGGGGCACGGCAAACCATATACTAAGTAAATGGTATAAGGAAATCGATAGAAGAAATGGAGCTGTCCAGAGGCTGTAGGAACGCTGGGACTACACTATCCTAACTTTAGGTAAGTAATAGGAGGCCCACGGGACGCGTGTGCGGAGTGTGAACTCACACGCGAGATGCGTAACAAGGTCTATGGACAGTACAGTTCAAGAAAAACGTGAGTACGGACAATCCTGACTGGTTAGGACTAAAACGACTGTGAATCTAGACACTAGGACAGTCAAGCTACCCTTGAGCACCGAAATGCTCTTGTTACCTCACCCACGGGCTGCGGGTGCATAGGTGCGAAGTCGTGTCCGGTTTCTGCGTTGAAGTCTATGGAGCCTGAAAGAAAAGATGCTGCAGGCGACCAGGAGGAAGATGTCCAGTGTGATCCAAGGGTGGATCAGAGATGCTGAAGACCTGAAAGCAGAGGGGACAATGTTCAAAGTCACTAGCCAGTGACTGGAGTGGAACCAGGAAGGAACCAGATGTCGTCGTCGCGATCAGGTGACGCTTGTCTCTGCAGCCACGTGGACCAGGAGGTGTCTTCGACGACCAGGATGGAGGCACGAGCTGTCCCACGCAGGCTCTCGCTGTCGGCAGTGTCGGATCCGGATTTGGAATCATTGGCCTTGGCAAAGGCAACCCACGCGGTGAGTGGAAACGGCGTCTGGAGTGGACCAGGAGGGTCCAGGGTGCTCCTCTTTTGGAAGGGAGCAAGGGCCAGTCTGGACCACCCAGACCAGCAGTGTAGTTTTCAAAGTTCATCGTCTAGGAGGTCACTAGCCAGCCGGCAAGTGACCAGACAACGCGTCGAGCAGCAAATAAGCAGAAGGGCCCCGCGCAGATCTCGTGGAAGCTGGAGGGCTGATCTTTGGTGCAGGGGCTGCGGCTTCTCAATCCCCAAAGCACTTGGTTGAGTTTACCTCGGGAGTCGTGCTGGAAGCGAAGTGCAGTTTCGTTAAAGATGGCCGGTCCCACGTGTCTCGTCGCACCCACGGATCTCAGCTGTGCTGCAGATGTGAGTTGAGGTCGGAGAGGTCTGGGAATCCGGGTCTCGTCGGGCTCTGAAGTCTGGATCCTCAAGGGAAGACGACAAAGTGAAGCCGCTGGACGCTTGATGGTGCCTGCAGTTGCAGGGTTGACACTCCTTGCCCACAAGGGAGATTCTTCAGTCTTCTGTGGAGCAGAACGTCGAAGTCCAGAGTTTCTTCTTGTAAAGTTTCAAGTCAGGATTAATCTAATTTGGAATGGGACCAGCTCCTACCTTTATCCTGCTAAAGGGGGCTGTACTACGACTAGGTCCCTCCTATGGGTGGGACCAGGAAGGGGGGTGGTTACACCCCCTATCCTTTGTCCGGTTTCGCGCCAGAGCTGGGATGCCCCAGCAACTGATTTGAACCGGTGTATGCACAGGGCACCTTGTGTGCCCCAGGCATGTCTCATTCCTTTCAGGCCTGTCCTACCCAATACACAAAATCCTGTCTGGGGTGGTGCTAGCACCTCCCAAGGCAGGAAACCCTTTGTCCAAGCCTCCCTCGCTGGAAGGACTCCCAGCAGCAGGAGGTCAGACTTGTGTCTGTGGTGGCAGCATCCATTTTGTGATGCTGAGGCTCGAGTTAACTTTAACCGGGGTTCACAGTTACATACATGTCGTGTCCCTCTAGAAGGGTGGAATGCTACCCCCGTCGCCAGAATTGGCGAGGGGGTAGTATTCCAATTCGTATGACACCTAACTCGACATGTTTTGATAATGTTATACCAGAGTTAGCATTCAACCGCGAGGATTATAATGCACTTAAGAGTATATGGTATAGCGTTATCATGGAACAGCTATTAGGACTTGGTTCCGCAGGCTGCAAACGGGCTCAGCTCATGCCAGAGCACCATCTCACATAATTCCAAGCACTCTGCCTTCAGGATTGATAAGGCCTGCCATAGGAGTGACTGATAGGAATATATGTGTGTCCATTTTGGGGTTAGATATAGGTAACTATATCTACAGCAAATGGTGATTACACCACCTTGCCCCAGCTGTCTTAGCAGCCAGTTGTGTCAGTTTAGATGGCCAGCCAGGGGTGGCATAATACATGCTTCAGCCCCTGGTAGGCCCTGGGTACACCTATGCCCTCGGTACCTAAGGTACACTGTACAGGGACTGATAAGGTGGCCCAGTACCAATTGGTAAATGCACCTAAAGTACATGGATGTCAATTTAGAGAGAGAACAGCTAGGCTGTGGGTCTGATTAGCAGGCCCACAGCCAGGGAAAGTTGTAAACCAGTGAAGCAAAAAGCAAAAATCTGGGGTGACCATAGGATTGCAGACCCCACTCTCCTACATTCGGGTCGGCGCCTTTGTTTGGCTCGATAACCTTTTTCGGCTGGGCCACAGGCTTCGGTACGACGCCCTCTGTGTCAGCTACCTTCTTATGGTTCGACGACTTTCGGCGCAGAGGCCTTCTTTGGGTCGACGGCCTGCTTCGGGTCGGCGCCCTTTGGTTCGGCAGCCCTCTTTGGCTCGACGGACTTTTTTGGGTCTGCACTTTTTGTCTCGACGGCCTTCTTCGGGTCGACGCCCTTGGGCTGTACGGCCTTCTTCGGTTCGACGCCCTTCGGGTCGAAGACCTTTTTCTTTGGGGTAATGTTACTTGGACCTGGGGTGTCTGAAGGCTTGGTCTTTATTTTCGAAGCCGAACCGGACGGCGGGGCTGCTGAATGATGTTTCGGATCTTGGCTAAGGCCTTTAGGCGATGCCTCGATCAGAGCCTCGGGTAACAGGCTAATTGGTGTCGTGGGCAATGTACTCACGGTTTGCCCCGGTGGGATTTCGTCATCGGAGTCCGAGTGGTCCTCGACGGTGACGATCTCTAGATCCGAATCTTCTCCTTCTGGAAGTTCCTGTTCATCCTCGAAGATGTTGTCTGGTTCTGGTGCCTGTCGCTGCATCTCTTGCCTAGTGGCCCGTCGAATCTGGGTCGTTTTTTTCGAACAGAATTTGGCGCAGGCTGGACAGGTTTCTTCCTTGAGGTCTGGTGATAGGCACTTGTTGCATACTGCGTGTCTGTCAGTATGCGGGAACTTGGAGTGGCATAGTGGCCACCTTTTGAACGGGCTCCTTTCCATCGACAGCAGGCCCACGTGGTGTCGAAAAGGCCAAGCGGCCCGAGTCGAGATGGAAGGCTTGATAGAGTCAAGAAGTACCGAGCGAGAACAATACCGTCAAAGTCGAAGGCCTTTTGGCCTCTAGAAAAGTTTTGTTTCGATTCCGAAGTTGGAGTATAGGAATAACATCCGAACCCAATGGCGGAAAAAAACAATCTGAGGATGGAGAAGATGCCCATGCGCACTGTAGTCCAGGGGAAGAGTCACGTATCTTGTGATACTTCGAAGACTCTTCCAGGACAACAAGGTGCAATCATCCGGACCCAACACTAGGCGCGATCTATGCACAGATATGAATTCAGCAGCCCACATGCCTCGAACAGTTTGATATCAAACTTGTCAGTGTTCAGTGTAGCCATTATGGTGCTGTGGAGTTCGTAATGACAACCTCCCAGCACCATATACTCTTAATGGCATCACTGTACTTACAATGTCCAGGAATGGCCCTGGGTACTGTAGGGGCAAAGGGCTCATGCACCCGTGCCCACACCACTGGCATAGGGCACCCAGCTAGAGGGGTGGCTGATGTATGCCAGGGCAGTGGGGTTGTGGGCATGGCACACAGGGATGTGTACCATGTCGACTCTTTGTTTAGTTCTGTACCTAGACACTCAGCCTGCAAAGGCAGTGTGTGGGTGTCAAGGTACAGGGCCCCTAAGGGTGGCACAATAAATGCTGCAGCCCTTAGGGGTCTTCTCTGGTCACAATGCCCTGGGTACCATTTACTAGGGGCTGAAATGTGGCCAGAGATGACAATTGAGTTTAGGCTTTAGTATAGTTTTTAGGGAAGGAACACAGGCCCTGGGTACCTGATTGGCAGGGACCCAGGGCACACCTAGGAAAAGTGCATCAGGTATCAGGCAAAAAGTGGGGGGTACTGCAACAGGAACTCACTTTCTCACATTCAGTCTGTATTTTGACGGTTTCATCTACATTTGCACCAGTAGGAGACTTGTATAAAACTGACATGAAAGATCTGTAGCTAAACCCTTTTAATCTTGTGGCAAGGAGGCAGCAGAAAACTATCACTAGCCAACCTCTAAACATATGCTTACTAAACATGTTTGTATGTTCAAGCAAAAGGTAATTCAAACACTTAGGAAAAAATACCTAATGTGAGAAGTTGGCCTGATATATGATGCTCGCTAGTTCTAGTGATCACCTTGTATCAGCCCAAACAACCTTTATAGTGATTGGTTGTAAGTCACCCGATGAAAGGACACCACACAGGTTGTTAGGAAAATAAACAATATATTTATTACTAACAAACACCCCTGAACTCTTTATGAGATCAGAGGGCTAAGCACATAACAATACTCTTCAGAAAAATACAATAAGTTGCACAAATTACAATGGTGCCCTAGGGGCACGACAAACCATATACTAAGTAAATGGTATAAGGAGATCGATAGAGGCCAGAGGCTGTAGAATCGCTGGGGCTACACTACCCTAACCTTAGGTAAGGAGCAGGAGGCCCACGGGACGCGTGTGCAGAGTGTGAACTCACACGCGAGATGCGGAATAAAGTCAATGGGCACAACAAGTTACTAAAAAGGTGAGTAAAGACAGTTACGACTAGTTACGAATAAAACGACAGGATACCTGGACACTAGGAGAGTCAATCTACCCTTGTGCACCGAAATGCTCTCGTTACCTCACCCACGGGCTGCGGGTGCATAGGTGTGAAAGTGTGTAGGGTTTCCGCGTTGAAGTCAATGGAGCCTTGAAGAAAGATGCTGCAGGCGACCAGGAGGACGAGGTCCGGAGCGATCCAAGGGTGGATCGAGGAAGATGGAGACCTGAAAGCAGAGGGGACAGTGTTCAAAATCACTAGCCAGTGACCGGAGTGGAACCAGGAAGGAACCAGATGCTGTTGTCGCGATCAGGTGAAGAGTGGACGCTAGACTCTGCAGCCACTTGGACCAGGAGGTGTCTTCGACGACCAGGATGGAGGCACGAGCTGTCCCACGCAGGCTCTCGCTGTCAGCGGTGTCTGATCCGGATTCAGAGTCAACAGGCCTTGGCAAAGGCAACCCACGCGGTGCGTGAAGATGGCGTCTAGTGTGGACCAGGAGGGTCCAGGGTGCTTCTCTTTTGGAAGGAAGCAAGGGCCAGTCTGGAGCAACCAGACCAGCGGTGTAGATTTCTTGGGTCGTCGTCTAGGAGGCCACTAGAAAGCCGGCAAGTGACCAGACAACGCATCGAGCAGCAATCAAGCAAAAGGGCCCCCACGCAGATCTCGTGGATGCTGGAGGGCTGGTCTTCTGTGCAGGAGCTGCTCGGGGCTGGGGCTTCTCAATCCCCAAAGCACTTACTCGAGGATGCCTCTGAAGTCGTGCTGGAAGCGAAGTGCAGTTTCTCCAAGATGGCCGGTCCCACGTGTCTCGTCGCACCCACGGATCTCAGCTGTGCTGCAGATGTGGGAAGAGGTCGGAGAGGTCTGGGAGTCCGGGTCTCGTCGGGCTCTGTAGTCTGGTTCCGGCAGGAAGGACGACAAAGTGAACCGCTAGCACGCTTGATGGTGCCTGCAGTTGCAGGGTGGTCACTCCTTGGCCACAAGGGAGATTTCTTCAGTCTTCTGTGGAGTAGAACGTCGAAGTCCAGAGTTTCTTCTTTGTAGAGTTGTTCAGGATAATCTAATTTGGAATGGGACCAGCTCCTACCCTTATTCTGCTAAAGGGGGCTGTACTAGTGACTAGGTCCCTCCCATGGGTGGGACCAGGAAGGGGGGTGGTTACACCCCCTATCCTTTGTCCGGTTTCACGCCAGAGCTGGGGCTGGAGTGCCCCAGCAACTAGTTTAAGCCGGGGTATGCACAGGGACACCTTGTGTGCCCCAGGCATGTCTCATTCCTTTCAGCCCTGCCTATCTGGATACACAAAGTCCTGTCTGGGGTGGTGCTAGCACCTCCCCAGGCAGGAAACCCTTTGTCCAGGCCTCCGTTGCTGGAAGGACTCCCAGCAGCAGGAGGTCAGACTCGTGTCTGTGGTGGCAGCATCCATTTTGTGATGCTAAGGCTCGGGTTAACTTTAACCGGGGTTCTAGTTACATACATGTCTTATCCCTCTAGAAGGGTGGACTGCTACCCCCGTTGCCAGGATTGGCGAGGGGGTAGTATTCTAAAGCGTATGACACCATACACAACATGTTTTGATAATGCTATACACCAAAGTTAGCAATAACCGCGAGGATTATAATGCACTTAAGAGTATATGGTATAGCGTTATCATGGAACAGCTATAAGGACTTGGTTCCGAAAGCTGCAGATAGGCTCAGCTTATGCTAGAGCACCATCTCACATAATTCCAAGCACTCTGCCTTCAGGATTGATAAGGCCTGCCATAGGAGTGACTTATAGGAATCTATGTGTCCATTTTGTGGTTAGATATAGGTATACTATGTCTACAGCAAAGGGTGATTACACCACCTTGCCCCAGCTTTGTTATCAGCCAGTTGTGTCTGTTTGGATGGCCAGCCAGGGGTGGCATAATACATGCTGCAGCCCCTTGTAGGCCTTGGGTGCACCTATGCCCTGGGTACCCAAGGTACACTGTACAGGGGCTGATAAGGTGACCCAATACCAATTGGTAAATGCACCTAAAGTACATGTGTCAATTTAGAGAGAGAACAGCTAGGCTGTGGGTCTGATTAGCAGGCCCACAGCCAGGGAAAGGCATAAACCAGTGAAGCAAAAAGCAAAAATCTGGGGTGACCATAGGATTGCAGACCCTACTCTCCTACACCTAAGCACTGAAGTCAACAGATGGGTATGATTGTTTATGTGGGGTTTTACATATTGCATTTTATACAGGTCACATGAGGTACTTCATGATGTACATTAAAAGAGTTTGTGTTGAATCTATATAAGGAGAGAGACCTACCACATCCGAGTATCAATTTCATATTTGTACAGGTCATCTGCGAGTCTATATCTGTTGGCAGTAAAAGCTTTATAACCTCCATGAATGTAGATGGCTCTGGATTTAGGATCATAAACACTGCTGTGGCCATAGCTTCCTTGTACCAAGGCCCCATTTGTAGGCAAGATTCTCCAAATGTTTGTACCTGGGAGAAAATACATGAAAATAAAGTTAGACAAAATAACTTATGTTAGGAAAATTCTTCTTTTCTATTTACTTTTCTGTAAACTTTTGCATGAAGTAAAATATAATGACTTGAGGAGAAATCATGAATATAAACTGCAGACGTGGGCACTTTGGAATAAGCATGAGAAAAGAAAAAGTTACTTCGCTATAATTCTAATTCTTTCCTAGGGGAATTCTAGTCATAAACACTGAATAGCTCTTCAAACAAAAATATATATGAATATGTACAACTGCACAATACCTTTCGGTAGAAAGGAGCACCCAAAATAAGAAAGTAATTATGTTTCCAACCTACAAAAAGATTAACAATGGCCAAATTGTATTACATTTTTATTGTATTTAATTATTTTTATAAAAGCATCGAATTTAATAAATTAGTCACTAACTAAATTAAAGTGACAATACAAATTTTCACGAACTTTACATTTTTTGAAAAGGAAAGGGAATTAAAGGTATTTGTGAAGTATATTGCTTGTGGGAAAAAGAAGACCCAATAATACCCTCAGTGCTTCAGTGTATATTTTCCAGGAGACTATCACCTTGAATATTGCAGCCTCAAATATTCCACAAGAACACTGAAGGACAGGCAGAAGATAAGGCTGCATTGCTTGTTAGAAAAGCTCCAGGATGCAGACATTTGGACATCTAAGGGATGAGGTGAAAGTCACCATCTCCAGACTGGCTTCAACAACTACTGAAAAGTAAAGAACCTCTGATGCACAAGTTACTTACCTTGGGTAACGATATATCTGTAAGAAACAGTAATTAGTATTAGATTCCTTACCTTAGAATATGCCCAGGCGTCAGACTGGATTTGGAAACTTTTGCGTAGCAGTACCCTTGCGCGTCGGTAGGCTCCGCGTCCGTCGTCGGCGTCGCTGGTACCGGGATGCCGTCGCCGGAGTACTTAGACGCCGCCCTCGCGCGCTGACATCAGTTCTTATACTTAGCTTTTCCGCGCAAGAAATGCAGAGCCATGATAAAAACCAACGCTGTTGCCATGAACCTAGGGCCCTGAAGAGGGATGACCTTAACCCTAGATATCGGTTCGCAGAACGGGGAGGATGGGTGGGGCGGTAAGGAATCTAATACTAACTACTGTTTCTTACAGATATATTGTTACCGAAGGTAAGTAACTTGTGCATCTGAAAGAAACAGGTTAGTATTAGATTCCTTACCTTAGAATAGATGCCCCAGCAATACCAACCCCGGTGTTGGGTCTGCGAACCAATAATCACACCAGAAAGTCCTGGAGGACGGAATGGCCAAAGAAGCCATCCCTCCCGCCTTGGCTGTCCAGGCAGTAGTGTCTTGCGGACGTGTGCAGTGAGGCCCACGTAGCTGCCTGACCGATGTCCTGCAAGGGAACTCCCCGGCCCAGGGCAGTAGTAGCTGCCGTGGCCCGAGTGGAATGGGCCCTCAGCGCAACAGGAGGCTCCTTCTTAGCCAAAGAGTAGCATGCCTTGATGCACAACACGACCCACTGAGAGATGGTCCGTTTGTGCACCGCCCGCCCCTTCTTAGCGCCCACGTAACCAACAAAGAGTTGGTCATCCACCTGGAACGGCCGTGTGCGATCCACATAGTATGACAGCGCACGTTTTGGGTCCAGACGGTGGAGCCGCTCTTCCTCTTTAGAGGGATGCGGAGGCGGAAAGAAGGTGGGCAAGTTGATGGACTGCCAAATGTGGAAGGCTGTGACTACCTTCGGCAGGAATGAGGGTCTTGCCCGCAAAACAACCTTGTCCGGATGGACAGAATGGAAAGGAGGTTTAGAGGAAAGAGCCTGGAGCTCACTCACTCTCCAGGCAGCGGTGATGGCAACCAGGAAAGCAGTTTTAAGTGTAAAAGACGGAGAGGACAATTATGAAGCGGCTCAAAAGAAGCGCACATCAGGTAAGTCTGAACCAGGTTCAAGTCCCACTGGGGATCACGAAAGGAACAGGGGGGAACATATGAGTGATGCCCTTCAAGAATCTATTAACAATCGGGGACTTGAACAAAGAAGGCTAATCAGGTAGCCTAAAGAAGGCGGAAAGGGCAGAAAGATAGCCCTTGATAGTGCCCAGAGCAGAGCCCTGCTGGGCAAAAAGAAAGAAGGAAGAGGAGAACCTCAGAAGGGGGGGCAGAGAGTAGATCCACAGCCTTTGCTGTGCACCATGCCACAAATCTATACCACCTGCAGGCGTATACAGACTTTGTGGAGGGACGCCTGGCTGCCAGAATCACATTACAAACTTCAGGAGGCAAGTCAAATGGCCTCAACTGTCGCCGCTCAATCTCCAAGCATGGAGGTGGAGACTGAACAGGTTCGGGTGGAGGACCGTCCCCTGCTGCTGCGACAGAAGGTCCTCCTGAAGAGGCAGACCAATCTGGGGATCGACAGACATGCAGAGTAGCTCTGGATACCAATATCTTCGTGCCCACTCCGGAGCCAAAAGGATAACTTGGGCGTGGTCGCGCCTGATCTTCTTCAGCACTCTAGGCAGAAGTGGTGTAGGCAGAAAGGCGTACAACAGACCGCAACTCCACTCGCGATGAAAAGCATCTCTGAGCGAGTGCCGCCTTGGAAATTCCAACGCGCAGAACTGATGACATTGCGCGTTCTCTTCTGTGGCGAATAGATCTAACCAAGGCTCTCCCCACTGCAGAAAGAGGCCTTGCGCCACGTCCGAGTTCAGACACCATTCGTGATCCATCATGCACCGACGGCTGAGTTCGTCCGCCCTGGCATTCAGGGAACCTGCCAGGTGTTGAACCACCAGGGTCACGCCCTGATGTTCCAGCCCAGCCAGAGGCGCAGAGCCTCCTGGCATAGGGTCCACGACCCCACCCCGCCCGTTGCAGTACCACATGGCTGTGGTGTTGTCCGTGGAACACCTGCACTACACTCCCCCAGACAGAGCGGAGGAATGTCTTCAGTGCAAGCCGGATCGCCCGCAGCTCCAGAAGGTTGATGTAGAGCCGGGACTCCCGAGACCAGAGGCCTCTGATCTCCGCCTCTCCCATGTGGCCCCCCCAGCCCTGGATCGGGGTAGGGATGAGGGAGCTGCCGCTGACCTAATCACGGTCCCTGAGCCACCACTGCAACTGTCTTGCAGTGCCCTCCGAGATCAAGACATAGTCGGACAAGTTGCCCTGATGCTGGGCCCACTGAAACTTCAGGTCCCACTGCAGAGCCCGCATCCGCCACCGGGCGTGATGCACCAGAAGGATGCAGGAGGCCATCAGCCCCAGAAGCCGCAGTGTCAATCTGACGAGACCCGGGATAACGGCTGAAAGATCGGAATCAGAGCCTGAATATCCCGAACCCGCTGTTCGGTAGGATAAACCCGAAACTGAGCCGAGTCTAGAACCGCTCCGAAGAAGAGGAGCTTCTGAGAGGGACACAGATGTGACTTCGGCACATTGATGGAGAACCCCAGCAGGTGCAGGAGGTCGGCCGTAGTCTGGAGGTGGCTGCCTTCAACAACCAGTCGTCGAGGTAGGGGAAGACTGAAACCCCTAACCTGCGCAGATGAGCTGCGACCACCGCCATCACTTTCGTGAACACCCGTGGGGCACTGGAAAGGCCGAAGGGGAGCACGGTAAACTGAAAGTGCTCGCGGCCTACCATGAACTGCAGGTAACGCCGGTGGGCCGGCAGGACGGGGATGTGAAAATAAGTGTCCTGCAAGTCCAACGATACCATCCAGTCTCCTGGGTCCAGGGCAGCCAAGACCTGAGCCAGTATCAGCATCTTGAACTTCTCCTTCCGGAGGAAGCCGTGACGTTCTGCAGGTCCAAGATAGGGCGTAGGCCCCCTTTGCCCTTCTTGGGAACCAGAAAGTAGTGGGAGTGTAGGAGAGTAGGGTCTGCAATCCTATGATCACCCAGATTTTTGCTTTTTGCTGCACTGGTTTACGACTTTCCCTGGCTGTGGGCCTGCTAATCAGACCCACAGCCTAGCTGTTCTCTCTATCCAAATTGTACTCAGGTACTGAATTGGCACTGGGCCCTCTCTAAGTCCCTGTACCCAGGGCTGAGGTGCACCCAGAAGTCTCCCAGGGGCTGAAGCATGTATTGTGCCACCCCTGGGCTGACTAACTAAACTGACACAACTGGCTGCACGACAGCTGGGGCAAGGTGGTGTAATCACCCTTTGCTTTAGATATAGTATACCTACATCTAACCCTAAAAATGGACACACAGATCTCCTATCAGTCACTCCTATGGCAGGCCTTAACAATCCTGAAGGCAGAGTGCTTGGAATCGTGTGAGATGGTGCTCTGGCATGAGCTGAGCCTGTCTGCGGCTTTCGGGATCCATCCCTTAGCCGTTTCCATGATATCGCATACCATATACTCTTAAGTGCATTATAATCCTCGCGGTTATATGGCAACTCTGGTATCGCTTTATCAAAACATGTCGAGTAAGGTGTCATACGAATTGGAATACTAACCCCTCGCCAATTCTGGCGACGGGGTTAGCATTCCACCCTTCTAGAGGGACACGACATGTATGTAACCTGTAACCCCGGTTAAAGTCAGACATAGCCTCAGCTCCACAAAATGGATGCTGCCACCGAGACACAAGCCTGCCCTCCTGCTGCTGGGAGTCCTCCCAGAGCAGGAGGCAAGGACAAAGGGTTTCCTGCCAGGGGCGGTGCCAGCACCGTCCCAGACAGGGTTTTGTGTATTCCAGGTAGGCAGGGCTACAGAGGAAGGTGACTGCAAGTGGCACCCCAGTGCTCACTGTGCATAGGCCGGCTGAAACCAGTTCCAGGGGCACTCCAGCCCCTGGCCTGGGGAAAGCCCGCCAAAGGAGAGGGGTGTAACCACCCCCCTCCTGGTCCCAACCATAGGGCAGGACTTAGTCGCGAGCCAGCCCCCTTTTCCCAGATAAAGGTAGGAGCAGGCCCCCTTCCAAAGTAGATCTTTGGAATCAAGACACGACTTTCTACGAAAGGACATCAAGATTTCTTCTTCAAGAGTCTCCCTTGTGGCTAAGGAGTAGTCACCCTGCATCCGCAGGCACCACCTTAAAGAACACTGCGGTCTGCTGCAAGTCCTTCCTCCGGAATCCGACTGCCCAGCTCGACGAGAACCGGCTTCCCGGGCACCTCTGACCTCTACCCACCTCTACAGCCAAGCTGAGAACCGTGGGTGCGACGAGACCTCGAGGGACCGGCCATCTTCAAGACTGCACGACTTCTTTCCAGCACGACCGCCGAGGGATCCTCTGGTGAGTGCTTTGGGGACCGAGAAGCCCCGACCCTGAGCAGCTCCAGCACCGAAGTCCAGCCTCCCAGCATCTCCACGATCTGCGTGGGGCCCTTCTGCTTTTTGCTGCTCACCGCGTTGTTTGGCTACTAGCCCGCTGGCTTGTGGCCTTCCTGACGACGCCCGACGACATCACTGCTGCTGGTCTGGTTGCTCCAGACTGGCCCTGGCTCCCTTCCAAAAGAGGAGCACCCCGGACCCTCCTGGTCCACTCCAGACGCCATTTTAGGTCCACCGCGTGGGCTTGAATTTGCCAAGACTTGTTGCCCCAATCCTGGGTCCAGCGACGTCGAGAGCATCATCCATCGTGGGACAGCTCGTACCTCCATCCTGGTCGCCGACAACGCCTCCTGGTCCGTGAGACTACAGAGCCCAGCAGCGCCCACTCATCTGACTGCGGTGACTTCGCCCGGTGCCATCCTGGTGCCCACTTAATCACTGGCTAGTGATTCAAGAACTTGGTCCCCTCTGCTTCCAGGTTTCTTCTTCCCTGATCCAGGCTTGGATCTCTTCGAACTTTTCTTCACTGGCCGCCTGCCAGCAACAACTTCTTCAGGCTCCTGGTTCGTCAACGAGGAATCCCGACGTCTTTTCAGACCTATGCAGCCGCAGCCCCTGGGCTAGGTAACTTCGGCATTTCGGTGCCCCAGCATAGCCTCACTATCCAAGGGTCCAGATCCACTGTCGTTTTCGACCTACCTAGACGGGTTCGCCCGAGAACAGTAACTTTGTGAGTTCTAGCTTCCATAGGCTTTTTCCCGCCTTACGCGTGAGAGTTCCCACTCTGCACGTGGTGTCCCTAGGCCTCCTGCTCCTAACCTGAGTGTTTAGTATTGTAGGCCTAGCGTTTCTAAAGCCTCTGAGAATTGTTACTTACCTGCTAGTAATTTCGCATTCCACTTTCAGAGTATATGGTTTTTCGTGCCCCTCGGGCATTTGTGTAAATTGTGCGACTTAAAGTATTTTTATAAGAGTTTTGTTGTGTGCTTAGCTCCCTGTCTCATAAAGAGCCAGGGTAGTCTTGTTATAAATAAATACACTGTTTATTTTCATAACAACTTGTGTGGTGTCCTTTCACTGGGTGTTCAAGGGGTAATGTGATGGTAAAACAGCTGGCTTAACACGCCCTCTAGAGTCTTAGCCTTAGACTGCTCGTATCCATGCTACTAGGATAGCTGGTCTATAAGGTTGACTTACAACCAATCATCAATAAGGGTTGTTTGGACTGATATATAGTGATCACTAGAATAGTGAGCACTGCACATCAGGCCAACTTCTCACATTGGTGAACAGCGGTTGGGATTTGAGCTTGCTGTTGTTTTACCACACATATCCTAAGAATATCTTGTGAAAGATCACATAAGTACTAAAGGTACATATAACTTAGCTTAGAATACTCTGAGTTCTACTGAACCAGCTGTTGTAGCTCCTAGGGCCTAGCACACCCTAAACTACAACTCTAGCAAGGGATCAGTAGGCAAACATATAGTGTAGGTAAGTGCACCACTTACACCTCACTAGAAAGAGCATGTCTACCCAAGGAGAATCTACTGAGACTCCCCTTGTGGATGTTGACCCTCCACAGGTCAAGTCAAGATATGCAGCTCTCAGTTTTCAGGAGATGAGACAAGTGTGTACCTCCAGAAAACTGAAACAGGGGTCTAACCCCACCATTCCCTTTTTAATAGGTCTCTTAGAGACTTATGATGCGAGAAAGCTTTCTCAGCTAGATGGGAATATGCCAGCCTTAAAGGGTACCACTGGGGATCCAGACCTCCACAACACTGTAAATGCAGTTGGGGAGGAGGATCCTGAGGAACTCTCTGGGGATGAGGTAGACAAAGGTCTTGAGGTAGTCAGAAGGCTAACTAGGGCCAACATAGACTTACTTGGGCTAGGATCTGGGGGACCCCCAGTACTGACCCTAAGTAGGCCTAACCTTGGAGTTAGGAGAGATAGATCTCTTTCTAGGGACTCCAATAGATCTCTGCACTCTAATGCCTCTTCTCAGAGGAGAAGGAACTCTCCCCAGAGGAGATTGACTTCCCCTCAGAGAATGGAGCATGAAGCTAGGATGAGGCAGGCTACTCGGAGGATTGAAAGGGAAGAAATTGCCCTGGCCAAAGAGAAGCTTGCCTTGGCTAGAGAGCAGCAGATGAGTGGGTTAGCTCCCACTGGTGGCAGCAATCTCCCAAGAGATAGAGAGAAGGGTTTAGATACTAAACACCTGACTAAGATAGTGCCCCCCTTTAAGCAAGGGGATGACATCCAGAAATGGATGGCTGCTCTGGAGAGGGCCTGCACTGTGCAGTGCATTCCCCGGAGTCAGTGGGCAGCTATACTGTGGCTCTCCTTTGATGGTAAAGGTAGAGATAAGCTCCTCACTACAAGAGTGGAGGATGCTAATGATTACCAGGTCCTGAAAAATGCACTGATTGATGGGTTTGGTTTAACCACTGAGCAGTACAGGTTGCTGTTCAGAGACACCCAGAAAACTCAGTCTCAGGACTGGTCTGACTTTGTGGATTGTGCCACTAAGGCTTTGGAGGGCTGGTTGCTGGGTAGCAAGGTTACTGATTACACAGGATTGTACAATCTCATGATGAGAGAACAGATTTTAAATAATTGTCAGAACCAGTTGTTGCACCAGCACCTTGTTGATTCAGATCTGACCTCTCCCCAAGAATTGGGAAAGAAGGCAGACAAATGGGTCAGGACAAGGATCAAGCAGAACCAGAACCAGAACCAGGGTGGTCAGAAGAAAGCAGACCAGAAGGGTAATGTTAAGAGTGAACAAAATGACCAGAAGTCTTCACCAGGTCCCCAACAAACCAAAGAGGGTGGGGGTCAGGCTTCCCAGAAGAAGACTCAAGAAGGCCAGTCAAAGAGGTGGTGCCAGTACTGTAAAAGTAAGTCTCACTGGTTTAGTGAGTGCACCAAAAGAGGAGGACAAACTCCTGCCACTACAGCCCCTAAGGCAACTGCACCCCCTAGTACAGTCAGTAGTGGTAGTGTACCTCCCAAGGCATTAGTTGGGTTAACCTTGGGAACTGAGGGGTCTGACAACTTAGTTGGCACACTCACTCAGGCTGTCCTTGTCTGTACAGGGGATATGGATATGTCCCCTGATATAAGTCCCAATACTTTGGGCAAATACAGGCAGACACCTTTGATTAATGGCAAGATGGCTCAGGCCTATAGGGACACTTGTGCCAGTGTCACCATGGTGACACCTAACTTTGTGGACCCTGGACAGATCATGCCAGGTACAGATTTCCTGGTGACCAATGCCAGCAACGTCACTACCAGTCATAGTATGGCGATTGTGGCTTTCTCCTGGGGTGGAGTGTAGGGTCAAAAGAAAGTTGTAGTCAGTTCAGACCTCCCAGTTGATTGTTTGTTGGGCAATGATTTGGAGTCATCATTATGGTCAGAAGTGGAGCAGAGGACTCAAATGGAGATGTTAGGCTTGCCAGCACATGTGCTTGCTGTGACTAGGTCACAGGCCAGAAGATGCCCCACTGAACAGGTGCTGGATCCTGAAAGTATGGACCAGACACCTTCCAAGAAGAAGAGCAGTAGGGTTAAGGCTTTGCCTTCCCCCTTGCCCCAGGTTGAGGATCAAGTCTCTGAGGAGGCTGATCTGAGAGAGCTGAGGGAAACTGAGCCTAAAGAGCTTGAACTTGATCAAGTTGAGTTTCTGGGCTCAGGGGGACCCTCCAGAGCAGACCTGGGGAAGGCACAGTTAGACTGCCCTTCCCTTGAACCCCTCAGACAGCAGGCTGCTGCTGAGGCTGCAGGGAATGCCACAGGTGCCCACAGGGTATACTGGGAAGATGGACTCCTGTACTCTGATTCAAGAGACCCCAAGCCTGGTGCAACCAGGAGGCTGGTCATCCCCTTGTCTCTGAGAGGTTTCCTTCTCACCTTGGCCCATGAGATTCCCCTTGCAGGTCATTTAGGTCAGACAAAGACGTGGGACAGGCTTGTCTCACACTTTCACTGGCCCCACATGAATGAGAATACCAAGGAGTTTTGTCGCTCCTGTGTCACTTGCCAAGCCAGTGGTAAGTCAGGTGGCACAACAAAGGCCCCCTCATACCACTACCTGTGGTGGGGGTCCCATTTGAAAGAGTGGGGATTGACATTGTTGGTCCAATGGAACCCCAGACAGCATCAGGGCACAAGTTTATACTGGTGGTGGTGGATCATGCCACCAGGTATCCTGAAGCTATTCCACTTAGGACCACTACAGCACCTGTAGTGGCAAGGGCCCTAGTTGGAGTGTTCTCCAGAGTGGGCTTCCCTAAGGAGGTTGTTTCTGACAGAGGTACAAACTTCATGTCAGGATATCTGACTGCAATGTGGAAGGAGTGTGGTGTGAACTACAAGTTCACCACACCCTACCACCCACAATGCAATGGGCTTGTTGAAAGATTCAACAGGACCCTCAAAGGGATGATTCAGGGGCTACCTGAATCTCTTAGGAGAAGATGGGATGTCCTGATCCCCTGCCTCTTGTTTGCTTACAGAGAGGTCCCACAGAAGGGGGCTGGCTACAGCCCCTTTGAGCTTCTGTATGGGCATCCTGTAAGAGGACCCCTGTGTTTGGTGAAGGAAGGATGGGAGAGACCTCTCAAAAAGCCTGCAACCAACATAGTGGACTATGTACTTGGTCTCCGCTCCAGGATGGCTGAGTACATGGAAAAGGCATCTAAAAACCTGGAGGCCAGCCAAGAACTTCAAAAAGCTTGGCATGACCAAAAGGCTGTTCTGACTGTGTACCAGCCAGGACAGAAGGTGTGGGTGCTGGAGCCAGTGGCCCCAGCAGCTCTGAAAGACAAATGGTCTGGGCCCCACACCATCATTAAGCAAAAGGGAGAGGTTACCTACTTGGTGGACCTTGGAACTCCCAGGAGCCCTCTCAGAGTGTTCCATGTGAACAGGCTCAAGGCATATGTTGACAGGAAGGACATGAGCTTGCTCATGGCCACAGATGAGGGACAGGAGGAAGAGAGTGACCCTCTCCCAGACCTGCTCACTCAGAATCCTGATGATGGATCAGTAGATGGTGTTGTCTTTTGTGGCAGCCTCACTGAACATCAGCAACAGGATTACAGGCAAGTTCTGCAATCCTTCAGACATATGTTCTCTCTGACACCCAGCCAAACTGATTGGTGTACCCATGATGTTGACACTGGAGACAGTCTGCCTGTCAAGAGTAAAATCTACAGACAGCCTGATCATGTTAGAGACTACATCAAAACAGAAGTGCAGAAAATGTTAGAGCTGGGAGTCATTGAGCCCTCAGATAGCCCTTGGGCTAGCCCAGTAGTTCTAGTGCCAAAGCCTCACACCCAGGGTGGTAAGACAGAGATGAGGTTTTGCGTAGACTACAGAGGCCTCAATGCAGTCACTAAGACTGATGCCCACCCAATACCAAGAGCAGATGAACTTATAGATAAATTGGCTTCTGCCAACTTCTTAAGTACATTTGATTTGACAGCTGGGTATTGGCAAATCAGGTTAGCTGAGGAGGCCACACCCAAGACAGCATTTTCTACCCCTGGTGGGCATTATCAGTTTGTGGTAATGCCCTTTGGTTTGAAAAATGCACCTGCCACCTTCCAAAGGTTGGTGAATCAAGTCCTCACTGGGCTGGATGACTTCTGTGCAGCATATCTTGACGACATTGCTGTCTTTAGCTCCA
Organism: Lissotriton helveticus; assembly: GCF_964261635.1. Taxonomy (NCBI): domain Eukaryota; kingdom Metazoa; phylum Chordata; class Amphibia; order Caudata; family Salamandridae; genus Lissotriton; species Lissotriton helveticus. The sequence goes on along the minus strand of NC_136060.1, from coordinate 473,201,017 downwards.
CCTGGGAGGATCACCTGGTCCACCTGAGGAAAGTGTTAGAGGCTCTGCAAAAGGCAGGCCTCACTATCAAGGCCACTAAGTGCCAGATAGGGCAGACACAGGTTGTATACCTGGGCCACCTTGTAGGTGGAGGCCAGGTTCAGCCATTGGAGAGTAAAATACAGGCCATCCAGGACTGGGCTCCTCCAATCACCCAGACTCAGGTTCGAGCTTTCTTGGGCCTGACTGGGTATTATAGGAAGTTTGTCAGAAATTATGGGTCCATAGTGACCCCTCTTAATGACCTGACAAGCAAAAAGATGCCAAAGAAAGTTCAGTGGACAGCAAGCTGTCAGAAAGCATTCAATGACCTAAAGCAGGCCATGTGCACAGCACCTATCCTAAAGAGTCCAGATTACTCCAAGCCATTCATTGTCCAAACAGATGCTTCTGAGTTGGGTGTGGGAGCTGTTCTGTCTCAGCTGAATTTTGATGGTAATGATCAGCCTATTGCTTTCATTAGTAGGAGGCTGACCCCCAGAGAGAAAAATTGGTTCGCTATTGAGAGGGAGGCCTTTGCTGTGGTTTGGGCCCTGAAGAAGCTGAGGGCCTACTTGTTTGGCACTCACTTCACCATTCAGACCGACCATAAGCCCCTCTTGTGGCTAAATTAGATGAAGGGTGAAAACCCCAAACTGCTTAGGTGGTCCATTTCCCTACAGGGGATGGATTTTACAGTGGAGCATAGACCTGGTACTGATCACAGCAATGCTGATGGGCTCTCCAGGTATTTCCACTTAGAGCAAGAAGACTCACCTGGTCAAGGTTAGTTTATTGTCCCAAAGTTTGGGGGGGGTCATGTAGGAGAGTAGGGTCTGCAATCCTATGATCACCCAGATTTTTGCTTTTTGCTGCACTGGTTTACGACTTTCCCTGGCTGTGGGCCTGCTAATCAGACCCACAGCCTAGCTGTTCTCTCTATCCAAATTGTACTCAGGTACTGAATTGGCACTGGGCCCTCTCTAAGTCCCTGTACCCAGGGCTGAGGTGCACCCAGAAGTCTCCCAGGGGCTGAAGCATGTATTGTGCCACCCCTGGGCTGACTAAACTGACACAACTGGCTGCACGACAGCTGGGGCAAGGTGGTGTAATCACCCTTTGCTTTAGATATAGTATACCTATATCTAACCCTAAAAATGGACACACAGATCTCCTATCAGTCACTCCTATGGCAGGCCTTAACAATCCTGAAGGCAGAGTGCTTGGAATCGTGTGAGATGGTGCTCTGGCATGAGCTGAGCCTGTCTGCGGCTTTCGGGATCCATCCCGTAGCCGTTTCCATGATATCGCATACCATATACTCTTAAGTGCATTATAATCCTCGCGGTTATATGCCAACTCTGGTATCGCTTTATCAAAACATGTCGAGTAAGGTGTCATACGAATTGGAATACTAACCCCTCGCCAATTCTGGCGACGGGATTAGCATTCCACCCTTCTAGAGGGACACGACATGTATGTAACCTGTAACCCCGGTTAAAGTCAGACATAGCCTCAGCTCCACAAAATGGATGCTGCCACCGACACACAAGTCTGCCCTCCTGCTGCTGGGAGTCCTCCCAGAGCAGGAGGCAAGGACAAAGGGTTTCCTGCCAGGGGCGGTGCCAGCACCGTCCCAGACAGGGTTTTGTGTATTCCAGGTAGGCAGGGCTACAGAGGAAGGTGACTGCAAGTGGCACCCCGGTGCTCACTGTGCATAGGCCGGCTGAAACCAGTTCCAGGGGCACTCCAGCCCCTGGCCTGGGGAAAGCCTGCCAAAGGAGAGGGGTGTAACCACCCCCCTCCTGGTCCCACCCATAGGGCAGGACTTAGTCGCGTGCCAGCCCCCTTTTCCCAGATAAAGGTAGGAGCAGGCCCCCTTCCAAATTAGATCATCTTTGGAATCAAGACACGACTTTCTACGAAAGGACATCAAGATTTCTTCTTCAAGAGTCTCCCTTGTGGCTAAGGAGTAGTCACCCTGCATCCGCAGGCACCACCTTAAAGAACACTGCGGTCTGCTGCAAGTCCTTCCTCCGGAATCCGACCGCCCAGCTCGACGAGAACCGGCTTCCCTGGCACCTCTGACCTCTACCCACCTCTACAGCCAAGCTGAGAACCGTGGGTGCGACGAGACCTCGAGGGACCGGCCATCTTCAAGACTGCACGACTTCTTTCCAGCACGACCGCCGAGGGATCCTCTGGTGAGTGCTTTGGGGACCGAGAAGCCCCGACCCTGAGCAGCTCCAGCACCGAAGTCCAGCCTCCCAGCATCTCCACGATCTGCGTGGGGCCCTTCTGCTTTTTGCTGCTCACCGCGTTGTTTGGCTACTAGCCCGCTGGCTTGTGGCCTTCCTGACGACGCCCGACGACATCACTGCTGCTGGTCTGGTTGCTCCAGACTGGCCCTGGCTCCCTTCCAAAAGAGGAGCACCCCGGACCCTCCTGGTCCACTCCAGACGCCATTTTAGGTCCACCGCGTGGGCTTGAATTTGCCAAGACTTGTTGCCCCAATCCTGGGTCCAGCGACGTCGAGAGCATCATCCATCGTGGGACAGCTCGTACCTCCATCCTGGTCGCCGACAACGCCTCCTGGTCCGTGACACTACAGAGCCCAGCAGCGCCCACTCACCTGACTGCGGTGACTTCGCCCGGTGCCATTCTGGTGCCCACTTAATCACTGGCTAGTGATTCAAGAACTTGGTCCCCTCTGCTTTCAGGTTTCTTCTATCCTGATCCAGGCTTGGATCTCTTCGAACTTTTCTTCACTGGCCGCCTGCCAGCAACTTCTTCTTCAGGCTCCTGGTTCGTCAACGAGGAATCCCGACGTCTTTTCAGACCTATGCAGCCGCAGCCCCTGGGCTAGGTAACTTCGGCATTTCGGTGCCCCAGCATAGCCTCACTATCCAAGGGTCCAGATCCACTGTCGTTTTCGACCTACCTAGTCGGGTTCGCCCGAGAACAGTAACTTTGTGAGTTCTAGCTTCCATAGGCTTTTTCCCGCCTTACGCGTGAGAGTTCCCACTCTGCACGTGGTGTCCCTAGGCCTCCTGCTCCTAACCTGAGTGTTTAGTATTGTAGGCCTAGCGTTTCTAAAGCCTCTGAGAATTGTTACTTACCTGCTAGTAATTCGCATTCCACTTTTAGAGTATATGGTTTTTCGTGCCCCTCGGGCATTTGTGTAAATTGTGCGACTTAAAGTATTTTTATAAGAGTTTTGTTGTGTGCTTAGCTCCCTGTCTCATAAAGAGCCAGGGTAGTCTTGTTATAAATAAATACACTGTTTATTTTCATAACAACTTGTGTGGTGTCCTTTCACTGGGTGTTCAAGGGGTAATGTGATGGTAAAACAGCTGGCTTAACACGCCCTCTAGAGTCTTAGCCTTAGACTGCTCGTATCCATGCTACTAGGATAGCTGGTCTATAAGGTTGACTTACAACCAATCATCAATAAGGGTTGTTTGGACTGATATATAGTGATCACTAGAATAGTGAGCACTGCACATCAGGCCAACTTCTCACAGGGAGTAACAACCACACCCTACTTCTGGCCCAGGAACGCGCTTGATGGCCCCCTTGGCCATAGAGGGCCGTAACTTCCTCTTGTAGAAGTTTCAAGTGATCTCCCGACACGCGGTGGTACTGCAGTGGCATGGCTGGAGGGGACGTCTCGAAGGGGAGGGAGTAGCCCCTTCGGACGATTTGCAGTACCCACCTGTCCGATGTGGCAGTGCGCCAGTGGAGGTGGTGATGGCGATCCCTGCCCCCCACTGGCGTCACATGGGCCTGAAAGCTCGGACTAGGAGGGTTTTGAGGCGGATGCTTCAGGGGTAGGTGTGGACTGGCCTCGCCGTTGTCCCCGACCGCCGCCACGGCGGTTTCCACGTCCGCCACCACGTTGGATGGTAGTTTGCGGCCCATGGCTGGCAGGACGTGTGGGGGCGCCCCTTCCTTGGCCACGAAAGGAGCGAAAGGCATCCGTTGGCTGGCGCGGGGCCGAGAGGCCCAAGGACTTGGCCGTAGCCCTGGAGTCCTTAAAGCGGTCAAGTGCATGGTCTGCTTTGTCACCAAAGAGGCGACGGCCATCAAACGGCATGTCCATAAGGGTGTTTTGGACATCAGCCGAAAAGTTGGCAGCCCTCAACCAGGCGTGGCGACAAATCGCCACCGTCGTTGCCATCGCTCTGCCCAGTGAGTCCGTGGTATCCAGCCCACACCGGATGGAATACCGTGCCGCATCTCGACCCTCCGCAAGGGCTTGGGCGAGTTTAGTCCAGACCCCCTCGGACATTGTTGCAGCACGTTCGCGACCGTGTCCCACAGAGAGTGGGTGTAACGGCACAAGAGGGATGAGGTGTTGACTGACCTCAACCCCAAACTCAGGGAGGAGAATACCTTTTTCCCATATTGCTCATACCTCTTGGATTGCCGATCGTGGAGAGCCGTCGGGAATGCGGTCTGGGAGTTAGAGGCCTGGATGACCAGGCTCTCGAGGGTGGGGTGGGTGGACAGGAAGCAAGGGTCGCCCGGAGCCGGGCGGTGGCACCTGGCCACGTTCCTATCTACAGGCGGACCCGTAGCGGGCTTGGACCAAGTGCCCAGAAGAACGTCTGACAAGGCCTCATTAAAAGGCAGCAGAGGCTCGGCCGAGCTTGCCTGCGGTTTAAGGAACTCAGTGAGGAGGTTAGTCCTCACGGCCGCGACGGGGAGCTCAAGGCCCAAGGCCTTGGCAGCCCGCGTCAGCACCACACTATAGGCAGCCCCCTCCAACGTAGCCACGGTAGGAGGGGAGACAAAACCAGTGTCGGGCGAAGAGTCCAGACCACTGACCTCCCCAAGCTCACCTGCCCAGTCCTGAGAAGACTGACACTCACGTGCCAGAGGGTCCTTGGACCCCTCCCAATCCTCCTAGTCGCCCATCACCTGGTACTCAGGTTCAAAGGATGGGGCCGGGTCGTAGAAGTATAAATCTCCCATCGGCGTCGATAGCGGCGCCGAGCTGCGCCGCTCCAGCGCAAATCGAGGGTAAGATCGGGACGGCGTCGTCCTGGGACGGAGCCGGGGGCGACACCCTGGGGGCGCCCCCTGGGGGTCGCTGACTGCCGGAGCTCGAGTCGCTTGCGGGACCGCTCCCGTCTAGCTTTGGACGTCAGGGCCCGGCAGTCAGAGCAGGACTTGTCGTCGTGGTCGGGGCCCAGACAGTGAAGGCGATGGGGGTCGGTAACCGACATCAGTCGGTTGCAATCGACGCAGGGTTTGAACCCAGGCATCCCTACCGGCGAGGTCGTGAGGTCGACCGGCGACGACCCGGATCCGGATCCGGCGGGGCCCTGCGGTGTCGGGACCGAAGTCGTCAAAGGCGCTGGGGCCGAAGCACCCGACGGCGCCGGGGCCGAAGCACCCGACGGCGCCGGGGCCGATGCACCCGGCCCGCGTGGGGACCCAGTCGGGCCGCTTGGCCCAAAGGCGCCGCGGAACCAGACGGAGGAGCAAGCGACCTCATGGTCATGAGGAAGGACTCTATCTCCTCCAGCGTCGCGTTCTGCCCAGGGACCGGCGGGTATGGAGCAGGCCGCGACGCCTGCAGCTCCGGCGGAGCCGGTGTCGCCCGAACCCCAGGCCGCGTCGCGCGAGCGGCGGGGGGAGTCAGAAGAGCGGCGTCGCCTCTTCGACTTCTTGTGCCTCTTACCTGAGGACTTCGAGCCCGAAGACTGATGACGACTCCCGGAATTGTGGTGACTCCGGCCCTGCGACCGGTCTCTCGACCTCCTTCCGGACCGGGACCTCGAGCAGCGGGGGGCTGACTGCCGGAGCTCGAGTCGCTTGCGGGACCGCTCCCGTCTAGCTTTGGACGTCAGGGCCCGGCAGTCGGAGCAGGACTTGTCGTCGTGGTCAGGGCCCAAACAGTGAAGGCGATGGGGGTCGGTAACCGACATCAGTCGGTTGCAATCGACGCAGGGTTTGAACCCGGGCATCGCTACCGGCACAGTCTGAGTCGAGAGACTTCGAAAGACTATCAAAAAGGATCGAAAAAGTTAGTCAAAAAGTGACTAGGGTACAACTTTTTCCGGATCGGAGCTTGCTGGCGCGGAAAAAAGAAGAACTGACGTCAGCGCAAGAGGGCGGCGTCTAAGTACTCCGGCGCCGTCATCCCGGCGCCAACGACGCCGACGATGGACCCTCAGACGCCGCCTACAGACGAGCAAGGGTACTGCTACGCAAAAGTTTCCAGATCCAGTCTGACACCTGGGGATATTCTGAGGTAAGGAATCTAATACTAACCCGTTTCTTTCAGATTTGGATTATTTCAGAACCTGTTAGACAAAACTACCTCACAGGTGACTTCCCTAAGTCACCTTAGCCAAGTGGTTTTAATTCTCCACACTTCTCGCTGGGCACTCCTACTTATCCAGTACTTTTGAAATCTCCGCTGTTGTATCCAAAGCATCCATAGCTATTGCCTCATAAGGAAAGGAATCACAGTAAAAGGACAATATGACTGTCCAGAACACCTGAAAGACTTGAAAAGGAAAGAGGTTCCTAGAGAAGACAAAGATAACTGTGTAAAACATCTTCTAGAGAACGGTCTAGACAATCCTCTAGAGGGAGATGAAGATCAAATTGCAGATCTAATCATACCATCAGAAGATCTCACTCTCACAAGGAAGTATAGTCTACATACTGTTCCTCTTCTTATCGCTCTATTGGAGATTATTACCAAACTCTGATTCACCTCTTGTTAGAAGATCACCTGTAAATGACTCGCCTAGTTTCTGGTTAAAGGGGCAGTAAAGTCGAACATTCCTATTCTGACCCAAAATAAAACTACTTTGGTAATATTCAAGATTTACATTAGAGAACAGCATCCATTCCTCCTTTGCATTTGGTTCCAGGATTGCTTGATCCTGCTATACAATTATTTCTAACCCCTGCTTCAGTAAAGTCTGCACAATCCAGATTTATGAAGATGTGTAGACTTTCAGATCGAAATCCTCTTTCCCTCAGAAAAAGATCCTTTTGTCGACTCTGTAATAGTGCCTGCTGCAAAGAAAGCACAACTTTGCTGCTTAACTTTAGCAGCAACAATCAAGTTTTCTTTTGTCACTGCACTTTTAGGAACACACAACAGATCTTTGAGACTCTCGCCAAAGATTCACAGAGTATCTGTCAAAGAAAGGCAGGTTAGGATTTTCAAGAAACATTTAATGAGGATATATGTGTCATTACTATACCGTTGGATATATAAAAACTGTCTGGTCATGGATATTGCCACATTTGCCGGAGACAGAGTTCTTGGTTGAGGCGAACTGCACTAAAACCAGAGGCTCATCCACGCATCTTGTGTTTCCCATGTTCATCAAACTCAGTTGTCGGACCACATGCGGGTGACAGAATCTTCAGTACACGTTTCCTCCCATTCTACTGATACCCAGTATTCTGATCAAGCTGTATCATTCCAAGACCAGGATGACCCTTAGCGCTTGGACGCCTCCGGGCAGCAATCCGCGCTTTATAAATCTACATCCATTTCCATTTTCTGATAGCGCAAGAATGGCTACAGCAGTGGTGGTTTACAGACTGAATGCATCTATCAGAGTAATAACTGTGGAGGCTGCTGTGCAGACAGTATCTCATGTGCAAGTTCGGGGATCATGTCTCGAATCCCAGCCACACATCGTTGAACATAGCAGCCTAGCTTCCAATTCTTACACTATGGACTTCTACATTTGCCTCAAGATTGTATGGTCAATCTCAGAGAGGCCAAAAGTCCTCCTACAAGAACATCATACGCCTTTAGTTGGAAAAAGTTCTGCATTTGGTGAGTTTAGAACAACCACAGTGCGTCCAGGTGCCAGGAAGAAGTGGGGATTCCTTACCCGCTTCATCCAGCAAGGTTTGACCTACAATTTCCATCCCTTAAAGTACATCTTACGACAATCCCCGAGGTAGGAAATTTAATTCACAAACCTTTTTCTTTAGAATCGCTATGATTAAAGTTTACTTAGATGGTCCTGGGTGGTACAAAACATTCATACATTACTTTGCGGACGCCATTAGGAAGGGAACGTCCCTTCCTAACAGCGAATCACAATTCCTAAATAGCGCGTCGCAAATAAATTACGACTCGCTGTTTAGGAATTGTACATGGCCCTGGACCATTTTGCATGCGCAAACGGGTCGCAAAACTGTTTGCGCATGCAATTTAGGGTCGTACATCTGGCCCATAGTGAAGGGATTCGTATAGGAGAAGGATTCTCTTTACGAAAAATATTTAAATGCACTCAGTCTTAAAAGATGTTGAGTGACTCAAAAGAATCGGGTTTGGAACTATTTCCAATGAGAAATAAATCAAAACGTCAGAGCTCATGCCCAGGATTTTGTTACCAGGAGCAAGAAAAAAAAACTGACCTGCCACCAGTGAGGAAGGATGGAATACAATGAGTAGAGTGCAGTCATTAAACGCACAGTGCCAGTTTTTGAATGCATCTGCATTGCAGCCCGTCCACTAACATTGCCCTTCATTCACTTTCCTTTTAAAAAATGTTTGTGAAAGATATAGTCACTTATTTGTTTAGCGACTATTCTATTAAATGGGATGCTTATTTAAAATTAAATTTGGTCATTTTTTAGCTTTTTATAGGCTGAAAATCTAGTTATATTCAAATCATTATTGTGATCCTTTCTACACAAATGTATTTTGCAGTTGTACCTGTACAAGTTTATATAAATTTTGGTTGAAGTGCTTTGGGACCCTGCATGCTGGCATGACTATTCAGTGCTTAGGACTACTGATGAGGATCCCTTGGAAGGGAAGGATACATTAGATCCTTGTAAACTGCGACAGTCACATTTGATGTTTGCTTCAAATTAAACATCACCAGTGGAAGTCTTTAGCTCTACAGAGAGACACTCAGAATAGCTTGAGATACTAGCAGCAAATGTATGCTCAACAACAAACATTGAATGCCTAGCTGAACAAAATTACAATTACTGGAAGCAAGCTTATTACAAAGATATTTATTTTTACATACCTAGATTATATTCTTGAATGATGCTTATATATCCGTAGAGTGGACAGTGCCCAAAGATGACCAGCATCACAGTACTGCCATCTTCTAGTGTGACTATGTGTGCCGAATGCCCAACCACTGCATACTGCTCTTTGGCTTGTGCAATCAGCTGAGACCAGGACTGGTTCTTAACATGAAGAACCCATAGCTGATTTGTAACATTGCCAGTTTCATCTCTTTTTCCACCATACATATATATTTTATCCTAAAAAAAATAAAAAACACACACAAATTATAATTTGAATTACTTCAAAGATAGGAAAAAACATCAAACTGCAGTATTTAATAAATTGGGATTGCGGATTAAAAGGGTGCACAACATTCTAAAATGTTTGATGATTTAAGCACAGCTTAACAGTCGCTGTGTCATAAAAACTGACAATCTTATTTTTATATACTTCTCCTGCCATTTACTTCACATATCAACATGTACCCTAATATTACATCCATTTCATCATTCTCCACAACAGTTCCTCTAACTACATGTCTTCCTTTTATTCAGTATTCGGGACCACCTAGACATACTGCACTCCGTTCCTCATCTCAGGACAAAGTGTAAAGATTGTTGGGAGGGTGATGGAAAGGTAAATCATGGATGCGGATAATTGCGTACAAATACAGCATTCAAGCAGGACAGAAACGTGTTAACTAAAGCATAAGGCTTCTATAGACCTGGGGGTACCCTGTGTGGAATAATCAGCGTAAGATCCTCTATAAAAGCTTTCATGACTGGGACAGGAAGAAGGCCTGGCGGCTGTAAATATATCAGGTAGCATGCTATGTTTTGGACCACTGGTTTCAATCGGTCAATGTGTTCGGAAAGGCAGTAATGGACAAACCATTTCTATTTGTCCGCTTAGCTGCCCCATGTTGTGGGTCCTCAGGCCTCCTTCAAAATGGACACACATTCAGGAGGCAGATTGAGGCAGTCAATCTCTATGATTTCAGGAGCCAAATCGCAAGATTGAGCTGCCTGCGCTTCGGGCCCCCAATGGTGCTCTGGTTCTGGGCTACAAAATATGGAAGGTTGGACAGCTTCTGAAGGGACAGGTTGAGAAGCATGGTTAACCAGGGTTGTCTGGCCCACATGGGAGCAACCAGTATGAGTGAGGGATGTTCGCTGAAGCTTACTGAAGGAGTAGGAGAGGAGAAAAGCGTAGGCAAATACCCCTGACTGGTTCATCCATAGTGCCTTGTCCATTGACTGTGGGGACCTGGAGGAGAAGCTTGGGCATTTAGCGTTTTCTGCTGTAGCGAAGAGCTCTATGTCCGGGAACACTCAATGACAGAAGTATGAGAGTAGGACTGGTGGCTCGAGTTTCAACTGATGGACTTGCTGCATCCTGCTGAGCCGGTCTGCATAGTTGCAGTCTACTCACAGTATGTTCTCCAGTAGATGGATCCTGTGGTAGAGTGCCCACCGCTAAATGCCCTGTGCTAACACTGACAGCTGTTGTGTATGTCTGTCTCCTGGTTTCTAAAGCTAGAACATGGCTGCTATGTTGTCTATCTGGATGAGTGATACCTTGTGTTGTAGGTGGCAGAAAAAGGCTTTGAGAGCTAACTGAACAGCTCGTAGCTTCAGGTTCCTGGTGTGGAAACCTCGGTGGCGGGGTACCCACATGCCCAGAACAGTCAAGTACTGCAGATGAACACTTATATCTCCCACCACACCTCCTCCTCCACAAATCATCTTTGGTGATGGTCACTAGCGGAACTGGGTTTAGATTAGGCCAGCCCTGCCACAGGTTGTCGCTATTCCACCACCGCAGCGAGTGATAGGTGCTAGCCCAAATCAACAAAAGACCTTCCCAGTGGCCTTCTGCTTGTTCAACCATTGTGCTGCTAGGCACTTTTGTAGCGGATGCATGTGTAAGAGGGCATAAGGGAACTACAGCAATAAAAGAGGTCATCATGCCAAAAAGGTGCATGCTGTCCTGACCTTGAAGTGGCGAGTTGGCTGAAAAAGAGGAAGTCATTGATAAACCAACACTTCCAGCCCGGGGAGAGGACATGAAAATCCTGCTGAACAAAGCAGAATGCAAGTGGATGACTCTCTGCAACTCGGTCACCGCTGGCCTTAACACTCTAGATGAGTGGAACACAGACACCACGTAGCCATCTGGCAATACATTCCCACTGATCCCATCCCTATTCAGTACCCCCACTGTTTTTGATTCCTGCCTGCACCCCCCTGCTCCATTTAACCTCTTTGCCTCCTCCTTTAGAACCGGTTTGTGGTAGATCTACTATTGACAGTCACCCTGTATTCATTATACTTCCACTGTTCTTTGACTGCGACCCTATCCAGATGTTTTGATACACCTTGCCAACTGTTTTATACCTCGATATGCATATCTGGCTGTGACTACGCCCTCATCTAATGCTGTTTTATTGCAATACTCTCCTGACAAGTTGCCCCTGGGTTCCACTCCCTTGCTAATTGTCATATTGGTACCATTTATATCTCTTAGTCTTGAAAGCCGTGCATGTCATTTCTTTAATGTTGGGTCACCATGTAAATATGTTATGTCACTTTAAATCTGATGTCTGCCTCCTTTTCCTGCGCTTTGCTTCCCTGGCCCGCCCACTCCCACCATCCCAGTCACAGCTCGTGATCAGACCACGCCCCTTGTAGGAGAGTAGGGTCTGCAATCCTATGATCACCCAGATTTTTGCTTTTTGCTGCACTGGTTTACGACTTTCCCTGGCTGTGGGCCTGCTAATCAGACCCACAGCCTAGCTGTTCTCTCTATCCAAATTGTACTCAGGTACTGAATTGGCACTGGGCCCTCTCTAAGTCCCTGTACCCAGGGCTGAGGTACCCAGAAGTCTCCCAGGGGCTGAAGCATGTATTATGCCACCCCTGGGCTGACTAACTAAACTGACACAACTGGCTGCACGACAGCTGGGGCAAGGTGGTGTAGTTACCCTTTGCTTTAGATATAGTATACCTATATCTAGCCCTAAAATGGACACACAGATCTCCTATCAGTCACTCCTATGGCAGGCCTTAACAATCCTGAAGGCAGAGTGCTTGGAATCGTGTGAGATGGTGCTCTGGCATGAGCTGAGCCTGTCTGCGGCTTTCGGGATCCATCCCTTAGCCGTTTCCATGATATCGCATACCATATACTCTTAAGTGCATTATAATCCTCGCGGTTATATGGCAACTCTGGTATCGCTTTATCAAAACATGTCGAGTAAGGTGTCATACGAATTGGAATACTAACCCCTCGCCAATTCTGGCGACGGGGTTAGCATTCCACCCTTCTAGAGGGACACGACATGTATGTAACCCCTAACCCCGGTTAAAGTCAAACAGAGCCTCAGCTCCACAAAATGGATGCTGCCACCGAGACACAAGTCTGCCCTCCTGCTGCTGGGAGTCCTCCCAGAGCAGGAGATAAGGACAAAGGGTTTCCTGCCAGGGGCGGTGCCAGCACCGTCCCAGACAGGGTTTTGTGTATTGTAGGTAGGCAGGGCTTTAGAGGAAGGTGACTGCACGTGGCACCCCGGTGCTCACTGTGCATAGGCTGGCTGGAACCAGTTCCAGGGTCACTCCAGACCCAGTGCTGGGGAAAAGCCCGCCAAGGAAGTGGGTGTAACCACCCCCCTCCTAGTCCCACCCCTAGGGCAGGACTTAGTCGCGTGCCAGCCCCTTTTTACAGGATAAAGGTAGGAACTGGCCCCCTTCCAAATCAGATCATCTTTGAATCCTGAAACTACTTTCCACGAAAGGAACTCAAGACTTCTTCCTAAGATTTCTCCCTTGTGACTAAGGAGTAGTCACCCTGCATCCGCAGGCACCATCTTAAGAACACTGCGGTCTGCTGCAAGTCTCTCCTCCGGATCAAGACTGCCCAGCTCGACGAGAACCGGCTTCCCTGGCACCTCTGACCTCTACCTACATCATCAGTCACGCTGAGATTCGTGGGTGTGACGAGACCTCGAGGGACCGGCCATCTTCAAGACTGCACGACTTCTGCACAGCAAGCCCGCCGAGTAATTTCCTGGTGAGTGCTTTGGGGTCCGAGAAGCCCCGACCCTGAGCAGCTCCAGCACCGAAGAGTAGCCCCCCAGCATCTCCACGATCGGCGTGGGGCCCTTCTGCTTTTTGCTGCTCACCGCGTTGTTTGGCTACTAGCCCGCTGGCTTGTGGCCTCCTGAACGACGCCCGACGACATCACTGCTGCTAGTCTGGTTGCTCCAGACTGGCCCTTGCTCCCTTCCAGAAGAGGAGCACTCCGGACCCTCCTGGTCCACTCAAGACGCCATTTTGAGTCCACCGCGTGGGCTTGAATTAGCCAAGGCTTGTTGCCCAATCCTGGGTAACTTCGACGCCGACAGCTTCATCCATCGTGGGACAGCTCGCCTCTCCATCCTGGTCGCCGACAACGCCTCCTGGTCCGTGAGATCTGCAGAGCCAGCGTCGCCCACTCACCTAGTCGAGGTGACTTCGCCCGGTGCCATCCTGGTGCCCACTTAATCACTGGCTAGTGATTCAAGAACTTGGTCCCCTCTGCTTTCAGGTTTTCTTCTTCCTTGATCCAGGCTTGGATCCATCGAACTTTCCTTCACTGGTCGCCTGCCAGCAACTTCCTTCTTCCAGGCTCCTGGTCCGGCAACGAGATTCCCGACGTCTTTTCAGACCTATGCAGCTGCAGCCCCTGGGCTAGGTAACTTCGGCACTTCGGTGTCCCAGCATAGCCTCACTATCCTAGGGTCAGGATCCACTGTCGTTTTCTTCCTACCAGGTCGGGTTCGCCCGTGAACACTAACTTTGCCTTTACTAGCTCCCATAGACTTTGTCCCGCATCCCGCGTGAGAGTGCACACTCTGCACCCGAGTCCCCTAGGTCTCCTAGAAGTAATCTAACGATTCTATAGTCAAGTCCTAGCGAGTCCAAAGCCTATTAGTACTGTACTTACCTGCTAGTAATTTCGCATTCCACTTTTAAAGTATATGGTTTTTCGTGCCCCTCGGGCATTTGTGTATAACGTGCTAACTTAAGTATTTTCGTAAGAGTTTTGTTGTGTGCCTAGCACCCTGTCCTCATAAAGAGTACAGGGTTGTTGTGATTCTAATAAATACACTGTTTATTTTCATAACACTTGTGTGGTGTCCTTTCACGGGGTGTTCAAGGGGTAATGTGATGGTAAAACAGCTGGCTTAACACGCCCTCTAGAGTCTTAGCCTTAGACTGCTCGTATCCATGCTACTAGGATAGCTGGTCTATAAGGTTGACTTACAACCAATCATCAATAAGGGTTGTTTGGACTGATATATAGTGATCACTAGAATAGTGAACACTGCACATCAGGCCAACTTCTAACATTGGTGAGCAGCGGTTGGGATTTGAGCTTGCTGTTGTTTTACCACACATGCCCTAAGAATATCTTGTGAAAGATCACATAAGTACTAAAGGTACATATAACTTAGCTTAGAATACTCTGAGTTCTACTGAACCAGCTGTTGTAGCTCCTAGGGCCTAGCACACCCTAAACTACAACTCTAGCAAGGGATCAGTAGGCAAACATATAGTGTAGGTAAGTGCACCACTTACACCTCACTAGAAAAGCATGTCTACCCAGGGAGAATCTACTGAGACTCCCCTGGTCAGTGTTGACCCTCCACAGGTCACTTCAAGATATGCAGCTCTCAGTTTCCAGGAGATGAGACAAATCTGTGTCTCCAGAAAACTGAAGCAGGGGTCTAACCCCACCATTCCCTTTCTGATAGGTCTCTTAGAGACATATGATGCCAGAAAGCTTTCTCAGTTACATGAGAACATGCCAGCCTTAGAGGGAACCTCTGGGGATCCAGATCTCCCCAACATTGCTACTGCAGTTGAGGAGGAGGATCAAGAGGAACTCTCTGGGGATGAGGTAGACAAAGGTCTTGAGGTAGTCAGAAGGCTAACCAGGGCCAACTTAGACTTACTTGGGCTAGGATCTGGGGGACCCCCAGTACTAACCCGAAGTGGGCCTAACCTTGGAGTTAGGAGAGATAGATCTCTTTCTAGGGACTCCAATAGATCTCTGCACTCTAATGCCTCTTCTCAGGGGAGAAGGAATCCTCCACAGAGGAGATTTACTTCCCCTCAGAGAAGGGAGCATGAAGCTAGGATGAGACAAGCTGAACTGAGGATTGAAAGGGAAGAAATTGCCCTGGCCAAAGAGAAGCTTGCCCTGGCAAGAGAGCAGCAGATGAGTGGGTTAGCTCCCACTGGTTGCAGCAATCTCCCAAGAGATAGAGAGAAGGGTTTAGATACTAAACACCTGACTAAAATAGTGCCCCCCTTTAAGCAAGGGGATGATATCCAGAAATGGATGGCTGCTCTGGAGAGGGCCTGCACTGTGCAGTGCATTCCCCAGAGTCAGTGGGCAGCTATACTGTGGCTCTCCTTTGATGGTAAAGGTAGAGATAAGCTCCTCACTACAAGAGTAGAGGATGCTAACAATTACCAGGTCCTGAAGAATACACTGGTTGATGGGTTTGGTTTAACCACTGAGCAGTACAGGTTGCTGTTCAGAGACACCCAGAAAACTCAGTCTCATGACTGGTCTGACTTTGTGGATTGTGCCACTAAGGCTTTGGAGGGCTGGTTGCTGGGTAGCAAGGTTACAGATTACACAGGATTGTATAATCTAATGATGAGAGAACAAATTTTAAACAATTGTCAGAACCAGTTGTTGCACCAGCACCTTGTTGATTCAGATCTGACCTCTCCCCAAGAATTGGGAAAGAAGGCAGACAAATGGGTCAGGGCAAGGATCAAGCAGAACCAGAACCAGAACCAGGGTGGTCAGAAGAAAGCAGACCAGAAGGGTAATGTCAAGAATGAGCAAAATGACCAGAAGTCTTCACCAGGTCCCCAACAAACCAAAGAGGGTGGGGGTCAGGCTTCCCAGAAGAAGAAGACTCAAGAAGGCCAGTCAAAAAGGTGGTGCCAGTACTGTAAAAGTAAGTCTCACTGGTTTAGTGAGTGCACCAAAAGAGGAGGACAAACTCCTGCCACTACAGCCCCTAAGGCAACTGCACCCCCTAGTACAGTCAGTAGTGGTAGTGTACCTCCCAAGGCATTAGTTGGGTTAACCTTGGGTACTGAGGGGTCTGACAACTTAGTTGGCACACTCACTCAGGCTGTCCTTGTCTGTACAGGGGATATGGATATGCCCCCTGAAATAAGTCCCAATACTTTGGGCAAATACAGGCAGACACCTTTGATAAATGGCAAAATGGCTCAGGCCTATAGGGACACTTGTGCCAGTGTCACCATGGTGACACCTAACTTTGTGGACCCTGGACAGATCATGCCAGGTACTGATTTCCTGGTGACCAATGCCAGCAATGTCACTACTAGTCACAGTGTGGCAATTGTGGCTTTCTCCTGGGGTGGAGTGAAGGGACAAAAGAAAGTTGTAGTCAGTTCAGACCTCCCAGTTGATTGTTTGTTGGGCAATGATTTGGAGTCATCACAATGGTCAGAAGTGGAGCAGAGGACTCACATGGAGGCTTGCCAGCACATGTGCTTGCTGTGACTAGGTCACAGGCCAGAAGATGCCCCACTGAACAGGTGCTGGATCCTGAAATTAAGGACCAGACACCTTCCAAGAAGAAGAGCAGTAAGGGTAAGGCTTTGCCTTGCCCCAGGTTGAGGATCAAGTCTCTGAGGAGGCTGATCTGGAAGAGCTGAGGGAAACTGAGCCTAAAGAGCTTGAACTTGATCAAGTTGAGTTTCTGGGCTCAGGGGGACCCTCCAGAGCAGACCTGGGGAAGGAACAGTTGAGCTGCCCTTCCCTTGAACCCCTCAGACAGCAGGCTGCTGCTGAGGCAGCAGGGAATGCCACAGGTGCCCACAGGGTATACTGGGAAGATGGACTCCTGTACTCTGAGTCAAGAGACCCCAAGCCTGGTGCAACCAGGAGGCTGGTCATCCCCTTGTCTCTGAGAGGTTTCCTTCTCACCTTGGCCCATGAGATTCCCCTTGCAGGTCACTTAGGTCAGACAAAGACTTGGGACAGGCTTGTCTCACACTTTCACTGGCCCCATATGAATGAGAATACCAAGGAGTTTTGTCGCTCCTGTGTCACTTGCCAAGCCAGTGGTAAGTCAGGTGGCACAACAAAGGCCCCCCTCATACCACTACCTGTGGTGGGGGTTCCCTTTGAAAGAGTGGGGATTGACATTGTTGGTCCAATGGAACCCCAGACAGCATCAGGGCACAAGTTTATACTGGTGGTGGTGGATCATGCCACCAGGTATCCTGAAGCTATTCCCCTTAGGACCACTACAGCACCTGTAGTGGCAAGAGCCCTAGTTGGAGTGTTCTCCAGAGTGGGTTTCCCTAAGGAGGTCGTTTCTGACAGAGGTACAAACTTCATGTCAGGATATCTGACTGCAATGTGGAAGGAGTGTGGTGTGAACTACAAGTTCACCACACCCTACCACCCACAATGCAATGGGCTTGTTGAGAGATTCAACAGGACCCTGAAAGGGATGATTCATGGACTACCTGAAACTCTTAGGAGAAGATGGGATGTCCTGATCCCCTGCCTCTTGTTTGCTTACAGAGAGGTCCCACAGAAGGGGGTTGGCTACAGCCCTTTTGAGCTTCTGTATGGGCATCCTGTAAGAGGACCCCTGTGTTTGGTGAAGGAAGGATGGGAGAGACCTCTCAAAAAGCCTGCAACCAACATAGTGGACTATGTACTTGGTCTCCGCTCCAGGATGGCTGAGTACATGGAAAAGGTATCTAAAAACCTTGAGGCCAGCCAGGAACTTCAAAAAGCTTGGCATGACCAAAAGGCTGTTCTGACTGTGTACCAGCCAGGACAGAAGGTGTGGGTGCTGGAGCCAGTGGCCCCAGCAGCTCTTAAAGACAAATGGTCTGGGCCCCACACCATCATTGAGCAAAAGGGAGAGGTTACCTACTTGGTGGACCTTGGAACTCCCAGGAGCCCTCTCAGAGTGCTCCATGTTAACAGGCTCAAGGCATATGTTGACAGGAAGGACATGAGCTTGCTCATGGCCACAGATGAGGGACAGAAGGAAGAGAGTGACCCTCTCCCAGACCTGCTCACTCAGAATCCTGATGATGGATCAGTTGATGGTGTTGTCTTTTGTGGCAGCCTCACTGAACATCAGCAACATGATTACAGGCAAGTCCTGCAATCCTTCAGACATATGTTCTCTCTGACACCCAGCCAAACTGATTGGTGTACCCATGATGTTGACACTGGAGACAGTCTGCCTGTCAGGAGTAAAATCTACAGACAGCCTGATCATGTTAGAGACTGCATCAAAACTGAAGCGCAGAAAATGTTGGAGCTGGGAGTCATTGAGCCCTCAGATAGCCCTTGGGCTAGCCCAGTAGTTCTAGTGCCAAAGCCTCACACCCAGGGTGGTAAGAAAGAGATGAGGTTTTGCGTAGACTACAGAGGCCTCAATGCAGTCACTAAGACTGATGCCCACCCAATACCAAGAGCAGATGAACTTATAGATAAATTGGCTTCTGCCAACTTCTTAAGTACATTTGATTTGACAGCTGGGTATTGGCAAATCAGGTTAGCTGAGGAGGCCAAACCCAAGACAGCATTTTCCACCCCTGGAGGGCATTATCAATTTGTGGTAATGCCCTTTGGACTGAAAAATGCACCTGCCACCTTCCAAAGGTTGGTGAATCAAGTCCTCACTGGGCTGGATGACTTCTGTGCAGCATATCTAGACGATATTGCTGTCTTTAGCTCCACCTGGGAGGATCACCTGGTCCACCTGAGGAAAGTGTTAGAGGCCCTGCAAAAGGCAGGCCTCACTATCAAGGCCACAAAGTGCCAGATAGGGCAGACACAGGTTGTGTACCTGGGCCACCTTGTGGGTGGAGGCCAGGTTCAGCCACTGGAGAGTAAGATACAGGCCATCAAGGACTGGACTCCTCCAATCACCCAGACTCAGGTTCGAGCTTTCTTGGGCCTGACTGGGTACTATAGGAAGTTTGTCAGAAATTATGGGTCCATAGTGACCCCTCTTAATGACCTGACAAGCAAAAAGATGCCAAAGAAAGTTCAGTGGACAGCAAGCTGTCAGAAAGCATTCAATGACCTAAAGCAGGCCATGTGCACAGCACCTATCCTAAAGAGTCCAGATTACTCCAAGCCATTCATTGTCCAAACAGATGCTTCTGAGTTGGGTGTGGGGGCTGTTCTGTCTCAACTGAATTTTGATGGTAATGATCAGCCTATTGCTTTCATTAGTAGGAGGTTGACACCCAGAGAGAAAAATTGGTCAGCTATTGAGAGGGAGGCCTTTGCTGTGGTCTGGGCCCTGAAGAGGCTGAGGGCCTACTTGTTTGGCACTCACTTCACCATTCAGACAGACCATAATCCCCTCTTGTGGCTAAATCAGATGAAGGGTGAAAACCCCAAACTGCTTAGGTGGTCCATTTCCCTACAGGGGATGGATTTTACAGTGGAGCATAGACCTGGTACTGATCACAGCAATGCTGATGGGCTCTCCAGGTATTTCCACTTAGAGCAAGAAGACTCACCTGGTCAAGGTTAGTTTATTGTCCCAAAGTTTGGGGGGGGGGTCATGTAGGAGAGTAGGGTCTGCAATCCTATGATCACCCACATTTTTGCTTTTTGCTGCACTGGTTTACGACTTTCCCTGGCTGTGGGCCTGCTAATCAGACCCACAGCCTAGCTGTTCTCTCTATCCAAATTGTACTCAGGTACTGAATTGGCACTGGGCCCTCTCTAAGTCCCTGTACCCAGGGCTGAGGTACCCAGAAGTCTCCCAGGGGCTGAAGCATGTATTATGCCACCCCTGGGCTGACTAACTAAACTGACACAACTGGCTGCACGACAGCTGGGGCAAGGTGGTGTAGTCACCCTTTGCTTTAGATATAGTATACCTATATCTAGCCCTAAAATGGACACACAGATCTCCTATCAGTCACTCCTATGGCAGGCCTTAACAATCCTGAAGGCAGAGTGCTTGGAATCGTGTGAGATGGTGCTCTGGCATGAGCTGAGCCTGTCTGCGGCTTTCGGGATCCATCCCTTAGCCGTTTCCATGATATCGCATACCATATACTCTTAAGTGCATTATAATCCTCGCGGTTATATGCCAACTCTGGTATCGCTTTATCAAAACATGTCGAGTAAGGTGTCATACGAATTGGAATACTAACTCCTCGCCAATTCTGGCGACGGGGTTAGCATTCCACCCTTCTAGAGGGACACGACATGTATGTAACCCCTAACCCCGGTTAAAGTCAAACAGAGCCTCAGCTCCACAAAATGGATGCTGCCACCGAGACACAAGTCTGCCCTCCTGCTGCTGGGAGTCCTCCCAGAGCAGGAGATAAGGACAAAGGGTTTCCTGCCAGGGGCGGTGCCAGCACCATCCCAGACAGGGTTTTGTGTATTGTAGGTAGGCAGGGCTTTAGAGGAAGGTGACTGCACGTGGCACCCCGGTGCTCACTGTGCATAGGCTGGCTGGAACCAGTTCCAGGGTCACTCCAGACCCTCTGCTGGGGAAAAGCCCGCCAAGGAAGTGGGTGTAACCACCCCCCTCCTAGTCCCACCCCTAGGGCAGGACTTAGTCGCGTGCCAGCCCCTTTTTACAGGATAAAGGTAGGAACTGGCCCCCTTCCAAATCAGATCATCTTTGAATCCTGAAACTACTTTCCACGAAAGGAACTCAAGACTTCTTCCTAAGATTTCTCCCTTGTGACTAAGGAGTAGTCACCCTGCATCCGCAGGCACCATCTTAAGAACACTGCGGTCTGCTGCAAGTCTCTCCTCCGGATCAAGACTGCCCAGCTCGACGAGAACCGGCTTCCCTGGCACCTCTGACCTCTACCTACATCATCAGTCACGCTGAGATTCGTGGGTGTGACGAGACCTCGAGGGACCGGCCATCTTCAAGACTGCACGACTTCTGCACAGCAAGCCCGCCGAGTAATTTCCTGGTGAGTGCTTTGGGGTCCGAGAAGCCCCGACCCTGAGCAGCTCCAGCACCGAAGAGTAGCCCCCCAGCATCTCCACGATCGGCGTGGGGCCCTTCTGCTTTTTGCTGCTCACCGCGTTGTTTGGCTACTAGCCCGCTGGCTTGTGGCCTCCTGAACGACGCCCGACGACATCACTGCTGCTAGTCTGGTTGCTCCAGACTGGCCCTTGCTCCCTTCCAGAAGAGGAGCACTCCGGACCCTCCTGGTCCACTCAAGATGCCATTTTGAGTCCACCGCGTGGGCTTGAATTAGCCAAGGCTTGTTGCCCAATCCTGGGTAACTTCGACGCCAACAGCTTCATCCATCGTGGGACAGCTCGCCTCTCCATCCTGGTCGCCGACAACGCCTCCTGGTCCGTGAGATCTGCAGAGCCAGCGTCGCCCACTCACCTAGTCGAGGTGACTTCGCCCGGTGCCATCCTGGTGCCCACTTAATCACTGGCTAGTGATTCAAGAACTTGGTCCCCTCTGCTTTCAGGTTTTCTTCTTCCTTGATCCAGGCTTGGATCCATCGAACTTTCCTTCACTGGTCGCCTGCCAGCAACTTCCTTCTTCCAGGCTCCTGGTCCGGCAACGAGATTCCCGACGTCTTTTCAGACCTATGCAGCTGCAGCCCCTGGGCTAGGTAACTTCGGCACTTCGGTGTCCCAGCATAGCCTCACTATCCTAGGGTCAGGATCCACTGTCGTTTTCTTCCTACCAGGTCGGGTTCGCCCGTGAACACTAACTTTGCCTTTACTAGCTCCCATAGACTTTGTCCCGCATGAGAGTGCACACTCTGCACCCGAGTCCCCTAGGTCTCCTAGAAGTAATCTAACGATTCTATAGTCAAGTCCTAGCGAGTCCAAAGCCTATTAGTACTGTACTTACCTGCTAGTAATTTCGCATTCCACTTTTAAAGTATATGGTTTTTCGTGCCCCTCGGGCATTTGTGTATAACGTGCTAACTTAAGTATTTTCGTAAGAGTTTTGTTGTGTGCCTAGCACCCTGTCCTCATAAAGAGTACAGGGTTGTTGTGATTCTAATAAATACACTGTTTATTTTCATAACACTTGTGTGGTGTCCTTTCACGGGGTGTTCAAGGGGTAATGTGATGGTAAAACAGCTGGCTTAACACGCCCTCTAGAGTCTTAGCCTTAGACTGCTCGTATCCATGCTACTAGGATAGCTGGTCTATAAGGTTGACTTACAACCAATCATCAATAAGGGTTGTTTGGACTGATATATAGTGATCACTAGAATAGTGAACACTGCACATCAGGCCAACTTCTCACACCCCTTCACCAATTATCTTCTCAGGCTCTGACGGCCCCGTGACCTCCTAACACGGAAGCTTCTTGCAGCCTTCACTTCTGCTTGTAAGACCGCTCGGATTGACTTCGAACCACGATCTCGACTGATACAGGTATTCCCCGCCGCCTATCACTCTTGCCACACACCGCTGGCAGCCCGGCATGCGCCCATCTTGATTTGGCCCCTTTATCTTTTAGGTCCAACCTGCCCAATTTACTGGACTACTGCTCTCCGCCCGAACGCCGACAAATTAACGCTCTAGCTTGACTGATACAGGTATTTCCCGCCACCTATCACTCTTGCCACACACCGCCGGTAGCCCTGCATGCGCCCACCTTGATTTGGCCCCTTTATCTTTTAGCTCCAACCTGCCCAATTTACTGGACTACTGCTCTTCGCCCAGACGCCGACAAATTATCGCTCTGGCTTCTTGCCATTGCCAGGTAAATTACTTTTCTAACCCGTGCCACCCGCACACCATTTCTTCCACACACCAACCTTGGCTTCCCCCTTGTTTCAGCTCCCCAGCGGCCACCGGCTCTTCCTCGCCGGATCCCTCATACCGGACTGTTTTATCGCCACAGGTATGATTTTACATATGCGCGCCTTCTCCACTGGCTCGCTCGACCCGGAGCATATCTAGACACACCGCCCTGGTCGCACTGGCCCCATGCCTCTCTTTTCTTTTTTCCCCCCCTGACTTGATAACTTCCCTCAGTCGGCTTCTCCCACCCGTTCTCGCACTCTCACAGAGGCACCACCCATAAGCTGTAGGTGCCACTTCCCTCCAGCATAGCTTGTGTGTTTTTTCCCCCTTGGAAAATATTTTTTCCCCAAGTATACCATCGGTCCTATCTGACCTGGCTTAGAGTGCTCTCACCCGAAGTGGGCAACTGCCCCTTTTCTGCAGCGCTCCTACCACGGTCCAGGTTCCTTTCTGATATATGCCAGTCTCCCTTCCTCTCGCATTATACTGCCACTACCAAACTCACAACTCCCATATTCCCTATGGGTGCCATCCTTACCTTCCCTGCCAACTGCGGGCTCTGGCTTTAGCCCCCCGCCACCTACTCAGGACCTCCGGGTACCATTTCTAATCGCTATGTCCCCTCGACTCCCGTTCCCGGCCCCCGTGTCCCTTCACCTCCATTATTTCCTCCTTTCCCAGAGCAACCCTTACATGTCCTTTTTGCCCCACAGCACTGAAAATGAGACAACCATGTCCTGAAGATGGCCCCAATTGATAAAGGACCGAATCGCGTCGACTCCACAGCGCTACTATAGGCGCATCTTTCATCGTGGCGCTCTTGAAATTGTGAATTGCGATATAAAGTCACTATAACCTTGTCACGCACTAAGCCACTCACTGTACAATTACTTCACCTTGCTCACATTGCGCCGTTCACCACCTTCACTTGCGTCGCCACATACCACTTGTACATACTGAGCACCAAGTTCCTTCGGTTGTCATATGAATCTTTCAATTTGGTGCTGTTTAAATTGTTTGAATATGACCTTATCCTTTTTCAATATGAAAATACAAAAGTAATAACTATATCTAAGCTATTTGAATAAGTGTCTACTTTCTTCATGTTCGTGTAATGCTTTATGCATGCAAGAATAATTGCCTTTAGAATTTCACCTGTTGGGATATTGTATTGTCTTTATATCTTTGAACCCTAATCCCGACTAGGTATATGGGTCACACTCCTGTGTTCTCTTACAAAAAAAAAAAAGAAAATCTGTAAGACTGCAGCACCTGCGAGCTGTCTGAAACCCGTAGAAGAAATATCAATTGCACAGTCTAAGATCTCAGAGGAGATTTTCTCTTCCACGATCTTAAGGGCTTCCACCCTGGAGGAGTCCGGAAGCAGGTCAATCAAAGCCGCGATTTCTGACCACATTTGACGGTCATATCGTCCGAGGATGGCCAAGGAGTTTGCCGCTCTGACCGTCGTGGCAGCCATAGTGGTGAACTTCTTTCCAATGGTATCGAGGCGGCGACCCTCCTGATCCGGCGGCGAAGTCAACAGAGTTGCCGGGTTACGCGACCTCTTTTGGGCGGCTTGCATAATGACTGAGATAGCCTTTGATTGCGATACAAGACATGCCGGTGAACCCGCAGGCGCCTTATACTTTTTGTCAAGGCATGGAAGCATGGCCGGGATGGAGTTAGGCCGTTCCATTAGTTTAAGCCCCTCCTGCCATATAAAGTCAATGATTGGGATAGTATGTACTTGCTTCAAAGGTTGATCCTTGAAGTCATAAAGGAAGCAGTCTTGTTGTCTGACTTCCATGGGCAAATGAACACGCTTCGCAGCTCTCACCATCAAATTGTGGAAACCCCCAATGTCCACTGGAGGAGAAGCCAGGGGAGAAGCAGGAGGAGGAGACAGGGTCTGGGCCCGATAGTTGTCCCAATCTGCAAGGACAGCGTAGTCGTCCTGGTCCGTATCCTTGCGGACGTCATCATCGTCAGTATCGGGATCAGGAAGAACTAGTGATCTTGGCTGAGCAACAGAAGTGGCTCTTGTGTTGGAGGAGGCGGAGTAGGAGAATTCTGTGCAGAAGGTGGGAATCGACAATTATAATCGTCTAACATGTGCTGAAGGTTCGATATCAAACACGCCGGTATTTGTGCCATAGGAACCTCGTTGTCAACATCCAGCTGATCATCATGAACTGGGAAGAGCGTACCCCTGTCATCATTGTCCTCATCCTCAGAGTCCTGATATTTTATATTGAGCACTGAAGGACTTGCAGCAGGACGAAAGGTGTCATCAACATAAGACCCATCCGAAGATTCCTCCTCTGCAGACGCAAAGAGTTGAGCAGTGGGGCCAGAACCACCTTGAAGAGGACTCAAAACCAGCGGAGCAGGACGTTTAACAATAGAAGCTGTCACAACAGTAAAGGTTGTTGCAGTAGCCAGGGAATAGTGTCCCTTCGTGGTCGAATCCGTCGCTGAGGGATCCGCCAATGTAGAACCAGGCGTCGACGAAGAAGCGGAAGCCGGCGACAGAGGCTGGACTTTTACCGTCGACGGTGCGGCCGTCGTCGACGAGGTCTTCTTCGTCGTCGACGGAGCTGTCGACGAGGAGGTGGTCGTCGACGAAAGTGGTACCGTCGACGAAAGTGGTACCGTCGACGAAAGTGGTACCGTCGACGAAAGTGGTACCGTCGACGAAAGTGGTACCGTCGACGAAAGTGGTACCGTCGACGAAAGTGGTACCGTCGACGAAAGTGGTACCGTCGACGAAAGTGGTACCGTCGACGAAAGTGGTACCGTCGACGGTACAAGTGGTACCGTCGACGAAAGTGGTACCGTCGACGAAAGTGGTACCGTCAACGAAAGTGGTACCGTCAACGAGTGGCGCGTCAACGAAGCCTTCGTCAAAGAATGCTTCTTTGGCAAGGTCGTCGACGAGATAGATTTCTTCGCCGTCAACGAGATCTTCACAATGGAGGTTATGGGCCTAACCTCTTGGTTCATAGTCGACGATGCGGATGTTGTCGTCGTAGTCGTCTCCGTCGACATAGAGCATGTCGTCGTCATCGTAGACAACGTCGACGGATCTCGTCAACGTGCCCGTCGACGAGCTGGCACTCGTTTTGGACGAAGAGGGCACAGTTTGGGACTGTGAAGCCAGAGAACCAGGTCCCGTAGGCGTAGAGGCCGGCAGATCCCGTGGGGAGACAGACTTTGAAGCATCCACCAACTTCTTCCTTTTTAGAAAAGGAGAAAGCATCTCAGTCTCCGACCCACGTTTAAGAGAGGTCTTGGAATGGAAGGAAGACACGCTCCACATCAGACACAGGATTGTCTGAAGTCTTCAACCTCTGTACCAACACAAAGAGACGGGCCTCTCTATCTTTCAGAGTCTTGGAAGAAAAAGTTCTGCAAAACTTGCAGTTCCTCACCTCATGCTCCGGGTACAGGCAATAAATGCCCTTTTATGAGGATCAAGCTAAAAATGAGAAGGTCCCCCTACTGGGAGGGGAACTAACCAGTGCACAGCGAAAGGACCGTAGTCTTATTCCATAAACATCATAATCACAGCAGTCTGTGTGAAAAGTTTCAAGAATTTTAATCCATTCGTGGAGAATATTCAAGCATATTCAAGTTCAGCCAGAAGCGTGTCGTTACACGTCAAATAATCCAACCATAGTGATTAAATAAACAAGTCCCGATGCATTTCGGGCAAAAGCCCTTTCTCAAGGGAATGCTCTACAAAGAAATACAAATATGAACAGAATCAATAAACTGTACAAGTTACAAACGATCGAATGCAAACATGCAAAAACCAAATTGGAGTAACTGGAATGACTCGTGACAATAGTTACAATGCTGTGTGACATATCCCAAGGGTTGCCAAGTCTAGCGGTCATATCCGAGGTTGTGCAAAGAACGTTGAGGCGTGGAAAACAGACCACCCGAGAATGCGTGTAAAACAGACAAAGTGAAAAGAGTATCCGCAACGGTACCAAACCAAAGAGTGAGATGGCAAGAAGACAAACATGCCGAGAAGTGCAAGCGAATAGTCGAAGAATTACTCACATGCTGGGATTCTACGGGATGCCTAGCGGCATAACAGCCAGGTAGTGTTTGTAAAAACGGAGAGTGCTCCTCGCGGTTAACTACCGACAGTGAACATAAACGAAGGACGCAGTGCAGGGTGTTAGTGGACAAGAAAAACGGACTACAGAGTGTGAAAACATCGCCATTTTGGAAAGGTGTGATGTGAGAGGTGAATGACAGTACACTGAAGTGATAAATGGTGTGTGCAGATAGCCAAGAAATATTACAGATAACAAAGAAATTCAATTCGATCGTTAAGCCCATTGGGCGCCATCGTTGAGAGGAAACGGATCCAGAAATTTTCACGCTTAAGTAAAGTGTTCTTATTGTTGGAAGTTATTGGTACTTGTTCCAGAATCAGGAATTTAAGTTGAGCCACAGAATGTCTCAATTCGGTAAAATGCACCGCCACAGTGGATTTTAGGTTATTGGTGCGAATGTTACTTTTATGTTCCAAAATCCGGATGCGGATTTTTCTTTCAGTGTGTCCTACGTAACATTTGCCACACGGACACTTCAATAGATAAATGACATTGTTCGAGTTGCAGGTGGCATTTACTTTGAGCTTGATGGGATGCCCTTTCATGGGATGACACATGATGTTACCAGTGATGCAGTTGTTACAATTAGAACAGTTGTAACAGGGTCTCAGTCCTTTGTATTCCTTGTGTACGTCTTCTTGATTGGATTTGCTCAGGATTTCTTTGAGGTTTCTACCTCGGGTAAATGCAAAAATGGGAGGTTGATTAAACAAACCATTGAAGTCAGGTTCCAGGGTCAAGATAGACCAATGTTTTCGGATAATCGATTGAAAGCGGTTGGATGTTTTGGAATATTTCGAAACTACTACCAAACGTTCAGATTCAGTTTTTGTTTTAGGTTGCAGTAAGGTGGTTCTAGTTTTTTTGGCACTTCTTGCCATGGCGAGATCCAATATTGGTGTGGGGTATCCTCTTGATTTCAATCTGTCAAGTGTGTTTAGCATTTGTACTTTGCATTCTTCTTTGTCTGAAACTATGCGTTTAATCCGTAATAGTTGTGCGTAAGGTAAATTGTTCTTCAAACCAGAGCGGTGAAAACTACTGTAGTGAAGCGTGGAGTTTCTATCGGTGGGTTTCCGATAAACTGTGGTTGACCACTCTCCTTGTCTCCTATGTATTTCAACATCCAGGTAGTGTATTGTACTCTCATCATGTTCCCATGTGAATTGAATTCTTTGGTTGAATTGGTTCCATGTTGTCAAAAAGGCATTCAACGTATCTGCATTGCCCTCCCATAGTATGAAGATATCATCTATGAAGCGTAGGTATAGTCGTCCATGTTCATGCCAGCTGCTTTGGTTCAAGATGTAAGATTCCTCGAATTGTTTCATATAAATGTTCGCATAGCAAGGAGCTGCCGAATTGCCCATGGCAGTGCCATTAAGTTGCAAAATCCATTTGTCTTTGACTGAGAAGTAGCTGTGGTATAATGTGAATATTGTCAATTGCATAAGGAACACTTTGAAGTCTGCGTCCAGATCAGATGAGGATAACACTTCTTCAATGGATTCAATACCTCCATCATGTGGGATGGAGGTGTAAAGTGAACAAACGTCCACCGTACACATGATAAGTTGGTTGTTCCTGAGTTCGTTCATGATGGGTGCAATTTTCAATAAAAAATCAGTAGTGTCTTTGACATGTGATTTGGTAGCCGCAACGAAAGGTTGCAAATATTTGTCCAAAAATTTGCCTACATTTTCGTGTAGGCTGCCTCGAGTCGACACAATCGGTCGGAAAGGAGGGTGTGTGGGATGCTTATGCATTTTGGGTAGCATATACAATGCAGGAGGTCTAGGATTGGATGGTGTCAAAAATCTGCGAGTCTTGTCGTTGATCGTTCCTTGATCAAATGCTGCCTGAATGATGAGTACCAGGTCCTGTGTGTACTCCTTCGTCGGATCTTCGGGTAGAAAATCATAAGTGTTTTGATCGTTGATATGTGAGTCTACTTGTTGATCATAAAAGCTGGTGTCCATGATGACCAGGGCACCACCTTTGTCAGCATTCTGACAAGTTATCGTCGGGTCATTGGCCAGTTTCTGGAGGATGTTTCTCTCCTTACGAGTAAGGTTACCTTGTTTGACGGTTGTTTGAAAAGGCAGGTTCAAGATTTCTTGTTTGATCAGGTTCTCAAAGGCGTCAATGATCTTGTGGCTTTGTGGTGCCATGAATGTGCTGTGGGGTCTCAGTCCTCGTAGCATATCTTCTTCTTGTATTGTTGCTGGAATGATGTTGGTGAAATAATGCCTAAGGCGGATGTTGCGCATCAATTTAAATGCGCTGACTTCCAGTTCAAGTGTGTTGATAACGGTAGTAGGCACAAAGGATTGACCCTTTTGCAGGGTGTTGATTTCGTCGCTGGTTAGAATGGTAGAAGATATGTTAATTACCAGGTTGTCTTGAGCCTTCACCGTCTGGCTTTTCTGTTCTTCTTGGTTTGCGGAGGCGTTTTTTCTGCAACTCCGGCGGGTTTTGCCCCCCCGGGATCTTCCTGTTGATCCGGGCCTGACTCTAAAAAATGAACCGAGGAATCTGTAGAAGTGCTGGGTGTTTGTGATTCAGAGTTAGGAGTTGCACGGGTTGGTCTAGATCTGTTGTCGTCTTCTGACGATGATGTTTCAGTGGCAGAAGCAGGGTTATAGGGTTTGTTGGAGCGTCGGCGGGCATACACCTCTGCCCAGGTGTATACCTCGCCGAGCTTATAATCTATAGTGTCCCTTTTGAATTTACGCAGTTTTCTCTCCTGAGTCTCTCGGGTGTGTTTCTCAAGTTGAATGCTGATGTCATCCAACATTTTCTTCAGGTCATCTGCTGTGAGTGACTCGGTCAGCTCCTCTTTTATAGTGGTAATTTCCAGAGATAGTTCTTCCAGAGATTTGGAGAGTTCCTCGACGATCAACAGGATCAAGTCGAGGGAACACTTATTCAATATAGCGTACCAACGCTCCACAAATTTGACATTGTTTTTGCATAAGAGCGGTTTAAGTGGGACACGCAGGCCCCGGGGTATCCGTTGCACTCGATGGTACCGTATCAGGGTACTCGCATGTAATTTCTGATTTGTTTCCTTCTTTAGCAGGTAGAGCAATTGTTTGAGGTTGCTTTCAGCGCTGCGGGTGTTGCCAGCAGCGGTAGCTTCTTCCTGAATTAAACTGTATATTTTATCAGCGTCATCAGTTGTGTAGGCGAAGGTGGAAGCTTTCTGATCAGTCATCCCTGAGACTGTATCAAAATTCATTTTGAAGCGCGTGCTGAAATCCTGGGGCAGAGTAAGTAGAAATCAAAGATAAGTGGGAGTTCGCACAGCGTGATGAAATTTGTGGGTTGTAAAGAATTGTAGCAAAGGACTTGTTTATTTAATCACTATGGTTGGATTATTTGACGTGTAACGACACGCTTCTGGCTGAACTTGAATATGCTTGAATATTCTCCACGAATGGATTAAAATTCTTGAAACTTTTCACACAGACTGCTGTGATTATGATGTTTATGGAATAAGACTACGGTCCTTTCGCTGTGCACTGGTTAGTTCCCCTCCCAGTAGGGGGACCTTCTCATTTTTAGCTTTGTGCTCACACTGCTTGGTCAGACAGTGTTCTATCCAGTGGCACGCTACAATTCTTTACAACCCACAAATTTCATCACGCTGTGCGAACTCCCACTTATCTTTGACTTTTATGAGGATCCTCATGGAACAGGCGAAGCTTTCCACAAGTAGAACAAGGCCTGAATAAAGATTTCTTTGTTGTAAACATTGTAGAAGAAGATGAAAAGGTTTGAAGATTGAAGAAACTGAGCAGAGTTCAGGGAGACTCCCTTCACACGACGTGCGGTAGAAAATCTGAGGGCTTGAGAGAAGGTTCTAGAGGGTGCTACAGCCTGATTGGCTGGAATGTGGACTATTATAACGACTTGGATAGGTTACTAAAGTGAATTCTCCCTTTAGACTTCTATGGGCTTATGTTGTTCTATGGTACTTTTAACTTCTTCTTTATATCTATTTAAATATCTATTT